>NC_143148.1:32377857-33685714 GCF_059928025.1 Delphinapterus leucas
ACAAGGGTACTGTTTAACACTTTATTAGGTAAGTTCTTATCACACTTCTTCAAGAACCAACAGTCTTAAAATGTGCATTCCAATTCTCTAATAAATACTGACTAGTTTTTAAATGAGCTCTTGATTAACTTATATTTTTGAATGCCTTCTATATTCCAGGTTTGTTTGTAAATGAGAGCCCACTTTTGCATTGTATAATTACAATATATGCCATGTTCTTTTCCCTGAGTAATCTGAGTAGTGAATACTCTATATAAGACTACTAAATGGCATTGGAAAATATTCAGTAGGTTGAGGGAAAAACTAAAAAGTTTTACTCAAATGTTTTAAATCATATTTAGGATTGACATCCCTTTGAAGAAAAGTGAAATCTATTTTTTTCTATGTGATGAAGACTTGTGATTTTTTAAAAGTAGATAATACTTAAAATAGCATTATGATAATTCTGTGTATGAATTTGTACTTTTAACAGTAGTCAAGACTTTTTACTTTTTATCATTGTCTTCCCTTGTAATTAGCATTGTATGGTTCAGTTATTATTATTTTGTTTTTTTGCGGTACGCGGGCCTCTCACTGTTGTGGCCTCTCCTGTTGCGGAGCACAGGCTCCGGACGCGCAGGCTCAGCAGCCATGGCTCACGGGCCCAGCCGCTCTGCGGCATGTGGGATCTTCCCGGACCGGGGCACGAATCCGTGTCCCCTGCATCGGCAGGCGGACTCTCAACCACTGCACCACCAGGGAAGCCCTATTTTGTATATTTAAGGGTTCTGTTAAGTTAGCATTTTATTTGGATAAAACATACCCAAACTAGCCAGTCTGTTTTCTTACATGGTTAATTAGAAGTGAGAGGTAGAGGTCCTCCTTTAAGGCAATCAGCTTAAAATTCCCTTTCTTAAATGGTGCGACTCTTAACACTCTCAGGTTTTTAATGACTTCATTTTTTGAGATGAAATTCGTGGAGAACCTTTTCCATGTTTGAGTTCTTCAAACCTGATGTTTTCACTAGTTCATAGTGTTTGGAACAGTATGTGCCCATCACTAAGACTGCTTCAGAGAGTGCAAAATTTTGTATGTCCCGTTGTCAGAGAAGGCTTAGTGGGTTTTACTGTAATACAAGTCAGCTTATATAAGCATGAGGTTTGATTTCCTATAATTATTCCACATGTTTTACGTTACTCATTATTTGGGTTAAACTGGACTCATTTGAAGCAGTTTGCCTTTGCTAAATATGTAATGAGAAGTATAATACTGTAATTTGACTTGAGCCATAAAACACATTTTAATATTAGCTTGTATTTATCTAGCTTGTTTTTGTGAAAAAACTGACTAAAACCTAAGTAAATCTAGATTAAGCCAGTTTAGATGTAATTTGTATTTTAGTGATAGATTGTATCGTTAAGACTAGAGCTAAATTGAGAAAATGTATTATGTTCTGTTAAGGGAAAGATCAGCACATTTAAAAACTTAAACTTTGGTTGCTGTGTTCACATCATGATGTACAAGCATCATTTATAATTTGGCTTTGAGAATTTCTCTGGCATTAAGTTTATAGAAAAATGTATAAAAGAAACTGAAGTTTTGGTTATATTTTTATATTTGTAAAGTAAAAGTTTGATTAAAATGGTCACTGTTCTTATTTTATTGTCATTTCAATAAAAAAAATTAGAATGACTCTGTGATTTTGTGTGTGGCTACTAATCTTAGCGTGCCATTAGAAATCCTGCACGGTTCTTTTTCAGTATCATTGGCCAGAGGCCATTACATTAGGTAAGAGACAACTTGCATAACAGCAAGGGCTTGAAGACCTGGGACATCCATGTTGCCCTCCCCTTGCATTCCTCCATTGTGTGTTGGCAGTTGTCTTAGGCAGATGCGGTTTCCTGCAATGTGAAAGGGTCATTGGATTTGGAACCTGAAGACTGGCATTTAGAAGTTGCCATGCAATTTTGTTAACTGTGTTATATCATTGGGGACTCAGTTTCCAAAGAGAGTATTGACTTTAGTTTTTTTTTAATCAAACTTGCTTGGAGGTCATGATGTGCTGTGACACCATGCTTGCTACTTTTGTAATATTGGGTTGGCCAAAAAGTTCACTTGGTTTTAAGTAAAAATTTTTCATTTTCACCAAGAAATTTATTGAACGATGTATTCGTTAACCGAATGAACTTTTTGGCCAACCCAGTACTTTGCAATTTAATTTCATTATTGTAATAGAAATGGTTTACTCAAAACGTGAGAATATATGTGTAATAAAACCATAGCCTTGAGACTATATCTGAACAAATGTTGAACAAAACTTGATACAGTTATTGCAGAGTTTTTCTGAAAATTTTACTAGTTTATAGCACGCACCAAAGAGCTATGAAAAATTATGAAAGAACAGCTAAAAACTGAAATGTTCCCATTAACTTACTTTTTTCCCTATGAACTTGATTATTTTTTCCCCTCTGCTAGATTTAGTAATGGAACACATTGGTGCAGCTAATGAAAACACAAGCAGAATTCCGTGGGAGCACAATGAAGGCTACTGGATTAGATGATGAAGTTCAGTTCCTAGGCTGCTGAGAACCTTAAACAACACCCAGACTACTCAGCATTTCTCATGGGATGGTGAAAACCAAATGAGGTCATGAATATAGAAGGCTTTTGGATATTTTTAAAAATGAAAAGAGCAATAATGTATCTAGATATGAATCTTCACAACTCTGGTTTGTCTGAAATGTTATATTTATTTCCTTTAAATCAAACTAAATCAGAGCCCCCGTCTCACAAAATGGCAGGGAATTCAGTCTCAGTCATTATTGGGAATAGGGGACCTACCCAAAGTCATACGAATCCAGAAAGCATAAATGGTACTCTGAGATGAAGGTGGGGGTGGGGAGACCTCTAGCTTCCATCATGGACTCCATGGATATTTGTCCAAGCTGAACTAGCTTCTTAAGTCTGGATCCATTGCCTCCCTGCCACACTTGGGCCTTAGGATGCTAATGATGCAGGTGGCCCCTATGCCTATGGTCCAGCCTTCCTGGCCACACTAGTATTCATCTCCCTGAGTCTGGTCTCCTTTCCCACTCCTATCATGATGTAGGATGCAGTACAAAGAACCAGGAGCATTGGTTGACTTTAGAAGGTGGGTTCTGTCCTTGAAAAAAAAATCCTTGAGGGAAGGATGTGCAAAAGCCTGGCTACCTTCTTGGAATGGGTGAGGACAAAATGTTGGCAGAACAAATACTAATTACCCCAGTGAGATGTCCAGATGCAAACCTTTAAGATCTTTTAAAATGCAAATAAAAAATAACCTTATATAGTTAGGTTAATGCCACCTATTCTCATATTGAATCTTCAGAAATTACAAGCTTCTAAAAGTATAATATTTAGACTATAGTTTTTATGTAGTCAGAATCAAATGTTAAAAGTTGCTATTAAACACAAAGTCATTCCAGGAAACAGGCTGCCTGAAGTTTTAACACTTAGAAAGTAGTGGTTCTCTGAAAATATAACTCAGAGTATAACACTTTGAATTCAAGATGGTGGAATACTGTACCTTAATAAGGACAGATTTATTAACAGTAGCCCCTTATGGTGACAGGACAAGTTTGGTATATGATATTTTATGACTATTGTGGCTTGGATTGAATTTGGATAGTTGGATAGTGTGGTTTAAAATTTATGGGGGCTCGGATAAAGTAGAACAGTTACTTGTGGAAAATCACTATCCTTTTTTTCCATATAAAACTTTATTTACCAATAAAGTTGAAAGTTTAGCATTTTAATCAAATGTCTGCAGGTAGAGAACCAAAGGGAACTGAAAGTTTAATCATATAGATCTCATATAAAAAAGTGTGTGTGTGTGTGTACGCTCATCCTCCCTCCCCAGTAAAAGCCAAACTGTTGTGTTCATCACAGGCCCTTTAATAGGATGTTTCTAAAAATTACAAATTGGATAGTAATAACGTTGAGCTGAGCGATCTTTTGTTTTCTAACAAACTTTTAGAATTAGAATATTAGGTATGAAAGAGACCTTGAATATATTTTAGTCCTTTTCTTTTGAAAGTTTGTAAGATTCAACAAATATTTGCTGAATACCTACTCTGCATCAGGCACTAGTACAGGCCTTGGGGATACAATGAGGAATAAGACCTCCAAGATAGCACTTTTCTTTGGTAGTGCTTTTCTTCCTTTTTTTAACAGCCTTATTGAGCTATACTTTACATATTTCACCATATAAATATACAATTAAAGATTTTTAGTATATTCAGAGTTGTGCCACAGTCACCACAATTTTAGAACACTTTCATCACCTCAAAAAGAAATCCATGTTTAGCTTTTATACTTCAGTTCCCTCATCTCCCTAAGCAACCATTAATCTACTTTCTCTGTCTACCTATGTTTTTGCTTGTGCTGGACATTTCGAATAAATGGAATCATGCTATGTGGCATTTGTGTGGCTGCTGTCACTTAGCATGTTGTCAAGGTTTGTCCATGTTGCAGCATGTATCAGTACTTCATTCATTTTCATGGCTGAATACTATTCCATTGTAGGGGGTATAACTTAGGTATCCATTCATCGCTTGAGGGACATTAGGGTTGTTTCTACCTTTGGCTATTAAGAATAACGTTGCTATTGACATTTGTGTGCACATTTTGTGTGGTGGTGTGTTTTCATTTCTCTTGGTTATTTACCTAGGAGTGGAATTGCAAGGTCAAATGGTCACTCTTAGGTTTAAACTTTTTGAGGAGCTGACAGACCACTTTCTAAAATAGTTGCACCATTTTACATTCCTACCTGCTGTATGAGGGAACACATTTTTATTTCCTGCTTAATCAGATTCGTTTTAGACTCTGCTGGAGGTTAGGAGTAAACAGCAGAAACTTTATTTGCGAGGAATTTAAGACCGTTGGTTAATTTTCTTTCTATGGGGTCAGGGCCTCTATTATTCCCTAAGCACCATCTCCTCTTTCAGCCACCTAGGAAGCTCCTAGGCCCGCAGGGGGTGCTCCGGGGTAAACTGCTTAAGGGGGCGTTTGAGGAAGCAAGGTAAGGGACAAGTGGCCGGACGCCCGGTGGTGGGGGTCCTCGAGTCCCGCGGATCGGCCACGCGGCCAGGGCTTGACCGCTTGTCAGCGCCGTCGGGCCTGAGTGACGCTTGGGCTCGGCCCCGGTCGGGTGCCCCGTGCGTCCGCGGGCCAGACCGAGCTGGGGTTTCGGCGGAGGATAATGCTGGGTTCTGGGCCCCAGGGCCTGCGGCCGGGGCCTTCGCAAGCCAGGCGGCGGTGCGACCGATGGGGGCGGGGGATGGAGGCCGCGCCCCCGCGCCCGTCCCGCCCGCACCCTGCTGGGGGCGGCGGCCCGCCCCTAACCAGCCAAGGCTCTTCCGCGCCGGCAGGGGCAGCAGCGGGAGCGGCGCGGGGCGGAGCGGCGCGAGCGGCCAGGAGCGGCCCAGTCCGGCGAGGAGGCGGCGGCAGCAACGGCGACGCCAGAGGCCGTGGGCGCCGTTCGCGAGGCCGTCGTGGCCCGGCCGCAGCGCGGGGAGGCCTGGGGGCTGGAAGCCGCCGCTGCCGCCATGCCGCTGCTCTTCCTCGAGCGCTTCCCCTGGCCCAGCCTCCGCACCTACACGGGCCTCAGCGGCCTGGCCCTGCTCGGCACCATCGTCAGCGCCTACCGCGCTCTTAGCCAGCCCGAGGCCAGGCCCGGGCCTGGGCCCGCTGAGGCGGAGCCGGTAACGGCCCCGGTGCAGCCAGACCCGGCCGCGCTCGTCCGGCCGAGCACCGGAGGACCCCGTGCCCGCGACGTGGCCCAGTACCTGCTCTCGGACAGCCTATTCGTGTGGGTGAGCGAGGCTGCCGGGCCCACCGAGGAGGAGCGGAGAGGAGCCGGGCGGGGGATTGTGGGGACCGCCATGTCACCCATTATCTGTGGGGGGCGTGGCTGGGGCCGGGGTCCCCTCCCTCCGGGACCCCCGAGTGCGAGGCCCCGCCCGCGTGCGCGCCACTGAAGGACCCGGTGAGGGGTTGGGGTGGGGTGGCTTTGGGGTCGTGAGGAGGGGCGGGTCCCGAGGGCAGGGTCGCCTTTGAGGCCTGAGGAAGGGACTTTGGGACGCGGTTGGGGAGGCGCAGGGGGCGGGGCGCGAGGGGACGCGGCCGGCCGGGGAGGGTCAGGGCCTGGGTGTAGTGGGGAGGTGCTGGGGTGGGTTGGGGGGAGAAGTAAACGATGGCGGAGCAGAGTTGGGGTTCTGAGGGACCACCGGGAAGGAAACAAGGAGCCCTCAAAGAGCGGCTTGACCTGGCTGGGACCGGCCAGTCAATTACCCCGGCTATTTTATTAAACTGTGGAGGGAAGTTGGAAGGCTTTTCGGACTCTGTCAGACCCGGAAATGTTAACAGGTTTCCCACGAAGAGAGGGAAGAGACAATTCGGATGTTGAGCATAGGAGAATTTTAGGCATCTGGGTGTGTTCGGACATTCCTGTTTGGAGAGAGGCCTTTTTTTTTTCTTCTATTTATTATGTGATTGTCCTGTTTGGGTAGAACAAACACACAAACGGTGCTTCCTTTCCTGCTGCTTTTACCTGGTGATTCATGAAAGTTTCCTTTGATGTCTGAAGGCAGCCAAAACATTCGGAGTCAAGAGATGTCTCTCCATTTGAACTCAGGATTTTTTCTTTTAGTGATCCATTTTAAAACACGGTTTCCAGTTTGTCTGCCAGTGTAAGATAAGCAGCATTTACAAGGCATAAATGCTGGTTTCACTTATTAGAACAGATAATTTCAGGCGGGTAGATCAACAGTATTTTGGCTTAAGAGCTTGGCTTCTACCTTAGCCTTTGAATGCCTCACGGAAACCCCACGGCGATCAGAAAAGTTGTTCCAGGACTGAAGTCTGTCCCTTGGATTTGCTGTGGTGTCTTGGGTCCAGAGTCTTGTCTTCTCCTGTAAATTCCCGTTTTGGGGTGAGAGCCGGCTGTAAGTGACTGGGATTAATATTCCAAGTATACAGAATGATACACAACTCATTTGTTATAATTAATCCCACTGTGCTTCATCAGGAAGCAGTGCGATTTATGAATTGTGGGTGTGGGTCAAGTCTCTTGGTCCTTCTGATGAAGAGGTGAGTAGAAGGCAGTGAAGGGTGAAGTTCCATTCCTCCACTGCTGTGTAAAGCTGAAGCTTACAGTACAGAAGAAGGGAGAAGAGAAAGAACTCAGCCACACGTCTCTTGTTTAATTTCTGTTACACATAGATTTAAAAAATCTATTTTTGCATTTCAGTTGGCAGGTAAACTGATGTGGAGAGTGATTTTGCCAAATGTTGAGAATATAATGTAGTCTTATATATATATATATATTTAAGTATATGATACAAATAAGCCTTTGAAATGGAACTGCAATAGTATTTAACAACTACTAGTATTGTTTAATGATCTCCCTACCCCTCCCCAGAGTTTCTTACAAAACTCATGTTCAAATTCCAAGGTTAACATCTCTTCATAAAACATTACATAAAGCCTGTTGATTTTCTGTGAAAATTATTACTTTTAAGAAAATTTCCTTTTCTTCCCAGCTTTTTCAAGAGAGGTCTTGCCTCATGCGAGTTTGTAATTTCTTCCTATCTGCTGCTGATTTTTTTCCTTTCTCAGTTGATCTTGCTGTTTTTCTTCCATCTTTCCTCTGTGGTTTTCACACTTATCTTGGTCTTCCTTGGTTCCTCAGACCCTCCATGTATGCATTGTCAGTTTTCCTCATCACTCATTACTTAAGTTTCTGCTTTAGTAGACAAGTGGGAGTCAAAATCTCAGATGCCTTCCTCTGAGGCCTGACAGATTGCATTATTAGGTGAATATCTATGGTGGGGCCTTTGTCAGAATGGATCCTTTCTTGCCCTGCCCAAGGACACTCAGATTCAATTTTTTAAAAACCAAACAAAGGACTTCCCTAGTGACGCAGTGGATAAGACTTCTCGCTCCCAGTGCAGGGGGCCCGGGTTCGATCCCTGGTCGGGAAACTAGATCCCACATGTGTGCCGCAACTAAGAGTTCACCTGCCACAACTAAGGAGCCCAACTAAGGAGCCCGCCTGCTGCAACTAGGACCCGGTGCAACCAAATAAATATTAAAAAATAAAAAAGGCAAGACGAAACAATCAATTGATCTTTGTGCCAGTTTGCAAATCCTGCTAGATATTATTTTGCATATTGAAATCTCTAAAACTTATCTTTGTAGGGCACAGTTTAGATGAATATAGATACTGATATAATGTCTTCATTTTGATTAATGTCCTAGGTGATTTTAGGCATGTTAATGGTTGAGAAACTGATGAGGGAGAGGATGGGGTATGGGGTGAAGGTCAGATGTTGTAAACCTTGCCTGCTCTGTTAAGGAATGTGAACATTATTTCATGGGCCAGAGGGTTTAAGTGGGAGTGAAGGGGAGGAGGGGCTGTCATGATGAGATGATCTTTTCAGGGGCAGACCTATAGCTGCAGTGGGGAAGGTGGATTTATGTAGACAGGGAAGAGGCCAGGAGATGTAGTGACCTAAGACTCCAGTCCCCAAAGAAAGTTCTCCAGGTGGCCCTCTGGCACTGAGATTGAGAACAGGTGTGAGGGGAGGTTCCCAGGGTTGTTGCACTAACAAATACCCAGGTTTGTCATGATTATTTGTTTCTTCATGTCTTTCTAGAACTTTCATTCCAGATTAGGTTTTATTTTGTTACTCATTTCTCGGGTAATTTTACATTGTTCAGATGTCACTTCCATTAAAGTACCTCCTGATCAATTTCCATCATTGTTTTGAATTGTTCAGGTGTTTTTGGCTTTTCAACTTCAATTAATTTTACTCATTAGTTTCATTACTTTCTCCTGGTTTTTTTTCAGTTCTGGTTTTTTCTTTTTTATGTATTTGCTTTTAAAACTGTAAGAGCTGGACATGGTAAAATGGAGAAATAGACATATGAAACAAGCTTTAAGGTTCTGATGACTTAATTATATGCAAATGAAGTCGTTTAAATAGAAGTGTCAAGGGAAAGAGTCACCAGAAACGAAAATGGATAAAAGTGAACTGACCGTTGAGAGCAGGGATTGGCAAACCGTGTTGCCAATTTGGCCTATTAGCTAATAATGTTTTTTACATTTTTGAAGTTTTTTTTTTTTCCGAAAGGAAGAATATGTGACTGAGAGCATGTGGCCTACAGAGTCTAAAAATATTTACTGTCTGATAGCCCATTAGAGAAAAAGTTTCTGACTCCTGCTTCAAAGAGCCCATCTTCACATAATTATACAACTTGAGAACTGAAAGTAATTTACTCGGCTTGAGTCTTTATGAGATGAATATTCCAAAGATGATTAGAGAAAAATGTTAGCTCCAGAAATGTTGGGGCAGCTGAAGAAAAAGACTAAACTTGTAAATAATAGGATATAAGCCTAGATAAACAACTTAAAAATATAGGAAAAATCTTTATAGTGGGGGGGAAGGAGATTGCTATTTGATTGCTCGCTAGATGTATGCTGCATGCTTTGTATACGTAATCTCATTTATTTCCCTAATGTTGTGCAAAGAGGAGCACAAGCATCAGTATAATAAGGGGGAGTTTGCATTACTGGCATTTTATACTTGTCACTGGGAGCCTACAGAAAAGTAACATTCCAGTTGTCCTTAAAGGAGGAGACTGATAAAAGGTGTGTTTGGGGGGGGAGGGGATAGTTAGTGCTGGTGTTAAGTAGAAGACTAAGAAATACCCAGATTGATCAAGTCGACACAGTTCACATCTACATATTATACAAATATATATGGTATGTATATATATTCTTTCTTTTTCATACACAGAAGGTAGCGTAGTAATCACATTTCTACACTTTGCTTTTTTTTCAGTGAGCAAGTTATCTTGAAGGTTCTGTATAATGCTAGTAAATGCAGAACTGCTGACTTAGTTTTCCTGGCTTCATTGTATTCTGTTGAATGGCTGTTTTACGGTTTATTGAACTAACCTCACTGATGGACATTTAATTGGTTTTCATTTTTCTGCTATTATAAACAGTGCTCCAGTGAACCCCTTGTACTTAGATTTACTTACATTTAAGTTTGGATTCTGCTCACAAAGAAAGATTAGTTATCTGTGTAGAGCAGAATGAGGTTAGTACTTTTACTGTGGTCTGCAAGGATAAAGTGAGGTGAGAAAGTTTGTCCCAATTCCGTTGGTTTAAATATGGACTGAAGTGTTGTTTCTGTAAGGATATCACTGATGACCTAGTGGGATCTGATTTGGAAATTTATTTTAATTTTTATTTTATAATGGAGTGTAGTTGATTTACAGTGTTGTGTTAGTTTCACGTGTACGGCTAAGTGATTCAGTTATACATATACATATAGCCATTCTTTTTCAGATTCTTTTCCCATATAAGTTATTACAGAATATTGAGTAGAGTTCCCTGTGCTATACAATAGGTCCTTATTGATTATTTTATATATAGTAACGTGTATATGGTAATCCTGGGACTTGCTTTTAAATGAGGAATGGTACAATTATGTTTCTTTCTGTATCTGCAATTTTTCAAGGCTTTGTCAATTTTAAAATAGAGAATTTATTGGAATGATGATATTTGTGAAATTAAGACATTTTTCTGTAAGTAGAATAGAATAAATAGTTAATAATTATTGAGATGTTTTTTAAAACACTTCATTCATGATCTTAAAATAATTTAGTTGCTTCCAATCCTATATAGCTTTCACTTTCATAAAGTTCACAAAAGGTTATCTCTTTCCTTTTACATAAAATCCCTTTCTCATATCAGTTTACTTTCTCAAGCCGTTTTTCCATTCTTAGCTGTGCTGATTTTTAAATCTTCCATTTATATTACAATAGGAAATGTTTATCTACTGGTGATGGAATTATGAGGGACTTCCACTTGTTTTGTTTTTTTTTGGTAAATCAAAGATACAAAATTTTTATACCTCTTTTTTTTTTTTTCTTGCGGTACGCGGGCCTCTCACTGTTGTGGCTTCTCCCGTTGCGGAGCACAGGCTCTGGATGCGCAGGCGCAGTGGCCATGGCTCACGGGCCCAGCCGATCTTCCTGGACCGGGGCACAAACCCGTGTCCCCTGCATTGGCAGGCGGACTCTCAACCACTGCGCCGCCAGGGAAGCCCTATACCTCACTTTTGAACTTAGAAAAACTTAAGAAAAGTTTTACCTGAGTAATACTTTATTTCTTATTTTGTAACCCAAGGTGTATGAGAATGCTGTTTAAGGTAGAGAAATGATTAAGCAACCCTAAATTTGATTTCTCCTCTGTTGTCCTCACAGCAGCTGGCTTGGTCTGTTAGATGCTTACCAAGTTCTGTGTCTTGTAGATCCTAAAAGTTCTTTGAGTGCAGGGTCCAGATCACCCTCATTTCTCTTAATGTCCCACATGCCTTGAGCAAGTAGGTGCTAAATGTGTTGAATTTATTTCTTTACTTTGTAAGCCTACCTGCAAAAACAGGAAGAATTTTAAAAAACTGTTTTGTAATTAGGCTTGGAATGTTTGGCTGATTTTAAAAATCCTCTTCAGCTGGGGGATATGGCATGAGGGATTGGGGCTGTAGTTTTGTCTTACGACATTTTTTCTTAATTAACATGATTGGGGTTCCCATTAACTGGTTTAGAGCACAATGAAGATTAGCCTTTTAAACGTCTATTTCATCTCCTTAAAATTTAGTATTCTACACTATTTGTTGGAATGTTTTGAAGAGGGCTGCTCCACAGGGAGTCATGTTAGGGAGGTGGGATGTTTTGGATAACTAATTTGGGTTTTTTCCTGGCTATTTGAAGGATTTAATTACCAGAAGAGTTTCATTTTTCAGCACTATTTTTGTTTCAGTTCTTTGAAAATACATCACATACTTCCTTGCCCCATTAGACAGGCAGAATGTAACTAAACATAATTTAATCTTTTGTAATGAATCAGGGCTACCATTCATTGTATGTAATGTGTCAGGGCTACCACAGGGCTGGATGGTGTGAAGCACTAAGGGGAACCTGAAGAGATCTTAGTGAGTTTGCTTTCTTATCTTACTCTCTTCTGTCACCTTCCTTTTATTTACTTATTCTTAAAATATCATTTGCTTCTTTTAAAAGTAGATGGAAGAATGACCTGGAAAGAGGAATATGGCCACCTTCCTGTAAACTTAGTGAATCAAAGATTGAAGCAGCCTTTACGTTGTTGGTGTTTGTTTTCATTTGCTCTTAATAAAAGTCCTCTTTACCGTCTTCATCAAGGTCCTTTTGGCTTTTTCAGGTTCTGTGGTTTTAGAAATCATTTGAACATCAGTAATGTGATGTGCCACACTAGCCTCTGAGTCAGGGGCGGCCCACGTTTTCATTTTGTAAGCATTACATTTGTTGTTTAGGTGTAAGGCGATCCCTCTCTTAATTACCAAGAAAGTTTTCCACTTGCTGGTGAAGAAGGCTTTGGATTGTCATTGGTGTTTCATGGTTGCCTTTCAGTTCTCAGCTCTTCCTGCTTTCTTGATTCCACTCCCCTCGAATGCCCCAGAACCTTTACTTTGAGGCCAACACCAACCACAGATATCTTTTGTCCCATTGCAATACATTTGAAAATGTGTATATTTCTGATTCTCAGTTCTTCATGGTCTTGTGAATTTTTTATGACCATCCACACTCTTCTCCACATGTCCTATTTTTCTGACAGGGCAGGGCAGGATGTTTGGGTGCTGGACTTCACTGTTCATGATACCTGCATTTTCTGAAAAAGTTTTCTTCTAGGCTGTCAAAATCTTAATGTAGGAAGTGATGTACCTAGGAGACACTTATGGTTTTTTAAGGTGCATACAGTACAAAGTTTACACACAATTCAGTTAAGACTGAAGGGGAAGATGGCCTTCTGGGGGGTACATGTTGGGACAGGGCTCTGTGAATTAACTGCTGAGTTGGTACCTTCCTCCCCACTCCTCATCCGTACCCTGCCACCCATAAAAATGTGCCCCTTCAAATATTACTTATCTTGTACTGGTAGAAAACTGGAAAGTCTCAGTTATTAGAAATGTTGGCTGAATTCCTAATATAAAATTTTTAGAGCTGCTTTTATTTTTCAACTGGAAATAAACTTCCTTTCTTTGGTTTGTGTACAGGTTCTAGTAAATACTGCTTGCTGTGTTTTGATGTTGGTGGCTAAGCTAATCCAGTGTATTGTGTTTGGCCCTCTTCGAGTGAGCGAAAGACAGGTAAGTCCAGATAGCAAGGATGCATTCTTGTGACCAGATTAAAGAAAAAAAATTTTGGTATAATTTCAAACTTACAGAAGAGTTGTACAAATAATATGAAGAACTCCTATATAGACTTCATCCAGATTCAGAGTTATTAACATTTTTCCCCATTTACTCTAACAGTTGCCTTTTATTTATATATACATATTTTTTGTGATCCTTTTGAGAGTAAACTGGGGACATCATACCCCTTTAACCTCAAGTGCTTTAATATGTGTTTCCTAAGAGCAAGGACATTTTCTTATGTAACCATAGCACAGTGATCAAAATCAGGAAATTCAGCATTGATGAAATACTTTATATAGCCCACAATCCATATTTAATGTATCCAAGTTGTCCCAATATTGTTCTTTATAGCTATTTCCTCATGACTTTTATGAAGTAATTTTAAAAGAATCTCAGACTTGTTTTAGTTTGAGTAATTGTATATATCCTTCTTTAGAATATGGGTTCTTTTCCAAAGGAATTTACCGAGAGATTTTAGTTTTTCCCTTTGGAAAAGTGTATTAAGATTCATCATTCTACAAGTAGCGTTCAGGTGATATAGTCTGACATTTGAACATTACTCTCAGAATGCATGTATGAGCAGGAGGTGCTTTCATTAAAGAATTAATGTCACAAGCATACTGTACAGATTGGCAGTTCCCCAAGGATTTTAGTGGATGGAGTGTAGAATAGTGTGTTTTAAAGTAAGAATTTAGAACTGGCCTTTAAAACAATAACATAGAAACAGAACTATATTGTACTTTATCTTATCCCAGTGGTAAGACACAGGAACGTACTACATTAAAAGTACAACTGTGGCCTCACCCCTTATGTATCCTTTTCAACCCAAATCTCTTGTTATTAAATCAGCTGAGGTCCTAGTTTAGAGTTGAAATGCATTTACTGTGTGATTGAGCCCTTGGATGCTGTTAAGGGCAGGACTCTTTGTTTTCCCAGAAATTTTTTATTAGTGAGTATTCAGTACTTTCTCCAAAATATCGACTCCATAGGTCTCCCAGATGGGATCAGTAGAACATAGAGGGTTTTTTGGTAGGATACAGAAGCTTTTTTTTGATGCTTCTTTTGTTTTCAAGAAAAACTTTTGACTTGTGGGCCAGAAATTGGTCAGGCCAGGCAAGCAACCTAATTGCTGGTGGATTGATCTGGCACCAGTGGGCCTTACATACTGCTTTCTTTTTCCTAAAATGTTAAATATCAGTTCAAAATTTACAGAAAACATAACCTTGGAGTATTATAGAGATTTTTCAAATACCTGGAGGTAATCATAATGGGCACATTTGTCACTCGACTCTACTTTCAGTTTTTTCAGTATAGATCACGTCTTTCATGTTGTTCAGTGATGACAGTTTTTTGACCAGTGTCATCCAGTAGCATTTATTAAGCGCCTTTTTTTTTTTTTTTTTGCGGTACGCGGACCTCTCACTGCTGTGGCCTCTCCCGTTGCGGAGCACAGGCTCCAGACACGCAAGCTCAGTGGCCATGGTTCACGGGCCTAGCCGCTCCGCGGCACGTGGGATCTTCCCGGACCGGGGCACAAACCCGTGTCTCCTGCATTGGCAGGCGGACTCTCAACCACTGCATCACCAGGGAAGCCCTTAAGCACTGTTTTGAGTTAGAATGCTACAGAATTGGCATGGGTTTACTCTCTGGGTGCTTAAACTTGAAGAAATAGAGTAATGCTAGAGGCAAAGACATTGACTACCTAAAATTGGACAAATATTCAACGGTTAAGTGGCAGTGTAGAACAAAGAATTTTTTAAATGCACTTAATGCCTACTATGGCACTTATCTAAGCACCGTACATATATTAACTTACTGAGTTACCCCAACTATTTTATGAGATATACGCTGTTGTTATAAGACCCGTCTTATAGATGGGGAAACCAAAGCCTGGGGATTGTAAGTAACTTGCCCAAAGCCACACAGCAGATAGATGGTGGAGTGAAGGTCCAGAACCAGGACACAAAATGTTCTAGGTTCACTTCATGCTTTCCTGCCCCAGATCTGGAAACAGACATTCACCAAGGATTCCTAGTTCATTTTGTTCTCTGAACAAAGGGTGTACAGTCAGAGTACGGTGTTTTAAAGTCCTCAAAATAACTCTTATCTTTAAATAGTCACATTATCGATTTGTTCCACATGTAGGTTCAATTATTTCTGTTTTTATTCAATTCTGCTTCTCTTTCTAAGCTTTTGAATTTGTGAAACATTCGCATGGTTCAAAAGTATACTCAGGAGCCCTATTTTCATCCTTATCCTCTGCACTCAGTTGCCACCACTCCCACAGATGGCTTGAGGCATCTTTTAATATCTGTTGGCTAGACGCCCCTTATTGCCCGTTTTTTCAGGATAGTAAAGATTTTTACAACTGGACATGCTCAGTGTAAGGAAGAGTACAGTGAAGCAGATATACTTCTGTGGGAGTGTGCGTTTATACAGCTTCTTTGGAAATCAGATGGACGTTACTTATTAGAAACCATAACAATATCCGTAAGCTTTGATTCTGTAATGCTGAAAAAATAGAAACTTGTACAAAGATATTCATTGTAACGTTTTCTGAATGGTGAAAAAAACATTTCGGTGTCCATGTGTAACCACTAAAGTGGTCTTATTCAGACAGTATTCATTGGCACTGGTAAGGTTCTCACAATATAAGTGAAATAAAAGTATACAAAAATCAATGTTTTACATTTAGGAAGAAAATGCATAAAAATGTTAAGGCATCATTTTTGTTTTAATTTTCTTTGTACTTTTTCATACATTATTGATTATGGCTGGCAAATGAGCATATGTTATTTTTGAATCTGAAGGATGTTTAAAAAAAAAAAAAAGGAAGAAGAATGTCCAGTCTTTTTCTTTTGTTTGTTTTAAAAATCTAGAGAGTAGAAGTATTAAAAATGATACTTGTAGCTCTCACCATTCTTTTTTATTTTGTGTTAGAAGTATATGTATTATTAATACATAAGGTACTAAACTAATATCACTCCCCTTTTAATGGCTAAAATTTCATAACTAAGGAATTCAATCCAAAATCTGTAGATTACTTTCTAGGTGTCTTCTCTTTATTCTTCAGGGGGCTCATTTTTTCTTTGCCTTCTATTGATATTTTCTTGTGGACAAGTGTTAGAAAGCTGAGAATAGACTATTTTCTCCTTAGAAGCCAGCTTTTGTTATGTTACCTTCTCCTTGAATGGGTTAGGTATAATGGTAATCACCTTTATAAATATTTTTCTTTTTAGCACCTCAAAGACAAGTTTTGGAATTTCATTTTCTACAAGTTCATTTTCATTTTTGGTGTGCTGAATGTCCAGACAGTGGAAGAAGTGGTCATGTGGTGCCTCTGGTTTGCTGGACTGGTATTTCTGCATCTGATGGTTCAGCTCTGCAAGGACCGGTTTGAATATGTAAGTTTTCAGCCAAGCTCTTTTCCTGCTTAGGCACACATTTGCCAGGTCTGAATTGTGTAATATGAATGAGCCGTGACACACATGTGCAGGATAACTCCCAGGGAAGGCTCCTGGATCAGGTACCTCCTACCTGTTTCTTGAGGAACTTTCTGCAGCAGCCAAGGAATGCAGGAGCAGTGTCCCCTAGGGAGGTTTCCTTCCCCTCCCCAGTAGTGTTGCATTACAGCCCACGTGAGGTCAAATCACCTACACAAACTGTTTTGATCACAGTGCAAGGAAACTTTAATATATAAACTGAAAAAAAGCTGATCTCTTCCAGACGTTTTCTGTTCTAATCTCCTTCCATTTTCCCCCTTCTTACTCTGGTTCTTGGAGCCCTTCTTTCTGACTAGCTTGCATTGTTTCCACCCTGGGCCAGGACTGCATTAGCTCTCTTGGCTTCCTTGGTCCCTGGAGAAGTGAACCTTTTCTGTCTGGGTATAAGATCTGCCTCTTGGCTTCAGAGTTGTGTGGGTGAATCTTCATTTGTTAGTAGTCCCGAACTAATCTCGTGGATCCCCAGTAAATGGACGCCTACAATCCTGCCCCTCCATTAAACCCACTCCACAACGCTGCTTGCCTCTTTCTTTACCCAGTCCTCATGGACCATGGTGGTCCTTGCACGTCTGTGTGAGTTAATCTCAGTTCCAAAGCCTTCAGCTGTTTCATAATTCAACCCCCATCCCAGGCCATGGACAGGCGCTTCTGACCTCCCCGACTGGTTTGGTATCTACACCTTCCTGCTCAGGAGTCATAGCTCCAGGCCTTCCTTGCCAAGCTGTATACTGTTAACATAGCGTTATGGTAGTAGTCAGTCTGCACCTGGATTACACTTCGGTTGTCCTAGCCGTGAACGGGCTAGGAATGTCCTCCCAAGTGACTTTGAGGGATTAGGGCTAGAACAAAATTGTGAAAGAACACAACAGAATGTGGTGCTGCCCTGTTGAAGTTGAGTCCTGTTGAAGCCAGAAGAGAGAATTGCATTCCTTTGGCAAATTGTTTCTAGAGGCTTATAATCCCACTGGTAGGAGGATCCTTGAGAATTTGAGATGCAAGTATAATGTATATTCCATAAACTAAATGATAAAGATCTCAAAATATCAGCTTATACTCATATTTAGGTTGGTTGGAGAATTTTGACCATCTGGTAATGGGATACTTTTCGGCTTCCATTTGGCCGTGCGGCGACGCACAGACCTCCAAGCAAAGACACCAAGGTTAACCTTGAGTTTAATTAGCACTGCCATGCTTAGTCAGGTTTAATTAACACTGCCATGCTGAAGAATGAGCTTCCTTCTCCTGTTTTGCATTTTTAGCTTTCCTTTTCTCCCACCACACCGATGAGTAGCCATGGTCGAGTTCTGTCTCTACTGATTGCTATGCTGCTTTCCTGCTGTGGATTAGCAGTTGTCTGTTGTGTCACAGGCTACACCCATGGGATGCACACATTGGCTTTCATGGCTGCAGAGGTAAGATGCAGAGACGGGCTTTTGCTCTGATTATGTTCCTATGTGTTTTCAAGGAAGCTAGAGGATTATTGACAGATTATTTTCACCCACGGTGGATATCTGGTCTTCATTTTAACAAGCATTTTTTGAGTTCCTTCGCTTGGGGTTGGGTATCGGTACTGATTGCTTTTACATATGTTATTTCACGTAATCCTTGCTACAACATAATAAAAAGTACAGTTGACCCTTGAACAACGTGAGTTTGAACTTTGTGGGTCCACTTATACATGGATATTTTTCAGTAGTAAATTCTACAGTACTACATGGTCCCTGGTTGGTTGAATCCACAGATGCAAAGGAACTGGATACGGAGGCCCGACTATAAATCATATGGGGATGAACTCCCATATTGCCCAAGGGTCAACTGTAATTATTTTTGCCGACATTTATATAGTGCTTACTATATGCTGGGGATTGTTCTAAATACCTCACATATATTGACTCATTTTATTATTCCTGTTTATTAATGGGGAAACGGGCATGGAGGGTGAAGTGAATTGCTTAAAGTTCCAAAGTGGCAAAAGTAGCACAATCCAAGTTCTGTGACTTCCAAGTGGGAAGGGTTTTCTCCTTAAGATATTGTAAACAATGATTGGTAACAATTAGTAAGGAAATATCCTGTAATTGGTTATTTTAGATAGGCCATAAATTAAGATTTTATAGAAGAATACAATATATATGCAAACTGTATTCATTGTTTTGAAAGAATAATCTGAGATATTCATGTATATTTTAAAATTTACTTTTAAGCCCTTTCTGAAAATACTAATTTCTGTTCAATAGAAATCAAATTTTTTGTATGTTCTTTATATTCAGTGGCTATATTTGCTTTTTTCCTCAGGCCAAAGGCAAAGTACTTTTATCTTGTCCATAATTGCTGTTATTAATGGAAAAAATGAAATAATAGATATCTAATATCAATATCAGTGGATAGCTAATATCAAAATACTGAGTTTGAACTACTAATTGGGAATTGTTAGAATAGGGTTAAAATTTATTCTGCTTAATAGCATTCATTTCAGAGTATAAAATAGTAGTGTAAGAAAAATAAGGAAAGAACATTTAAGTACTTAATAAAAACATTTGCAATCCTAGTTGAATACTTTCTGTATGTGAAAGGTATACAAATGTAAAAAAATATGTTTAAAATTTTATTTACTCTGACATTAATTAGTTTGCTTTAGATATATTTTACTATAAATCACCATTTGAATGATACTGGGTTTTCCTTTTTTGTTTCTCTAACTTTTAATTAGTATTAGGCCAAAGTTTGAAAAAAGGTATACCTAAAATTAAAGACATTTGAAATAGGTCTGTTGGGTCATAGGGCATATTTTAATTTTAGCTCATTAATTTTTTTAAGATAATTTATGTTACAGATTTGATATTTTGAACTAAATCATATTTTTATGTTTATAGTGTTTCTCTTCTATGTAAAATATTTTCCATTTGTAAACGGGAGTTTCCTGATCTCAAACGTAAAGAATGTTAACAGTTTTATTCTGCTAGATTAAGAAGAAATTTTTCTTAGTATCAGTTTCTTTAATACAGAATACTATGAGGGTCTTATTTTGTTATTGATTTCCTTCATCTGTTTTCTTCTGTGTGGGTGAAGGGGGTACAGAAAGCATTATATAGAGAGCAGGGATTCATATCTAGGATAGTAGTACCTAAGCTGTACCTTGGGACCTTGGGTATAGGGTCACCAAGTATTCAGACACCAAGTATTCAGACACCAATCAATTATGGTGACTTAATGCAGTATAAAATATAAGTGATTGTCAAACTCAGTGACCTCAAGATTGTAGAAGGCATGCCCAGGAGATGGACAGGTGTAATTGGTTGCCACCTGTTAACAGGAAAATGCTCAATATAAGTTGTTTCTAGGTCATGAAAATATTCTGTGGAAATTTGAAGCACATGAAATAAAATGGTCGGTAACTTGCTTTCTTTTTCTTTCAGTTTTAATGAGATATAATTGACAAACAGCACTGTATAAGTTTAAGGTGTACAGCATAATGACTTGACTTACATTTGTTGTGAAATGATTACCATGATAAGTATCATCGCATATTCACACCCCCAAAAATATTTTTTACCCTGTGATGGAAACTCTTAGGATTTACTCTCTTCACAACTTTGAATTATACCATACAGCACGGTTAACTAGAGTCATCATGTTGTACATTACATCCCCAGGACTTATTTATCTTATAACTGGTACCTTGTGACTACCCTCCTTCAAGTCCCCGACCTCCAACCTGATTTTTTTTTTTTTTTTTTAAAGAAGATGTTGGGAGTAGGAGTTTATTAATTAATTAACTTATTTTTGCTGTGTTGGGTCTTCGTTTCTGTGCGAGGGCTTTCTCTACTTGTGGCAAGCGGGGGCCACTCTTCATCGCGGTGCACAGGCCTCTCACTGTCGCGGCCTCTCTTGTTGCGGAGTACAGGCTCTAGACGCTCAGGCTCAGTAGTTGTGGCTCACGGGCCTAGTTGCTCCGTGGCACGTGGGATCCTCCCAGACCAGGGCTTGAACCCGTGTCCCCTGCATTAGCAGGCAGACTCTCAACCACTGTGCCACCAGGGAAGCCCCCCAACCTGATTTTTAATTGAACTGAGAACTTTTATCACTTTGTAAAAGTAAATTTGGTCTGAGCAATCCTAAATTTTACTAAAAAGAAAAAAAATCTCTCTTTTTTTAAATAGTCTCTTCTTGTGACAGTGAGGACTGCTCATGTGATTTTACGGTGAGTAGAAATTTGGGAGGGTGGTGATGGAGGTCTACTCATACAGTTGATTTTAAGATACAACATATAAAAAATTTATAAAAAAAAAATTTATAAAAATGTGACTGTAGTATATCATGTTTAAAACAAATTCAATTGTAACAGTAAATCATTAACATGATTCTTCTCTATTCACTGCAGATACGTAATTCACCTCTGGGACCTCAACCACGAAGGAACGTGGGAAGGAAAGGGGACGTATGTCTATTACACAGATTTTGTCATGGAGCTCACTCTGTTGTCCCTGGACCTCATGCATCATATTCACATGTTGGTAAGTTTCCCAGAGGGAGCTCTAACAGACAGCTAAGTTTTTTAGAATCAGGAACGCTGTTTAGTACAGCGTTTAACAGGTGAAACATTTGTGGATGACCCACTTAAAGACTGTGAAAACGACGCAGCTGTTCCCCTCCCTTTTTTTTTTCCCTTTTTTTTTTTTTCTGGCCAACAGGTATAAAGCAGTGTGGAATGAGTTTGGTGCCCAGCTCAGGAGGTGTTTGCTGTCTAGGAGACGTAGGTGACTCTGCTGACCAAGTCAGTAGATAATGCTTTTAGCATGAAATTAAAGGAATTCCTCTCCTCATAGTTTCTGTGGCTTCTAATATTTAACAGTTACTTTGTAGGTGGTAAAGGGAATTCCCACAGTGTTAGCTACTTCATGGATTCATAAATTTTCTATCTTTGTAATTAAAAACAAAGTCTTTATTCTTAATTCCTCCTACTTCATTGTTTACATTTTACTTTGGTGTGCAAGAAGTCACCATGCTGAAAACCTGCTTCATTGGTTTAACACTTCAGTGATCTGTGAATGGCGAGAATCAACATATTTGGTGGGCAGTTTATTTAAATTGTAAGCCTATCAAAGTAGAATTTAAAATTTTTTGGGTTAAACGTAGAGCATTTCTATAAGTCTACTTTTTAAAAGTAACTTTCAGGGCTTCCCTGGTGGCGCAGTGGTTGAGAGTCTGCCTGCCGATGCAGGGAACACGGGTTCGTGCCCCGGTGCGGGAAGATCCCACATGCCGCAGAGCGGCTGCGCCCGTGAGCCATGGCCGCTGGGCCTGCGCCTCCGGAGCCTGTGCTCCGCAATGGGAGAGGCCGCAACAGTGAGAGGCCCGTATTCCACAAAAAAAAAAAAATAATAAAATAAAAGTAACTTTCAAAACATACTTTAAAAAAAAAAAAGGCCCCCCCCAAACAAATATCCAGAGATAACTGTTGACATTTTGTTGTGTTTACTGCTTCTTTATATATTCAAATCCATACATTCATCAATGGAGATTGTGTATTGGGCATATAGTTTTGGCTTTTTGTAACTAGTATATTATGTACATCTTCCCATGCTAGCAACAATTCTTTTTTTTTTTTTTTTTTTTTGCGGTACGCGGGCCTCTCACTGTTGTGGCCTCTCCCGTTGCGGAGCACAGGCTCCGGATGCGCAGGCTCAGCGGCCATGGCTCATGGGCCCAGCCGCTCCGCGGCATGTGGGATCTTCCCGGACCGGGGCACAAACCCATGTCCCCTGCATCGACAGGCGGACTCTCAACCACTGCGCCACCAGGGAAGCCCTAGCAACAAAATTCTTCTAAATCATTTTAATACCTTTAAGATAAAACTTCCACGGCATAGAGGTGCGATGATTTAATTGGAATATACCATACAGCACTGTTAAAACTATAGTCATCATGTTGTACGTCTATCCCCACTACGTATTTATCTTGTAACTGGAAGTTTGTGCCTTTTGACCACCCTCCTCCTATTCCCCCACCCCCAGCCATTGAACAGCCTGCTCCCATAATAGAATATTTACATTGTATTCAGTTGTTTGCTACTTCACATCTTTGCATACCTTTTTTTGTCACATATTAGTTTTTTTAAAGTACTTTTATCCTTTTTCACTTGAATATTATTTTCCCATGTAATTAATCTTCAAAATGTTATATATAAAATATAATAATAGGATATAATTATATTTTATAAATATAATGAGTATATAATGTTACATTATATGAGTTTACAGTATAATTATTCCCCTACTGGGCATTGTGTCCATTTCCTGATTTTCTGTTTTATAATTGCATGGAGGGGCATCATTTTCATAAAACTTTAAAATTTCTGATTAGTTCCTCAGGAAAGATTGCTGTTGACGGAATGACTAGGCCAAAGAGCATGTACATTGTTCAGGGTAGTGAGAGAAATATGCGCATTTGCTTTCTGAATGACTGCTCCAATTCACCTTCGCCCACAATTCAGAGCTTCTGTTGCACACCTCACTCTCAGCAGTAGCAAGTTCACATTCACTTTTATTGTATATTTTATTCTCTTTCCCTCTTGTCAAGTTATTTGGCAACATCTGGTTATCCATGGCCAGCTTGGTCATCTTTATGCAGCTGCGTTACCTGTTTCATGAGGTACAACGTCGAATCCGCCGGCACAAGAACTATTTGCGAGTGGTTGGAAACATGGAAGCCAGGTAAGTAAGCACAAGTTGACGTTGCTCATGTTGACGCATTTGAGATCTTTAATAATAATAGATCCCAGATTATATGAGGACCTGCTTTTGTAAACTGTTAACGGAATGGTGAAGAGTATAGGCTCTGGAGTCAGACTGCCTGAGTTTGAAGCCCCACTTAGTTGCCGTGTGATTTTGGGCAATTTACTTACCTCCCTGTGCCTCAGTTGCTTAAGTCTAGGGATGATAGCAGAACCTTCTTCCTGGAACTGTTGGGAGGATTCAATGGGATAATGAAAGTAATATTACTTAGAACAGTACTGGGTACATAGTACGTGCTCAGTAAAGAGTAGGTTCTTTTATTAGGTCATTATTTTTATCATCATTATTATTAAATGGATGTTTCCTTTGGCTTCTGCCCTTTTTCTTCCTTACGCATGCGTGCTCACACACACATACTCTCCCTCATACTCTTAACCTCAGTGGAGGAGGTACTCACTTGCCATCCTGAGGCTAAACCAAGCCTGAAAGTGTGAGATCAATGGGTATCCTTTTTGTGTCCAAGGGAACAGTTTGGCTCTCTGAGGGGTCTTAACTCCTCTGATTTACCCAGAAATGTTCGCTTAAGTCATCACTAACAGGAGCCATTGTTAAGACAGTCAGTTTCTGTGTATAGATTTCTTGCTCTTTGGTGGGCTATGAAGAGAATGCAGGTGTAGTGTTTTTCGTGGGTGGAGAATTTTTACTGAACACGATTCCTCTGTAACTGTGCTGTTAAAGGTGAAGTCTATGAAGTAAGTGGTGCTCGGTATTTGTGCGTGGAATTGACGGAGATCCCTGCCAGTTGCACTTTGTTTTTTGCAGGTTTGCGGTTGCAACTCCAGAGGAGCTGGCTGTCAATAACGATGACTGTGCCATCTGTTGGGACTCCATGCAGGCTGCGAGGAAACTGCCCTGTGGACATCTTTTCCACAAGTAGGAGCTTTGCAAAGGGTCACATGGGACTGGTGTTCTGTCCAGGAGCATGTGGGTGCTTTTTGTGCTGGGGCTTAAGACCAGCCTTGGCCAAGGAGTGGGGACGTTCCCTCAGACTGGCCGTGGTGCTGGTATTGAGTGGGATGGGGAGCCTGGGTGTGTCTTCCTTATTCCTCAGCCTCTTCCCTACACGGCAGGACTGTTCCCCACTCACAGGTTGCCATCTTAGTTTCTGGGTATGTTAGCTATCTTCATATTCCTTCTCCATTTAAGTTCTGAGATATAGCAAATACGCCTGTAAGACTTAAAGGGGTGGGGGGATCCTTGCTTTCTAACAGCTTATTCCCTATTCTTACCCTGGTGAGAATATATATCTTTGCATTTTGCACATGCCCTAAGGCAACATAAAAAAACACACCAGGGAAGTGTGCTGAGATGGGGATCAGACGAGAAGCACTAAGCAGTCCAGAACTGTGACTGTGTTATCAGGAATTAGAAGATGGGATCTTCTGCAAACCTTCACGACTGGACTAGATCTGTGTGTGGTACAGGCTGTTCCGTTCTCACGGAGTCCTGTTGTCTCTGTTGCAGTCCTCACTGCCTTATATTATTCATTTTTAGAGATCTCACAGGAACTGTGTCTGTCTAACCTAGATCATTCTGTTTATAGATTGGATGTTTTTGGTGTTGATGGACCTTGAGGTATCTTTTGGCCTTTTGTATCTGTGGTCAATTTTGCATATTGAGAAAGTTATAATCTTTACATCTTTAATCTTCCTTTCCTTATTTTGTATTCCCAAATAGTTTTCCTTCTCCTTTTTAATATTACAAGGACTTTGGAGCTGGAGTATCAGTAACTCAACACATTTCTTCCTTTCTTTTTTTTTTTTTTTTTTTAATGTGCTGGGTGCTGTGTTGGGTTCTGGGGAATTAAATTAAAATGACAGATGTGGTCTTTGCTTTCATGAAACTTTCAGCCTAATGGAGGAGACCGACATGAATTAACCACGCACGTTTATGAGCATGTAATGATGAATTGAGATAAGTGCTCTAAAGAAAAGGAACGTGGTCCTTGAGAGCTTGTAACAAAGGAACCTGACTCCCACCTGGAGAAAGTGACTCTTGATGATGAGTAGGAGTTAAGTCAGCAGAAGAAGGGATCAGGTGGAAGAGCAGTTGAGACAGAGGGAACATGTCTGTAGCAGGAGGGAGTGTGGCGTATCCAAGGAATTAAAGAGAACCCATGTGGCTGGAGCTCAGAAGGTCAGAGGAGGAGTGGTGTTTGCTGAGGCAGGAGAAGCAGGCATGAGCGACCCTGCAGGGGCTTGAGGGCCACTTGACGGGGTTAAAGTGGGGGCTCGGGGTCAGGGATGCAGTTTGAAAAGATCAGGGGGACTAGTTAGTAAGGGCTGCAGTGGTTCGGGTATGTGCTGAGAGGAGTGTGGATTGGTGTGGTGGAAGTGGAGCTGGAGGAGGGTGGACAGACGTGAGAAGGATTAGGAAGCACGTGGTGCTAGGTTGGTTGTGAGAAAACGAGGAATGTGAGGCGTTGGGGATTCTCCTAGTTTTGCAGCTGTGCGACTGGATGGGTAGTGGTGCTGATTGATGAGGTTGGAAGACCAGAGAATTCACACGCATTTCTGAAAAAACTTTCAGGTAGTTCCTAAGGAGCTTGGGGACAGTTTGGAAGACTAACTCAAAAGAGAGTGTATTTCACCCCAGAAGAAATGTTTTCAATCGCATGATTAGATTAGTTTTAGGATTTAATGTTTTTGGTTGAGGCAAAATTCACATGACATACAATTAACCATCTTAAAGTATACAGTTCAGTGGCATTTCGTGCAGTCACAGTGTGGTGCAGGCCACCGCTCTTCTCTAGTTTCGAAACCTTTTCATCACTCCAGAGTAGTACCTCATAGTCATTAAAGTAAATCACTACCCATTCCTCCCTCCCCGTGTTACCTGGCAGTCACTAATCTGCTTTCTGTCTCTATGGATTTGCCTCTTCTGGACAGTTCATGGGAAGGAAATCATGTAATATGTGACTTTTTTGTGACTGGCTTCTTTTACTGAGCATAGAGTTTTCAAAGTCATCCAAGTTGTAGCATGTATCAGTACTTCATTTCTTTTTATGGCTGAATTTAAATTTTTTTAAATAATAAACAATTTGTTTATCCATTCTTCCATTGATGGACATTTGGGTTATTTCCACTTTTTAGCTATTGCAAATAATGCTGCTATAAACATTTGTGAACGGGTATCCGTTTGAGTACCTGATTTTCTTTTAGGTATATACTTAGGAGTGGAATTGCTGAGTCACAGGGTAATTCTGTGTTTAACTTCTTGAAGAACCACCAGACTTAGCCACAGCAGCTGCACCATTTTATATCCCATCAACAACGTACAAAGGTTCCAATTTCTTCACATCCTCACCAACATGTATTTCTGTTTTTCTTATTACAGCCAACCTAGTTGGTAGGAAGTGGTGTTTCATTATGGTGGGTTTTTTATTTTATTTTTTTTTAATTAATTTATTTATTTTTGGCTGCGTTGGGTCTTCGTTGCTGCGCGTGGGCTTTCTCTAGTTACGGCGATTGGGAGCTTCTCTTCGTTGTGGTGCGTGGGCTGCTCATTGCGGTGGCTTCTCTTGTGGAGCGCGGGCTCTAGACGCGCAAGCGTCGGTAGTTGTGGCTCATGGGCTTTGTTGGCTCCGCGGCATGTGGGATCTTCCTGGACCAGGGCTCGAACCCGTGTCCCTTGCATTGGCAGGTGGATTCTTAACCACTGTGCCACCAGGGAAGCCCTATGGTGGGTTTTTTAAAATGATAATTCTCAAATGTTATGCTTTCATTGTGGTAAAAAAAATACATAACATAAAATACATAACATAAAATACATAACATAAAATTTAGCTTTTAACCATTTTTTTTAACCATTTTAAAGTGTGCAGTTCAGTGGCGTTAAGTACATTCACATTGTTGTACAACCTTCACCACCATCCATTTCCAGAACTTTTTCATCTTCTGAAACTGAAACTCTGTACCCATGTAACACTAACTCCTCAATCTCCCCTTCTCCCCAGCCCTTGGCAGCTACATTCTATTTTCTGTCTCTATGAATTTGACTGCTCTCACACAGTAGCACATCATACAATATTTGTCCTTTTATGTCTGGCTGTTTCACTTAGTATGATGTCTTCAAGGTCCATCCATGTTGTAGCATGTGTCAGAATTTCATTCCTTTCTAAAGCTGAAAAATATTCCATTGTGTGTATATATCACATTTTGTTTATCCATTCCTCTGTTGATGGACACTTGGGTGGTTTCTACCTTATGGCTATCGTGAATAATACTGCTGCGAACGTGGGTGTACAAATTTCTTTTCAAGACCCTGCTTTCAATTCTTTTGGGTATATACCCAGAGGTGGAATTGCTGGATCATATGGTAATTCTATGTTTAATTTTTTGAGGAACCATCATATGGTTTTCCATAGCGAGTACACCATTTTACATTTTACACTAGATAATAGCCTTCCTGAGGTGTAAAATGGTCTCTCATTGTGGTTTTGATTTGCATTTCTTTAATGACCAGTAATGCTGATCATTTTTTCACATGCTTGTTGACCATTTGTGTATCATCTTTGGAGAATATCTATTCAAGCCAAATTATCCTATTTTAATTGGGTTGTCTTTCTGTTGATGAGTTGTAAGAGTTCTTTATGTATTCTGGTTACTAAACCCTTATCAGATGTATGATTTGCGAATATTTTCTCCCATTCTGTAAAGTCCTTTCACTTTTTTCTTGGTAATGTCCTCTGATGCACACGTTTTAAATTTTTAATGAAATCCGGTTTACCTATTCTTTCTTTGGTAGGTCATACTTTCAGTGTCAAATCTAAATCCATTGCCAAATCTGGGGTCATGATAGTTTTTTTCTAATAGTCTTATGGTGTTAGCTCTTACATTTAGGTCGTTGATCCATTTTGAGTTAAATTTTGTACATGAAGTGAGGGTAAGGGTCCAACTTCATTATTTTGCTTGTGGCTGTCCAGTTGTCCCAGCACCATCTGTTGAAGAATCTATTTTTTTCCCTATTGAATGGTCTTGGCATCCTTGGCAAAATCATTTGGCCATGGACGTTTGAGTTTATTTCTGGACTCTCAGTTCTGTTCCATTGGTCTATATGTCTATCTTTATTCCAGTACTATGCTGTTTTGATTACTGTAGCTTTGTAGTAAGTTGAAATTGGGAAATGGTGCATCTTCCAACGTTTTCTTTTTTTATATTGTTTTGGTTATTTGGGGCTCTTTGCAATTCTATATGAATTTGAGGAGCCGCTTTTCCATTTTTGCAAAAAAGGCCATTGAAATTGAATAGGGATTGCATTGAAACTGCAGATTACTTGGGGGGAAGATTGCTATCTTAACAATATTGTTTTCCAGTTCATGAACATGGGATTCCTTTCCTTTTATGTAGGTCTTCTTTAATTTCTTTCAGCAATCTTTTATAGTTTTTAGTGTCAAGTCTTTCATCTCCTTGGTTACATTTATTCCTAGGCATTTTATTCTTTTGGATACTATTGTACATGGAATTGTTTTCTTAATTTATATTTTGGATTGTTCCTTGCTGGTGTATAGAAACATAACTGATTTTTCATGTTGCTCTTTTTTTTTTTTTTTTTTTTTTTTTGCGGTACGCGGGCCTCTCACTGTTGTGGCCTCTCCCGTTGCGGAGCACAGGCTCAGCAGCCATGGTTCACGGGCCCAGCCGCTCCGCGGTGCGTGGGATCTTCCCGGACCGGGGCACAAACCCGTGTCCCCTGCATCAGCAGGCAGACTCTCAACCACTGCGCCACCAGGGAAGCCCCATGTTGCTCTTTTACTGTGCTGCTTTACTGAATTTGTTTATTAGTTTTACGGTAGTTTTTTTGTGTGTGTGTGTATTGTTTAGGGTTTGTGTTGCTTAGGAATTTGTCTGTTTTATCTGTATTATCTAATTTGTTGGAGTACAGTTATTTCTAGTATTCTGTTTTAATCCTTTAAATTTCTGTAAGGTTGGTAGTAGTAGTCACACTTTAATTTCTGATTTTAGTTATTTATATCTTCTCTCTTTTCTTAGTCTAGCTAAAATTTGTCAGTTTAGCTTTGATGTTTTCAAAGAACCAACTTTTGGTTTCATTGATTTGCTCTATTGTTTTTCTATTCTCTATTTCATTTATTGCTGCTTGAATCTTTATTATTTGCTTCCTTCTGCTGGCTTTGGGTTTCATTTGCTCTTTTTCTAGTTCTATAAGTTATAAAGTTAGGTTGTCGTTTTGAAATCTTTTTTCTTTTTAGGCGTTTTTAGCTATAAATTTGCCTCTGAGCATTGCTTTTGCTGTATCTCATAAGTTTTGGTATATTGTGCTTTTGCTTCTGTTTTCTTTTGTCTCAAAATATTTTCTAACTGCCCAAGTGATTTTCTCTTGACCTAGTGGTTGTTTAAGAGTTAGGATTTAATTTTTAAAACACCTGTCTGCCTGGGGTTGAGTGAGCAAACAATTGTTAGGATCTCTTCTTGGTTTGCTTTACTTTATAGCTTTGGTTAATAGATTGGGGCAGGATTGTATGATAATAATCTATGACAGATTCATTTGCCATAAAGCTAAATGTCTAGATTTCAACAGATTATAACTAGATAATTTGTTGCTGTAGGAGATGTCTTTGCAAGATTTCAGAGTCCAGTAAATATTTAATTACATTGAAGTGTCATACTTAGAGAAGAAAGAATCCTTCAATAGAATATTATAGTTATATAGAAATACAACTGTTTTCTCTGAAGTCTGGTTTCTTTAGCTGTGGAAGTTTGGCATTTTTTTTTTTTTTTCCAAGGAAGGCAACTGTGTCTGACCAGTTGTACTCACTTGGAGTTTTTAGGCTATTGTACATAATGTGGGAAGTTTTTGCAGAGTATGAAGTAAAATTAGATTTGCTTATGAAAAGTGTGTCACAGGTAGCATTATTGGAAGGCAAGGATTTTACACATTTTGGTAGTCTCCCACAAGGCTGATTTTACTAGAGGTGTGATTTAAGGGTGTTCATTAAGGGGAAATGAACTTTAAAAAATATAATCATTTATTTGGCTAATAGTTACATGATCACAAACAGAAATTACAGGTACTTTATTGTTTCAAAATGTGATAGAGTTGAATGTACACATTCATTATTTTGGAACATTACTGTCATACATTGTTCCAGCAGAGAGATAATAAGAAGTAGCTTCATCTTGGACTCTGGGAAAGTTTTGGAACTTAAGTACCATTTGGTTGCTAGAGACGCTGAGGATCATCACGTTTTAGTGAGGTTCTCCTGTGTAACCTTATGTGTGCACATGTTCCCAGATACTAAAAAAAAAAAGGCACAGAGGAAATGAGCATTTTTATTCAGTGCCTCGTTGAACTCTTAGAAGAAAGATAATATATTATTATGGAATGGAAGGCCCCTTGAAATCTTAGGAGAAAGATAAGTATTATTATAAATTGGGAAGGGACCTTGGAGATCACTTCATCCAACCTTCTCATTTTTTTTTTTTTTTTTTTAGTATACTTCCTTTAATGGGCAGTATTTATTGAGAGACTACCTTAAATAGGGCATTATCATCTCCTGAAAAAGGGCACAAGAAGCTTTTCAGCCTGGTTGGGAAAGCAGAATACAAATATAAGAGGGTTGAAGAAGTTGGGATTATGGACGTAAGGTTGTAGGTATGCTGGGTGAAGACAGAAGTAAGGCTTTGGGGGGGTGTGATGCTTGATGAAAAATGGATGGGAGGTCTTAGCAAATAAGAGGCGAGCTGGAAGGAGAGGAGCTTTAGTTGGAGAGTGAGATCTTTGAAGTCGTGATTTTGAAGAGAAGGCCAAGGTTAGTGGAGGCTAAAGTAGGGTGAGAGAACAGATCATTGGAATAGAGGCTTCAAAGACATGAGAGGCAACGGTGTTGGATGGTTCAGCCACATGGATCTTAAGTTAGTCAAATAGAGCTGGAGAGGAGGATGGTGAGCCAGGTGACGAAGTCTTACTGAAGAAGGGTCACGCCCAGGAGCTTGGTAGATGACCACGTATGTTAACAAATTAACGTTCAGAGCAAGATACACCAGAAGTACATTAGAGTGAAGCAGGGCAAAGAGGTAATGTCAGCAAGTGTTTCTCAACGTTTAAATCTTGCTAATGGTAAATAGAAAGTAAAATTGCAACTCATTGATACATTCAGAGTACTTCTGGTGAATTCTCACAAAATATGCTAAGGATATCTTATTTTGGACTTTTTGGTAGCTCCTGTCTTCGTTCCTGGCTAGAACAGGACACCTCCTGCCCAACATGCAGAATGTCTCTTAATATTGCCGACAATAATCGTGTCAGGGAAGAGCATCAAGGAGAGAATCTGGATGAGAATTTGGTTCCTGTAGCAGCAGCTGAAGGCAGACCTCGCTTAAACCAACACAATCACTTCTTCCACTTCGATGGTTCGTTGGTTTCAACCTCTAAAACCATCCGCCAGGGGTTTTCTCCCCTTAGGGGATGATGTTTTAATTATAACTTGCCCTGTATGGGCGAGTTCAATGTTATATTTCAGTTTTAATTGAAAATGTTCGGTAAGTATAGACAGCACCGAGGGGTTATTCGGTGCCAGGCATTTTGCTAGATTCTGTGTGAATTGGGGGGACGGGGGGTGCGAGGAGGTGAAAGTAGTTACAGTTGAATCAGTCGTGACCGCAAGGAGCATGCTGAATCAGCTTAGTAGTTAAACCGCTGCTAGTAATTTATTGAATCCGTGTGATACTTAAGCATATAATGAAGGGTCATTGAGCAGCCTTTCCAGTGGGTACCAGAAGGAGAATCAGAACTAGAACCCTGTTTCTTTGCCCATAAAATACGAATACTCCATCTTCCAGAATATTGAAAGGAGTTGTAATAAAAACCACACTTAAAATTCTAAGGTCATGGGCACCATGTCAGGGGCTGGTTGATCATCCTTTGATTCACATTACATCAGGCTGTTGTTGATTTTCATCAATTCCAATACCATTAATTTCTGTGGGTTCATATTTCCTACTCTAAAGTAGGTATCCCTGGACTATTTGTTTAAGAGGAGTACTCTTCAGGTCTCTGATTTGAGTTTCTAAGGGTAGAGCACGGTGGGAGTGGCAACACATTGAAATCCCTGATAGGAAGGACCGAAGGAGTATAGTGGAGTCTCTGAGAGGAGGGGATGATGGCTGCTTGGCTGGCTGGGCAGGGATGCTGGGCAGGTGTAGAGGGGCTGCTTTGTGGCTTTCTGGCTGCTAATTACGGCCTCTACCACGTAAGACTTCTGAAATAGACTAGCAGATCTTGGACATGGCTACGTAAGCTATTATTTTATGAATTATTACTGAAAACTTAGTCAAAATAGATAAGGGTAACTTTATTTCTCCCTAGTAAGTACATGAAATAAGTACCCAGCTTTTTATTGGGTACAATCTATCCAGGCAAGATCTTTGAGATGGCCATTGAACTTGTTTTACATTCCAGGCCTCAGTGCTTCTTTGTGAAGGAAAGGGAAGTCCTCCTTAAATGTGTGCTTGATAGTGGAGTTGTTTACTGCTGACACCTGGTGGTGCTATATCTTAGGATCCCCTTTCCTTAGTGAAATGGCAGAAGCAGCAGACTTCTTGGTACCATTAGTCCGCAAACCTATGTTATAGAACTCTTTGAAAAGAATTTCGAATCAGAAAACTAAAGTCTTTAAATCAGATTATTAAGTAAAAAATACTTCATGAAAACGATGTCTCCAAACGCGTAGTATTTGTGTGTAGCGTGAAAGAGAGGGGCAAATTCTCATCTACTGTAGCAGCTTTAGAGCCCTGAAAACCTTCCTCATAGTGTAGCCTGAGAGAGGGATTGAGTTCGTGTGGATCCAGGGCCACTGGAAAGTAGGAAAGCCCCGTGGTGAAGTGTTCTGGGACCTGACTGCCTGGCTTCAAGTCCTGGCCACCATAATTAAATGCTGTGATCTTGGGCAAGTTACCTCAGTTCCGAGTGCCTTGGGGAACCAACAAGAGCAGTAGAGTCAAATCTCTGAGAAGAGTAAAATGGGAATAATAATAATAATAATAAACCCACGTGGGGGTTTAGTGGGGATTGAATGAGCTAATCCACATGGGACACTTGGTCAAAAGGCCTGGTGTAAAGTAAGCCCTCAGTGAGTACCATCTGGTACCATAGAGTGGCCGACTGCAGAGCAACTGACAGGGGAAAGAGGTCTCTAAGACTTGTGCTGGCTTCTTGTTTGTTTTAGGGTCCCGGATTGCGAGTTGGCTGCCAAGTTTTTCAGTCGAAGTGATGCACACCACCAACATTCTAGGAATTACTCAGGCAAGCAACTCCCAGCTTAATGCAATGGTAAGGACCGCTCACTGCTTTTAAAAGGTGATTAATAATCGGGAGGGAAGGAGAAGCTGGAGGACGTGTGCAGTGTGCGTGACTCAGTTGGTCTCACTCTGCTCTGGCAGAACGGTGGGATTTAAAAAAATACGGCAGGATTTTCAGGAGCATCTTATTCACTGGGATGACTTCAATCCCTGCGCTTTAAAATTTGAAACTGGTTTGGAAACCAGCTTTCATTTTACTTGTGTGGCAGTTTTCTGAGCACTACTAAGTTCACTCTCATGATCTAGGCTAGTGTTGGGACACCTCTTGATTTTCACCAAAAATATTTGGGGAGTTACTGGCTGGAGTGAATGATGTGACTTTTATTAAAAATTGTCGTAGGCCTACTGAATGTGTTATTTTAACCCCCTCTCCCCCCTTCCCAAAGTAAATAAATGAGTATACCTTCACATACACACTTATACATACATACATGCCTATGGATATACATATATAAATATAAATATATACACACACACCCCTTGAGATACCCAAGCATGCTCTTGGTTCAAGGATATTGTCCACATACTTCAGGATTCTTCGTATTTTTCTAAAGCTTTGTCATATGGTGTATATTTTTATTTTACAGTGTTGGAGAAACATGGTTCACCGTTTTTGAGATGTAGTGTTCATTGTGATGATAAATGCAGGGGTCTTAAAAATGCAACCTGTGTTAGTCCAACAAACGTGTACTGAAAGCCTGTTCCCGAGACGGGCACTGTGCAGTGTCAACAAATTGCGTAGCACCTGTAGTGTCAACAAGGTGGACAGGAGCCCTACTCTTAAGAAGTGTGAATTCTACATGGGGTGGGGGGGAGGAGGCTGATTATAAACACCAACAGATAAGATCGTTGCCGATGGGGATGAGGACTCTGCAGGCAGTAGGGCAGGTGATGTGGTGGAGGGGTGGGTAAAGGCTGTTCCAGAGGAGACGTTCAGAGAAGTCTCAAGAGGTCATATTTAAGCTGAGACATGAAGGCTGAGAAGAGAAGGAGGCAGATCGGGGGAAAGAGGCAGTGGAAACAGTAGGTACAAAGGCCACGAGGTGAGAATGTTCTGAAAACAGAGAGGTGATTGTGGTTGGAGCCTGCGAGTCGGAACCAAGATTGTGACATAAATTGAGGTTGCAGAGCCCGGTCATGCAGGGATTTTGTAGGCTACAATCCAGTTTAGATACTGTAATGAAAGTATGAGAAGGCCATTCAGGGCTTTTTTTTTCCTCCCCCAGGGGACTGACAGGACAGTTAATAGAGAATAATTTACTTCTGAGAGAATGAATTTTAGAGGGGCAAAAATGGAACCAGTGAGACCAGTTAGGAGACTGTTGCAGTAGTTCGGGCAAAAAAAAGATGGTGGCTTGGACCAGGGCATTGGAAATAAAGATGAAAAGAAGTGGAGGATTTCAGATGCCTTTCGAAGATGAACTGATGGACTTGACAGTGCTTTGATTTGGATGTGGGGTAGTGGGGTGAGGGGAGTGCTGGTTTTCAGTCAGGCAGCTGAGCAGTGGTATCATGTATGAGATGGGCAGGACGGGAGGAGGAACAGATGAAGGACAGGGACTCAGCCTTCTGTTTGGCTGGGGAAGTTGGGGTGTCTATGAGACATCCAAGTAGAGATGTCACGTAGACAGTTCTGGACCTCAGGAAAGAGATCCAGCTGGAGAGAGACATTTGGGAGCTTTAGCTGTAGGGGACTGGATCTCTTCGAGGGAAAGAAGGTAGCTCAGAAGGAGAAGAGGGCTCAGGACTGAGGTCTGGCTGAATGGGAGGAGCCGTGGCAGCGATTGAGAAGGAGGGAAACCAGGAGAAGCGTCAAGTCAACCATGTGGGAATTCTTAGAAGATGAGGTCAGAGAAGTGCATGTTGGGTTTGGCAGAGTGGAGGTGGTTCATCAGCTGGAGAGGAGCAAGCAGTTTCCATTGCTCGAGGTGCTGAGTACTAGATTGTTGGATTGGAAAATGAGTGGGAGCTGAAGACACCCAGTAGCTGGCAGTGTGTTATAAGAGGGAGTGGAGAAGTAAGGAGGTGGCTTGATAGGGGTGTGCCGTCAGAGGAATTTGTTAACATGTTTTTTTAAAGATTTTTGGAGCAGGCCATTTATCCACAAATTTCAAAAACTGTAGAGAGTATCCAGTGAAGTCTTTTCCTCCATCCGCCCAGACACCCTCCTCTCTTGCAATAACAACTTCAATTAGTTTCTTATGTGCTGTGCTTTTCCAGAACGTTTACATACACATATAAGCAAATGCTAAGTATGTATTCTTTTTCTTTTCCCCACGGGTCTTCTTTTTTTCTATTTTTTAAAGTGTGATAAAATACACGTACCACAAAATTTATGATCTTAACCATTTTTAAGTGTACAGTTCAGTGGTATTAAGTATATTCATATTCTTGTGCAGCTATCAGCCACAATCCATCTCCAGAACTCTTTTCATCTTGCAAAACTGAAGCCCTATACCCAGTAAACAGTAACTCCCCATCCCCTCCTCCCTAGCCCCTGGCAGCCACCATTCTCCTTTCTTTCTCTGTGGATTTGACTACTTTAGGTACCTCATATAAGCAGAATCATACGGTATTTATCTTTTTGTGACTGGCTTATTTTACTGAGCTTAATGTCCTCAGGGTTCAACTATGTTGTAGCATGTGTCCGAATTTCCTTTCCTTCCTTCTTAAGGCTGGATAATATCCCGTTGTATGTATAAACCACATTTTGCTTATCCATTTATCTGTCGGTGGACATTTGGGTTGCTTCCATGTTTTAGCTATCGTGAGTAATGGCACTATGAACATGGGTGTACAAATATCTCTTGGAGACCCTGCTTTCAGTTCTTTTGAGTACCCAAGAGTCTTCTTAAAAAGATTCTAAAACATGCTTGGTGTGCGAATAGGAATGATCACTGGAGGGGGAGAGATTGATGGTACAGAACAAACAGAAAAGTTAACTGAAGGCAAAGACCTGAGGTGGAGGGTGGGCTTGGGAGCCGGAGCCAGGAGAGGAGCATTCTCACCTTTGTTGGGAGGCGGGATGGACGTAGCTACAGGCGTGTCGTTTTGAGATACGGTTTAAAAAGAAGGCATGGCTCATAATAACCATTTAGGTAGAAGCAGCCTAAGTGTCCATCAGAGATGAATAGATTATGAAAATGCTCTGTCCACACAGTGGAATATTATTCAGCCTGAAAAAGAAGAACTTTGAGGATACTATGCTAAGTGAAATAAGCTAGTCACAAAAAGACAAATACTGTGTGATTCCACTTACATGGGCCATCTAAATTACTCAGACTCTTAGAAAGCAGAATGGTGGTTGCCAGGGGCTGGGGGAGGGGGAGGGGGAGTGGGGGGGTCGCTGTTCAGTGGGGGTAGAGTTTCGGTTTTGCAAGATGAAAGCGTTCTGGAGACCTGTTGCACAGCAGTGTGTGTATAGTTAACATTGCTGTACACTTAAAAATGGTTAAGATGGGCAATTTTATGTTATATGATTTTGACCATTAAAAAAAAAAAAAAGACCTGGCTTCCCGCGGGCTTCTGCTTCGTCAGTGAAGCACTCAGCCAGGCCATCAACAGAGGGTGAGAGTGACGTTGTGAGGGCGGATGGACTGGGAGTGCGCAGCCTGCGTGGCCGACGGCTGGCTCGGGGCAGGCTCTGCGTCGGTCCTTCAGGGTCGGGCAGCTGTTGAAGCTCTTCAGGTGAATCACCTCACCTGCCCCCTTAAAAAAATCAGAATTCATGGACATGTAACCCTCCCAGGAATGAGAATTACCTTCTTGGAGTTGGTGTGTTTAGAATTCTCAGGCAGGCCCTGGTGTTCTTCCTCCCGTTGCATGGTGGATTGGGATAGCCTATTTTTAGCACAACTAATTTACTGTCACAATACTTTTTTTTTTTTTTTTGCGGTACGCTGGCCTCTCACTGTTGTGGCCTCTCCCGTTGCGGAGCACAGGCTCCGGACGCGCAGGCTCGGCGGCCATGGCTCACGGGCCCAGCCGCTCCGCGGCACGTGGGATCTTCCCGGACCGGGGCACAAACCCGTGTCGCCTCCATCGGCAGGCGGACTCTCAACCACTGCGCCACCAGGGAAGCCCCGTCACAATACATTTTTTATAAAAGTCTAATATATAACTTGCTGGATTTTCTGGAAGAAAAGCTTTGGCCCAGTGAACTGAATCTTGGACTTATTTTACTTGGGAAATGAGAGGGGACCTTTTTAAGAAGAGAGGAGAATGTTATCTGATTATTGAGGTTGTTTTGGACTCTTGCCCAGTTAGCTTTGACTTGACCTGGGTTTTTAAAAATGATCAACTCACCTTAATAGAAACAAAGAGGGGATCCCAGGTCCATGGAGCTCCGGGTCCTTCTGTCCTACACACTTGTCTTGTCTCTGCCCCAACGATGACCCAAAGCGAAGCTTTGCACAGGTTTCCCCCTGGTCTTTTCTCTCTAGGCCTGACACTGGGACACGTTCCTCTTTTTCTATGTGACAACATATTCCTTGGGAGCCACTATCCCAACAGTAGACTTTATTGTGCCCCCAAAGGAATTATATGTTTCCTTGTCGTTTTTTCTTTTGATCATTGGGACTTTTCCACAAATAAAACCTTGAACATAAGCATTTGCAAAATAAATATACACGTATGAGAAAAAAGTCTGGAGCTGCTCGGATGAACGTACCGGTGGTGGTGCGCCGAGATCTCTGCCTGCTCCCCTCTGTACATGCGCCCACCGTAGAGTCCTGATGGCCTCCGAGACGTTTCTAGAGTACAGTTTGAAAGCTGCAGCTCCAGAGCAACATTAGCAATTACATTTATTTTTTTATTTTTTACTTTTATTTATTTGTTTAATTTATTTGGCTGCATCGGGTCTTAGTTGCAGCATGCAGGATCCTCGCTGTGGCGCATGGCCTTCTCTAGTTGTGGCGTGTGGGCTGCAGAGCGCACCGGTCAGTAGCTGCAGCATGCAGGCTCTCTGGTTGTGGCACGACTAGGGATAGAACCTGCGTCCCCTGCATTGGAAGGCAGATTCTTAACCACTGGATCACCAGGGAAGTCCCAGCAATTACATTTTTTGTAGTCTTATTTTTTTTTTAAGTTGAAGTAAAATTTATATACAGTAAATTCACCTTTTTTAGTATCCATCTCTGAGTTTTGTCAAACTCATTCAGTCATGTGACCACCACAATAATCAAAATATAGGACAGTTCCTTTCCGCCTCTCCCCAGATTCCATTATGCCCCTTTGTAATCACTTCCTCTCCCACCCCCAGCCTGTAGCAACCACTTATCAGTTTTCTGTCTCTGTAATTTTGCTTATTCTAGAATGTCATATAAATGGAATCATAAGGTACATAGCCTTTTGAGTTGAGCTTCTTTCACTTAATGCATTTGAATTTCACCCATGTAGTGTGTATCAGAAGTTTGTTCCTTTTAGGAATTAAATATTTAAGCAGAACACGTTTATATACCTGAATTTTACTGAGCTTTAAAATGAATGCTTTTTAAAACTGGAATATTCTAGTTCAGCCTGTCTCGGGCTTCAGTGGATTTCAGGGCTTTTTTATTTGAAGTTGATGTTGTCCCCAAGTTTTCTGTTTGGCATTCTGGAAAAATACTAAAAAAACCTGCAGTTTGACGGTGATCTGTGGCATAGAGGTGGCCCCTTACTTGTGTTTTCAAGGCAGGTCACCAAGTTCAGTGCCCAGAGGCTGCCTTACCCCAGGACCTCAGTGAGTAACTGTTGAGAGTGAACATTTCATGGCTTCTTTGTTTGTATTCCTATAGGCTCATCAGATTCAAGAGATGTTTCCCCAGGTTCCATACCACCTAGTACTGCAGGACCTCCAGCTGACACGCTCAGTTGAAATAACAACAGACAACATTTTAGAAGGACGGATTCAAGTACCTTTTCCCACACAGGTAAACAGAGGTTTCAGACGTGACAAATGAATTCTGTCCTCACAAAGGTTTAATCTTCTAGATTAACTTTCTAGTTACTTAACAGCTGAATATCATTTATGATTTGATGAAGGGTTTCTGTGAATTCCCTAACTTTCCAGATTATGACTGAGAACAGACCCATCCAAGAGGCTTGGATTAAGACAAGGACAAAACTATTTGCCTAATTTTTTGTGCAGATATACACCCCAAACCAGCCTGCCCTTGCCAGTCCAGGAGGTCCTAGCATCGGTTCCTTTTGGACAAGGATTGGCAGTCTTTCCCTATAAAGGACAGATTGAAATATTTTAGGCCTTGCAAGCCATGCATTATCTGTTGTAACTTCTCAATTCCTGCTGTAGCACTGAAGGAGCCATGGACAATATGTAAATGAATGTGCATGACTGTGTTCCAGTAAAACTTTGTTTACAAAAACTGTTGGAGTGCTTGGCCCACAGGCTATAGTTTGCTAACCCCGGCTATAGGAGGTATCGCCCTCTGTCCCTGGCTTTGCACATTGGTATGGCTTTCCATTGGGTATAATTCCTATCTGTGAGGCTTATATTTTTCACTTTTTTTTTTTTTTAAAAGATCCTATTTCCTGGTCCATCATGTAACCTCTTTGATGGGTACAAAAGTATTGACATTTTAAAGAAAGCTTTCTGGCAGGACCAAAGGATATATGTGATTAGGGAATCATATACCAAGAAATTACTCAACTTAGGTATGCAAAAACATGGAAATCTGTTAGTAAAATCTTCAAGCGTGAGAATCTTGGAAGAGGGAATGAGCCTCAACTTGGGAGTCAAAGGGGCTGAGGTATTAGAGGTGGCTCAGTGGTCCTTACCTGTTTGACCTGGCTGTGACTTTGGGTTTCCCCAGGAGCAGACCCTGAGACAGGGATCCAGTTGCCAGTAGTTAATTTGGGAGGTGTTCCAGGAAACATGGGAAGTATTCCAGGAAACACAGGCAGCAGGTGGGGCTCTAAAGTGGATAAAGGGTTTGTTATCCAGCAGTTACCATCGTGAGCAGCTAGAGCTTGAGCCCACTGGAGGCCTCTGGGGCCCAGTGTAGAATGCATTGTTCCTCCTGAGGGGGGAGGAGCCGGGGTGCTTATACACTAGTTCCCATCAGTTGTTGGTTGAGGGCTGCCTCCAGCGGGGGCCAGGTTCTTTCACACAGCCGGAGTGTGTCCTTGGGTGATGCAATACAGAAACTGGGCAGCCAGCATGCAGCGGGCAGACCTTCAGGGACAGGCACAGGGCCCCGAGGTGTCTGCAGCATGGGCCGGGACCTCAGCCTGGGTGAAAGTGATAACAGCAGTACCTAGTTCACAGGATGTTAAGGAGATGAATGCGATGATGGTGTCAGTGCTTTTCCCAAGCGTCCTGTCGGTGTTAACTGCTGTTGTCGTTGTGTTATTGTTGTGCAGTTACTGTTACCGAAAGGGAAATTAAACGTGGGCCCACTGATGACTCTCAGATTCAGGCCTCAGGCTCCTTTGCTGTGTCTTTAAGCTCAGTAGCACTCTCATGTTTTCGATGCTGTGGGATTTGCTGAACTCAGATGGTTGGGGTCGTAGCTCCCCCATGTTCCAGGTCCTCCCCGTACCCGTTCGCCGAGCTCAGAACGGCTCTGCACCGTCGGTGCTGCTGTCTCTCTTTCAGCGGTCAGAGAGCATTAGGCCTGCATTGAACGGTCCTATGGAGAGGCCAAACGGCGAGCAGGAGGACGGAGAAGCTTCCACCCAGGTAAGGCCTGCATACTAGAGAGAGCGCGTCCGGGATGGGGAGCAGCGGGGAACCTGGCGGGGGTCTGCACCCTGCCTCTGACGTTTGTACGGCTGAGGGCGAGAGTAGGGAGGAGGCCGTATGCCAGCGTCGTCTCAGTGTCCAAGGGTAACAGACCTTGCTGTGCCTGGGCGTGGCCTGCAGCCCCCTCCCTGGGGACTGGCCTCAGGACCTGGAGGAGAAAAGAGTCATGCTCTGCCGGGCTGGCCCTGCCGCTGTGGACTTGAGTGGCGGCACTAGGCAGGGCGGCGTGAGGCTGGGCCCAGGACCCGGGGTGACTGCGCTGGGCTCCGCTCTCTAGGGCCGAAATCCTCAGCTTATTCTCCCCCAACGCCTCGCTTGTCCACCTCAGCATTTGCAGGGACTTCATGCATTTCACAAAAACGAGACCCCTGGGGTGGGGGGAAGTGTGGTTCTCCTGGGAACCAGGTTTGCCTAGATAGCCACGCTGGGTGACCCGGGGTAGCTGCGTGCACCCGGAGGGAGCTCCCGGGTCTGGCTTCCAGGGCAGAGGTGCCTCAGCCCCACTCCATGCTCTGCCCCACGCAGCCTGGGGTTCCGGTTCATGTCCCTTTTCTGGAATTCCCATTTGCTTATTGAATTACCGTGCTTTCCAGAAGTTTTCTTAAGAGACTGAAGAAGCCCCAGGCAGCCCTATTTTTGGGTTTCCTTGTTGGTGTGACACGTGGGGCTTCCCACACAGGAGCTGGGGCCTGAGGATGGCGCCGCATTCTCTGCCAGCGTTGGTCAGGGCTCTGCTGGGAACAGCTGCTTTCACTGACGAGTGACATGCAGGCTGCTCTCATCTCACGTGCCTTTCCCTGCAAATAGGAAACAGTAAAAACTCCTAAGAATTCTTCAGATCTGTTGCTGAGTTAAAATTTTCGTATCCAAATCTGTAATTGGGTCGTGCAGCATTTGTAAAATAGCATCTGGCTTCTGAAGAAGGGGCTCATCATTGTGTTTCCAGTTTTCGTAGCTGGCTTAGCTCAGATTTGGATACTAGGCTGGCTTGGGGGCCTTGTGGGTACAGCACGTTCGATTTCTGTCTTGATTCCTCATCTCTATTTTTAGAGTGAGCATGAAGGTTTCTGAATTTTTTTTAACATAGTGGAAGGAAAGCACTTGCTTCACAAAGAAGCTTGCTATATAACACTTTTGGCCATTCTCAGGAAATAAAAAGTTCTTGGATAACAGTTAATAAACAGTTTATCCCAGTCATCAGATCAGATCTACCCGTTGCTTAATTTGGGGTCTCCCCTCTGCCCAAGCTCAGGCCTACGTGAATCAGGCTTTGAGGGTGGCCTTGCATTCCCTTCCTTCCACCTCCACCTCCACCTCCACTCACCAGCTCTTCTTTCTAACTTCCTCTAGGGTCGGATTCAGGGTTAAGATGGGCCATGTGACCCCAGCGTGTGTGTGTGTGTGTGTGTGTGTGTGTGTGTGTGTGTGTGTGTGTGTACACATGTGCACATCTGTATATATATGTGTTACAGCTGTTATTGTAGAGCTCTCCCTGTCCTGTCTAGCACCAGAAGCCTCGACTATACTTAGTTTGAACTTGGGCTGGCTTTTTATGACCACCCCTTCCTTCATGAGGCTCCCTTCACCCCTCCCAGTGGTCCTCTTGGGCAAAGTCAATTTCAACAGCCTCAGGCTGGCTCTCCCGCAGAACCTATGTCCCCTCCCCCAGGACACACACAGCAGTGCCTTACAGTCAGTGGAAGTTGAACTGGCTCCCAGCGAAGCGTTTTTAAAATCTGCTACAAGCCAGTTTCTTCCTCTTAGATTTCTCAGGTGTGTGTTAGTCACCACCAGTCTGTGTGTCCCCCAAACTCCAGGGCACATGAGTCAGGCCACATGGTTCTCTTTTTTTTAATTATTATTATTTTTAAAATTTTTAAATTTTTTGGCTATTGGGTCTTCGTTGCTGAGCGCGGTGTTCTCTAGTTGCGGCGAGTGGAGGCTACTCTTCGTTGTGGTGCATGGGTTTCTCATTGCGGTGGCTTCTCTTGTTGCGGAGCATGGGCTCTAGGCACGCAGGCTTCAGTAGTTGTGGCGCACGGGCTTAGTTGTTCTGTGACATGTGGGGTCTTAGTTCCCAGACCAGGACTCGAACCCGTGTCCCCTGCATTGGCAGGCAGGTTCTTAACCACTGCGCCACCGGGAAAGTCCCCACATGGTTCTCTTGAAGTGTGGCGAGGGGGGGTGAGAGAAAAGCGCACACACCAGGAACTCTTAAAAATAGCCTCTCAGCCTCTTCCTCCTCAACTCTGCTGTCGCCTGGAGGTGGGTGCTGGGCTGACGCTGGCCAGCCTGGGTCTGGGCCTGAGTCTGGGAGCATGAGCAGTAGATGGCCAGGCAGCTGCCTGAGCCTTTGGGGGCTCCTGGGCATCGTGTTGGCCTTCACAGCTGCAGCCAGTACAGAGACAGTCCCATTATTATATCCTGCTACGCGAGGAACCACATGATATTATATCGGTTTTAACAAAGATACTTAGAATTTACTTTTTTTTTTTTTTTTTTTTTTTTTTGCCGTACGCGGGCCTCTCACTGTTGTGGCCTCTCCCGTTGCGGAGCACAGGCTCCGGACGCGCAGGCTCAGCGGCCATGGCTCACGGGCCCAGCCGCTCCGCGGCATGTGGGATCCTCCCAGAGCGGGGCACGAACCCGCGTCCCCTGCATCGGCAGGCGGACTCTCAAACACTGCGCCACCAGGGAAGCCCAGAATTTACCACTTTTTATCTGCCTAACTGTTCTCAGAGTCAAGTGAGGGTATAAAATTTGTGCAGTATATGTGATAAGACTTGTTTAAATTTTAGAGCAATAAGTAGCATTGAACAGAAAATTCCCAGAATGCAAATAAGCAGTTAACTTTGTTATCTTCTGAGAGTACAGTTTCAAGGTGCTTCTGTTTTCATACTGGTAATCGTTCACTTATTCCGTAATGTTGAACATGCCATGTGAGTCAGGTCCTGCCCTTCAGGAGCCCATGTCTGCCGTTACACATGTGCCCGCGGTTCCCTGCCGGGCAGCCTGCCTCCTTTGGGGTCCAGAAGAGCATTATTTGGGGCACCGGTCAGATGGGGAATCTGCCTGGCAGGGCAGCCCGTGCTCACGGTGGTCCCTTGCTTCCTGCGTGTCCAGACCGAGCGGGTGCCGCTGGACCTCAGTCCTCGGCTGGAGGAGGCACTGGACTTTGGCGAGCTGGAAGCGGAGCCCAGTGAAGGGGAGGACTTTGAGGCCCGGGGGAGCCGCTTCTCCAAGTCCGCTGACGAGAGACAGCGCATGCTGGTGCAGCGCAAGGATGACCTCCTGCAGCAGGCGCGGAGGTGAGCGGGTTCCACAGCTCCCGCCAGGCCTGAAGGCCCTTGTCATGGATGCCAACGCTGAAAACCTATCACCTGTCAGCTAAAACTTCAGGTTTCAAACCTCTGTTGAAAAACCTGAGGATCTGGTAATACTGGGCCCAGGTAGTAACCTCTGGCTGGTGCTGCTGGCGTCTCCTTGTGGACGCTGTCCGCCACCCTTACACGGTTAGCACTTCTGTGCCAATGTGTTCTAGACCCTTTATGTTAATTACTCTAATTCCCTTAACTCTAAGAGGGAGCATGGTAATTATACCCATTAGACAGACTTAAAGCTGAAGAAACTGAGGCCTAGAGAGGCTAACACTGGCCTGATGTCCAGCTCTTGAGTCCTCCATCTTGGCCACTCTGCGTGCAGCCGGCCTCAAAGTGCCAACCCCCAGCCCCAGGCGGGAGCCGCCGGAGCGGGACTGTTCTGTCGCTGCGCAGGTGCTCGTTACTTAAACTCTTGGGGACGGGGCCGGTGTTCTGTTCCCGTGGGTGGGTTCCGTGCCCAGCACAGGCCTTGTGAGTGGGGACTTCGCACTGTGTGTGTAAGTGGAGCGGCTGCCTGATGCGGAGAACTTCTGTCCCTCTGTTCAGGGACAGGTGTCTTTTTCACGGGGTGATGCTGAGTGACAGCTTTATGACGGTGCCGGGAAAGTGGGGGAATTAAAGAAGCACATTGTATGTTTCTCTGTGTGTGCATGTTCCAGAGCTTCCCTGATCCCTCATTCAAGTCGTTTGTTTTTTGTAGGCGTTTCTTGAACAGAAGTTCTGAAGATGACTCAGCCTCGGACAGCTGCCTCCCCTCAGAAGGCACGACTTCTGACCCCATGACCCTGCGTCGAAGGATGCTGGCTGCTGCCGCGGAGCGGAGACTTCAGAAGCAGCAGAGCTCCTAGCGCCTCCTCCCAAGCCGAAGAGGCCTGTCCCCAGCTCTGCCTGCTGAGTGAAGGAGTGGGCTCAACTGCATTGCGCTGTGTAAAGCACGTGGTCTTAATAGTGTGTGGACAGCTGACAGATTTAATCCTTTTTTGTAATACTTTCTATGTGACATTTCTCTTCCCTTTAGAAACACTGCACATTTTAACTCTAAGCATGATCTCTTGTGCGTTGACTGGACTTCGTAGGGGTGGGGGAGGATCAAGAGGAAGTGGGCAGGCAGAGACCCTGAAGGGGGCCGCTTCCATGACGGCTTTATGCAGAAGTCATAACAAATGCTGGTGTCTTTAGCTCCAAATGTGGCAGGAAGTGGGCGTGGGGGGGTCGCGGGGGCGGGAATCGGGAGGCGCAGGGGGCGGGATCCATAAAAAGCGGTGTGGAGGTGTACAGCCTGAGCCTGACTCCACGCCACTGGGTAATTTATGTTGTCACACTGCTGTTCTTGGTGCGGAGGCATTCAGAATGTCACAGAGGCCAGACCTACGGGCTCCTGGACCCCTGGGCCGGCAGGGCATCTTGGAAGAACAGTGCTTGGTCTGATACCTGTAGCAGAGGGGAGGAAAGCCCAGGGACGTAGCGTGAGGAGGTGATCCATCGTGTCCCAGTACATCCGGGACTAGCTTTCTGAGCCCCCTATCCAAAGCTGGCTTTATTTCCGTTAACACTGGTGCTCCCGCATCTCATGAGTACACGCTGTGTCCTCTCCTCTCTGCATTTCATTACCCCCCCCCACACCCCCAGACACGGGGAAAGGGTTAAGCAGCAAGCCTTGGTTCATGAACGTTTTAATTCCTTGTTAAAGTAAATTAGGCAATGCCAAAGGCTGTGGGTTTGGTCCTTGGAGAAAACGTGGGCCTTAAAGATGGGAGAGTAAATTTTGGAGGGCTTTATTGAAGAAATAAAAGACATCTTTTGTATCTTTCTTCCCCGGAGCCCTTCATTTTTGTAACTGTGTTCCTGTTGGTTTAATTAAACATAGAAAGGTAAGAGGTTGAGTCCACCTGCCTTGGAGCAGACCCAGGTCTGAACTTTTTCAAATCCTTGACACATTTAACTTGAAGGATTTGAAACACACAATCATAGGTTACCTAGTTCAGTTTTATGTCCTACTGGATTGAGTTTTTTTTTAATGTTTGAAAGCATAGTTTTATGGTAGTCCTTCTGGGAAGAATCCAGTATTATCTAAAATTATTGGCAAAGTTAAATGTATTTTACATAACAAAGTTTTTAGAATGTTGAGAAGTAACTGAAAATAGAGTGATGTTTAGGCTGAGATAATTTATTTCAATACATCTTTCAAAAGCCTTATCTTGAAATGCTGTTAGTAAATTTCTGTGATTATTTTTCTTTTTAAATTGGTTTTGCTGAGAGCATAGCTATTTGTTTTTATTGTAAAACAATAATAATGATAATAAAAAGCAAACTCTCCTAGTGTGTCGTGTGTGGCTGGGAGGTAAGGCAGTTTTTTTCAGAGGTGCGGAAATTAGAACGTGTTTTGAATTTGTGTGTTCCGTTTTGGTTGGAGGGTTTTTTCATCCTTATAATTATATATGTGTGCATGTTGTGCACATTTAAAGATGATACCAATTCCATGTGTTCTTATGTTTCAGATGTGTGAAAAGAGAAAATGTTTTGGAGTCAATTTTAGAGGGTCCTGAGACATTGGAATACAGCAATATGACAGTGATCAAAGTGGAGCCATGCCTTTAAAATGACCCCAAAAGAGAAGTCCTAAATTCACCCTTAGATTTTACACCTGGATAGTAAAGGGTTCTGGGCACTAATTGTATTGTCTCTTGAGTTTGGTCACTTCTTGAGGGCATCTGGGACAGATGCCAAGGGCAAGGGCAAGGGCAGGAGGCTAGACCAGTGTCCCGTTCCATCAGGTGGTCCCCATCCCATGGCCCCTTCACTGTGCTGGCTGTCTCCAGGAAGGGAGCCTGTCCTCGTGCTCTGCCACGTAGCCCAAAGCGGAGGCCAGGCTGCTGGTTCACGTTTGTAAACTGAGTGTTTGGGCGTTCTGTGAATGGTGGTGGAGGTGCCCTTGCCCTCTCTGGGCTCTTTTGGAAGTGCTCTCCCTCACTCCCTCCATTTTCTTTTGGCTCTGCTGACATCTTGGGTTCTCGCTTTGTGTTTTTTCTCCCCCTAATTTTGAGGCTTTTATGTACTGTAGAGATCGATGGTCCTTGTGGATGTATTTCTTGTGTTGATATAAATCCAGGGTGCCCAGGTGGCCACTTGGACCTGGTTTCCCACTTGAGCTGTGCAGACAGTATGCTTTTTTATCTTTAGCCGGCAGACGTGGTCCTCTCTGGGTGCGCCTTTCCCCACTACAGGGAGGAAGCGGAGAGCTCTGTGGAGCAGGGCCTCGCCTGCAGGAGGAGCCGTGGCCCTGCCGCCAAGCTGGTCAGGGAACAACGCCTGCCTGCCCTGAAGGCCCTCCGTCACCTGAATGTCTCCATCTCGGCGCCCCTGACTGCACCTTAGAGTTGCTTGTGGAGTCCCTAGAGACTATGATGCGTAGGCTGTGCCGCCGCGTGTCTCATCTAATTGAATTCGTCTTTCCCTGCACCCTTTCCCAAGAAAATGCTTCTGGATCCCATTTTAAGGAAGATAAGGCAAAGAAGCTTCCGTTGTTTTTATCTACAAAATTCATATGCAAGAACTGTTATTCTATGGCTCATTTTTTTTAAGAGAAGTTCAGGTATGCCATATGTAGAAGTCACGGCATCCCGCAGCCTTTCGTCTGCATCCCCCCAGACCAGTGTCCTGAAGTCAAGCTGTGGCCAGGAGCGCAGGCTTCCCATCAACAGAGATGGCTGTGAGCCTCCCTCTGCAGATAAGTTGGGGCGAGGGGAGCTGGTGGGAGCAGTGCTGGGGGAGGGGTGGGCCTGGCTGGCTCACCAGCAGGCTTGTCCTGGCTGAGGAGCTCCCGGATCTGTTCTTTGTAACAGGCGGGGACTAGCCTCTTGTTACGCCACGGTCTCTGCAGCAGTATCAACCCCCACTTTCCATCCTCACTAGATTCAAAAGGCCACTGGAATTGCCAAGGAGAGGACTTCCTGGGCTGTTGGTGTGTGGAGGATTACCATTAACTGCCCTTGCCCAGACCCCGCCATCTCCTAGGTGGAGCACTTGACTGCTTGGCTAGTAAGTGATCCATGGACATGATGCAAGGATTTTGATGAGCTGTGTTACCTCCAGGTCTCAGTCTCAACGGATGTGCAGCTAACTGCAGTAGAAACCTGGCAACCCAGTGGAGAGGTAGTGAGACCTGCCACCTGGAGGAATTGAGAACCAGATTCCGTACACCAGGCTGTGCTCAGCTGCTCCGTGTGTGTTCAGCCTGCTGGGGACTTCTGGCATCCAGGTGCAACAGGAGAGGCTTTTAAAGATGTCCAAGTGAGTGCATGTGACCCCTTGGGTACAGAGGGCTGGGGCAATTTGGCCTCATTCTTGGGACCACCCATTCTGCTGTGGTGGAGCAACTGGGTACAGGATCCCGTATTAGCAGGAGATTTGGGATCACCTGCCCTCCCCCCCTTTCCAATGCTCCATTCCATCCTACCCTCGAAAACCAAACCAGCCGAGCATGAGGAGATGCCGGAGCTGGGAGGAAGAGGGCACCTGCAGGCCCGAGAGACCCATTCCTCTGCCTGCCCTGCTCCCAGGTGGCTGCGCTCAGCTGGCTCCCCTTGATGGCGGGTGGGGGTGGTGGTGCGGGGGATCCTTATCCGGCACCTACAGCCCTACCCACCAGCCTCCCAGCATCTGTGACCCAGTCAAATCCCTCCTTCCCTTTCCTGTCAGAATGAAGCCCGAGGGCGAGACTCAGGAATACAGACAAACATTCTCTTTATTGAGCTACACATGAATTTTCCATTAGTCAGAGAAGTAGACTGGCAGTGTGTAAGATATCACAGAAACCTCACCGATTGGGAATAGAAAGGCTTAGAAAGACCCGTGGGCTTTTTTTTTTCCCAAGTTTTTTTTTTTTCTGCATTTTAAATTTTTTGTGTTTTGTCTTTTTGCCTCTTTATCTGAAATGGCTGTGACTGGTCTTCAGCAAATATTAAGTCTTAAAAGTGAAACTGTGAAGGAGTTTGGATACTAGTCAAAGTAGAAATGACATTGGACTGATCATGAGAACTGTGGCTTTCTTGTAAACATTACATTCCATCTTTTTTTTTTAAATTTTTTTTGTGTTTTTTCCATCTTGTAGTATTTAAAAATTTTTGTTTTTATCTGCAGCACAAACATCCCCACATGAGAAAGAGCGAACACAGGTTACTGAAACAAAGGAAAAGGTGGAGGGGCGCACACACACAAAGGGAGCATCCATCTGAGAGACGGAGAAGCAAAATGTCAGCGGGAAAAACCACAACCCGGTTCCCAAAGACTATGAAAGCTGATCTGGTATGTAATACATAGTGCTCATCAGGACAAAAATAAAACCAAAATCTAAAACTAAAAAAAAAATGATAAAGGTACTCTGTAGAAAGGGAGCTGGGGGGAAACTGTTTCCTATAGGGCTCTATTTATATATATATATATATATATATATATATATATATATATATATATATATATATATGTTCCGTATTCTTTTGGGGCAGCTACTGGCCCGTGAGAGCTGTGCTTTTTCTATGCAAACCTGGAGTGAGCGTGTGGTTGGAGTGGCTCGGGCCTGGGCGGGGGGAGGGCTGTGGACGGTGAGGCTGCGTCTGGAAAGCGTGGCCTGAGCACACTCCTGGGAACCAGCGCCCCGGGTGCGGACAGGCGGCACCTCTGCAGGTAGGATGGGGTGGACATGGGTGCAGCTGTGGATGTTTATTTCAGAAAGAAAAAAAGATGGATGAGATGCTGAGTTTTCCTTTATCCTTTTCTTTTTTTTTTTTTTAAGCTACAAAGCACATGGGAAATGTTCTTCTTTTCCTTTCAAATTCTAGATGTAAAGACTCAACTAAAACCGGATTCTACAGCATTCTACAGAAATACACAGCCGTCAGTCACTCTGGGTTGTAGGTTAGACAGGGGCTTGATACAGAAAGGCTGTGTGTCTTACAAAGGCCAAAAGGTCATGCTACCAGGAGATCAACGTCAACAGCAAAGAGTCCGTGAAGCAGTCTGTAGAGAGAGAGATAAGGGGTCCAGTCTGACCATTTTTCTTGATTTAAAACACCAACCACCCAACCAACCAACCCACCCTCCAACATGTTTAATAATGTTGAGGTGGGGCAAGATGGGGCAGCATCGCAGGGGGATCAGGAATCCAGGGGAAGCCTAGCCCAGGCCTCCTGGGAGGCCTCACCCCTCAGGACCCTGACCCAGCCAGGTCTGCAGATCTGCCCTCCCCTCAGCCACTCCTGCCCCTTCTCCACATCACTCCCCTTCTTTTGCCAGCCCTCTTGGAGGGGGAGCCCTTTTGGAGGGAGGAGCAGCTTCAGCTCTGCAGGTGACCTTGTGCTTTGCACGGCCCGCCCCGCTCAGCTGCTTGCAGAAAGCAGCCAGAGTCTCCCTTTTCTCTGACTCTTGCCTTGTTAACATGAATAAAGAAAACTCAGGAGACAGAGAGTGGATTGGTCAGAGCAGTGATTCTTCTAAATTCTTGAAGTTAACCACCTCTACCACCCAAAAGAGATGCATCCTTAATTTTTCTGTCGGGAGTATAGGGCAGAGAGACATTTGGGATGCTGGCCATTTTTTAAAGCGTTTTGGAATTCGCACAAGAGCAGGACAGAACTGACAGCACACAGCCTCAGCGGGTGGATGCAGAGGAAAAGGCTGGACTAAGGCCAGGCCTTTCCTTGCCCTCTCCCTGCTCACAGAAATGGGTCTCAGAGTGTAAAATCATGTGGCTGTTCTTAAAAGGATGGACTCCCAAATCAGGACTGCCATCATGACGTGTGTGTGTGTGTGCGCGCGCATGCAGGTGCTGTCCCAGGAAAACCTTAATGATCAATGGAATGTTGGTCAGCTCTGTCTGAAGCTGCTCCTAGTACAAACTAAAAAAAACTTAATATATATTTGTCTGTCTATATATAAGGTTTGTTATGCCTTTTTAAAGTTAATTTACCAACTTGCATTTGTTTGTTAGTGGAGTGTGTGTGTGTATGTGTGCAAGCTTTTCTGTGAATGCTGGAATCATTACCAAATAGGTTGCTATACAGGACAAGAGGTCAGTACAAGCCGCAGCCCCGGAGGTTGTTGGCAATGATGATGTCAGTGACGGCGTCGAATACCACCTGGATATTATTCGTGTCTGTGGCACAAGTCATGTGACAATAAATTTCTTTGTTGGGTGAGCGGTTTTTGCTTTCAAATTGTGCTTGGATGTAGGCGGCGGCATCTTCATAGGTGTTGGGGCCTGTAACGAAACAAAGCAGAAGAGTGGAGGGGAGGCCCTGGTGAGAGGGGGTGGGTGGGCTGGAGATGTGGGCCGTGACCTTCTCCAGGAGGCTGCCTGGGGCCCTTCTCCAAGGTGGAGTCGCATCTTACCCTGAAAACCACATGCAGCCTGGCCTGGCTTCTGACTTGCCCAGGTCTTTCCTTCTGTGTCCACACAGGGTCCCCCCAGGAGCCCTGGGCGGACAGCAGCCACAGGCTGTCCCTTTTGCTTTCTAGATGAGCACACTGACTGAGGCTGGCCAGTCTGCCATTCACAACACTCACCCCTGGTCTAAACCAGTCCTACTGCTTCTGATGCATGAGTTCCCAGCGGGGTGGTGGCCCTGGGTGTGCGGGGGTGGGGGTGGGGGGCCGCTGCGCCTACACTCCTTCCTGGATGCTTCCTCTTAATGAGAAGGGCTGGGACTGTCTCTAAGCCGTCCCCGTTCTTGGGTGAGTGGCCAGGACAGAGGGCATTGGGAACCTCCAGGTGGGCCGTTTAAGGGGCTGGCAGTGTTGTAATGCCAACTGGAGCCCCGCTGCCCCCCCGCAATTCCTTGAGTGTTCCCTTGATCCTGGCCGGGGTCTGGTGGGAGTATCTGTGCATGATGTAAGGACAGTTTGCCCACCAGCTGCAACCCAAACCCTGTGGCTCTATCCTGTAGTTTTCAATTATCATAAAACGTGGACCAACAGAGAGCTGCCTAAAAAGCCCATCCAAGTTAGGCTGCCCCATTTTCTGCAGTGCCCCTGGGATCTGGCCAATATGGAAATGACACGGTCTTATGCTGAGGGGGTGGGCCATGCCCTCCCCCCACCGCCTGCGCCATCCTCCAGCCATCCTCCAACGGCTGGGTGTGAGCCACAGTGGGGCTGGGGCTTGGGTGCCGGAAGGCGACTGCAGCCGGATAAGTGTGAGGGGTCAGGGCTACGGGGTGGGTGGGGACAGGGCCGAGAGCGGCTCTGACAGCCCACGGGGCAGAGCCTCCTCCATGCCACCGTTGGCTGGCCACCAACACAGTGAAGCCATCAAGTTAGTGGCAGCTCGCAGACTAGACACAACCCCACAATGGACTCCATCAAGGAGCTTCTTGCCCAGAGGGTGCTAAGACGGCACCGACGGAGGTGAAAAGCGCCCAGGAGTAACTCGGGACATCCAGTTCCCGCCTTCTCAGCGTCTGCTCAGTCAGCGCCCTTACACGGCCTGGCGGTCCCGCAGAGCTCCCCGTGGACGTCCCGACAGCCACCTGCACGCCCCAGCCCCTCCAGCCTGTTCTGTCCCCACAAGCCTAGGTACCCCCAGGGGCCACCTCACTGGTGACCATTTGTCATCCAGCGTGTTCTCTGAACTCAAACTGGATCCCTCTGGAGGCCCTGAAGAACGCAAATGTTTCCCAAACTCAGACCGACTTTCCCTGGGTGCATCCAGCACGCCATACAACACGACAGTGAGACTGACCGCTCCTTGGGCCTCATCCCAAATCGGGCTCCAGTGAGGCCAGGTCCCTGGGGACAAGGAAGAGCCCTAGGCTCAGGCCGGCCCCCTGAGGTGGCACTGGCCTGAGAGGGCCTGCTGGAGCTTGCAGACTTCCGAGCCCCATCCGGTCACCGCGACTTTATCTAAAGACCCGAATTGGTCCTGAAGGGCCTCTGCTGAGGCTGGGAGAGATGGCTGCCAAGGGGGGCTAACGCCCAGCTCCACCCACAGGCAGGGCCCTCCCTGGCCTGTCCCGTGCCTGCATGGACTCACTCCACCCCACCCGCAGAGGGCGCCTCCTCCACGGCCAATCCCCCTTGCTTGGTTTCCATCCTCTGGATGGTACGAAGGCAGTGATGGCAGCTATGGTGCAGGCCTGGCACCAGGCACCATTCTCTCCGTTCATCCCCCGCCCCCAGCCCCGCAAGCAGTGGGTGTCATTATCTGCTGTGGTGCCCAGATGACAAGCAAGGCGCAGGCGACTAACCTGTCCCAAGTTGCAGAGTCTGGGTCCAGAAGCTGCTTTAGCCTGCCTGACTGCCCGCCTGCCTGCACCATGCTCCTGACGCCTGTCAGCCCCGAGAGCCTGCCCTGTCTCCCTCTCTGCACCCTGGGGAGGGCAGGAAGCTGGCAGAGTCACACAGTGGAGACAGGCTGCGCTCAGAACAAGCCAATGCGCCCTCCACACCCAAGGGTGAGGGCAGACCCCCCCTCCCCAGGAGTGGAGGAGGGCGGAGGGGCCAGCATCCATCTCTTCTGGAATCTGGCTGGGTTTGGGGACCCATGTCACCCTGGGAGCTGAGCCTAAGCCCTGATCTTTCACTGCGGCTGTCAGGGAGTGGGTTCCAGACTGAGCCCACCTGTGACACATTCTCTACCGCCATGCCCCAGGGGCCTCTAGAAGCTTCCCAGTCCCCAGAGCGACAAAGGCTGGGCTCCGGCCTCCCGTCAGCGCTGCCCTAGCCTTCAGCAGCAGCCCAGAGCCGGGCCACCCTACACAGCCAGCCTCCATCAGCTGCCAGAGACAGCTTCCCACGGGGGGGGCGGGGGGCACACTCCCCTGGAGCCAGAAGGAGAGGAAAAGCCCTGGAGAAGGCGGAAAAGAGGCAAGCGGAGATGGAGAAGGCCTGCAGGAAGTAGGGGTGGTTTGGGGGAAAAGTGCAGGGGCGGAGAAGAGCGGGGAAAGAGCAGGCGGGATGGGGGTGGAGGTGGGGAGAGCAGGCCCCACGGCGTGGGGCGGGGGAACTGCTCTGCTGGCAGGAGCAGGGCTACCGAAGCAGGAGCAGAGAAAGCAGGCGGGGCTGAGGCAGCCCGGGCAGGGGTTGAGGCGGGGGGAGACCAGGGAGGCAGGGGACCAGGACAGAAGAAGAGGGGGAAGCTGTGCGCCTGTCCTGCCTCCTGATCCTGCCACGTCTCTCCGGAGTCGCCTGCTCACAACCCACACGCGTCACGAGGGTCCATTCCCCACCACGCCCAGGGCAGTGCCCTGGGAGGGGCCAGACCTGGTCACTCCCTCGCCTCTTCCTCTACCCTCTGCCAGATGCCTGCAGGGGTGCCTGTGCCCGCAGGGGAGACACAGGTCCCTGGCAGGTCCGCGCGACACCTACCTGTGTACTCAGGAAAGCAGATGGTCAGAGGTGACTTCTTGATCTTCTCACCAAAGAGATCTTTCTTGTTGAGGAAGAGAATGATGGAGGTATCGATGAAGAACTTGTTGTTACAGATGGAGTCGAAGAGCATGAGAGACTCGTGCATGCGGTTCTGCAGCCCCAGGCGGGGAGGGAGAGAGCCAGACAGACAGCGAGAGGGACAGACACGGAGACAGGGAAAGAGAAGACGGAAGTTAGGCTTGAGAGGGAGGAACTGGTCTCGGCAGCTCAGGCAGGGCTCCTGGGCCCCCACGGCTCCTCAGCTCCTCGGGAGGCTGACAGAACGTTCTCGCACAGCATGAAGCTTCGCATTTCCAGTGTTCAGAGCAACCAACACCCCTGTCTCAGGGCTGGTGGCAGAGACTGGACTGGGAGCCAACCTGGGCTCCCTGAGTGAGGCTGAGGACGGGGTGACCGAGCTCTCCAGTTTGCAGTCTCCAGCCACGGGAAGGTCTCCGTGCGTGTGCGTGCGTGCGTGTGCGTGTTGGCGGGGGGGTGGGGGTTGCTGGACGGGAGCCTGCGAGCCGGGCTTTGGCCCTTCCTGTCCAGACCTGTCCTGTTGGGCCTAACCTGTGGGTCAGGGTGTACTCTGGGAGTGGTGAGGGCCTCTAGGCCCCTCCTGTGGTCTGAGGGGAAGTCACGCCAGGCTCCTGCAGGAGTGCCTGGGGCTCTGGCCGTACCCCCTCGGGCTGGGTCAAACTCAACCACGACTGGTCACGCGAGGAGCTTTAAGCACCGCAGACACGGAGAACTGCTTTGCGCACAGGAGTTCATTTAGCAAATGAGTGAACACAATGGGCACTCCAAATCAAGCAGGATCCCAGGGGACAGCCCTCTGTCCGGGGCAAGGACGGACTTATCCTACTGTGGGATGCCAGGCACATGAACTTGGGCAGTCTGTTCCTTGGCAGTTTGTTCTCTGTGTACAAACCCATTTCTGCACAGGAAGGTGGCTTCCTCGTGATATAACTCTCTGGGGGAAGGGAGAGCTGTTCATTTCCCCCAAGAACCCTGTCCTAACCCTGGAAACTTGTCTGCCCCAAACCTAGCTCCATGGGGTCTGCAGGTCAAGTTCAGGAGTAATTCCAGGCTACACGCTCCCTCTGAAGTAAGAAGACTGAAGCAAATCATAGGAGAGAGCAGAGCAGTGGTGTGGGCATCACTGGGCGTTCATCACTGAGATGGACGAGCAAGCAGTGGCGCTGAGTAAACTGCTTTCCGACATCTCCCTCCAGCTGAGTGGGAGCAGGAAGAAGATGAAATGACCACCACCCATCACCAAGCCCCACTCTGCCAGCTCTTCCCCTGCCTTGTGTCATTTAACCTCATCGATCCTTAGGGGACAATGAGAGGTGACAAGGCTGGGATGAGGAAGAGCAGAGACCTGCACCCGGCTCTGGGCCAGACCAGAGCTTCTGCAATGCAATGGGTTGGTTTCTCCAGCCAGAGTGAGGAGCCTGTGGGCTTTAGAATAAATGATCAGAGAGTCATGGCCAGCTCCGCGTGCCTTCCGTCACCTCTTCCATGACTGTGTAGTCATACTGGTGACCTGGAAAGGGTACTGGTGCCAAACCCTTGTCCTTATGGTCAAGACCAGTTGGTGGAGGGGGCAGTCTAGGTTCTCAGCTGCCTCTCGGGAGCCCCTAGACAACCGCACGGATTTACGACGCCCTCTGGGATCTGTAGTAAATAAATGGCATCGTCCTCTCACTCTGCCGCACATATTCAGCAAACTCCTATGATCTTATTACCCTCCTAGCCTCAACCAGTCAATTTCATTCTCAGTCCCCGCAATTTCTACTGGTCAGTCACTGCATAGTCACGCTCAGGGAGGCATGAGACACTTCCGCCCGGTGCCGTCTCAATGGAGGCTGTTCAGAAAAGGGCAGGCGGAGGTTTCCTGGGAGGCCAGGTGGATCCACGCGCAGGGGGGTGGGGGCTGGGAACGCCCAGGGTCCCCGAGCCACCAGGGAGCAGAGGAGAGCCAAGGATTCGATAGCAAAAGCCTCACCAACACACACCACCACCTTGTCCTATCGCTGCTCAACCAACAGCTGGAAGGCCTCAACCAGAGGCAAGATCCCAACTCACTGCCCAACTATCTCGACTTGATCTAGACGTCGGGGGACGCGGTGGGGACATATGCCCAGGGCACCCCCAGGACCAGAAGGGGCCACTAGGGAGACCCAAGCGGACAGTGCGGACTGTGCCCGTTTGGCATGTGGGCTGAGCTGAAGGTCTGGAGGCCGCCAAGCTTAGGTCCGAAGGAAAAATCCAGGCCAGCTGCCTGGGCTCCAGAGTTCCACTCGGCTAAGGCTCGGCCCCTCCACGCCCCAGGGCTGCAGAGCGGGCACTCTTCCCACCAATACCAGCTGGATCTGTGTGCAAGGCCCTCCGTGGGGCAGCTACGGGGCTGTAGGAACGACCGGCACAGTCTCCTGCTCTCCGAGAGCTCACAGTCTAGTTGGGGAGAGAAAATGCACACACGTGAAAAAGTCCCGGTTCCGAGCAAGCGAGCGAGCGGCACAGAGCGGGGGCGGGGCCGGGGAGGCAGCGACGCTCCCCAGTCAGGCCTGGTCCCGTGGGGAGGGCATTGGAGTGAGCCTGGAATGAGGGGCTGAGCCTGGAGATGCAGGGAGGGCAGTTGGGAGGGGAGCCGCTGCAGGGAGGGGAGGCGCCGGCACCGAGAACCCCTCCACACCCCACAGGCCTCACCGCCATCCCTCCAAACACACTGGAACCCATCACCAAGGAGCCAAGAGCCCAGCTTGTCCATCCAAGCTTCCCCGGAGAACACAGATGCAAGAACACATTCACAAGAGGAGTTGTCAGCATGTGAGAAAAGAGAAGGGAGCCAGGAGCCACAGCCAGGCGACAGCACCCACCCCTGCTGTCGTCACCACCCTGTCTCTCCCAGTCTCCAGCAGAGCGTGGCCAGCGGCCTGGCTGCCGCCACTGGAGCAGGGGCGTGGCCGGCACCAAGCACAAGGGATGGGACAGACCAGCCTCTGCCCTCACGACAATCCCGGTCACCCGGAATCCTGCCCCAGCAGGCTGTGCCCCTCTGCCAGGTGGCCCACAGTCCGGCCCCAGGACACGTGTCGTGCGGGGGGCGCCGGTGGAAGCAACTTGGGCACTGATGCAACACACCACACTCGCGCTAGGAAAAGCTGGCACTTTTTATTAATGGTGGGTGACTAATAAATACATTACGGCAGCCAATAAATTATTACAATGACTAGAGATTTATTAAACCGACGAGTCGCTCTTCTTACAAAATTACAGTTAATATGGGCTGGGTGGCGCTGGGGTCGGGAAGTGGGACCACGGCACCTAAGAGGGGTTTGCTAAGAAAGGAGAGGGGCGCCCAAGCCCACCTCTGCCAGGGACGGGGAGGGGAGGAGGCACAGGGCACAGAGGACGCAGGGACTAAGACAGAGGGGACCAGGAGGTGAAGGGCCTGGCTGCTCAGGGAGGCCACGGGGATGGGGCGGGGTGGGGAGCAGGGGAGGAAAGGATGGGCCACAGGAGGGGTGGTGCCTCCGAGCGGCTGGCTTTGCCGGGGACGGGCGGTGGGTTCATGCTGGTGCCCTGGGCACCCTGGGCCTGGATGGGCCTCCCTTCTGTCTCTGCCCTGAGCAGGCCCTCCCTTGACGGGGGCCTTCATCTGGTTGGGGGTGCAGCGTGTCTGAAGCCCCCAAGGGAAGGCCCCACTTGGCTCCTGGGAAAGAGGGCTGAGGACTCACCTCCCTGGGGGCGGGCAGTGGGGGGCAGCAGCTCACACCCGGGCCCTGATCCTGGTCTGGATGCTGTGTCCTGTCTCACTGCTCTGGGCTGCTGGACCCTCCGCTCTGTAGGCTTGTGGGTTGACAAGGGGCGCTGTCTGGAGGGTGCTGGCCTTTGGCACCCAAGACTGAATCTCTGATGGCCACGGAGCCAGAGCCTCAAGCCTCAGTTCCTGAGAACTGCCAGGTTGTGCCTGAAGGCTTCCGGAAGGCTCGGGGAAGGACAGAGGCCGCCCGAAGAGGCCTTGTGCACCAGACTTCTCAAAAAGGGGGCCGGGCAGGACACTACCTGGTCTGGAGGGAAGAGGCTGAGGCCCGGATTGCAGTGGATTTACTCACCAAGAGGGCTGAAGAGTGTACTAGGTCAGGCCAAGGGAAGAGGGGAAGGAGCCAGGAATGATGCAGGCCAGAGAGGAGAATCTACAGAATCAACCAGTGGGGCAGAGACTGTCACAGGGTTAGGTGGAAGCAGTGGGATATTCTCTCCCCTTGCGGGACTCTCCCTGGCAGAGGTGAGCTAGGTGAGCCGACTCCTGGGTGTTCCGTGTTGGGGGTTTAAGGACCCTGGTCATGGGGGCTCTGGGTAGGGAGGGCAGTCGTGGAGGACAGGGGTGCCTCCAGCTCCCATCAGTGGGGCGGAGCTGGACTCGGGGGAGAGGCTGGGAGGAGAGCTGCCTCCTGGCACCATATCCGGTGCTGGCCTTCTGCCCGGGTTGCGCCCACCGCCCCATGGTAGGAGCATGTGCCCATGGGTCCTCAGGTTCTGCTGGGACCAGAGAGGAGAAAAAGGGCCAGGGCACCAGGCATCTAGGGCTCCAGGCAAGGGGGCCATAGAACCAGAATGTCAGAACTGTTGGTGTGCTGTCTGCTCAGGGCTGGAGCAGACCCTGCACCTTCCTCAGGCCAGAGTCCACAGGCTCCACAGAGCCCTTCCTTGGGCCTCAGGCACTGCCCCCTCCAGGCAGGCCGGAGAGCCTTGGGGGCCTCTCTCAGTTCTTGGTGGGAAGGCTAAGACCTGGCTCTTGTGAGGGCAACTGGTGCAGGGCACAGAACCTGCCCACAGGCATCTAGACGGCAGGCCTAAGTTTCACGGGTCTGGTAAAGGCGCCCCTCCTAGAGATCAGTTTCCCTTTGCTCTGATAAACTAGAGGCATGCGGAGAGTCGAAGCATGGCCTCTTTGGGGCACACACGGGGCCACTCTGGATAAGAGAATCACCCACGTCCGGTCACTCATAACATCTCCCCCACACCCACACCCACGACGGAGCCAAAACTCATCTGTCCCCTCAGTCGTTCCTCCCCATGGTGGAGCCACCTGTGACGACGTGGATGGGAGACGCAGAGGACAGGGAAGGAATTTCACCCTGGATACCTGCTCCTTGGGGGCTTCGACTAGACAGCCAAGGACCCCCTGGGCAGGCCAGGGTCAGAGGGCAAGAGTAGCATAAGCAGCTGAGCAGGGCAGAGCATCTGAGAGAGAAAAGGCAGCCCAGGGCACGGAGGGGCAGGAAGGCCCCAAGCACCCCACTCCCCAGCCTCCTAACATGGCAGACGGGGTGGGCTATGGCCCGGGGCCCTCAGCCTGGCTGCTGCCCTGGGCCTGGAGAGCAGGTGACTCCCACCTCCAAGACAATGGCCTTAGAGGTGGGGCTTGGCCAGTATACCCTTCTTAGCAGTTGCTTTTGAGTCTGGGGTAACAGGGCAGCGTTAGGGGCACAGCTGCCCACACCCAGGGTGGTGCTGCCAGGAAGTAACTGCTACGCCTTCAGTGTCGGACAACATGGCCCGACTGGCCCTGGCTGCCCGTGTGGGACACTGCGGCTGTCGGCTCCAGGGGCCTGTCCTCTGCCACGACCCAGCACCCTGTACGAGGCGCAGCACACAACGAGGCAAGCAAAGCCGAAATGGAGCTGGGCTGCCTGCTGATCTCCCATGAGGCCAGGGGCAGCAGCAAGACAGCCAGGCAGGGATGGGGCTCACCCCAGCAGTGCCCACCCCTGCAGGCGACTGGCACTAGGGAAGGTGCCCTGGGTCTCCCGTGCACTACCCAGAGCTCCGGGTCTGTTGGAAGCGAGAAGCCCAGAGCTCCTGGCTGCGGGGCAGTCAGCGGCTGCGCTGGGAGGGCAGGGGTCCTGCCTGGCCCGGGACTGAGCAGAGCCCAGAGCGGGTGCTGGAGGAGCAGAGGGCTTGAGGAGGGAGCCAGAGGCCCCTCAGGCGCGGCCCCTCTCCTCCTGTGGGCACATCTGGCTCCCCAGGCAAAGCCGCCATCCAAGCACACAGGGTCTGCCTGGGGTGTTGACTGGTGGCATCCGCCAACGGGAGGCGCCCAGGAGAGAGAGAAAGAGGTGTGTTCATTGTCCAAGGTCAGCCAGGGCCTGGGTCACCAGGAGGAGTCACCCCACCCTTTTCTCCTCAGGGATCTGGACACCGGCTACAGGGGCCGTGCCCACACCTACCCTGGGCCTGCTCAACTACAGAACCTCCAGTCCCCAGGCCCCCTGCTGCCCCAGCTGGTTTGTGTTGGATTCGCCATGAATTTGCAAAGAAAAAGCACATCTGCTCACACTCCAGAGCGGCCGCCCAAGCCCTGGGTGACTGACGGGAGAAGTAGATAAGCCACCCTGGGGCCTACAAAGACCAGGTGGGAGGCCCCCATCCCAGTCAACGCAAGAGCCACTTCCTCCGGCCTCCGCTCCCCCACCATCTCTTCCCAACCTCGGTCCAGGCACCGCAGGACTCAACCCCGCCGACCATCTACCACGTGCCTTTGCAAGAAGTCGGTCTCAGAAGCATTTCCAGACCTGTGAGGAGTCGGGGTGGGGGTTCCCCAGGAGGGCACTGGGGAGCCCCAGAGGTGTGAAGGGAGGGAGGCCCAGAGAAGGAAGGACAGGCGTCCGGGGCTGAGGTCCAGGGGGAGGAGGAGGGAGGCACTGCCAAGGCCTGAGCCCCCGGACCCACACGCGGTTGGTGGCCTGATCCCACCCTGGCCTTTGGTGACGGAGCTGCCCTCGACCAGAGGGACCCCAAGAAAAGCTGAGCAGCGGCTCCCACTGCCCCCGCTCCGGCCAGCACGCCGCCCCACCACCTGCACAGCTTCGAAGACAGGAGGGGACTCTGGGACCTCAAGCCTGAACCACTGCGTGCAGAGCGCGCCCATTCTGGCCCGGACGGCGGCGCGGCCCCCATACGCCTCTCTCCCGGGGAGACACCCAGCGATGGCGCGGAGGCCAGCGGGCCGTCTGTCTCGGCAGGTGTGGGAACTCGGCGCCCCCGCCAGCCCCGTTACCACGTGTTCTGGTGTCTGGGGCGGGGGAGGCCGTGGAGGGCGCCTCCTCTTCCCCACTCAGTGCCATCTGCTGGTGCTCCCTTGTCCAGGGCAGGGGTGGGGCGGCAGGCTGGGCAGGGTGGTGGGCAGCTGGGTGGCGGGGCCAGGGCTCAGTAGAGGCCACAGCCCCGAAGGTTTTTGGCGATGATGACGTCCGTCACGGCGTCAAAGACAAACTGGATGTTGTTGGTGTCAGTGGCACAGGTGATGTGGGTGTAGATCTCCTTGTGGGCCGACTTGTTCTTGCTCTCGTACTGCGCCTGGATATGAGCCACGGCTTCCGTGAAGGTGTTGGGGCCTGCGGGAGAGACCAGGTCGGGAGCTGGTGAGGCGAGGCCCCCAGCTGGGTGCCGGTCAGGCCACGGGCTGGGGAGCGGACACCAAGGGCCTCTCAGTGACAACCCTGCAGGAGAAACCTGACGACAGCTCAGCTCGATCAACAGTGGGTCATGAAACCAAGTCCGTGGTCCACATCCAGTTTAAAACCAATGACGGAAACAAGAGATCAAACCTCACCAGGCCTCACCTGTGCTAAGGGTGAACACTGTTTCATGGAACTCCTGTTTCTTTTCATAGATGCATGTACGGGCTCCTGATGCAAACATTCTCTCTTCCTGCGGGTCCTGCCCAAAGAAATCTGAACCAGTCCTCACACAGGTGCAGAAGTCTGCGCCAGCCCCTGCAGGCTGTCCTCTCCTGGCTGTGACTCCTCGGAGTGGGCAGGGACACCACCTTCCTTGACTGTTGCTGGGCAAGGTGGGTGGAAACTGTGCCACACCTGGGAGCCGCCCTGGCCTCCTTCCTCTCATCGCCCCACCCTCCTTCCTTCCCCCTTCCTCCTTCTCATGTTCACCCTCCAGGGATTAAGAACTGTCTGGCTTGCTGACTTGCTGCCTTCCTTGCTGCCATATCACTCTGTCCCTGGTGAGCCCAGGGAGAGGCGTTTCCAGGAGAGCAGATGCTGTTTAGGGAGGAACAGAACAGGACTCCTGGCTTTGCCCTGAAGCCTCTACAGGCTCCAGGAACCCCGGCCCAGGCCCAGGTCCAGGCAGGGCTGTCACAACCCACTGAGGGAGGGAGGGGGGCTGGACTTTGGAGCCACAGCAGGACAGACCCAGCCCCTCGGCACATGGGCACAGGCCACCAGGCCTGGCCTTGAGGGTCTACCTAAATCTGGGCCAGTGGTGAGGGAGAGGGTCCCTGGGGCCTCGTCAGCACCAAACGGCCTTGGTGACTGACTCACCTTGCTTCTTTCCGCTGCACCATGGGCCACAACCCAGGTCACCTAGGGCAGGATCCACAGACCCCCAATTCAGATACGACTAAAAGGAGGCTGACTGGCAGGTGTGAGGGGTGCTGAGCCCGGCCCACCTCTGGCTGCATGCTGCTGGGGCCTGACCCGCGGGGCAGGCAGCCTGATCTCGAGGAAGGGGAGACAGAGTGAGCTGTGCCGCTTGTCCGGCTCCAAGCCATGGCCCCGACGTCCACTCTCAGGGGGCTGGGGTTCAGCCCGGAGGCTCACCTAGCAGGCTCACCTTGTTGGGACCCTGTCTACCCTTGTGCTCTCCAGGCCGGGGGGCTGGTCAGGCTGGGGATGCCCGCTTTTGCTTCCATTCGCCTCTCTGACCAGGCTCTGGCCATCCTGAAGAGCCAGTGGGCCCGTGGACTATTCCAGGCACCCTGCTGCACCATGAGGGCCCTGGCCAGGCTGCCCACCCACCCACAGTCAGGTAAACCCATGGCAACGTTAACAGAGGTGGACTCCGGCAGCCTCAGCACCCTCCGCAGGACGGCCCTGATCTCTGCTGCTTGGGAAGCTCTCTCACGTTCAACAGGCCATTTGAATGGGGGTGCTGTCACGATACTTTTTAGCATCACAGTCATAAGAGCAATAGCGAATGTCTAGTGAGCACGTACTATGCAACGACTGCCATGCTAAGCCCTCCGTGCTTCTTAGCTCACTTTGTCCTCTGGCAACTCTGGGAGGGAGGGTGGATAATCACAGTGATTGTTCCCATCTCACAGACACAGAAACGAAGGCTCCGAGAGGTTATGTAACCTGCTGTGAGTGGCAGAGTGGGGGCACGAACCTTGGGCTGTCTGACTCGAAGCCCCAATCTTCAACCCCATCATCATCTTGGTATTGCCATTTTACTGATAAGCTCTATTTACAGATGACCAAGCTGATGTCCAGAGGTTGCCGAGATCACACAGCTCGTAAGTGGCAGAGCTGGGATTCCAGCCCTGCTTCCCCTGACCAGGATGCCCCAGTTGGCTGCCCCACCCCCTCGCAACAGCATGTTGTGGGGAAAGGAGGGGACCCGCCTTCGGTTTTGTGTTGGATTCTCCAGGGCAGAATCTGGTGTGTCCACAGAGCATGGTGAGGGGGAATGAGCTCCCTCAGGAGCTGGTGTGGCCCGAGCGGCTGCGTGGCCCCCGCGGTCCCCGTGGGGAGTGGCAGTCTCTACCTGTGTACTCAGGAAAGCAGATGGAGAGCGGGGACTTCTTGATCTTCTCTTCGAATATGTCCTTCTTGTTAAGAAACAGGATGATGGACGTGTCCGTGAACCACTTGTTGTTGCAGATGCTGTCGAAGAGCTTCAGCGATTCGTGCATGCGGTTCTGCAACAGAGTGGAGAGGCGAGTGAGGGCTGGCGGTGCCCGGGGCCCTGACCCACCGCGGCCAGTGACAAAGCGGGACAAGCGAAGGGAAGGTCCACCAACACGGCTGAATGCACCACCAGGGACGGAGACAGGAGGATCCACAAGGACAAGGACATGGTCCCTGCTGCATTCCACACACAGGTGGGGGGGGGGTGGAGCAGGGCACAGGGTGGGGAACGCCACCCCCCCACTGAAGAGGGCTGACCCGGGCCAGGGCAGTGGGGTCACCAGAGGGACTCTCGCCCATGGAGAGGACATGCACCATGCACGCGGGGGCAGGGGCCGCGCCACCATCCACACGTCCACACGGGACCTCGGGCATGCAGATTTCTCTACTGGGGTCTCATTTGGTTTCGCCAGCAGGGGTGGGAGGGTGCACGCATTCAGTTGGGAAACATTAACCGAGGACCAAGAGATCCTCGAATTAATCCAGAGTTGGAAGCAGACACCAGGGGGACAGCGTCGGGGGAGTGATCTTGCTGTGGCCTTGGTGTGGTTGGAGACTGGGTGGGTTGGCTGGGCCGTGGGGCAGCTCTGGATGAGCTGCTTTTGAGGCTGGTTTCCCGGTAGAGGGGCCAGAAGAACCCCAAGATGAAAGCCAGCAAAACAGACGAAAACAGAGAGGAAGATAAAAACCCAGCAGAAAACATGAGAGAAAGAAAGAGAAAAAAAAGCAAAAAACAAAATTGGTTCAACCGGTCTCGGGCCAGGAAGTCAAAGCCGGTCCCTCCAGAGGCCCCTGTGCAGGCTCTGGAGGCCACGGCCACCCTGGGGCTGTGGACTGCGTGGCTGGAGATGGAAGGCGAGGGTGGGGAAGACCAGCCTAAGCCGAGTGGCTGGTGAGGAGTGTGGAACGCGGGAGTGGGGGGCAGGCTTCACAGCAAAGTCACCCGGCGGTGCCCTGGGAACCTGCTGCTTTCAACTCTTAGCTGATGGTATCAACTGGAAGGAGGCGCTTCATACCTGCCCGACTTGGAGGGTCTCTCAGAATCTGCTCATGGTTTTGGCCTTGGTTTGGCAAGTTAAGGCCCTGCAGGTGGCGGTGACGGCACTGGCGCTGAGAAGTTGTGGCAGGTGAGGCCCGGGGCCGCTGGGGTCTGGGCCACAGTGGGCAGGGTGGCCGGCCGGTGTGCGGGCAGCCACTAGCCCCAGGGGTCCTGGCTGAGCTCCAGGAGCCTCCAGACACCTTTCTCTCAGGCAGTCCCAATTTTTACCCCAGGCTTGGGAGGGAGGGGCAGGGCCGACCAGAGAGGAAGGTGGAGGACCAAGGACTGGTCAGCAGGGTGGAGCTCTTGCCTCGCAGGGGCAGAGCGTCCTCGTCCCATAGCTTGTCCTTGAGCCGTGTGCCTGGACAGAGCCATCCCACAGCTGCCGTCTGCTGAGTGGAGAGCCCTGAGAGCAGGCACTCTTGCAGCTCTGAGCCTGCTGGTCCTCACAGCCGCCCAGAGGCTGCTCTGCCACGGGCTCCATTTTACAGAGGAGCAGGTGGAGCAGCTGCCACACTCACTGGCGGGAGGGGGCGGGGCTAGACCGCGGGCCACATCCGCCCAGACCCCCCGCTGCCCAACGCTGCCACCTGGCCCTGGACACACAGGCGTTTTGCTCAGCTCTACAGCGCTGTTCTTGCTGTCACCGTGGCAATGAGCTGCCTTTGTGGGCTCTTGTTAAGTGGTAAAGCCAACTCCCGTGCCCTGGAGGAGCTGCTGATCTTTCCTGGGTGGACAGAGCCCCAGGAAGAGCCTGCTCCTGGCTGTGGCCCCACGTGCTGTTGCTTCCCCAAGGTCCTCTGCTCCAGCCCTTGTGAAGAAGGGCGGGGAAATGGGGGAGAAGGAGGGAGGTGGGAGAGAGACAGTAAAGGCAGGAAGGCGAGAAGGAAGGTGCCCCAGGACGGGCCCTGCTCCGGAGCGAGGGCTGCCTGGGCGAGCAGACCAGAGAGGCCATCCGAGGGTGAGGCTTGGCACCCGCCCGTGTTTACTGGAGACCCGAGGGCCATGGAGCTTGGGACCCCGTGGCTGCCAGACCCGCCCAGACGTCCCTCTGCTCTGCCTTGTGCTCCAGAGGTGAGTGCGAGCCCCTGCCCCAGGGCTGATGGGCCTGGGACTTGGGATTGAGCTGAGCGGGTCCCCAGGGAGAGGCCTGGGGCCCTCGACACCCCAGTGCTTCAGTTTGTTTGAAACCCACGGCAGGATCAGCTTTTTGCTCACTGCACCAGCCCTGCTTCCCACTCCCAGGCACTGCAGGAAGAAAAGATGAGCCACCTGGATCTCAGACCACCTGAGTGGCCAAGTGGACCGTGAACAGTGGGTCCAAAAGCAGAGTCAACAACGGACCAGTGAGAGATGTGCCGGGGCAGTCCCTGCACGCGGGTGCCTTGTGGGGGCAGCAGGAGCCGACCTTTGGGGCTTTGGGGTGGTCAGTGGGTCCAGATCTGGTGATCTTAGACGCCACAGCCAGCTGAGGCCACTGAGAATGATTACGGCATTACCAGAAAGAGCTGCACAGCTGGGGCCCCAGAGACTCGCCCTGGAACAAGGCAGGGCTTGGGGGGCTTTGCTGATGCCTAACTCAGGAGTGTACCTGGGGCTGAAGGAGAAAGGGCAAGGGGGACAAGCCAGCACGTGGCGCGAGTCCGGATCACCCACCCGGCCAGCGGCCCTGGCCCCAATCTTCCCACGGCCTCATTGTTGCATAAGTCCCACAGGACGGCGGCTCCTCCTCCCCACAGCACTGCACCCCACAGCTCAGCAGATGTTCGCAGCAGCCCCGAGGGACCAGCAGGCAGGGACTGAGGAGACAGGCCCAGAGAGAAGACAGGCCTTGCTCAAGGCCCACCGTGACGAGCCCAGCCCCAAACCCTCAGTGCCAGGGCCCTGTGCCTGCTTCACACAGCAGGAGCTAACGATCGCCAAAGGTGTGACCCCACAGCCCAGGAGCCCTACCGCGGCTGGTGCTTGTCTCCGGAGAACCCGTGGTGTGCCGGGCCAGTGCTCGGCTTTCCCTGCAGGCTCTGCAGCAGGCCCACCTCTCCACGGGCAGCTCAGTGGGCCCCCAGCTCAGCACAATCCCCGGTGATAATACAACCACCAGCTCGGCGCTGCTGTGCCAGAAACGGTTCCAAGTACTTCTCGCGGATTCTCACTCCATTGCCAACGCCCCACCAGGCAGGTACTATGGTTACACCCCTTTGACAGCAGACAGTAACCGAGGCAGAGAAAGTGCTGCCTGAATTCAGCAGCAAACCAGGCCCAGGCCCAGCCCAGGCCCAGAGAAAGGCCACGCCCTCTCCAGGTGAGGGCCCCCCTCTGAAGCCAGCCTGGCAGTTCTCTGAGGCCCCAGACTGAAGACGCATTGACGGGAGGCGGGAACCTGGGCTGGGTTCCTCCAGGGGACCGGCCCGCGCCACCGCTGTCACTCGCCTACATGCCATGTCCCATTGCCCTTCCGGCTACCAGCCCCGTCCACTGCTCAGGGAGGGCCGTGAGGGCTAAGAACTGCTATTTCTGTCTTACGTACATTCTTGCTCGACTGCACCCTGATTTCATTTAGGATTTGCTTAATTTGGTTCTGGCCTGACGGCCTCTGTGACCCTGCTGAATTTATTAAAGAGGCACGTACTGCCCGAGACCCAGAGTCCGCAGAGACGTTTGTCACCAGTCTGCATGCAGCCTCTGAGCAGGGCGGCCTGTGGCTGCCTTTGCTGCATCGGCATCACGAGGTGTTTGCCCCGCAACGAAGTCAGAAGAGGGAGCCCGGGCATGGCCTGGCCGACAACGGAACCCCCGGCCACCGCAGCCAGCCCCACCTGAGAGCCGCCTTGGTCCACTGAGGCCAGGCGGCCCAGGGCCACTCACCGTGGTCTCGTCTTCGTGGAGCACCTGGTCATAGCCGCTGAGCGCGACACAGAAGATGATGGCCGTGACGTCCTCGAAGCAGTGAATCCACTTCTTGCGTTCAGATCGTTGGCCCCCGACGTCGAACAGCCTGCAGGGGAGACAGGGAAGCTGGACGTGGTGGGCGGTGGGGCCCCGGTCGGTGTGCGGACACTGGTCAAGCAGGCGGCGGGGGGCAGGGGGCTGTACACGCAATGAGCCTCCCAAGGAGCCTCACTCCGGGTGCTCAGGGCTGACTGCCGCGTCCCTGGGGCAGGGTGGCCGTCACTGCTTCTGCCCCATGACTGGGCTGTGCTCCCACAGAGACTCGAAGACCTGCCCTTGCATCTCAGGACTTTTACTAATGCCTCTGCAAGGTTCCTGAGAAACACCTCTGCGAGGTCCTCTCAGGGTAACACGCACATCCTGTCCCTGGCTTTCTGAGTGTGTCTGTTCACGTCTGTGGGCTGTGAAAACTCCAGAGCAGCCCAGGAGGGAAGGAGGGAGGCAGGGATCGTCACCTGCTACATGGAGGGACAGTGAGGCACCAAGGGGTTAAGTGCCCAGGGTCCCGGCAGGAGTTGGTGTGGTAGAGGTGGGGTGAGACCCAGGTCTGTCTGCAGACAAAGCCTCTGCTCTGTGCCTCCCCTCCCTCTCCCCCTCTCAGACACCATCCCCCAGGGGGCAGGAGGGCCGTGGGGGTTGACTGTGGCAGGTGCGGCTTGGTTCCTGGAAGGAAGAGGTCAACCTCACACCTAACGCCCTGAATGAAGGTCCACTGCTTCCTAGGCCTGGGAGGTCTGCTGGCACACAGCTGCCGGGGTGGGCTGGGCCCTGACCTCCCAACAGAGGACAGTAACCGCAGGCAGAGCCCAGAGTGGGCCTGGAACAAGGAAACAGGCCTTGTACTCATCCCATCACCGCCTCCCTTGGATCCTGCTTCCCCATCTGAAATGCTGGGCACAGGCTGATGGTCTCTGCGGCCCCTCCACAGCGCTTATGCTCAGACTCTGCAGGCCGGGCAGCCCCAAGCCCAGCCCCGCACCCTCTGCCCCCGAGGGCTGAGCGGGGAGAGACTGGAGAGAGTAGGGGGGCAAGAGGCACCTTGTGGGGCCTCTGTGCCCATCACTGTGCTCCCCAGGTTCAGGGGAGGCCTAGGGGTCCGTGTGCCCAGCGAGGCTCGTGCGGCCCTGCGGAGATAGAGACAGAACTTCAACGCCCTCTGTCTCAGTGAGAGCGGGCAGGGGCTGGGCCGTGGGCTGGCCAGCGGTCCTGGAGCCCAGCCCTCCCAGGGTGGGCAGGGGGCCAAGAAGCGGCCTTACACAGGCCACTCCTCCTGTTCTACCTGACACCTGGAAACCACACATGGAGGCAGTTAGGGGCAGGACAGCGGCTCCCAGGCCTCAGTGCCTGGAGGCTGCCCCAGGTGGCGCCACAACCCTCCAGCAGGGCCTGTTCTGAGGCGCTCAGACCCCTGGGCTTGAGCTGTGTTCTGTGCTTGGGGACAGCCTTACTCCTCCCAGGCCTCGGTCTCCCCAAGTGTACCAGGAGAGGGTGGGTCAGCTGATCTCCAAACCCTCTACAGCTCTGAGATGACATGGGTCCTGGGGTTGCACACACGTCGCTTGGGTTCACCCACCTTATTCCCCACCCCTCTCACAAGGTGGCCTCCAAGGGGCCACCTAGGTGATCCCCCCTCCTCCTCCTCCTCCTCCTCCTCAGAAATCACCCAGGGACAGGACTCCCCTCCCTTGTCCGCTTAAATCTTCCCTGTTCCTCAGAGCCCCCACTCCAGGACCCCTCTTCCAGGAAGCCTCCCCGCTCACCCCAGCCCCCGAACTTGGTGCAAGAGAGGTACACAGATAGGCCCCTTCTCGTATCTAACTGCCTGTCCCAACTCGAACGCTCCCCGAGGCAGGGTGACATCTGGGTGCTCCAGACGAGGCGAGGCCGAGAGGCAGGCTTTGCCCATCTCTTGGCACCCTCGCCAGGGCTCGGGAGCCTCCCTGGGCCTCACCTGAAGTGGAGGTTCTTGAATGTGAAGTGGGTTTCTACGATGCCAGTGGTTTTGACCCTGGTTCGGAGGATGTCCTGCTCGGTGGGCTGGTAGTCGGCAGCCCCGATCCGATCCAGGCTGTCCAGGTAGCTGGGGATGGCAACACAGGGGACCATAGACCAGGTACTGGGCACCGCCTTCCCTGAGAGCCAGTCCTGACTGGGGCTGTGGAATGATGGCACCACCCCGTCCAGGGCCAGGTGTGTGTGGGGGGGGGGCAGCTGAGAAGGAGAAGCTCACATCCCCGCCGCACGCACTCAGAGCCTCTGGCTCAGACCGAGGGCTACGCACACGGCTCCAGGCACACTCAGACAAGGTTGAATCTTTAAATGAGACTAACATGTTTATAATAGTGTTTGTCGTTTCTTCATCTTAAAATAATAATAGGCAACAGTTAGGTTCTAGTCTTTATATGCATCATCATGTTTCATCCTTAATTTCCTGAGTTAGATGTACTATTTCACAGATTAGAAAACTTAGGTTTTCTAATGAAGGTGAGTGCCTCACCCAGCTGTGAGCCAGGCATTGGGATTCCACCTCTTAACAGTTCCCTATGGTGCTTCCCAGAGGCCCTCTGAACCTCCGCCTGCCTCTTCCATGTTCCTTAGGGTTTATCAAGGGGGCCATCGTATCGTCCCATATGGTGCTCCTGGGAGGCTCAGGGGTCACACAGCCAGGCAGGGGGGGGGCCTTGCTGGGACCCAGGTCTTTGGCCTCAGAGCCCCTCCCACACCAACACTTGCTCTGTAGACAAACCAGGGCTCTGCACTTCGCCCGTCCAGGCCACGCACTGGGAAGGGCTTTAGGGGTCGGTATGGGCTAGGTTTGAACCCCAAGCCAGGTTGGGATCCAGGAAACCAGAAAGGGATCCAGGAAACCAGAAAGGGGGGAGCTCGGTCAGGCTGGCAGGAAGATTCAAGGACCCAAAGGGCCAGCCGGGCTACCCATCCCTGTGCGGGGAGAGCCCCACACACAGCCCACAGGAAGCAGCCCTGAGGGCCTGAGTCATGGCATGACGTGGGGTCCCAGGCTGTGCGTGGAGGGGCTGTGCTTTATCGGCACCTGCCCTGGGACCCACTGGGGGGCTGGCTCCCCAGCTTGTGGATGTCCACAGGGCTGGGAAGGGTAGACGCCTTCACCGAGGAGGGTGTCCCTTGGTAAACCAATAACCCAGGCTGCCTCAAACCTTAGGGAGAACTTGTGAGAGCTCTCCCTAAGGAAATAAAGCCGACGGTGTGTTCCCAGGCTCAGGGAAGGCAAGCTTGAAGCCACACTCTTAGAAAGAGGACACTGCTGGGACTCGAGCGCAGGTCTGCCTGACTCCAAAGCCCGTGCTCTTAAACTGGCCTGCAGGCCTCCTCTCCCCTGTGGAAGGAGAGAGGCAGAGGCAGCAGAGCAGACCTGAAAGCTCTGGCTGCTGCAGAGCCTCCTCTCCAGGCCTGTGGGCATCTGGGCAGTCTCTGATCTCAGCCTGGAGGGCCCCTTCCCGCCCTTCCCAATCCTCCCAAACCCTCTGTGCATGCCCCTCCCCACGCTCCCACTGCCTCTGCTTAGAAGCTGTGTTGGTTTCAAATCGAGCCTCCTCCTGTCGTCTCCAGCTGGAGACCTGGGCTGGGAGCCTCTGGTCTTGGTCCCCATCCCAGCTGGGGAACCCTCCTTTAGACAAACAACCTGGCCCTCTGTCTCTCGGTGCTGGCTGAGCCTCACGCAGGGAGGAGGCCATGGCGGGGGTAGGGTGAGCACAGCGGACTGTGCACCTGCTGTGTGTACTGTCTGCCGACTGTCCTGGGTTCCCCGGAGCCTGTGTTCGTGTGTGTGTGCGTGTGTGTGTTCGTGTGTGTGTGTGTGTGTGTGTGTGTGTGTGTTAAATAACAGATGAGTAAGCTGTACAACATGTCCGGAGGTGATAAGTGCCAGGAGGAAAGAATCAGGCTACCAGTGAGTGGGGAGGCTGGCTGGGGGCGGCGATTTGATATCAGGTGGCTGGGGAAGGCTTGTCGAGCAGACTGAGGAGGTGAGGGGATGAGCCTCTCATGCCCCAGCAGCAGGACCAGGGGGCACAGAGGCCACGACCTCAGTGGAGGAGGAGCCCAGGCTGCAGGCGCTGGACAGGAGGTGGTGGGGAGGCTGAACACGGGGCGGGCGCAGGTAGTGGCGAGACTGGAGGGGTGATGGAGGTGAGGGGGACACAGCACGTAGGTCCCTGAGGTCACTGTAAGGACTTGGAATTTCACTCTGGAAGGCTCTGACCAGAAGAGCGTTGGAATGATGGCTCTGCGGCTTAAGGAGAGCAGATGGGGAGGGGGGGCAGGAAGACCCGAGAGGAGGGAAGGAGAGGACGCTTTCCCAGCCAGCGCTGACCTTTAGTGGGGACCTCAGTCTGGGAAAAAATAATCCTACCAAACCACAGAACTACGTGCTGGGATGTGCTCAGGTTTCTGGGTTTCCAGGACCTGTCTCAGAGCCATCATTCAGAAGGGAAATGGGAGGGCCAGCCGTGTTCACCCGCCCCCGGCTCATGACACAGAGAGACCTGGGTGCCCTGTCTCCCCAAGAGCCCTGGAGCCTCACCGGTAACATGAGAGGACGGGCCAGCTCCCCAGGGCTGGAAGGGGACATGTGGTGACTGAGGTTCTGGGCCTTGGAGAGACACTCACACAGTCTAGGATGTGACTGGTGCCCCCCGGAGCTGTGCCAGGCGACAGCTCTACTGGGCCTCTCCTTTCTGTCACACAAATCTATGTTGAACTGTTTCACATTTTGGGCCTCAGCTCTTGTCAGAAGACGAGATTTAGCAGCTGAAACTACAACAGCAAAGCAACCCTGGACCAGAAAGTGTTTAAGGTCCTTCCGAACCTGACTGCCTGTGGGTCCCGCCCTTGCCCTCCTCGGAGTCCCGTCCCAGAGATGACAGAGAGAGGAGGGCGGGTCTCCTCAGCTTAGCTGGGGGGGGGGGAGTTGACAAGTACTGACTCAAGTCGTTCATTTCAAGTTATAAAGGTAACCACCAGAAGAACTAAAAATAATCCTGTAAAACTAGCAAAAAACTGGTGGTGGAAGTGGGGAACAGCAAAGGAAGGAAGGAAGGAAGGTCTGACTCCCTCAGCTTTCACAGCTGGAGGTCATTAAATACTATTTATAGTTGGAGGGTCAGGTTTTTCTGGACATCACTGGGACAAGTAAATGGAGATAGTTAACAGTGGGAGGGGAACAGGCCTGGGAAGAGGATTCACTATCAATTTTATACCTTTCTGTATTGTTTTAAAATTTTTTTGCCATGGGTTCAAATTATAATTAGTTAAGTGGTAACAATTTAAGTGGGGGTCACGATTTGATGCCCTGAGAAGCCCCTGAGGGTGGTGGGGGGATGGGAAGGGCCTGGACTTGGGCAGAGCAGTGGGCACAGAGGGGGAGACGAAGGGGGGGACTCTCTCCAGGCCCGAATGGCTGTGCGTTGAGGGGGCGACCTGGGTTGAGGTCTGTGACTTGAGTGTACAGAGAGAGGTGTGGACTTGAACCTTTGGGCTCGCACCCCTGGTCCACCAAGGTGTCCTGGGGGCTCATCAGTGGCTGGGGCCTGCGTCGCTACCACCTGGGACTCACGGGACCCAGGCACCTGCCCCGTGGACAATCTAGGTGTGCAGAGATGGGAAGACAAGTCCCTGGTTTGTTAGCTCTCGTCACAGCCAATGGCAATGTCCCAGCATCCACTAGTGAGCGCTGTTTTCTTGGCGTTAGCCTCCGCTACATCGGCACCGTGGAGACCAGCGTTTCTTAATCTTGGCGATACTGACATTTTGGGTCAGGTAATTCTTTGCTGTGGAGGACTGTACAGTGTGTCTGTAGGAAATCAGCAGCATCCCTGGCCTCTACCCCACTAGACATCTGTAGCACCACCCTAGTCAGGACCATCGAAAATGCCTCCAAACATTGCCAATGTCTCCTGGGGGCAAAGTGGCCCCAGGTGAGAAGCGCTGGTGAGGAAGCTGAGCAGATCAGTGTCGGAGCACAGGTGTCCTAAGATAGTGGGGTTTAAGCCCAGAGGCTCCCACTGAAAACTTGGACATGAGACTGTAAAAGTGGGTGCGTTTCCTGAAAGCTGGAGTGCAGTGACAATGTCTTCAAAACAGAAGGCATGTCCCTGACCACCACAGATCATTCCCAGAGGCCTGGAGCCCCCGATCTAGGGGCCAAGGGCATGTAAACTTCCAGACGCCTGGAGTGACAAGGCTGCAGCAGGCAGTCCTGTGATCCCCTGTTACTCCCTCTGCCTTCCCCTCTCCTACCCCTCCAGCCCTCTCTGGCTTTCAGCTGCTTCACCCCCTCTCCTCGCCTGCCGCACCGGGCCCCTCTCTCTCCTCTGTCCTTTTCTTCCCCTTATTAGTTATAACACAGTATTAAAGTGCATGTTTGATTATTTATTTTACTTATCTGATGGGTTACATATTCCTTATTTTTAATTTTAAAGATAAAGGAATGGAAAGGGTATTATTTTCTCAAAAAGAAGACAAAAGGGCACCATGTAAGTTATTTTCTGTCTATGTTGCCCTTGATTTGTACTTATGGGGTCAAGGGTTCTCCGGGGGCAAAAACACTGCTACACTGACAATCTTCCTTCTGGAGGGCCAGGCCCCCTCCAGAGCAAGCAGGTGATGGCCCCTGGGCCTCTGGGAGCCCTGTTGTCGGCTTGTGCCCCCCACCTCCCTGGCCTCCTTCTCATCCCGGGGGCAGGAGGAGAAGCCCCTTCTCCTTCCTTCCTGACGCCCGAGGCAGAACACCTCACAGCGGTTCCCACCTCAGCAAGGGCGCCTCCTTGCCCCACTGACCCCAGCCCCTTCCACGCCCGCACTGCTGCCCCACTCTCGGCCTCCCGCCTGCCTGGGACACTCACTATTTGGCGGAGTCGTTGAGCTGATACTCCCGGGACCTGTTGAAGCACTCCTGGATCCCTGAGTCGCCCCAGAGTCGCATCATGGCAGAGAGCAGCTCTGGAGAGAAGGGCTCCGTGTCTTCCATTCGACTCACCACATCACACACCATCTTGGCATCGGCCTGTGAGGAGACATGGACGGCGGCTTTGAGGCCTCGGTGGGGACAGAAGCCCTGGCCGGGCACCTGCTAGGGCACCGGGACAAGGGCTCAGCCCTAGGCCTGGTCAGGGAGAGGGGAAGCAACAGAGGGTCCTTTACTCAAGGGCACGGTAATCGTTACTAGACCACTGCTCCACTCTCGAGCCCTTTCAACCCTGCCGCCCTCCAAGTAAGCCAGAGACCCAGGCTCCCCAGCCTGCTGCACGCGGCTCAGGAAGCGAGCGGAGGTGCTGGAAATCTGCAGGTGTCCTTCGCGGTGGGAGAGACACGAAGGAGACAAGGTCAACGCCTGGAAGACTTGTAGCCAACAAAACATTCTGCACCAAGGTACGTGGGGCCAAAGCCTTCTGTGGAGACTTCTGGAATCAAGCTGTCCAGCTAAGTAGCTACTTATGTCTCAGAGCCGGTCTACTGCAGAAGGTCAATGGGAAAATGCTGGCACTGTGTCCCCTTCTGCCTGCCTGCCCTGGGAAGGAAGCCACAACTGGCCTGGAGGCCAGCAGGCCATGCCCATGATGCTGGCCCAGACCTAGCTCCCTAGGGACTACTTGTCCCGAAGACATCAGCCCTCGGATTCCCAAAGTCACCCTCAGCTGACAGGGAGGGCTGCCCACCAGGAGAGCGTGGGTCCCTGTCCATCTAGAAGATGAGTTTCTTCAGCACCGCAGCCTCCCCTGGGGGCAGCCACCTGCAAAGCTGGCCCTGGGACTGAGGCGTTGGGTGCCTTAGGCAGGCGGTGACTCATGGATGCAGGCGTGGGTGAGCAGAGTTGGTGCCTCCACCTGGGGCTAAAAACAGGCCTGTGAGTCAGGGCCTATGTGCTGATGCTGCTCCTGTGTGCCTGCGTGACCTTGGGAAATCTCAGCCTGCTTTCCCACCTGTGGGATGACTGTGATAAACCGGGCCAGTTTCCCAGACTTCCTCCTGTGGACCCCTCCTTCAAGGTTCCTGCCTGATCTGTGAGAAGGGAGTCGGGACCTGAGGGATGGGTAGGGCAAGACTTCCTGCTGGGGGAGAGACACCCTCCCACCTAGAGCTGCACTATGCCTCAGCCAGGCCACTCAAGGGTGTGGTTTAGAAACCATGGGCCTCCACAAAGCCACTTCATGCTCCTCTGTGTGTGGTCTGGAATCTTGGGAATCCCACTCCAGTGGGATGCAGTGCATGGTTTGGGGAAGGCTGGCCTGGCGCTGTCCTCCCAGCTCCATCTCATCACCGAGGTGTGGCAGAGACGGGGGTGGGGCAAGGTCCTGTGCTGGCGACACCTCTCTGTCTGCCCTTCTGTTTCTTTCCCATCTTCCCCAGCTTAGTGCACGCCACAACCATCGGCCCAACTGCTCAGACTCAAAGACTAGGAGTCATCCTTGATTTTGCCACCTCCCTCCCAATGTCCACTTCTCCCCATCTACTCCTGCACAGCCCTGAGTCCGAGCCACCACCATCTTTCCCTGGCTGCCCCGAGCCCCCTCCCAAGGGTTCTTTGCCTCCCTCTTGCTTCTCTTCGGTCTGTCTGCCACATAGCAGCCAGAAGGAGACCGTAGAGAAAGAACACACAATTTTTTTAACTGGGCACACTGATATCCGACTTAAAGACTTCTTTTCCTAATTTTGCTTGGGGCAAAGATGTGACCATGTGACCCGTCCTACCCATGGGGAGGTAAGCCAAAGTGTAGTGAGGTCTTTGGAGAAGTCTTTGTAAAGGGAAGATGCACCCTTTTTCTCTCACTTCCTCCTTCCTGAAGCCTGTGATGGCTGGAACTCTAGCAGCCAACTTGGATCATGAAGACAAGGTCTACACCCTGGGGACAGTGGATGGGTGATCTAAAAACAGTCAGGTCCTTGACGACTTTTTTTTTTTTACATTGAAATTAAACTTATACCTCATTTAAATCACTATTTTCTAGGTCTCGGATATTCACAGTCAAACCTGATCCTAATGGACACAATAACTGTCCCTGTTTAAACTCTTTCAATAGCTTCCCATTATCCCTAAATTCCAAACTCCTTACCTTGGCCTCCAAGCACACAGTCTTTCCTTCTGTTCCCCAGGTAGCCAGGGTCACCTCACCTCAGGGTGCTCCACCGTCCAGAACATCCTTCCCCCGGCTCTTCCCCATCTCAAGTGTCACTGCCTCAGGGAGGCCCTCCTCCACGCCCCAGGCAGAGTCTGCCCCCACGCACACCGACCACTCCACGTTACAGCTGGTGCTGTGTGTGCTGCTCCTCAGGGCAGGGATAATCTCCTGGCTTTTCACGGCACCCCCACCTCACAACGCTCTGTACATAGTTGTTGGTGCTCAGCAGCATTTGTGAGATGAATGGGTCCTTGGCATTTTACTGTCAGGCACGGCCTCAATTTCTCACTCCACCCTCTCTATCTCCCAACTCCTCTCATCTTGTCCATTTCAACAACACTGTGTCTCGTTCAACCATGACAGCAGCTCTGCCCGGTAGCCATCCTGTTTAACAGATGGGGAGACTGAGGCTCAGAGGTGAGGTAACTTGCTCAAGGTCACACAGCTAGTAAGTGGGAGAGCCTGGACCCAAGGTTAACCTCTACTGTGCTCCAGCCAACAGCCCTGGACTTGCATCTCAGACACTGGTGTCCAGCCCAGCCCCCTGACTAAAGGTAGGGGAGATGGGTAAGGAGGAAGGTAGGAAGGGTCAGGCATGGCGGGAGGAAGGGGCCTTGCCGATGCACCCTGAAGGACAGTGGCAGCTGTCTGGCTGGGCCAGCCCTGTGGGGGTCAAGCTTAACAAGCAATTAATAGAGCCAGAGGGGGGCCTTGTCCCTTTGTCTTCCTGCCTTTGGGGCCCCGGGGGATGCGGCTCACACTGGGCCTGACCTTCCTGTCCAGGTCCCCTCCTGGGCCAGTGGCGGGGTGGGGGGGAGGCATTTTCCAGCACCTTGCCCTCTGCTACAGCCCCCATGGCGCTGCCACCTCTTGCTGGTCAGAGCATGCCCAGCTGTCCCGGCAGCATGAGGTGTGACAAAGCAGACGCATGTACCGGGGCAGACCCACTATGTCTGACCTGTGCAGTGTTACTCAGTGGAGGATGCTGGGGCAGTGATCAGCTTCGAGGTGGCAGCGAACAGCCCATCCCCTCTGATCTGCTCCATCCTTTTCTGCTGGATGGCTGCCCCCTCTACCTATGTGGCTCCCATTCCCTCCTTTTGGGGCACCAGAATCTCTGCTTGCCTGAAGGAAAGCACTCTTTCCCCGACTCAGTCTGAGCAGTTTGGGTGGGACTTCCTCTGTCCCACGGCTCCAGCGTGGACACAGGGTCTGGCCCTGGCCGGTCCATCCTGCTGGCCTTAGTGAACAGTCTGGGGTGGACAAAGAATCCAAATTTGTCAAATGAGACTAACCCTACCAGCTCCAGGACACCTGTATAAACTATTAGGAGAGAGAGACCCTCAAAGGAAGGGCCCACCTGAATGTGGAGCCATCACTGAGGCAGAGCTGAGAGAGGGAGGCACTCCGGGTCCCATAACATGTCAAAACACCTGGGTCCAGCTGTGCCTGCGGCCACACATACCTCTGGCTTTCAGGCTACCTCAATCAATCCTCTGACTTTTTCTTAACCTAGTTAAAGACTTGGTTTATTTTTGCACGTGCACCCCAAAGAGTCCTGACAATACACTGCCTGGTGTGCCGAGGCCAATACCAGGCTTACCTCCTCCAGGCAGACCCAACCCGTTACTGCGGCCGACACAGTTCCTCTGGCATTGGACTCCCCTCCCCTCTTCCTGTCATGCCTGGGCACACGTCCGCGCCCATGTGCTGCGCTATGTTTCCTGTGGGGGGGGCACTAAGATGCCCTGTGGGCACTGGCCACGTATTAGACACTAGAGGCCATCTGGTGGGCTTCTGGAGACAGTCCTGCAAGGAGCTGAGGGAGGCTGTTCACTGACACCGTGTCTGGCAGGGCCCTGCACGGTTGGGCTGAGTGGGTGCAGGACATTCGTCACTGTGTGCCGCTGTCACACACCAGCATGCCTGGCCCCCAGCCACTAAGTGCCTGTAGTGCCCCAATTACTGCCACTGCCACAGACACCTCACAGATGTCTAACATGCCCCTGCGGGGCACTGTTTCCACTGAGGGTCAGTTAGGGAGCCATCTGCCAGCCCGGGGCTAGGGAAGTGGGCCCCTCTCTCGCACTGCCCCCAGCGGCAGAGAGCAAGGGAGGGGCGCTCCCTGCACGTGACAGAGAACGTGACCGCTGCCCTCCCTCAGACGCACGGGCCTGGGTGGCTTGGGTCTGGCACTTACAAAGTACCCAGTATGCCCACCCCTCCCCGGCCGCCATTCTCTATGGGCTGGGGCTGCCCGTGCTGTAACGTCCAGTTCCCATGCCACCCCCCCGCCAAGACTCACTCCTTTCCCGACAGCACCCTTTGGTCACCCCTGCCTTGGGGCTCCAGTCCTGCGGCTTTCTAGGGGCTCCGGCCACAGGCTCAAGGCACCACCCAGAACTGGGGTCCTGGCTTGAGCAGGGCCTTAACGTCTCTGGGCTCAGCATCCTACCCTGAAAAATGGGGTGACAGTATCATCATTCTCTTCATAGAGCTGTCGTGTGAGCAAACAGAGCACTAGCACAGGGAGGACCTGAGGGGCGGGCCGTGCTGCCGCCCCAGCTCCCCAGCTTGCCGGGGACCAGAAAGAGAAGAGGAGGCCAATCTGCCTACCCTCGGGATGCCTAGGGGTGGGGGCGTGGGAAGGGGTGAGACATTTAAGGACATGCTGGGACCCTGCATTTCTGAATGTGAACCACAGGCAAGATGCCATTTTTTTTTTAGTTTTATTTATTTTTTATACAGCAAGCTCTCATTAGTTATCTATTTAATATATATTAGTGTATACATGTCAATCCCAATCTCCCAGTTCATCCCACCACCACCACCACCCAGCTTTCCCCCCTGGGTGTCCATACGTTTGCCTCTATTTCTGTGTCTGTGTCTCTATTTCTGCCTTGCAAACCGGTTCATCTGTACCATTTTTCTAGGTTCCACACATATGCGTTAATATACGATATTTGTTTTTCTCTTTCTGACTTACTTCACTCTGTAAGATGTGGATGGACCTACAGACTGTCATACAAGATGCCATTCTTATGGGTTTTGGATCAGGAGGCTCCGGAGAGGTTATGACTCTCAGGGACACCTGCAGGATTCTTCTCACCATATCAATGATTTAAAATCAGCATTAACATTTCTCTTCATCAGAGCCAGTGTAACCTTTCTGGTTAAATGACATCTTAGTGGTGACATGTAGATATCCTGAAGCTGCTCTAGAAAGTGGTGAGATTCTTTTGGAAAGCCCCGCAACACTAGAGAACCCCATAGAAACCCTACCCATGAGCATCTGGAGAAAGGCGTGGGCAGGGAGAGGAAGCGGCACATGGAGATGGGGGCATCTCCAGCATTTGGTGGGGTGGGGAGCTCAGCACAGGGTGCCTCCCAGAAGTGGGCTGCCCTGGGCCAACGCTGGGGATCAGGGTGCCCAGGGTGGTGATGGGAGCAGCTGCCCCCGTGAACTGACAGTACACAGGGGTCCCTCACTGTGACATGCAGCCCAGGGCCCCCTGCCACGGGGACATGGACTACTGGGGACTGGCCATGAGTGTGCTTGGGAAGCAGCACCTGCGATCCAGGCGCCTGTCAGTGGGGCTGCCTGCTAGTGTCCAGGGGTGAGGGGTTCTGCTTCCAGAAAGCTATCTCTAGTCAGCCAGCTGGTCCTGAGAGCCGGAACCCATACTATGAGGAGGGGTGTGGGCTCCCATGGCCCACAGGCCCCTTCCCGCCTGCCCACTCTGGGCCACAGAGAGCCCCCCTGCACCAGCTTCTCTTGCCCAGTGTCTCCTGGTCACCCTTCTCAGAGACGCAGCAGGTGCCAGCCTGTGCTGTGCCACACCAGGGGTGATGGTGGGATGAGTGGTGACACAGGGAAGCTGGCATTGGCCTGGCTGAGCCACTGGCAATGAACACCACACATCTCTGCGCATACGCTAGGCACTGCAGGGCCTCACAAGTGCCTGGTGTATTCGTCATCTGAAGCTAGGACTGCCAAGTCCATGTTAAACACTTGGGTCTGCAAAACTCTTCCCCTCTCCTCTGAGCAAAGGGGCTTGGAACTAAAGTTTGAGAGAGAGCCTTTTCTCTCTCAAGAGAGGAAACGCAAAGGATATGGTGGGGAAGCAAATAGGAATTTTCAGTCAGGTGACCCAGGTTCAAATCTTGGCTATGCAGCTTTTTTTTAGCTTTGTGACCTTGGACAGACCACTTAACCTCTCTGAGCCTCTGCTCTCTTATTAGTTCCCACCTCACAGGGTTGTTTGTGCAAATAAAAGAGGCTAAATCGACATGACACAGCTTTGCAACATAAAGAGCCCCACAAATGCTAGTTACTATAAGCAAAGGTGAGGTCTCTGAGACACAAACAACAAGCTGACATAAAATAAGCCCACTTTGTACAAGATTTCTCAGGTAAGCATGATAACAATAATCATAGTAATTATAACCGTTTCTGTTTGAAGAGCTGCTTTGGATCTTTCAGAGTTTTCCTCCTTCTCTCATCTTTTAGACCAAGTAAAGTGTGACTGTGTGCATGTACACACACACACACACACACACACACACATACACAGACACACACACACACCAGTCCTCTAGCTGCAGGGAAGTCTCCATTCTGCCCAGCCCTGCCGTGTGCACTGCAGTAGCCCCAGCTCCCACCAGGGGGCAGGAGTGCACAGGCCAACAGGAGAAAGAGGGCAAGCTGGACAAGCCCAACCCAACAGACCAGGCAGGCCAGGCCCAGTGGGCACAGCTGCCTTGGGAAAGAGACAAACAGACTCCCGATGTTGGAGGCCCAGCCTGAGTACTGCAATGTCAGCAGATGGAGAATGGCAGCGTGCACATTCTGGGCGCTTCGTACATGCTACCCAGGGCCCTGCATCTGAGGAAATGCGGCAGTTACATTCTCTCTTGCACGTGGAGTGACCCTCCCTTCCCATCTGCCGCTGGGGGAAGTGGGGGAGAGAGGGGCCCCCTCCCTCACCCCTGCTTCCCTGGCCTGGGCTGGCACATGGCTCCCTAACTGTGACTCTCAGTGGAAGTGGTGGTCCCCAGGGTATTTTAAACATCTGTGAGGTTTTTTTTGTTAGTGGCAAAACTTGAGGCACTACAGGCACTTAGCAGTTCAGGGCTGGGCATGCTTGGGGCTCTTTCTTCACTTGGACTTAGGAGTACGTCGCAAGGCCTGTGCCTAGAGCACACTGTCAGGCACAGGGTCTCTGGGGGGAGAGGGGGGCACCTCACAGGCCTACCACTTGCCTTAGCGAAGGGAACCTTCCTGGCTCTCCAGAAAGATGCTACAGCAGAACCAAGGGTTGGGTGCTGTTTCTAATCTTGCCTCCTTTCAGCTGTGCCATCCCTTCTCAAGCCATCCATCCACACATCCCTTACCCCCTATCTAGGGTACCTACCCATCCAACATCAGGTGTCCACCCACCCATTACATCATCACCCATCAGCCACCCTTGTTCATCCATCAACCAACTCACTCCCACAACCACCCGCCCATCCCTGCACCTCCCTTCTATCCTTCCACAGCGTCTGCCCATCCCTTCATTCTTCATTTGTGCACCCTTTTCATTCCTTTCACTCCTCTTTGATCTATGTAGCCACCCACCCATTCACTCACTTATCCATAGTACACCCACTACCGAGCGGGGTCCCCACCTTAGGAACTTTCACGTTTGCCAGAAAGAGAAATATTTAGGCATAAGGAGAGACTGTCTGCATCTCCCCAGCCCTGAACACATCATGGGACAACTGCCCCCTTGACGTCCCCTCCCTCTGTCCCATGGTCCCATCTTTGTCAGGAGCCTGGGGCCTTGTAACAGGAAGACTCTCCTAAGACCTCCAGCTGGGTTCAGAGGATTCCTCAGGGATTGATTTGTCCTAAGCCCTTCTGAAAACCTTCTCTGTTTTGAGCCCAGGCTGCCTCCTGAAGAGCGGGGAAAGACTTGGGTTTTCTGAAGAACCTCATTTTCTGAAGGATCACACCCTTTTCCGTCTCAAAACCACTGGATCTTCCAGTTGTTTAGAAGCAGCTTTTCCTTCTGGCTTGCTATGTATCTTCAAGAACCAGGGGGTTGTGGGGATGACTTTGGCCCGGGTTCCAGCGCTCACTGGTTCTAGCGCTCGACACCTAAAAGTTTCCACTCAGAAACCATCTGCCAGACCCTGTAATTGGTGTGGGTCCCACCCCTGGCCCTGGCCCAAGTTAAGCAGAAGGAGCCAGTGCTAGTCCAGTGAATGTTTGCTCACCACAGGCTGGCTGAGCCCAGGGCTGGGTGCCGGGGATACGGCAGCCAGCAGGATCTGGAAACTGCCCACCCAAGCCTGCTGTCCAGTGGGGGCGTCAGACACATCAACCAAGCTGTGGAGTCCGGGAAGGCTCCTCCAAGAAGGCAGCCACTAAGTAAGGGCCACAGCTCAAGGAGAAACTGGTGCGGACGGGGGATGCGAGGCGGGTATGACTGGGAGCAGGCAGTCATGGGTCAGCTGTGCCCACAAGGCAGGCACAGTCCAGAGACTGCTCTTCCCTCACGGGGGAATTAAAGGGGAAGCCGAGGGCCTTGCCAGGAAGCAGTGGATCCTGGAGGGCATCAGACACCCCTCCAGCTATCAACAGGACCTTTGGACAATGGTGGGCTCAGAGGTCCACACAGCCCATGGACATTAAATGAAGAACAGTACCCAGCCCGCACAGATGATCCAGGAGCTCTCACACAGACCGAGCGCAGTGCGAACTGTGTACCCCCAACCCAGGGAGAGCGCTGGCGGCAGCCTGGGCCCCACTGTGGGCAGCTCCAGGATGGGGCCTTGCGGAGCTGATGCTAACACTCCCTGAGTGTGGGTCTGCGGACACTCTCAGGCCCCCGGCCCTTCTCAGGAGGCGTGGCTTTTGGCCTTCTCCCCAGCTGTGCTGTTCTTAGGTGAAGCCACCACGTGTGTCTCCTAAAACCACCCTGGCAGGGGTTTCAGGGCCAGAGGTGGGTAGGGAGACTGTCGGGTATGGGGCGGGAAACGCTGAGGCCAGTGTAGAAGGGGGCGAGCAGGGCCTGCAGAGGAGGGCAGAGCCCCAGCCAGCGACAGCCGGCAAGAGTGCAGAGGGGTGTCCTAGGTGGGTGACTGGCAGAGATGGGGGGTGCAGGACAGCAGCTGTCCTGGGCCCTCTGGGGCAGTGGTGTGTTTATGTCACCACGGCTTCCGATTGCTTCAGATCCCAAGGATGGAGTGGGGAAGCATGCTTGCCTAAAACCCCAATCAGCAACCCCTCTGGAACAGCCTTGGGTGGTGCCACTTTCTCTTGTTGCCCTTCTCCCCTTGGTGGGTCCAGACCTACCAGTCTATACCTCCTGGGAGGCTCTCCTAGATGGCGCCGGGGAGGACAGCTGAACCACCAGGCGGGCACTATTCAGTCCAAAATAAACTTTAAGATGAAAGGGACAGAAATTTCCAAATCCTCTGCCTCCTTTCTCCTGAGCTCAATGTCCTGAGATGGGAGAAAGAACTAAAATTGGATAGGCTAAATTTCTAAGAAACTAACAAGGGCAGAATGAAATTACCCACACAGAGCTCAGTCAAAGGGAAAGAAAAGTGATAATGGACAACCTCTTCTCTTCAGAACACAAAGTGATGGTGGTGAATAGATTAATTAGAGCCGCCTCAGCTGGGAGACATTAGTGACACAATATGGAAGAGAAAAGATGGAAGCTGAAACAGCACGTACATGATGGGAGGCCGGCAGGTTATGGAGATGACAGGTTTGGCTGATGGTGCCTCTCCTTGGGCTTATTCGCTGACACCCCTTCCCTCCTCGTCTCCTCGCTGGAGACATCAGTTCCCGCACCATCCATTAAAGTGACTGGGGGCTTCCCTGGTGGCGCAGTGGTTGAGAGTCCGCCTGCTGATGCAGGGGACACGGGTTTGTGCCCCGGTCCGGGAAGATCCCACATGCTGTGGAGCGGCTGGGCCCATGAGCCACGGCCGCTGAGCTTGCGCGTCCGGAGCCTGTGCTCCGCAACGGGAGAGGCCACAACAGTGAGAGGCCCATGTACTGCGCAAAAAAAAAAAAAAAAAAAAGTGATCGGATGATGTTTTTGTTTGAAAAGGAGCGTGTCACTTGTTTCTTGGACCTCAGGGACACAGCCTGGGGCAGTGTACCAGGTGTCCACGTTCTGCCTGACTGACCCTGCGACCCTGGGCAAGTCTCATCTGTTTTCGGAGTCTCTGTCCTCAAAGGCACAAGGAAGAGGTTGGCTGGATCAGTGATTCTCAAAGGGTGGCCCGCACACCCCTGGGGGTCTCTGAGGGGTCCACAAGATCAAAAATGTTTTCCTAACTCTATAACGATGTTATTGGCTTCTCTGCCTGCATTGATGGTACAAAAGCAACGGGAGACAAAACCGCAGTCCCTTCGCAGGAAGCAGTGGCACCGAACTGTACCAGCTGCCATTCTGTTCTTTGCCACTGTTCAGTCACAATAAAACCAATGCCAGTTCTACTTAAGAATGTCCTTGAGGAAGTGGTCAAAATTATGAATTAAAAGAATCTCTAGGGACCTCCCTGGTGGCGCAGTGGTTAAGAATCCACCCGCCGATGCAGGGGACATGGGTTCGTGCCCCGGTCCGGGAAGATCCCACATGCCGCGCAGCTGCTAGGCCCGTGAGCCTAGCCTGCTGAGCCTGTGTGTCCGGAGCCTGTGCTCCACAACGGGAGAGGCCACAACAGTGAGAGGCCCGCAAAACACAAAAACAAAAAAAAACAAAAAAAAAACAAAAAACACAAATTACTGCTTGGGACTTCCCTGGTGGCGAAGTGGTTAAGAATCCACCTGCCAATGCAAGGGACATGGGTTTGAGCCCTGGTCCGGGATCCGGGAAGATGCCACATGCTGCGGAGCAACTAAGCCCGTGCGCCACAACTACTGAGCCCATGTACCACAACTACTGAGCCCATGTACCACAACTACTGAAGCCCTAGGGCCCGTGCTCCACAACAAGAGAAGCCACTGCAATGAGAAGCCTGTGCACCGCAACGAAGAGTAGCCCCCGCTCACCGCAACTAGAGTAAAGCCCGCGCGCAGCAACGAAGACCCAACGCAGCCAAAACTAACTAAATAAAATAATTTTAATGAATTTCAAAGAAGGACTATTTGAAAAGGCTGGTAAAATACTCCCTTTTCTACCATGTGTTTGTGTGGGGCCAAATGTGATTCAGACTCTCCGACCTAACAACACATCACAATGAACTAAACACAGATGCATGTGTGAGAAACGCAGCTGTCTTCCATTAAGCCCGACATTAAAGAGTTGTGTAAAAATGTGAGACAACGATATTCTGCTTACTGAAGTATTTTTAGACAATATATTGAGATTAATTTTCATAAAAATGTTACTTGTATCAATATGTAATGGGTTTATTATAGTTACTTTTAAATGAATAAATACTAAAAAAATTTGTCTTATTTTTAATTTCTAATACAATAAAGATTGATAGCTATAACCTACATAAACAAAATGTTTATTGGGGTCCTCAGTAATTTTTTAAAAATTATAATGTGTAGTGTAAAGGTGTTCTCAGGCTAAAAAGTTTGAAAACCACTAGACCAGATCATTCTTTCCCAAACATTATCCCTTGAACACCTTCTAACTTCTGCCCAAGTTCTGTTCCACCTGATGCCCATCACTTTTCTTAGACACACCTTTGTACTTACGAACTTCATATCTTTATGGTAAATGGAAACCCTGCATCAAGTGATTTAAATAGAAGACACCCAGCAGAATAACTACAAGGAAAGCTCAACACTAACGTGAAATTCTAGCAGGACCCTGCTTCCTATCTCCCTTTGTTAGCAAGGGGGACCATGCAGACGGAGGCCCCCAGCCGCACACATTGAGGGCCAGCTGATGAGGTGGAACTGACGCACACCAGACCTTCTCATGGGCTGAGAGGTGGGGCTTTGAGCTACAGACAAGACGTCTCAGGTAGAAAATCAGGAATTATGAGTTTTTGCCAAAGGCCAGTAGTGGTGGAAGACTGCCAGGGTTGGGGTTGAGGAGGGACCTCTAGGGTCAAGGGCCAGGGTAGGCCGAGCCAACCAGCCCAGAGGACCAGCAAGCCTAGGGCTGCGGCCTCCCTGGGGTCTTCTGTGAGCCTAGGAGCTGATGACTTAGTCACAAAGACACACAGAGACACACAGATACACACACAGAGAGACACACCTGCTCAGAACTCTGGTGGTCAAGGAGTCCTAAGAGATAATAGCAGTAGCTTGTATTTAGTGAGAGCTTCCCAATGGCTTTATTTCATTTAATGTTCACCAGTATTATCGTTTCCCCCCCTTCTATAATTGGAGAAACCACAGCTCAGACGGGTTACGAGACCAGCCCGAGCTCACTCAGCTGGCGGCGGGGGCAGACTGGGATGTGCGCCCCAGCTGCCTGCCTCCAGGGCACACGCTCTGTCAGCACCACGCAGCACTGCTTCCCCTGGTTGCTGGATGACCACCCCCGGGCAGCGCCGGGCCCAGAGCCCTGGTCTTTTGACGTCTCTGTGAGGGTAGGGTCTGGAGAGCTGGCATACTCTCTTGCTGCCATCGCCTGCTCTGCTTGGTCCCGCTGCTAAGGGGCTGGAGCTCCCCAGGGGCCCGCTGGTGCCCATCCTGGGGACCAGTGTCAGCATCTTGATGCTGCAGTATTTACAGTGAGGCAGGTGGGATGGCGAAAGGTGTAAAAAACAAGGGTGACGAATAGGCGGGTTAACCAAAAAACAGGTGAGGCAGAGTGGCACCTGCGGCTGTGCACCAGCTGGGCCAGGCAGAGGTCCCAGCGGGCCGCCCTGGCAGACAGGAGGGGGAAGGCACAGTGGGGCCAGGCTGGCTGCCAACTCCCTGGACTCCCAGCACCTGGCCACAAGAGGAGCACGGGGCTGGGGGAGGCTTGGGGCTGAGCGAAGCCTCCAGGGGCCTGTCTCTCATATGATGTTGGCAGGGACGGGGCTGCAGCAGCCTGGGGGCTGCCACCCGAGCAGCTTTCTCTGAGGCCTGGGATCAGGGCACATGGTCTCCCCTCTCCACTTAGCCCCAGCCATTCTCATCTCCCCGACATTGACACTGGGTGATCTCAGGTACCACGGACATGGGGTGGAACAAGTCTGTACAGACCTGGGCGTGGGACGGTGGTCAACGGCCCCAGCGGGCAGCATCCCAGGCCTCAGCTCGGCCCTATGCTGAGGAAGAGCTGCACGGGGCTCACTGAGCGAGAGGGGCAGCCCCCGCTCAGGGGCTGGCCTCACCCTCTGAAACAGCGGGGCTACAAAGGGGGCCACATGGTGCCACCTGGGCTCAGGTTCCTCTCTCTCTCTCTCTCTCTCTCCCCTCTCAGCCCTTTCCATGCCCTGCTCCCCTAGCCCTGGCCAGGGTAGAGGCCAGTCCACACAGCATCTTCATTGGGGTTAGAAAAAGGGAGTTTTTCCTCAGGCCACATGGCACGGTGAGAGGAAGGTGGGCTGCATTTCAGCCCTCTCGTGGGCCCTGGGTTCGGGATTCTCCTGCAGGCTACAACCTGCCACGTAACTGAGCTGCAGTCCGTGGAGTGTGAATGTGCAGTGCGCTGCTCTTGGACCAAGGCTCTTCAGGTGTAGGTGTGCTCCCCGACCCCTGAATGTAGAGGATGACAAAGTCCGTAAGATAGAAGATCCAGTGTCGTGAATCACCACGTGGAGGAGAGCCACACACCCACCCAGAGCACCTGCCTAGACTATTAGCTGAGCAAGAAATAACCTGTTGCATTTGAACCATGAAACCCTTGGGGTATATTTTTTGTAGCAGCTGGTGGTACCCTGATCGATACAACCTGTTAGTGTTCTTCCTCTTCTGGTTTTTGTTCCCTATGTGACATCTGGCCTCTGTTTAGCCCTAGGTTATGGATTATCTGGGACTCTTCCTCTTCTATTGCTTCACTGAGCAAGACGCTGCCCTCTCCAGAAGACTGTAAGCTGGTGAAGTTTTCTGGAGTATCAAAGAATCTGGGTCTCCCCCTCCGCTCCCGTCTACTCTCCTGGAAAAAGGGGGAAGTTGTGCCCTGAAGCAGTGTTTCTCAAGCCTCAGTCACACACCGACCACTGGCATAACTTTTGTTCCATAGAACAATGCATGGCACATAATAGAAGCTTGATAAATGATGGTAAATTTTTGTTGTGTTTCTATACCATCTACTATAATTTACTTAATATCTTTCTTTAGACTTTTATCCACTTAAAACTTATTGTACAAGAAAGTAAATTTAGTATCACTAACAAAAATACCTGCAAAAAGATATCTGATATGCTAGTTTTAATGTTTTTCTAAAATGCATTAAAATGAATTAGTAGCTACTGAGATAAACATCAACATGTTTGTCCATCATGCTAGCTCAAACCTGCCCACTCCCTCAACTGGGAAGCGCCGTCCCACGATGCGCAGCATAAGACAGGTACACGGCTAGTGCGTCCCTGGGACGCAGAACAGAAGGAGTACGCCCAGGAGTGGTGAGGCTGGTTCTGGGCCCTGGGCAGGGAGGCTGGAAACAACCTGCTTCACACTTACAGCTCTGCACGGCCCTGACCCTCCTCTCACCATCAGGGCCTCTGCTGCAGGTTCTGTGAAGCCTGGAGGACCACCCTGATTTACTGGGCATGTACACTGCTTGCTGGTGGGCAGCATAGGACAGGGGGCAGGCCATGGGCTCCAGTTTTCACCAGCTGCAGACCTCCTATTTCCTTCTCTGTCCTTGCCTCCCTCCTTCGTTCTCTGGTTTTGGCTTCCAGAGGGAATGAGCTCACTGTCGGTTCCAGCTCCCAAGGAGCACGTGGCATTCTCATGGGAAAGGAGGGGCATCTGTGCCTTCCTTGCCTTGGGTAGGGGGATGGCAATGGTGAGTCTGCCCAACTCGCCCCATCTCCCCACTGTCAACAGCCAACTCGAGGGCTCACCTTTGTTAAGAGACAATTGCCCCAAGTTGCCTGGATGCATATGCAGGAGATCCAGGGGCTCTGGCCTGTTAAGGAGCTTTGTTGTCATGACTTCTGGTCTCCTAGCTGCCAAAGTCCTCTTGGAAGGGAGTGGGAAGGTAAGTGCCCAACCCGCAGCCCAGCAGGGAGGACAGAAGGAAGGAGGGAGGGACCCGCCCTGCTCACCTGTCCCCAGCAGCCCTGCGGCTGAGTAGGCACTTGCCCTCCAGTGAGGTGGCCGGTTCTCTCGGCCTGCCTGTGGGGAGGCCAGAACAACCTAGTCCTGGGGGCCACTGAATCCAAACCTAGGACTGCCCCCTCTCAGGCCTACTGGACCACTCCCCCAGCCACCAGATGAACTTCAGCCAAACCTGAAAGGAAAGTCACTGTGCCCTGCATCCCACGTCAGGCTTGACCTGCTGAAAAGCCGGGGATGGAGGTCTGGTCCCACTCCATTTCTGTTGACTCTTCATCCTCGCCCCACCGCACCCCCATCCACTCCTTCTCTCCTCACCTTCTCTCTGCACTCATGCTCTGGCCTCCTCAAACTAAGCCCCTCCTCTGCCCCTGTTCCCCCTCAAGCCACTGTCCTCCTCTTCCTCCTTTCGTCCTGTTAACTCCGTCCCCACTCCCGCCAGAGGTCTCAGTGCCCTCTCCATCTCCGGCCTGCCCTCTGCTCACCTGTCTTCTCTCCGGGCTCTGGGCCCCATGGGTGCTGCTTCCTGGACAGTGAGCTCCTCTGTCTCCCTTGTGGGCCCCATTCCTCCACCAGACTTTTAAGTTCCTCAGTCCTCAAAACCCTTCTTGCTTTCTCAAGCCACCTTCTTGGTGGGTGGGATGTCACCAGATCCTCCTCTGTACAGGCTCTCTGGGTAGTGACCCCGGGTTCCCTGGCTCCTCCACTCAACTTAGCACATTCCCGGTCAGTCCCACCCTCCCCCCGCCCCTGGTTTCCCATCCCACAGTCTCCGTCACCGCCTTCCTTCTCATCTCAGGCTCAAGATTTCTGCCGTACCAGCAAATGACCGTTGCTATTTTCTTAATTTTTAAAAACGACATTGAATAAACTCATTTAAAAAAATCAGCTTATCTAGGACTTCCCTGGTGGTGCAGTGGTTAAGAATCCGCCTGCCAATGCAGGGGGCACGGCTTCGAGCCCTGGTCCAGGTAGATCCCACATGCTGCGGAGCAACTAAGCTCCTGCGCCACAACTACTGAGCCTGAGCTCTAGAGCCCACGAGCCTCAACTGCTAAGCCCGCGTGCCGCAACTACTGAAGCCCGCACGCCCTAGGGCCCGCACTCCGCAACAAGAGAAGCCACTGCAATGAGAAGCCCGTGCACCACAACGAAGAGTAGCCCGTTCGCTGCAACTAAAGAAAGGCTGCACGCAGCAACAGAGAGCCGATGCAGTCAAAAAAAAAAAAAAAATCAGCTTATCCTATAAAAGAGTTGTAGTACATATATACAATGGAATATTACTCAGCCACAAAACAGAATGAAATAATGCCGTTTGCAGCAATGGATGGACCTAGAGATTATCATACCAAGTGAAGTAAGTCAGACAGAGAGAAACAAATATCATATGATATCACTTACATGTGGAATCTAAAATATGACACAAATGAACTTATTTACAAAACAGAAACAGACTCACAGACGTAGAAAACAAACTTATGGTTACCAAAGGGGGATGGTGGGGGAGGGAAAAATTAGGAGTTTGGGATGAAAATATCACACTACTATACATAAAATAGATAACCAACAAGGACCTACTGTATAGCACATGGAACTATACTCAATATCTTGTTAAAAACTTATAATGGAAGAGAATGTAAAAAGAATATATACATTTATATGTATATATATACATGTATAACTGACTCACTCTGCTGTACACCTGAAACTAACACAACATTGTAAATCAACTATATTTCAATAAAATTAAAGGGGCTTCCCTGGTGGTGCAGTGGTTGAGAATCCGCCTGCCAATGCAGGGGACACGGGTTCGATCCCTGGTCCAGGAAGATTCCACATGCCACGGAGCAACTATGCCCGTGTGCCACAACTACTGAGTCTGTGCTCTAGAGCCCATGAGCCACAACTACTGAACCCACGCGCCTAGAGCCCGTGCTCCACAACGAGAGACGCCACCACAATGAGAAGCCTGCGCACCGCAACAAAGAGTAATCCCCGCTCGCCGCAACTAGAGAAAGCCTGCGCACAGCAACGAAGACCCAACACAGCCAAAGATAAGTTAAAAAAAAAAAAAATCGTCTTATCCTAAACAATAGTATCAGTGAAATCAGAGGTCGGTGTGCTAATTTTTCTAATATATACTAAAATACACAAAACTACTCAAACAGAAGATACTGGTCCATGTGAACTGCCAGGTCAACTTGTGTGACCCCAGGAGCGCCTGAACCACTCTGGGGACACGCTGCCTTTCCAAAGGCAACTCTGTGTTTCCCATCACACAAACTAGAGACCCCAAGGCCAACTCCATTCTCTTCTTCTGTCCCTGCAGCCAACTGACTCCCAAGAACTGACATTTGCCCACAGAAAGGTCTGACTCCCCTGCAAGGCCACCCCTGCCTCTCCTGCATGGATGACAGCAGGGGTCCGACCAGTCTCCCAGCCTCCAGGCTCTCTCCCTTTAAGTAGGCTACTGCCGAGAGAGCATTTAATCACCCCCGCGAAACCCCACTACGCTGGAACCAAGGCCCCGTCACCTGCCCGCTACCTACTAGAAGTTCTTCCAGGCCCTCGCTAGTCAGCCACCCCGCCATGCAGCCTGCCTCCCTGCGAAGGCCCTGGAGAAAGACCTTTGCTGAGAGAGTGAGATGGAGACCAGAGGGAGGGAGGGAGACATAGACCTCGGTGGCTGATCAGGAGCCAGGTGGGTCGGGGAGAGTCCAGTGGAGCAAGAGACAGAGTCCACGTAAGATTTATGGAAAACGCAAGGATTTGGTCTCCAAAGATATGGGCATGTCATTTCAATGGTTTGTGGCTTAGTTTCCTCAGCTCTAAGCGGTGGTGCTCTTCGCGCCATGTTCCCCTCCCAGGGTTTCTGTGAGAACCCGGGGTCTGGGGGAGTTCACAGCTCTCTGAACTGTGAAATGCTTCAATCACGGCGTGCATGCGTGAGCGTGGGTGCCTATGTGCAGATCAGTGTTAGTAGTCTGAGTTGTCCTAACAATAATAGTAAGTCTGCCTAGTTGAGCCACCTTTGTGAGATAACTTGGGGTGGACAAAAGCAGGCAGGATACGCAGGAGCCCCTGAGGGCAGCTGGCACTGCACACACCTGCGGCCGCTTGTCCGGAGAGCCCGGAGAGCACTATCTTGCACCCTGGGGGGATGGGCCAGTCCTCCAACTCCCTCCAACTCAGAGCCCCATCCACCCGCCTTCCAAGTTGAAAGGGACTCGGCCTGCCTCTCCCAGGATTCTGGGAGGGAGGCAGCAGGCCTTCTCTACCTGGTGGGCCTTAGAGGCTGGCAGGAGGAAGTCCCCTGGAGGGAGTAGCCCCTCCCCAAGAGGGTGCTAGGGGCTGTTACTTGAGAACCAGGCCTGTTTCTATGGCACCAGGGAGAGACCCGGGTAGGGGGGAGGCCTGCAGCCAGCCCAGGCCAGAGCTCTGCCTGGTGAGTGCTCCCACAATGGCCCAGGCTGGACAAAAGCTCACTCTCCAAGGACAAGGCCACTGCCTCAATTAGCTCTCCTCCCAGGAGCGGCTCCACTGATCCCCTAAAAGGCACAGCAGGCTCTCGAGGGCTGCGTGCACCTCCCCCCCCACACCCCCACCCCCACCCGCCTGCCAGCCTTTGCTGAGTCCTGGCCACATTGTGCCCAGAGGCCCCCTGCTGATCTTTTCACTCTCTTTCCCCAACCCGCGCTGCCTTTGAAGTCAGGTCCTCTGTTCCAATTGGAAACTTTGCTCAGAACCAAAATTAGAGGCTGCACAATCAGCTTGCAATTTAAAATGCCACCCAGGTGTCCCCCTACCCCGCTACCCCCTTTTAAAATGTCATCTTAATTAGACGACGCCTGGCTTCGTGTTTTCTGAAGTTCAAGGTAATTTCTCTAGGACATTTCCCTCCTTTTAGTTATTTTTATCTTTGGCATAAGGGCGGGGTGGGGGGGAGCCATCCAAGGCTAATCTGTGGGTCTGCAGACACCTTGATCCTCCAGCAGCTGGGGGTCGGCTGCCCCCTGGCTCTGGAAGCTGAGAACACACTGCCCTGAGGGGTTTGGAGAAGGCAGGTGCTGAGGTCTGACGTGGATTCTTTCCTCCAGTTAATTCAGCACAAGGCTGTCTGGGCCTCTCTCTTGGGCAAGGGGCTATGCTAGGGGTTGGGAGAAAACATGAAGGAGCCTGGGTGGGCTTGGCCAGCCCCAGCCCCCCTTCCTTACCCAGCTTGTCACCCACTTCCCTGCCTAGACTCTGCCCTGCCTGGCAGTGTTGAAGGAGGGTGTCCCAAAGTGTAGGCCACTGGGGACTGGCAGTAAAAACCAATGAATCACTCAGGGAGGTCTCCAACTCTCAAGGATTCTGATTAATAGTGGGTAAGAAAGTCTCAGTTTGGTGCCATTAAGTCTTTGACACTCTTAAACATTTGTTAATTAGCTCTTTCAACCAAGAGGGAGCAGGGCTGGTTAGGACTAGGACTGTCTCCCCTGGCCTCCCAGGGCATTTGAATATGCTGATCCAAAACCACAACCCTGTCCTCAAAGAGGATGTCAGGAAAGACCCTGGTTATGGGCTGCATTGTGTCCCCCTCAAATTCATACATTTAGGTCCTAACCACCCAGTCCCTCAGAAAGTGACTGTATGTGGAGACAGGTCTTTAAAGAGGTGATTAAGTTAAAATGAGGCCATCAGAGTGGGCCCTAATCCATTTTGACTGGTGTCCTTATAAGGAGACTGGGTGATACAAACAGGGAAGACCATGTGAAGACACAGGGAGAAGACAGACTTCTACAAAGCCAAGGAGAGAGGCCACAGAAGAAACCAACTCTGCTGGTATCTTGATCTCAGACTTCCAGCCTACAGAGCAATAAGAAAATTTCCCGTTGCTTAAGCCACCGAGTTTGTGGTACTTTGTTGCGACAGCCCTAGCAAACAAATACAGCCCAAGATGGGGCTCTCCTGGGGCTGGGAGTGGGGGTTCTCCCTCCACCTTCCCAGATTCTACCTACAAGGCCACAGCCAAGGGTCTGGGTCCTGCTTCGCCTTGAACCTCATCCTGAGGCTCCCTTGCCCTCATTTACCTGAATCTGCCGGCCGCCCAACCCCCCCTCTCTAGGCTTGGCAACACACCTGCCAAGCTCATTTCCACCTCAGGGCCTTTGCACGCCTCCTCCTGCTACCTCAAGACTTTGAGAGATTGGCTCTTCTTAGTTTCCAGTCTCAGTTTAAATGTAACACCCCCCCTCCCCTCAAAGCTTTCCCTGATGCCCGCCCCCATGTAAAGCAGGTGCTTCCTGTTGTTCCCACCAGCATTCTTTTCTTTAACAGAACTTATCACAGTGTGTAATTAGATACATTTGTTTCCTCACTATTTATCTTCCTAGGGAGGCTGTGAGCTCCATACAGGCAGGGCCTGCATCCGCTTTGTTGACTAGTTTGTTCACTTATGGAATGAAGAAATGAATGAATTCTGGGACATAAGCTGAGCTGGGTACCAGGTGCCATCTCCTTGTCCTTGGAAGGCCTGGCAGCACCAGGGTGAGCCGAAGACAGGGTCAGGAAGCAGAGAAGGGAGTGCCCAGTCTCAAGGTCTCTCCTCGCCTCAACAGGAAATGCAGGAGAGCCAGGTTATAGGGCAGACTAGTCTTGAGAGGAGCTGAAATGTCACAGGTCTGAACACAAACCCCCCTCTGTCCTGGATGCCTCCAGAGCAACTGGAGGGGAGTGTGCTGGCTCTGCTCTAGGAGAGGTGGACTGCGTCCCTCCTAGGTGCCCACCTATGCCAGCTGAACACTGACACAACCACATATGTGTGGGACACACACGCAGGGATGGGCCAGCTCACCGACTCTTGACCAGGCCGAGACAGGTGGTCAGTGGAATTCTGGAACTGAACTGTGCATGGGATAGGGCTGTTTTCAGGGGTGAAGAGATTTGTTTTATTGTCTAAATTTCAAATCCTCTAATATTCCTCCCAAGAAGTTGTCTGGTTGGAAGTACTGCAAATGAAAACCGAAGAAAGAACACGAACTGCAGAAAAGTGGAGAATGTTTGCCAACATTTAAAAAAGAGAGAAAAACAAAATGGAACTTGTAAACTGACTTTCGAGCCTACCTGGGTAATCACATCCACCTGGGCCCCTTCTCCCCTCAGGGACTGGGAGGGACCAGTGTTCTCTTGTTACAGATGATGGACACGGAAGCCAGCTACCCAAAGTTAAAACGCGAGGTTATGCTCGGTGCATCTAATATATCTCTGATTTTGAACAATACAGGAAAAATGCCCATTAACAGAAAACCAGGGTTTCCGTGGACCCACTGAATAAATGATAAAAGACATCCCAAAAATACTGGCTTGAAGAGGGACCAGGGATCTGCCTGCCTGGGATGCCATGGGTCTTAGTCAGCCCTGGAGACAAGACTGGAATTTGGGGCAAGGATTTCAGCAAGGAGTGGCAGAACACAGGCGTCCAGCATGGTGGGCAAAGCCCCTGAGTGGGGCAGAGACAAGGGGCCCACTGAAGCCTGGGGTTGCAGGGTCTTGCTCCCCTGATGAGGGTGGCACCGAGTGTGGCTCTCACCACGGTCTAGGGTATGTGTTTCCAGGCCTCCTCCCCTTGGACCCTGAGCTCTTAAGTCAGGCTCTCTCTTGCATTCAGGACCTACCACTGAGTGGGGCACACACCAGGTACTCAGTAAACACTGGATGAACAAATGAACTTGCTAGGGAAGGAACCAACGAATACTGCACCAGGGGGTTACAAGACTTGGGGTGCAAGATGGGTGTTCTCCCATATGGCCTTCCAGCTCATTCTCCCCTGCCGGCCTCTAAAAAAGGGGAGCTGAACTGGGCAGACCAGAGGCAGGAAGCTGGTTTCAACTTGAAGGCCAACTCTGACCAACTCAGTGGCTGCCTGGGGCACAGCCACCATGACAGGACTCTGAGGCCAGGCTCAGTGCTGTGACTGATGGGCAGTGACTGCCAGGCATGAGGGCTGGGGGTCAATGGCAGCACACGAGCCACCTCTGTGCGTCTCCTTGGATGTGACCATCTCTGAGGTGGCCGATACCATCACACCGTGTGACGCTGCACAAGCGTGCGAGTATCTAAGGGGCTCTCCTCCCCCAGAAGGTGAAATCTCTACCCAAGGCCTTGCCATCTAAGATACCCACTCAAGCTTTGCCTCCTGTAGGCTGGTCCCCCCAACCTTTCCCAAGTCAGGGTCCAGCAGAGAATGATGGCATCTGTACAGCACCTTCCGTACACGTAGGAGGGGATCCCTTGGGCACACCTGTAACCCACCTTGTGCTCCAGGACACGCTGCAGGAGAGCCTCTGCTCTGGGAAGGCCTCTGCACCAGCTCCCATGCCTGCCTCTCCTCTGAGTGCCTACACTTGGCTCTGAATCGCACCAGTTAGTTGCCGAATGGGCTTCTGTGTGTCGGTCTTGAAAAACAAGACTTTGATCCCTCTGGGGGCAGTTTCAATGTCTGGAAGTGGCAGGATTAGCACTTGAAGGCTGCTTACGACTCCTGTGTCCCTTCTCCACCAACTCCCCACCTTGCCTGACCCTGGAGGTCCTGTTTCAGGCCAGGGGGAGTTCCAGTGACGTCTGGACATTCATGAGCTGAGTCTGGGAGCACGACGACTCTCATCAGATATGTGCTGGGGGCTTGTCACAGCACTTCATCCTCCCAGAAAAATTTTAGGGGGAATTATTTATAGACAGGAAAAAATGTTCTTCCCATGATTCATTCAACTAACCATAAAGCAATTGTTTTTAATAATTTGGGACATGTAAGAAAAGGAGAATGTCAGGGCAAGCCATAAATATAAGACCGAGGACACAGGCTGGGTGAGAAATCAAGACACACAGTGATGATACCAGTAATGTGGTTAACGGGGTCTTACAGCAGGTAGGCTGGTGTGCTGGCTGTGCTCGAGGCGCCTTCTGAGCGCAGCCAGTGTGTGAGCCCCCAGCCCCCATCGGGGCACTGCCGACCACGGAAAGGGGTTCGACTTTTATTCCAGGTGTGGTGGGAAACCACTGGAGGGTTTAATGGAGGGCTGAGAAATGCTATTCTGGTTCTGAAAGCTCACTCTGGCTGCTGTGTGCAGCCAGACTGGGTGTGGGAGGGCTGGGACGGTGGCCACGGAGAGAACACCAACGAGGCCACTGCAGTCAGCAGACGAGGGATGGCGGAGGTTTGCAACGTCGGAGCTGGAAGGGCCCTTAGAAATGATGCTGTCTACGCTCCCTCATCATACAAGTTGGCAAACTGAGGCACAGAGAGGAGGGATTACAGGGTCTCTGAAGGTTCAGCTGGTGGCTCCCAGCAAGGAGATAGGACTAAGCTCAGGCTGGCTGGGAAGTGGGGCACGTCAGGGGGAAAGGGCGGATGCTGGTGGAAACCCTTTAGGGAGAGGCCACAGTTTGAACTGCCAAGTAGCTGGGGCCCAGGGAACTTCAGTCTGCCTGGGCTGGCACTGGGGTCCCTGAGAATTGAACGTTGCAGGTGGGAAGGGGCTGTCCACGGGGCTAGAAGGAGCAGATTCTGAGCTGCACATTGAGAAGACTGCTCACATCAAAGTGAGATGGGACACAGGTGCCACTCTCTGGATAAGGCAGGGGAGGACCCTCGGGTAGGGGCACTCAGGGCCCCAGGCCTCTTGGCTACACCCACGTTTCCAGACAGCAACACAGAGAGAGTAACTGGACCCTGGAACCATGCCTACTTAGCCTCTCTGGGTCTCAGTATCCACATCCGTAACATGGAGGTGATAAGAGCATAGGATGCTGGGTGCTTTCAATGTTAGCGCAGTCAGGTGCTCAGCGTGACAAAGAGTAAAAACGTAACATAACGGCCACTGTGGTCTATGAGTCACATAGGACTGCTGTGACTGAACCCCTCAATCAAGCAGAACAGCGGAGCTGTGTCCTACTTGGAAGAAATGCACAGTGAACTAAGTACAAGTCAGGGGGTTGGTTAAAAATAATTCACCAAAACAAAACAAAAAACCCACAAACAAATATGTAAAAAACCCCGATCTCCCTGTGCACATAAGCACACACATAGCAATAACGAACAAAATTAGCTACTCCTGTGATAAGTGCTTAGAGGGTTAAGTGAAGAACAACCCTACCTCCTACAGCCCTGGATAAATGAGAACAAGGCAGAAGAAAATGAAGTCAAGAGGCAAATGAATGATGCAAGGTCCCAGAGCTGGAAGCTAGAGCTGGAGTGTGTCTAGATCTTTCTCACCCCAAAAACCTGTGCTCTTGGCTCTACCACACCCCTTCTGTAAGAGCCTTGATCTTTAAAAGCACATCCAAGTCACCCCAAGGTACTTAATGAAGTGTGTTACCTCTTCCATTAATACTCTCAGAGGGGTGACACCAAAAACCCTCCATCAACGGTAAGGGCTAAAGTGGCCCAGGCTCTGTTTTCTAGACCACGGTAGCTATCTGATGCTGTCAGCCTAAGTTTAACCATCAACCACTGTCGGCATCAGTCAGCCTGTGCTCACACTGGCCACACAGGCTAACGTCGGAGCTCCCAAAGGTCTGAGGAACGAGGCCTGGCACTGGCTGAGAGATGTGAGCCTGTGGTCACTTGGCAACGAGCAGGTGGTGAGAACCACCACCTCAGGGACCGGTGGCCGTGAGTGTCAGGCTTCTGGAACTAAAGCTGTTGTTCCTAGAACTCTGACAGGAGAGTGGGAGACAAGGCAAACTCTCCAATTAGTAAAATGAGGTTCAGGTAAAATTCCTCACATTGGTGGTTCTCCTGGAAGCCCCGAAGGGGTCTGAGAAAACTCGGGAGCCTCTGTGGGCCCACAGACACACCATCAGCTCCACCTGGGGCTCCTTCACGCCTATCTGTATAAAAGTTTATATTTGAAAAACTATTCTCTTTGCTTCTCAGGGATAAGCTGCTGAGTACAGAAGCATCCCATTTTTACAGATGAGAAAAATGAGCTCTGGAGGGGGAAGCGTTTTACCCAGTGAGGCAGCATTTGGGCAACCCTAGATTTCGGTCTGGCTCTCTCACTAGCCGTCTGTGTGCCCTCGCCAAGCCTTACCACCTGAATCTGTGAAACGGTCCCAACTTCTCAGGGTGCTGGGACGCTTAAAGGAAATAATATAAGCCCTTTAGGACAGAGCCTGGCACACGGTGAGCTGTCAGTAGATGTCAGCTGTGGCCATGTCACATGGTCGGCCACAGCGTGAGCTGCAGCAGGAAGCTGGCTGGTCACCACCTTGACTTCAAGCAGCCACCCATTCATGGAATCTGCTTATTTAAATCCTCTGCACTGCTTGGCCACTATCTGGCTTTTCTTGTTTATTTGTACGTTTCTCACCTCTAAAGTCTAAGTTCAGTGAGAATTACTCTCCTCAGAGGCCTCAGCTAGCAGCTTATATGGCTGGCACATGGTAGGTCTTTAGCGTAACCTTTTTAGGATTGTAGGAGGCCCCTCTGAGAGCTGACAAAAGCTACAGGCCCTTTCCTTAGAGAAGGCACATGGTCAAACACACACAAACTACACAGCCAAATACACAAGTGTGTACACGTGTGCACGCACCAACTGCCTTGTATTTCTGGGGTTGCAGCCCCAGAATCTGTGGTTAGGTATCCGGCCAACTATAAAACACAGGGACCCAAATGGTTTCTAAGCCACAAGATTTGCTCTGATTGTCTGGCTACTGCTCCCCCACGCCTAGGTAAACTGGGCTGATTCCTCCCAGTAGAGTAATAGGCCTGGAAAAGCTGCTTGTTTGACTGTTTCTGTCCTGCTGAAGATGCTGTTTCCTCACCGGCTATACCGTGTGGAAGAGGTTACTCTGTCAGCCTCCATGCAAATTTAATACTGCTCTGAAATCTCAGCCCCACATAAATATACATGTGTTTCCAACTCTGAGGTTTCAGTCCCCAGAAGGAGTCTTTCAGAAATCATTCAGGGAGTTACTTGATATACTGAGTTGACAGCTTATTGGAAAAAGTGATTCAGAGACAAGAAAGGAAGAAGAAAAGGAAGGGCTGGGAGAGGCCAGGGAAGAAAGGAAGGGAGACCAGGAGGGCCCTGGGGGTGGGTGGAGCTGGGCCGGGGCCTCCGCACACAGAATCCTGGGCATCGAAGCTCTGCCAGGCGCTTTCTGAAAAGGCTTTTATTTGAGGGAATTAGACGCGGCTGATTAGAGGAAGCAAGCCCAGAGCCCCCCTCCCTGGAGTGGGACTCACCTCCATCAACCCTTCAGCGAGGAGCTGGAAAAGCCTTCTTTCCCCAGCGGACAGCCCCAGGAAGGCTGGCTGGTAGGCCAGCATTGGGCCCTTCACCTGGAGCATGAAGATGAGAATGTTCACCTGGGCTCTGGGCTCTGAGCCTTGCTGGGGCTGCTGATCTGCCTTCGCAGTCAGGCAGGCCTGGGTCTTGGTCCTGGCTCTACCACCTATCAGCTGTGTGACTGTGGGCAAGTCACTCAACCTTTTTCAGCCTCAGTTTCCTGTCTGTAAAATGAGCATAACCATATCACTTACCTAGCTCATATGGCTAAGGCAAGCTTTCCCAAACTTCAGTCCTTTCTGTCCTGCTTTCGTAATTTCTGCCCATTCTGTGTAATACCCCTGGCCTTATGTGTATAATATGTGTCTTTTACTTGACTCACTTTTTAAAAAAGTTAAGCCCCTACACTGGCCTTACTCTAATATCTGGGCAATCGTGAGCTAGATGGGCTACATACTTTTTGGATTCATATTAAAATAAACATGTCATTATTAAAATGAAGAATGAAAATGAAGAACATCATAAACAACGGTGTCTGGCACAGGGCCTGCCTGAGTGTGCCCCTTACACGGGGTAGCTGTTACTCCCCTGTTGGCATCACTGTCACTCAGAAGTACAAGTGGAGTGGGGGTGACTGTGGAGTCTATCCAGGCACCTGTTCAAGAACCCTTCCCCCATCTGGGGCTCCAATCCCTTCCTGTCAAAGCCTAGACCCCAACCTGGGTTCCTCCCTCACCTGCTCCCCCTGCCCTTCCCATAATACCTCATGTCTGCACATATAAAAAAAAATCATGCTACACAAAGATAACTAATTTTTTTGTTGTTGTCTAGTTCTACATAAAGGAGGGAGTCCATCCTCTCTGGCCCAGCCCAGCTGCACAAAATTTTCCCATCTTCACAACTTCCTGAATTTCAAAGGAGGGGAAAGAGTACTCTATCCAGCACTGCCTGGTTATTTGTCAATTCTGCCTAGCTGACTAATCCAGAATTTCCTAATTACAACTGCACCAGGAAGCTGTAACAGTTTCATTAAAAAAAAAAGAGAGAGAGAGAGAGAGAAAAGAACCCAAATTCAAGCCTTACAAACAATTCTCACCTTATAAAAACATACACACACACACACAAAACAAGCCAATCGAACAAAGCAGGTGCACTGTGTCCGTGGCCTCAATGCAGTTGTAAGCTGTGTGTGCAGAGGAAACAGGCTTGGGCTGGACTCAGAAGTCCCAGGGCCAAGTCCAGAATCTGCATTCACCGGCAGTGTGGCGCTGGACCAGGCACTTGACCCCTCTGAGCCCCAGCTGCCTCGTCCGACTGGGGGTAGCGGTAGCTGGCCGGTGAGGCTGCTGGGTGGCCGAGGGCGGGGTGTGAGTGCTTTGTGAGGTGTGGAGCACCACGTAGACGTCAGAGGTGCAAGTATTTTCTAGTCTGAGGGGTCACTTTTGGGTCTAGCCTTGACTGAGCTGAGAGGCAGGTGGAGTTCATCTGACCCTACTCTGGGCACAGGGAATCCCACATCCTACTCCCAGAGGGCCATTTTCTCAGTTAGCTGATGGCTAGTCCCCACTGGTAGATGCTTTTCCCTCCAGGGGTATTAGTACTTTACCAGGACTCCTAGAGACTTAAAGGCTTTTAAAATCCAGAAGGCTCCATCTCTACTTGGGGCACTTTAGGCACGGGGGAGATGCTTTTGAGTGGGGCCTCATCCCCACTCTTGGATAATATGCCTCCCGTAGGAAGAGTTCTGGGATGGCTACAGCTTCCAAACAACTGGAATCCTCTCATTTTATTCCTAGGGAAGGAACCTGGGTTCTGGAACCAACTCAGACTCTGACCTAGAGACCCGGTCAGCTCCCATCACAGGCTTTGTTCAGTTTCCCAGAAGTACCTGAGAAAGCAAAGCGCTCTGGCCAGAGACAAAGGTCTGCTCTCCAATCCCCTCCTGCCCGAGGCCCTGGCTGTTGGGGCCCAGCAGCTTGTCATTGCCGGCCAGCGCTGTAGGTTCTGGGGAGAGAGGACCACCTGGGCAGAAGCACCTCAGGGGCTCCAGTCTTTTGACCCCTTGATCCTTGGCATCTGTGTGTTCCCTGGGCTGGAAGCAGTGAGAGCCCAGACACCCTGCTGAAGCTACTCCAAAGTGACCAGTGAGAGAGCCCCTTCTGTGTCCCTGTTCATTCAGGTGGCCCTGAATGCAGCCTTATGGAGGGCCACCATAACCCGACTCTGCATGGGAAACAAATGCTTCAGCCTTCAAAGCTGAAGGACGTTGTTTAGTTGAGCTCAATTCTGGAGCCTGTCACCCTGGCAACGGGTCTTTGGGGGGATTTACATCTCATGCATCACAACAGGGGGAAAAGCCATTCAGCAAGTTGGAGGGGTGGTAAAAACGCCGCAACACAAAACCAGTGTGCCCCCTCTTCCCAAGAGCGCGGCCACAAAACAAAACAGAATCAACAAAAAAACTTCCCACAAGCCCATTTGGCCTTGGCTGGCAATCAGCCAAACAGGAATTCAAACTTAATCAAACTTTCATGTCTTCCTTGTAAAGCTCAGGAAATCAGTAACTGGTTTTATAATTGAATTTTCTGATCACGTATCAAAGGAATGGGTCCTGCCAAAGGCCAAGGAATGGCCTGTCTCCAGTAAGGACGCTAAGGTCCTTGATGGAGGCTCTGCACGGTAGGGGACAAGAACTAACTACCGGTGGCCTAAGAATAGAGCCTGTTATTTATAACCAGAGAAGCCAGTGACAGCCGAGCCCTGCCCTTATGAAGTGGTCTCCCGCCAAACATCCACCCCAGGGCCGCAGGGTTCTGATTCAGAAAGGAAGCCTTTGGCAACGCAGAATGGAAGACGGGGGAGGCCGAAGGCAGGCAGACCGTCTTGCTAAGCAGCTTTTCCAAAAGCACTGCAGAGGGAAGGAGGCCTGACCCGGGGCAGAGGCCTGGGCAGAGAGAGGAAGGGGCTGGTGCAAGAGCCATTCTGGAAAAGGAAGTGGGACACAGGAGGGGAGGGAGGAGTCCAAGGTTTTCGGCCTGAGTAACTGGGAGGAGGGTGGAGCTTTCAACATAAAGAAGGAAGGTAGTGTATATATGTCCATGCCACTCTCTCACTTTGTCCCAGCTTACCCTTCCCCCTCCCCGTATGCTCAAGTCCATTCTCTAGTAGGTTGCGTCTTTTTTAGCGGTACGCGGGCCTCTCACTGTTGTGGCCTCTCCCATTGCGGAGCACAGGCTCCGGACGCGCAGGCTCAGCGGCCATGGCTCACGGGCCCAGCCGCTCCGCGGCATGTGGGATCTTCCCGGACCGGGGCACGAACCCGTGTCCCCTGCATCGGCAGGCGGACTCTCAACCACTGCGCCACCAGGGAAGCCCAGTCTGCGTCTTTATTCCCGTCTTGCCCCTAGGTTCTTCATGACCATTTATTTATTTATTTATTTATTTTTAGATTCCATATATATGTGCTAGCATACGGTATTTGTTTTTCTCTTTCTGACTTACTTCACTCTGTATGACAGACTCACCAAATGTAAAATAGATAGCTAGTGGGAGGCAGACGCATAGCACAGGTAGATCAGCTACGTGCTTTGTGACCACCTAGAGGGGTGGGATAGGGAGGGTGGCAGGGAGGGAGACGCAAGAGGGAAGAGATATGGGGATATATATATGTCTATGTATAACTGATTCACTTTGTTATAAAGCAGAAACTAACACACCATTGTAAAACAATTATACTCCAATAAAGACGTTAAAAAAAACAACAAAAGGAGGAAGGTAGAAGCAGCTGGCTCTGTGCCCTGTGCGGCCTGGTCTGGCCTGGGCCGGGGTGCTGAGGGGCCTTGGCAACGGGAGTGCTAACAGGTACGGCTCAGCTTTTCTGTGCCCTCGCTGGTTGCTTTACAATCATCCTCTCATTTAATCTTCACGACAGCCCAAGAAGATGATCATTTATTGTCCCCATTTTACAAACCAGGAAAGCAAGCCTCAGAGAGCAGAGGTGAAGATCTGCCTGCTCATGAGTCCTGGAGCTGGGACTTGGACCCAGGACGGTCTGATCCCAGCGTCCACAGTTCAAGCCCTAATGCCACACCGCCTCTTTACCTGCAGATAAAGGTATCTCACAGCCGAAGAGAAAGAATCAGAAAAGGATTCTGAACACTCAAAAGAAAGGTATGAGCTAGAGATGGAAGCTTGAGAGTCAACAAAGCAACGTTCATTCATTAATCCACTTAAAAATGTTCATGGTAAAGGCAAGCCACAGACTGGAGAAAATATTCACAACACATATCCAGGATGTATTTTTAAAAAACTCTTACAACTCATTAATAAGAAGACTAACAACCCACTGAAAGGGAAGAATAAAAAGGTGTGAACAGATACTTTACAAAAGAAGATACACAAATGACCAAAATGGTGCCAAATATCATTAGTCATCAGGGAAATGCAAATTAAAAAGCACAGTGAAATACTACTACATACGAACTAGAACAGCTAAAATACAAAGGACTGACAATTCCAAGTGTCGCTGACAGTGCAGGACGATAGGAACTCTTTCATACACTGCTGGTGGAGTTTTAAATAGTACAACCACTTTGGAAAGCAGTTTGGAACTTTCTTATAAAGTTAACATACCCTTACCATATGACCTAGCAGTTCCACTCCTAGGTATATATCCAGAGAAGTAAAAATGTATGTCTACACAAAAACCTGTACATCGGTGTTCTAGCAGTATTATATATATTAGCACTAGAAAGGAAATAACTTAAATATCCATCAACAGATAATTAGGCAGACAAATGATGGTCTATACTTGGGTTAAGTTTGAAGTTAAGTTGGTCACAATAAAGCACCCAGGTGTTATGGAGAGAGACAGCAGCAAGAATCCACAGTCAGGCAAGGGGTTGGGGAGGGGCAAAGTTTGTAGGCATCTGACATCCGGTCCAGTTCTGTTTTTATTTTTGTTTTAAGCAAAAGCGTCTGCTGTGGTTGAAGTGAGAATACCAGCCCCTACGCTCTGCAAGCCCGGTCCTACACAAACCACTAAGCTGACCCCCTGCCCCATGCATGTAGGAGGCTCGGAGAAGGATGGGGCCTGCCCAACTTGGCCTCCTAAGTTAGTGCCAGAGCCAGGACTGCAACAGGACTCCCCCGGCAGAGCCTAGCCTGGAAGTCAGGCACACCGGGGGCCTGGCCCTGCTACTAGTTGTGCAGGTGACTTAACCTTTCTTTGCTCATCTGTAAAATGGCAGTAATAACACCTACCACAGGATTGTTGGCACAGTTAAATGACAGGATGCCGTGTTTCCTAATAACTAACATGCAGCGAGCACATAACATGTGGCAGATACTGCTGTCCATCACCTGACACCCTAACCACCCTACACTCTATCTGCATTATGGGAACAGGCTACTGAGGAGGAAAGTCGGTGCAGAGTGGTCACACGGCTGGCAAGCACTGGAACCACGGTTCCTTAAGGCAGCCTAGCATCTGAGCCTTTTCACCCGATGCCATGTTCCCAAGCTCAGTCATTCAGGTGTCACTTTTTCTTCCATATCAATAGAGCCCTGAAATTAGCCTCATCGTAAATGGTAATTTAGGTGAAATTATGAGTTTGATGTGTTAAGTGGTTTTTTTTTCTAACACGCATGACAATAGACATATAACAAATTAAAAAAAAAAAAAAGGTTTAGGGCTTCCCTGGTGGCGCAGTGGTTAAGAATCCAACTGCCAATGCTGGGGACACGGTTTCAAGCCCTGGTCCGGGAAGATCCCACATGCCGCGGAGCAACTAAGCCACAGCTACTGAGCCTGCGCTCTAGAGCTCGTGCTCCGCAACAAGAGAAGCCACCGCAATGAGAAGCCTGCGCACCGCAAGGAAGAGTAGCCCCCGCTCGCCGCAACTAGAGAAAGCCCGCAGGCAGCAACGAAGACCCAATGCAGCCAAAAATAAATAAATAAATTTATAAGACAAAAACTACCAGATGGTTAGTTTGTTTTTTTCTAAAAAAAGGGTTTACATGTATCTCACATCCACTAAAGTATGTGCATCAGGCTAGAGAAACAATGACATAACATAGAAGCTCCTAGAACACAGCACCTGGAATCAAAGTTCCAGGGCCATCATGCATATCAGTGTCAGAAGGCGGTCCATCTTCACAGAGCTGGGACAGAGGAGATGGGGGGTGGGGAGGCTCTGCCACAGCTGCCACCAGCAAGTGACCTCAGGTTTGCTCCATCATGTCACAGAGCAGCGATGCTCTTTCACTGCTCAGCCCCCACAACTTCGCTGGGTCCCCATGAGGAGCAGGGGACAGACAGGCCCAGAGGAGCCACGAACATGGACCTCTCGCCACGCTCGAGGTGGGGCTTCAAGGAGCAGGAGGCGATTTGGCTAAAATTCCCACCTGCGCCCTGTGCCAGGCACTGCCTTCCTGCAACGACAGCATTTTGACTTTTCTTCCCGAGGTCACAGCTAGACACTTTCCAGACCCCCTTGCAGTTGGCTGTGACCAAGTGACCAAGTTCTGGCCAATGGAATGTGGCCTGGCCCTCCCCAAACTTTCCTTACAACCTTCCATGCATTTCCTTTCCCTGTCTGCTGGCCTGATGTCAGGAGTCCAGCAGAAGACCCTGAGGCTGAGGGGCTGGCAAAGCCACAGAGCAGAGGGGAACTGCCTCCTGGCTGCATGGGCCAGAGCACCCCTCACCTTTCACATCAGACTGTGATGTGGACAAGAAACATTCCTTTACTGTGTTGAACCGCTGAGATTTGGGGGTTGTCTGTTACACCAGGTGAGGTCAGGCGTTTTCTGGAATGTCAAGGGAATTCCGTTGCTACTATCCTGGAACTTAGTCCTAGGGAGGTACCAATACATTCTCTAGAATTTCTGAGCAACACTGGGCTCCTCCCAGAATAGACATTTACCAAATAAGACAGCAGAGGCAAACTTGTTGCCCGTGAGCCATATACATGCTGTGCACTCCGACACCCCGGACAGCAAATCCTGGCTCCATTTTATACCCAGGAAAGACAAAATACTAGCATCTTTCGAGATTGTTCTGGGAATGCGATGGGAGAGCACGTGCAGAGAATCGAGGGCTGAGTGGATGCTCAGTGTATGGTGGTCACCTCTCCACTCTGCCACACTCGTCCCACGGGGCTGTGGGCACAGCTCATCACACAGACTCAGAGCCCCCAAACCCAGGGCAACCGCAGTCTGGGTGCAGTTCAGGCTGCTGGCTGGGCAGGAACCTGTTGGGAACGTTGTCCACGAAGCAAGAAAGAGCCAGTTCCTGTAGCTCCAGGAGGGTGCAAGTCCCCAAGGGAGAGCTGTTAAGAAAGATGAGTAGGACCAGAAAAGGAGGAGGCCCAAGTAAGGCGGCAGGGGAAGAAGTGGGTGAGACTTCAAGGGACACTATCCAGGAAGGGGAAAGATAACCCACAGAAGGGGAGAAAAATATTTTCAAATCATATGTCTATATAGGACTGGTGTCCAGAATGTATGAAGAACTCTTACGACTCAATAGTAAGACAAATAACCCAATTAAAAAGTGGGCAAAGGTTCTAAACAGACAATTCTCCCAGGAAGATATTCAGATAGTTAATAACATATGAAAAGATGCTCAACATCCTTAGTCATTAGGGAAACACAAATTAAAACCACGCTGAGATACCACTTCACACCCACTAGGATGGCTATAATAAAAAAGATGAACAGTAACAAATGTAAGCGAGAATGTGGAGAAACGGGAACACTCCTATATTGCTTATGGTAATGTAAAATGGTACAGCCGCTTTGGAAAACAGGTGGATACTTCCTCAGAAAGTTAAAACAGACTTAGAATATGACCCATGAGTTCCACTCCTAGGTATACACCCAAGAGAAACAAAAACATGAGTCCATACAAAAACCTATGCATGAATGTTCACAGCAGCGTTACTACCAGGGTAGCCAAAAAGTGGGAACAACCCAAATGTCCATCAACTGATGAACGCATGAACAAAGTCTGGTGTTTCCAAATTCCAATACAATGGAATACTATTCGGCTACAACCTGAATGAGCCTTGCAAACATTATGCCAGATGAAAGAAGCCAGACACAAAAGAGTACATATTGTATGATTTCATTCGTATTAAATGTCCAGAACAGGCAAATCCACAAGGACAGAAAGTAGATTGGGGTTGCCAGGGGCTGAGGGTGGGGGTGAGGGGATGGGGAGTGACTGCTAGTGCGAATGGGGTTTCTTTTGGGGGTGCCTGCCCTCTGTGTGCTGCCTGAAGAGGGGCCTTGTTCCAGGGGAGGATGCACAGAGCCAGCTTCCAGTAGGTATCACCTCCTGCATGTGTGACCCTGCTCCCCTTCCTACACAGTACTAGGGCAAGGGGTGTGGTTTCCATTCAGTAGCTGAGAAAACTCAGGCCTGGGAGATGGCCTATGAACAAGATGGCTCTACAGTACAGGATCCAAACTCATTCTGGTTCTCCACAATGTGATTTTTGACTCTGATCTCACAGGGGGTCATACCAGTGGTAGAAAGGGCAATGGGCCAGGTTCTGAGATATCTGGGCCCAAGAACAACCCTGCCACTGACTAGCTTCTTGACTGTGGGCCAGTCATTTGAATTCTCTGGGCCTCGGTTTCCTCAAGTGTAGACACCAGTTATGCCTGCCCCACAGGTGGGAAGTCCAGAGCTCAAAAAAGATGGCAGAAGTAAAAGGGATTTACTTTTGCGCCAAACCCAGGGCTCAGAGCTGGGAAACAAAGGGTGCCTGCCCTCACAGGGGCTCATCACAGAGCTGTGTAATTGGGAGAGGCCTCATACATGCCAGGCAAGTTCACTACCAAGGGCCAAATCAGGGTAGTAGATCATAAAAGCTAAATCCTCTCAGTAAGAGTGTTCTAGACGGAACGTACGTGTCCGCCAAAAATTCGCACGTTGAAGCCCCAACCCCAGTGTGGCTACATTTGGAGTAAGGAGGTAATTAAGGTTAAGTGAGATTATACGGGTGGGGCCCTGATCTGACAGCACTGGCATCCTTATTAGAGACCTCACAGGGCTCTCCCTCCCCCTCTCTGCAGTCACGTGCCTAGGGAAGGCCAGGTGGGGACGCAGTAAGAAGGTGGCCATCAGCAAGCCAGGAGGAGAGCTCTCACCAGAAACTATCTGAGCCAGAACCTCGATAGTGGGCTTCCTGCCTCCAGAACTGTGAGAAAATAAATTTCTGTTGTTTAATCTATCCAGTCTATGTTTAGTTACGGCAGCCCAAGCCGACTAATACAAAGAGCTCATGCATACTCGTGCGTTAGGCACTGTTCAAGCCCTTTACGTTGTCCCAAGCATGAGATAAGAACCATTACTATCCCCATTTTACAGATTAAAAAAAAGCAGCACAGAGCAGATCGGTAACTTCCCCCAGGTCACACCTCTGACAGAAAGCAGCATCGGGTTCAGCGGGGGGCAGGCTGGCTGCAGAGTGAGCCTGCGCACAGCTCAGTGCGGACCGGGAGACAAGTCTGTGAGCTCCTCATGCGCATGGGTTGTGAGGGCTTGTCCGCTGCCAGCCTGGCACTTACCAGGTGCCCCGTAAACGCTGGAGAGAACGTCCAGGCCCAGGACAATGATGGGCACGGAGTCTGAGGGCCACCAGGGCCTTCTGGCTCCCACAGAGGAAGCACAGTCTCCATCCTCTCACCTCATCTTCTGGGGGGTGGGGTGGGTGTTGAAATCCCAACTCAGGGCCTGTGAGTGCTGTAGGGAGTCCAGGTCAGTGGGCTGCACTTCTCAAAGTTATTCTGGCTGGTTCTTTTGGTGACTCTCTCTGCTACACCCACGGGAAGCCATCTCCCTGCATATCTGAGGATGCTGTGTTCCCCCGGACCTCAGCATCTACACAGTCAGCTGGCCAAGATCCAGTATGAGCATGCATTCTGGGGTTTTCAAAGGATCACACAGCGAGCTACAAACAAAGCTGGGCCTGAAACCCAGAATTCATACTGTCACCAGATTCTTCTCAGGCCAAGGCCTGGGGAAAAGGAAAGAGCCTGGCGAGATGTCTGAGCCCCTGTCTCTGCCAGGCCCACAGGCCTCACGGTGCAGAGGCGTCCAGAGGGCTGCTGGGCTCCATGGTGGCTGCTTCTCGAGGCTAGAGCACCAGAGAGGTAGCCTAGACCTGTAGGCTGAGAGGCTGCGCAGGGCAGAGCCTGCCAGTGGCTGTTTCCTGAACAGCGACAATAGCAAGAGGGAGCTCTCAGTTTTGGATGGTTGGGCCAGAGATATGTACATTCTGACCCCAGCAGACAACTCGGCACACTGTGGCCATGGAGCAGAGTTTAGCTGAGCACCCTTTCCCTCTGGGTCAGGCACTGTGCTGGGTGCTCAGCACTGATTCCAGTTGGAGTCAGATAGGCCCTGCCCCTTCCCCTTACGGTCTAGCAGGGGTACAGACATTGAGGGAATATTCATACACACGTACAGTTACAAACATGACAAGGCCCTGAAGTAGGCTCCCAGGGATCTGAGAGTGTCAGGACAAAAGGCCCAGCCTGGGCTGGGGGGGCGGGAGAGGCTTCGCAGAGGAGGTGACAATAGAGCCCAGTTCTGTGGGGGGAACAGGGGTGGAGAATGCCTCCTGCAGAGGCCATGGCTCACACAAAAGCCCTGAATCAGAAGCAGACGCTGTGGCAGGAGCAGAGACCCGTGGCAGGCAGGGCTCTACCTGAGGGCCGAGGTTGCTGCTGAGGGCTTCTAAGCAGGGGGTTAGACGGTCAATTATAAGAGCTCACGTGGGTTGCTGTGGGCAGCAGACAAGGGGGCGGGGGCAGGAGAGGCGACCGTTGCAACTGCCTGGGGCTTACCCACTCAGGAGCAGCAGTTCCCACTGCTCGGCACTCCAGATGCCCTGACGCTGCTGTGAGATGCTGGCCCACATGCTCTGGGCTTAGGGCACGGGTCAGTCAATGAAAATGTGGGCACGACATTTGTGATGATGCCCAAAGGCATCCCTGGCCTCATGCCCCTCCCCGAACCTGCTCCGTCTGCTCTGCCATCTCATTCTCGTCAAGTAAACGGCTCCTGAAATCCACCTTCCCCTGCCCTGCCACCCAGGGAGCCTTCCAGAGTGATCAGAGGGAAGCTGACAGCTTCACATGGCCATTCGTGTTCATCTCCCCCTGCAGCCCTGCGACATGGTTACCCCTGACACAGATGCAGTGACGGTAACACCTGACAGTGTTTTTCTACCTTAGTGGCTTTACCCCTGTGGCTTGGCGGCCTGCATGTGCCAGTCCACATGGTGCCCATATCTACAGCCCCAGGCTCCAACCCCAAGCTGCGTGCCCTGGGTGCCCATGGGGGGCTGTGTCCCCTGCTGACAACAGTCTGCTGGCCACCTTACACCAACTCCCTCCCTGAGAGAAGTCGGTCTTTAACTTGCGCTTTGAAACATGGAGGATTCTTTCTCTTTTGGATTCAAGGGAAGAGCCTTGTGCTTGGCAATCACCCGAGCTTAGCATTTAAGTTTTGCCAGGAGAATTTATAGAACTTTTTAGAAGTTACAGAACTGAGATGGGGGGTGGGGTGGAGGGGAGATCTAGAGGCTAGCTGGTTCTTCTGTAGGACCCTGTAGGACAAGGGACTTGTCTGAGGTCACAGAGTAAGCTGAGGCAGGGCCTGGAGCCCAGCTTTTCTGTGAAGGATCAGTGTTCTTCTGTTGTGAGCTGAGGCCTGGCACGCCTCCTGTTCAAGATGGACCCTCATCTAACGAAGACCCCAGCCCCTCCCTGCTGAGTTCCTGGAGGGCCCAGGCACACTGGGCTCCTGCCCCTCCAGGTGCCAGAGAGTCACAATGAGGGAAGACTGGTTCCCACGCTGGCTGTTCTCCCCATCTGGCTGGGTGGCTGGTAAGAGAAGGGCTGGGGGGGCCGCATTTTCCCACCTCCCCAAGTTCTCCCAGGAGGAAACAGCCTCCTCGCAGAGGCTAGACCTGATTCTCCTGTCCCTGCCCAGCTTTGAAATGTCTAGGACTTGGAGCCCAAGGATGTGTTCGGGGCTTGCTTCCTGGCACACTCCGGATGGTGACACCTGGAGCAGTCTTTCCACTCACTCACCCCTGTGGCTGCCAAGCCCCCAGCAGCCGGCCAAGGGGTCCGAATCAGCCTCTCCAGAGCAGACGAGGCCTTTATTGGCCTCATCTGCCAGCAGGCTAGCGATCCTGGCCTGGCCTCAGAGTCGAGGTACCTGGTTTCCTGGTACTCATCTACCCGGCACACAGCTCAGGGCCTGGTCCCAGGCTGTGGCTCCCAGTGATTTTCCAGGCGGGAAAGCCAAGGTGGAGGTCATGGGCCAGCACCCTCATTATACTGGTTAAAAGTCTGGAGTCAGACTGCCTAGGTTTGCACCCAGTCCCAGTGGTGTGACCTCGGGCTTATTACTTCCTCTCTCTCTCTGAACTTCGGTTTTGTCATCATAGTATGAGGGCAATAATGGAGTCTATGTATGCAGAGTGCAAGTCAGGGTGAAAGTCTCAGAGGGATAACCCAAAATCCCCTCTAACTCATGTGTGGCAAAAAATAAAAAAAGAGGTCACTGACCCAATCTTTGTACTTTACCCTTAGTCCCAGGCTGATCCCCCCACCTGTAAAAGCAAGAGAAGCAGAAGGCAGTGGCCCTGCCCTCCGAATGCTTGGGGAGACCAGATGCTTAGGGGGGGCATGGGACAGGGACTCTGGAGCAGGGAAGGCACACCTCCAACGGTTACTGGAATGTGGGAGTGTGATTCTTGCCTCCTGCAGGGCCAGGAGAGAGGAAGCCAAGGGGAAAAAATCCTCCATTTTTTTCTCCAATCCACAGAGACCTGGTTCTCGTGCCAGGTCTGCTGGGCCTGCGGCATGATCCTGTGCAAGCCTCTCCTTGCCCTGTGCCTCAGCATCCCCTTCTGTAAAAGGAAGGACCTGGACGAGAGTGGCAGGTCCCAGATAACGGTTATACAACTTAATAGCATTACTCCAAAAAAAAAAAAAAAGTTTGGGAAACTCTGGATGAGACACACATCAACAAGCTTCCTTTCTGTAGGGCTCTGAGTGCCTTGGATACGGTAATGCACACTGTGGTTCCCCAAGAGGAGATATAGCCCGTGTCCCCAGACGTACTCAACAAGAAAAGAGAGTGTTGCTCCATCACATCGAGGGACTAATGTCTGAGGAATCCTGGCCTAGAAGAGTGTCAACGATTCCTCTGGCACAAAATTGTACGTTCACAGCAAAGGGCTCACTAAGAAAGCTGTGATTAAACTCCAATAAGGCTGCTGTAGACTGCAAGGGATGTGGACGCACAAAGAAGGGAAGCATCGTTGGAAGAGGAGGGGGCAGGGCCTGGGCCTCCAGGGACGAGGACAGCACTGGGCAAGGTGGGACTCTCATCCTGCAGGGAGGCGTGCCCCTGAGTGGCTGGTGGGAGGGGGTCTGAGATTCTGATGCCCTGGGCCAGGGGAGACCCACTGGGCCTTGGATAAGAAGTAAATCTGAAGCACACTGACATGACGCAACAAGTTCCAGGGAGGGGATTGCGACTCTCCTGCCCACCACGCAGTCTCTGTGGAGCACTGCTGGTCAGGGGTTCTTCCCCCAACTTAGACATCCCCAGTCCAGGCTATGAGCATCTATTACTTGACCTGACACTCAAGGCCTTCTATAAGCCAATCCCCTTCCCTTTCTCCCGTGCTGCTGGCTAGAAGGGGTAGCAAGGGCAGCATCTTGGGCCTGGAACGGAAGCAGAGACCCAGAGTGTGACAGAGCAACAGGACAGAAGGGCCTGACTGGTGTCACATCTGGGTTGCTCAGGCAGGAGAGAAATGCATATCTATCTTATTGATGCCACTGTTATTTAGGGGGTCTTTGTTACAGCAGGGAAGCCTACATCCTGACTGATATACACTGGTATTATTTCCATTTTACAGAGGAGGAAACCGAGGTTCAGGGTACTTAAGGAACCTGCCTGAGGTCACAAAGCTAAAAAAGGAGGATCCAGTTTTGATCTTGTCAGACCTTTGGCCTGACTCCTGAACATGTGCTCTTTGCCCCACCACACACAGAGCTTCACTTCAAGGATGTGCACTGTGGTTCCATATAGGAAGATACAAGAGGCTGAGACCTTATCATCATGCTCCTTGCTGCAGAGGGAAACTCTTGGATGTGGTCCCGGGGAGGGTGGTATCCTGGAATCAAGGTACTGCACCACTCAGGTGCAGAACTGGAGACCCTGAGAACAGCGGTGGAGCCCCCAGACCAGCCCAGGCCCCCAGCAGGCAACCTGGCCTGCGAAAGCTCAGCACGCAGAGCCGCCCTGGGCCGGGAGAGCTGCCTTCCTCTCCTTGGCCAGTTGTCATCAAGGGAAACAGCTGGTCGTGGCACCAGGCAGGGAAGTACAGCAGGAAGGAGAAAGGAAGGAAGACAGAGGGCTGGGCAAGAAGGGGGAGGGTGCCCACAGAGCTGGAAAAGCGGGACCTAATTTGGCAGTGAGCTATTTCAGGACTGTGCCCTGGGGACCTCAGACAAGAAATACTGGGGGAGGGGAGCCTGGTTGTGCAAATGCTCCTAATCCACGGCTTCTCTAGGGCAGTCAACTGCCCCTGGGCTCACTTGGGAGAGAGGAAGGAGAGAAGCCGACTGTCAGCACTTGTGCTGGGCGATGCGAGCTTGCTGTCTGAGCCATAAAGGTCTGTCTGTGCACATCAGAGCTAGGAACACGTTCATACTGTGTCTGGAGGAGCACGCTGCCTTGCAAGAAGTCCCCATCTGTGGCGTTTGTTGTCATAAGTATAGAATCATCCCTATTTTACAGATGAGGAGACTGAGGCCAGGGGTGGGGGTTGAGGGAGAAGAGGTCAGAATATCCAGAAGGGGCTGAGGTCAGGGGCTGGAGGGGAGGTCGGGGAGGCTGGAGGAGGTTCCTACTGAGGACTCCCAGAGCAGGGAGGCCAGGGCTGCTATGGTACTGAGGGCCTGGGGTACCCTGTCTGTCGGTTGAGTTGGCGGGGGGGACCTCTGTGGGCCCACCCGCAGGACTCTGCAGGGTTTGGCAGGCCCTGTGCAGGCAGTACACCCAGAGGAGCTCGTGGTCCCGTGGGGGATGTGGCGGCTGCACCAGGTTCCATGTCAGGTGGGCAGTGGGCAGGCCCAGAAAGAGGCCCGCTCCCTCTCGGGGCAGACTACCTCTCCATCCCACTGGGGCCTGCAGTAGCCTCTCAGCTCTTCTCTGGCCGCCCATCTATCCATTCACCACAGGGCAACCATAGCAAGCCTCTCAGAGGCTAGCCGTGTCTTGGCCTTGCTTAAAACTTTCGGTGCCTTCCTGCTGAGCCAGGAACAAAGCCAAAATTCCTTTCATGGCCTGGAAGCTCTCCTCACCTGGCTGGCCCCTGCCTCCCTCTTCAGCCTCATCTCTTCCTACTCTCCCCACTTGACCTTTCAGCTCCGGTCACACTGGCCTTCCTTCAGACCCTGATTCCCCATTTCAGAGCCTTTGCACGTGCTCTTGCACAGGCTGTTCCACGCACCTTCTCTCCCGCTGCCGCCGGCCCCACCATGCCAGCTCCTTCCTGCTCTCCGTCAGACACCTCGTCAGCAGCAGAGCCCAGGCCAGGCCTGCTCTTGGGATGCTCACAGCTCTCTGGAGTTACTGCGGGGCGCCCATCTTCCCCCACACTGAGCTCTGTGAAGGCGGCATTGCTGCTCGTCTCTGTTCACCCCTGTGCGCCCAGGGCCTGGCACACCGCTAGTGCACAGAAGGCCACTACACGTTTCTCAAATGAACAAGTGAGTTAACAAATGAAAGAAAGAGAGATGCTGCAGGTGCCCAGGAGAGGGAAAAGACACTTCTAGCCGCAGGGACTGGGGAGGGCTTTACGGCAGGAATGACATTCACGGAGCCAGGGACAGCCTTAACACAAAGGAACAAAGTAGCTGCCATTTAAGGAGCACTTGCTCTGTGCCAGGCACCCCGCTGACACTGGGACATATGGTCGCCCTTCCTACTCATGAAGAAACCATCTCAAGTGTTTCCGGGGGACTGTCACCCAGCACTGTCTGCCTCTATCCTTTTCTCTGGGATCCTGCTTTTGCTCTCCTTAGCTCTACTTCTTTTGGTCTCTGTCTCAGGCCTTGCCAGACCCTGGTTCAGGAGTAGCCTTCCTCACCTCCACTCCAGCAAAGCCAGGAAGAGGGACAGAGGCCAGGACACACACCCTGCTTCCCAGCCTGGAACCAGAACCGATAGGGAATTTTGGGGAGGGGCTGAGGCCACCTCTTTGACTTGTGGTAGTTCAGAGGCCTTGGCACTAGCTCTTCACCCTGGTTTGAAACAACCGTCACAGCCAGGCTTCTAGTCCTGGCACTCTCTCCACCAGACAGGCAGTGAAGTGTGGGTGAGAGGAAGATGCAAGCAAGAGCTGTTTACTGAGCACTTACTAGGTGCCAGGCCCCATGCTTAGCCCTCAACACACATTAATTCTTCAACCATTAACAACCCTGTGAGTAGGTCGTATTATTATCATCTTCAGTTTTCAGATGAGGAATCTGAGGTTGAGTGAACCAAATGACCACCCTGAAGTCCAGTGCTGGTGACAGGCAGGGTGAGGATTCAAGGTTGTGTCTCCGACTCCAAAGCCTGGTTCTAACCCCTGTTGAGCTGCCTCTCTTGGGCACAGCCCTTGGCAGCTGCACTTGCCCAGCTCTAAAATGAAGTCTTGACTGGCACATGGCTAAGGTCCCTGCTGGCTCAGGTGGACTGGCAAAGACCCAAGTCTTCCCAGGAGACATCCCCAAACATGGGCCCGTATCCCCCGCCTGGCTTCATCTCCAATTCCGCCATCACCCCTGCCACAGCCCCAGTGGAAAGGTGAGATGGGAAAGGGGAGGGGTGGGCTGGGGGCTGTGTGTCCACGCGCCCTACACCTGGGATCCTGGGGGAGAGGCCACCATGGGAACAGCAGCTCTAGCTCCAGCCAAACTGGGTTATCTCATAATCCTGCTGTGCTAGCTTGAGCCTGGCTGGCCATCCGCTGATACAATATGAATCAGGCACAGTTGGCAGCGCTGAACTCAAGAAGAGATTTAGGATGGCTATGGTGGCCTCCCCAGCATTTACTTCTTTTGCTTCCATTTCCTTTTTCATGAGCTGATTTTACCTGCCACCAACCATTTTCTTGTCTCCGGTGCCCCTCGGGACAACATTCTAGCTTCTGAGCCTATGTGGGTGCTGTAGACTAAACGTCTGTGTCCTCTCAAACTTCATATGCAGAAACCTAATCCCCAACATCATGATATTGGGATGGGGATTAGGGGATTAGTGCCTTTATAAGAGACTCCAGAGATCAACCCCATTCCTTCCGTCGTGAGAGGACACAGTGAGAAGATGGCTGTCCATGAACCAGGAAGTGGCCCTCACCAGACATCTAATCTGCTGGCACCTTGGTCTTGGACTTCCCAGCATCCAGAACTGTGAGAAATAAGTTTCTGTTGTTTAAGCCACTCAGTCTATGGTATTTCTGTTATATCGGCCAGAAAAGACTAAGACAATGGGAAAACAAAGGCAAAAACTGGAGAAGAAACGAGGACCCATCTCTGCTCCAGCCTGGAGGAGCACCCATCCACCAGAGTACCTCCCCCATTCCTGGCCGCTGGACTGGACTTCCCATTGACTCAGTACATCTGCTTTCACGTTCTTACTAATTCCCATGACAGTCCACAGGCAGGGTGGCAGGTGGTGACTGGTGCTGTCCCCCAGCCCCTTGTCTCTTGCCTCTGTGTCCTACTAGAGTGGCCAAAAAACCCACAGTTTTGCTTTCCTCGGATCCCTTGCTGCTAGGCCGATGTGGAGTAAGAAGTCAGGCTGCCCTGCTTCTGCCTCCTGCCTCTGGAGTCCTTGTGAGAGGGTGTCACCTGCCCTCCTGGAGCCATGAGCGCCCAGAGAGCCACCGAGGTGCTGACCCAGGCCCTGATGCTGCACAGCTGCAGAGCAGCCCCGGGCTGCCGACCCTCAGGAGTCCCTGTCCAGGAAACCGTGGCCCTCCCTACCGTCAAGGACACTGCTGGTTGTGTGGTTTTTACGTGCAGCCCAATATATCCTAACTTGCACAGGGAGACTCAGAGGAGCTTTGTGACTTGCCCAAGTGAAAGTGCTTACCATTTAAAGCTAAGGCTGTGACTACCCCAAACCCAACACAGGGAATACCTCCATAATCCTTCCGTGACTGTAATGGCAGCCCACACCCTGCTTCTCGAGGAACAAGGCCAGGGAGCGTGTCCATGCTTGGCCTGGTGCCTGTGGATCAAAGGCCTCAAGGCAGGAAGGAACGTCGGCTTTTCTCCTAGGTGAACTGTTTTTCTGACAATTTAGTCCCAAAGGTAACTTCTTCAGAATGTCCTGGGGAAGCATACTAGGCCCAGTCTCCTCCTGGAATGTCCTTCATCTTTGGGCCTGGACCACAACCCCTGAAGTCCACAGAGAGGACCTTGAGGCCCAGTGTGACCCTCCATCAACAAGGAAACACCCTCGTGCGTTCTCAACACTTGACTTACTAAGGCAGGGAATGGCTCAGCATTTTATCAAGATTCAGAAAAATGGTTTTCTATTTAGCCCTCAGTAAACTCCAAGACTCAGTGGAGGAGAACGCTCCATCTTCCCCTCATCAGCACCTCTTCATTAAATGCCAATCATGCAAGAAGTCCAAGACTGCTGCGGCTTTCCGGATTCTCTACGGTGGGCAGTTGACAGCAGGATGGAACCCAAGCAAAGGCAGGGCTCCTCCTATGAGCGCTCAGACCCCGGCACTCACCTTTACTCAGCTCAGGCTGCCCTCAGCCAGGGGGGCCTGCTTCCCTCCTACCACTGTTCATCTGTAAGGCCTAATCAACCTTTGAAAACTAGAGTAGTTGTCACTCTGCTTCAAGGCACATGATGCTAATAACCGCTAAGCTTTCCTGAGTACCTACTGTGTGCCGGGCCCTGCTCTAAGAGCTTCTACCTGTTAGTCCTTTAATCCTCAAGACAACCCAGTGAGATATGTCATTATCACTGCACTTTCACGAGAATAAAAACCACTATCTACTGAAGCATCTGCCCTCCCCGCCTGCGCCCTGGGGGCAAGTGGTGGGTCTTGCCCACCACTGGAGGAACACCAACGTGGACGAATGGACGGGTGAACGCTCAGGTGGACAAGACCGTCCTGGCCCTCCAGACTCACTGTCTAGCTGCAGAGGGGAGGCATCCTGAGGCAGAGGGCCGGGGAGAGCTGGGGCTGGAGCTCCAAAATGACAAGCGTTCAGAGGAGGAGGCAACCATTTGCAGCTGAGGAAACCCAAGAATACTCTAAGGAGGAGAGGAACTGGAGGGACATCTCAAAAACCTGAAATTTTAATCCCTCCTCTTCCTTTCCCACCTTGAAACCTGCTGTTCCTTTGAGTTGGTTCTTCCTTTTGGAGTAAGGCCAGGAAGGGCCACTTGTGCCGCCAACCTGGGCTAAGGTACTAGCAGCCAGGTCTGGAACTCCTTATGGCAGGGCTTAAAATAAAGACGCCTGCCCCAAACCCAGAGCCTGGGGCCTGATCCAGCCTTAGACCACAGGCAGCAAGCCGACCTGGCTGCACTGAGCCCTGCAGAGCTGGGGAGGCCTTGGAAATCAAAGGATGGGATCCCTCATCTTTTCATTTTTGCATGTAAACCCACCTCCCTGTGCACTGTCTGCCAGGGATGTGACTGCTTACAAAGTATCTGCGGGATGAGTGACTAACCAACCAAATGAAAGAAAACAAGGCCCCAAGTTGGCTGAGTGATTTGGGGCAGACTGCTGAGATGGAAAGAGAAGTGAACAGTGATTCAGAAAACCTGAAGTTCTAGTCCTGGGCCTGCCAGGTCATCCCTTGTGTAAGTCTCTTTCCTGTTGGGCCCAGGTGGGGCCTATTTTTTGCCACCATCTGCAGAATGGAGCAGCAGACTTAGATGGCCTTGAATGGAGGAGTTTCAAACTCTATTAACCTGGGCAGGCAGGGGATCAGAGCCAGGCCAGGCCTGGTCCGATATAGCTGAGGAGCGGCGCGGTAGCTAGCGTGCGGCAGTGTACATGCTGCTGCCCAGGGGAAGCCTCTTCTTGGCCTCAGGTTTGGGCCTTCATCTGTCACCTCCCCAGCCCCCATCAGATCTGACAACCACCACTGAGGACGGCTGCGGTTTCTCCAGACTCCAGGAACTCAGGCAGACACAGACCAGAGAGCATCCTTGCTTTTGTCTGTTTCAGAATTCGTGTAAACCACAGGGTGAACGGCACTGCACCGTGGAGATGGCACCACCATATTCCCCTGATTAAAAAGAAGTTAGGGGCTTCCCTGGTGGCGCAGTGGTTGAGAGTCCGCCTGCCGATGCAGGGGACACGGGTTTGTGCCCCGGTCCGGGAGGATCCCACATGCCGCGGGGTGGCTAGGCCCGTGAGCCATGGCCGCTGAGCCTGTGCGTCCGGAGCCTGTGCTCCGCAACGGGAGAGGCCACAACAGTGAGAGGCCCACGTACCGCAAAAAAAAAAAAAGAAGTTAGTGTTCAGCGCTCCACTGTGTGACTTAAATGTCAAGATTTCTTTTACCAGAGGAGATCCAATGACATTCTGGAATCTAAGTATGAAATTTGATTCTGCCTCCCCAAATAGTGCCATTATCTCTAAGGAGGGGGTGTTCTAATGAAGCCTCTTGGTGGAACATTAGAGGCTGGGCAGCAATTCCAGAAACAGCACTGATCTTTAGTCCCGCTTGGGTCACTGACCCTGGGCTGCCCAGTAAGTGCTGTACGTGTCAGGCTTCACAGGCATTAACTCATTTAATCTTACAACAGATGAAAGGGGACAGTATTAGAATTATGCCTGTTTTACATACAGAAACACTGAGGGTTAAGGAAGTTAAATAATTTACGCAGGGCCAAACTCTTCCAAAATATAGCAGAGGGAGGAATACACCCAAACTCATTCTACGAGGCCACCATCACCTTGATACCAAAACCAGACAAGGATGTCACAAAGAAAGAAAACTACAGGCCAATATCACTGATGAACATAGATGCAAAAATCCTCAACAAAATACTAGCAAACAGAATCCAACAGCACATTAAAAGGAACATACACCATGATCAAGTGGGGTTAATCCCAGGAATGCAAGGATTCTTCAATATACGCAAATCAATCAACGTGATACACCATATTAACAAACTGAAGGAGAAAAACCACATGATCATCTCAATAGATGCAGAGAAAGCTTTCGAAAAAATTCAACACCCATTTATGATAAAAGCCCAGCTGGGATTTGATTGAATGCAGTATCCAACACTTCTTGTGTCAGGCATTGTACTAGATGGATAAGATCTATATTCTGTCCTCAGAGAGTTTATAATTTTTTTTTGAGAGTTTATAATTTAATGGGAGAAATAGGCATATGCACAAACGATGAAAAAACGAAAATGAGAGTATTTTCAACTGAATAAAGCCTTATACAAGTTCAAAGCATTATCTCTTCGCTATTGTCCCATTATAATGTACTTTACATATGCAAGTATACATGTATATGCACATAAATGTTATGTATATTTTTATATACACATGGGTGTGATAAAATTTATAACATGGGATTGTTCACAGACTTTCCCCATCTCCCACGGTAGTCCAAGTGAACCTCCTAAACCTGTAATTGTCCAGTCTCCCCCAGACTTTCTTCCAGTGTCTGAGTTTAGGTCAGTTCTGCCACACAAGTTTCTCTGCTTTTGTGATGCAGATGCAGGCCCTGGGCTGAGGACGGAGGAAGGGGGAGGGAGAGGGACTCCACTCAGAAAGTTAAGAGAATTTACATGATAATGAACTGGGGGTGAGTAGGGAGGGAAGGAAGGAGGGAGATGGAGATGGAGAGAGAGACAGGGAGAAGAAGAAAGAGAGAAACTGAGGAACAGTTGGAGAAAGGGAAAGAGGGAGAGGAGGAGAGAGAACCCTGTCTAGGCATAGAGCAGGAGAGGGAGGAAGAAAGCAGGAGGAAAAAAGGCGGAATAGCAAGAAGGAGAAAGAGGACAGAAGGGGAAAAGCCTGGCAGGCTGGTGGTAGAGAGATGGTCTCTTGGGGAACTTAGAGAGAAAGCAGCTAAAGAGAGTGGGGTTGGGACAGACATGAGGAAGACAGAAAATGACTTGTGAGAAAAGCAGTGGATGTTGAGCTTTGAGTCCCTTTTCATATTTCTGGAGAAACTCAAAAGAATGAATGGGATTCTGAAGATTTGTTTTGCCTGGTTGTACTGTGCCTATTTAAATGGGACTCTGCTCTGGACCTGAGCCATATGAATTATAGCTTCCTTGGGGTTACAAATCTGTATTATATACGTATATATTTTGTGCTGAATGTCCCTGGGTAAGTCGCTTTGCCTCTCTGTGCCTCATTTTTTTTTTCACTTGTAAAATGGGGATAACAATAGCACCCACTGCACAGGTAGCTGTTAGGATTAAAATTTTTAATTAATATAAATGGTTTAATGCAAGCCCTAGAACATAAAAATTGAAAGCAACTATTATCATCATCTTCAATTCTTGGAGCTGCAGTTCTCTGAGTCCATCTACTACTTGCTGATTCCACCTGGAGCTCATGAGGTTGAGACCATATTTGGCCCAGCCCAGCCTGTCTCCTGACTTTCTGCCAGAGGTGTCACCTTGTTTCCAGTCATCCAGGCCAGTAACAATAGAGTCCCAGTTTCCTGATCCTTACACTTTTTTTTTTTTTTTTTGCGGTACACGGGCCTCTCACTGTTGTGGCCTCTCCCGTTGCGGAGCACAGGCTCCGGACGCGCAGGCTCAGCGGCCATGGCTCACTTGGCCATGGCCATGGCCTAGCCACCCCGCGGCATGTGGGATCCCCCCGGACCGGGGTACAAACCCGCGTCCCCTGCATTGGCAGGAGGACTCTCAACCACTGTGCCACCAGGGAAGCCCCTGATCCTTACACTTTTGCCCCAGTAGCCAAGTAACTACCAGGTCCCTTTCTTTCATCACCACACATCACTTTGCTGCCCTTCCTTTCCAACTCCCATCGAGACCCTTACTGTAGCTCCCAACCTGCCTCCTGACCTTCAGTCTCTCCCACCACTAGCCCACCATGCACATGCCATCATGATAATCTCCTAAAACTCGCTTTCATCCCATCCTTCCCCAGCTCAAACTTTATCAATGGCTGCCTACTGCCAACAGGATAAAACCCAAACCCCTTGGCACACTTTCCAAGGCCTACCCAATCTGGACCTAACTGTATCTTCTAACTTTCCCACACCTTCCCATATCCTAATGCTCTGTCCTGGCCACTGGCCTCCTCCGTCAGTCAAATCTCCTCTGGTCACCACCAGCCCATGGCCTTTATTCATGCTCTTCTCTGCTTCAAGTCCCTTTCCTCACCTACATCTGTGCCTGTGAAGCCCTACCTCTGCTTCAAGGACAGTTCCAGCCTCACTTCCTCTAAGAAGCTTTCCCTGACCACTTCACGGAATGAGCCTATGAGCCCTGTCCTCCCAAGAAGATGATCAGCCCCTTCAAGGCCCCATCCCACATTCTTCTCTTTCTCCAGAGCTTAGCACAAACTAAACATATAGTAGGTACTCAGTCAACATCTGTTCAGTAGTGATAACATTACAGGTTCTTTTCCTTTTTTCTCTGAGTACCGAGAAAGTTAGAAATGTCTTTCTACTCAAGAGATTTTTTTGGGTGGGTCTACTATGTGCTGAGCACTGTGCTGGTTGTTGGGGTGGGGAGGTGACCCAAAGATGAATGACACAGGCCTCGAGCAGAAAGACCTTAGACATAATGAAGTTCTTATTCTAGGCTCCACTGGTGGGCTTTATGAGTTCCAGAGCCCCCTGAAATGGTATGAAAAATTTCCTGGACATGTGAGTGAGTGCACGGTTCTGGAGAGAAGGCTCATGGCTTTCATTAGTTGCTCAAATGGGTTTTGATCACCCTGAAGCGCAAGGGTCACTGCTCTAAGGAAGGAGCGGACACACTGCATGAGATACATGCTCAACAGAGAAAGCGCTGAGCTGAGCTGAGCTGAGCTGAGCTGAGCTGAGCTGAGCTGGGCTGTCAGGGGAAGGAGAGGAAGTCTTCATGCAAAGACGGGAGCTCAGCTGGTCCTTGCTGAGCAGGAAGAGCTCCAGGGGGAAGAGAGGGGAGAAGGCACAAGAGGCAGAAGGTGTGGTCTGAGCCAAGGCCTGGAGGTGTGGGAGTGTGTGGTATCTTTGGGGAGCAGTCTGTGGTCTGGGGGTGCTGGGGCGTGGGGTGTATAAGGAGATCCCTGCCGTTTGCCCAACAAAGAGGCTCTTTCAGGCTTGGGCTCATGCACTGTCATATGGTCTCAGGTGAGTCCACACCCCAGAGAGGCTGCAGGAGAAACCAGTCAGTCCTCCCTCCACTGGGGGGCCAGGGCAGGGGGGCAAGCCAGCTGCCAGGAGAAGTCAAGGACGTTGTTCTAATGAGGTATGGCAAGGAAGCTTCTAGATGCTTCTCTGTATGGAGAGTATAAAGCTGGTTGGCCCAGGCAGGTGCTGGGTGTGGGGCTGTTTTCCTCCAGATATGCCATCATGGGTGGGGGGACGATGGCGGACGTGCGGAAGCCAAGAGAGAGAAGGAGGTCTTTTCTTTACACACCAAAACACTAATCTGGGTCGGCTCTGCATGGGACGGTTCTCCCAACATCCAAACAGCAGATCCCCCAGGTGGGCAGCCCCTGAGAACCCGAGAGAGTAAAGAGTTTGGAGACCCAGCCTTGGGGTCAGGGCATCTGGCCACTAACGACTGGCCAGCTGCAGGCAGACCTGACTGGAGGGCGTCCAACACCCCAGGGCCCACCTCTGCCCCCGGATGCAGTTCAGGCTGAACAGAGCTTCTCATTCCCAACTTGCCAGGCTCACTTCTCACTCAGGGCCCTGGTAGCGTCTGCTTAGAACCTCTGTCCCTCCTCCTCCTCCCAGGGCTGGCTCCTCCTTAGAGTCGAGTTTCATCACAAATATCCCTTCCAGGTTCAGGGGAACCTTCCCTGGCCACCCAGTCTGAAGTGGCTGCCCCCTTCCACCTCAAGCCCCTGACGACTGATATGCAGGCAGGCGGGGGATCCTTGCACCCCGCTGCCCAAACAGCAAATCCAGAGCAGCCCACTCCCAGGAAACACCTTCTCCAGCTGCCTGGCTCACTTTAGCCTAAGGTGAAATAACACAGGAGGAGGTGCCCCAGGGCCTGGAGGCCTTTGCCAGGCAGAAGGACTGTGCCTGACAAGCCTGTGCTGCCCCAAAGGCCAGTCAGGCGTCTGCCATGGTGCCACCTGCCGGAAGAGGACTGGGCTCCAGCTCCTCTCTGTGTCCAGTGGGCTCTCCAAGGAGTCCCCACTCTGCTCTTGGTCTCCCTTCCCAGAGGAGCCTTTCCTGGTCTCCTACTTGAGGGTTGTCTCGACCAGGAATCCCACAGAAGAGGAACAGCCACAGAAGCCAAGGGGTCCCACAGTATAGTCCTTAATATATCATCTTCCTAGCAATTCCCAAGCAATCATCTCTCTATTCAGGATAATAAAATGGGGGGAAAAAATCCCCCCGGGAACAACAAACGTTTTCCAAAACTGAAGGAGAAAAGCATTCTGAAGTCACACTGTCTGGGTTATAATCCGGGCAGGAGGTTTTGGGTAAAGAAGGCTGGTTGGGAGGTGGGCGTGGCAGTGAACACACATACTCTTGGAAGATCTCGCAGGCTGTGGTTGTGTGTGCCTGCATGCATGTGTATTTGTGTGGGTGTTTGTGTAAGGTGTGAGCTGTGGACACGTGAGCTTTTGCACTGGGCCTGTCGTCTGGTTAACTGAGATTCAGGCTCCATGCTCTCTCTTTGGCCAAAAGGCAGACAGAAAGACCAAAGGTCTGTGGCCTGTCCCATGTCTGAAGATCATACCAGGCATTTCCTGCTCTGGGCTTTAATGCCTGAGTTGAGTAAAGTGAGCTAATACTTGTAAGGTGCTTAGCACAGTGCCTGGCAGCTAGTAGGTGTTCAATACAAGAGAGCTATTTGTATAAGCACTGTGGCCATTATCATTAAAAATGAATGAAGCCCTGTAACTTGTCTGGCTACTTGTAACCTGTCTTGGCTACTCCTGATGATCTGAGTTGCTCTTTGCTGACTGGTTTCTCCAGTTCCACTCCTACTGTGCTCGTTCCGGTATCCCCAGCAAGGCCTGGTACACTGTACTCTCAGTGAATACTTAGTGGAAACAAGACTGAAGAACTCAGTGCCCCTGGTTCCGCAGGCCCTGGCTCTATGACCAAATCCAAAGCTAGTCCCTGGGGAGAAGTACTTCCTCTGCAGAGCCAGCTTCCAGACTCAGCCTTGCAGAGGGGCAGCGCCCGGCTTCCCCACCCCAGGCTGGTCTTGGACACACTCTCAGTCACCCAGTTCCCATCTTCCGGGAGGAGGCAATGCCTGAGCTGGGATGACTCTGTCGCATGGAATTAGGATGTTGTGCATAAAATATTGGATTTTACATTTAAAGCTATCTGTCGCAGACGATTTATCAGACCCAGAGAAGGCGAAGATAGTTTTCCTCTGTAAGGGAGGTGATTTTTTAGCCAAGACAGGATATATACACTATGTATAACCAAACCACGCAGTAATCGGAGATTAACGCTCTCCATCCAGAGCCTCCAAGGAGGGGCCCAGGCGCTCGGAGGCCTCCATCTGCTCCCCTCCTCACACTCCAGGTCACAGGAGGAGGATCGCTGGGATTCAGGGTCCCACCAGGAGATGAAGAGTCACTTTTAGATAGACTTACCTGAGGCTGTTTTCCCTCCCTCCCCGCCACCTTTTATTTGGCTTTGCCAGTATAGCTGTGTAAGGTTCAGTCTTACAGTTAATGCAAATGTTTGCAAAAAAGAGGCTTTTACAACTTATTCCATTCACCACTTATCAGATGCCTGGAAACCCAACTGAAAAACTGTCCCTGTTCTAGGATGTCGACCTCCTACAGGAAGGAGAGCCTCTTCGGTCCTCAGACTCACCTCGGAGGGGCAGAAAACACAACCCATGGGGCAAAGGAGGGAAGAGACTGAATTCAAATGACTGCCCCACCCCCAACAAGGTAAGGAAAGCTCTCCTAAGGAGGGAAGACGGTGGCTAGGTGGGGCTTGTTTTGTCTAAGAAATATTTTTTCTGTTCAGGTTAATTGCCCAAGGGCATGTACTTGGACAATGTTGTGAGAGTCCCTGTTTAGGGCAGTCACCAACCCTTTCTCATCTGCAAAATAAACCCTGGAATTCTGTGGCTGTTGTCTCCTTCCTTGGCGATTGTGCTGTGGCCGTCTGCTTGTCACCAGAGCCCCTGTTTAACTGTATTGGCCAGGTCGACTGGTACACTGGTGGGTGACACAGCACAGTCTCGTCCTGTCCCTGCACGGCAGCCTGGCCTTATAAAGAGGACGCAGCGGGTACCAGAGACGGCCCTCTCCTCCCCGTGTGCATGGGCGCAGCAGCCTACCTTTCTCTCCTTGTCACCGTATTCGATGCCCAAAGTGTCCATGGCCCGGACGATGGCTGCCAGGGACTGGATGGTGTTGCTGTAGACAACGGGCTTGTACTGTTTCACGTCTTCTCCAGAGAAGCCATCTTCGTGGATGATCCTAGAGCAAAACCACACACAGCATGCCTGATGAGTGCGCTGTCCACACCTGGCACCAAGCGTGCCGGGCATGTGAAGCCCCACCCCAGCCGACCTCTCGGCTGAGGGCCGGGCCCAGCTCGGATGCTGAATTACTGAGCTGCTGTGATAAAACCACAAAATCTGAAGGAAAAATCGACCTAAATTACTAAAAATTAATCTGAAAAACAGAACAGTGGAAAAAAGAAATGCAGTCTTTTTACATTCCCTATGTACAGTGAAAGAAAGATCAGTCAAGGGGTTGACAATACTTGAAAGCACTTAGAACACACACTAAGCACTCGATAAATGTTCACCATTAGTATTTTTAAGCAAAGCTCAGGGTTTTAACTTAAATATCCACTTAGGAGTATACTGCTGAAGACCCCTGCGAGAAGCCTGCACACGAAGAATACATTTTTTCTTTCACAGAAAACTTACACTGCTTTTAATGAAGGGAAGAGCACTCACTTAAAACCTTCCTCTTTGACAAGAGAAAAGCCAACAGAAGGAGTTGCCTACTCCCCCATCCTCAGCTGGGATGTGACCACTGTGTCACCCTTATTCTGATGGCTCTGAACATGACATGGAGGACACGAAGGCGACACTGCAGTTCTCAGAGGCCATGCGACACTCCCTGCCCTCCTGTTCTCAGGTTCCTCTGGGGTCAGGGCTGAGGCTGGACATGCCCTGAGGTCCCTGTTCCCTGCATGGCGGCCGCTCAGTGAACACCCACTGCCGACAAGGGTCTGGGGAGGAGAGAGAGCTAGAGAGGGGGTAAAGCCAAGACTTTGCAAGAATCCTCTCATGGTTGAGGTAATTAAGAAAGGACAAATGGATTTCAAGACTAACATCCAACATTAGTCATGTCCCGTGCAAACTCTCCTGTGGTCATGTTTTTCAGTCCAAGACTCAATGCTACCTGTAACATGTACATCCACCTGTATAGTAGCTCAGACCTCCATTTCCACCTCCACAGCCCCTCTCCAGCCCTTCACATCCTTCAGTACAGGAGAAAACTGCTAACAAGTTTTCTTTCTTTGTATAAACAGTTTTACTGAGATATAGTTCACAGACCATACAATCCACCCATGGAAAGCGTGTGATTCAGTACTTCTTAGTATATTCACAAGGTTGGGCAATGGTCACCACAGGCTAATTTTAGACCATTTCTGTCCTCTCCAAAAGAAATCCTGTACCCATTAGCAGTCCCTCCCCATCCCCTACCCCAGCAGTAAGCAACCACTCATCTGATCTGCCTTCTGTTTTTATAAATTTGCCTATTCTGGACATTTCACATAAAGGCAATCACACGAGGTGTCGTCTTTTGTGACTAGTTTCTTTCACTTGGCATGTTCATCCATGTTGTAGCATGCATCAGTACTCCCTTTCTTTTTATTGCCAAACTAGATTCCGTGTACAGATATACCACGTTTTACTTATCCAATCGTCAGCTGATGGACACTAATGATTCCTGTTATAAAATGTGACTTGGTGCTGGGTTGTGAGTCTTTATCCTGAGTTTCTCTAAGAAGCAGATCAAAATGACCCTATTGCCTTTTCACTGACTTTTATTAGCCCTAACTCCGTTTTTGTACAAGTTTCTTGAGTGTACACCCAGTCTGAGGCATTGGTGCACAACCCCAGGGGGATCTCAAAGGGAATTGTTAGTTTCCACTGTAAACAGCCAGAAAACTGGACAAAATACATTAAACAAGTGGTTTCAGACACTGGAGAACAGGCAGCACGGGACCATGATCTGGAACAGAAAGGAAGCAAAGCGTGGTGAGTCCTATGATTGCGTTGGCTTTCTGCCTGGAGGCGTCTACCAGACCTCAGTGCAGGGAGGGAGGACCCAAGCAGAGCACAGGGGTCTTACTGAGCTGATGGGATAAAGATAAAAGTTCAGGAAAGCTGTGGGGACTGGGAATTGAAGGGCAGAGTACTAGAGAGAAAAGTGCAGAGAGAGGGAAAGCTCCAGATATCTGAACAGGGGTCTCCTTGAGTCTTTGGCGGAATAGAGGGAGACTCTACGAGCTCAAGAAACAAGTGTCAGGGAGCTTATAAGGTGGACACCTCCCAGAGCTGGCCCAAGGCTGGGAGATGCTCAAGTTCTGACTAACCAGAGTGGAGAGCTGACACCTAGGGCATTTGGCAGAAACCCCAGAAGGCTCATGCCATGGTAGTAGGGCTAAACTAGCCCTAGAGTAAAGGCTACATTAGACCTGCCCTGACAAAACTGAAAAATGGGCCTCGAAAAACCAAACTGACCCACAAGTAACTTAACTGCATGACAGAATAAAATCTAACACTCTTTAAATGAGGACAACAAAACCCAGACACTTAATAATATCCAGCATCCAATAAAAAAATTCTGGATATGCAAAGGAGGAGGAAAGTGTGACCCATAACCAGGAGAAAAATCAGTCAACAGAAGCAGACCCAGAAGTGACAGAGATGATGGGATTAACAAATAAGACCTCAAAAACACCTATTTAAAATATTTTCAAGAAATTAAAGGAAAACATGAGTATAATGAGTAAAGAAATGGAAGATAAAAAAGAACAAAACGAAATATCTAAAGATGAAAATACAATATCCGGGATAAAAATTTCATTGTAGGGGATTAACAGCAGATTTAGACACACAGAAGATTAGTGAACTTGAATACACCAATATCGAAACCATCCAAACTGAAGCAAAGAGAGGAAAGAGGCTGAAAATTTATTACACAGAAGTAAAATTTATATAATAGCACAAAGGATGGGAGGGGTAAAATGGAAAAATACTGTTGAAAAATTCTTGTATTATACATGAAGTAGCATAATATTACTTTAAAGTAAAGCATAAGTTAAGATACATATTGTAAACTCTAGAACCATCACTAAAAAAGTCTCCGAGACCAGACTCCCCGCAGAGGGTGACCTCTGGGTGACCTGAGAGGTGCAGTCTGGATTTACTGGTCCCCATGACACACTCTCCCAAGAAGCCAGTGCAATGAGTTTCTCATGCTTCGTTCTGGATCAGCAGGCCTTGCCACTCTCCTAGGAATACTCTCTAGACCCTCAGCTGCCTACAGGATTTCCTTCCACTAGGGGATGGGATTGTCATTTTTCACACCTGTTAGTATTAATTCTTTACACCACCTAACAAGGTAGGGAGGGTAGGATTTTATTATACCCATCTCTAGAAAAGGAGACTGAGTGAGACTGAGTAACTGGCCTAATGGCTGTCAGCAGGCTCGGCAGGAGCAGAACCCGGGTCTCTGGGTACACAGTCCTTTCTGCCACCCCTCAAGCCTCAGACTGGACTAGGCAGAATACTGCCTGGAAGGTCTCACTGGTGCCTGGGGTGGCCCAAGATAGAGAAGCCTCATTCGCGGTTTACAAAAATGAAGCAGTTTGGCCAAAAATTGCTCAAATCATGATTATTGGTTGCAAAACTTGTTCATAATGGTTTATATTAGCTTAAAATTGGGCTTCCTGCTTCAGGGTAGAATTTTACACCTTCCCTTCCCTCTGACTACAAAGTAGTAAGTACTCAAACATAGAAAAGTTGCACCATACAGAACAACACCAAAAATAAATAAATGTTCATAATTCTACCATTCAGAGAAAAAGGCTGGATTTTTTTAGTGTAAGTCCTTCAGTATTTCTTTCATGCCCCATTCTTCTCTGCTCCCTACCCCCTCGCCCCAGCATTGACTTCAGTCATATATCCTTAAAAGTATCACTTAAGGCCCCTTTATTTTCTATTTCCCATCTCATTCCGGAGAGTGGTCAGAGCTTAGGAGTCAGAAAGACGGGGTCGCCAGCTCCATCACTGATGAGCTGTGCGTTCCTGGCAAAGGATTTAACCCCTCGGGCCTTGGTTTCCTCAGCTGCAAGGAACTGCTGTGAGGAATAAATGTAAAGTGCCTATTGTATAGTAAGTATATAATATATAGTAGCTGTTAGTGATAATATCTTCATTCTAAAGTCAAAATCCCCCAAATAGAATTTCCTTCACCGATGGTACAAAAGAAGCAGAATCATAACAGCCGCTAATGTTTGAGGGTTAAGTCTTTGTGTTAAGTGCTTTACATGCACTATCTCGTCTAATCTTCAAAACAAACCTAGGAGATAATTTTATCTTCTCTTGACAGAGGAAACTGAGGCTCAAAGAGGTTAACCCAGTTACGCGAGGTCACGCAGCTGGTAAGTGTGACAATGGCATTCGAGGCTGTGCTTGTGCCCACCAGGTGGATGCTGACAGGCAGGACTGCTGCTTCTTTTGGGATCCCTATATCTAAGTTCCCAGAGAACCCAGAGATTCCCCATACAAAGTGAGCATCAAAACATCTCCTATAATATCAGCCCAAGGAGTATGGGGCAAGGAAAGGAGGTGTTTGGTTAGGGGTTGGAGAGGCAGCCCAGGGGAGTCTGGTTTCTGGTTTCTTGTGACAGCCCAGGTTTGAGCCCTGGAGGAGACCAGGCCAGGATTTGGAAAGCAGGAGTAAGGCTGCATGTGGCACCTCTGACATCTCACACTGCAGCAGCCCCAGACAAACCAAACTTCATCTACATAGTTGAGTGACAGAGTGCAGAATCAAGTCCCAGAGACATCATTTGAGCCACTGGATCCAGCTATTCCTGAAGCTAACCCTATCCCTACTCTTCTGAGTGATATGAGTCAAACAACTCCCTCTTATTTCTGCATAAGTTAATCTGATTTGGGTTTCTGTCACTTACAACCAATACAGTCATGACTAAAACATGTTTCGTACCTTGGGAGACCATTTCCTAGTGCACTTGTTTATTAACCTTCTGTCTTTACCACCAGCCTGTCAGTCCCTGGAGGTCAGGTACCACATCTCATCCATCTCAGTTCCTCCTCTCCATAACTGGCACAGGGCTAGGCTCTGAATAGTACTCAGGGGAAGTGGGACATAACTACATGAACCAGGACTACATTGATGCACAAGACCCACCCCTCTCCAAGGAGCTCACTAAAGGAGGCAGACGTGTGTGTGTGTGTGTGTGTGTGTGTGTGTGTGTGTGTGTGTTGGGGTGGGAACTCACCAGATTTCCTATGTCTTCAGAGCCAGGGTAGCAAAGTAGGGTCAAGCTAGATGTTGTGTTGGTGACCACCCCAAACTCAGGGACTCTGAGGGGTGTGGGGGTTTCCAAGCTACCAAACCAGAAGAAACCTGGGGAGCAAGCAAGGGCTGATTCTGCAGCCTTGTGTTTGATTTTGGACAGGAGCCGCCAGCTGGACTCTGGAAACCTGGCAACACAATTGAGGGAGAAGATCCCAAGTGGAAATGGGGAGAGAGAGGGAGGGTAGCAGCTGAGCCGGCTGGAGCAGGTCTGAGCTTTCTGGGAAGAGGTGATCAAGGAGGAACCCCACTCCCCGCCCCGCCACCACCACCTCCCCTACCCCAGCTCCGCTCTCTGCTGCCTTGGAGACCGTAAAGGGGGCCTGGGCTGGGGCTCCCTTTGCTCTCCGCTTCCCCCTCTCAGTGCAGGAGTGCACTCTGCTGCAGTGAGGCTCCCCAGGCACAGTGGCCTTATATGGTCACAGAACCACAGGCTTAGGAGCTGGAAGGGACCCTGGAGGATCATCCGGCCCAGCAGCCATTCTCCCTCTCTGAATCACAGATGCTTCTGACACTGTGACAAACGCACCAACACACACACAGTTTTACCCCCCATTTCTGGAGGTTCACAAACGCACAGACTCTAAGCTGCTGGAACACATGATTTTTCACTCCATCTCCACGGTGGATTAAATGCCCCTCCTCTGCTTCCTTTTATCAGCACCCTTTCCCTGGCACCAGGAACATCTCTCCATCCTCCACAATAATCCCTTTAAGAGTTCAGATTAAGGGGGTGCTTTTGGAGCCAGACTTGAGACGTGTGACTGGGCAATTTCCTTAACTGCTTGATGCTTCAGTTTCCTCAACTTTCCATGGAGATGGGCCTAGTAATTAACAGTGGCTACCCTCACTGGGCCACAGTATGTAAAGAAGAGGGCCTGGCACAGGAAGCACTCAATCAGCTCAGCTGTTATGATGACTGTTATTGACATTATTGCATTTGCTAAGTGGAGCTGGGGGAGAAAGTACAGGGTGCTGGGTGTCCGGTGTCTGTCCTCTTGAGGACAGGAAGTGACCCGGGGCCAAGGGGCAGCAGGGAGGCCGGACACCATAGGAAGACCCCTTCCGCCCCCCCGGAGGAGAAGAAGCAGGGCTCACAGCCACAGGAAGGAAGACAGGACAGCAAGAGGGCGCACAGTCCAGACTGGAGCACAGGATCTGCGAATTTACCTAATGAACATCACAGGAGCAGCAGTGGGTCGAAAAGCTAAATTTCCTGATTTGGGAGCTGCTTAATGAGGTTATAAAATGTGTTTCTCATCACATGTGGGCTGCCTGGGTTAGGGTCAGGGCTCAGGGCTTCACTCGTGTGGCCACTGACAACAGTTTCCAGTCGTCAGGGAGACTTGATCAGCAATGTGGCTCTGGCCCTAGAGCCACAGCCCTCCCCAGCAGGGGGAAAAAGACCACCCTGGCTTCAGAGAACACAGTTTTAATCAAACAGGCAACAGTGAGATACCAGTGAGTTAATGAGCCACATACCAGCAATTAGGGGCTCCACAGAACCTACCAGAGCAACGGACCCGGACAGGATTGTAAAATGAAAACACCGGTTAGAGTACAATGTGTGCCCCGCGCAGCCATTTGTATAAAACTAGATTTGTGTGTGATGGTGTTGGTAAGAGGTGGGGGTGTGGAGGGAGAAGGTGGGAGAGAGAAAAGATGACGTGGGAGGATGCTTAACAAAATATTATCAAGATCACTTTTGGATGGTACCATTCAGTGATTTTTTTTTTTTTACTCTCTTATCATGTTTGTTTTGTTTCATTTAAAAAAAACGCCCATTTGTTATTTGAAAGGACAATAAATCATGTTCAATGTGAGACACGCTGGTGTTTATTAACAGGAGGACCATTTTGGCCGTGAGAGAAGAATCGAGTAACAAGGGGTAAAGTCGCCAATCAATGGGAATTTCCTGACATGTTTCACTTGGGTTCAGCCTGGTCCCTGCCTTCCCAGGGCTCTTGTTCCAGGTGAGAAAGCTAGTGCTGAGAACATGAGAGTTAACAGTATAAAATGGCATCTGCCAAGGGCCAGCTGAAGGGTATGTGCGTCAGACATGCTGGCTGCCGCCCAACAGCCATTCTCACAGTGGTGCGTTCCCTTCCCTGTCTCCCTTGCAGCTAAGAGTGACCATGTGATCCAGCTCAAGCAAGTAAGACTGAAGGGGAGCTGGCTAGAAATGCCTCTGAGAAAGACTTTCTCTTCTTGTTCCAGTGACAGACCTTTGAGAACAGCTTTCTGGTCCCCTCATTTCTCCACTGCCCCCGTGTCCCTGGCTGTCCCTCCGCCAGCCGTTCCTTGGCTTCTTGCCTTAACATGTGGTTGCATGACGAAGTAAATACTGGAGCCATGGCAGCCATATTGTGACCAAGAGGTTAAAGCCTACCACCCTAAGGACGGCAGGTCAAAGGGGTATAGGGCATTCCTAGTGACACTGTGCAACTCCCAAATCAGCCGTGATACCATCTGATGACAAAGGTCACGCTCCTACCATGATGCCCCCTGCCTGGGTAGGTAACTGTGACTTAGAGAGGACAGACTTGCCTACAGTCACATGGTTAGCTTGTGGCAGAGCAGGGACAAAATTTCCAGAGGCCCTTCCACTGTGTCATAGGCCTCTCATCTACCTTAGTGCACCCCTGAGATGGGGGGGTGATGGGTGATACCAGGTAAGAAAAGCATCTAACAATTGCAAAACAAAGATTTTTTTCCACTTCTGTCTTAAAAGCTCTAGTTCCCAATAACTTGGGGGGCTTCTCTGAGGGTATTCTGTAAGCTTCTTCATTCAGCCCCTAATTCAGTCTTCATATATTGTTCAGGTACTGACCATGTACCAGTTAAGTGCTGGGGGTATAAGAGTGAACCGACAGATACGAGCCCTGCCCTCATGGAGCTTGAATATGAAGATAGATATCAAAGAAGTACTTTTACAAATGGTTAAATTGTAAGTGGAGTAGGTGCTACCCAAGAAGAAAAACCCAACCAGAAAGAGCTACAAGAGAAGGACCTACAGCAGGGGCGCAGGGTGGGTACAGGGCCCACCTCTCAGGAGGCAGCATTCCAAGTGGAGTGGGTACAGGCCAGAGAGACAGGGAGGAAGACGGGACTCCAGACTGGGGGGCGGGGCGAGGGCACAGCACAGGCAGAAGTAGCACTGTGGAGAGCCTGCATGGTCTCTGCGTGTCTTCCAGAGCCCCCAGCTGGCACACGGGGTGCCAGGAAATGTGTGCTAAATGAACAGAAGGCACTTCATAGGCTGGCACGTGGGACTGGAAGTCAGACAGCCCAGTCAGGGAGGCTGCTCTGGATCTGGTGCTGGTGCAGGTCTGATGTTCCCTCCAGAGAGAGGATTCCACTGAGTCTCATGGAGAAGTACAAATAGTGAGTTAATTCAATGGGGGAAGCATCACAAACACCAGCCAGGCTACGGGAGCTGGCAGGAACAGCAGACCAGCTTGAGGCGGGCACAGCAAAGGGGAGGCACCTGAGGATAATGTGTGCGTGGCGGCGGGGACTGGCCCTGGTGAAACCCCCCCCTCCTCTCCCTGTTGGAGCCCCGCTGACTCTGTTCTTGTACATATTCTCACTTGATGAAGTCTTGTGCGCAGTGGGCTTTGACCTGCAGGAGAGACCCTGGTCCCTGGTTCGCTGGATGCCACCAAGGGTGAAGACAAGCAGGGCAGTCAACAGTGGTCCAGAGGGCACTGTGTGGGCAGGGACAGGGGGTTGGTGAGAGGTGGGCACTGCCACCCCCGCAGCAGCCCAAATCCCCTAGGAGACGCTATTCATCCACTTAGTTCATTCTACAAATGGACACTGAGTACCTATTAGGAGCCGGATACACCCTGACTCTCCTACTCACTAATCGTGTGGACCACGGCCACGTTAACCTTCCTGGGCCCAGGTCTCTCCTCTAGAAAACAGGGATAATGACGGTCCCTCACAGGGCTCTCTGCAGTATTAAAGAATGTGTGCGGAGGGCCTGGCACACAGCTGGGCCCAATAACTGCCAGTCCCTAGTATTAAAGTCACAGACTAATCACAGACTAATCAGTGCCAAAGCCGGGCTAGACCACTCGCCTTGTCTCTCAGGCCACGGGTTCCCCGCGCACCCAGTGCAGCAGTGCCTTGACCTAAATGAGTGAGAGGCAGGGGGCCAGAGGGTACCTATGTTTTGAATGGCTGGCTCAGAGACCACCAGCTGCAGGTGTCTTACTAAGTAATCATGCTGGGCCCTTGTTTCTGATTTCCCAGAGTCCCAAGCGAGCAGAGGGACTGAGACCTGGAGGCCTCTGTTGAGAGGTCAGAAGCTTTGCTCTTTTCTAGGCATAAAGGCTGTTTCCTTGACTGGCAGAGCTGGAGCCATCCTCAAGATTACTGCCTCCAATCCCCACCGATGGCTTCCTCCTCCTCTCACCCACAAAGATGACCACTACATGCCAGGTGCCATTCATATAGCACCCAGGAGGCAGTGGGGAACAGAACAGACATAGCCCTGATTTCAAGGGATGCACAGTCTAGTAAACAAACAAGCAAATAATCATACAGTAATAAACACAAAAAGGGGGTGTAGAGTTAGGAGCCTGAAAAGGAGGTGACATGTGAAGCTGAGACCTGAATGATGAGATGGAGTGGATCTTGGATATATGTGAGGAAGAGCATTTCAGGCACAAAGAACAGCTCGTGCAAAGGTCCTGGGGCACCTTGTGTGTGAGAAGGATGGTGAGGAGCCAGCTGGGCTGGAATGGAGTAAATAACCGGGAGAGTGGAGGGGATGAGGTCAGAGAGAGCAGCAGGGACTTGATCACATAGGACTAGTGCACTACTTATATTTTTTCTTAATACACATTATACAGTCACCTATTAAAATAAAAAAAATGTTCATCTGTGTACCACCCTGAACCATCTTGACTTCCAACAGTTCTGCTCTAAGCACGGATCACTCTAAAATAGCAGCTTTCCCTCCTCTTTCCCTGACTTCTCCAGCCCTGCCTGAAAGGACTATTCTTGGAACACTGATAGATTCCAACTCACACAGCTAAGGAAAAAAGAAAAAGAAGAAGAAAAAAAAATCAGCCATCATCCTGTCACCTAGAGGGAAGCACCATCCTCATGCTGGTGTAAATCTCAGTTCTTTCACCTGCGAGTCCATATTGTTTCTCCAGAGACGGAATCATACTGTGTGGCTCTGTGTCACCCAGGAGTTGTCACCAGCTGTTTGGGGTCCCATCATCTGAATGGGCCCTGAGTCATGCAGCCAAACCCCTACCAGTGGACGTTCAGGTTGCTTGTGGATGGGAGTTCTTCCCAGCTTCAACTAAGAGCCTACTCCACCCAGTGAAGGCAGAAAGCTACGAAACCTGCACAGAACAAGCCAGAAGCTGGATGACTCCTGCCTCACAGGCCAGGCTAGAGTGAAGCACATGGGCACAAATGGGATCTTTCCGCTATTTGAAAAGAAGACACGAAAGACTCGATTTGAAACCCAGCTGTTTAATTGTGGGGTGAAGTTGTATGGTATGAGAAAAGTAATTAAAAAAATAAGATCCCTTAGTGATTCATACTATATTTAGAACCTGATATTCTGATGTAGAATAATATAAAACAGGAGGGTATTTAAAAAGAATAGTGTCAGGCAGACCAATCCCCCAGGGGAATGACTGGTACAAAACAAGGGGTATGTCCTATTGACAGTGACTTGCAGAAATCTGTTATAAAGATGCCATTTTTAATGAGGGGAAACTCAGGCCAGAAGCAAAGATGTCAGCTGCCAACTGTCACCAGATGGAGCCAGGGGCAAGGCCAGGACTTGTTGTGATTCCAGTACACAGCCTCTGCTGCCATTATCTGGAAAACAATGTGGACCTTGCCCTTTCTCAAGACTCCCAGTGCTGGGGGGTGGGCGCACGCCGGCTCTCATTCCACGGGGGCATGATGCTCTGAGCACTGCCTTCTCAGGCTCTGTTCCTTTTTCTCTTCTCAGTAGGGTGGGTGGTCTGATCCCTGGGACCCCAGCCTTGGATTAGAGACATCATGCCTTGGACTTGGAGACAGAAGACCTAGGTTCTTATGCAGTTTGGCCACTGACAAGCATTGGAATCCCAAGTGAAGTGGGCAGGAAAAGGCCCCCGAGAGCCGGGGCCTCTGGCCAGCCCTTCTTAGGTCAGCAGCACTGGCCTTGGCCTGGGGCTCCACCTTGGGGTTAGAGGAAATCCTTCGAGGCAGCTCTGCCAGCCTCCTGTGAGGATACCCTCGGCCTCCTAATCCACCCTCAGGATTAGGAGGCTCTTCCCATGCTAGTGTTTTGAGAAAAATACTGGCATTTCCTGTGGCAGCTTCTACCCGTTTTGTCACTCAGGAGACCTGGGGTCTGGCCTTGTCTCTGCCACCGAGCAGCTGCAGTGAGTCACTGGGACTTTGGATTCATTTCCTTTGTGTTTTGCCCAGCCTCTCGGACGGGTCAGGTGCCAGCTTCGGGCCTGGGTTGTGTCAGCTCCTTGTGATCACCCTGCTTCACTCAGCTTAACCAAGCTCTGTGGTCATCTTTACGTCTTTTTGGGGTGTAACACATCACAAAACGTGGGGGCAAGCAATCAAAGGGGCTCTTGGCGGACCAAGGATTGAGGAGATCTGAAATAGAGGCCTGCATCCCTCACTGAATTCAAGGTCTGCTCAGATGTCACCTCCTCAGACCACTCTGGCTAAAAGAGGCCCTCCATCATCCCCTGTCTTTATCTTGCTTTATTTTCCTTCAAAAGAGTTATCACCGCCTGACATAAATATATGTATTTACTTGTATACTGTTTCTCCTTCAAAACAGTTATCACCACCTAATATAAATATAGAGTTACGTGTATCTTATCTGTTTCACCACATACCAATGAGCTCCATGAGGGCAGGGCCCCCGTCTGTCTCACTGACCACAGCACCCTAAGCAGTGCCGGGCACACAGTGAAGGATCAATAAATGCTGGTTGAACGGCTGAACAAAACAGGTGATTGCTCAGGATCTCATCAGCTCTAAAATGGTGGTTCCACACATGACTCGCTTCTGCAAAGGTAGGCAGCTTTTAAATTGTGAGCCTGGAAACATGGGTCCCTCCCCGGCCCGACAACACCTCATATCCCTGGCTGCTGATCCCACGTCCACCAAGGGTGCTGAACAGCCTCCTGCCTGAAGGCCCAGGATCTGTGGCCTTTTCCTTAGGGGTTTACCAGGACCCCCCCCACCTTACCAGCGCCGGTCCACCCGCAAACCCCCTCCCCCTTAACCCTAACATCCTGCTTCTCGTAGGTTTTCGAAGGGTGAGGACATGCAGACACCTTATATTGCCCGCTCCATGTCATTTCTGGGAAAATCCAAAGCTGCTTTTTGAAATCCAACTGTTAAAAAGTCATTGGTTGTGTTGCAAAGACACGACAGAGAGCTTTATGGCTCCCGAGCCCGTTTTACGATGCCTTATGTAAAGACGTGAGCTTTCGTTAAACACAGTAAAAGCCGGTGAGGCAAATTGGTTCAATGTCGATTTTCCTGACTGAATCTAAGTAACATTTCTGGTTTCCCATCTGCCCGATTAGGGCAGCTGCTAGATTGCCCTTTCTTCCTCCACTGACATAATGAAATGAAGTATTCTTATTAGTGCGTTATGTTTAATATATGGATAATATTATACACCAGGGGGCAGTTTGCACAGCTTTTTGATTCTATTTTGTGGAGAAAGCATGAGTGAGCCTGCAGCGCTTTGCTCCTCTTGTTCAATCCTTGGGAAAACAACCCTTCCTGCCTCCAGTATGTTTGTTCATTATTTATGACCCCGCTCATTAGCCCCTGGGGTATGTTCTCATGAACCCCAGGAAACAGAGCAAAGACCACTAGAGCCTGCTATTGCTGGCAGACAGCTCACAGAACAGAAAGTCACCAACTTGAGCCACCTAAAACATCTCCCTTTCTGACCCCAGACTGACAAGTCCAAAAGGCTCTGTCGTCTAAGCAGACCAGGTGGGACTCAGACAGTCTGTGGGAGGGCTCCTCTCTGGGTTCTTCCTGGCTCCCTCACCACTCTCTGCGGGGTGCAGTGGTGACTCACTGCGGAATACGCCTATGAGGGACGATGAGCTTTGTAAACAGCAAATGAGGGCTGGCGTAGTAGCTGCTGTTTTTGCTGGCCCAGTTCCTATTCTCCCTGCCTTTGGAGAACCATCCTTCCTCCCACTTTGGGGCATCTCCCTATCCCTAGCCTAAGTTCCAGAGGTGAGCCCCTGATCCACACCTGGCCAGTCAGTGTAGCACACACTTGGATCCAGCTATGCCTGATGCTAGTATATTCCTAGGCTACTCAGTTACATGAGCCAACGTGTTTCCTTCTGTGCTTCAGTCACTCTTGAGGCAGGTTTCTGTTCTCAGCAACCAGGAAATTTTAATGACTACAGATACACTGCACAGCCCTTGGGATTTTGTTTGGAAGGATGGCAGCAGGACACTGGACTAGCCACAGAGACTTGCTGATGTGAAAGACGGTGCAGTTACTGGACACAACTGGTACTGCGTAACTCCTGAGGGCTCTGAGGGCTCCAGTACTTCAGGAAAGCCCCTGCTCCAGCCCTACTTCACGGTGACCAAGTCAAGCTGGAGATCACTTTCTCTTATACACGTTCCAGGGACCAGCGACTCCCGAAGCACTCCCTGCTGCCCCTCAACACCCCTCCCCACCCCCAAATTGGGAACTTCACTCTCCTTGCTTCCCTTCTTGATTACAGATGCGGGCAGCCTGGAAAACACTTATCACAGGCTCTTGGTTTGTCTCTTCCTGTTCTTTTAAAATGAGGACTTGTTTTGCTTTCCCTTCTTACCAGTGATTGAGCAGGAAGGACACCAAAACACCACCACCAACTGGCAGAGACAAAGGGGCATGAAAGAATCCCCCGTTCCCTGGATTAGGCTGCTGGGCACGCACCCAGGGGGCAGCTTCAGGATTTCCCCCAGAGCCTCCCAAGCACTGCCCCAGATGGTGGACCGTTCTAGGTGAACATTTGTTCTCAAACTCTGTCCTGCCGAGGACAGAGTTCAAGGCAAAAGGTACAGGTCACTGAGACAGGGCAGGGTTCCTTGGGGAAATCACATTTCTCATGCCCTCCGGGGAAATGCTTGTGATGAAGTCTGCCAAAAGCAAGTCTGAATCCACATTCCTCTCCAGAGTAACGCTCGTCTCCCCCAGACTTAATGGCAGTGGTCAGTTGCCACGCCAGCTCTGCCAGACAAAGGGGCCACGTCTGCACTCAGGCCCCTGAACCTCTCCGACGGTACCATGTAAGCCGCATTCTTCTGGTTCCCCGTGTCCCCTGTTTGTTGAGTCTTTGAAAGAAAGTGAGGCAGAATTCCAGGTGAGGGCATGTCTTGCCAGACTGAGAGAAATACAGTCACAGAGACATGCAGCAGAGCCCAGCCCAGCCAGCCTTCCTTCCCCGGCAGTGCATGTGGCCCAGAAAGGATGCCAGTCTCCGTGTGGTGGATTTAAATAGCCCCGCCGTGGCCGCCCGGGTTTCCCATCCCAGGCTTTCTCAGGCAGATGCAAGCTCCTCATTCATAACCACTATAAGTATGATCACGACCCAAAACAGAGAGTCCACAAAAATCACTTTGCGGGCTTCCACATCCACTCTCCTCTCCAGGGATGTTGGAGTTGGGGTAGCGTGTTCTGCTCTTGAGGCCAAAAGCATCCACTAGGGCTGAAGGTGGTGCGGAGGCCGCTGACAGCCCAGCTGCGGCCTCTCGGCCTGTCTTTGTGATGGCCGGGGCTGGCAGGTCATGGAATCGGGGCTCAGTTGGTGGTTCTGCTGCTCGTCTGTGAGGCCAGCAGGAGGCTAAGTAGAGTCTGGTCCCTCATCATGAACTCCGAGCCGCTGCTGTGGAGCAGACCTGCTCCTGGTCCAGTGGCTGGCAGCGGAGGGATTTCAAATGTGAATCAAGTCTGAAATTGGCTCACACGGAAATCAAGCAGTTCACGGAGGCGCCTCTCCAGCTGCCATCCTGAGAATCTGTCCGCTTGGTCAGGCTCTCCTCATTGGGATTTCAGGTAAAGACAAAAGAAAAACACACAATGCCTATCATCCAAGTCTGCTCGAATGCATACCGCTCAGCCACACGAGGAGCAGGGAGAGCTGGGTCCTAGGGAAGAGTAAGGATGGCCGGCACCTGTTGACCCCATAGTTGCCAGCACTGTGCCCAGGGCTGGACATTCATGCATTCAATCCTCCCAACGCCCCTGGGACCTCAGCTCCTGGCATCCAGCTCAGCGCAGCTATGTGAGTGTGAGTGCCAGCTCCATCTTAAAGATGAGGAAACTGGCTCACAGAGAGGTTTTAATGCACTTTCTCAAGGTCAGGCAGCAAGTAAACACGGGTATTCCCAAGAGCCCAAGCTCCTAACTACTGTACGGACAGCCCGCAGACCACAATTTCCAAGGAATACTGATGATATCAAGCACATTTGGAGGAAGGAGACCGGGCTGGTGAGGGGCAAGACTTCTGACCAACTGCAAAGGAGGGGAAAGGCATTAGGAAGTGGTCCCAACAATCAGGAGGCTGCTATTACCACACCGGCCCCTTAATCGGTAAGTCTTTAATACCTTTCCAGTGTCACAGCTTAATCCTCATCAAATGAATGCCCTGCTCTGCCCCTTCTGCTGACCCTTCACAGCACTGCCTCTGCTCCACTCACCGCTCTCTACCTGATATTCCTATTCCTTAGGATGCGTCTCAGCCCTCTCGCTGGACGGAAAGCCCCTTGAAGGCAGAATCCAGCTCAGATTCCTCCTCCTGCCCCAGAGCCAAACCCATGGTTGCTGAAGGAGTGAACAATGAATGAATGAATGGGGCCTGTCCTGGAAGACGCCTGACACTGTGTGTCCCCACCAAATTCACTTTTGCTTATTAGCACCATTGCCAACTGCTGAGACAGCTGTTCTAAGACACTTCCACATCAAATGCGCTTTAAGCTCCAACATGCAGGATGATCAGCGTGGTCTAGGTGCAGGGATGGCTAGAGCCCGGGAAGGATGGTGGGAAGGGGAAGAGAACACACATGGTTTTCCAGCATCGAATGTGGACACAAACAGGGGCTCCCAAGAATGGACTTCAGTTCAATGAACACTTCGCCAACATCTACTCAGTGCAAGGCACAGCCTTTGCCTCTTTGAAGCAGATCACGCCCCACTACAAGGAGGCAGCATTCCCACCATGTGTGAGGCTGACGGTGTACCAAGTCCTATTTTGGTGCGATGGCTGCAGTGCCCGAGGGTGGTGCTGCCCGTGCCCTCGGAAGCCAGGCTGTTCCTCTTGCACCGGCTCCAGCATCCCCAGCTCCAACACGGACTGGCCGGCTCACACAGATCACAAAACGTCCCTGGGGCTCTTTGGCTGATCATGCAAGAATGTGTAAGCAAATATCCTGCTTCCCAGTGTGGGGTCTGTTGTTTCAAGCCCGTCACCGTCACTGTGCTCTGAGGCTCAGATCATGGACCATCTGAAGCCAAGCATGTGTGCCTGGTGGCACTTTTCACAAAGAACAAAGTGCCCCGTGCAGGAGCGGCCTGGACTGCGATGTCCACATCCAAAGGAGAAGCGCCAACAGGGCTGTGGAGTCCAGGGCTGCACAGGGCTCCTCTGTGCAGCTTCAGACTAAACCTTCACCACATCCTGCCCCAATCCATCATTTCTCCCAAAAGAGATGACAGAAATTCTCCCTCTGTGTCCTCAGCACCCCCTGATCCTATGGCAGGAGGGGCCGCTCAGAGGCTACGAGTGTGTCAGGGCCAGAGTGTGGAGGGCAGCGAGCCTCTGACACCAGTTCCAGGGAAGCTGTGGGGATGTGGAGCTGGGCCTTCCTAGACAGCAAGTCTCAGGACTTCAGGAATATTATCATTACCATCATGTCCCTGAGCAAAATAAAGGGGAGGGGGCTGGACAAGGCCACTCTCAGGCCGGCCCTGCTGCCTCCCTCTGCTGTAGAGACACGGCAAGGGGCTTTCTGAGCTGGCTAGTGTGCCACTACCCAGAACAGTGACAAGTACCCAACACTCCCTTTTGGGTTTTCCAAGCATTTTCACAGATATTACTTGAACAATAATAACAGTTCCTACTGATTAAACACTAACTTTGTGCTAGGCATCTCTGTATATTATCTCATTTAATCCTCACAACAAGATCTCAGGGATAAGGAACACAGTTATCCCCATTTTACAGATAAGGAAACTGAGGCTTAGGGAGGTTAACATACTGCTTGGCTAAAGTCTCAGAGCCGGTTAGCAGCAGAACTGCAGGTGGAAGCAGGGTCCCCTTCATAACCTCCATCCCAACAGCCCTGGTAGTGGCCCCGTTTCACAGTAATGGGGGAGGTATGAGAATCAAAGCGACTGTCTGGCCCACTGTCCCAGAGCACAGGCTTCATACTAGCCATCTGCAGCCTGGAGTTGGGCCAGAGAGAGATGTGTTTTGTTTGGCCTGCAGTGGTTTCGTTTTTGTTTAGCTTTTTTTTCATTGGAGCAAACATTTATAAATCAGGAGAATTCTCACAAAGAGATACTAATTTCTGGCTTCTCCTGAAAAAATCGGACATGCTGATCTGCCTTCTCAGGTGGGACCTGAGTTTGGCTGCCTGCTATGGGCAGGCCAGTGCTCTCCAGTGATCCACTGGCCCCACTGATCTGCAGCCCTCAGTCTACTGCCTGCTGGCCCTATTGGCACTGTGACCCCTTCAAAGAGCCAGTTAGTGGCATTAGCCATGTTCCCGTTAGACTAAATGTTTCCAGCATGTTGGTAGGAAGGAAAAGTGCTAAACTAATGGCAGATTTTTGTTCTTGTTGTTGTTATTCTAATAAATATGGGTGGGAATAATACTAACAAATATGGCCAGGAATTTGACAGGTCCAATGAAACTGGAGTATTTAGTGGGAACCATGTTCTAACTTATGAAACAGATCCAGTTTGCTTCCATCTTTTAATGCAGCCTCACTGGAGGATGTGACACACCCCATGGATCTGACAAGAAGCACAGCCAACCAGAAGTCTCTGCACAGCTGGAAGTTTGGCCACAGGCCATGTCTGCACTTAAGTGCTGCTTGGTCAGACACAGGGAACACTAACGACAATCACGTGGCCTCAGCTGCCAAGAAGTGGCCCAAAAGTGATGGGAAGCAAACCTCTTGAGCTAGCCAATGCAAAGGCACTTAGCCAACCAGCAGGAAAGGTACCTATGCATGGGTTGGCAAGGAGGAAGGAATCCAATCTCTAAACACTGGAGTGCCCCAGGCTCAGACCTTGGATTGCCTACTCAACATCTCCACTTAGATACGCACTAGACATTACAGACTAAATGGGTTGGTCACTGAACTACTGATTTTCCCACCAAACCTCCTCCTCGGTCAGCCTGCCTCTCCCGGCTAAAGGCAAATACTGTTGCCTAACGAAGACTCTGAGTGTGATACCTGCTCTCTTTTTTGCTAAAAGGGAGATTCATAAGTGTTAAAGAGGTGTCAAAGACATAGTAACACCAAACTCAAGAGGAACTGAAAGAGAACTGAAAAAAGAACTTTCCCATCATGGGATTCAATATTATAGAATTCCGGGTCCTTGTTACCATCGCAAATCATCTTGGGGGTCATCAGCAGTGCCCAGCCCACACAGCAAGGGACCCTGGAGCACACGATTCTGGAATCCAGTCCAGTGTCTAATCTGATTCAAGCAGATGAAAGAGTGGAGGGGGCTTTAGGGCATGGGGGGATGTTAGGGTCCCGGGTGCCAGTCACGACAATAGCCTGCCCAGAGGAAGGGAAGGGTAGGGGGTTATCCAGTCTCAGCAGATCCACTGGAAACTGAGAGCGGATGACAAGAATTCTGGGAACACAGCAACCTGAAAGAGATTAGCACCTCTAATCCATCTGCACATCCTGAATCACAGAGTTGCTGAGGCCTCTGGGTAGACGGGGGTACATATGGGAGATAAGAGTGAAACACTAGTGTGAGGATTACCCTTTTACTTGAAGAGCAGCTTCAGAGAGCTCTGGAGCAAGAATCAAAAGCTGCGGATACCCGGAAGAGACTGGCCAAGAGAGACCTGTGGACCCCAGTGTGTGTGTGGGAATCTGGGGAGGAGGGATGGGGAGTTTGAAATTGGCTTTGCCTGGTTGGCCCTGGTCTCCCTGGACCTCAGGAGGCCAAGAAGGAGCTGAACAAGTGGGCTGCATTTCCCCTGCCCCTGGGACTGAAGGAGAAAGGGGAAGCCAGGGAGAAAAAAACTCCTCCTAGATATCCCAGGAGCAAACCAGTGGCTCACCTACCTTGACACCACTGGCCCAGAGGGCGAGGGCAGCTCCACTCCGCAGTGGAGACCTGCCACTCTGGACTCCACAACCAGAAGCAACGAAAAACTCACAACATGCTTCAAAGTCCCAGCAGAAGAAGATCAGTCAGTATAAACAGTGCACATGTTCCAGGAAACAAATGACAAGTCAAACAGAAAATCACATGAGCCCTAAAGCAAGTCAGGAAAGACATAAAAGACTTTCTGCATATTAAAAAAAAGTCTTCCCAACTATAGTAGGTGAGTCCCTGTTGAAATGTGAATTAGTGGTCTGGAAGACCAAAAGGAAAAATCATCTCCAAGTATAGAGCAAAAGTATAGAGAGACAGAATTCATGAGGGAAAAGACAAAAGACCTGGAGGAAAGACCTAGGGCTAGGGGGATCTAACTTGAGAATATTGGTTGTTCTAGAAGAAGGAAAGGGAACTGATGGAGGAGAGCCAGTAATTAAGTAACAAATAGAAGATAATTACAAGTAGCTAATAGAAGATAATTCCAAAAAAAGACTCGAGTCTGCAGATTGAAAGGGCTCACAAAGTTCCAGGAAGGGTGGCAAGGACATATACACAGGTTATCCTGGTAAAATTCCTCAACTTTGAGGATGAACACAAAACCCTAAAAGCTTCTAGACAGAAAGAACCTATAAAGAAAGAAAAAAAAAGACTGATACCGGACTTCTCATCTGAAATACTACAGGCTAAAAGAGAGTAGAATACCATCTACAGACCACTCATAAAAGAGAACCGAAATCCCTCAAATACTGATACTTTGTATTTTGCCCATTGTTTTTGCCCATGAGGGCAAAAGATATTTGCCAATATGCAAGGATCCACAGTTTTACCACCCACACGTCCCATCTGTGGAAAATACTTAAAGCAACAAACAACAAATGCACCAGAACAGAGACTTCAACATAGGCGGGGGTGGGGGTGGGGGTTGGGGGGGGGGAAGGGCGCGGGGAACGAACAGGTCAGGAAAGCACGATAAATATGGATGTCACACACTTGCTCCCTCCCCTTTCTCCTAAATCTAAACAGAGAAAGGTGGACTCTCTGGGAACACAACTGATAAATAAGGACTCTGAAAATAGAAAGGACATATTATCAGGGAAAGTCCAACCACAGCCCAAAGCTAAAAATATTAAATTATCCTAACAAAATCAAGGAGTTGAAAAGGAAGGGAGTAAAATTCTTCCAAGGTCTCATCTTAAATAGGGGACAGGGAAATAATTCTAAAGGTCTCATCCCACTGAAGTAAAGTATAGAGGAAACAGAGCAACTTGGAGGGAGAAACAGTTATTTTGTGTTATCTTGCATTCAAATAATCAGAGAGCAATATGTATTTGATTATGAATTAAGGGGGAAAGAATGTAACCTTTAATAAGATGGAAAAGTAGAGAACTTCCAAATTGACAAGGGAAATGCAAAGCAACTACATCAAACCAGCACAAACAAGAGGAAAGAAAAACATGAAAATAGTGATGGAAGGAAATTAAAAACATACCATAATATGGAAGGAATAAAGTCAAGTACATCAGTTAATGAACAAGATGTCAGATTGGGATTAACAATTAGAACAGAAAACAAAACCCATGTACACAATGTTTTTTAGAATCTAACTAAAATAAATGTATGTAGAAATGTTGAAAATAAATGCATAGACAAATAGATACCAGGCAAATGTAAACAGAAGGAAAGCATGAGTGCCAAAATTAATTAGATAAAGGGGAATTTTAGTTGAAAAATACTGCAGAGGATGAAGATATTTGTAATGATTAGAGGAACACTTTATGAAAAAGTTACAACCACCAGAAACTTGTATGCATTAGACACCAGAGAAGCTAAATATACAAAGCAAGTATTAGAAATGGAATAAATAAAATATTGATGTGAAATTTCAAAGATGGCTATTTCAGAAATGGAGAAATCTTATAGGCAAGTATTAATTAAGATAACAGAGAAAATGAATAATATAATTTGAATTTCTAGAAATATGCAGGACCTTACATTCCTTGAACACAAAATAAACTATCTTTAGGGACTGGATCATTTACATAAACTGATTACATGTTGGGTTGCAGAGATAAAACCTTAACAAATTTTACAAAGGAGAGCTTTTATATACCACAATATCTAATCACAATCAATAAAATTAGAAACTAAAAAAAGTGAGAAGAAAAATATTGACTTAGAAATTAAAAAGCCCACTCCTAGATAAATCTAGGATTGAAGAGGAAATCAAAAGGGAAATGACAAACTAGCTAGAAGGCAGTTAAAGAGACTACTTCATACCAATTCCCATGGGGCAGAGCAAAAGTCATGCTCAGAGGAAATTCAAAGGCTCTATGATTAAAGAAGGAATATGAAAAATAAAGAAACTTAGCCCTCTTCTTAAGAGATTACCAAAAGAACAAACCAAAATGAAAGGAACATGACTGCAAATTAATAAAGTTAAAAGCTGGAATTAATAAGATTAAAAAATAGTAGAAGAGTGGAGAGTATAAGTACAAAAACTGAAAATAAGTAAAATAAGACTTTAATGAGACTAAGAGGAAAAGAGCAAATTTACAAAGATCAGAAATGAGAAAGAAGACCCAACCACAGCTGCAGAAGAGAAAAGCAAAATCATAAAAGAACACCACATGCAGCCCTATGGCCACAAACCTGAAAACCTGATAATTCCATAGACAAACATAAATTACTAAAATTGATCCAAGAGGTAGAGGAACATTTGCAAAAACAAATTACCATAGAAAAACTGCAAAGATGATCAAAGATCTACTATCGAAAATGGCACTAGGTGTTTAGTGCCAGATAGATTCAATGAATTTTATCCAACCTTTAAATGACAGATAATTCCAACATCACTTCAAGGATTCTAGATCATACTAAAAGATGGAGAGTTCCCCAATTAATGCTATGAAGCCACTATAACTTTAATTATTAAAACATGAAGAAGATAGCACAAGAAAACTATAAACCATTCTCATTTATTAAAATTGATGCAAAAATTATTTGCATAATTGAATCTAGCTAAGTATCAAAAGAAAAAAACATGTTACAACTAAACCTGTTCATCCTAGAAATGTGAAGTAGTTCAACATCATTATCCATAACAACTACAAAGATGGGAAAGTCATATGCTCACATTAACAGATGCCGGAAAGGTACCTGGTAAAATTTAGATCATTTCTCATTAAAAACCAGGAATAGAAGCTAATTGTTTATACAAAATAGAAACTATTTACCAAAACTCAATAGCAAATATGATTTTAAACAGGGACATTCTAAAATCATTTTCACTAAAATGTAGAACGAGATAAGGATGAGTGTAATCACCATTATTATTTATCATGACCTACTACTACTACCTAATGTAGTAAAGCAAGAAAACGGTATCAGTGTTGTAAAATAAGAGCTAAAATAACCTTTTTGATGATATTTGGATATCCACAAAACCTAAGAGACCACTGTAAAAAAGAAAAAAAAGTCTACTATAATTAATAAGAGAATTGGTAAGGTAGCTGGATCCAAGATAAATATTCAAAAATTAATATTTTTTCTAGTAATAAACACCTAAAAGAGAAAATTTTAAAATAGCCTATCCACAACAAAATTATAAATATCTAGGGATAAATTATACAAGAAACTTACAGAACCTATGTGAAGAAAACTATAAAAATCTTACTGCCCACCAGTTCTATTCCTAGGTACATACCCAAGAGAAATGTGTGCTTAAGTTCACCAAAAGCTATGAACACAACTGATCCTAGCAGCACTACTGCTGATAGCTCAAAGCCAGAAGTCACCCCCATCACTTGGAGAAGAAGTGAATAGAAATGAATAGAACTGAGGTTAGTCACGCAATGTAATACTATACAGCAGTGAAAAGAAACAACGACATCTATACCCAACGGTGTGGATAAACCTGAATGTCAGGTAAAAGACAAAAACAAAAGAGTACATACTGAATGACTCCATTTGTAGAAAATACAAAAATGGGCAAAACGGGTCTATGCTGTTGGAAGTCAGGAGAGTAGGGGTGATGACAAAAAGAGATCAGTGCAGGCCATGTTGAGTCTCCAGGTGTGTTCATGTTGTGAAAATTCATCGAGCTGTACATTAGGATTTGTGTATTTTTACTAGGTATGTTATACTTCAAAAAGAAAATTTTACTGAAGGATATAAAACCAGATTTGAAGAAAAGATACATGTTCTCGAATGAGAACACAGTATTATTTTAAAAATCTCCCCCTTTGTATAATGGAATGTAATACAAATTTTAGTTAGAATTTCAACAAGGTTGTTTTGTTTTGTGTTTTTAATTGGAAGCTCAATCCCAGAAAGACTTGACATCTCCCTCCCACCCCCAGGCTGGGGAGGAGGTAGAGGCTCAATGCTGGATCCCCCATCACACTCAGCCGCCCATGCATGCCTCAGCTCTGCTGCCACAAGAGAACAGAAGCATGTAGCCCACGAGGTCAGAGCCAGGCCTCCGAGACCTTCCATGTCTGTGCAGACCTCCTGCTGGGGGTCGAACCTGAGTGGGACCCAACAATTGTAGTTTCAGCCTTGAAACTAGCAGGGTGGTCCAGTGAGAGTGCCTGCTTTCACTCTGAATAGATGAAAAGAGTGGCCAATATCTGCTCCATTGGGCTGGAAAGAAAGAATCTTTTCATTTCTCAAATTCACTTCTGACTTTCTTTAAAATCTTCTCAAGCAGCTAAGCATTGCCTTATGGTTAGCTTAGGTGACATTCACGCATCCCCTATTAAGGAGAAAGGAGCTGTTCTCTTCTACCCCTCTTCTTCCAGGCAACGAAGCAAGTTTGGAAAAGACATGTGACTTGCTCAAGGTTACCAGTGGGCAAGCGGCCAGTGCTGGGGCTCACCTTCGGCCTTCTGCCTCCACTTGCAGGCTTCCTCCCCGCTAATCTCTGTGATAAGATGAGTCACACACTGCTGCGGGTGAGATGGAGGGAGGGTGGGGGTGATGGGTCCTGGCACCAGACCCAGGGTCCTCGAGGGAGTCTTTCGGGAGAGCTGGCCAAAATCTGGGCCAGGCTAGAGGGGCCCCAAGGGGGGTGACGCTGTTCCCTGCTCCAACACTTGGCTCCAGACACAGCTGCTGCTGCTGCTATCTCGTCGGACACTCGGAGGTCAGTCAAGAGCAACTCCCCCGCTGAACTCCTGGAATGAGGCAAGTGAGGCAAGCAGGTGAGCCCATCACCAGAAGCCCCACTGCAGCCTCAGAACCCGGCTCTGGCACGGCACCTCTTCGGGGGCCACAGGGGCTCCACCCACCAGATGGGCCCTGTGAGCTGCGGGAGGGCAGCTCAGCAAAGCCGCGGGGTGTCTCCCTCCCTGTGAACACAGGGCCCACCCAGCTGCTCCTGAGAAGGTACAGCATGATGGGGCCAGGAGAAAAGTGGGGAGGGCGTCTGGGAGTCCGCCTGAGTATCCCTGATGACGGCATGTGGATGAGCTGCTCCTGGTCTGATGGCTCGGTGAGGCCACGGGTCCTCGGAATGGGCTGGTACCGAGACAACACTCCCGAGACCCAGGGCAGGACTCAGACCTCAGACATGGGTTGGAAGAGGTCAACGGCCTCACTACCCAAACACACTGAGGAATTACTCCGCGCCAACATCGTGCTCAGTGCTTTACACATACCATCTCATTTCATCCTTGCAACAACGCTCTGAAGAAGGTGCTATTGTTATCTCCATGTCACAGAGGAGGAAGTAGAGGCTTAGAGGGATGAACTTGCTAGCTCAAGGTTACACAGGTAGTAGGTGGCAGGTGCGGGCTTCTGTTTAACTCCACAGCTTGTGCTCTTAACAAGGCGCTCCGAGACCCAGCTCACCCTGACTCCCTCCTGGGCTGGCCCTGCTCTCCCTGTGCCTAGCGGCCTACTGAGGCTGCCAGTACAGCCCAGGACTCACTGCTTCCCCTGAACCTCAATATGAGGGGGTGCTTCCAGCAGCCTGGCGTCTGGGGCCAACCTGGGGGACGTGGAGTCAGAAGACCTGGGTTCACAGAGGCTGTACCCAACCAGCCCTGCTACTGCTCTGTCATCCAGAGACTAATAACCAATGGGGAGACGGCAGAGTGCCTATAATTACCTTGTACCTTCACTTATGTTCTCAATGAATCATAAACACATTTCTGGCCTGATCAGCTCATCGGAGGTGAGAATTCCCTCTATGCTTCTGAGCGTGGCCCTACTTTGCTGGTGGGAAGATGATTTCTTGCCCTCCTTGTAATTTATCTGCCCACTGCTCCTTCTGTAGGGAACAAGTCTAACTTGTCTGTACAACAGGGCCTCAGAGAATTGGAGACTGTAGCTGATGCCTTCCGGCCTGAAGCCTTCTAGTTCCATCGAAGACCCCAGAAAAAGTACTTCCAAACACCCCGAAATCTAACAAGATGCTTCAGAATCCACCCTGGAGCCACCTGTTCATCAGAGAAAAAGGCGGCCTGGCTGACAGACTGGAGTTGCAGTTCAGGGAGAGGTGGGGGTGGGCAGATAATCCCACTTGGTACAGAACTGACTCCTGCAGGGGAAAGCTTGGTATGCCAACCTTGGGGGCAGACTGAATTCTGCCACATGATCTGCAGGACCCTCAGCTAACAATGGTTTGCGTGTTGGCCAGGGAAGGGCGAGGCTGGGGAGGGTGAGGAGACTCATCCACAGCAAGCTCTTCTTTACGAAGGAGGCTGTGAGGAAAATCCTACTGGTACTTGACCCCCTGGGGGTATTACAATCCTTCTTCCTAGGACCCATCTCAGCAGAAGAGGAATATATTTGCTATTCTGTAAAAGTTAATTAACTATTATTAAAACATGCCCTTGAGCTTAATGACATTCTTTATTTTTTCATTTACATATCACAAGCCTTCAACTGATGGTAACTCCTTGAGCTGACTCTTCAACTTGATTTCATTTGTGCAGTTTTAAGAACTTCTTTCGTCAAATACGCATGCAGATTCACAGCGAGTCTTAAATGTAACAGGTAATTTTGCTGGCTGAGTAGGCTAGAACATTGGACTTGGGGTCAGAAGACGTGGGTTCAAAGGCCAGACCTGCTATCTACTACCTGGAGGATCCAGAATAAGTCATTTAATTTCTCTGACTCTCATCTGTAAAGTGGAATAATCCCCACCCAGACACCTTTACAGAGTTATTGTGAGGACTGAGTGAGATGTCTGTGATAGCCTGTTGTAGACTGTAAAACACATAAGGGGATGTTGAAACAAAAACAAAATATGTTGGATAGTTCTTGGACTTGGAGGTAGAACCTTGGGTTGGACATCCGTGACTTTGGACTACCAACTGTTCTTTCACCTCTCTGCCAGCATCAGCAGTTTGGCGCACCCCCCCACCCCGACTCTTGTTCAGTGTCATTAAGGTGGGGTCTGGGCACACTGGACTCCCCAGAGCCACAGTGATTGTTTCAGGGGTGGGAATGCAAGCCGGTCAGAAGCAATGAGAATCAGTAAGCCCTCTCCTGGGATATCCAGTAAGGAAACTCACACTTTCCATGGGGATTCAAAGCTGAGGCATGTATGGCCTGAGGCTGAGGCCACATCTCGTGGGCCTGACAGGCGAGCCCATCTGAGAGCAAAGTTAAGAGAGGGGAAGGCAGAGAAGAGAGACGCAAGTGCTGAGGGTATCTTTGGAGCCTCTGGATCCACACTTTTCAGTGCTGGGTACTGCCAAGTTTCTTTTTTATTAAAGCCAATATGGGCAAGATTTCTATCATTTGCAGCCGACAGGGTCTAATACACAACCTGAATGAAGGTGGGAATGACAAAGAATCAGGATCAGTTTCCGGTTTTGTTTCCCAAGGGAAGACACTGTCCTCTGTGCTCTGCTTTCTACCCAAGAGCCATCAGCTAAACCTGGCCTCCGCACAGGGCTTATGCTGAGGGCAGTCTAACTTCTGCACAAGTGCAACTGCTCAGGGGAATATTAGCAGTGGCCTTTCCTATTCTAACTGCCCAGGCCTCTGAGTTCTTCAAGAATTCCTTCCTTGGGATGCCCTTGGACTTAGGTGTGTGAAGCCAGGATGCCTGGAGCTGCGACAGCGAGTAGCCAGCTAAGTGCTGAGGCTGGCGGAAAAAAAAAGACAGAAAGAACTGGGTCCCTGACAGCTGTACTGGGCAACCTCGGGACTGCTTAATCTCCTTGATACCTTCTTGACATGTGAGCTACTAATTTCCTGTATGGTTTAAGCCATTTTGATTTGGGTTTTCTGGCACTTGCAACCAAGAGCCCCCTAACTGACAGGAAGCTCACTTCAAGCTTCTCTCTCCTCCTTGCAACTTTCCCAGATCATGCCACCTCCGCAGCACTGCCCTCCCCAGTACACACTCACTGGATTCTCTGTCAATAGCAGGAAAGTGAAAGTTTTCTTCCCAAGTGTGGGTTTCTGAAGTGTTGAGGAGATGTTGAGGCCACATTTGGGTTGAGCAGGGAACAGCGTCGTGGCGGTGTCTGCCACGAACTTAGGAGGCGGCTTATCCAGCTTCATGCGACCAAACAAAACTCCTGATTTTGCTGCCCAAACCTGTTCCTCCTGTGCTCTTCTAGGGCTCAGCAGCATCTCCATCTTATCAGTTACTCAGGCCAAAAACCTGGAATTCGCCCTCGACTCCTCTTTCTCTCACACTCACATTCAGTGTGAAAGGAAATGCAGAAAAAGATGTTCTTTCTCCCAAAAAACTCTTTCCTCATTCCCAGACTTCTTTCAAATCTCTGCTTCAAAGTTACCTTGGAGGGGATGTCTCTGACCACCCACCTAGAATAGCAGCTCCTTCTATCCCTCTTACTCGGCTTTATCTTTCTTCATAGCCCATCTGCCCTGATACATTTTTTTTAAATCTCTTTAGGTGTCTGCTTCCCCATCCCTGAGAGCTGTGGCTCTGCCTTATTTGCTAATGCACCTCGAGACCCAGAGCAGCTCCAGGCACAGAGCAGGCACCTAGTAAACATCTGTTCAGTGGACAAACTCTTTTTTGCATCCTCCACTGCTCTCGGCACAGGATTTTGTACGTACTAGGTGCTCACAAAGTTTGTCTATAATGTGATCACGTCAGCACTTCAATTTCATTTCCGGCAGAAATGGAAGTTTCCTTGCTACATATGGACAAGGACTGGAAAGTAGCACAGAAAAACGGAAATAGCAGTTAAGGGTGGAAACTTTTGCATGCTATATTCTCTAAACATTGTAACGACAGTACAATTAAAAGGCACAGGTATGTTATACTATCTAAGAACCATTTCAAAGAATTGTACATGTTCTTCTTAGCAGTGTCGGTTAAAGTAAAGCAGTCTGTGTTTTGTTAAAGGCACTGAAAAGTAAGACATGCAGACAAAATCTCCCTCAGAACCCCTTATCCCCAGAGACATCTACAGAGAGACTTCAAACCTTTATGAACGGGAACCCTCCTACACTGTTGGTGGGAATGTAAGTTGGTGCAGCCACTAAGGAAAACAGTATGGAGGCTCCTCATAAAACTAAAAATAGAATTACCATATGATCCAGCAATCCCATTCCTGGGCATATATCCAGACAAAACTATAATTCAAAAATACACATGCACCCCTGTATTCATAGCAGTGCTATACACAATAGCCAAGACATGGAAACAACCTAAACGCCCATCGACAGATGAATGGATAAAGAAGATATGGTATATATATATATATATATATATATATATATATATATACAATGGAATACTACTCAGCCATAAAAATAGTGAAATAATGCCATTTGCAGAAACATGGATGCAACCAGAGATTATCATACTAAGTGAAGTCAGAAAGAGAGAAAGACAAATACCATATGATATCACTTAATTGTGGAATCTAAAATATGACACAAATGATCCTATCTATGAAACGGAAACAGACGTAGAGAGCAGGCTGGTGGTTGCCAAGGGGGAGGGGCTTGGGGGAGGGATGGAGTGGGATGCTGGGTTTAGCAGATGTAAGCTTTTATACACAGACTGGATAAACAACAAGGTTCTACTGTACAGCACAGAGAACGATATTCAATATCTTATGATAAACCATAATGGAAAAGAATATTTTTAAAATGTATATATAACTGAATCACTTTTCTGTACAGCAGTAGTTAACACAACATTGTAAATCAACTATACTTCAATAAAAAAAAGAAAAAGAAAAAAAAACTTTATGAATGACTTTCTGAGAGCCGCAATCTTCAAGAGATATTTGTGAAAATGCACAGTCGATATCACAATTGCTCTGTCTTTATGTGGTATTTAATTTCCAATTTCAAGTATCATTTCATGGGGGTTAATTATCAAGAAGCCATACAGGTTAAACAATTTTTGCCTTAGAAAGCACTGAGTCTAATCCTCCATCTCGGGCAGAATGCTTGCAAATATTCATACATCCAGCCAGTATTTTTCAAGAACTAACCACATCCCTGCTCAAGGAGCCCCTATTTCCCTAGGGAGACAAAGGGGTACCTATTTTTATAGGATTTCAGGGAAGAGGATGTGAGTTGGGCTTTGGAGGAGCACTGTTCAAGTCACTGTTGTCCAGTTATGCACTGAGTATCTATTATGTGCAAGGTGCTCTACCAGGCCCTGCAAATTCAGACACAGGGCTGTCCACAAGAAGCTTATAATCCACTATGTGAGATAAGATCTGGAAAAAACTAACCTTAATAAAAAGCAGCAAAATGTCAGATGCCTGAAGAGAAAAGAAAAACCACCCATGTTCTAAAGGGGTTCAGAGGAGGAGGAAGCACAGCTGACTGGAGGAATCAGGTGCGGCTTCGGGAAAACCATGACACTCTGTGGCCTAGAAGGAAAGGTGGGCGTGACAGGCAGAGATGTGGGACGTGTGGGTGGGGGTTATTCCAGGTAAGGGAAACCATGCACCCAAGGCAGGGAGGCAGCAGGGTGCAGGGCGCAGGTGGTTCCGATCTGCTCAGGACGGCCAGTCCCAGCCTGTGTGCTCTGGGCAGCGCAGTCAGGGGTAGGGGTGTGTGTGTGTGTGTATGTGTGTGAGAGAGAGGGAGAGAGAGAGGGAGAGAGGGAGGGAGGGAGAGATGGTGACTGCAGGGAGCTGAGCTGGGCAAAGACTGCTTCAGCAGGCATGTGGACCTTGGATTAGACTGGGGAGAAAACAGGAAAAATGGCCAGTCAGAGGCTGTTACTCTAGGGGTGGGGTGCAAGGAGATTTAACTCGGCAAAATGGGCATTTTATTAACACCTCATATTGATGTAATATTTTCTTTTTATGGACAGAATATTACATAATAAAAAGGGCTATTTGATTAATTCATTTAGTTAACAAACATAAATTACAGTTTTGCTCTTTAAAAAATCTTTTTGAAGAGGCTCATGTCCAGGGAAGAGAGATGAGAGGGCTGTAACTAGGCGAAAGGGCCGTGGGCCAGGAAAGGAGGGCAAGCAGGGGAGAAAGGACAGCCTGCTGGCTACAGAAGTACTGTGGTGTGGGGAGGGCACATGAGGGAGAACACGGAAGCACAGAGAACAAGGTCCGTGGCAGGATGCTGGGGGGCTGTGGTGCCGTGAGCTCTCCCCTGAGGACAATCCTGGCAGAGAAAAGGACCTTTGGTTCATGAACACATCGGCCCCCTGTCCTCCTCAGCCCCCAGCTGGGAAGAGTCCTAGAGCTGCTATTGGCCAGAGACACTGAACTTGAACATCCAGCATCCTCTAGTGCAGGGCCCCGGTACACCTGCAACAAGATCCTTGCTTCTGTGTACAGGGCTCCAATGTCACGCTGTGACCTCGGCACGTTACCATGAACACAGACACTCTCTCCGGAAGCGGTTTTCTCACTGATGCCCTTTGTGATTGCAGCTGGCAGATTTAAGCAGGGGTTTTCCATAACATGACCTTTGAGGAAAGCTTACCAACTGTTTTAGGAGGACCTGAGACTTGTGAGCCCCAAGAAGGTGGATGGAAAGGAGAGTTTCGGTGTTAGGGCTGACCCTGACCTCCCCTCAACCAGGGCACTGCAGGAGTCAGCTGTGTTTTCCCATCAGCCGTGCAGACAGGCACATGCCCTGAGGTAGTAACCTGAGTGGAAGGTAGCCTGTGAGGAAAGAAGGCGGACCCAGGGGGTTGGGAGACCTGACTCCTGTCCCTGAATACCCAGGGGCCCTGCAGAGATCTCAGCTGGGAAGAGGCTGGGCAGTCCTTATGGAAGGGGCTCTGAACATGGTACGATCTGGGTTTGAATCCTGCTGCCCCTTACCAGAACATGCCAAATCTAAATTACATACCTCCCCCGTTGGTCTCTCTCCTAAGATGCCTGCATTTTCCGCAGTTTATAGTAAGATTCATATTATGTGCGTTTAGTGTCCCTCTCCTCCACAAAACTTTATAAGTCCCACGAGGGCACAGGCTGTGTTTGCACTGCTTATCATTTTATGCCCAGGGCAGTAGCTGGCACACAGACGTATCCACTATTTGCTACGTGACCGGATGAACCTGGTGAGCAAGTGGCTTGACCTCTAAGCCTCACTGGGTGTTTCTGGTACAAACAAAGCACTCAGCACAGTGTGTGGTCATGCTCAGCACCTAACGGATATAGCTGCACATTAGTACTTCTAAAAAACGAGGAGCTTGGACTAGATTTTCAGAAGTCAGAGCAGAAAGCGGCTGATCATCTATCTTACCAACCCCACCATTTCGAGGATGGGAAACCCAGCACAGAGAGGGGAAGAGGGGAAGTGACTACCCTGGTGATTTTCAAGGACCCCCCTCCTCCCCGCCACCGCCCAGCTCGAGCCTCCAGACTCGGTACTGGGAATGTCTCAACTGCTTTGTTTTTTGTTCCCAGTGGGCCATGTTTTGACAGAGAAAGTACATCGTATCAGTTCCCAAATCTTACTTATTCCTCAGGGGCAGCTCAAATGCTATCTCCTCCAGAAAACCTCCTGTGGGCCTCTACTATTCAAGTGCCCCAGCCCTCCAACTGGTCCAAATATTTTCTGCCCTGATTAGTACACAGATTTATCTTCCTCCGTACACCCGTCAGCTCCTTCTGGGTCAGGAACATATCTGCATCAAATGCTTTCACACTTCCCCAATTCCTGGGGCAACGCCTGCTATGTTCGTCAGTTAACGAATGATGTCAGTGAGCAAGATTTTCTGGCCGCTGTAGGGCAGGCCACCCTTTAACTGGCCAGGGCCATGGACTCTTCTACAAAAGACCTGAGCATTGCCCCAGCCAAGCTGAATCAAGTGGAACACTGAGGCTGTGATCCCAAGGCAAATCCACACAAACTGAATTTAGCATAGAACAGAAGCAGCCGTCACGGACTTGTGCGAATGGATAAACGATCCTGATGATCAGATCAGCAGCCACAGCCAACGGCAGACCACCTCTCTCTGGACCAACAGTGGTAGCCGAGACAGCTCCTTGGACAAACCAACAGGGTTTTCTCACCTATAAAATAAATGTTGTTTGACGGCTTCTTCCGGCTCAGTTATCCTAAGACTCTAGCACAGACTGATCCTAGAGGCACTATTTTGCTCAGTGGAACACATTTTAGTAGAACGTGCTTTGAAAATTAGTGCCAGAGAATACTAGTGCTGGAGTAGACCCGAGGGGCCATTATTCCTAACCTGCCTTATTTTCAGAGCTCTCCAGGCACAACTGAGGACGGTGCTGATGAGCGGGACCCAGGCCTTGCCTCCCGCCTATAGAAAGAGAAAAACTGATGGCTCAGAGCACAGAGGGCCCTGCCCTTTTTTCTGACAGTACACAGTGCTTGCCCAGCCTGGCTGTGGTGCCCACCACCCACCCACTGCCCGCCTGGGCTCCAGCCTTCAACAGGGAACCCCTGGGTAGTAAGAGAAAGCTTCCTTAGCTGGGATCTGAGTGACCAGAAAGACGGGGTTCCAGGGCAGGGTAAATCCTGTGGGGGTCAAATGGCCTCAGAGAATCATAGTCTGACAGAGGGGTGGAAGCCCCCAGACTTGCAGTTGGCCTTCCCTACCCAGTGGCCCAAAAACAGGCTATGAAGGTTTATCCTACCACACAGCACTTCTCAAGCAGTGAAGGATTCAATTTCTTATTCTTGCTAAGCAGAGTCAGATACGTAATTGCTAATCAGAGCTTCTCATCAGCCTGAGGTAACCAGGGTTACTGCCCTGGCTGGATGTAATTCCAGCCAAGAGCAAAGACGCTCTGCGGTCTCGTTAGCCTGCAAGGCCTGATAACAGATAGGATCCTGCTAGAATTTTTTCTTTTTAATGCTAAAGGTCATCCACAGACCCGCATTACTACCTTCAAGAACCCCGGAATGGGGCCCTCTTGCATCTAGCCTAAGACATGGGTGAAAGCATGAGGGAACGGAGGCCCAGTAATGCTGTCCTTAACTAAAGTCCCAGAGTGAATTAGTGTGGATGGTCATTCAGACAGAGTTTCTGGGGCTTCTTTCTCTCTTATGAACACGTGTTCAAGTAGATGGTAACTCCACCGGGACAGGGACCCCTCCTTTACCTCTAGTACAGCGCGGTAAGTGGCTGAGAGCAGGGGTCTGGTACTAGACTGCGATTCTGCCTCCATTGTGTACTCGCTGCATCACCGGAGATGCAGCACTTAAACTCTGTGCCCTGGCTTCCTCATGTGCTAAGGTGAGAAGAGTACCTTGGGCAACTCTGCCTCAGTTTCTTCAGCTGCAAAATGGGGGATAAATACATATAATAGGGCTTACCTCACTGGGTAACTGTGAAAATAAACTGAGTTAATATAGGTAAAAATGCTCAGAACTCTGCTTGGCACTTATTAAGTACTTAATAAATATTTTTAACAGCTGTATTGAGATGTAATTAACGTACCATACAATTCACCTATTTAAAGTGCAATTCAAGGATTGTTGGTATGCTCACAGATATGTGCAACCATCACCACAGTCAATTTTGGAACATTTTTATTACTTCAAAAAGAAACCCTGGGGACTTCCCTGGTGGCACAGTGGTTAAGAATCCGCCTGCCAATGCAGGGGACATGGGTTCGAGCCCTGGTCCGGGAAGATCCCACATGACGCGGAGCAACTAAGCCCGTGCACCACAACTACTGAGCCTGCGCTCTAGAGCCCGCAAGCCACAACTACTGAGCCCACGTGCCACCACTACTGAAGCCTGTGCACCTAGAGCCCATGCTCCGCAACAAGAGAAGCCACCGCAATGAGAAGCCCACGCACCGCAACAAAGTAGCCCCTGCTCTCCGCACCTAGAGAAAGCCCACGCGCAGCAATGAAGACCCAACACAGCCCCCAAAATAAATAAATTTAAAAAAAAAAGAGAAACCCTGAAGGCTTTAGTTATCACCTCTCTTCCCCTCTCCCCGGCACCCCTTCCCACACCTAAGCAACCAGTAACCTACCTTCTGTCTCTATCAATTTCTCTATTCTGGACTTTCATATGAATGGAATCATATAGTACATGGTCTTTTATGACTGGCTTTTTCACTTAGCATAATGCTTTCAAGGTTCATCCACATCATACCATGTGTAAGTACCTCATTCCTTTTTATAGTCGAATAATAGTCCATTGTATGGATATACCACATTTTGATTATCCAGTTGTCTATTTAGGTTGTTTTCCAACCATGAAATCATAAAGTCAGACCACAGAGCCATGAGGTAACTCTATGTTGAATCGTTGCAGGAACTGCCAGATTGTTTTCCAAAGCAGCTGCATCACTTTACATTCCCACCAGTAGTGTAGGAGGGTTCTGATTTCTCCACAACCTTCACTAAAACTAGTTGTCATCTGACTTTTTGATTCTTGCCATCGTACTGTGTGTTCAGGTTTGCATTTCCCTGATGGCTAATGATGTTAAGCATCTTTTCATGTGCTTATTGGCTACTTGTATATCATCTTTGGAGAAGTGTCTATTCAGATCCTTTGCCCATTTTTTAAAATTGGGGTATCTGCCTTTTCATGACTGAGTTTTAAGAGTTCTTTATATACTCTGGATACAAATCCCTTATTGGATTTATGAGTTGCAAGTATGCTCTCCCACTCTTCAGGTTGTCTTTGCACTTTCTTGTTGATGTCCTTTGAGGCACAGAAGTTTAAATTTTTATGAAGTCCAATCTATTTTTTTCTTTCATTGCTCGTGTTTTGGTGTCATATCTAAGAACCCTTTACCGAACTCGTGAAGATTTATCCCTATGTTTTATAGTTTTTACATTTAGGTCTTTGATTCATTTTGAGATAATTTTTATATATGGTGTGAGATAAGGGTCCAACTTCATTCTTTTGCATGTGGCTATTCAGTTGTCCCAGCACCATTTGCTGAAAAGACTATTCTTTCCTCATTGAATGGTTTTGACAAAATCATTGAATGATTTTGTAAAAATCAGCTGACCACATACACATGTGTTTATTTCTGGACTCTCGATTCTATTCCATTGATCTGTATGTCTGTCCTGTGCCAGTACTATGCTGTCTTGATTACTGTTGCTTTGTAGTTAGTTTTGAAATTGGGAGGTATAGGCCATACTCTATTTTTCTTTTTTCCAGATTGTTTTGGCTATCCTGGGTCCCTTGAAATTCTACATGAATTTTAGAATCAGCTTGTCCATTTCTACAAGAAGGCATCTGAGATTCTGAAAGGTCTGCACTGAATCTGTTGATCATTTTGGGAAGAGTTCTCAATAAATATTAGCCTTTTTTCCATCTTTTTCTTCCTCCTCCTCTTCTTATTACTACCACTATAACTATTACCTTTTAAGCATTATGATAAGTAAATAAGATAACCCATGTGAAGTGCCAGCATGTAGTAAGAGTTTAATACACGTTTACTATTAGTGTTTTTGGCTGGGCTCCAGAGGCTGTCCTAGACTGGCAGGAGAGTGGGCTGAGTGACCTTCACAGTACCCCCTAACTCTGGTGGTGACCACACTGGAACGCAGGCTGTTGTCAGGTATGCTACAGGAACTCCCAAGTCAAGGACTTTTCTTTATCCCAAGCATGGTTTCCTACTGAGGGTCAAGGTCAAAGTCTCTGCCAGCGGACAGCACAACCTCTACTCATGTTCGGTCCCACAAGCCTGTAATCGGGAGCTCCCGTGAGTGACATAAAACACACACACTCAAAACACCTTCTCAGCTGCCTTGGCAAGAAGGGACGTTGGATGGCATGGTAAGGAAAAGAGCAAGTTTGATTTAGCACTTCTCAAACCTTAGTCACTCAAGGACCACCCTCATGATTTTTGGCCATAATACGTACCATGCTTCTTGATTAGTTTAGTAGTTTAATTTAATTCCACATGCTAGGAACAAATATATCTTATTATTTAAAAAAGAAATTTTATATTACTGCCTAAAAGGAAAAACCCTTATCACATGCTTTAAGTAGGAGATAACCATGAAAGCAAATACAATAGAAACAGAACCTTACAGTAAGACCATATAATAAAATGCTCTTTGTTTAAAAAGGAAGATTAGCAAGGCTTAGAGGGATTTAAAGACATCCTAGTGCCCAACTGAAACTCTCTCATTGACTTGATCAGAAGGACTGAAAGAGAACAGAAAAGGGACTCACTTCCCTCCACTTAGTGATGGAGGGGTGTGCTATGTATAGTTACCCTTGCACCCCAATGCTGCACACTAGGCTGAGGAAGGGGCTTGAGAAATGATGCTTCAACCCCCAGCTCTACTGCTCAACCACACTGGCATTCTCTGATGGTGGGAATCACATCACAGGCTCTGGGCAATGTCACCCACCCAAAGTGCTTTGAACTCACCATGAAAAATTCCATAGGAGCAGCATCAGAGCACTGTAGGGTCAGAGCAGAGTCCTGCATGGCTCGTCAGGATGTAGCCACGAGACTGCTTGGTTCTCAAGGTCTGCCCCTGCTCCACGAAGCCACCAAGCACACAGAGCACGAAGAGCATGGAACCCTAGAGAGAGCTGGATGATACCAATGCCACCTCCTGGAAGAAGCACTCAGGCCCTGGAGGCACCACGGCCTTGGCTGTCACCTACCTTCTTCCTCTGCACAAGGGTGGCCTTCCTGAGCTGAGATGAATCAAACCAGAGACCACAGAGAACTTGTCCTATTACAGTTTCCAAATACCTCTCTAACACCTGGGTTGTGAAGGACGACCCCACTTCAGGAAAACACCCTGGCTTGCTTCACAGCTCACAACTGTGTCAACCTTAGCACCTGGCCATGAGTAGCCCTGAGCCTGGAGAGAGAGGAAATCACAATCTAAGACCAACCAATTAAACCAAGATCAAGTTATGGAGCTCCATTTAGGACCCTGCATAGGGATTCCATGGAGGAAACAGGAAGTCTACAGAAATGGGAAAAATTAGATTCTGATATGAGATTCAGATAAAAGTTCAGGACAACAGAAAAAATGTCACCAAACTGACACGCTCAAATGTATACACATATGGGACCCACCACCCAGTAAAAGCATTATACAGAGCCATGATGGATTGATGGGACATTTTAAGGAAGTGGTTGAAAACTGATACTGCCCCGGGGAGTGAAGTTACAGGGATTCGCATCTGTAGCAACCTGGAGACGAGGCCACAGAGGGGGCACCCAATGATGATTTGCTAAACCGAATTTGGATATGGGGGGCAGCACAACGTCTTCCATAACTCGACGACAAACAGGATCCAGGGAATGGTGTCCACAAGAGGAGGCGTCTCCAACCTTGCCTCTTGCTACTCTTGAGGCCTGCAGAGACTGAGCTGAAACCAATGAGAGGACACTTCCCCGGGGGCTACTGAAGTGGCTTTCAGAGGCACTTGAAGAAAAGTCCCCATCTCTTCCTCAGACACCAGGGGCTGGCCAAGCCCGTGCCCTGAATCCATGCTGTATTATATGAAGCCTCCTGCTGTGCTTTCTAGAACCACCCACCTATTCACCTTCTGCGGTCCCAGGGGACAATGACAAGTTGTTCTTCTGATTTAAAAGCTTGACCTGTGAGCACCTTTGTGGAGACAGGACTCCTTTTCTGAATGGCTCAAGGACAGTTACTGAGACCCCCTCACCCCTCAACAGTACTACCATAGCCTCTGCTGAGTCGCCTACCGTAAGATGCTGTATGCTGTTTCTATCCTTCAGTGAACAAATGGCAATCTTATTCATCCACTTTGGGAAAGAGATCCAGAGCTGAAGACTCCAGTGATAATTAACAATGACATTTACAAGGGTCCCCCACCTGGATTATTTGTAGTTGTTCCCACATTAGCCAATCTGCTCTAAATACGGAAGTTCTTAACGTTTTTCCCCCCAGAGTAACAAACCCTCAGCAGTCATCTGTAGAACTCATCACTGAAACAATTCTTCATTAAAAGCTGAAGAATGGGGCTTCCCTGGTGGCACAGTGGTTGAGAGTCCGCCTGCCGATGCTGGGGACACGGGTTCGTGCCCCGGTCCGGGAAGATCCCACATGCAGCGGAGCGGCTAGGCCCGTGAGCCATGGCCGCTGAGCCTGCGTGTCCAGAGCCTGTGCTCCGCAACGGGAGAGGCCATAACAGTGAGAGGCCCGCGTACCGCAAAACAAAACAAAAACAAAACCTGAAGGATGTGATGCCTCAGCACCTCTGGATTTAGGCTCCAAAAGGTGACAGATATTCTTATCTGGTGGTGCCTTACCAGTCCCTGTGGGCTCAGCAGCTAAGAAGGGCCTGTCCAGTGTGTCCCTAGGACCCACTCTGTCCATGGAAGGTGTTTTCAGCTGCAGGAAGCCTAGGCTGGGGAGGGGAATGCTGACTTGGCTCCTTTTTATAAGTATCTAATCACCAAAGACAGTTCTATTAAAATTTAGTCCCAGACTTCCCTGGTGGCTCAGTGATTAAGAATCCGCCTGCCAATGCAGGGGACACGGGTTCGATCCCTGGTCCAGGAAGATCCCACATGCCGCGGAGCAACTAAGTCCGTGCGCCACAACTACTGAGCCTGTGCTCTAGGGCCCGTGAGCCACAACTACTGAGCCTGTGTGCTGCAACTACTGAAGCCCGCACGCCTAGAGCCCACGTTCTGCAACAAGAGAAGCCACGGCAATGAGAAGCCTGCGCACCGCCACCAAGAGTAGCCCCTGCTTGCCACAACTAGAGAAAGCCCGCGCACAGCAACGAAGACCCAACATAGCCTAAATAAATAAATAAATAAAATTTAGTCCCTTTTTCTTTGCTAAGAAAACCTACTTAGTGCTTCTAAGGCAACTTCCCACAGCCTCCATGGTGCCAAAGCTGGTGGTGCATTTTACAGAGCTGGCCTTCACCCTGGCAATGGTGGGCATACTTATAATCACAACTCGGAGTGGGAAGGGTCTTAGGTGGAGTGTTTGTGATGGGCCAGTGCAAAACTTTCAGAGGTGCCCAAGATGTGAGTCTGTGATACAATGGTAAAGTGCATTTTCTATTGTCTCTGTCTCTGATAGCAAGAAGACAGAAACGAAAGGAAAGATCTTCCAAGACATAAGCAGAGCATACAAAGTGATATGCAATCATATTTGTTGATATGGGTAAATGTTCAGAGTGTATATTGAGTGTGAGGAGGGGTAAAAAAGTCCGGTGTTCAGTTTGACACTAATTTTTTTAAAATAAATTTATTTACTTATTTATTTTTGGCTGTGTTGGGTCTTTGTTGCTGCACGTGGGCTTTCTCTAGTTGTGGCGAGCAGGGGCTACTCTTCATTGCAGTGCACGGGCTTCTCATTGCCGTGGCTTCTCTTGTTGCGGTGCGCGGGCTCTAGGCGCGCAGGTTCAGTAGTTGTGGCACACAAGATTAGTTGCTCCGCGGCATGTGGGATCTTCCCGGACCAGGGCTCGTATCTGTGTCCCCTGCATTGGCAGGCAGATTCTTAACCACTGCGCCACCTGGGAAGCCCTGACACTAATTTTTGTTTAAAAACATGTACCCATACATTGAAAGAAGTCTGGAAATACATACACCAAAATGCCAACTGTGGCTTCCTTGAGTAGTGAGAATACAGGTTATATTTATTTTCTTCCATTTTAAAGCATGTATACTTGGGACTTCCCTGGTGGTCCAGTGGTTAAGAATCTGCCTTCCAACGCAGGGGACACTGCTTTGATCCCTGGTTGCGGAATTAAGATCCCACATGCCGCGGGGCGACTAAGCCCGCGTGCCCCAACTACTGAGCCCATGTGCTCTAGAGCCCGCAAACCACAACTAGAGAGCTTGCGCGCCACAACTAGCTAGAGAAGCCAGTACGCTGCAACTAGAGAAGCCCGCGCGCCACAGTGAAAGATCCCACATGCCACAACTAAGACCCGATGCAGCCAAATAAATAAATATTTAAAAATAAATGTCTGTATACTTTATCTATGATAAACAAGTATTAATTGTGTAACAAAAAGGTTATTAAGAATAAATGTGTGGGGCTTCCCTGGTGGCGCAGTGGTTGGGCGTCCGCCTGCCAATGCAGGGGACACGGGTTCGTGCCCCGGTCCGGGAAGATCCCGCGTGCCGCGGAGCGGCTGGGCCCGTGAGCCATGGCCGCTGAGCCTGCGCGTCCGGAGCCTGTGCTCCGCAACGGGGGAGGCCACAGCAGTGAGAGGCCCGCGTACCGCAAAAAAAAAAAAAAAAAAAAAAAAAAAAAAGAATAAATGTGTGTGTGTTAGGGCATGCTATGCCAATGGGTCTGAGTCTCCTGCTGTCTGTTCTGTACCCTCCAGGGTGGAAAAAGACCAGGAGTGGAAGCAGAGTTGGCTTCCCTGAGCCTGTTTTCCAAAAGAAGTACCTTTTCAACAAATTTTTATAGCATGTAACATTACTAACTTAAAAAAGAATGTCAATACAATGGGAGGCAAGATTCAGATACTGTGACACATCACGTTTTTGTCCCCACTCTCCATCTGGTCTCAGCTCTGAGATATTAGAACCCAGCTGTGCCTCTGAATGTATGCATGGGCAAAGGCATCCGGGTGTCGATGGCCAAAATGCATCTTTTTTTTAAGAAGGGATGCACCTTTCTCGATTAAGAGGGAAGAGGAGGAGCTGTCAGCCTGTATCTCAAATACCAGGCCCTGTTGGCACCTCATAGGCTATCACACATTGGGAAAGCCTGACCCTCATAATCCCACCTTTAGAAAACTTCATCTTGTGGCCAGGTGTCAGGAGGATTCAACAAGTGTGCTGGAAAGAGTGGTCCCACCTAAGGGTGTATGTGCATATGGGTATCTGTGACGGGGATCCATGATGGAGATTGTTTGTCACATAAGCCTCAGCCCATGTATCTCCTTTTACCCTCACTTCCTTAGAACGTGGTAAAATGTATGAAATAATGCTTCTGGCTCAAAGCTTTGAGAAAGATGGAGAAAGGAAGTTATGGATAGCCAGTTACAGATTACACAGATGAGACTGTTCAAGGGGTACCGCAGGTACCTAGACACTAAACTGGCCTTTTTATCCATTGCCAGCTGGACTTGCAATGTGCAGCTGTTAAATAAACAAACAAAAAAGAATTCACGTTTTAATTAGACGAATTTGTGCTCCATAACTTGTCCATTTTTCTTCTAGAGCCAGAGTGTTTGTTATTTCTTTGCAATTTCAGAAGTTATGAAATGATTCATGGTTTTGTTGGAGCTGAAGTCAACCAATACCATTCATAATTGTGAACAATCTCTGTTATTGTTAGAGGGAAACGCCAAGGCATCTGTGCTTCCCAAAAACACATGGGGGAGAATTCCAGTTTGGAAATGGAACGGCTGTGTTGTTCCCTCTAGAGTTAAATTTACACAGATGGATTTCCAGGGAGATCTTGGCATTCTTCTGGTTGGAAGAGCGGGGTAGCCACCAGGATGTATGATTTCTCCTCTCTCCCTCCTCTGTCAGACAGAGGGCATCCATGTTGTAACACTCTGCACACTGGTAAGTAACCGTTAAATGCCTGTCTCCCCTCCAAGAGGATAGGATTCATGAAAGTAGGACCACATCTGTCTTATTCATGCCAATGCGCAGCTCTATGTCTTGCATACAGTAAGTGCTTAATAAATGTCTGTTGAAAGGCTGCACAAATCCCACTAGCCTAATGTCACTACTCTTTAGTTCTTTGATTCTTTATATTTATCTGCATTGGGTGATAACATCTACAGCTATACGAGAGACCAATCCAAACACAAATGAGAGAGAAGAATAAAATGATGACGATGATGATAGCAAATATTCTGTGAGTGCTTGTTATGTGCCAGCAATAAGCTAATAAGCACTTTATGTACAGCACGCCACTTAATCCTCACAACAACTTTATAAATTAGGTCCCATTATTACTCCCATCTTTTAGACGAAGTAACTGAGGCCCAGATAAATTACATAAACTTACCCAAGGTCACCCAGCAGTAAGTGATGGAACTAGACACAGACACCCAAATGCACAAACCCACACACTCCACTAACACTGCTAAAGCACTTCTCACTGCCTTTTCCAGAATGTGTTCAAAATCTGAAAATATTTAATGGTGGTAAAACTTGATTCTCTATTGATGACACTGACTTTGTGAAATAAAAGTCATTCAAAGCCATAAGATGTGTGATGATCACAGAGGATCACTGAGTTTGGGAACAAAGCTGCTGGTGTGACTACAATGCCATGAGACCAGTTTGCTCTGGTGAATCACGGACCAGCTTGGAAAGGTCACTCCAGGAGAGAAGTAGCACACTATAGTGAAACACAGCCCTTGACTGGAAGTTAAGAGGTTTGTTTGCAGGATAAACAAAGACTGGTACTTCATTTCTCTGACCTTGGCCAATTAAAGTGACTGGGCTGGCCTGAACCAATGCAGTTCACACCTATTTGGAAGTCATCACTGGGAATCTCTAAAGTCCCTAAGAAGGGCACCTCTACTTGCCCTTCCTTTCTTCCAATTTACCTCAGACAGTAAATTCTGAGTGTGTGGGGGCGGGGGGAGGGGGGAAAGAAAAGATACAATTTACCAAAGGCTCCCTTTTCTCCAACATGATCTATTTTGCAAGTCTTACCTAAGGTTAGATTCTTTGAATTAAACTACAGTGAGTATTGCCCATACCATTAATTTCTTCTCCTTAAAGTAGATCAATGTTGATTTGCCATCAAAGGTCAACCAGTTCGGCAGCTTCAGAAAAGATCTAGGAAGCAATGATGGGAGAACACTGTTTTCGCTTTAACTAATAAGAAGTAGAATCAAGAATCATGCCTGAACTCAAAGGGAGACCTGGGCTGACAAAGTCTTTATCTTAAGACTGATGCTGAGACTTCCCTGGTGGTGCACTGGTTAAGAATCTGCCTGCCAATGCAGGGGACACGGGTTCGATCCCTGGTCCAGGAAGATCCCACATGCCCTGGAGCATCTAAGCCTGTGTGCCACAACTACTGAAGCCCGCATACCCTAGAGCCCGTGCACCGCAACTACTGAGCCCACGTGCTGCAACTACTGGAGCCCGCGTGCCTAGAGCCCATGCTCCGCAACAAGAGAAGCCACTGCAATGAGAAGCCAGTGCACCGCAACGAAGAGTAGCCCCCGCTCACCGCCACTAGAGAAAGCCTGCGCACAGCAACAAAGACCCAACGCAGCCAAAAATAAGTAAAACAATTTTTTTTAATTAAAAAAAAAGACTGATGCTTAGCTTCCTTGTGTCAAAATGCACTGACTCAAAAGAGTCACCATCTCAGGTAAAAACAGGGCAGGCTTGATCCCCCTTTGTGATGATTTCCAATGACAGAGACTCACCCAAGTCATGTACATAAAGTGCCACTCCATTTCTCCTCCTATTTTACACATGGCCATGAGATCCACACAGGTCAAATGATGAAGATAAATATCTTACCTCCCGCCAGAATCAATGCACATTCATCTTACTCCAACAGGCAAGTGGCTAGCTACAAGGTGGGGTTACTCTTTCTTAGCCCCAGCAGAGAGCTGGGTGATGGGGGCAGACGGTGAAGGACACAGAGACTGCAGTCTACACAGCAGGACAGCCAGGGAGGACAGAGGAGGGCTAGGCATACTCCACAAATCCATCAAAATCCCATGGAAAATGGAAGGTTCTCTCTTAGCAAGCATTCCACCATAAGCACCACCTTTGGAAACAAGTTTTAGATTGGTGTGTGCTCTAAAGGAGCCAAGGGGGAACGGTGGATGGGCAGAGGCTGCGAGAGTAGAGGATGCTGACCTGGGCTGCCCTCCAGGTGCACTAGCACTCCCTACGTCCCTGTGGTCTCTGCAGGCATCAGCTTCCTCATCTGTAAACGTGCCGGGCTGCATGCTCTTCCAAGCCCCCGTCTTCTCTAAGAGTCTAAATCTCTATCAAGTCGCCAGATGATCTGTATGGACTGAGCCTTTTATTAACACCCTAAAGCCCCCTGCAATCAGAGGGAAGTACTGAATTTCTTTGAGGGAGCCAAATGCTAGAAGAAATATTGCACCTCAGTCATTAGCGCTCAAGAGAGCATGACCTTAACACCCTTTCCCCCACCTCCAACAGCACCCTGAGAGCTGTAAGCTGTGGCTAAGTATGTCTGCCCGGTCAGAGAACAGGTGTCATTTCTAGAACTCAAGCACTGGAGCTACATTTAAACTCTCTGATGAGTCGGTGGGGAGAGAGACATGGATAACATTTTCCGCGCAAGCAGGTGGCTGAACATTAACTAGCCAGGTGCAGGGCAGCTGCAGATGGCCGTGTGCTTGCCACTCCAAGGCAAACAGGTTTCTGACACAGACAGATGACCATGGGGAGAGAGGCAGACTGGTTTCCTCAATTCCTAGGGCTAGAATGTGCTCTCCTGGAGAATCTTTGAGTTAGAAGGGGCCCCCTGCACACCCACTGTGGTCATTAGACCAGGCGCGTTGCAGGGAGGGTAGAAGGGAGTGCTGGTCCTATTTGGACCTCAAGAACTCCTATCCCCTCACAGAACACCCTCTGGGTATAGCAAACGAGCCCAGGAGCGGGGAAAATGGGAGCTGCAGAACTGAGAAGCTACTTCAGCTTTGAAATAGCTCACAGGCTCATCCAGGCTTTTGCCTCTGGTGAGATCTCCCCAAACTGGCTATCAGAACCCCATGGGAGAGCCTGAGGAACTTCAGGCCTGGCTGAATCACAGTAACCTCTCTTTCCAGCTATACTTCCTGAAAGACAGCATTCAGCGGCAGGCCACCCCCTCCCCAGAGATCTGCCCCCCTCCCCAGCCATAAGTATCCCCAGCCTAAGGACATTCTGGGCCAGGGGGCCAAGGTCATGAACCTGGTTGGTCACACAAGTTTTGCTCAGGCCTTTGCTGCTCCCTAGACTGGTTGCTACTGAGTCCTCCAGCCAGAGAGGGTAGGACAGGGGTGTGACCGCTCACCTCCAGCCAGAGACCAGGTGGGTTGGGCCACTCACAGTCCTTAAAAGTCCCTAACTCTAGGTAAACCCAGACTCCTTCAAGAATAAAAACAATGCGGGTGTGGGTGTCTGGAGGGAATGTAGTGGAGTCAACCTCCCAGCTTAGGTGACAGGCAGACCTTAGGTTACTGAAGGCAAAGAGAGGCCAGGGGCAAATCAATATAAGGCTTCCCGGCAGAGCCGGGTTAGCACAGTGTCTGGGCTGCTTATTTTGGTCCAGTGCCTTGGTTTTGTTTTCTCAAGAGAGGGTAAAGTCAACATCAGCAGGCCAAGGGTTCGCATGCCATTTTGTGGTGCCAACTCGCAGAGGAGGGAATGTGGAGCGTTTGCGGGGCAAGGGTGTCAAGGTGGCCAAGGGACTCTCGGTCCCCCTTGAACAGCCGGGGGCACTTCCCCTTCCAAAGCAGCTCCCCAGGCAGCAAATTTCCTGTGGCACTCCCAAGGTAAGCAGTTCTGCTGGCAACTCTCTGGCTGGGACAAACACAGACCTTGCATAGTAACCAGGAATAGAAATCCACAAGGCTTGGAACCTCAAGGCCCGAAATGTTCAGATGACACTGTCACCTTCCAGGAAATCACCTCACGCTCTACTTCTGAGTTCCACGCCGAGACTTGCATCCTCTTGGGTGCTGGCTCCTCATTCATGTGCAGGGAGGACAAGGCAGAGGAAACAACAGCCTCGCCCTGCAGAAAGCCGCTCACTTGTACCCTGGCACCTACTCTGCTGGAATCTGACTCTCAGAAATGTGCTTTGCTCTCCATACAGGGAAGGCCATCCATTCATTTTCTCAGTCATTCAATCAGGCTTTACTAAGCATCAACTATGCACCAGCCCCTGTTCTAGACACCGGGGGTACAGAAGCGAACAAAACAAAGTTGCTGCCTACACACAGCTCTCACTGTGGTGATAGTGATATTAATAGGTGAGCTCTCAGTAAGCACTGGCTTTGCACCGGACACCATTCTAAATGCTCAACATGGATCTTGTGTAATCCTCAAGACAACCTTAGGCTCACAGGCCCTACTATGAGCACCCCACTTAAGAGAGGAGGAAACAGAAAGAGGAAGTAATGTTTCGTGGTGACGGCAGGATTCAAACCCACTTAAACACTCTGATGCTCTGCCTCCCAAGCTATGTGACAGTCACTGATACCATTTCCTGATGGGGAATTCTTTTTGGCCTGTCTTGAAAGCCATTTCTGTAGAGGACGTGTTTTACTCACAAAATGGAAAGTGCCGTTAGGCTTTCTGAGGACAATAAAAACAGAATCACGAGGATATAAAGAAGAGGAGATAATCTTTGTGAAGCTTTCTTCTGTCCTTCTAGTTAGAAGAAGCTGGTGGGAGGGCACTCCACCCTCACCCCTTTTGTAAAGTCCTTTATGACCTATTTTTTAAAGTATATTATATGATTAAAGTTTTAAAAAAACAGGAGTGTATCAAATAACGAGTAAAAGTTGGGTATTACCTTGTGTGAGCGATCTAGTTGGTCTGTGGCTGGGGGAAGACCAGCTCTGTGAGAGGCCAACAGTTTTTCATGAGTTCTGAGGTCAAACAAGTGTGGGAAACTCTGAATTATGTAAAAAGAGCTGCTGGGTTTGTTGTTTTTTTTAACTACAGAACTTCTCAGCGCATTTAATACACTGAAGACCATTGTGTCTCTCCGAGATGGGGATACAGGAGGTAGCATTTTCTTACTTGACCGTACAACTATTTTAGGGGGAGATGTAGAACAAATATTAAAAGCTCGTGAAACCAGAAATCCAAGGAATATGAACCTGGGAAACGCTTGACTCACTGGAACCACTTTCTCTGCCAGAAGCACCGTTTTTCTTACTGGGCACATTTTTGAAGATGCATGAATTTCTCCAGCAACACCTCAGAGTTACGAGGCTTCAGAGGGTCAAGCATGTTCGAGTAGGCATCAGGAAGTCCTTGCGTCAGGGTTTCAGGGATTTTTTTTTTTTTTTTTTTTAGGGGAGGCTGTAGGAAGGAGGACCACCATAAGCAATAGTAAAGTAAGAACAAAAAAAAGAAGGTTCTAGACTGGGTTCTTCCACTGTCTTGCTGTGTGCCCTTAGGTAGGTCCTTTACCCTCTCTGGGCATCAGTCCGGTCCACACTCACCCTTCTGCAATAGATGGGAATGGACCAAATGGTCTGGGGGCCCCTCCAGCTCCCACATTGTATTTCTCACTCTGCCCTGCCACCTAAATGGGGGAAGTGCTGGTGGGCAGCCCTGGGGACGACACTGTAACTGAGACACATCTGTCTTCTGAGACCAGGTGCCACCTTGCCAGGGGCCCTGCCCTGCAGAACGGGAAGGGTATCAAGCCTCAAAGGAGCAGAGGACCCTGCGGAAATACAGGTTGGGCCACCAAGGAATCAAAAACACTTGACCTCAGATGCCAGTACCTAGTATCAAGCCTGGTGACTTTGGAAAGAATCACAGATGAGCCCCCTGAAGCAGCTCTGTGCACAGTCTGTGTTCAGGTTTGTTTAGGTGGTTCAGAGGGTAGGCTGTGTCCACTCTCTTCCATGATCCAGTCCCAATCCCCACTCCCGTCACTGCCTCTCCTTCCCAGCTCCCCGTGCTCCCTAGTCCATAAGCACCTCCAGGTGCTCTGTGTCCTGCAAGGCCCCTAGGCCCACACACTTCCTTCCTGTCCATTCCACGTCTTCCCAGTATCCTCACACTGTACCCAGTTCTTCCTATTCCCCATGAGCCCCCAGTCCTCCTTTTATTCAGTCAACAAGTATTTATTAAGCACACAAAACATGTCAGGTGCTCTTCTATGTTCTGGGGATACGGCAGTGAACAAAACAGACCTGGACTGGGCTCTCAGGGGATGTATATTCTAGAAAGGGAAAACAGAAAATGAACAAAAAAGCACACGAGAGGTGGTCATAAGTGAAGAATTAAAGCAGAGTATGGGAACAGTGAGGGATGAGGAATGCTATTTTAAAAGGCAGGGAATCGTGGAAGGCCTCTTGGAGGAGGTGACACTTGGGCAGAGACCTGAACGAAGGGAGTCCCTTCCCTGGGTAAGAGTGAGTCTGCTCTGAGCCCACCTCCAAATGACTCTCAAAGCCAGCCACCCTGGGTTTCAGAGTGTCAGGACCTGAACATGGAGCTGGGTCTGAACAGGAACCAGCCAAGCCCTTCACAGAGAGAGTAAGCCAAACTGCCCAGGTCACAGCAGCATCCTCTTTGTGGACCTGAACACCCTCATTCTTCTCACCTCTTGCTGTCTTTGGGACCTGGCTTTGTGATGTATCCGTGGGGTGGAGGTTAACAAGACAAGGAAAGTGAACAAAGCATCAGCTGTTTCCCTACAGAGACAGACATCCAGGGCCCCAACTCCACAGCCCTGGACTCTGAGGGTGCAGACTGGCAGATTACGGTGGGGCTGGGCCTCCCTTTCTATCTCTGGACCTCAGTTTCCCATCTGTGAAATGCGAGGGCTGGATGGTTTCTAAGAGCCCTTCCAGTTCTAAACCACTGTATGACTCTGGACTGGCACAAACTGGGTTTCCGGGAAGAGGCAAACAAAGACACAGAGAGTGAAGAAACCTTATGGTTTCTGTGGGAGTGAAGTGAAACACCTTTACTCCCACACTGGAGAGAATAACTGGAAACGCAGTCGCTGAAGCATTAGCCCAAAAAGAGGTCCTTCTGGGAGGCCCTTGGCTCTCTGACACCAAAGTCTTGTGGGCCGAGTCTCAGTGGTCCATTTCACACACCACACTGGACCTCTGGTTTATATAAAACAGACCATAAAGATTATTCCGACAGTTTCAGGGATATTTTATACTCTCCCTGCCTGCTCTCTGACTGGGGATGAAGGGCAGAGCTATAAAATCTGCTTGGGAGGCAACCCCTTATCAGGGGGCCGGCAAGGCACTGTTTGCTGAAGGCCCCGTTTGCCCAGGTGCAGCCACCATCCAGGTCTGAAACAACAGATGGCCCGGGCTTGGAAGCGAACATCCCATTTCCTCTGGACAAGCCATGTTTACACAGGGACAAGCGGCATGAGATCCTGCTGAGGGCCGTGGAAGAGACCAGGTCCCACACCAGGCTCCACTGGGGCCCCTGCACACTGGGCTGAACGACTCCTGGGTGTATAAAACTCACACCAGGAGCATACCACCCACGAGCTAAATGCAGAGCAGCAGTTTTAATTGGAGTGTTTGAAGAAATTATGTAAGTTGCTAAATAATCGAAAGCATCGTTTTTATAGTATAAAGAGGGGTTTGTTTTATAATATAAAGGAAATGCAAAAATTCACATTAATTTTTAAAATAAAAAGCCAGATATCAAAGAATCTCTGAGCTTGAGGTGGGCTGCTTCAGGTGATGCCCTTTGACCTTCCTGGGCACACACTCACCAGCCTCTTCCACAGGGGCTACTTAGTACAAAAGCTTGAGAAGCTTTAGGGGTATATATACTTGGGCTTTCTTTCATTCCACACATACTCACAGGGTGTCTGACCTGTGCCAGCCATGGTTTTAGGCACTTTGGAGTTAGATGCACTTGAGTTTCTGGGCCTCAAGTTTGTTTTTGTTTGTTTGTTTGTTTGGTTTGTTTTGTTTAAATCTGTAAAACGGAGATAATGAATTTACCTCATTGGGTTATTGTGAAGAGTAAATTCTTTCTTTTTATCTACCTACCTACCTACCTAGCTATCATCTCCTAGAACAGCGTCTGGTAGTCAGCAGAGATCCAATTACTTGTAGCTCCTGTCCCCCAACCATGGGTAAAGGCAACAGTGATGTCTTCCAACAAAGCAGACATCCCTTAAAACAATTCCACTTCTACCCTCTAAATCCTCCTTTCAAACACTAAAGTCATTTGTCATTTCTCCTCCAACACAAAAGTTCACTGAGCAGCATTACCTTATACAGAGAAGGTTAATTCGTTCAACCAACAAATATTTATTGAGTTCCTACTCTGTGCCAGGCATACCACAGAGAACAGAAAACCCCTGCTCCCCTGGAGCATACATGGGGAAAGACAGACAACAAACAAACAAAAATATATAAACACACCAGGTAGCAGTAAGTACTTTCAGGAAACACAAAGCACGGTAAGGGAGTGGGCTGGGATGCTAATTTACATAGGGTGGGGTGGTGTGAAAAGACCTAAGAAAGTGACATTTACACAGACCTGAAGGAAGCAAGGCTGTGAGGCAAGGAGACAGCGTGCAGCAGATTAATAAGCAGACCTGGGACTCGGCACCCAGGTTTCTGAGCCCCTGGTGCTCTTCCCACTGCACTAGCCCTAGGCCAGCAGAAGGGAGGGAGGACACCGCCGTGACCCATGGGCGCATGGGAGAAAGTGTTATTTCCAGTTATAATTTTTAGTTAACTTTTCTATTTTTCTTTTTGTCCTTATGCATTTTAATATACATAATATAAAAATACATGTATTGGGGATACAGGCTTAAACATCTTTTACTAAAGACGTGCAAAGTCCGAAATGCCTGCAAAGCCCTGCTGCTCCCTAGGTGAGTCTCTACCTACCCTATTCCAGCCTGGCAGGGGCCCTGACCAAGCCCGGGGCGGGGGCGGGGGGACTCTCCTCGCCAGTTGCACTTGGAATGCAAGAACCTGCCCAGATGCAGGAAGGCTGGCCTCCCTCCCTGGCTCAGGAAAGTGCCATCAGCTCCAGAGCAGTGCTCAGGGCCGACTGGTCATGCCAACTCTGGGTGACACCTTCCAGTCAATCCTGCTATGCTGCTTCGGGTAACACAGCCCAGCACGGCCCTCTCGGTCCAGGGGAGCCAGGCAGATGCAGCCACCACAGCGGGCTGTGCACTCCCCTCGGCCTCCCTGACCGCAGATTTCACTCAGCTCCAGCCACGCCTGGCGATGCTGAAGTGTACCATTTCATTGATTGTATCACCAGCGAGAAAGGTCAAAAGGCTGCTGATGGAGACAAACAATGCCCCCATGTCTCATTTTGTTAGCAAATTAATAGTAATACAGCCAGGGAAAGAGGTGGGATAGGTTCAGTATTTACTGAGTCAGAACAATCACAGTTCTCGCCGCTCAAGTACAGTGGTGCCTCCAGTGGATGGTGCTGGTCAAGAAGAGAGCAGCTGAGGGTGCAGATCAAACACTCCTCAAGCCCCAGGCCAGCCTCAGGCCTGGGAGTCGGGACAGGAGCCTCACAGCTCACTCCCTGATGTGCGAGGACCAAGCCGAGAGCTAGCCTGCGGAGGCCACCACAGCTGCGTTCCTCCCGAGCAAGGGACACCTCAATGCTTCCTGGGCCGAGCAAGTAACACGCGTGTAAAGCAGGAAGGTGGTGAGACAGGAGGGAATGGAGGAGCCTGAGGGTGGCAGCCAGAGAATACACTCTCGTCTAAGGCGAGATGAATTACACGTCTGTCTTTCTTCTCCTTCTATTTTTTTTTAACACTGTACAGGCCAATAAAACAAAATGATTCCAACAAGAAAAGGTCCCCCTCACCGAAAAAGCCCACCCCATACAACACAGCTGAGGGTGGGTGAGGTCTGTGGGTAACCATACCATAATTTCTGGTCTGAAGACTGTTCCAAAATTTTCTAAAGACCCACTTTTAACGTCCTAAGAAAAGTAGCGTGGCGCTGAGGATGGGGTGGTTTCTGGAGGGCAGTGTGTGCAGTGGTTAGACTCTTGTGGTGATATCAAAGCAACTAAGTTCAAACTCAGCTCTGCCATTCACTGGCTGTACAACTTCAGTTCAATTTCTTGGCCTCTTTTATTGTTCCATAAATGGAGAAACCACCAAACTCATAGATAGGTATCGGAGGGACTAGCATTAAAATGAGGTAAAGCATGCAATTGCCCAGAACTTACAAAACAGGCTGTTTAATACATGCATCTAAAATTTAACATGGCCACAACAGAACTGTTTTCCCCAGCCCCAGCCTCTTTCTCTCGACGTCTGATCTTTCCCACCTCAGTGGACAGCATCACTACCACCCAGATGCGCAGACCAAAGACCCAGGGATCCCACAGCCGAACCGGGGAGTGCACTGGAGCTGGCTCAGTCGTGCTCACAAGAGCTAACTGCATCATCCACTGCGAGGTTGGTAGCCTGGAATCAGCCATGGTGGGGATATTACACCACAGAAACTGGCACACTACACCCTGGCTAGCTTACCAGCATTCCACTGTCCTAATTATATGTAAGCCCTATTGACTGTACCTCCAAAATAACCTGATTCCAGTAATTTCTTACAGTCCACTACCAGGTCCCAGTTGCCACTACCTGTCGCCCACCTGGAAGACCACAATGGCCTTCTTCCTGTCACCCTGCTTCCTTTCTTGCCCCTCCACTGCCATCCTCCCCAGAGCAGCCAGAGTGAACTTTCCAAGTATAAATCAGAGCATAGCTTTCTTCTAATTAACTCCCTCCAAGGGCTTCTCAACATGCTCAGAAAGGCTTCCTGAGGGCCCTACCGGCCCCTCCCAGAGCTCCCTCCCCTCCCCCTTCTCCCTCACTCGCCTGGCTTCAGCCACCCTGGCAGCCCATCTCCGGGTCATCACATGCTCACCATTATCCTGTTCCTTCTGTTTGGAAAGTTCTTTCCCCAGGTCTCTGCATGGCTGCCCCTTTCTCACCACTGGAGTCTAAGCTCAGATTTCATTTCTTAAGGAAGATGTCCCCTGACCACCTTAGCTAAAGCAGCCCCCCAGCTAGCCTCCATCACACTTCCCTCTTTTACTCTCTGGCTGGCCTTCAGTACCTGCAGTTTATTATTTGTGTGTTTGTAGGTCTTCCTGAAACTAGAATGGCAGCTCCCTGAGGGCAAAGACTCTGGCTCTTCCTTTTACAGCCACATTACCAGTGCTAGAACAGTACACACAGCAGACATGTCATTACTGATAAATGGGGCTATGATTATTAGGCCACTGATTAACCCATTCCCTCTCTGCTAGAGTGGACTCCATCCTCCCATTAGAAGGCAGGGAACATGCTCCGGCCCCATCAGAAAGCACATACCTCGGTGCTAACCTGACAACCAAGTAAAGCTCAGATTCAACTAGTTACAGGCCAAATAATTCCTGTTAGTACCCTCCGGGTGACCAGGGAGTCAGCACTTCCAAACCTTCATTTCCTCATCTGTAAAGCTAGGAAAATCATACCTGCCTCAAGGGATTACTGTAAATCAAAGTAAGTGCCGAGCCCAGGCCTGGCATACAGTAGAAACACATTAGTATCCTTTTCATGGTACCACCCACCATACCTTCCATTCCTCCATGAGTTACCTGGTACCCCTGACATTGTAACACCTGACATTTCTTGCCCAGAAAAGAACAATTCTGACTTTGCTCAACTCTCCTCAAACAACCAGATACAACGACAAAGCCCTCATTCCAATGAGACAGCATAAACGCTACATTCTGCTCTACAGTGATATAACGCTTTCCCTGTGGCTGCCTCGTGTCAGGGACAGCCTGGCACAGCTGAGGGCCCAGAGATATGGGGCACCACCCCATCCCGCTTTAGCCGGCTCTTGTGAAGAGAGGGGACACTACCAGCTGCCCAGAAAGATCTCATTGGCTGCCGAGCTGCACTCAGCCTAAGCAGAGCCAGGGAGCCCTGGAGACGACACTGCATCTCTGTCCCTGAGTGCGATGTGAATGTTTTCCAGCCATCGCTCTGAAAGGGTCTTGAAATGCAGGGTTCGCTTGGGACACTGGAGGTGTCCAGATGGGTTAGAGATGGGGCAACCGAGTCCCAAGGAGCCAAATGGTCCCTGGTTCCATCACACTGTAAGTGTAAGTGAGCAGACTACCCCCAGGTCCCCTGACTATGCCATGCAGCCTTATGTCAAAGCAGAGGGGCACTGATGTGGGCAAGAGTGAGTCAGGCATCTGCTTGCTGTCCTACTGGGTCGCTGCCGCCGGAAATCTACAGAAGCCTGAGGAACAAGCTACAGAAAGGCCCTGCCAAAGGCCACCTCCAGGAAGAAAGAATGGGAGCTCTCACTTGTCTGTTAGTTCCTCTCTCCAAGGCTGGGCCAGGGTCAGGTTCAACACCTCTATCCCATGGGACTGGCCTCCAGCTTAGCTGAGACCACAGGGTCTAGAAAGCCCGACAGAAGTGAATACAGCTTGATGCAGAGGAAGACGTACTAGTCAGGGAGTCACAGGCTACATTTTGGGCTCTACCATTACCTGAGGCACCACCGGAGGCAGCGTCCCTCCCCACTGAGCCTCGGATTCTCAGCTGTGAAACGAGGGGCTGGGACTGGTGACCTCTCAGAGTCCCTCCATCTCTAATGGTGCTCATACAATTCATTCATTCTTTCTGGTCCTCAGTCATTCATCCAACATACATTCCCTGAGCATCTTTTCTGGGCCAGGCACTGTGTTAGGTACTACGGGGGGATGAAAGAGATGGATAAAATGCAGTCCTTTCCCTCAAGGAGTTTTGAATCTTATCCCTTGTCAAGTTACTTAACATCTCCAAGTCTCAGTTTCCTCAAAATAAAACAGGTTTGGTAACAATTCCCATAGCTAACACCAAATAAGCATTTACCAATGTGCCAGGACTGATCCTCATAACCCAAAGGCGGGTACCATCATCTTCCTCACTTAACAAAACCAAGAAGTCAAGCACTTTTCCCTAGGTCACTGTGATAAGCAGAATAATGCCCTTCCCAAAGATGGCCACACCCTAATCCCTGGAACCTTGCAAAAGAGGCTTTGCAGATGTCATCAAGGTTATGGACACTGAGAAAAGGAGATTATCCTGGATTATCCAGATAGGCCCAATCTAATCACACGAGTCCTTAAAAGCAGAGGACCTCTCCCAATTGGGTCAGAGAGAGATGCAAATCTAGAAGAGGGATCAGAGAGGCGTGATGAAGCAGGACTCGACTCACCACTTCTGGCACTAAGATGAAGGAAAGGGGCCACAAGCCAAGGAATGTGGTGGCCTCCAGAAGTTGGGGACAGCCCTCAGTTTACAACCAAGAAGAAGAGGGGGACTCCTACAACTGCAAGGAACTGAATTCCACCAACAATCCCTAAGATTAAGAAACAAATGCTCCCTACGGACTCCAGAAAGGAACACAGACTGCCAATACCTTGATTTTAGTCTGATGAGACCTGTACCAGACTTCTGACCTAAAGCACGCTAAGAGAATAAATGTGTATTGTTTTAAGCCATGAAACTTGTGGTAATATGGAACAGCAGCAAGAGAAAACTAATATAGTTTCTATACACCCAGAAGGTGTTGGAGCTGGGTGCTGGGGCTCCAGGGCCCGCATTCTATGTAGGACCTTTGTGCATAACATGGACACTCAACCATGCTGTGATGCTCATCTCATGGAGAGTGCCTGAGATAACTCTCACCACGCCTGGTGCACAGCAAGTGCTCAAAATATGGTACTACTATTGTCACCCTCCGCATCAGCTGTTACAATCTAGCAGCAAAGCTATGTTGCACTGTTTCCCCATGTATCAAATGAAGGGACTGGACTACACGCTCTCTTGCTCTCCCGGACCTGGCTCTTCTGGGTTTATCCTCTGCTCACTCCATTTCTGCATTTCCACCTAAGATGGAAGCACAGGTTGCCAGGCTCCAGGGTGAGCCTCAAGCCTTCAGCGGGGCTGACAGAATTCCCTGCACCTGGTGAGCACACATGAAAGGAATAAGATCTCACAGGGGCAATGGCTTTCATGCTCTTTTGGAGGCCACCAATCCAGGGAATTCCAGGGCTTCAGAGTTTGGTGGGGGGATGGGGGGTGGGGGAGGGCGCATTCTAATCTAGATTGTCACATCACCCTGGCTGTAGAGGGGCAAACCCCAGGCCCAATTAAGGGCTTATTTTATTTTATTATTTTTTAAGGGTTTATTTTAAGGATACCTTTAGACGGGCAGCCTACTACGTCCTGCGCTAACAACCCTAGTGTTCTACAATTTCTAGGGAGCAAGGGGGTCCTCTACCAACCCCATGGTCTGTTGCAGAAATAATGGAAAAGGACTGCAAAGCTTGTTGCAAATAGAGGAGGCTGCCTCACTTGCCCTCCAGAGCTGTGAACACGTTGCTGCTCCCTCCCACTGACATGCTCTGTTCTTAATAAGGCTCCCATAAAGATCTCTCCTTCGAGATAATCATAGACTCTCAGGGGCATGCCACTCTTAGCTGTCAGCATCACTTAGGAAGACCTTATAAAGGCTTTCTAAACCTCCTGTTCATCTCAAAGTTGAGCTCTCTTTAAAACCCTGTTAAATCCCATTGCAAAACTTCTGTGCTTGACTCCTGGCTTTTTTCCTAAGTTTCTCCCACACCCCACCTGGCCTACTTCTCCCCACCCCCAGAAGCAGAGGCTTGGGTCCAAAGGCTACATTCTCTCTGAGCATCATCGCTGCCTCTGGTGCTGGTCACCCTTCCCTCTGCCTTGGTTTCCTCTCACACCCTGGGCGGGATGAAAAATTAAAGACCACAGGACACTGGCACATGTACACCTTTGCCAAAATAATAACGATGACCACAAAGTCACACCCGTGCTTCCATCCTCTGTTCACTATGACAAGCTGCCTTTGGAGAATTAACAACTGTTCTCAAAGAACAAGGCTATAATCTCATTATCTGGTCCGGACCTTCTTAATCTGCCATCAAGCCCAGGTGTGGCAGATCCACGGACTGCCTTTGGGAGACTATTAACCCCCATATACAAATTGTTTTTACAAATGCAAAAAAATGCAGGAGCATTTTTCTGAGGAGACTTCATAGCTTCCATCAGTTTCTCAAAGGAGTCTGTGACCCAAAAGACATTAAGAATGCCGGTTTTAGGAACTACACTCCTCCAGGAGGCTCTGATGAACACTTACAGGACAAAGTTCAAGTATCATTCTGTTCTGGTAGCCTGGAACTGTCATGGAACCTGGCCACAGTAGGCTCTTAGTAAATGATTTTTTTTTTAAATTTATTTATTTATTTATTTATTTTTGGCTGCGTTGGGTCTTTGTTGCTGCACACAAGCTTTCTCTAGTTGCGGCGAGCGGGGGCTACTCTTTGTTGCAGTGCGCGGGCTTCTCATTGCGGTGGCTTCTCTTGTCGCGGAGCACGGGCTCTAGGTGCGCAGGCTTCAGCAGTTGTGGCATGAGGGCTCAGTAGTTGTGGTGCACGGGCTTAGTTTCTCCGCGGCATGTGGGATCTTCCCGGACCAGGGACCGAACCTGTGTCCCCTGCATTGGCAGGCAGATTCTTAACCACTGCGCCACCAGGGAAGTCCCAGTAAATGATTTTTAAAAGAATGATTTTGAAAGCACCCTCCGAGGTGATTTCTTCATGGGGGGAGGAAAGGGTGCCTGGGGGAGGTGAGGGTGAATTTTTGCAGGCAGGTGGATATGACGGCAGACCCCCAGGCTAGGAGGCCTACAGTTCTGGTCCCAGGTCTGCCTCCAACTTCAGTTTACCGGCAAAAAGAGGCCAGAGCCATTTGTCCTGCATGGCTGTCCAAGGAGCTATGGGGAGCTTTGTCATCTTCTGCCTTTCCTGTTGTGTTTCTGGGGCTACCATTCCAGTCCTATTGTTTCTCAGCATCAGGATGACATAAACGTTTCCTCTGTTCTATTGGATATCTGGACTGACCAGGGCCTCCTCTAGTTCCAGAAACTCAAATTCTCAGGCCTCGGAGGGCCCAAGGCACCAAGGCCTACCCTACTGACAGGAGCCATGCGGTAGGTTTTCCTGCTGCTCTGGGTCCTTTGGTACACACCTCCAGATGCTTCTCTCTCAGGGGCTGTTTCACAGGCTGGGGGCTTCAGGATTCTTCCGGAGAACAGAGGAAGTCAGAGCCATGACAGAGCCATACAAAAAGCAAAATGTGGCAATGGACAAGGGCCTGCATCAATGGTCAAGAGATGTTGGTTCAAGTCTTAACTTGTGGTATGTTCCTTGACCTAGGAAAAGTTAAGTTTCCTCTTTGTGTATTAGTATCTTTATCTGGGGGATGGGGGATGGGGCATAGGGTGGGAGAAGGAAAGATCTCTTATTATCTGACACACAAAAAAGTCTTTAAAGACCTCTGGTTTTCTGGAAGGCAACTGCAGTCATGATGCTCTGACCAACTCAAGGGCCCCTCAGGAAGCCTTTTGCTATGAGAAAGTGGAAGCAAGAACAGAGATGCGATGGGGCACCTCAGCTTTCCAAGACTGGCTGGCTTCTGAACCACACAAGAGCCTCCTCCCTAAGTTGGGGTCTTGCCAGACAGGGGAAGGTTAGGTGAGAACTCACTGCCAGAAGGTCTCTGGAGCTCCAGGAAGGCAGGGGAATAGGAAGGGTAAATCATAGCAGATCTTAACCCAATGTGGTGGTTTCGACTCAAGATCCCATGGGATGGGAACGCTGTGGTGATCAGGCACCAGTACCCTCCCCGAGTCCACCACATCTCCACCAGCAACTGAGGCCTTGACATTAGGTGGTCATGTCCCACAGTGACCCAAGGGTTGAGTGACTGCTCTCTGGAGTGGGTCAGCTCAGAGGTGTGGCTGGGGGTGGACGCAAGGAATGGCTCCAACTCTGCACATTCCCTCAAAGCGGTGTCTTTCACATTTTAAAAATGGTGTGGGTGCACACCAACCATGGAAAGATAACAGAAGGAGCAGTGGGTCGGTCTGTTCAATGTGCAACGGAAATGCCAGTGGCCTAGGGTTCAGAGAAGGCTTCTGTGAAGTGACATCTCTGCTGAGGCCTGGATGGTGAGTGGGATTTGGGCAGGCAAAGAGTGGGGTAAAAAGGGCTCCATGAATAGGGCCCAGCATGGACAAAGGCCTGGAGATAAAAGAGAGCACACAGAGTCTGTTTCAGAAACTGAAGAAAGATCAGTGTGGTTCAAGCACAGAAGGAGGCAAGGCGACCGGCAAGGGAAGAGCCTGGAGGGGTAGGCAGGGGCCAGATCATGCAGAACCTGGAGGCTGTCCTAGGGAATCAGGCCACAGGGAGTCGGCAAGTCGCTGCTGAGCTGTCTTGGGAGCAAAGCAAATGCCCTTCTTAAGCTGGCTCGTGGATCCAGTTATCACGGTGGATAGCATGGCTGGGCCCCTAGTTCACCATCAGGTCTCATCATCTCTCATTTTGTGCAGTTTTATGCTGGGACCTTTCTTGCCAAACTTAACTGCCGTAGAACATTAATGCTCTGCTTTTGATTTCTCCACTGACGTTGGTACCTCATTTCCTACCCTTCCCTACCACTCACACCCCTGGAAGAACCCAAAGGGTGGGTGATGGTCCATCCCCACCAACCAGGAAAGACATTTGAGGCCCACATACAAATCACCTCCTTGCTCAAGAAAGTGTGTGCCAGTCGGGCATCCAGTTTCAGGGGAGAGCGGCTCTACTCAGTACAGCGGGGCATCTTCCATCTCCGGCAAAGGGCAGGGAGGAAATGAAGGGGTGGAACATTTGAGAGGACTTCCTAGCCCACCTGGGGCCAGGCACAGCCTGATAATTGTTTTTGGCAATTCCGAAAATATCAGAAATACGCACCTGAACAAAATGCAAAGCACAACAGAACTGATTTCAGATTACGAGTTTTTTGGCACCCACCCTGCCTCCACCTCAGTAAGGGCCTCTTCCCTCGACGGAACATACAGAGCTCGTTCTCTGCTCCTTATCAAACTTCATCATGTGTTGTTAACTTCCTTGTATGTTGTATCTCTCCTACTTGATTTTTAAGCTACTCAGGAATAAGATCCTGGGGTGTCAGTCATACATAACACAATGGGAATGGCACCCCTAGAACAGTGCAACCAAGGGTCCTAGGAAAGCTCTCGAGATCACCTCCTGACTACACCCCAAGACAGTGATCCTGGACAGCTGACTTAACCTTGCTTTAGTTTTTTTGTCTGTAAAAAGGGAGTCATAATACCTAACTCCCGGTGTAATGTCTGATGACTAAATAATCTTAATGCATATAAAACACCTGGCACTTGGCAGGCCTTCAATGAATCGGCCTTCTTACTCCTTCTCTGCATTTTCCTACAGTTTCCAGCCCGGGGCTTTACAAATACTCACTCCAAAACTGGGTGAAGGAAGGGTCAATGCTTGACTCTAATGACAGAGGTCTCTTGCCCCTCAGGCAACACAGAAGCCATTATGTCAGCTGTGTATGAGTTTTTAGAATCCGGGCTCACGACAAAAAGCCACAGAGGCTCAAGCCTGTATAGGCAGCATACTGAACTGAATATTCATACTACCTTACTGCAAGTGTTTAGCTAAATCTGGTGTCCTGTTAAAAATGACTATGCAGCAATCACTTTGAATTGAACAAGAATATCCAGTCTGTCACTTTTTCGCTGAATCGTAAATCAGAGAGCTCACAATTGATGCTGCAGAAAAACTCCTAAAGGCAAGGACATGTCACAGGGGACCTCTATGTATTAGGTAAACTCGAAAGATTAAAGGTTTCAGGGTGGAAAACTTCCCAAATACAGCAAATAATCAATCTCAAGCCCCCAGTCATGGAAAATATAGCTAGTTCATGAAGCAGTTATATTCAAATAAGACCTGTTCTGTTTTTGCTTTTGTTTTTTTCCAGTTTCTGTCCAATAAAGATGTCCTCTCAAGGTTTAGCAGAGAGCCTTGCCCATGGTAACACAAGCTGCATAACTGAGCCCTGAGCCAAGTGCTTTTACCTGGACTTCCTCATCCAATCCCTAGTTCAAAGCTGTGGGGCAAGTGCTGCCATCATTCCCATTTCGCAACTGAGGAAACTGAGGCAACAAGAGGGTAAACAGCTTGCCAAGGTCATGCAGCTAGTAAGTGGCAGGGCCAGGCAGGCCAGTCTGCCTCTAGCGCCTGCACGCTGAACCACTGGGCTTTACTGCCCTCAAAACCCGGGGGAAGAAGCTGGGCTTGGGAGTCCACTTTGTTGATAGTTTATATGAGACTTTCACTTCCATGATCTCATCTGCTACTCCTGGCAACCATATGAGACTGATAACACAGGTCTTATCACCATTTTACAGCGGATAACCCGCCATCCCCCGTGAGGCTCAGAGAAGGTTAGGACTTGCTGATTCCTCACCTGGCAAGCAGCAGAGACAGGACTTGAGCGCCTGCACTTCACAATGGCAGGCAGGTTTGTGCAGGCGAGTGGACTGTGGCTGTGAACTCACATGCTGGCAGTTCAGGGCATCTAAAGTGGGTGCTGGGGCATCTCCTGCCACTCCTGTACCCCCAGCTGCAAATGTGGGGGATGAGGGAGGTTCACAGATGGCTGATGCTAGCAGCTAAGTAGGGAAAACTAGGCTGTGTGGGGCATGCCTTTCTCTTCTGAGGACTCGAACATCTATCTCCCCACGGAGCACCGTTCCCTGCTCCCCACAGAATCAGACTCTCCTGAGGCTCATAGACTCAGAGGAGCGTTGCTTAATTTTCTGGACCTTCCTTTGCTTAACAAAACACACTATTATTACCCTTTAAGAAACTGAGATATAACTTACATATAGTAAGACATATAAATCTTAGGTGTACAGCTCAATAGATTTTTATAAAACCTGTGTAACTGCTGCCTAGATCAAGGTGTTATTTCTCTTAGATTTTTTGCCCCTAGTGTAGGAAGGAAGGGCTTAGCACTGCAGCCCTGCCTCGAACTCCTCTACTGCTTGGACCTGGCCCTAGCACCTGTGGGAAGGAATTGAAAATTCCAAGATCTGTAGGAAAAGGGAGCAGAGGGACAGGCCTAGGCTATGGAGAGAGGAGGTGGGACAACCAGAGATGGAAGTCTGCACAGGAGCACGGGCAGCAGGGCCCTTCCCTCTCAACAGCGCTCAATAAAAAGCTGTGGTTTCATACGCTCAGCCATTCTTAATCCACTGGGGACCCACATACACAAATAATACATATCAAATACGTATAGTGGAGTTTCACATAAGCCCTGCGAAAACTTCTTCCCCACCCAACAGTCAATTTATGAATAAACCCATGACAGTGTAAATGGTTTGCTCTACTTATGGTGTAAGTTTGCCCCGCATTATCACTGTGCACCATGGACCTATTTGGCTTGTGGGGTAGAACAGAATAGGAACTGGGATTCCCTCCACAGGAGGGTTACAGCCTAGATGAGGAAACAAGTCCTACACATATCAAATGTTTGCCAACTGGTAAAGAATAACAACCATAATTATTATTACGTGCCTAGTGCTGGGCCAACTATTTTCTACTCTGCTTCATACATTCCTCAAACCTACTCACTGGAAGGTGGCACAGCCAGGATTCCAACCAGGCAGGGCTGACACCAAGGCGGGCGTGGCACCCTCCAGCCCAAGCTGCTTCTCTGTGAACAGCCCACGCACAGCATGCTCTGCTAGGCTCACGGGAGCAGGACTTCGCGCCTTCATGCTTTCTGTTCTCTCTGCCTACAAGACTCTTTCCCCACTGTACACAGCTGGCTACTTCACCTCCATCAAGTCTTTGCTCCAGTTTCATCTTCTGGTGTGGCCTTCCCTGACCACTTTGAAAAACTGTAGCATCCCCTCTGCATTCTTTAATCCCCCTTTCCTACACGGTAGGACCTCAATAAATACCTAAATGAACAATAATGTTGGTGGAAAGCTTTTTAACCAAAGGGTTGCAAACACTTCAGTGCAAAGACTATAAACATCTGAAAATAGCCAAATTCACATTCCCTCTTCCCTGGAAGAATTGCTAGTGCAGGTCTTGACCAAAAAGTAGCAAGGGCATCCAGCCTGGCTTAGCTGAGTGACCTTAAGTTCTCGTGCAGGTGAGCAGACATCCTTGGTGCCCACCATTGGGGAGGGCTCCCCAGGAACCCTCTCATGCAGCCTGACCATGTGTGGTACACCCATGCCATTTTACAGAAAGGGTCAAGCAGAGCCCTTCTGCTACAGAGATTCTACATACCAGCCTCCTTGCGGCTAAAGTCAGGCCAACAACATTTCTAACAAATGACAGTACATCACTCTTATCTGGAAGCCATTGTCCAGCGATTTCTGTGAATCGAAACCTTGCCAGGAGTCATGAAGGACAACGAAGAACTCTGAGCAGATTGCACAACAAGAGCAACCTTGTCACCATCACTTACATTTATAGAGCATTTCACGGTTGCCAATTCATTTTTACATACTTAATCCCATGTCATAAGTAAGCAGAAACGCAGAAAGTCCAGATACAGGCACCAAAGCACAAGCACTCTACTTTACAAGAGTTCCTCAGGTCCTCGCTTATATCCTATTTATTCTTGCCCTACACACTATTGTGACAAAGCCAGTCATTTTGTTTTCCAGGCCACTGCAGATTCAGAGTAGAAGAAGAGAAGGGGAATAACGTATGAGGTAGGAACACTGAAAGAGCAAGATGTGACAGATGACGCAAGTGAAGAGACCGGAAAGTTACATAAAGCATATCAAAGCAGAATGAATTGCATTCCAGGACCACTGGGGGGAGGGGGGGCTAGGGCAGAAACAGTCTGCACATCAATTACCCTTTGGGGAACTGCTGATTTTTAGCATCAAAGCAATAACAAAAAATGATGACTTGGGGTCACCAGGACAAAGGTTAAATACTGTGTTCAGCACTCAATTACTTTTGGTAACACCATATGACTACTTTCTTTTGTAAACATCTCTCCTAGTTTCTAAAAGTCTCCTTGAATTGATAAACAGAGTTTGAAAAGAACATTTACATTTTTTAAAAAGTAAAACCCACTTTCACAAGTAGCACTGTGACAGGACTTCCTGGCTTTTCTCAACTGCTAAAGACCTTCCTCCCATCAATCGCCAAGTAGCCTAAGTCCGCACACTCACATTTCAGATCCAGGCTAAAATCCAGCTTGTCCCTTCCTTTTCCCCCCTACTCCTCATTGTTTAGCTCTGGGGTTGCATAATTTACAGTCACCCTGCGAAGGGCCGTGTGTTCCAGAGTAGGAAGCTGTCACACTGAATAGAACACTGCTGGGCTGCATTCACAAACAGAGCATTGCACAACTCCTCTGCACAGCCAGCAACAGCAAACCTCCTCCTTGAGTGCAGGCAGCTCCTGACAATCAGCGAGATTGGGGGAAAGGGGTGCCGGGAAGGACGGCAACCATAAATTCGCTCTAATTCACTGTATAACAAAGCAGCGGTGGTAAAACCGCAACCATATTTTCAAGTCAGGACTGAAACGAGAGGCCCAGGGCAACACCTAATTTGATTCCTAGAACCCAACACGCTGTGAACTCATTTTCTCGGTTGAGAGAGAACTATGTAGGGGGGCAGGGGTAGAAACTGATCTTGGGACTTTGGGTGAACGTAACCCAAGAGCTGACAATAAGCAGGCCTTCCTGAGTCCAAAATGCTAGGACAGCTTTATTAGTGGCAGCCCAGATCTGCAAGGGCTGGGGCCCTGGGAGACAGCATGGTGGGGACAGGAGTTCCCAGAGAGTTCAAACCCTGAATGCAGAAGGTGTGCTGACTGATATATGTATGACAGAGCAACAGGACTCCTCCAACTCTGGAATGTCCACTCAGCGATGAACCAAGGTGTGATGCTGAACAAGTCTTTCAGATAACCTGAGTCTCACTTTCTTCATCTCTAAAATGGGGATAACCAGTAACCTGCCACCAGTAAGAGTTAAGCTGATCATGTATATTAAACATTTTTAAATAATAAGTGTTCAATAAACGTTATTTCCTTCTCCCCAGCTGGCTTCCCCCAGCCCTTCCTGAACATTCTCCCTTGAGAAGTCAAGGGAGAAATAGGAGCACATTCATTCTTGCTCTGGTACTAGCTAGCCATGGGAACCTGGACAGTTCACTCCCTTCTCTAGGCCTCACAATCTACAATTAACCATTAGGATTTATATAAAAATTAAATAAGGTTGATGAATACAAAATCAATACACAAAATCAACTGTATTTCTATATACCAGCAACAGATACAAAATGCAATTCAAATGCTTATACCATCACCTTAGGAAGGCTTTCCAGTCAAAAGACCTGAATTGCTATAGTTGCTGCTAAAAGCATGTCAGTTGAGCTGTATTCCTGCCTGGAGTGGGGCAGAGTAGGGGGAGTTTGGGATTCAGGAAAGGGAAGAGGATAAAGAGAATAGTTCTATGTCAAAGGAAGGGAGGGAGGGAGGAGGCAAACAAGCTAGATATTCTGTACACTGTACAGATTCTGGGTGCTGGCAATATTTAATGAGAACACCCTTCAGAGCGTCTGTTTTTAGCACAAGTCAATTTAGATGATAACCCTAAAATTGAGTATCTGTCTAAATTAGAAGAGTAATCTAATGTCAAGACCAAGAAATACCAACAACGGTAGAACAGTTAAATTAGTATCTAAAATGTTGTGACAAATACCATACGATCTCACTTACACATGGACTCTCTAAAAACAAAACCCCAGCCCAGCTCACAGACACAGAAAACAGACTGGTGGCCACCAGGGGCAGGGGGGCAAAATGGGTGAAGAGGGTCAAAAGGTACAAACTTCCAATCATAAAATAAATAAGTCATGGGGACATTTATTTTATAGGGACATATAGTACAGAATGGTGGCTATAGTTAGTATTACTTCATTATTGCATATTTGAAAGTTACTGAGAATAGATCTTAAAAGATCTCATCACAAGAAAAAAAAATTTTTGCAACTATGTATGGTGACGAATGTTAACTAGACTTATTGTGGTGATCATTTCACAATGTATACAAAGATCAAATTATTATGTTGTACACCTGAAACTAATATAATGTTAAAGTCAACTGTCCCACAATTAAAAAAATAAACTGTGTCAACAAAAAATAAAAATTTTAAAAATGCTATTCATAAAAAGGAGCAATTATAAGACCATTGTAAATATCAAGTATCCAGCTATAAATTTAACAGAAAGTATATAAGCCCTCTATGGGAAACATTATAAATATTTTTAGGAGAAATTATGATAACCTAAATAGGTGGTGAAACGTAACATGCTCATAGATCAGGAGGACTCAAGATGTAAAGATATAAATTCTACCCAAACAGATTAGAAAGAAAGAAATACTACTCAAAATCCCAATAGCAGTGGGGTGTATGTGTGTGTATGTGTGTGTGTGTGTGTGTGTGTGTAACATAAACTGATTTTTACATTTACATGCAAATACAAAGGACTGAGAACAGCCAAAACACTCATGAAGATGCCCAAGGTGGGGGGGATTTACTAAACCAAATATCCAGACCTGTTATAAAGCTACAGTAATCAAGATAGTGTGGCAATGAGCTAGGAGTCAAGAGTACGATGGAATGGAACACAGAGCCAAAAGACAGGTCCCTGTGTATATAAACATTTGATTTATGACAGAGGTGGTTCTACAGAACAGTGACCGAAAAAAAATCTCTTTTTCAACAAGTGGTGCTGGGACAAATGGGTATCCATTTAGGGAAAAAAATGAAACTGGAACCCTATCTTACACCATATACAAGAATCAACTGCAGGTGAATTAAGCACCTAAATATGAAAGGGAAAAGCTTCAAAGCTTTTTGAAGAGGGAAAAAAAGGATAACCGTTGCCATCTCAAAGTAAAACACAGATCTCTTAAACAGGACACAAAAAACACTAACCAAGAAGGGGAAGACTGAAAAATCTAACATAAAAATAAGAACTTTTTAAAATCACAGTGTATCACTAACAAAGTGAAAGGACGGTAATATTTATAATGAATAAAACTGGAAAAGGACTATTGTCCAGAACATATAAAGAACTCCCACAAATTAATGAGGAAAAAACCCCTAATTGTAAAAAAGTAACAAAAGAACAGGTGCCTCACAGAAAAGGAAATCCAAAATGTCCAATCAATATATGAAAAGCTGTTCAGCCTCATTAGCAGAGCATGTAAAGTAAAACCACAATGAGATACACTATCAATTTGGCAAAAATTTAAAAGTTTCACAACACCAAATATCGGCAAGGATTTAGAACAACCCAGGAATTCTCTCTGCTAGTGCAGAGTGTAATATGGAAAAACCACTGTGGAAAACAATGTGGCATTATCTAATATAAGTGAAGATTCCCAGCAATTCTACTCCAAAGAACCATTTACAAATGTATGTGCCTCAGGATATAAATCTACATGGGTATTCATAGCAGCATCCTTCATAATTGCCCCAAACTCAAAATAACCCAAAGGCACATCAACAGTAGAATGGATAAATAAATTGCAGGGTAGTCAGAGCTGGTATATAATGCTGTATAGCTATATAGCAATGAACTGAATAATGTATGGCAAATTCATGAGTATACACAAATATTTGTGAATGCTCCATAGAAAAATTATAAATATTCAGAAGAGAACGCTATAAAATACTATATAGCAATAAAAATGAATGAACTACAGCTATGTACAACAACTTGAATAAATATTACAAATACAATGTTGAAGGAAAGATGCAACTTAATACATAACAGTATGATTCCAATTAGGTCAAGACCAGGTAAGAATAAACTGATAAGAAGATGCATGTATAGGTGACAAACTCTAAAGAAAAGCAAGGAAACACCATGAAAATCAAGGTAGTGGGGAGTGAGGGAAAGAGCTACGATCAAGAAGGGATATTTAGGGACCTTCTTTACACGAGTGCATGCTTTTTAAACACGTGCTAAACATGTAAGATTAATGCACATTTTGCATATGTATTAATCTATGTCACAAAAATGCTTTTTTGCTACAAAAAAAAAAAGTTTCAATGTTACCTCTTCCAGAAGTCTTTCTATACCCCAAACCTAGGTAGATGCTCCCTCGGCATCCTCCACCTCTCAGCTGGCTGTAATGCCTATTAACTTAAGGGCATCTCTGCCCTCAAGGACAGCCATGGAGCCTGTCTTGGCTCACCATTGTATCCTGTGTCTACACAGTGTTGAGCACATGGTGAGTGCTCAACAAATATAAATTAATCAACGACTGCACTGAAGGATCTGAGTTGGTAAAAAAGTAATTAGCTCCAGACCAATCAACTGACAACCAGCAGAACGTACTGAGTGATGTTATGGAAGGAGAGACCCACCTGGAGTCAGAAAAACTAGGCTCTGGTTCCATCATTTACTGGCCATATCGCCTTAAATACATCACTTTTTTCACTGATAGTAAAAATACTACAAATAGCTACCATTTAGGGAACTTCAACATTATGCTAAGTGCTTTTAGCTGTGTTACCACATTTAATCCTCACAGTGTATCTGCAATGAGTTTAATTTTTTTTCAATCTCTTACAGCTTCAGAGAAGGGGGATAGACAGTAAACAAGTAAATGAATGAGCAAGGTCATTTCATGTTCTAAAGGAAGAAATAGGGCTCAAACAGTGGGGAGTGCTGAGAGGCGATGAGGGAAAGAAAGCTGGTCAGGAAAGAGCTGAGGAAGAGGGAAGAGCAGATGCAAAGCCTCCTAAGGTATACCGCTGGCTCTCTCGTCCACCAGCCACGCAGCAACACAGCCAGAGGTATTTTGTTAAGGCATACTGCAATTTTTTTTTCTTAATTAAAAAATGTACTTTTTTTTTTTTTGGCCGTGCTGCGTGGCATGCAGAATCTTAGTTCCCTGACCACGGATCGAACCCGTGCCTCTTGCAGTGGAAGTGCAGAGTCCTAACCAATGGACCACCAGGGAACTCCTAAAAAATGGACATTTTACAAGTCAGATTTACTGAAGTATAATTTACTTACAGTAAATTCACTCTTTTTGGGTATACAGCTTGATGAGTTTTGATAAACATATATAGTTGTGTAACCACCAATTAAGAGACAGAATATTTTCTATCACCTCCAAAAGTTCCCTTGTTACCCCCTTGTAGTCAATCTCTCTCTCCTACCATCCCTAGAAATCAGTGATGTGATTTCTGTCCCTATTGTTTTGCTTTTTCCAGAATGCAGAGGAATCTCTTTAATACATAAGTCAGGTCAAGTCGTCCTGTGTTTTAAGCCCCCATGGCATTCAGAATGAAACCCAAATGCCTCTCCGTGGGTTGCACCGTGGCTCCTCCCTGCCTCTTTAATCCCGTTTCGCGTTACTTTTCCTTCCCTGTGGTCCGGCCTCCCTGGCTGCCTTTTCGCTCATTTCTGCCTTAGGAGGCTTTGCATCTGCTCTTCCCTCTTCCTCAGCTCTTTCCTGACCAGCTTTCTTTCCCTCATCGCCTCTCACCACTCCCCACTGTTTGAGCCCTATTTCTTCCTTTAGAACATGAAATGACCTTGCTCATTCATTTACTTGTTTACTGTCTATCCCCCTTCTCTAAAGCTGTAAGGTCCTTAAAATAAGCAGGGAGCTTGTAGGTCTTATTAAGAGCTCCGTTCCTAGAAACTTAGAATAATGCCAACCCATGGTTGGGCTTCCATTGGGATTCACAGAATGAACACACGTGTGCCAAAGAAGTAGGGACTAGTGAGGTCCACGTGGTTGAAACTCTAAGAAGATTCAAAGAAGAAACAGGCCTTATACTGCATGCACATGGGGGGGGGAAAAAGGGTAGGAGGACTGGCCACAACTCCGAACCAGGGTCTCCCTACTGCCATTCTACCATCCCTTCCCCAAAGTCCCCAAAGTCCCCAATGATGGGGCCACAGAATGCCTGGGACACAGAGCCGGGGCCTCTCCCATCCTGGCCCTCTGGAGCCGTCAGGCTTGTTTCTCTCCTGAGGCCTGGGTCCCTTCGACTCTTCTTTGCTCACCTGGCTGGAGCTCCCACACACAGCCAGCTCAGGCTCACGGGCCTTCTTTCTCCTATCCATGTGAATTCAGAGAGGCAGGGGGAGCCCAGGGGTTATTCTGTCTTGCACTCTTCCCCAGGGAAGAGCCACACAGGACCCTGGTCTTGTAAACCCTGAGAGATTATGAGACAAATTCCTGCCTCGCAGGGCCCCACGCGCTCAGCGAAGGGTACACGTGGACACGACATGCACTGGTGTCCACAGTTCCCTGAGCTGATGTCCCAGTTTTCCCTCTCAATTAGCACTAGAGTTCTGAAAGCTTAATTTTGTTATAATTTATTATCTCAGTTGGGGGTGGCCAAGGGAGAAGGCAGGGAATTCCTTTGCCACGAGGACATCTGTTTTGCTGGATAGCAAAACTTAAATTATGACCTCAAGACTTGAGCAGAAGCTTATAGCTCGTTCGGTCCAGTCTCCTAATTTTATATGTAAAGATACTAAATCCTAGAGAAGTTAAGGAACTTGCCTGGGGCCACCAAGCTAAATAGGGACAGAGCTGGGGTAGAACTCAAGTTTCCTTAATCCCAGTTCAGCCTTATCTCCACCTTAAAATGTTCTTGAATTTGGCTTTTATCCCTTCCCCTCCACTGACACTGCTCTTTTAAAGGCCACTAATAGCCTCAATCACCAAAATACAATAGCCTTTTCTTAGTCCTCATCTAACTGGACAATGCCACGGAACAGAACCCTGCTTGCCACACAAAACTTCCTGAAGCACACGTGGCAGGGCCTCCTCTTGTGCCTCTGACCTCCAGCCCCTTTTCCCAGCTGGAGCTACCTCTGGGTCTATGGAAGGCAGGCTCCCCTGCCTCACCTCCACAATGTGGGGGGTGGAATCCTTCCTTGAGACCCCTTCTCCTCTTCATCTGCATTCCCACCCCAGGGGCACTGCATCCACTGACTCTCATGGTCTTACCACACAGGGCAGCCAAGAGTCCCCTACTCTCCTTCCAGCCCCGACCTCTCTTCCCCAAGAAAACCACTGAACATTGTGAACACGTAAGTTATCCTACAAGGACCGGAAATTCGTACTTGCGGTCTGACTTGCCATCTTCCCTCTGCTACTCCTCTCCCTGCTCTTATGCTTCCTAACTTGACGGCATAACTAAACTCCAAAATCCAGGTTCAAAACTGGGAGGACTCTTCTGATCTACTCTTTTCTCCCCATGTTCAACTAGACACCAGGTCTCACTTATTCTGCCTCTAAAATCTCTCCCCCATCCAATTCCTCATTGCCTTTCATAGCAATCCTCTAGTGCAGACTACAGAAATCTCTCTCTGCTCTTGAGCCTCTTCTCTGGTCTCCCTTTTCAAGCTCTCCTGACTTGGCACTCTACTACCCTACCATGTAGGGAGGAGGTTAGTGCACCCTACCATGTATTCACAGTGTGTACTCTGTAGCGAAATATGCTCAGGGAAGCCTGCAATCCAGCTCCACTCTTCCTTTCCACACTTCTCATATTCCCACAAACCCCAACTCTTCAGGTACATAAGACTGTCCACTACCCCATGACGGTGCCCTGCATGTTTGAGTCTTGCTTTTGTGCTTCAGCTCATACTGTTTCATCTTCCTGGAAGGCCTTACCCAATTTTAAGATGATTTTGGTTGTAAAGGAGAGAATTCCAGCTCAAATTAGTTTATGTGAAAGAAGGGATTTATTGGTTCATGTAACTGTTCAGTGCATAGAGCCAGCTTCAGAGAATACAATAATTATCATCAAAGGTCTTTCTGGAAACCCCTCTCTCTCCTCTCTTCCCCCCATTCCTTCATCCCCCGAAGTCTCCCCCACAATAGGTAAACTTCCTTCCTGCACAGAGTAATGGAGATGTGGAAACATGGCCACAGACAGCTCCGGGCTTTCATCAATCCAACCCAGTGAGGACCTTTCTGGGATCCCAGATGAAGAGCTCCTTTCTCATAGTAACTATAAAATCCCAGAGAAGGACTCTGCTCGACCTGGACTGAATCACACCACATCCCCTGGAAAGATCACTATGGCCAGGGGAATGGGAATTTGTGAATGGCAAGGCCTGGGTCACATGCCCATTTCTATTTTCAAGCAGCAGGGGTAGTCATGGCAGCCCCACGGGGACAGCCTGGAATGAGGGAATCTGGGCAGAGTAGAACAACCCAGTTCCACTGAACTCTCATTTCTCCACCTACTGCCTCCAGGCTTAATCCTGAGCCCTTGTCCAAATCAAATTCCAGTTTTGCCTCTTCTGTGCACTGATTGTCTCCCCCAACTGATCCAACTCTCTGAGGGCAGGAATTGGATTCCTATGTGATCAGTATAAGGCTTCACGCAAAGCTGTGTCTCCAGAAAAATTTTCAGTCTGCAATTACTATGTCCAATTATTTCTTTGTGAAGTCATTGCCTGATTCCCCTGGGACTGACTTGCCCACCACCGAATCTCCAAGCACCTAGAACATATGCCTAACACATAACAGGTGCTAGATAAATATTGAGTAAATGAATGAGTGGTTTGAATAGAACAAAGGTTACCAGCCTTTGGTGTTTGGTAAACGAGCTCACCTGCTTTTTAATTCTTCCCACTTCACAGAGAAGAATAAACGATAAGGCAAGAACTCCAACTTCTTGTCCCCACCATCCCACCCCCAAATTTCTGTACACACACCCCATGCTTATGGCCTTCCTGTCAGTCTCAGGGGAGGAGATGCACATTCATGTCCAGATTAAGCTGCCCATCCATACTCTGCACTCCCTCCTCCCTGCCCATCCTCTTGCAGCTCTGCTCTTTCTACCACTTCCTCTTTCCTATACCTTCCGCATCTCCCTCGGTCTGGACTCTTTCTTTACGGCTTCTCAGTGGATCCAAGTCCCCGCATGGGAGCCAAATGAGGTCAAATAAATCCTCCCTGAGCCCTCTCCCCTTCTCCCCTCTTCCTTCTACAGTTCCAGTTTCTTTTCCAGGAGACTCCATTTGTGGCCTCAACTTCCTCAATCCCACATGCTTAACCCCACTGCAGTTTGGCTTTTCTGCCGTCCCTCTATTGAAACTGCTCTTGCCAAGGTTGCCAACAAGTTTCCAGACCCAGTGGTCACCTGCCAGTCTTCATCTTATTTGACTCTTGCAGTATCCCACTCAACTACTTCCTCGCCTTCTTGAAATTCTTTCCTTCCTTGGCTCCCATGAGGCTGCTCTGCCTTGGATTTTCTTTTCCGCCTCTTAGCTCACTCCTTCTTGGTTTCCATCACAGCCTCCCCTCCCTAGATGTTTCTCAGTTCCTGGAGCTGTAGGGGGGATGGGGGGGGAGATGCATCCTCTGCCTTCTCTCCCCTTCTCACTTAGCCTGGTGAGATTCCCAACTTTCAAGGCTCTCACTGCCCATGAGCACCAAAGAATTCCAAGTTGACCCTTCTCCCCAGGTGCATCCTATCTCCTCATCCACATATCCAACTGCCTGCCAGGGATCTCCACTTGGGTGATCCACAAGAATCATGACCAAACATGACCAAAATAAGTCAGCATTCTTCTCCTCAAGCCTTCCCTCTTCCTCCTGCATTTCTCTATCTCAGGGAACGGCACTACCATCCCACCAGTGGCCCAAACCAGGAATCCTGGACTCATTTTTGTCTACATCCTTTAAAATGTAGTTCCTCCTCAATGCCATTCCAGTTGATCATCAAAAAAATTCAATTATTGCACCGCCCAAATAGCTCTTAAATCTATCTCCTTTTCCCACCTCCCACTACTACCACTTTAGTTTAGTTCTTAATCTTTTCCCACCTGGATCACAGAAATAACTTTCCATCTGGTCGCCCAACCTCAGAACCTGACTCCTCCAGTCCACATAGGTGATCTTTCTAACGCACAAAGTGATCCGGCCAACCCATTTCCTTAAAATTCTCTGGTTCTTGAAAGTTCTCATCACAAGGTAAAAAATTTTAACTATGTATGGTGATGGATGTTAACTAGACTTACTGTGGTGATCATTTTGCAATATATACAAATACCGAATCATCTCACTGTACACCTGAAACTAATATAATGTTATGTCAGTTATACTTGAATTTTAAAAAAACCATTTGGTGGCATCTCATTATACTCAGAATAAAATCCAAAGTCTTTGGCACAATAACAAGGCCCTTCACGACCGGGTCTCTGTCTCATCTTTTATCCTCCATCTCTTGACACTCCTTTTATATACTGTGTTCTAATCAAACCAAATTACTTCACATTCCCAGCATGTCCATGTGGTGACATATCTCAGTGCCTTCTTACATGTTGATTCCTCTGTCTGGCATTCCTTTTCTCCACCTGCTAACTACCATTCATTTTTAAGACCCAGCCCACATGTCATTTCTCTTGGCCAATGTTCCTGCCTAGAGAAGGTGCCCTCTGTTCTCCCACAGCCCCGTGGCACTTCCTGCTCTGAGGTGTAAGTGTCTTTTACACATACCTCCCATTAGGCTGAGTTCCTCAAGAGCAGGGACTAAGACCTTCCTCCCTACTTCCATGGCATCATGTATATGTCTAGCTCACACTAGGTGCTCAGTAAATGCTTATGGGTGAGCAGATGGATTAATGGATGGATGGCTGAATGGATGGATATCCTACTACCCTGTCTTTCCCAAGTCTTCTCCGACCACTTCCTTCCACCAAAGCCTGAACCTTCAGTGGCAGCTCCTCTCTGTTGCCACCTACTAATGGCCCACACTTCTGAGGCAGGAATGGAAAATGATTCCAGGAGCTGTCCAGATGGTGATTAGGGACCACTCCGGCGTCAGAATCAATGTGATACACGATGGTGACCACCACCTCCACCTCCGGAAGGAACCCGGCCCCAACCAACCACTTGCTATTCTCTCAGCCACTGACCTCAATCAAGGCTTGTGCCATACTGTTTGCTGATGGGTACTGGGTCCTGGCCTGCCAGCTCTCTATTGCCCACACTAGTGGTGGTCTAGTAAGAACTGTGTGGTGTCAGAATGGAAAGGACATAGGTTTTGGAATCAGGCAAATCATGATCTCAATACATTGCTGTCACTTACTAAGCTGTGTGACGTTAAGTTACACAGTTAACCTAACTTCTCTGAGCCTCACTTCCTCATCTGTAAGATGGAATTGATGACTGTATTTCCTCATAGGTTGATGAGAAGAAACAAATGAGGATAACAGATGGGACTGAAAATGATGAAAACAGTCTATGACCAACAAAGGCTTTCAATATTATTATTCCATCTTTTGTAGAAATGAGTTTGCATTCTTTGTGCACCTCAGTTCTTTCTCTCTTTTCTTCAATGAACATTTATTAAGCACCTCCTTTGTGCCAGACATTGGGCTCAGTGCTGTATGACGAGCAAAAATAAGCCACCATTCCTGCTTTAGGGAGACCTGGTAGGGAGGGGGCACCCAGACTAGCAAGAGAGACAGATACATAAACACCTAATTAATTTACACTGTGTAATAAATATTAGTGCTCTAAGACTCTGGAGGCAGGTGGCCCAGGTTGATTTTACAGCATGGGGAAGTTGTTCCCGTAAGTAACAATTTTCCACAGAAAACCTATCTGTTGGCTAAGTCATCAGCAGGGAATCCAGGGTAAATTCTTGGTGATGCAGTCCTATCCTTAAATATATTATCTCCCTTTCCTCTATTTTTGGTTGAGAAATCAAGCGAGCAGGGGGACAAATTCAAGGCACTGACTATTAGCCTTACAGGATTTTATTTTACTTTAATTTTTTGGTGCTATGAAAAGCACAATGTTTTTCCTCTTTTCTGTAAAGAAAATTAGAACTAAAGATGGCTCAGCAGATAAAAGCTGTGGGCGGTAAATACTCCCACTATTCCCCCCTGCATTTCAGGCTTCTAGGTTTCTCTTTGCATTTACTGAGCTAGAATCCTGAAAGAGGCCTGAGGAATTCTAGCTCATATCCTAAGTAAGAGATGAAAAGACTGAGGCTCAGAGGGGCTAAACGACTTGCCCAAAGTCAAGTTAGAGAAGGAGCCAAAATTAAAACACAGCTCTCCTGAGCCTCCCCTTTAACTATTCTGCAAATCTCCCAACTCCTTGGATCTTATGCACCTGAACCCGGGCAAGTGCCTTCCTGTCTATGTAGCCCTCCCATCCAGGGGGGAAGTCAGGGCTGTCTCCATTTCTAAGCATCCTGGAAGCCACAGACAAACCACTTCTTCCTTTAACATGTCACTGGGTCCCTCCTCCCAGAAACATCCTGTTTCTCAATCACAGGATACTTTCAGATCCTCCTCTTTGGTTTGAAAAGCACATCTGCATGAAAAGTTTGGTTAGAGGTGGTTTTCTCTAAATGCCTCTCAGGACTTTCCTGGCTGAGAAAGCTTTGTGGTTGAGGTTGCTATTCTGCAATTATCTTGGCCTTAAAAGGGCTTTCATGGGTACCCCCTACCCCCTCAGGAGGGAGCCAGAATTGATTCTTCTATGTTTAGAACCTCGCATCAAAGACCTCAAGAATCTGAACATGAAGGTAATTCCCAATTTCACAGCTCACTTAGAACAGGAAAGGAGCTTGGGGTAGCCCTGGGCCAACTACTCCAGGAAACGGAGCCCCCAGAACAGCAGGGGCAGAGCCACCTATCTCGACTCCTGGTCCAGTGCTCTCTCCCACTCTCTGTAATATCACTCCAACCTCCTGGGCTGAAGCAGCTGCGCCATCAAAAATGTCATATCACTTATGACAACACAGTTAGTTATATAACTGATGCTGCAGAGCAGGCAAGGGGAAGAAGCCCTGAGCGTGAACCACAGCGCCCCGCTTCTGGCTCTCAGGCAAGCTAAGGCCCACATACTTGAGAACTCCATATGGGAAGGGAACACCCACTAATCAATCAAAGGAATCACAACTGTAGCTGACATGTGTAAAATGATTTCTAGAAAACTGTTAAAAGGGCATTTCATATATTACATCACTTAATATTCACAAGCCTGTTAGGTATTTTTATTATCAGCCCCATTTTACAGGCAAGGAAACTAAGGCACAAGAAAGTAACTTGTTTAAGGGCACACTTCTAGTTAGTGGTAGAGTCAAGATTTAAAGCCAAGCAGCCTGGTTACAGAGCCCAAGCTGCTAACTGCCTCTCAGTTTTAAAAGCACGCTAAACGGCTTCTCCCAATAGGAATCCACCTATCTCTTTGAACCAGTAACAGGTCACTGCTCCTTTCTCTCCTTCCTCCGCTATGCTAATGACTGATTTCTCAGGAGGTTTCTTTCCTAACCAGTATTGTGCATAAATGAGAAACACAGAATAAAATAAGAATGTGATACCGGTTTGAACAAATTCTTAGAATGCAGTTTGAGCACCTTCAAGCTTTTTATGATGATGCAGTCAATAAAGTGAGGTGAAGTGCTCTTCTTACAGCATCTGCTAACCATTTTAAAATCCATGTAGTATGTATGTAAACATACACATACGTGCACATTTAAAAAATTTTTTCAAAATCAAAAGTTGTTCTTTGCTAGTGTCATATTTTGGGGTAATTCTTTCCAAAATGTTTTTTTCAGTTTGAAATCACCTCCTCACCAGCTTGTCTACTGTCTTTCAGATCAAAATGTGCTCTTGTGATAACGGTCCGTCTAGCTTTGTAAGAAATGAGAGACTTAGAACACCCTGGGAGAGAGGGAACCAAGTCCCTGCCTCCAGATTGACTGAGCACATGTCAGAAAAATATGACCTTATTCTACTCATATTAAATCTCCAGTATTAACAGTGAGAAGCTGAAAAACATAAGTGATCCTGTCTTATCTTTAGCAGGTGTGGCTAAGATGCATGATATAATCTGGGGAGTTCCAAGTGCTAAAAAAAAAAGACAGTCCTCTGACTCTGGGCACTATAAATCTAATCTAGCTCCACACAGAGACTAGAAATTCTGGATTCCTCTGGAGTCTTGTCAATCCTGCATGAAGCTTCATCCATTTAATCTCATCAGCAACAACCCTTTCAATAAGCACACGGGTTCGATTTCAGAATCTAACAGGTGACTGAGGTTCAAGAATTCCACAGCTGATTCCTGAGGCGATCAGGTGGACTGTTTGCTACTCTTCTGGCAGGAAGGTCTGCTGGTATTTACAGCTCAGTGAACAGTAAGGAGGGAGAGAGCACCATCCATCAGCAAAGGAGAACTCATCTGCTACTTGATCTGACATTCTGTTTGCGCTCACACTGTCTCCAGAGAGCAAGGTGCATCCATTTGAATAAACATGGAGACAGGAGGAAGGGGAGGGGGAGCAAAGCAGCCAAAGAGATGACTGCAGAAACAAGAAGTCCACAGATCGAGGAGCTCTCAGTGGAGCGCTGCCCCAGCATGGGACCGTTTGGGGATGTGCAGGAAACGCCCTTTCAGACGACTGTACTTTTACTGAGTAATGGCTGCAAGTTGCTGTTCACCTCCTCTCATGCCTGCCACTTAGCAGGTGCCAAACAGTGGTGTGCTGGATGAACACAGGCTTGCCCTGAACCTAAGCCAAAGACTAAACACCCTAATTACAAAGTCAGGGTCAGCTGGTAGGAGGAAACCACCAGCTTTTGGCAATCTTAAGATTGTCTTCCCTGTCTGGTAGGGTCTCTCCTTGGACTCCAATCCTACTGGAAGGGCTGGGATATTTGTATGAGCAATGGTGTCTTCACTAAATCCTTAAATTTTGTTTTACCAGTGGCACTGAGCAAGCACCTTGGAAAGGAACACACATCCAAAGTGCTCCACTTTACTGTGTTCACTTATATAAAGCCTACCAGCTAGCAAGCCATGCCTCAATTGCTACCTTCGGACTCTCTAGCTCCCTAAAAATTCACTTAATGCTCCAGAGACAACAGATAGCCTAAATATGACATCACAGAAAACTCAACATCTCAAATGAGGACAAACTGTGGTGTCCACAGCAACTCCACAGTTCATTTTACATTTTCATCAGGTAGACGGTCCACGTAGTTGTCACTATTTGCTCAGAATGGGAAGTCACTTAAAGTGATTCTGTTGATTCCATATATAATGCCTTAAGAGATTTCTTTGAGAGGGTTTTGGTGATTAAATAAAATTAACACTTGCTGTTAAAATTTTGATTAATTGGAATAAGAGTCCCCTAAATGACTGCAAAAATGATGAGGCTGTATCACAGGTGAGGTCAGGAGCTCCTAACAAGCAAAATTATTTAAAATGTCACACATAAAACGTCACTGATTACTCATGGTATGTGTAAAATTATATTTTGCCGTCTCAATGATCATTGTTTATTTCTCAGTACGGAAATGTTCTGGATTGTCTGACACAGAGCTCCCAAACACTAGTTCACAATCCCATACACAAAGGAAAAAAAACCTAGCAAGCTATTTTCAAATGAAAATTTTAATAAAGTATTAAGAATCACGCTTTTCAAATGACAGTCTAACATGTAGCCCTCTTAATGGATGCAAGTTTCCCACTGCAACATGTATCAAGCAAAAGAATGTCAAAGGTCAGTTTCCCTGCAATGTTCCTAGGCTGGTATGGGTGTTAACACTTTGTTCTAAACAGCATCTGCCAGCCAGGCCTTTGTGATATAATTTCAGTTACTACAGGCATATATGGAAGCCCCGTCCGTCTTCTAATCAGCACGCCATAATGTGGATAAGAATGTACGCTGAATGGAGTGGCTCTTTGCTCTTCTGGAAATGCTGATTAAAAAGGATCTGGAGATGTCTCAATATCAATATTCTTCCTCTCAATGCAACAGGCTGGGCTATTAAACCCCAGTCCCCATTAGGAAGTCATCGAGTTCTCACAGGGCATCACTCACAGAGAACGCTCTAATTTCATCTGCCTGGGTGAAATAAAAGAGCATCCTGATTAACTCGTAAGTATGGTCTGATAGGTTGTTAACCAATCGTACTGGCCGGGCAAGTCCAAAATTGCGTTCTGTAAATGCCACCTAGATTTTCAGGGCCAGCCCCACCCATAGTACAGTTCGCCTGATTCAAGTGACTCTCACCCAAGTGGCAATCTGGAAAATCACCTCTTCAAGGGAAGGCTCAAAAGAATTTGTCACTAGGATACAGTGACACCAATCCCACATTTTGTGGTTAATAAAACAAGTCCTGCATCCAGCTTGACACAAGGCCCTGATCTGATTTATTTCAAGCCAAGCTGGAGGGCTCATAGGAAAAGCTGCCATTCATGAATGCTTCAGGACAGGACACTAGGGTCCCTTGTGGCAAAATTTACATGGGCCAGAAATCTTTCTGACTCACTTTTTGAGCAAACTTAACTCACTTCCTAAAGAGAACTGGTGTATTTTTTAAAAATATACTAACAGTTTTACCTACAAAATCTCAATTTTGCCTGTTATTTTTCTCCAAAAAGGCATCCTGTCAGGTGATAAAGGGAGGAGTGCAGGGAAAAGAGAGAAAGTGCCAGGACGTCTGATTTAACCATCTGAAATATCTAACGCTTGATTTTCCCCCCTCCCTCCTCTGTGTAACCAAATATGAGACGCAGAAGACTTTCCCGGAGAAGTCTAAATACAGCCTTCATTTAAGATTTTCTGCCCCAGTACATAATTAGGAAATTTCATTCTAAAATGGCACGCCTATCTCCTTGGAGAGCGTGCCTCTGTCTGAATAAAAAAGGCGAGGTATCCTTCAGGGTACTCAGTATATATTTTTAAACTTCTTATTAAATCAACCTAAGTTATGGAGCTTGTTCAGGAAAAGCAGGTAAGGAGGTGCTTTGGCAGATGCAAAGTTAATTTCCAGACTCTAGCATACACCCCGCTTCCATCCCCGCTTCCCTCAACCGAGCGTTTCCGAATGCCTTCGGCCTCCTTCGAAGAGGCTCGGCTCCGAACACTGCCGAGTCCCTCCGAGCCTCGAGCCCAGCCTGCGCCGAGCCGAGCCGAGCGCCACCAAGCTGAGCCTCCTCGACTTTTCCAGCCTCGGCTGGGCGCTGTCCACCACTCGCAGCGCCTGAAACCTCACCCAGCTCCGGTGGCTGGGGCTTCTACTGGGCTGCAAGCCTGCCACTGCAGATTACAGAGTTCTGAAGTTTTGAAACGTCCCCTTTAGGGAGAAAGGGGTGGTGCTGCTTGCACTTACCGACCTGCAAGGGCTCCAGGCAGATGCAACATGCACCTTGTTGCAACGAGCAATTCCCCAGGCCCCGCCTTCCCATCCATTTGGGTTGCACAAGCTTCAAAGAAGCCCCAGGCCAAATTACCCGTGGATAATTTGGGTGCGGCAAGCCAAGGGGCCTCTGCACATAAAGCCCCAGGGAGCTCTCGAACAAAAATAAGAACACGTCAAGCAGACGGGAGAAATTGTCTCCGAGTCGCTACTCCCTACCATCATGGCGCCGCCTAGAACCCGCTTGTCATGCCTGTTACACATGCAAGATTTTTTGCATCTTGGTTCTGAAACCACAAGCATGCTTCGTCTCCCACCCACCTTTCTGCGAAAGGGGTTTTTACTTTCCATTGTTTTCCTACGGGATGCAATAACTTCGGCTATTCTGTCAAGTTGAAAAATAATCATTTTTGTTTACTGCACAGCAACCCCTAATTAGGAGCTGTGTGTGCACGAAGGTGTCACAGCAAAGCGACGTGGAATCCTCGCTAAAAGGTCTTAACGAACTCCTCCGTCCCGAACCGAGAGGCCAACGGAAGCAGTGGGTCTAGGAGGCCCAAGGGCGCGCACCCCTTTCCTAAGGTCACCCCCTCCCCAAGCAAAGCTGCCTGTGGGCTCACCAGGAACTGCTAACCAGGAGTGGATGGGGCAAGAAGCAAGCCTGGGAGTAGGAAGGAGGGGCAAGGCTCCTTACTGAGAAAGTGTGGAAGGGAAGGAATATCCCATTTTGTTTTAATTTTCAACCATCACTCAAATCCACCCCCAGCTAATTAGGAGGGGAAACTGATACCTAAGGCAGAAGGGGGTGGTGCAGCAAGTGGGGCCTGAAATCCGCATTGTGGGTAGATTACATGGAACACAGCCTATGCAGAGTGTAAATAAATACACTGATAAAGGCCATAGAGTGAACGAAAACTGCCAGTGTCAGGAGAGCAAAGGCTGGGAGGATGGGGGAGAAAGGTGGGGGAGCAGCAAGGGGCGGGCATTCAGCCTCACAGCCAGCGTCCTCCTTCCACCTCTACCTTGGATACACCTGTGCCAGCCACATTCGCTTGAACACCCACCCCCTCCCCTACCACACACCCCTTCCCCTAACCTCCGTCCTTTGGGGGTGGGGAGGAGGGGTAGAAACCACAGCCTCTAATTCAGCACCAAATCCATGAACAGCAGACACTTGATACTCCACCCCAGCCTAGGGCTGGGTCCCCTCCATGTTTTAGCCAAGTTCAAAAATCACTGCCCCAGGAGAAGAGTAGGGGGAAGTGGGATTATGGATGTGGAGTAGGGGGTGGAGGAAGGAGAAGAGAGAAATAGAGACAGAATGATACAGAGACACAGAGATAGAAATAGACGCAGCGACACACAGGAAACACCACACAATCAAGAGTAATGATCATAATCATGCCAATAATGTGATGTTCTGATCAATATGGCGGACACTGTCATTCATACAACTACAGGCGCTCCCCTTCCCTCCACCCCAGCCCGGAGAAAAAAACACCCACCCTGGGAGTTGGGGTGGAGGACCCAGAACCAACGTAGGGCCTGGGGGAGGGGAGTCAAATTCAGGTGTGTGTATGCGTGTGCGTGTGTGCACGAATTAAAAACCGGGCCTAGAGAGCAATGTGAAGTGAGCAAGGTAATAAAAATTATTTAAAAATTATACTTAATAAAAGTACAAATCCCAATGCCACAGGGACTTACTTCATCTGCTTCACAATGGTGCTTTTTCCAGATTCTCCAGCCCCTGTTGGGACAGACGGGGGAAAATTTGGTGAGTGTCAGCTTAGGGGACCGGGGTGGGGGGTTGGGGGGTAAGGCATGCGAGGGAGTGGGCGATCCTGGGCACATGGTGGTGCCAACTCGGGGACCAGGTCTCCCCAGGAGCGAGTGGAGGGGGGACTGGTGGGGGGGTGCAGAGTGGCCGGGGTCGGGGGATGGGGGTGGCAGTCCCGGTCCTTACCCAGCAGGAGTAATTTCACGTCTTTGGCGGCGCTGATGCCATCCTCTTTGAGGTTTTTCTCAATCGCCTTGCTCCGCTCGAGGGCGGCTCGCTCCTCTGCGCTCAGAGTACATCCCATGGTGGCCCCTTCCCTGCCACAGCCCGCACGACTCGGCTGGCACGGCTCCCCGGCTCGGCGCGCCCCCCACCCCCCCAGAAAGCGGAGCCTGGGCTCAAAGGGGAAAAAATCACGATAGCCTCCCCTTGGCTGAAAACAAAAATGTCGGGAAACCAGAACCCCCAAAAAAGACAGCCTCTAACAAGATTCCAGCCGCGGAGACTCGCGGCAGCTGGCGGGGCTCTGGGGGTGTCGAGGCGAGGGTGGCCGGGGTCTGGGGTTCCGGAGCCGAGGGAGGAGGCGCCCGCGGTCCGAGGAGGCGCGAGCTGCAGGCACTGAGGCTTGTGCACGACCCAAAATAAATAAAATAATAGTCGAGGCAGGAATCGCAGCCGGAGCCGGCGGAGGGTGGGGTGGGGGGCAGGGTGGGTCCTTCTGCCGCTGCTGCCGGAGGAGGAGGCGGCGCGGGGTGTGGAGGGAGTGAGTTAGGGGGTGCTGCTAGTGTATTTGCATCGCTGTTCCTCAGCCGTCGGTGCGTCCGCGGCGCCTTCGCCGACCCCCGCGCGCTGGGCAGGGCTGGGCAAGGGGCCGGGCCGGGGGGCAGGTCTCTAGCGGGAGACGGCGTCGCTGTTTCCCAGAGCCAGCATCGCTCGGTGGAGCCTACCGAAGAGAAAGGGAAAGCGCGACGGAGCCGCGGGCAGCCGGGAGCTCGAGGGGGAGCGAGAGAGGAGAGAGGCTGGGAGGGAGGGGAGAAAAAAAATGAAGGGAGAGCGAGCGAGCGAGCGCGCGCGCTCCACAGACCGGGCGGGGGAGGGGGCGAGCGCAGCGCGCGAGTGCGCCAGCTGCTCTGCGCACCCCGCACGGCCAGCCGCCCGCTGACGTCAGCAGGGCCGCGCGCCGGGCCCCCGAGACGGGGAGGGGCGGGGGGGCGGGGGAGGTGCGCGCGCCGAGGCCCGCGTAACTAGCGGGGGCGCGCGCGCGGCGCGGCCTCCCCTCCCCCACCCTCCCCCCACTCCCCTCAGGGCCCGCGGCTCCCCGAGGTGGGCTCGTGCGAGGCCTAGCGGGGGCGGGGCCTGGGGCCGGGCTCGAGCCGGGGCGCCCCTCCCCGCCTCCGCCTCCGCCTCCGCCCTCGCCCAGTGCTTTGGCGGCTCGGGCCTGGTCAACGCGAGCTCGGGGCTGGGTAGCCCGCGCCACCGTCAGGTGGGTCCACTGGGTCGCGGCCGGCGCCGCCTCCCTCGCTCCCTGCCTCCTCTCCATCTTGGCTCCAACAGCGCGCCTTCTTGGTTGCTCTCCGGCTGCTAGGGCCGTAGCAGCCGAGGTCAGGTGGCCTCGGTTAACTCGAGGAGACCGTGGTTCTGAGGGAACCTGCGTTCCCAATCATTCGCCCTTGGGGCGTAGGGGCAGATTCGGATTTTTCGCTTCCTGCGTCCCACAAACATTTATTGAGCACCTAGTATGTGAGAAAGGAGGCTGTGAGGAGAGGAACACAGCAGGATGAGACAAAGCCAGGGCCTGTTCTCAAGGAGACTCTGCCTCCCTTTGCCATCGCGGACCCTGCTCCAAGATTGCCGGCCAAAAGGGCAGCGCAGGAGACAGTTCCCACACTGGGCAGCTTTTGGATGGGAGGGACAGGTTTTCATGCAAGTGATGCTTACTTTCTCAACACAGAGCTTAAATGCTTTTTGCTCATTTTGAAAGGTTTAGTTTGGTTGAGATTTTTGCACTGAGCCCTCTTGTTTTGCCTGTTCCCAAAACACAAATACATTAAATGAATAGATTTTGAGAGACGAGAGCTTCTTCCTCTAAATCTTTTAAAACACTCCCCCGCCCCATATCTTTTTAAAATAAAGACCCAGCAACCCTGGGTCAGTTACTCAGCGTACAGCTCATCAGATACTGAGGAAACACATACACTTCTGCCAAAGATCGGGCATGTTCTAGGCGGTCTCTGAGATTTTGAAGAAATTAGTTCTCACTGCACAAAATGGTTTTACAATCAGTTCCATCAGACAGCCTCAGGGGCCCTCCTAGAAAAAGGGGCCAATAGGAAAGATTGCATGGGGATAGGAGAGGCAACCGGCCAGTGGAAAACGTTTTTTCTAATAGTTGGGCATTTTTGTGGCTCTGAAGGCAAACTTGTTTGTTTCATTTCAACAATAGAAAAAACACCCCTGTTTTTTGGTAATGTTACCCAGCATAAAAATACATTTGCAATGGGGGGGGAGGCAATTAAAGCCCATGCAGAAGAAAACATTTTTCAATTTGTTGTTTCCTAGTTTGGGTTTGTCTCATTCCACAAATAGCTGTCTATGTCAAAAGTTGTATGTAATTTGAATATTTAAACTTAGATCACATTTCAATATTGTAGAAAACTGACAAAGGACTCTTATAAAGAATTGTTTTATTAAGTAAATAACTTCTTCCCCACTTGCCCCTCCACCCCTACCCAGTCTCCTTTTGTGTGTGTATTGAGGAGGGGAGCTTAGGGGATGAATCTGTTTTGCTTAAAATCTGGCTGTCACTAAAAATCAGCCTCCCAGATCCAAAACAGAGCTTAGGTAACCAATATTCTATAGAATTTGTTATTTCTTTTAAAGGTTGCTAGGATGATTATGCAGATCTCTCAGATATAGGGAAAAAATTCAGCCACCTCACCCAGATTCTGCAACCCCTACGAGGCTGCATCTGAAATACTGAAGAGGTAAGACCATAACCATTTCTTTGTAAATGGTGGGTCATATTTTACATTTTAATGCTCTTTCATATGAAGTAATTTTTAATTGAAGATCTTAGACTCTTGGGGCATTGTGGTTTACATGGTTGAATCAAACTATCTTTGATTTTGGGTATATTTATTCCTTCTTGGTATCATACCTAGTATGGTGGAGGCACAAACCTATGTTTTGTGTTTTTCTTTACTCAATACTTACTAAGCACCTACCAGCCATGAACAGGGTAATGTTCTAGGCACTACAGGTGTTGTATTTCAGGTTTGTCTACGCTGTTTTCTTTTTCTGGGTCACTTTGCATCTTTATAGCTCGGCTTCATAAAAGACTAACAATAATCCGCTTCACCTGTAGAGTGCTTTACAGCTTACGGAGCACTTTTATGAAAATTATCTCTAGTGATCCTCCCACATAAACCTCAGTTAGGGATTGTGGTGTGAGGAGCATCATGGCTAAGTGGAAAGAGCCTGGGCCCATATCAACCTGGGTACCCATTTTACAGCTGAGAAAACTGAGCCTCTGAGGGGCTGAATAAATTGTTCAAGGTCATGCAGTCATTTAGTACTAATGCAGGGCTCCTTTTACAGGTTTGTGGACTATTTGAGAGATAGCATGTTATAAGTATTTTATATTTAAATATATATATTTATGTCTGCATATATATATATATATATATATATATATATATCTCATATTTCCTAGACTCACAGAAAGCTTACAACTCCAGAAACCAATCATATTCTGGTCCCCCCCACCAAAAGAAGTAAGGATAACATCTCAGTTCTCTGTGAGTTATTAGTAATTAGATAATACCACAAGTGTTTAATTTGTCCATAGTTAATTCCTGTGGGAATGAGGAAATTATAGTCCTAACATCAGGAGTAATCAGGGACAGATTCAATTTGGTTTTATTTTATGTGATCCTCAGAATTATATTTCTCTAATTGTTCCTGCTGACCAAAAGAATAATTCTCCTTTACCCCACCTTAGGTCAACTATAGCCCTTACCACACATGGTTCAGCATACTTTTAATTTTAAAAGTAGGTGATCAGAATATTTTATATACTTTCTAAAAGCAACAACAAAAGCCTACATTGAGCTGCTTTTGTACCACATGTGGCTCCTATTCTGGAGGACAGTAATTTACCATATAAGCAAGATCCTCCAGGTCTAACTTACAGAATGTGGGCTCTGATTTGATGAACTGAATTTCCGTATTTGTTCCCTTTTGAGGGTACTTTAATTAAATATGCATGTATTGACCATCTACCGTGTTTCATGTATTGACTTAGACTCAAAGGGAGGTTTAGACATGAGCTTGGCTTCCTGAAATCTTGAAATCCCTGGAATGTTTCAAAACAATTCACATCAGAATCAGCTGGGATGCTTGTTAAAAATTCAGTCACCCATCTTACTTCTACCAAGTCAGACTATTCTAAAATCTGCATTGGTATCCACTCCCTACGTGATTTTTCTGTACAAAGTGCTAGGTCTGGTAGAGAATCTGTGCCAATTAATTCTACTAGTAGCTTATATTCTTAAAGCCTAAATATCTCTCCTGTTTCTGAATTCAAATTTTCTTTATGTTTAGTAGTTTTTGTATTTCTGTCAAAGGAAAAACTTATGAGAATTACTATTCCTTATGGACGTTACTCTCCTCGTGGGAAGAAAATAGGCTAAAATGTGTGGTTCATGAGCTAAGTGAAATCAAACTAAATGTCAAACGTATTAGACATTTTGGGGAGAATGGTAGATCACTAGAGGTTTTTAAGTTTCTGCACTAAGGGTTTTTATTATAAAATTGATAGCTCACACTCTAACTTAGTGGTGAATATAATTTAGAAGAATGTCTGGGTAAGGCTAAGAAATGACTTAGAGTTTTCTGATAAATATCTGGCATTAATGAGGGAAGATGCTGATCCAATTTTTTTTATGTCCCTAGAAGATATTATTATCCTTATCCTATTGTCCTTGTTAGCTGTTATTCAGTGCTTCTCTGACTGGTATTAATATTATTTTGTGCACATCTCTCATACCTACCAGAACAGTGGTTATCAAATGTTATTGTGCATAAGAATTACGTAGGATGCTTTTTAAAATGCAGATTCCTGGGTGAATATCTAGAATTTCTGAATCAGTGAGTCTGAGGTGGAGCCTGATATTGTTCATTTTTACAATCATACGTGCTCACCCAAGTGATGTGCTCAGGAAACTCCTTTGAGGTGAGGGAGTTACCACTTTGTATATATCCCAAAAGGTCAGGCATGGCCCATTGTCCACAGGTCATCAATTTTAATGCTATTAACCAAATTCACCTGTCTATAGACAAGGGCTAAATCAGATCATATATCAAAGTTCTTTGCAGTTCTGAGACTTTTTGATTTTTCTAATAGAAATTTTGTGACTTGATTCTGGAAAACTTTTAAGATTGGGTGAGTTCAAAGAGGTAATGACTTATTTTCAAGTAAGATTCTGAAAAATGAAATGATACTGATTTTAAACAAACAAATGGGAGATTTGTTGGTATTTAGGAACTTGTGAGAAGAGCATATGCCAAATGTTTTTGAAGTTCCCATCAGAATATTCTTTGCTAAATTTCTTCTCTCATTTGTTATTTTGCGGACTTCATGAAAAAAATCAGTTTATCATTGTTAGGAATAAAAGATGACATGGGATAAATAAAGGTTTTGTGTACTTTTAAACGAAGGAACTTGCTTGAAGCCTTGTAGATAATTGAGTTGAGCTCTTAGGTTATTGAAGTCCATTATGTGGTCGGTGTTGAGAACATTATTTGCTGAGTGTATTTTGATGGTTCAAGAACCCCAAAGAGAGTGTGCTTTGTGATTTTTCTCAATTTAGGATAGCAAGAGAATCCCACAGGGATGCATTTGGCTTGAATTGAGTGGAAAGTTGGAGGGGGCTAGGACTGGTGCTTTCACATTGATAAGACTGACCAAGAGCTGAAATTGAAGTTGGAAGCTTGGCTTAAAATGAAAGCATTTCCTAACAGCCGTGATTCCTGTTGGCATTTTCTTGGAAAACCTTTCATCGGAAACCAAGATTCTTATTTGTTATAATAGGGATAATAGGACTTTTTAACTTACCTGGGCTAGAGTTGACAGATGTGATTAGCTGGTACATGTTTGTAAAGTATTATTTAATACTCTTGTCCTCCAGAAGACAAGAGATTTCCTAACACAAAGATTTCTTGCATTATTTATCATATTCCCTATCTCCATAAGCCTTTCATACATGCAGCTCAAACACATTTAGACATTATCTCATTAGTCTTCTGTAAGCTTCAAGGTCCAAAGTCTTATTACCGCATTGCTCCTTAAAGATAGAAATGTTTCTGTTTGCTCCTGTCAGTTGTGTTTGTGAAGGGAAAAAGTAGGTGAATTTATCTGAATTCAGTTAAAACCAGTTTGGATTGTCTGTAAGAAGTGTGACTGGGGGAGGGGGAGGCTATCAATTAATTCAAACTTATTAGAAGTAGGTTGAGGGTGTTTGGCCAGACTAGAATGATTTAATTTTGTGACCTGTCTGCATCCTCTAAAGTACATGTGGTTTGGGGTGTTCCCAAAGTCTGCCAAGTACCAAGAACATAGTGTTCCAGTGGGGAAACATGGTTCTTCAGTTGAGCTAACATTTGGGTGTATTACCTGTTCCCCAAAGGCCTGTAAAACCCTGACCTCTGTGGCAGAGAAAAACATTTTTATAAAATTCCTGTGTGTGTGTGATGGAGCACATCTATAAAATTGAAGAAGGGTAATTCAGAGTGAGATGTATTTTCAACCAGACACCTATCCCATAGGACTTTTAGCTAGGATCATTCAGAGCTTGAAGTAGAAAGGAAAGAACTGAACTGATTTTCCTCTCAAGGAACACATGCAGTTGGCTGTCTTTCCCCTTGGCCACTGTAGCCTTTGGAGAGGGCTAAGAGAAGAGGAAAGAAAAAGGAGGAGGGAGGACTCTGAATTAGTTACATCCAATATAAATTAAAAACAGCACTGTCCCTAATGACCAAAGAGAGGACATATACAGATTTCAATAAAAACATTGAATGTAATGGCTTAAAATGACCAAAATTAAAGAGGTGGATGCCCAAAAGCAATCTTAAAAAAATTAATACTGGGATTAATTTTCATGGATTGAGAGGTGGGATGAATGGGGCAGGGAAAGAAAAAGGGTAAATTTGGGGATTGTTCGATTTGATCATCCTTTCTTTGATTCTACCACCTCTGCTTCTGTTTTAGGAAAGATGTGACACCAATCCTTCTTTCCTTCTTTTTTGCTTCTCTCACTTCTGCTCTACTCTGATACTTGGCTTTATCCTACCATAAACATTTCTCCAGTAAGAAAATAGTGATAAGAATGAAATTTTTCCTATCATTGCCTTCATTTATTTAATACATACTTATTGTGTTTACTGTGTTTACTATGCCAGACTCTGTTCTAGGAATACACTGGGAATACACTGTTGAAAACAACACACTAGGTCCCCTGCCATCATGGTGCATATAGTCCCTGATCTTTGAATTATAGCACTCTCTCATACATTATTTAATTTGATCCTTTTAAGAACCCTTTGAAATAGCCCAGATTTCTATTTACATTTTATGCATAATAAAATTAAGCTTAGGGAAGCTCAACTGATTTACCTAAGATCATGCAGCTGGTAAATTACGTAATCAGATGGTCACCCAAATTTTCTGAATTCGAAGACAGTGTCCTTTCTGCCACATTATGCCACTTCCCTAAGATCCAAGGTTCAAAGATTATATCTAAGTTGCTGTTTTTTAAATTGAAGTATAGTTGATTTACAGTGTTGTGTTAAGTTCTGGTGTACAGCAAAGTGTTTCAATTATACATATGTGTGGGTATATATATATACACATATATGCACATATATATATGCATATATACACATATATATATATTCTTTTTCAGATTCTTTTTAAGTTTCTCTTTTAAACAGTACCTAGACCAATTATATTATTTATATTTTAGTGAGTTATTACTTTACTCAATACCCCTTCCCCCCTTTGTCAGATATTATTGATCATCATAAATGAACTTTATCTAAACAATTCATGATCCAATGATATTTATTCTAATAAATTATTCCTAGTTCTTAATACAAAATAGATTATCTTTGTAGTGTATAATTATCAGAATATTCTCCATGTTTTGCAACACCCTCTCCCTCATAAAGGTAACAACCAGAAATGGGGAGTAGATGATATACAACTATTAAAGGAAGATATTGAAAAGCTTTAGTCCCAGTAGGTTGGAAAAGTAATTTTCAAAACTAAAAAAAAGTAACATCAAGAAGGGCAACAGAGTGAAGAGAGCACTGGACTAGGAATCAAGAGACAAAACTTTTAGTCTTGGTTTGGGAAATTCTGTTCTCTTTCCAGACCTCAATTTCCTCAATTAAGGAATGGAATTTTAGGCATCTTCTGTATTCTGCATCCATAATTCTAAATCTGAGTTAAGTGAACAGAGACCTTGGAGAGTGACATTTAGGAAACTATTGAAGGCAGAGCAATAGACCCCTCCACAGGGCAAAGCAAGAAAACGTTACAGATCCATTCAGTTCTTGAATCCAAGTCCATTTGTTCCACTATTGAAATGGTTCCTGTTTCTTTTTTCCTCCCTTCAGATCGAGTAAACCTTTCATACTTCTTATGGCATTTGCTTTAGAAATATAACACCTTTGTAAACAAAACAAGCCAATATTATGAAAGGATTGTAGCTTGACTTTGATTTTTCAGCTTAGAAGTGACACCACTCCTAGATATACTGGAATTTTTTCTAAAGCCTATCTTGAAAGGTTTTCTCCAAATTGCCTTATATCCGTTTTAGCACAGCAGGCACATGATGGCTCATAATCACCACCCAATTGATTTTGAGAGTATTTCTTTGTGGGTGAATAGGATGAGTGGGGAACATCCCACAGGGCTGGGGAAGGAGTGTCAAGGGAGTCGCATAGATCCAGGAGTGAGACAGCCAGTGGTAAGTAACCAAAGGGGCAGATGAGCTTGACAAGGGGTTGGCCTTCTCTCAACAGCCTCTACTAGATCTATTCAGTCTTGCCCTTCTTGTGATTTTCTCTGGCATTTGTTCTGACAGTTATCTCAATTCTTCACTCACTTCCCACACCCCTAGAGTGTATCTGCCAGATTAGTAATCGCTTGGTTAGTGATTACTAGTTGCTTCCTGCCTACTTGCTGAAAAGGTTTCATCGAGGGAGTGGAGGAATTCGGCATAAGCTTCTACCACCTTACAGATATCAGTCTCTAAGCATGAAGGAACTTAAGCATGAAAGAAAGGATTTATGAGTTCATCCAATAGTGAGCTAAAAATTAGTTGTTCTTGGGGACTTCCCTGGTGGTGCAGTGGTTGAGAGTCCGCCTGCCGATGCAGGGGACATGGGTTCGTGCCCCGGTCTGGGAAGATCCCACATGCCGCGGAGCGGCTGGGCCCGTGAGCCATGGCCGCTGAGCCTGCGCGTCCAGAGCCTGTGCTCCGCAATGGGAGAGGCCACACCAGTGAGAGGCCCGCATACTGCAAAAAAAAAAAAAAAGTTGTTCTTTCACTGAAAAAGTGATCTGTTATTTTAAAGAAAAGTAGAGTTGAACACAGGACACCTGGGTTCTCAACCCTAGGCTGTGACATTTCAGAATTTCTTGGGGGTGAAGACAACCTGCTGTTGGCTCCAGAATCCAGTTGCCCCTTGCTCACCTCAGGGAGCTATTCTATTTAGGAATCAGCCTGTTTCACAGCTGACTGCCATTATTATAACTACTGAGAAAAACCACTGTTATCTCTGTGACAACATCCTGAGGCTATGCCTGAAAGAGAATTCAAGTAGGGGATGAGAAGTTGGGTCAGATAGGTCTTTTCCAGTCCTTTCAGCAGGGCCACTTAGTTGCCTGGGGCAAGCTAACCCTTGTATCAGCTCCTGGACTGATACAGGCCATGAGCAGTTAAATCCAAGAGCCCCTAGTTGTGCTGCTTGGTGGCTGCGCATCAAATTAGTCTCTGTGCTGGTCCTTCTTTGAGCTAACCTTGTCCCTAAGGAGTAGGCTCTCACCTTGGTCCTTGTGACTGGTTCCAGTAACAGGCATTTTTTAGGTTCTTGTATCTGACTCTGACCCTGCTTTGGGATTGGAGTTCTATTTTGATCTCCTCAATTTCATGGAAATTAGAACCCAATCCTTAAACCCAAGTCTGCACAACTGGATCCTTACTACAAACTGCTACATCTCTGACGCCCATCATCAGTTTGCTTGAAACTTTACCTATTGCCAATGCCTGACTCCTAACAAATCACTCCGCTTTTGGATTTCCATGTGTTGACATTGTAGAACCTTCCTCCCACTCCTATAATTGTCTACATGAACCCTCTACTTACTGTCAGATTCCCTTGATAGCATGTCTTGCCTGCATTTTGGATTTTTTCTTTTTGGTGCCTATTGAGTGGACCTGATGTCCTGCCTTGTTCCAATGGGATTACTTATAGTCATTCTCAAACTTTAATGTTCATGAAAATCACCAAGAGTGCTTAGTAAAAGTGCAGGTTCTGGGGTTCCACCCTTAGAGATTGTGATTCAGTAACTCTGTGAAACAGGGCTTAGACATCTGCATTTAAACGTATATCCCTAAATAATTTTGAGGTAGATAGTACAAAAACCACAGTTTAAGACCCCTATTCTAGTTTCTGGGACTTGATCCTTCCTTAGGCTTATCCCATTACTAACCAAACTTGATTTTGACAGTCAGAAAGATTTTGACTTTTCCATAAGGAATTTCTGAATATCATAATCATTGTTACATTTTAGAATATTATTTTTGTTTCTGTTTTTCTGCTCATTAGAAACTTTACAGAGGTTCTTATACCTAGCTATTAAGTCATCCAAGCATATACCACAATTTAAAGAGTCCAGATTTTGCTCATGCTTTGGGCTCTAATTTCTTGTGGTAAAGATAACAGGGTGTTTTAGAAATGCATGAATCATTGTCTCCGTCAGCACCCTGCATTTATTTTAGGGCCATAGAGGAAAGTTCTTCCTCTTGGGTTTGGATTCATGCTTAAATATTGCCTCATCAATGTGCCTATGTATGCCATTATAGGAGTAACATAAATTCATGTATAGATGGCATAAAGATAATGGAGCTGGACACAAGAATTCTGGAGACAGGAGGAATCCAGGTGCAGAAGAACTGCTCTCTATTGTAAGGTATTGGCTTATATGAGGACCACCCTGGCTCAGATGCAGTATTCCTCAGATTCAGGTTAAACACTTTTGGAAAGAATACTTCATAGGGCATGTTGTGTACCTCCTATTCCATTGTATCAAGTGTGTGATAAGGTATATTCCCAGTGCCCAGAATTTGAAAAAATTCTGAGCAATTTTTTAACCCCTGGGTGTTATCAAGAAACTCAGGAAAAGATTTATGTTTCTGGCCAAGGTGGAGTAACAGGTACTGCCTGTTTACCCTCTCACCTGAAACAACTGGAAAATAAAACAAAGCAAAATACACAAGATAATGTTTTTTAGACCTTGGACATCAGGCAGTAAAGGACATTGATTCTTGAGAGACAAGAAACAAATGAGGTAACCCTATTATTGCCAAAGATTACTGCTTTGAGGGAGTTTCCAGGTTGTGGAGCAGGAAGGGGAAATCTAGGTGGAGCTCAGCAGAATCCCTGGGTTGAGGAGATGGAGCTGAGAATCGAGGGGACCTAAGGAACCTGGAGTTCTCATGACAGAGTATTGAAGAGGAGAGAACTGCACAGAGAGAGAACTCTGGATATTTCCAGAGGTCCTCTTGAGTATTCAGATTACTGATTGGTACATGCATGTGAGGAGACTGCCCAAGACTGGGGAAAAAGCCATCAGAGAGGATTAGAGGGAGCAGTGGCAGCACTCACAGAGGTCCAATAATAGTGCCTGTTCTTATTAGCCAGACCAGAACATCTATAATTCATAGAGTATTGGAGAGAGTATTTAGGATCTTGTTCAGTAGTGGGGAGTAATCAGTAGTCAGGGACTAATCATTGATCCTGCCTAACAAGCAAGATCTAAAATGATCAAATGGTTTCTGAGGAACTTAACTATGTCATGAAATAAAACTCAAGAATATATAAGGAAATACAAAAATACTCATCTCGCAACAAGGGAACAGTCACAATGTCTAACATGCAAATGAATATTCCCATGCATTCAAATAAGCAAGAAAATCTTACGCATAATGTGGAGAGCAGTCCATCAAAAAAAACCAAGTTAGAACTGACACAGATATTAGAATTAGTAAAGAAGGACATTAAAAATTATTATAATTGCATCCTATCTATAGGTAGATACTTAGAATATGGTTTTATTTGTTTGTTTTTTGTGGTACACGGGCCTCTCACTGTTGTGGCTTCTCCCATTGTGGAGCACAGGCTCCAGACGTGCAGGCTGCAGACACGCAGGCTCAGCGGCCATGGCTCACGGGCCTAGCCGCTCTGCGGCATGTGGGACCTTCCCAGACCAGGCACCAACCCATGTCCCCTGCATTGGCTGGTGGACTCTCAACCACTGCACCACCAGGGAAGCCCAGAATATGTTTTTTAAAAGGCACAAATTAAACGTCTAGAGGTGAAAATTATGTCTTAAATAAAAAATACACTAACAGCATATTAAATGTTAAAGAAGAAAAGATTCATGAACTTGACTGCACAAAATACAAGCTATCAAAAATGAAACACAGAGAAAAAGAATTTATAAAACTGAGTCAGACATAAATCATACCTTACAGCAATTACATTAAATGTAAATGGATTAAATGCTCCAAGTGAAAGGCAGAGGTATGATTCAATTATATGCTGTTTACAAGAGATGCACTTTAGATTCAAAGACACAAATACATTGAAAGTAAGAGGATGGATAAAAGATACACCAAGAAAATAGTAACTAAAAAAGAGCTGTAGTGGTTATACTAATATCAGACAAAATAGACTTTAAGACAAAAGTGTTACTAGAGACAAAGAGGGATATTTTATGATGATAAAAGGAAGATATCAGGAAGATATAATAATTTATAACATTTAGATATATAACAATTATAAACATATATGCACCTAACAACAAAGCCTGAAAATACATGAAGTAAAACATACAAAACAGAATTGAATGGAGAAATAGATGATTCAGCAGTAATAACTGGAGACTTCAATATCCTGTTCTCAATAATGAATGAATAGGGCTTCCCTGGTGGTGCAGTGGTTGAGAGTCCGCCTGCCGATGCAGGGGACACAGGTTCGTGCCCCAGTCCAGGAAGATCCCACATGCTGCGGAGTGGCTGGGCCCGTGAGCCATGGCCGCTGAGCCTGCACGTCCAGAGCCTGTGCTCCGCAATGGGAGAGGCCGCAACAGTGAGAGGCCCACGTACCGCAAAAAAAAAAAAAAAAAGAATGAATGAATAACTAGGCAGAAGATCAACAAGGAAATAGAAGACTTGAACAACGTATAAATCAATCAGGCCTAACAGGCATCTGTAGAATACTCCACCCCCAAAACAGCAGAATACATGTTCTTCTCAAGCCGACATTGAATATTCTCCAGGCTAGACCAATGATAGGCCACAAAACAAGCCTCAGTAAACTTAAAAGGGTTGAAATCAACAAAGAGCATTTCCAACCACAATGGAATTAAATTAGAAATTAATACCAGGAGGAAATTTGGGAAATTCACAAATGTGTGGAAAATAAATAACACATTCCTAAATAATGAATGGGCCAAAGAAGAAATGACAAGGGATATTAGAACATATTATGAAATAAATGAATGTGAAAGCACAACATGCCAACACTTAAGGGTCAGCTAAAGTCATGCTTAGAGGGAAAGTTATGGCTGTAAGTGCCTATATTATAAAAGTAGAAAATCTAAAATCAATATTCTAATTTTCCATCATAAGAGAAGAGCAAACTAAACTCAAAGCTAGCAGAGGAATAAATAATAAGATAAAAGTGGAAATAAATGAAATAGAGAATAGAAAAACAGTAGAGAAAATCAATGAAACCAAGATTTTGTTCTTTGAAAAGATCAATAAAATACAAACCTTTAGTAGACTGATAAAGAAAAATAGAGAGAAGCCTCAAATTACTAAAATCAGAAGTTAAAGAGGGAATATTACCATTAACCTTAGAGAAAAAAAAGATTACAAAGGAGTACTATGAATAATTGTATGTCAACTAATTAGATAACTTAAATGAAATGGACAAACTGATTCAAGAAGAAGTAAAAAAATGTGAATAGACCTATAACAAGTAAAGAGATTGGATTAGTAATTTAAAATTTCCCACAAATCCCAGGCACAAACAGCTTCACTGGTAAATTCTACCTAACATTTAAAGAATCAATTCCAGTCTTTTACAAACGATTTCAAAAAATAGAAGAACTTAATCTGTAACACTAGTATTATTCTGATACCAAAACCAAAGATATTGTAAGAAAGTAAATTTTCAGATCAGTATCCCCTGTGAATATAGACATAAAAATCCTTTTAAAATACTAGCAAACTGAATCCAGTCATGGAATAAAGGGGTACACCACGAGAAAGCGGTGTTTATCCCGGGAATATATCCAAATTTGGTTTAATATCTGAAAATCAGTGTAATACACCATCTTAATAGAATGAAGCACAAAAATACATTGTCATCTCAGTTGATGCAGAAAAGGCATTTGACAAAATCCAGCAGTCTTTCATGGTAAAAACAGTGAAAAAAGTGGGAATAGAAGAGAACTTCCTCAGTCTGATAAATAAAGGGCATCCATGAAAATCCCACAGATAAGTAGCACCATATTTAATGGTGAAAGACTGAATGCTTTCTTCCTAAGATCAAAAATGAGGTAAGTATGTCAGCTGTCACTACTGCTATTTATCATTTTACTGGAGATACTGGCCAGGGTAATTAGGCAAGAAAAAGAAATAAAAGGCATCCAGATTGGAAAGAAAGAAAGAAGTAAAATTATTTCTATTTGTAGTTGACAAGACCTAGCAAGGTTGCAGGATATAAATGAAATTCTGCAATTTTTTTTTCTTTCTTTTGGCTGTGTTCGGTCTTCGTTGCTGTGCACGGGCTTTCTCTAGTTGTGGTGCATGGGGGCTACTCTTCATTGTGGTGCGCAGGCTTCTCATTGTTGTGGCTTCTCTTGCGGCGCATGGGCTCTAGGCGCATAGGCTTCAGTAGCTGTGGCACATGGGCTCAGTAGTTGTGGCTTGTGGGCTCTAGAGCTCAGGCTCAGTAGTTGTGGCGCACGGGCTTAGTTTCTCCACGGCATGTGGGATCTTTCCGGGCCAGGGAAATCCGTGTCTCCTGCATTGGCAGGCAGATTCCTAACCACTGCAAGTGACAATATGCAAGTCAGTTGTACTTCAATGCACAAGCAATAAACAATCTGAAAATGAAATTAAGGAAACAAATTTACAATAACATCGAAAACAATAAAATAGTTAAGAATAAATTTTTAAAAAAGAAGTGCAAGACTTTTTCATTGAAAACTACAAAGTTTTGTTGAAAAAAATTGAAGATCCAAATAAATGAGAAGACATCCCATGTTCCTGGGTTGGAATACAATATTATTAAGATGGAAATACTCCCCAAATTGATCTACAAGTTCAATATAATGCCTATCAAAGTCTCAGTTGGCTTCTTTTGAAGAAATTGTCAAGCTGATCCTAAAATTCATATGGAAATGCAAGGGACCCAGAATAGCTAAAATAATTCTGAACAAGAATAAGAAAGTTGGAGGACTATACATCTTGGCTTTAAAACTTACTAGAAAGCTATGGTAATGAAGACAGTGTAATATTGGTACAAGGACAGACATATAGATTAATGGAATAGGGTTAAGAGTCTAGAAGTAAACCCTTCCATTTATGGTCAACTGATTTTTGACAAGGATGCCAAGATAATCTAATAGAGAAAGAACACTCTAGATGCTCACACTTGAAAGAATAAAATTGGATCTCTACCCCATACCCACGCAGAAATTATCTCAAAATTGGTCATAGACCTAAATGTCAGAGCTAAAATGATAAAACTCTTGAAAGAAACCATAGGAGTAAATCTTTGTGATACTGAGGCAATGGTTTCTTAAATACAACACCAGAAGTACAAGCAACAAAAGGAAACTAGGTAAGTTGAATCTTTCATGCTTCAAAGGACACCATCAAGGAAGTGCAAGACAGAATTATCTGGCTGTCCAGTGGTTAGGACTCCATGCTTTCACTGCTGAGGGCCTGGGTTCAGTCCCTCGTCGGGGAACTAAAATCCCGCAAGCCGTGTGGTGCGGCCTAAAAAAGTAAGGATGAGAGTGATAAGATAGTACTAAAATAAAAATACTGCCAAAATAGAATTTGCTACCCAGAAAAAATCTCTTTAAAAAACAGAGGCAAAATAATAACTTTTTCAGAAATACAAAAGTTGGAAGTATTTATCACCAGTAAACCTACACTACTAGAAAGAAAGTCTAAAGGAAGTCATTCAAGCAGAAGGAAAATGGCACCAAGTGGAAATATGGATCTACACAAAGAAGTAAAGAACACCAGAAATAGTAATTACATGGGTAAATATATAAGATTTTTTCTTATTATGTAAATCTCTAAAAGAACTGACTGTCTAACAATGTGTTGTGGGGTTTATAGCATAGTTATAAGTAAAACACATGACAAAAAAGGTAGGAGCAAAGAAATGGAAGTGTACAATTTAAGGCTCTTTTATGTAAACTGATATCACTGGAAAGTACACTGTAATTAAAGATGTATACTATAAACACTAAAGCAACTACTAGTAAAACAAGAGTTTAGCTAGTAAGCCAACAAAAGAGATAAAATGGAGTAATAAAAAATATTCAGTACAAAAATAGGCTGAGGGCTTCCCTGGTGGCACAGTGGTTGAGAGTCCGCCTGCCGACTCTCAACTCAGGGGACGCGGGTTCGTGCCCCAGTCTGGGAGGATCCCGCATGCTGCGGAGCGGCTGGGCCCGTGAGCCATGGCTGCTGAGCCTGTGCGTCCGGAGCCTGTGCTCCACAATGGGAGACGCCACAGCAGTGAGAGGCCCGCGTACCGCAAAAAAAAAAAAAAAAAAAAAAAAGGCTGAAAAATAGGAAAAGGGAAAAAAGAATAATTGGGACAAATAGGAAATAAATAGCATTCATTAATTACTGTGGTTGTTTTAATGTATGTCCAAAAATTTTTGAGTATTCCTTTCTCCAGAAAGTGAAGCTCAATTCTCCTCCCCTTAAGTGTGAGCTAAACTTTGTGATTCACTTCTACCCAAGAGGGTATGAAAAGGGAAAAAAAAAAAAAAAAAAGTAACTTTTCAGTGGAGAAACATGGCAGACACCACCTCAACCAAATGATCAAGATTTACATCAGCAAAAAAAAAAAAAAAAAAGATTTACATCAGCAGTAAGTCATGATGACACAATGCACCTCTAACATGATGTGATGGGAAGAGTACTTCACTTTTGTGGTAGACTTCCTCAAGATCCATAATCCCAATCTAATCATGAAAAACATCAACCAAACCCAAATTGAGGGGCATTCTACAAAACACCTGATCAGTGACCTTCAAAAATGTCAAAGCCATGGGAAATAAGGAAAGACTGTGAAACACAGAAAGACAGATTGGAGGAGACTAAGGGGTCATGACAACTAAATGCAAGGTGATAGTGGACTGGATCTTGGAAAAAAGGGCATTCGTGGAAAAACTGGTGAAACCCAAATAAAGTCTGTTGTTTAACTTAAAAAAAAAAAAAAGAAAAGAAATGGCAAGATGATAGACTTAAACTTAACCACGTCAGTCATTAAAATGAAAATAGTCTAAACACCCCAATTAAAAGGCAGTGATGGTCAGATCAGATTAAAAAACTATGACCAAAGTATATATGCTGTTTACAAGAAATACAAATGAAATATAAAGACACAATTAGGTTTAAAAGTAAAAGGATGGGCACCCGCCCCACAGGGGTGGGGAGACTCAGCCCCTCAGGTGGGCAGAGACCAACCCTCCCGCGGGGACCTGTAGGCCGCCCCTGAGGACTCACAACAGAGCCCAGTGCAACTCTTGTCCTTGGGCTGGGTGCCATGGACGCCTTTATCAGCTTCACCAACCAGACCCAGGGCCGGGACCAACTCTTCAGAGCCGCTAAGTACACGTGCATGTTGCTTAGATATTTGTTAGAGCCTAAAGCTGACAAAGAGGAGGCTGTTATGAAGCTCAAGAAACTGGAGTCCAGTGTGAGCACTGGCCGTAAATGGTTCAGACTAGGCAATGTGGTACATGCTGTACAGGCGACTTAGCAGAGCATTCATGCCACTGACCTGGTGCTCCGCGTATGCCTAACATTAGCCAGCCTGAACCTTGTGATTTATTTCATCTGTGACCCCATCATCTTCGTGAGGAGTGCAGGGCTTGCCTCTGGCATTAACAAAGAGAAATGGTGAATGTGGGCTGCACGCCATTACTACTATTCTCTTCTGCTGAGCCTGGTCAGGGATCTGTATGAAATCTCCCTGCAGATGGAACAGTTTGCACATGACAGGGCAAAGAGGGAGAAATCACCATCCCAGGATCGTCTTGGGTATAGCGTGGCTAATGAGGAAACAGAATGGCTCCAGTTCTTTCTTCTTCTCTTATTCCGATCTCTGAAGAAACATCTTCCCTTGCTCCTGGACACAGTGAAGAACTTCTGTGATATCTTGAACCCTTTGGACCAGCTGGGGATCTATAAGTCCAATCCTTGCATCATAGGCCTTGGAGGTCTCGTGTCCTCTATAGCAGGCATCATCACTGTGGCGTATCCTCAGATGAAACTGAAGACCCACTGGGGTGGTTTCGGGCTGAAGACTAGTACCTGCTTTCAAGACAACCTGTTAGTGAAATGGACATTTGCATTAGGCACAGCCATGTCATGCTGTGCTTACGGACTTATTCACATGAGCGCTGAGTGACCTGCGATGTGAACAGAGGGGCCAAGAACGGTGGAGGGGAGAACGTGAAGACTTATGTGTTTTCTAGAGCGCTGGAGTGACTCCTGAATTTCTGAGTATTTTTCCTTCATCTAACATTTATTGAACATCTCTTATGTGCATATTAGGAACTTACTGGTTGCTGAACGGATAAAAATTGAAAGAGAAAAATTGAAAAAGATCCAAACTAACAAGTGGACACTAATATAAGTGACTTTTGGGCCATGTGCCTCACTACTTTTGCCCAACTACAGTAGGACTGATACACACCCTCTCTCAGATCTAGTAGAGGCCCCCTATTCTCTGATCAGTTACCCCACTTCCTCCATAGCTGCCAGTGCCAGGATAGAGGAGAGCTGGGCTTATAGCCTCTTAACTTGACTTTTACATCACTGTGCTCCTGTCCTTCCTCTGTCCAGTATTAAAATCAGAAGTGCATCAGGCACCTTCATAGTATAAATTGTGTCTTTAGGTAATGCAGTGAGGAAACAAAAAATCTGAAGCAGATAGAAACGACTTGAGGTAAAAATAATGTGGTAAGTCACAATTGATGCCTGCGGGTTTCCCTGTGACAGATGAGGAGACTGAGGTTAAAACTGAGGACAGAACTGACTCCCAATCCAGCGCTTTTTCCATATTTCACTGCCTTCCTGATTGAGTGGAAGTGCAAGACTCTCCAGAATACTGTGCGAAAATCCTTTTTTAGAACCTTTCTTGGTCAGTGGTTTATATTCTATTCTACAAAAATTAAAACTATATCTAGATCCACCAGTAGGATTGTTTATTTAAAACCATATAACAGTTTGGGCACTTATGCATTAATTTTCATCAAAATTTGTGCAGTTGAGAAATTTCACGAATACGATGAAAATCTACTATATTCTACAATAAATCAGAGTTCATATTTGTAGGGTGGTTGGGGGAGGTGGAGAAGACAGTAAGGGGCTAGTGAAGAGGACAGTAGAACGATGAGTCAATGCCACTTACTCGCGTTTCTACTTCTCATCTTGGATGTTGGGTTCTTATTTGTGATTACAGATCCTCTTAGTTGGAGGCAAGTGAGGTAGAGAAATAGGGTACCATCAGGTAAGAGGTCAGTGTCAGTCCTGCCGGTAAAGCCATCACATTGATCCGAATGGAAATGAGAAAAGAAATGTGCACTAAGTAAATTTCCCATAAATGTGATTGAGATTCTTAAAAAGTAGACTCACGTTCTTGGCTCTCTATTTTTAAAGTGACCAATCAAGATACGGGATTTCAGAAAGAACATTTTGGGAATTTTAAGAGAAATAAAAGCTGCTAGATCAGGGCAAATAAAAAATTTAACTATTTTTACTTTGTCCAGATCTTCTACTGTAATAAATTATGCCTAATAAATTTATAGACAAAAAAGAGTAAAAGGATGGAAAAAGATAACAATAATCAAAAGTAAACTAGAGGAACTAACTAATATCAAAGTAGATTTCAGAGCAAAGAATATTACCAGGGAGAAAAAAATATCATTTCATAGTGATGAAGGGATAATTCATCCAGAAAAAAAATTCAAAAATGTTATGCACATCATAATACAACCTTAAAAATATATGAAAAAAACTGACATAAATTAAAGGAGAAATCCAGAACTATAGTTGGAATTTTCAACACTCCTTTCTCAGTGACTCATAAGTAGGTAGAAAATCAATAAAAGTATAAATGACTTTAAAACCACTGTCAACCAGCCTGACCTAAATGACATTTATAGAACACTTCACGCCCCAAGTGCAGAATGCAAATTCTTTTCAAGCACATATTCTAGGCCAAAAAACATTTTTTCATTCATTTAAAAAGATTCAGACCATGTAAAGTATGTTCTTTATCCACAGTGATATCAAATTAGAAATCAGTAATAGAAAGATGTCTAGAAAAATCCTCAAATATATGGAAGCTAAATAACACACTTCTAACTCACTATGGGTCAGAAGAAGTCAGAAGGGAATTTAGGAAATATTTTGAACTGAATTAAAATGAAAATGTAACACATAGGATGCTGCTAGGGCAGTACTTAAGGGAAATTTATAGTGCTAAATACCTAAGTGAGAAAAGAAGAAAAGTTTCAAATCAGTAACCTAACCTTCCACCTTAAGAAACTAGAAGAGCAAATTAAATCCAAAGTATACAGAAGAAAGGAAATAGTAAAGATTAGAACAAAGATCAATGAAATATAGAACAGAAAAATAGAGAAAAATAAATGAAACCAAAAGTTGGTTATTTGAGAAGATCAATATAATTGATAAACCTCTAGGCAGACTGATAAGGAAAAAGAGATTTAGGACACAAATTACTAATACCAAGAATGAGAGAAGTGGCATCACTACAGATTATGCTGGTATTAATAAGGATAATGAGGGACTATTATGAACAACTTAGATACTAATAAATTCAACAACTTAGATGAAATAAGCAAATTCATTTTGAAAGACACAAACTATCAAAGCTTACTCAAGAAGAAATAGATAACCTGAATAATCCTATCTGTTAAAGAAATTAAATTTGTATTTAAAAATATTCCCATGAAAAAATGACAGGCCCAAATAGCTTCACTTGGGAATTCTGCTAAACTTTTAAGAAGAAAGAAATACCAGTTCTCACAGACACTTCTAGAAAATTGAAGAGAAGCGAACACTTCCCAACTTATTCTATAAGACCGGCATCACCCTGATACCAGAACCAGACAGACATTACAATAAAAGAAAATTACAGACCAATATTCCTCATGAACATAGATGCAAACATTCTAAAGAAAAAAGAACTCATAATTCTTTACTAAAAGCAAAACCCCAGTGCTTCTCTTAATTCAGTTGAGGTTTCTGGTAGAAAGCCACATGCATTTATATTTCTAATAAGTATGTAGTATAGATGTACACTTTGGTATTTGGTATTCCTAAAAAACTGATTCTAGTGAGGAAGCACTAGAACATAAAAAAGCCACAAACAGAAATGGCTTTGCCCTCTGGGGGACTTTATAGCTGCCTTCACTATGTAAAGGTAGTACACTGGCCACCTCTGGTTATACATCATTTAATTTTTTTGACACTCTGGATAGGATTTAACTTTAAGGTGAGCTTATTCTTTGTTTCCTTTGGCAATCACTTTAACATTTTAAAAATTCAGCAACAATTACCACTTGTAATTTCAGGGTTTTAAAACTCCTCCTATGACTTCTAGAATATTTAAAATTTATAGTATTTAGATAATATTTCACCCACCATTGTCTCATTTCTCCTGAAATTTGTCAAGGTTTGAAGTCATGAATGTAAAAGAAATATACTGTATGTATATTTTAAAAGTTCAATTTTTCAATGCTTCATTTCCTTCAGTGCTTTGTATTTGTTATGTGTATTTTTTCATGATAATCTTAACAGATAATAATCTTTACTCATAAAATTATGAACCAAATATGTTTTACTCATATATTGTTTTACTAGAAATATTTTGGTTAACTTTTGCATTCATGTCTGTCTATCATAAATCCTCAATTAATTGGGTTACTTAAAGGGTGTATACAGTGCTATCCTTGGTCCACAGAGGGCTAACCAGCTTTGTTATTTTTTTAATCTTTACGTTTGTTTTAACTCTTGTTCCTAACCACATGATGTGCTTTTTAACAAGTAAAGATTCTAGCAACATTAGTAAGTTCTTGCTGATACGTTTATTATTATAATCACTACTTTTAATTTTGAAACTCTAAACAGTAAATTAACCCACAAGATCATATGGGTTCTATGAAAAATACATTGCAATTTATTGTAAATATAGCATTACTATAAATACTAACAGTATTGTTGCATAATTATTTAGATTAAATTACGTTATGATAAAACTGTGTCACTTAAGAATGAATCAAAAACCTATTTGGTGAGACACTGAAAATTTTATTGTGGTAATTGAGTGCCTGGATTATGCATGGATGATAAACAAATTAAGGATATAATCGAAGGAATTGCTACCTTGGCTTAATGACTCTCCAAAGGTTATATTCAAATAATTATCCTTCATTTCTAGGTTGATAAAATAATTAAGTTAAAAATGTGACCCTAAAACTGTTTTAGAAAACCACTGCTATAACAACAGCAACCATCATGTTAACAAATAATAATAGCAATTATTACTACCACTAGTAGAGTACCACCATTTGGTGAGCACTTGCTTTGAGCCATTCACTGGGTCAGTCAGGGTCATTTAATCCTCACCACAATCCTCTAATGTAAGACTTACTATCCTCATTATACGTACAAGGAACACTCCCTCAGTTTTCTTTTGTGGAACCACATATCTTCCATTGTTAATTCATACAGTTTAGGTAGATTTGCTCCAGCCCCAGGTTCCAGAGGGAGCAACAAAGCTTAGGCCTGGCCAATTTGAGATTGTCATCCCAGTGGCCACGATGTTCGCTTTAAAGAGGCAAGTGATGCAAGCTGAGTCAGTGAAGACTTCCCCAAGACCATTTCTGGAGCTACTGTTTTCAGTAATAGTATGGCCTATGTCAGGTAAGATTGCTGCAATACATGTGGACATTCAGGATGTGAAATTCAATTCACTTGTACTTCTTCCTGTGTCTCTAAAGTTATGATGGAAGATTGGAAACATTCATGGGCCCACCTGAGCCCTGCTCCTATGATTCATGGGGGCTCTTAACCTCATATTAAGCCCAAATATCAGTGAAATCATGGTTTTCATGTGCTATGTCTTTTCTGATATAAATTAAAGTAGACACATAATCATTAAGAAAATTTTATCTGTGTACTACCTAAAATGATTTCATGTCTTGCAGTGGTCTGCATACCACATTTTGGGAAATTCTGGACTAGAAAAGAAGTCACACTCTCCTGTGTTGTTTAGAATGCTATTTTTGTTTATGCATTTTTATTTAAAGTTATGACACCTACCTTCAAAAAAAAAAGCCACTATGAGCGATTATTGGGGGGAAAAAAACACACCTAAAGGAAGAAACATTTTGGATTGTATTTTAACTCATATTTTGTGCCAATATAGAAATGAAGCAGTTATGAGATGGTCCCTTTTTGCATATTTGATAAAGTTTTTCTCTTGTAATCCACACCATTTCTCTGGAGCCTCACCTGTAGCTCTGGGCAAAAAGAGGCTAGAGTCTAATGGCTCCACAGTTAGGATATCTTTCTCTCACTTTCCTGTTCAAATAAGACCTTTCACTTTAATTTCCTTCTGTGAATAGTTATAGATTAAGCTCGTGAGGCTGGGCCATGTCTGTTTGGTTTACTACCATATCTGTAGCACCATGCCAGTGCTCAGCAAAGAGTAGGGGCTCAATGAATATCTGTTGAATGAAAGAATGAATGAATGAACGGATGAGCATTTTCATACACAGGCTTGTCAAGTGAGCAAGTCTGGTATTATTATTATTGATGGTGGAACTGAGGCTAGGAGAAGTTATGAGGCGTCTTTAATGTCATATAATCAGTGACAGAATTGGGATTTGTATCTTTTACCCTTTGTGTAGATCCCTGAACTACATTTGTTGAATAAATAAGTTAATGAAACAATAATATGTATTGTTTTCTTAAAACATATTCTTAACATATTTCTTAAAGTATATTTATACTTCATTGGTTATAAAAGGAACATTTTAAAGAGAGACAAACTACTTTTGTGGCTTAGTGTTGTTAGAAACCAAGGGAGGGTGGGGTAGGAATGAGGAGATAGAATGGGCAGATTTAAAATAACTTGAATATCTTAAAAGTAACTGAACATATTGTCTGTTAATAAGAGTAATTTAATGATGAAATGACAGTGAATGCCTAAAGTAGCTCACACCAGTTTTTGTCTTTGTCCTAAAGATATGATTAATAAGAAAATTGTTTCATGCTGGAAAATGCTTTTTGTGAGATCTGTATTTTGGTACACAATGCACCAAAACATTTGTTTCTATTTACCTTGAAAAAAAAAATCCCCTTCAGAGATAGCATGTGGAGAGCAGCCATCTGTTCAGGATTACACTTCTGAATTGCTGTTTCTCTGAACTCACTGGACTCTGTATACATTAATTTTAAAAATAAGGACCATTTTCCCCCTTTATCAAGTTTGTTTATCAACACTATCATAAAGATGTACTTATATTCTAGTGTGCATTAGTAACTGTCAATTGACTACTGAATAACAAATTAAATTGGGAATCCTGGAGTCTCTGAATTCGGTTGCTGACTGTTTTTACTCTGCTATCAGACTTTGGAACAAGTCATTATATACGTCTTATCTTTCCCCCAAATAAATAGCTTTGAATGTTCATGAAATTAGGGGCAACTCAGATGCTTTTTAGCTGATTAGCACTCTGGTAGAGCCAAGCCGAAGTGCAGGAGAAGGTAAAAGGGAAGTATGCGTGGCAGTGATCTTAATTCTTACACCCACTACTACAATTTGACCCCTAAAACTCTGATATTGCGCAAGTGACCCAACTATCACCAGGTAGCATCTCTTCTGGATGAAACTATATTGTCTTAACACTGATAGAGACTTTTAAAAGGCTCTTTTCATGTGCATAATCTCATGTAAACCTCATTTCAACCATGGAGGGTAATAGGGCAGGTTTTATTACCCTGGTTTTACTGGTGACAAAATAGAGGTTCAGATTGGCTAGGTGATTTGATCAAAGGCACACAATTATTGGATGGTAGAGCCAGGACTTGAATTCATACTTTCAAATCTCTCTTTACATTATGCAAAATCTTTGATTTTTCTGGGGAAAGACATTGTAAGGGGGAGTATTCCATTTATAGTTTGTAGAGTGTTAACTGCTTTGACCCCTTGCAAAATGTTATTTGTCTTTCTGTAATATCTTTTTACTTAAGCAAAAACTACACCAAACAAAACAATCCTTACAATATATAGCATACATATAAAGAACTAAAGAGCAACAATTCCAGCTGAAAGAAAACATTTTGTGTTTCATTACAGAGCAGTGTTAACAGCACAAATAGAAGTGATTATGAACCGGCTAAAAGGTTCTTCCTGTTACCTTATTTGAAGAAGTTTCTTTACTGAACCTCCAAGGTCACCGTCACATAAAGAAAGCAGACTAACATCTGGATTTCAAAGAAAATTAATCACTTCTTCTTAAAGCTGTCCAAATACTTTGTTAGAAGGTATCATTATTAAGAAATTAAAATAGAGGTACCAGTGCCCCCTTCCTAAGATTTGATTGGGTTCTAATCTGTAGTTTGGCTTTTGTGACCTTGGATACATCTTTTTTTTTTGTTTTTTTTTGGATACATCTTTTTAACCTTTATTAACTCATCTAAAACATGTCTCATAGAGGTTTGTTTTGGGTTTCGAAATGCTTTAACATTTTTGGATTAAGTGGTGAAGTGGATGGAAATGCTATTCCTAAAAAAGCTTGGAGGCGAATAAAATATTTTTATTGTTCTGTTCAACTTGCTCCTCAGAAGATCAAGGAGCATTTTATTCTTGGATCATTTACTTATTCACCAAACATTTATTGAGTGCCGTGTACCAGACCATGACCAGCACTCTCCTCTTTTCTCCTGTTATTGTGCCATCAGGTGATGCTTCTGAGAACACAGCAGAAGGCTTTTATTTCCCTTATAAAATGTGAGTGCATGGTGGCCACTTGCAAGGCCTTCCAGCCTGCTATATAAGCAAGAGTGGAATTTTCTGTCCCTCTATGTATGATGAGTACTTTACCATGTATTGCCTCATTGCTATGAAATGTTTCACAAGCATTTGCTATTAAAAAGTAAGCTCCTTAAAAAAAAAAAAAAAAAAAAAAAAAAAAAAGTAAGCTCCTTGAAGGAGGAAACCATGGCTTATTTCTCCTCTATGTCTCTACTCAGGACAAAACAGTAGTGAGGAATTCTTTGCCAGGGAGTCCATGGATGGATGGGCTTCACAGAACTTGTGTGCTCCCTGAAACTGTAAGAAAAATTATTTTTGCATGTGCAATTTTTGAAGTGGGTCCAACATTTTTATTAGATTCTCAAGGGGGTCACTGGCCCAGTGGCTAACCACTATAGGTTAACCACTTTAATGGGCTTTTGATGAATACTTGAATGGGAGAAACAACAGGAAGACAGATGTGACCTTGATGTACAAGAGAGTGTTGTCATGATCAGAAAGCATGTTTGGGGATGGCTCTCAGTTCCCCAACACTGGAGATGTTAATAGCTGGATGACCCAACAGTGATAATGTCGTTGGGATGTTGATCTATTCTTTCTGCCTTATGATTCTATGATAATATCCATCTTCACTAAAGAATACTTCTCATTCTTCACACCTTCCCCTGACACCCATACCATTTTTGTGTGATTCACTCTTTGGACTATTTATACACCTAAAGAATCTTTTTGACAGATAACCAGAGGCATACAAATCAAGCTTTGAGAACTATGACCCTAAGAATGTGTGTGAAATACCAAATAACAGGTAGGGTACTTGGCATGAACTCTAGAAAATAAAGAGAATGTAGAATGATTTTTGAGTTAAGGATAGAAGGTAAGAAGATAGTAGTTGACAAGCAGGTCGACACAGTTGCTAATAGATTAAACAGAATAGGATTTAATTGAGTACTAAATTGGGCTAGTTACCTGTAAATTGAGGCCTCTGGGCAATTTTGGTTTGGGCTGCAATTTTGCTACTTTCATTCAAAGAAATTAGGACAATGCAACTCAAGATGAGTTTCAGAAGTGCAAAGTGGTAAAAACACATTCATTTTCAAGTACCTACATATACAAATTTGTGCATGAATATATGCATGTATAAAACAACATGTTCATGCCTTGATACCCATGGAGATAAGAATCGATCCACACAAATATATTCATTCACACATATGCCAGATATAAGGAGGATTAAATATGGTATCTAATAGAAAATTTTCACATGCAGGGAAATAAGAGTATTTCAAAGCAAATATCCAATGGATGAGAAGAATACTTTAGGTAATATACTGATGCTTCTTTCAGGGTTAATGTCACAAAACCTCACAGGGTGTCTAAGGAACTGAGTACAGGCAGAGCCCAAGCTGACAGTATCATACCAGGAGCTAGTCTAGGTGAGAGAAGTCCTAAAGATATCCATTATAGTCTACAGGAAACAGGCCACATTACATGCTCCAGTTTTCTTTGGAGAAGTGTGTTTGTTAAATGCTGATCATAAACAGCTCCAGTCCCAGTTTGCTGGATTGGGCATAGGGCTCTTTAATCAAATGTTTCCTCATCATGCTTTCTGATGATCTTCTGAGCTGGCTGTTTTAGTTACTCTTCAGCACTCTGCAAAGTCTCACTTAGCATCCTTTAGCTTGTGCATTTTTTATGAGTATGGTATTGCTATTTTTATATGTTTTGTAAACTCCTTTGAGGAATGCAGGGGTACATGGAGAGAAAGAGATGGTGGTGAGCTTCTTCCTTTATTTAATCCATCCATGCCCCAATCTCTCAGACACCAGTATAAAGCTGTACCTATTAAAGCTAGCTGATTTGCCAAGTGTTTTTGCTCCGAAGGGACATCACCTATTTTGGGCAACAAAGAAGTGTTAGGAAGGGGAGGAAGACATACCTCAGAAGGACAGATCTGAAATGAAGTCCAGAATACTGAAGAGAGTGGAGTGGAAAAGCAAAAGAGTGCCTAGTGAAAGGTCACTGAAGCAGTGAGTGCAGAGCTAATGTTCTGGATGGTTGTAGGAAAGCCTCAATTAAGAATTCTGTTAATAGAGAAATTAGGAAATGTTATTAAAAAGTTCTCTAAGCCAATCTAATAAAGGAAATCAGGACATGGCAAACTAGGCTGGTTGTTTAATTTATTCAGTAATCTGTATTTTTTTAGATTGATGCAAATTATTAACACATTTATTGAGCAACTATACATATACAAAGCATTCTGTTAGGAAATGTGTGTGAAGGGTGGGAGGATGGTATTTAAAAAATACAAGATGAGTACATGTTCTCCAAAAATATATGGGAGGCTATGTGTTAAGAACTGTGTTGGGTGCTTTCTGTATATTATCCCATTTTATCTTTAAAACAACTATTAGGAATGAAAATTATCCCTATTTTACAGATGAACAGCCTGGAACTCAGAAATTTAAGTTGTTTCCTCCCTCCCTCTCTCCCTTCCTCTTTCTTTCAACAAGCTTGAACTCAAAAGCCTTATAGAACATGGTGCCTTTTTCCAAGGTTTCACTTTTTCTGAGGGTAGCAGAATTATACTTACGTAGTAAGTGCTATAGTAGAGGTATGAACCCAGTAATATGGGAGTTCAGAGGATGAAGCAGTCTATTTTGCTTTGTGACATCAGAGAAGGCTTCCTGCAAGAGCTATTATTTGAGGTGAATCTTAAAAAATGAGAAGGAGTCCATCTAGTAGACAAGAAAGATAAGAAAACAATAACAGTGTGGCGGCCACTACTGGCTGCCCACTCAGCACTCATTACCTTCTTTCTTTCTGGAAGTGCCGAGATTTTGCTCAGGTGTCCCCTCCCCTACTTGACCCAAGGGAGAGTGACCTTATTGCTACCTTCAGGAGGAAGTGCTGATTGTTTTACAACAATTTTGGTAAGTCCACTCTTGCTTGATTATCCTAGGTCTGGGCATATGAACCAGTTCTGGCCAATGAGATATAAAAGGAAATCTGCTAGGAGGGCTTTAGGAAATGCTTCTTTCCCTTAAGAGGGAAACACTGGAAGAGATACACCCCCATTTTTTTCTCTAGATATTGCTGTGCTTGGAAGGGATGCTTAGAACTACCACAACCATCTTGTGACTGTGAGGGGAGCCAATCTGAGGGCAAATTAAAATGTCTGAGGATGGCAAAGCAAAGAGATAATAAAAAGAACCAGTATCTTTAATGACATTGTTGAGTTCTGAACAACCGTCCCTGCTTTTCAACTTCCTGTTACATGATGTTATAATTGTTTTTGTTCTATCAGCCAGTTTGAAGAGTCTTCTGCAGTGGCATCCTCACTGATAACAGAGCAGATGCAAAGGCATAAGGCTCAGAAAGGTCACAGGCCACCTAGAAATTGCCAGTAGTTCTTCATGACTGAAGTGCAGGATACCGTGGAGTTGAGAGTGGGGTGATGGCTAGAGACAAGGTGAAATAGTAGCCAAGGGTCAGATCATGAAGGGCCTCATATGTTAGAATCAGATATTCGGACTTTATTTTGTAAATAGTGGGGAGGCGTTGAAGAGTTTTAAGCAAGGTAATGGTATAATTAGATTTGCAGTTTAGAAGCATTCCTCTGACTACAGAGTGGAAGATTGAAGAGGGTAAGATAGCAGTTGGTGAGATACCAAGGTCATTCAGCTCAGGAGCACATGGAGTCACATGTAGGTTGGTCTCTCTCCATTAACATTCCATTTTAGCTTGGAAAGACAGAGGTTAAGAAAATATATGCAAAGTGGAAGATTAGAGGGGCAGACAGTAAGTGCTTCAAGATTTTATTGAAGAAGAATATGTTGGGGGTCATGGAGAGTTTCAAAGAGCAGATTGGATATGAGCTGAACACTGAAGGAGTTGGAAAACTTGGGAGTTGAGTGGAGTGTAAAATAACATAAGGGTAGGACAAGTCAAGCTGAAATGGAGAGTTTTATGTGGGGACGATAAAGCTGGAATGGTCACTTGCAACCAAAATGGCATAGAAAAGAAATGAAACTTAACCCTAATTCCATCACTTAACAGTTGTGGAACACTGAGCTTCATAAAATTTTGTTTCCTAATAGGTTGAGTTGGGGTTACAAACATATACTTTATTAACATCACCAAGTGATGTCACATGGATATCATATATCCCATGTTACATGATAAGAAAGACATTTCCCCTTTGTGGTATTCTTTCAAAAAACCCATAACCCTAGTCTCATCGTGAGAGAAACATCAGACACACCCAATTTGAGGAACACTCTGCAAAATACCTGACCAGTACTTCTTAAAACTATCAAGGTCATGAAAAACAAAGACAAACTGTCACAGACCAGAGGAGACACAACAACTGAATGCAATGTAGTATCCTAGACTAGATCCTAGAAAAGAAAAAGACATTAATGAAAGAACTGGTGAAATCTGAATAAAATTTAGAGTTTAGTTGATACTAATTTACCAGTGTTGGTTTCTTAATTTTGACAAACTAACCACAGTAATATAAATAATAGCAATAGGAGCCACTGAAACTGGGGGAGGTGAATACTATCACTGTTATCTTTGCAACTTTTCCATAAATATAAAATTATTCCAAAATAAAAAGTTTATTTAAAAACAATATATCCTTCACTGAGTTGTTATGAGGACTGAATGAAAGAATATATGCAAAGCAGCTAGTATAGTGCCTGACATGTAATAGGGCCTCAAATGTTTTTCTGTAAACTAGTGATTCTTAAATTCAGGGTGTATAAAAATCACCTAGAGGTATTATGTCAGAAAAGTGAACAAATCCCAGGACCTCAATCTCAGAGATTCTCATTTAGTAGCTCTAGAGTAGGGCCCAGGAATAAGAATTTGTGATAGGTACCCTCTGGAGAATTGCTGCTATAGACTGTGGCGACTATGGAGATAGAATGTCTGCCCCACTTACCACAAATGGGTTGAAAGGAGAGAAAGGGGGAAATGTAGAAGCAAACACTTCAAAACCTGTAAGTTACAATTTAAATCATTACAGATTAATTTGGGATGAAAGAGAGGTCTGATTAGGTAGCCATTTAATAATAACAGCAGTGTGGTTGAAATCTAATTTTTATTCATTTGAGCCACCTAAAAATGTTTAGCTGTTTTTCTGCTGAAGCACACAGATGACCCATAGGACAAAGGCAACAGTTCAACCCCTTCAATTACAAATGAGCTAACTGAAGCTGAGAGAAGAGATGTGACGGTTTAAGGTCACAGAGCTAGTTGCTGAGAAAATAGATTAGAACCCACTCTTCTTTCAGCTTTATTGGGGTATAATTGACAAATAGAAATGTATCAGGTGGAGAACATGATGTTTTGATATACAAATATATTATGAAATGATCACTACAATCAAGCTAATTAACATATCCATCACCCCACATAGTTACCATCTTTTTTGTGTATTATGAGAACACTTAAGATTTACTCTTTTAGTAAATTTCAAGTATACAATACAGTACTGTTAACTGTAGTCACCATGCTGTACATTAGATCTCCAGAACTTATTATATTGCATAATTGAAACTTAGTACCCTTTGCCCAGTATCTCCCCATTTCTCCCTCTCCTCAGCCCCTGGCAACCCCTATTCTATTCTCTGCTTCTATGAGTACGACTATTTTAGGTTCCACATATAAGTGAGATCATGTGGTATTTGTCTTTCTGTGTCTTGCTTATTTCACTTAGCATAATGCCCTCTAGGTTCATCCGTGTTGTCACAAATGGCAGGATTTCCTTCTTTTTCAAAAAAAGGCTGAATAATATTCTATTATTATTATATATAGCTTTCACATTTTCTTTATCCATTCATCAGTTGATGAATACTTAGGTTGTTTTCACATCTTGGCTATTGTGAATAATGCTGCAATGAACACGGGAGTTCAGATATCTCTTTGAGATAGTGATTTCTTTTCCTTTGAATATATACCCAGAAATGGGATTGCTGGATCAGATGATAGAATTATTTTTAGCTTTTTTGTGGAACTTCCATATTGTTTTCCATCATGGCTATACCAGTTTACATTCCCACCAATACAGTACATAAGGGTAGAAGCCACTCTTGCAAGCTCCAGTCTAGGTGTTCTTTCTGCTACCAGATAATCATTGCATGCCTCACTCAGAATCTCACATGGGCTTTCATATGGGCTCTGGAAAAAAGAGATAGGATGTCTGACTTATTGAGGGGAATGCCGAAAGTTTGTTTACTTAAGTCTCACTGACAAGTTTGTTCTTGGCCTACTGTATTCTCGAATAACTCAGTTTTCCCTTCAACTAGATAGAGTAAAAAGGGATCATCTGAATAGGAAAATGGCCCTTTGTAAACAGTCTTCAGTCACGCTCAGCTTCCACATCCTCAGCCATGTCAGCAATGTGTCATCAACCTGAAAAAGCTCACCAGAGTTTCAGATCGTTGACTGACAAAGCAGGCACCCCTGCCCTGGCTCAAGCCTAACCACGCTACCATAAGATACATTGATTATAACTATACTATTCCAAGGTGGTATGGAACCCAAAGCTACTTCTAGGAGGAATAGAAGCTAAGGCATATCACTCTGTTTCCCCCATCACTCTAGCTTGGTATAAGTGAAATCAGATTTAAATTAAGGGTATCTTCTCAGTACATTTGGCCTCACCCCTCTGCTCATATTGCAGTTTCCTGGGCTATGCTCTGCCCAACCATGTTTCCTAAGGCCTGAGAGTCTCCATCATCCCTTGGGGTTTTGATTCTAAACTGACAAGGCAGAAAGTAGGCTTTTTCTGAATCTCCACTTTCTTGCTTTTTTCCCCTTAGATACCTACCCCACCCCCACCCTCACCCCCAGCCCAGGAAGGCCTTTTCCTTCTACCCCATGTACCCCATGTACTGGGAAATGCCCTTACATCATAAATTATATCCTTCCTGCTCTGTGACTTAGAGTAAAGATGCTTTATTCCACATACTCCAAGCTTTTAACCTATAAATCCTGGCTCTTACAAATGAAATAAAAAAAATTTTTTTTCCTTGCCACAAATCCTGGCTCTTACAAATGAAATAAAACTTTAGCTTTAACAGTTGCTTTCTCTAAAATACTTTTTATTTAAGAACCTATTATGAAAGTCAGAAGTTAAAAACTGAGGAAGAGGGGCAGGGAGTGAGGTCCTAGACTGAAAACAGGGAGATTAGGTTAAAATGTACACAAGAATAGTGAGATCCCTCAGCTTCCTTCCTTATCCGTTTATCTTTTCTCAGGAAGCAGCAGGAAGATGTACTCCATCACAATGAGGGATTAAACCAAGAAAGAGAAGGTGTGGGATTCAGGAAGCAGAAAAAATGTGTAGGGAATTCTCAGGATGGTCCTGAAGGAAAATCCCAGGATGACAGCTGTGCATTAGTCTTAGAGAGCAACCAGTCCAGACTGGCAGGGAGTATGGAGGGCTCCAGGAGACGGTGATCATCTGCTTGCTTTCGCCATATGGAAAGTTGAATTATTGCTGTTAAAGGGCATGGGAAGATCTAGCCACTAGAAAAATGCAACAACAACAAAAAAGCTCAACAAATTCTAAGGAGCAACAATTACTGACTCCAGAAAAAAAAAATTGCCAGAAAAAGGAGGGGTAATCATAGTCAACTGCTTAACTCAGCAGTGAACAGTATTTAAATGTCCAGTTAATGTAAACTCTGTTGCTTTGATTTAAAAAGAAAATGTGGGATATATCAATATTTATGATGGGAAAACAGGGAGAAGAATATGGATGGAAGTAAGCTACATTCTCACCAAAATAGTATGGTAAGTCAGTGTCCAAAACTGATGAATTAAGATGTAGCTATTTAAGCACATTATTTAGAAATATGAAGATAACCACAGAGAGAAACAGCTAAAATATTTAAAAATATTTGCTCCTGGGGAGTGGAATATAACCCCCAATTTTTTGGTGGTTCTTTTGAATAACACTCTCTCCAACAGAAACAAAACCTAAACTCCACCTAACAAATCAATTTGTTTAGAAACAAATTGTATATTTAAAGGCTTAAACCAGAAAAAACAAAACAAAACAAAACCAAGACACTTCAAACTGTACCTGCACCAACCAATATTCTCCTTGGTTTAAGGCCCCTCACATTTGCTTCCCATCTAATCTTGGAAGAACCTCAGGGAGTTGTTGTTGTCTTTTTTTTTTTTTTTAATGTGCCACAGGCAACACCCTCAGTTAAGAGGACATATCAATCTTTTTAGGGCTGAAAATCAACTACTGATAGACATTGATTGTAAGCTTGTGATGATACCATCTTCTTTGTACTTTAAAATTTGGGGAAGTTTTTCTGTTTTGATCTCAAGTTTTCCTGTTTCAAACCTGTGATTCTTTGTGGAAGTTTACATTATGATTCTTGTTATTTCAAAAGATTCATGACATAAACTACTGAACATATGTAGTTCTAGAAGCTCTTAATTATAATTGATAAAAGAGCAACACATTTTATTTATTCTTCTTTACTTATATTGTCTGATAAACACAATAAACTATCTTAAATACAATACTTAATTGGTATAATTGTTAAACTCGAGGAAGCTATACGGTTTGTGACTAAATACAGTGATTGCATCTCGATGCCCTCTTGTATATACGTTGTCCACATTTTTTTTGTTTCTCCTGTGCAACGAAAACAGCTCTCATGGCCGAGTACATATTGCAGTGAAATATTCCACCATGACCACATTTAATGAATTTATTTGATGCTCTTAACTTTCATCCCAGTATCATGAAATGCAGTCTGCCGAGTAGTACTTCTCATTTTTTATATTACCCTTGTACTTGTTTACAGCTGGTTAAAGATTTGAATCTGGAACTTCTCTTTAATGATTCCTACTACAGCACTTCACTCTTGTCATTTTCAGAAGTTGCCTTTCTTCAACTTTCTGTGCCTTCTTTTTTTCCTAGCCCTTTGTTTCAATCTCCTAGTCTTTGTGATTTCTCCTCTCATGTCTCATGAGCATTTTTCCTACCATTTTTCAGAGTTCTTCACACTTCAGCAATTTTCTTCAAAGACTATAAATATTTGATTAGGTAGCTAAATGTTAACAATACATAAATATTTCATACAATAAGATTAGTAAAAACAATTTTGTGTATTCTATTAAGTTCACATGGGTGATACATTTCAATGTTACCTAGTAGAAATTCTAAGCTGATTTTGTAAGATTAAGTAAGTAATATCCTAGAAACATATACAATTCTTATAAATAGTTACACATTACCCGTCAATGTAGTATTTAAAAACTAACAGTCATGGATTTTTCATAAATACTAAATGCTGGCACAGTCTGGAATGAGTGTGTGATAGCTATGTCAGATGAGTACCTGAGCATATGATGGATGGATGGATGGATGGATGGGGGAAAAAACATTGATGAATAAGTAGATAGATAGTAGATAGATAGATAGATAGATTAGTCTCATGCTTTGACTTTCTTCCCCCAAATTGTTCTTGAATTACCCTTTCAGTGATATAGGAGTTTCACAATGATAGAAAGCTGAGTTTTCCAGTTTATACGTTTTTATAGGTGTGTAATATTTCAGGAAAATAAAACATTTGAAAATGGGAACTTACAAATGGATTCAAGAATAATTATTTATTTTACAAAATGATTTACCCAGACCCCTTATTTAAGAAACATTAGATCTCATGTAATATTGTAAGGCAAGCCAGTCCCATATATGTGTTACTCCTGTAGTTTTCATTTAGGATTGGTATATTTGTCCTCCCTAAATTGTTGGCTGCCAGCAATTCCAGCAATCAAGTTGAATACAAACTGAACTTAAAATACATGTTTATTGAGGTGCTTGGTATAACATTTTACTTTTGAATGTGGAGTGAGCTTCTGTCTGACAATAGGTCCCTGGAATTGAAACACAGCAGCATTACTGGATGTTTTATAAAATCATTTTATCAAGTGAAAGTTAACTTAAAAAATAACAAACATGTATTTTAACTATGATTTTTCTAAATATGAAGAAAAGTATAGGAAGCATAACAAAAATTAATGAACCCATCACCCAGTTTTAATAAATACTAAAATGCTGTCATATTTTCCTATAAAACATTAAAGGGGGGCTTCCCTGGTGGCGCAGTGGTTGAGAGTCCGCCTGCCGATGCAGGGGATACGGGTTAGTGCCCGGGTCCGGGAAGATCCCGCATGCCGCGGAGCGGCTGGGCCTGTGAGCCATGGCCGCTGAGCCTGCGCGTCAGGAGCCTGTGCTCCGCAACGGGAGAGGCCACAACAGTGAGAGGTCCGCGTACCACCAAAACAAAACAAAACAAAACAAACAAAAAAAAAAACATTAAAGGATGCCCTTAAACCGCATTCTTCCTTTCCTCCTTAGAAGTAACCACTGTCCTGAAATTGGTGTGTGAGATTCACTTAATGGTTTTCTGTTTTTAAAAAATTGTGTAAATATCATAAAATATTCCATGGTTTTATGTGTTTCAAAATTTTAAACAAACGGCATCATTCCATATAAATCCTTTTGCAACTTTGTTTTTCCATTCAGAATTAGATTTTTGAGATTTATCCATAGTTCATTCATAAATAAAGCCAGCTATTTACCCCTTCTCTTACTGAAGCTAAGGTTGTTTCCACTTCTTTTAATATTACAAATAATGCTATAGTAAACATCCTATATATTTCTCCTTGTGCAAATGGACAAGAATTCATTGAGAGCAGTGGCTCTCAAACTTGGGCATGTATCAGAATCACCTCAAATGCATATTAAAACACCAGTTGCTTGCCTCTGGAACTGTATACTCTCCACCATAATACAAAAGCTGCTAAATCCAGGCTTCCATAGCTAAGGGCTCTAGATCCATGTCATGATTTGTACTAGCCAAACAGATCTCTACATGTTGCTTTTTTGCCCATGTAATTGAGATAAATGTACAATTTATCATCCAAATCAGAACTTTTTTTTTTTTTTTTTTTTTTTTTGCGGTACACGGGCCTCTCACTGTTGCAGCCCCTTCCATTGCGGAGCACAGGCTCCGGACGCGCAGGCCCAGCGGCCATGGCTCACAGGCCCAGCCGCTCCATGGCACGTGGGATCCTCCCGGACCGGGGCAGGAACCCATGTCCCCTGCATCGGCAGGCGGACTCCCAACCTCTGTGCCACCAGGGAAGCCCCCAAATCAGAACTCTTTTGAGTGTGAAAGGAAGCATTATTAATAATTATAACATGACACCCTACTCATCACCCAGTTCTATACGTAACAGCAAAAGAGTCTGGGAAATGTAGTTGGGGATTCTAGTTTAGGAAGATTTACTCTGTACAGAAATATCAAAATCAGCCCAAGGCCTTCAAAAAATTTTGGACAGGCCTACATAACAATGATTACTTTGTAATTATTTGAAGTTTTATTTACTTATTTTCCCATCTTATTCCACTGGCTAGGACTACCAGAACAGTGTTGCATAATTGTGGTGACAACAATCATTTTTCTCTTCCTCCTTGTCTCAAAGGAAATGCTTCTAAAGTTTCATTATTTTTATTTATTTATTTTGGGCTGCATTGGGTCTTCGTTGCTGTGCGCGGGCTTTCTCTAGTTGCAGCGAGTGGGGATGACTCTTTGTTGCGGTGCGTGGGCTTCTCATTGTGGTGGCTTCTCTTGTTTTGGAGCATGGGCTCTAGGTGCCCGGGCTTCAGTAATTGTGGCACACAGGCTCAGTAGTTGTGGCGCACGGGCTTAGTTGCTCCGCCACATGTGGGATCTTCCCAGAGCAGGGCTCAAACCCCTGTCCCCTGCATTGGCAGGTGATTCTTAACCACTGCGCCACCAGGGAAGTCCCTAAAGTTTCATTATTAATTGTGATGTTTTCTGTAGAGTTTTAAAATATGCTTTTGTCAGGTTTAGGAAATTTGCTTGTATTCCTGATTTTCTGAGGATTTTTCTTTTTATTATGATGATGTGCTAAACTTAATAATGCTTTTTCCTACATATAGGAAGATAATTAATGGTTTTTCTCCTTTAGTCTATAAATGTGTTAAAATACATTAAAGATTTTCTAGTGTTAAACCATCCTTGAATTCTTAGGATAAGTTTTACTGGGTAATATTATATATATATATGTTTATGGTATAAATTATTGGCTTTTGTATGTTAATATCTTATTTAGATTGTTGCAAATATGTTCAGAAATGAGCTGAGTTACAAATTTCCTTTCTAATATCGTACTTTTTCAGTCTTGGTGTCAAGTCATGTCATCCTCATTAAAATGGGATAGGAAGTTTTCCATGTTTTTGTATTCTCTTGAAAAACATTAAGATAATGATCATTGGAGGTTTGTCTGTGTTTTCCTAAAAAACCGTCTGGCTTGGTGTGATTTTTATTTTGTACCCATAGACTATATTATTTCACAAACTGCTATCTTTGCTATTTCTATTTAAACATATCTGCATCCTCTAAGAACTCAGTGTCAAATCTCATGGACTTTGATGTGAATAAAAACTAAAAATTGGGGAGGGATCAAGATAGCAACATAGGACTTCTCTCCTCCCATGGATACACCTAATGAATGGAAAAATTCCCTCTGAAAGAAACCTAGAAACTAGCTGAGTAACTTCTACGCATCAGGCAACTGAGAAAATACCCACATCGAAATGAGTAGGAAAGGCTAAAACACACTCTCACTTTATGGCCAGGCCCCACCGCGGCACAGCACCATACAATTGGGAGGGAACCTGAAACTCCCAACTTCTCCATGAGGTGCAGAGGGTTTGGACTGCACATATAGGGCCCCAACTTTTTTAACATTCCCACTCAAGAGATGGGCCTCTAAAACATCTCTCTCTGAAAGCCAATAGGGCTTTTATCCACAAGACCCACATGACTATGGGAAACAAAGAACTAGTTTTTAATGGGTGATTGAGCATTCACTGTGGCTAGCCTTCCAGGGCTCATTGCATATGGAGCAAGCAAAGATGCCCATCTTCCAGTCTTTCTTTGGAAGTGCATGGACTGCATACTTTATAACCTGCTGCCTGAGGGTCTGGCTTCTAATTTGCATACATCCAGGGGCTAACTGAAATCCTCCACAAAGCCTGGGAGAGCTGGTGGGTATTTCTGTCACCTTCTTCTGGCTCAGTCCAATGATAAAACCAGGTTGCCAACATCTCTCTGGAAGGAGCTTGTGCCACGCCTGGCACCTCAGCTTTTGCAGCTGTAAACTGAGGGATGGGGCTCTGGATCACCTGGCTCTGATAGCCAGTAGGTCCCATAGGACTGTAGCAAGCAAATAGTTTTTAAACAGGTGTGGGAACACTCCTCTAGGATTGTACAGTCAGGTTCAGTCCAGAGGGAACAGGCAAAAATGCTCATCTCCTATATTCTCCCTGGAGGATCCTAACTACATATTTTCCCAGCTGCTATCTGAGGGTCTAGCTTCTAATCAGCTGGCATCTATGTGATGACCACAGTCCTTCCCTTTGGGACACTGACGAGTCTTGGCATATCCTCTAATGGAGCCACATAAGAACAAAGACAGTGGTTTGGACAATGACAAAAATTTGAGAGACAATCAGAAGGTCGGGCCAGGCTGATTGATGATGTTCATCTTATACATACAACCAATCTGTTCTGACTCAGAGAGATGGCTGCTTTATCTAATCTGCAGAAGACAACACAGAGAGTCAAGGAAAATGAAGAAACAGGGGAATATGTTAAACAAACAAACAAACAAACAAAAACCAGGATAAATCTCCAGAAACCAATCTTAATGAAATGGAGATGAATGATTTACCTGATAGGAAGTTAAAATAACAATCATAAAGATGCTCACCAAGGTCAGGAGGGCAATGCATTTAAAAAGTGAGAATGTCAACAAAGAGAAGATATTAAAAACTGCCAAACAGAAATCATATTGCTGAAGAGTACAATGACTAAACTGAAAAATTCAATAGAGGAGTTCAACAGCAGACAGACCAACTGGAAGAAAGGATCAATGTACTCAAAGGCAGTGCAGTCAAATTCATCCCTTAAGAGAAGCAAAAAGAAAAAAGAATGAAAAAGAGTGAAGACAGCTTAAGGGACTTACGGAACACCAATAAGTGGACCAATATACTCATTATAAGGGTCTGAGAAGGAGAAGAGAGAGAAAGGAGCAGAAAGCTTATTCAAAGAAATAATGGATGGAAACTTCCCTAACCTGGGGAAGGAAACAGACATCCAGATCCAGGAAGCCCAATGAATCCCAAAAAAGACGAATCTAAAGAGATCCACATCAAGACATATTATAATTAAATTGTCAAAAGCTAAATACAAAGAATTTTAAAAGCAGCAGGAGAAAAGCAACTTGTTATGTACAAGGGAACCTGGTAAAACTATCAGCAGATTTTTCTTTCTAAAAAAAAATTATTTATTTTTTGCTGTGCTGGGCTTTTGTTGCTGCGCGCGGGCTTTCTCTAGTTGTGGTGAGCATGGGGCTACTCTGTTGTGGTGCGCGGGCTTCTGACTGCAGTGGCTTCTCTTGTTGTGGAGCATGGGCTCTAGGCTCACGGGCTTCAGTAGTTGTGCTGCATGGGCTCAGTAGTTGTGGCTCGTGGGCTCTAGAGTGCAGGCTCAGTAGTTGTGACGCATGGGCTTAGTTGCTCCACGGCATGTGGGATCTTTTCAGACAAGGGCTCGAACCTGTGTCCCCTGCATTGGCAGGCAGATTCTTAACCACTGTGCCACCAGAGAAGCCTTATCAGCGGATTTTTCAGCAGAGACTTTGCAGGCCAGAATGGAGTGGGATGATATATCCAAAGTACTGAAAGAAAAGAAACTGTCGGGCTTCCCTGGTGGCGCAGTGGTTGAGAGCCCGCCTGCCGATGCAGGGGACACGGGTTCATGCCCCGGTCTGGGAGGATCCCACATGCTGCGGAGCGGCTGGGCCCGTGAGCCATGGCCGCTGAGCCTGCACGTCCGGAGCCTGTGCTCTGCAACGGGAGAGGCCACGACAGTGAGAGGCCTGCATACCACAAAAAAAGAAAAGAAAAGAAACTGTCAAACAAGAATACCCTATCCAGCAAAACTGTCCTTCAGAATTGAAGGAGAGATACAGAATTTTCCAGACAAAGAGAAGCTGAAAGAGTTCATTACCACTAGGCCAGCCTTACAAGAAATGTTAAAGGGAGTTCTTCAAGCTGAAATGGAAGGATGCTAGTTAGTAACACAAAAGCATATGAAAGTATGAAACTCACTGGTAATGGTAAACATGCAGTTGAATTCAGTATACTCTAATGTTGTAATGGTGATGAGTAAATCACTTATAACTCTAGTATAAAGGTTAAAAGATGAAAGTATTAAAAAATTATAACTACATTAATTTGATAATGGAGAGACAATATACAAAGATGTAAATTGTGATATCAAAAACATAAAATGTAGGGGGAGTATAAAAAGGTAGAGCTTTTTTATGCATTTGAACTTAAGTTTTTATCAGCTTAAAATAGACTGTTACAACTATAAGATATTTTATATAACCTCATGGTAACCACAAAGCAAAAGCCTATAGTAAATACAAAATATAAAGAGAAAAGACTCAAAACATACAAGTACAGAAAGTCGTTAAATAACAATGGAAGAGAGCAAGAGAGGAAGAAAGGAACTACAAAACAGCCAGAACATAATTAACTAAATGGCCAAACCTATCAATAATCACTTTAAATGTAAGTAGACTAAATTCTCCAGTCAAAAAATAGAGTCTGGGCTTCCCTGGTGGCGCAGTGGTTGAGAGTCCGCCTGCCAATGCAGGGGACACGGGTTCAAGTCCTGGTCTGGGAAGATCCCACATGCTGCGTAGTAACAAAGCCCGTGCGCCACAACTACTGAGCCTGTGCTCCGCAACGAGAGGCCGTGACAGTGAGAGGCCCGCACACCGCGAGGAAGAGTGGCCCCTGCTAGCCGCCACTAGAGAAAGCCCTCACACAGAAACGAAGACCCAACACAGCCATAAATAAATAAATAAACAAATTTATTTTTCTAAAAAAAGCAAAAAAAACATAGAGTCATTGAATGGATAAAAAAGAAAACCCAACTATATGCCACCTACAAGAGACTCACTTCAGCTTTAAAGAAACACATAGACTGAAAGTGAAGGGATGAAAAAATATTCCATGCAAATGGAAACCAAAAGAAAGCAGGGGTAGCGATACATATATCAGAGAAGATAGACTTTAAGCCAAAAACTATAGCAAAAGACAAAAATGGTCATTATATAATGGTAAAGGAATCATTTCAACAACAGTAACAGTTGTAACAGTAACAGGGTGTAACAGTTGTAAATATTTATGCACCCAACATCAAAACACCTAAATATATAAAGTAAATATTAATAGATCTGGAGGGAGAAATAGACAGCAATACCATAATAGTAGAGGACTTCAGTACTCCTTTCAACCATGAATAGATCATCCAGACAGAAAACCAATAAGGAAACATTGGACTTAAACTATAAATTAAACCAGATGGATGTAACAGAAAAATATAGAACATTTCATCCAACAGAAGCATTCTCTTCAAGCATACATGGAACATTCTCCAGGAGAGATTATATTTTAGGCCACAAAACAAGTCTTAATGAATTTAAGAAGATTGAAATCATATCAAGCATCTTTTCTGACCATAATGGTATGGAACTAGAAATCAATTACAAGAAGAAAATTGGAAAATATACAAATAGCTGAAGATTAAACAACATGCTCCTAGACAATCAGTGGGTCAAAGAAGAAATCAAAGCAGAAATTCTAAAAATCTCAGACAAACTAAAATGGAAACACGATATACCAAAGCTTATGGGATGCAGTAAAAGCAATTCTAAGAGAGACGTTTATAGCAATAAATGCCTACATTAATAAACAAGAAAGATTTCCAATAAACAAACTAACTTTACACCTTAATGAGCTAGTTATAAGTCACTATAAGTTATATAGTGATTCAGTTATATATATAACTGTATATATACAAAATACTGGTTATTAGAAAATATTGAGTAGAATTCCCTGTGCTATACAGTAGGTCCTTGTTGATTATCTATTTTATGTATAGTAGTGTGTATATGTTAATCCCAACCTCCTAATTTATCCTTCCCCCCACCCCCCTTTCCCCTTTGCTAACAATAACTTTGTTTTCTATGTCTATGAGTCTCTTTCTGTTTGGTCAATAAGTTCATTTGTATCATTTTTTTTAAGATTGCACATATAAGCTATATCATATGATATTTGTCTTTATCTGGCTTACTTCACTTAGTATGATAATCTCTATGTCCATCCGTGTTGCTGCAAATGGCATTATTTCATTCTTTTTTATGGCTGAGTAATATTCCATTGTATATATATACCACATCTTTTTAATCCATTCACCTCTAGATAGACATGTAGGTTGCTTCCATGTCTTGGTTATTGTAAATAGTGCTGCAGTGAACACTGAAGTGCATGTTTCTTTTTGAATTATGGTTTTCTCTGGATATGTGCCAAGCAGAGGGATTGCAGAATTATATGGTAGCTCTAATTTTAGTTTTTTAAGGAATCTCCATAATGTTCTCTGTAGTGGCTGTACCAATTTACATTCCCACCAACAGCATAGGAGGGTTCCTTTTTCTCCACACCCTCTCCAGAATTTATTATTTATAGACTTTTTGATGATGGCCATTCTGACTGGTGTGAGGTGATACCTCATTGTAGTTTTGATTTGCATTTCTCTGATAATTAGCGATGTTGAGCATCTTTTCATGGGCCCTTTGACCATCTCTATGTCTTCTTTGGAGAAGAGTATATTTAGATCTTCTGCCCATTTTTTGATTGGGTTGTTTGGTTTTTTGATATTGAGCTGTAAGAGCTATTTGTGTATTTTGTAGATTAATCTCTTGTTGGTTGCATCATTTCCAAATATTTTCTCCCATTCTGTAGGTTGTCTTTTGGTTTTGTTTATGGTTTCTTTTGCTCTGCAAAAGCTTTTAAGTTTCATTAGGTCCCATTTGTTTGTTTTTGGTTTCATTTCCATTACTCTAGGAGGTGGATCAAAAAAGATCTTGCTGTGATTTATGTCAGAGTGTTCTTCCTATGTTTTCCTCTGAGTTTTATAATGTCCAGTCTTACATTTAGATCTTGAATCCATTTTGAGTTTATTTTTGTGTATGGTGTTAGGGAGTGTTCTAATTTCATTCTTTTACATGTAGCTGTCCAGTTTTCCCAGCACCACTTATTGAAGAGACTGTCTTTCCTCCATTGTATATTCTTGCCTCCTTTGTCATCGGTTAATTGACCATAGGTGCATGGGAGAGACATTACAACTTATAGCACAGAAATATTGAAGATCATAAGAAACCACTTTGAACAATTATATGCCAACAAATTAGATAACCTAGAAGGAAATGATAAATTTCTGGAAACATACAACTTACAAAGAGTGAATCATGATGAAACAGAAAATCTGAACAGACCAATTATTAGTAAGGAGACTTAATCAGTAATCAAAACTTCTCAACAAATAAAAGTCCAGGACAAAATGGCTTCACTGGTGAATTCTACCAAATATTTAAAGAAGGATTAATACCAATCCTTTTCAATATTTCTCAAACCCTTCCAAAAAATAGATGGGAAGGGGACACTTTCAAACTCATTTCATGAGGCCAGCATTACCCTTGTACCAAAGTTGGATAAGGACACTATAAGAAAAGAAAACTACAGACTAATATATCTGATGAACATAAATGCAAAAATCCTCAACAAAATATTAGCCAACCAAGTTCAACAGTACATTAAAAAGATCATACACCAAGATCAAATGGTATTTATCCCAGGAATGTAAGTATGGTTGAATGTTTGTAACTCAATAGATTAGATACATCACATTAAAAAAATGAAGGATAAAAATCACGTGATTATTTCAATAGATGCAGAAAAAACATTTGACAAAATTCAACATCTTTTTTATGATAAAAACTCACTCTCAATAAATTTAGTATAGAAGGAACACACTTCAACATAATCAAGGAGGTATATTACATGCTCACAGCTAACATCATACTCAATGGTGAAAAGCTGAAAACTTTTTCTCTAAGATCAGGAACAAGACTAAGCATGCCCACTCTCACCACTTTTATTCAGTATAGTACTGGAAATCCTAACCAGACCAATTAGGCAAGAAAAAGAAATAAAAGGCATCCAAACTGGAAAGGAAGAAGTAAAATTGTCTCTGTTTGCTGATAGTGTGGTAATACTTTAGAAAATCTTAAAGGCTCCCCCAAAAAACTATTAGAACTAACAAATGAATTCAGTAAAGCTGTAGGGTATAAAATCAATATACAAAAATCAGTTGTGTTTCTAAATACTTAACAGTGGATTACTGGAAAGAAAAATGAGTTGGACAATGACAAATACTGCGTGGCATCACTTATATTGGAATATTAAAAAAAGTCAAAGTCATAGGAACAGAGGGTAGAATGGTGGTTGCCAGGGCTGGGAGTTGGGGTAATTGGGGGAGACTCGTAAAAGGGTACAATCTTTCAGTTATAAGATGAATAGGGGGACTTCCCTGGTGGTGCAGTGGTTAAGACTCCACACTCCCAAAGCAGGGGGCCTGGGTTTGAACCCTGGTCAGGGAACTAGATCCCACATGCATGCCACAACTAAGAGTTCACATGCCACAACTAAGGAGCCCACGTGCCACAACTAAGGAGCTGGGAAGCTGCAACTAAGGAGCCATCAAGCCGCAATTAGGGAGCCCACCTGCTGCAACTGAGGAGCCCATGTGCTGCAACTAAGGAGCAGGTGAGCTGTAACTAAGGAGCCCACCTGCCACAACTAAGACCCAGTGCAATCAAATAAATAAATAAATATTAAAAAAGAAAAGATGAATAGGGTCTTAGGATCTAATGTATAGCATGCTGACTATATCTGATAACACTGTTAGTGTATAAATGAAATTTACTAAGAGTAGAACTTGTGTTATCATCAAAAAATAAAAAAAGAGGTAAATACGTAAGGTGATGGATGTGTTAACTCAATGGTGGAAACCTTTCACAATGTATACATATATCAAATAATCACATTGCACACTTTAAATATATTACAGTTTTACTTGTCAGTTATACTTCAGTAAAGCTGAAATCAAATCACGTCAGGAACTATTACCTGGATAAAAAATAAGGTGTGGGAGAAATAACACCCTCAGGAAAAATATGAACCAATGGGGACCGAGCCCTGTATTAATGCCCTTAGGAGAGACAATTCTCAGAGGATCCAGTGGAGTGAGCCCTTTTGCCTAAAACAGTGACTTCAGTAACACTTCCTTTCCTGGCTTTCTCCTCCTCTGTCTCAGTCTCCCTCCTCCTTCACTCCTACTCCCTGGGATCACCCCTCAGTAAACACCCTGCACCCAATCCTGGTCTAAGGCTTTGCTGAGGGGAACCGAATCGAAGGCACAGATCTCTTGCAATTTTATACTGTTTATAGGTAGGTATGGTTTTAGCACTGATTTGTATGCTTGCGCCCAGAGACAATGTATAGTGCTCTTTTGCATATTTTTAAACTCTATTTAACGAGTATCATACTAATAAGAAAAACTCAAAAGGGAAATAATCATCCTCCTAAAAGGAAAATTTCTCTCTTCTTCTAATCTCTTTCTCCATTATTTCTCAAAACAAAACAAACTTTAAAAAACCAAAACAATAAAACAATCCTCCCATAATCAAAACAACCTATTTCCACAAAAATATTTTAAACATATAATTCATGACATAGCATCACAAAATGGTGAAAATTGTAGTCCAGATGTAGAATAATACCTGGGCCAGCTTTCATCATAGCACTAATATGAAGCCTAGTTCAAGGATGATGAAAAAGGAAGTAGCATTTAAACATTTTAATTAATTAATTTATTTATGGCTGCGTTGGGTGTTCGTTGCTGCGTGTGGGCTTTCATTGCAGTGGCTTCTCTTTTTGCGGGGCACGGGCTCTAGGTGCACAGGCTTCAGTAGTTGTGGCTTGCAGGCTCTAGAGCGCAGGCTCAGTAGCTGTGGTACACAGGCTTAGTTGCTCTGCGGCATGTGGGATCTTCGTGGACCAGGGCTTGAACCCGTGTCACCTGCATTGGCAGGTGGATTCCTAACCACTGCGCCAGCAGGGAAGCCTGGAAGTAGCATTTTAGTATATGAAAGTCTAGGTAAAATTACATGGGCTGTGTCATAGTATTTGTGTGTCTAAATTTAAGAGAAATTAAGTAACTCTGAAGCTGTGCACTGTCATCTCCAGGAGTTTATCACGTGAAAGAATGAAGCCATTCAAAGGAAAACCTTCAGGCTCATGCCAGAAGATGTTTCCAGCTGCATAAATGCCTAACTCAGCTACTAGTCCTTACAAATTAAGGAGCTCATTGAAAATTCAAGCTCTAGCCAGAAGCTACATCTGGGCTCAGATTTTGAAATCAGTATCTCCTGCTGATCAAACTGTGACACAGTCAAAGTAATAGGCCTGGCTTCTCACTTAACCCTCAATGAGGCCTTCTTTTCCCTCTGCAGTGGTGTGGCATTTAAAATCTAAGTCCTTCATGTACACTGCAAACCATTCCTTCTCAGGGCAGATGGGAGTAAGAAATCTATCTGTTTCAGTCTATACCATTATATGAAGAGCATTAGGTAATGAGTGGCCTTGTAAAGTCAGCAAAGGACAACCAGATTACTTGGAATAATAATTGACAGGTAAGGGACAGGTAAGGAATGGCAGACAGGTAGTGGATGTTGTGCAGTGATAAGCTGCACAACATTTTGGAGAGAAGGACTTTATTTTCAGATGCCTCTAGTAACACTGCTGATGATAGTAAAGCAGTAAGGAGTTGATATTAATAAATGGCTAAACAATCATTTTAAATTAGCACATTTGTCATTTAGAAGCAATGTTTGTATAACAATGGTTCAATTCCATTCCCTAGAGAAGAAACTACTGTTAACAGTTAATTATGCATCTTTTCAGAAACTTTTAATGACTATGTAAACACATATATACCTTGTATTTTTTACACAAAGAAGTCGTGCAACTTGCATCATAAACATCTTTCCATATCAGGTCATATGGATATTTTAAATTCTTTTTAACTATTGCAGGATATTGTGGGAAATACTTTATTCAACCAGTCTCCTAATGATGGACGTTTAGGGTGTTTACAATCTTCAATCTTTCACTAAACCTGCTGAAACAAATAATATTCATGTGGCATTTTATTCAAGTATGAGTATATGTATATTTTTTCTAGGATAAATTCCTAATAAGTAGAATAGCTGGATTAAAAGTTATGTATATTTTAAACTTTGATAGATATTGCCAAATTTCTATCCAAAGAATAAATTCCTTGAAGTAGAATTGCTGGGTCAAGTTGTATATACCTCTCACCTTTCAGAAATGTTATACCAATTTATATTCCTGGACAATATGGCAAACTAGATAATCTGAAAACCTTCTCAAAAAGACACCTGGGATATTGATATATAACAAATATCTCATCTGTAGAGCTAGGCTTGCAAAAAAGTAAGGCAAATCCCCAGGGACCAAAAATGAAGAAGCTGAAAACCAAGGGAGGAAGCAGTCATTGAAGTCACAGATATCCAGGGGCATTTGCTGTTCCAGGTAACCAGGATGCTGAGTGTTTAACAGCCACATGAAGATAAAACCTTGGTCATAGCAAAGTGGAGAACCAAGGTGAAACCAAGACCCTCACATGAAACTGGAATCCTCAAGCACTACATCTGCCATGAAAAGATGGACTAGAAAAAAATAACCTGCAAAAAGAAATAATAAAGCAAATTCTCTGGCTTGGCCTGGTGATACAGTTGGAAAAAAAGTTTCTGCTGAGGATTTATAACCACAGGCCTGCCCTCAAGTCGATTAGGGGTTCTAATATATACTACTTTGGGCACCTTGGGTGCCTAACAGAAGCAAATGTAAGTCCTCTCCAAAGATTTGTGTCTTCAACCCAGGCTTCATAAGATTCCTGTAGATAAAAGGTTTGATTGAATATAAACTCACAATCCAAAGTTGCATCATATAGGAAAAAACAAATTTTTATGCATGAATGTAAGCAGAGAAAACAGCAGTATTAGCAGGATTTTCAGATAACTGAGTAATCAGATAGTGAATATTAAATGAGTTTTATATTTTTAAAAGGTTTACGGAAATAATATCAGAAGTAAGATATAACTCAGAATATACACAAGACCTGACAGATTTTAAAAAGAAACAAAGTAGCACTTCTAAAAAAAATATGACAAATTTTGGGATGCAATAGAAGGGCTAATTAAGAAGATTAGGCTCAGTTGTGAAAAGAATTAGCAAACTGGGAAGATCTGAGGGAAGTTTCCAAAGTGCAGAACAAAGTTACAAGGATGGAAAATATGAAAGATGTTGAACATGTGAGCATGAAAAGGACAAACATACATTGTATTGGTATTCTAGATAGAGAAGAGAATGGAGGGAAATAGGAAATGTTTGATGAGGTGAGAATTTTACGGAATAGATAAAAGACATGATTTCTGAATCATCAGATTCAGAAAGCACAATAAATTCTAAATTCTCCCATTGCATTTTGACATAAATAACATGTTTTTTTGAAATGTAACTATATTTTCCCAAAATTAGATTGTTTTACATTTTGCAAATATCTTTAATGTTTGGCTCAAGAGGACAACTGGATTCTCATATCTGCTTCCACATTCAATTTGTTCCCATATCACATATCATGTAGCCTCTGGAAAACTCCAAGTTTTGAGAGTATGAAAAGGAAAAAGACAAATCATGTCTTATTATTATTACAAATGTAGTTTTGACCTTGTGGAGCTTTTGAAAGTTTCTCCAGTTTCCTCAAAGGTCTCTAGAGCACACTTTGAGAACCCCTAATTTATAGTAAGTTTCCTGTATGGGTCATGGTTGGTGGACTGGGTGTTACAAACAAATATTCTACACGTACATACACACTTCATGTACGCTTTATGAGAATTGTGATTTTTCAGGAAATTAGAATAAAGTAATGTACACTTGGATTTGAAAGAAAACTTAAGGGATTAATTTCATTTCTCTTCCTTGATTCAAAGGGTACTTCTAGGTCCTGCAGTGCCATTTTTGTGAACATCGAGTACGTTATGTTCATATGTACAGAAGCCTTGGATTATACCAGATAGTTTTTGGTTAATAAGATGGTAGGTGAACTACTTGTCACTGTAGTATGATTGAGTGATGTATGTCAAAGATAAATATGATTCTCTACTACACAATTTAAAAACTGCCCCAGAAGTGAAAGACAAAAATCATCTACCAATACAGTGGAGAAAAGACAGCCTCTTCAATAAGTGGTGCTGGGAAAACTGGACAGCTACATGTAAAAGAATGAAATTAGAACACTCCCTAACACCATACACAAAAATAAACTCAAAATGGATTCAAGACCTAAATGTAAGGCCAGACACCATCAAACTCTTAGAGGAAAACATAGGCAGAACACTCTATGACATAAATCACAGCAAGATCCTTTTTGACCTACCTCCTAGAGAAATGGAAATAAAACCAAAAATAAACAAATGGGACCTAATGAAACTTAAAAGCTTTTGCACAGCAAAGAAAACCATAAACAAGACCAAAAGACAACCCTCAGAATGGGAGAAAGTATTTGCAAATGAAGCAACTGACAAAGGATTAATCTCCAAAATTTATAAGCAGCTCGTGCAGCTCAATATCAAAAAAACAAACAACCCAATCCAAAAATGGGCAGAAGACCTAAACAGACATTTCTCCAAAGAAGATATACAGATTGCCAACAAACACATGAAAGAATGCTCAACATCATTAATCATTAGAGAAATGCAAATCAAAACTACAGTGAGATATCTCATGCCGGTCAGAATGGCCATCATCAAAAAATCTGCAAACAGTAAATGCTGGAGAGGGTGTGGAGAAAAGAGAACCCTCTTGCACTGTTGGTGGGAATGGAAACTGATACAGCCACTATGGAGAACAGTATGGAGGTTCCTTAAAAAACTAAAAATAGAACTACTATACGACCGAGCAATCCCACTACTGGGCATATACCCTGAGAAAACCATAATTCAAAAAGAGTCATGTACCACAATGTTCTTTGCAGCTCTATTTACAATAGCCAGGACATGGAAGCAACCTAAGTGTCCATCGACAGATGAATGGATAAAGAAGATGTGGCACATATATACAATGGAATATTACTCAGCCATAAAAAGAAACGAAATTGAGTTACTTGTAGTGAGGTGGATGGACCTAGAGTTTGTCATACAGAGTGAAGTAAGTCAGAAAGAGAAAAACAAATACCATATGCTAACACATATATATGGAATCTAAAAAACAACAACAAAAAATGGTCATGAAGAACCTAGGGGCAAGACGGGAATAAAGACGCAGACGTACTAGAGGATGGACTTGAGGATACAGGGAGGGGGAAGGGTAAGCTGGGACAAAGAGAGTGGCGTGGACATATGTACACTATCAAATGTAAAATGGATAGCTGGTAGGAGGTGGCCGCATGGTGCAGGGAGATCGCCTCGGTGTTTTGTGACCACCTAGAGGGGTGGGATGTGGAGGGTGGGAGGGAGGGAGATGCAAGAGAGAGGAGATGTGGAGATGTATGTGTATGTATGGCTGATTCACTTTGTTGTAGAGCAGAGGCTAACACGCCATTGTGGAGCAATTATACTCCAATAAAGATGTTTTTAAAAAAAAAAGAATCCAATTTAAGGAAACAACCTAAATGTCAAAAAGAATCATCTACCAGGAGACCAACGCATTGATATTTCAGAATCATGAGGAAACTAATACAAGAACTGATGCAGAAACACTGACTCTGGAGACCAATGGAGGAGAATTAGATATTTTTTAATTGCTTGGGAAAAGACTCATTTACATAGCTTGAGTTAAATTTTGCTATCAAATTTTCTTAATTTGCATCTGATACTTCTCATTTCCTATTTTATATCATTAAAGAGATGGTCCTCATCTGAATCTGTTAAGGGATCAGATTCTTTTGCTCTGTTGATCTCATCCACATTGAACAAATATGATCCACATGTTTTTCCTGTCTTGTTTATTTCATTGTCTAAAATCTAAGATGCAAGACATTATTTCAATAGTGCCCAAGAGAAGGACAGTTATAATAACCCATTAGATCTCAGACATCTCATTTTCAATTAAAAAGACTAATATTCTCTCTAAATATTTACATGAGTCCATAAGGCTTAATCACAACTCATTTCTGTTGAAACATAGATTAGCTGCCCAGTTTTTAACATGGTACAAAATGATGTGACTTGCAAAATGATAGAAAGGATTAAAAATTGTTTATTCTCCACCTCATTACAAAAAGGATATGAACTAAAAGAATGATTTGTTCCGGTAGAATTTTGTTTATTAATGCAAACATGTATTGAGTAACTCCTGGGTACTGGGCACCTTGCTCGGCCCTGGGTTATAAAGATAAATCAGAAACAATTCTTGCCTTCATAGTTAAGTAGAGGAGATATGTCTATAAATAAAAATTGATTTATTTAGAGTGTGATAGGTTTATAATAAAGATAGGTAGGTATGAGATGTGTTTATGGCACAAAGGGAGTGATACATTCTGCTTATGGAATCAGAAAAGGCTTTATCTTTGAGCTGGTCTTGAGGAATAAGTTGGAGTTTTCAAGGATGTCAAGGAGGGTAAGAGTATGCTAGGCAGAAAGAACTATACATGCAAAGCCCTTGCACGTCCAGGCATGGCTGGAGTAAAGGGTGAAGATGGAGAGCAGTTGGAAATAATGTTGGAGAGTGGGTAGAAATCAGTTTGTCCAGGGTCTGTAGCCAAGCTAGAAAGCTTGGGTCTCTGGTTTTCCAGGTATGCCCTAGCATGCCAGAGGATTCACAGAGGCACCCAGGGGTGTTTGTGGGAATGTGATCCGGCCTAACAGGTAGGGAGTTGCTTCTACTCCTGCTTCAGCAGGAACCACTCAGATTTCACATGTGTGCATGTTTTAAGCTGGACTTTATTTTACTCAACCAATGTTTACTGAGCACATACTAGGTGCAAGGCATTTGGCTGACATACAAAATTCCTAGTCACCCAGTGCATAAAATATTGCCTTAAAAATGTTAGAAATGGGCTTCCCTGGTGGCGCAGTGGTTGAGAGTCCGCCTGCCAATGCAGGGGACACGGGTTCGTGCCCCGGTCCGGGAAGATCACACATGCCGCGGAGTGGCTGGGCCCGTGAGCCATGGCTGCTGAGCCTGCGCGTCCGGAGCCTGTGCTCCGCAACGGGAGAGGCCACAACAGTGAGAGGCCTGCATACCGCAAAAAAAAAAAAAAAGTTAGAAATCCACAGCTATAATTGATGGGGAACCTGACACTGTAGAGTGTCAGGCAAGAGAGTGATATGATCAGATTTGCTTCTTGGAAATCTCACTCTGGTTGCAGTTTGGACAGAAGGTGAGAGAGCAGAGAGGCTGGGCAGAAAATGAAGGTATGAAATCAGTAGGACTTGAGGTACATTGAATGTGGAGAAGAGGACGATGGCATAGTAGTGTAAGTCCCAGGATTCTGGCTTAGATGGATGTATCTACCATAAGGAATCCAGGAGAAAGAGACGGGGACTGAAGTAGAACTCTGGGGCTCTCAACTTTTAGGGAGATGTTGGAAGAGGAAGAGCCAGTGAAAGAGACTAAGGGAGAGAAAGAGAGAGAGAGAGAATGAGAAAGAGAAAACAGGAAAAAATGTTACCAGGGAAGGCTTGGTTACAGAATTTCAAGAAGGGAGAGATCAGTATTGTCCGGCGCTGTCAGGAAGACGTTGTAAGATAGACCGAGAAGTCTTCTCTTGATTTGGCAAATGCAGAGGCTTGGGTGACTTTCGCAGAATCATTTTCAGTGGAAGCCAGATTGCAGTGGGCTGAGAAGTGAGGAAGTGGTGAGGAAGTGGAGACAGTAAGACTAGATATCTTCATGAGAATGGCTGTGAAGGCAGAAGGGGAGAGAGCATGATTGCTAGAGAAAATGCTGGAGTGGGAGGCATGAGTTTATCAATATGCACAGTAGAGAAATCCAGAAGGATGGAAAATTGAAGATAATGCTGTGTGTGTGTGTGTGTGTGTAACTGCTGAGGGAGGTCCCTGAGCAGGTGGGCAGGTGGGAGGAAACTAGTCTCCAGCACAGGTCTTTATTGAGAAGCCCTAAGTATACAAGAATTTAATTGGAATGTATTCAGCACATATGTGTACATGTATCTGCGTATCCACATATTTAGGATATTTTAGGAGGCAAGTTTATTGAAGAATGTTTGAAAATAAATTTGTTTTTTCAGGGTATTGGAGGATTTGGGGTATCAAGGAATTGTGGAATTCAAATCATGCCTTTTTAGTTATTAAATTTCTCTATTTAGGACATTCACATTTCTGAATGACAGAGCCACCTTTGTTTAAGCCTGACTGATAATAATCTGTTCTGGAGTGCTCAGGAACTGCATAGGTTTTTTTTTTTAATCATTGGAGATTCCTTAAGAAACTCTTCCCTTTTTTACCTTTTTCCATTCCTTTATTCTTGTTGGCTCTGAGTTTTCCATGAGTCACTCAAAGCTGTTTTCCCCCTCCCTTTAAATGTACCTTACAGCATTCAACAGTGGTTTTTCATTTGCCACCTATGGATCATCCACTTCTTAAATGAAATATTATTTTCTATTCCACAGCTGGATTCTTTCAGAGGTGCTGGTGATCCTCTGAGACAAACCGGATGTGTGAAGTTATTAGCCTTTGGGGATGACTTTAAAATGAGAAATGGCATCATATTATGTAAACAGTCACTGGTTTGTGCTTTTAAAACATCGTAGATGTCACTTGCAATCCTCTTGCCTGTAGGGCTGATGGCAAGAGGAATGGATGGGAAGATCTGGTTGACACCTATCTCTTCATGGGGCTAAAAGCCTATATTTGTTCTTGAATTTGCTACTAATGTCCAGTGTGGCATGGGAGAAGTATGTTAAATCCCACTATGTGTCAGGTTCTCACTCTAGAGAAAGGAGAGTAATACAGCATCCACAAGGTGGTTCACAGGGGAACATAACACCTGTTTAGCAAGTAAGAGGAAGTTCAACCTAATATCATAAAATGTTCCTGACAGTTGGGCTTGTTAAAAATGTGCAGTGGCCCTCGGGGAGAACTGCACTTGGCACAGACTTCACCGGGCCATGGTATTTACTAGTGAGTATGAGAGTCAGGCTGGGTCTCCCAGACAGGGACAAGCCTGGTTCCTGTGGTGTTGTATAAGTTTTGACATTGACTTTGGGGCAAAGACTTATAAATATCTGACTATCATCATCTTTTCAACTTAATTTACCAAGAGATACAGGTTCCTGGTTTATTCAGCATACCAACTCTCTCCACCCCTGGGAACAACTCCTGAACATGGGCTATTACAATTTCTAGTCTGTATTCACTGATTTTATGGTGCCAACAGTTGCTGATTTATCTTCCACAGCTAGACCACCTTTATTGTCACCTGTCTTGATTTTTATTTTCCCCCAAACATATAGAATATATTTTCTCTAAACAGTACCCAAATGCTAGGTTGTCAAAAGGAAGTTGACAAAAGTATGCTGTGCTACACACTGTGAAAGGAGCTAATCAAAGCAGCTTTTTAATTGCTATAGTAATGATTTAGATGTGCAAAATATACTAAATTTAAATTTGCATGAGTAATTAATTAAGCAAAGCTCACAGTTGACAGACATAATTGGCACATCCAAAATTGAAACCACATCCTGGTCCTCTTAACTTGGAGCCAAAAAAGACAACATGAAGCACTCCAAATCCCCTTCTTTACACTATCTGCTGGTCTGGTTGCCAATTCGCATATTTAGGTTTGTTATGCATGGAGCATAGTTAATTGCAAAACATTCCTGAGGATCTTACTTTTTTTTTTTAACAAAGAAGTCTCATGAGTTTTGGTATATTTGCTCAATCTTTTGGCAGCTTCATTTTATCTAAGAGTGGAAATCTTCTCAAATAGAGGGAAAGATATCTCTGTATCTATTATCTCAATCTGTCTATTACTATCTTTCATCTATTTATTTGTCTTCCTATAAATTGTTGTTTGATCAGCTTTTATGCTACATAAATATTTTATATGGGGAAGAGACACTGAAAACTATGTAATGTCAGGTCAAGTTACCATGAAGCTCTATCAGTAGAGATACATGCAGCTTTCTGTGGCAAATTCTTGAAGGACCAAAGTAGTTAAGAGTCTCCTGGAGTCCTTTCTGAGTCAATACCATGCTGGGTCTGAGAAAGTAGGGAAAATATCCTTTCTGCAACTCACTCATGCTCATCCAGTGGGTGACACACTTTGTCACTTGGCTACCAAAGGAGAATTGCTGTGTTCAGAGTAACATGGGGAAAAGCCACTTCCCCTATAGACTTCCCCTATAGTCACTTCCTCTTTCCAAAAAGCAATGACCTCAATTGGACTAGAGACCAATATCTGGGTCAGGCACCATATTCTCTTCCCCATGGTGAACCCTCAAATGTACCTGCAAAAGCAAATTCTTATTCTTAAGCAATCACAGCACAACAGTGGCAAACCTCTCTTCATGCAAGTTGACTCTTGAAGGTCCCACCCACCAGCACAACACACTTTGTGCATTCACTGAACCGTGCTAATGGAGTGTCTGTTATGTGTCAGACACAATTCTGGACACAGGCCATGGCATGTCTGATACCAGACTGGACTTCTGCCACTTACATGTATGCGTCCATATGCAGGTGTACATGCAGATCTTCATGTGTAGAATTTCATTTCCTTTAAGTTTCATTTTAATAGCAGATGTCCTGATTCTATGTAGTTAGTATGAAATATTCATCCCTAATACACAGATGGCAAGGACTGTATGATTACTATTATGAAAACTTTCAAAAATACAGAAAAGTGCTGAGGACAATACTGTGAAATACCAATGTAGCCATCAAGCAGAATTTCCAAGGGACATTTGTTATGTTTGCTTCAGTTTTAATCAAAGAAGTAATGCTTTACTGATAAATCTTTGATATCTTCATTTCTCATACTCATTTCTCTCTCTCTCTCTTTCTTCCTAGAGGCACCACTATTATGATTCTGCTGGGTAACCATCCCTATATTGTTTATATTTTTACTAGGTATAGAATCTGCCTAAAATATACGTATGATGATTATTATTATTTTGTGGTATGTGGACCTCTCACTGCTGTGGCCTCTCCCGCCGTGGAGCACAGGCTCCGGACGCGCAGGCCCAGCGGCCACGGCTCACGGGCCCAGCCGCTCCGCGGCACGCAGGACCCTCCCGGACCGGGGCACGAACCCGCGTCCCCTCATCAGCAGGTGGACGGACTCTCAACCACTGCGCCACCAGGGAAGCCCCGTAGTATTATTTTTATACATTTGGTAAATTCTACTTAAATACTATCATGCTGTATACATTGTTCTATTATTATTTTGGAGCTTGACCCATTTTAGTGCGTATACATCTAGTTTAACTGCTATGTATTATTCCATTGTGTGAGCATACCTCAGTTTGTCTCTTTTTCTACCTATGATTATTTAGAGCATTTCCATTTTTTTTTTCCTATTACAAATAATACTGAAGAGAACATCCTTGAAAAATATTCATTTACACACTTAGGGGAGAATTTTCCTAAGGTATATATCTAGAAGTGGACTCATTGGGATGAATATTATTCACATTTTCAAATATTAGATATTGTTCTCCAAATGGTAGAACATTTTACCAGCAATGTATGAGCCCTCCATATCCTTGCCAATACTTGTCATTGTCAGACCTTTAAATTTTGTCAGTCTGGTGAGTTTCCCCGATTACATGTGTGGTTTAGCACCTTTTCCCTTGTGCCTATTGAGCATTTGAAACGTGGCTAGTCTGCGTTGCACTGAAAGAGTAAAATACACACCAGATTTTGAAGATTTAATATGAGAAAAGAATGTAAAATGTCTCATTAATAATTATTATATTGGACTTCCCTGGTGGTGCAGTGGTTAAGAATCCGCCTGCCAATGCAGGGGACATGGGTTCGAGACCTGGTCTGGGAAGATCCCACATGCTGCGGAGCAGCTAAGCCCGTGCGCCACAGCTACTGAGCCTGCGCTCTAGAGCCCGCGAGCCACAACTACTGAGTCCGTGTGCCACAACCACTGAAGCCTGTGTGCCTAGAGGCCGTGCTCTGCAGCAAGAGAAGCCACCGCAATGAGAAGCCCGTGTACCGCAACTAGAGAAAGCCCACACGCAGCAACAAAAACCCAACCTAACCAAAAATAAATTAATTAATTAAAAAAATAATATAATTATATTGATTACATGTTGAAATGATAATTTGGATATACTAGCTTAAATAAAATATATTATTAAAGTTAATTTCTCCTGTTTCTTTTTACTTTTTGAAATGTGCCTACTAGAAAATTTTAAAATGCATATGTAGATTTCAGTACGTTTCTATTGGACAGCAGAGGTCTAGAAACTCCAATATAATATTAAATAATCATGGTGAAAGTAGACTTCTTTGTTTTATTTGTAACTTCAGTGGAAACCCTTCTTTCTGATGTTTGCTTTTGGTATTTTGTAGCTGTCTATTTTTTTTTTTTTTTTTGCCGTACTTGGGCCTCTCACTATTGTGGCATCTCCCGTTGTGGAGCACAGGCTCCAGACGCGCAGGCTCAGCGGCCATGGCTCACGGGCCCAGCCGCTCCACAGCATGTGGGATCCTCCCAGACCAGGGCACGCACCCGTCTCCCCTGCATCAGCAGGCGGACGGACTCTCAACCACTGCCCCACCAGGGAAGCCCGTAGCTGTCTATTGAATTAAGGAAATTCTCTTCTATTCCTACTTCGTTGAGAATAATTATAATGAATGAAGATTAAATTCTATTGTTTTGACTGCATCTGTTAGGATAGGCATTTAGATTCTTCCTTTAATCTTTTAGTGTGGTCAACTATATTGGTTAATCTCTTTTTTTTAGTGTAAAGCCACCAGAGATAAACCTACCTGGCTATTTTGTACTCTTTTATACCCTGTTGGATTTAATTTGCTTAACTTTTGTTTTTACTTGGGAATTTTCCATGTAAAAATATTTTTTCGTAGGTGAGATTGCTCTATGATATTCTTTTCAGTTGCTGCTGGTAATAGTCAGCAATTTTTGAGCACTTACTAGTGCCAGAGGCTTTCCATGCATTCCTTATTGATTCTCCACAACAAATTTATAAAATATATTATATTATTAGCCCCATTTAATAGAAGAGGAAGCTAAGATGCAGAGGGGGTTGGTAACTTTACTAATGGTGGCCCTCCATTTTGGGCAAAATGGCAGACTGGATATCCCAAGAAGCCCTTCTAATACAAACATCTAAAATGCTGAATAAAACATTTTTGAAAATCTTAAGATGAATTGTGGAAAGAAAGTAAGAAAAACCTTAGATTCCCTTTTGTTTTTATCCTTTGTGCTTCCATTTCAATAGACCCTTAATGGGGAGCAGGAGAGAAAGCTAAGGTTTCAAGCAAGATGAGGAGTTGGATTTAAGACCTCCAGAATGAGTCCAGGCCTGAAAAGTGACTCATTCGGTGATTAAATTGTAAAAAAAAATACACTCGTCTCACATTCTCAAGGTAGTCAGAAAGGAAATTTGCCTGTTTCAGCCTTGGCTCTAGGTGAATGGGCTGGGCGGGTAGAGGTGAGAAGGTTCAGGGTTGGTGTTGCTCACCCATCCTATGAGTTTTGAAAGAGCACTTTCAGAGAGCAAGTATTTTCACTGTTATTCAGTGTAAGTCTTCTATAATTCCCATTGTAATTTCCTCCTTAACCTTTGATTATTTAAAAGTGCGATTTCATTTCTAAATATAGGGTGTTTTATTTTTACTTTCTTTTCTGCTTGATCCTAATTTAATTGCATTGCGGTCAGAGTATGCAAAAATGTGCTATTGATTTTTTGAATTTTGTTGAAACTTTCTTTGTGACTTAACAGTTATTTTTTTGGTAAATATGCCACATATACATCAAAAAATGTATAATCTCTATTTTGGGGGGTATAGTTTTCTTTTAATGTAGCTGTCAAACATATCATGTTTGTTAATGGTATTGTCTGATTCTTTGTCTGATTTATCTATCAGTGTCCGAGAGAGTTGTGTTAAAATCTCTCCCACTATAAATGTGGATTTATCCAATTTACTTTGTAATTCTGTCAGTTTTTCATTTATGTATGCCTCAGCTGTATTAGTAGATGCATACAAGTTCATGATAGTTATATTTTCTTGTAGACTTAAAAAAAAAAACTCATTTTAAAGTGAAGATCTTTATTTCTGTTAATGCATTTAGCCTTAATTTCCATTTTATCTGCTATCAGTATTGCTCACTAGAATTCTTTTGGTAAGTATTTGCCTTTTCTCATCTCTTTTTTTTTAAGCTTTCTGTATTTGCTTTAGGTCTGTCTCTTGGAAGTAGCCAATTGCTAATTTTGCTTCTTTATCCCCAGCTATGGCAACTTTCTTGATTAGCTGAGTTTAATCTGTTTCCATTGATTGTGATTATGGCACAGTTGGACCTATTTCTACCATCTTATGTTATTTTCTATTTAATAAGCTTTTTACCTACTTCTTTTTTTATCCTTTCTTGTTCTATTTAAGATTTATACATTTTTATTATTCGTTCCTCCACCTCATCCCCAGCAGTTGGAAAATTTTAGATTCTGGGTTTTTAAAAATAATTTCTTCACATTTTTAACATACACATTAAGCTTTCTATCACTCTTTAGTTTCTCTGTTCTCCTTCTGAGCAAGACAAGGAATTTAGCAGACTTTAATTACCCACAGAATCCTTCCTTCAATCTTCCATTTTATTGTCACATAGAATTTTAGTTTTACCAGTATTTAAAGGTAAAAAATTAGTTGTTGTTGTCATTATGATTATTATCATTAGCAACCAATACCTAAATAGATTCAACAATTCATTTTGTTACTTTCTTTGCTAATTATGCTCCTTATACCTCACTTCTCCCTTCTGGGTTCATTTTTCTTTTTGCTGAAGTATATCCTTTCGTGACCTACTTCAGTTGAAGCAGCACTGGTTTTGCTCCATATACAATTATCATTATTTTCCCTCATCATTTGGAAGCTATTTCCCCACTGTCTGCTGGCGTCAATTCACCGATGAGAAGCCTGCTTTCATTTTAATGACTGCTTCTTTGTAGGTAATCTGTCTTCTCTCCTGGTAGCATTTAGGATTTTCTCTATCCCTGCTGTTCTGAATTTTCACTATGGTATGCTTAGATGTGGATTTATTTTTGTTTTTCTGGCTCAGCAGTTGATGTAAACATTCACTCTAGGGATTCACGTCTTTCTTTACTCTTCAGCCTGAAAAATTCCTAGCCATTCTCAGCTCATAATTTCTTCCAATCATGCCTGTCTGCCACTTCCTTTATTCTCTGCTTGTGGAATTACATGAGATATACATTGGAACTTCTGCCACTCTTCCATGTTTTCCAGCCCTTTATCTCTTTATAATAGTGATTATCTTTTTATTTTGAGAAGATCACAAATTTATATGTGCAAATTAAGTACAAGTAACCTCCTTTTCACCAAACAAGTTGAAAATGTGTTGCTGACCTGATGTCCTGTTACTCCTCCGTACTTTAGTGTATATTTCCTACACATAAGGACTTTTTCCTGTATGAGTGTAATGCAACCATCAAAATCAGGAAATTAACACTGACATATTAACCACCATCTAATCGTTAGACCTCATTCCATTTTCTTTGAATGTCCCAATAATATCCTTTATAGGAAATGATTCCAGTTCAGAAATGTGTTGCGTTTAGTTGTCATGTCTCTTTAGGTCTCCATCATTCTCAGACTGTTCCTCAGTCTTTCCTTGACTTTAATGATCTTGATTCTTTGAATATTTAGAGACCAGTTATTTTGTAGAATGTCCCTCATTTGGGTTTGTCTGATGTTTCCTCATGATTGGGTTTAGGATATGCATTTTGGCAGGAATATCACAGAATCGATGCTATGTTCCTCATATCAATATGTCTTATTAGTGATGGTGTTAACTTTGATCACATAGCCAAGATGGTGTCTGCCAAGTTTCTACACTTTAAAGTTACTGTTTTTCCCTTTGTAATTAATAAGTATCTTTGGGGAAGATACTCTGACTATGCAGATACTCTGTTTCTCATCATGCATTTGCCCAATAATTTTAACATTTATCCATAATTCTTGCTGCAGCAATTAGTATGCTAATGTTTGTCTGCTGGAGATTTTCTTATTTTCCCTTATTTCTTCTGCATTTATTAATTGGATTTCTACTGTAAGAAAGAGCTGGACTGGGACTTCCCTGGCAGTCCAGTGGTTAAGACTCCACACTCCCAATGCAGGGGGCACTGGTTCAATCGCTGGTTGGGGAACTAAGAATCCCGCGTGCCGCACAGCATGGCCTAAAAATAAATAAATAAATAAAGAGCTGGACCTTTCCCCCTGTTTATTATTTATTTTTATTTTTGCTTTTTAAATGCATTTACAATTTTTTATTGTGGTAAAATATATATTACACAAAATTTACCATTTTAACCATATTTAGGTGTACAATTCTGTGGCATAAAGTACATTCGCATTGTTCTGCAAGCATCACCACCATCCATCTTCAGAAATTTTTTTATCTTCCCCAACTGAAACTCTGTACCCATTAAACACTAACTCCCCACTCCTGCCTCTACCATTCTACTTTCTGTCCCTATCAACTTGATTACTCCAGAAATGTCATATAAAAGGAATATTACAATGTTTGTCTTTCTGTGACCGGCTTATCCCCTGTTTAGTTTTGCTCGATTATTTATTTAGATTAATATTGAATCATGGATATTTATTGTATATTCTATGGATTATAATCTAATATTATTATTATTATTATTATTATTATATTATCTTTCTGTTGCTCCCATCGTCCCAGCTTTGGCCATTGGGAACTCCTTCAAGCTGGCTTCTGTGTCACTTTTTTGAGTACTTCTCTACTGCCTCTCACCACAAGGTGTTCCAGGCTTGTACTGTATTTTTCCCATCCCAGCTCTGGAACCAGCCACTTCTCCAGGGAGCCCTGGTCCCTTTCAAAATATTATTTAGAAACCTGGATCTGGGCACTAGGTGTTCTTATTGCTACTGGGTATAATTTTTTTCCAGGCTCTCTCAAGTGGACAGAACTAGGAAATGTATGTATGTAGACAAACACACTTATACACATATATTTATTTATTTTTATATGTACCCATCTGTATATGTATTATAATCCACAAATTTATACCTCCAATTCCAATTTAACACCACAGGGTTTGTTCTAGCCTTTTTCTTTTCCTGAGTTGTAACTTCTTTCTCTGACAGTAGGAAAGCTGGCTCTCATTATCCACACAATATATAGTACTGTGAAACTGTACCATGGTTTTAAGAGTCAGTTATACAAAAAGGTGTATTCAGAAAAATATTGCTCCTTCCATCCTTACTACCCTTTCTCTGCCCTCTTTTTTCCTCCCTATTCCCACCAAAACCCAGAAAGTAACCACACTCATTAGTTACTGGTTAATCTTTCCTGTATTATTCCTTTTGCACAAATGAGCAGATATGTTTTCTTTCATTCCTTTTTTTCTTACTTGAAGTGTAGCATATTATAGATACTCTTTTTGTACTTTGCTTTTTTTTTGATTTTTGTTTAACGATATATCCTGGAAATCCCTCCATATCAGTTTGTAGAGATTTTCCTTTTTCTTGTTTGCAGCTACACATAATGCAGTACTCCACTGTGTGGATGTACTGTAGTTTTTTCAACTACTGTCCTATATATGGGCATTTAGATTGTCTCCAAAATTCTGCAATTACAATGTTGCAATGAATAATGTTGTGAACCTGTATTTTTATATTGTTGGAGATATATCATCAGGCTAGATTCCCAGAAATGGAATTGCTGGGTCAAAAGATACATGCATATGTGGTTTTGTTAGATATGGCCAAATTCTTCTCAAGAAAGGTTATATCAGTTTGCCTTCCCATCAGCAATATATGAGAGTGCTTGTTTCTCCACAGCCTTGCCAAGAGAATATGTTGTCATACTTTAAAATTTTCACCAATCTAATAAATGAGAAACAGTATCTCAGTGTTTTAATCTGCATTTCTGTAATTATGAGTGAGTTTGATCATTTTTTATATGTTTAAGGGTCACATTAGATCGTGTGTGTGTGTATGTGTTCATTTTTAGAACATTATGTCTCAATTTTTAAGAATTCTTTATATATTAAAAATATTAGCCCATTGTATGTGGCATATGTTGCAAATATTTTCTCCTAGTTTGTCAAAGTCTTTTGACTTTGTTTATGGTGTTTTTCTTTTGCCATATAAAAATTTTTTATGTAGTCAGTTTTATTAATCTTTTCTCTTATCACCTCTGGGTCTTGGACCATGGTTAAAAGCCTTTAGCTAACCTAAATAGACTAAATAGGAACTTGCAGTCTTTCTAGTATGTGTTAATGTCTGGTAAGGTTATTTCCCCCTGCCACCATGGCCTCATGGGTTTTTTTTTTAAGACATTCTCTATTTATTTATTTTAAAAAAATTTTAAATTTTATTTATTTATTTTTTATACAGCAGGTTCTTATTAGTTATCTATTTTATACATATTAGTGTATATATGTCAATCCCAATCTCCCAATTCATCCGACCACCACCACCACTGCCCCGCTTCCCCCTTTGTGTCCATACATTTGTTCTCTACATCCGTGTCTCTATTTTATTTTACTTATTTTAATTTTTTTATTTTTTTGACTGTGTCGGGTCTTAGTTGCAGCACGTGCGATCTTTTTTTGCTTTGTTTTGTTTTGTTTTTGCAGTACGCGGGCCTCTCACCGTTGTGGCCTCTCCCATTGCGGAGCACAGGCTCCGGACGCGCAGGCGCAGCGGCCATGGCTCACGGGCCCAGCCGCTCCACAGCATGTGGGATCTTCCCAGACCGGGGCACGAACCCGTGTCCCCTGCATTGGCAGGCGGACTCTCAACCACTGCGCCACCAGGGAAGCCCCGCACGTGCGATCTTCGTTGAGGCACGCAGGGTCTTTTGTTGGGGCACACGGGCTCTTTGTTGTGGCACACGGGTTTCTCTCTAATTGTGGTGCACGGGATCCTCTTTAGTTGTGGTGCGCAGGCTTCTCTCTCGTTGTGGTGTGCGGGTTTTCTCTTCTCTGCTTGTGGCGCACAGGCTCCAGGGCACGTGGGCTCTGTAGTTGTGGTGCACGGGCTCTCTAGTTGAGGCACATGAGCTCAGTAGTTGTGGCACATGGGCTTAGCTGCCCGACCAGGAATAGAGCCCGTGTCCCCTGCATTGGAAGGCGGATTCTTTACCACTGGACCACCAGGGAAATTCTGGCTTCATGGTTTTTGTTTTACATTATTTTTTTGGCTATTTTTGCATGCTTGTTTTTCCATATGAACTTTAGTTTCAGGTTGTCAAATTCCATAGAAAATCTTGGTATTTTTGTTGGGATTGAGCTACATTTATAAATAAACTTAGGAAGAGCCAACATATTTATGATGTTGCATCATCCTATCCAAGAATAGAAAAAATCTTTCCGTGTGTTCAAGTCTACCTGATGTCTTTCAGAAATGTATATAATATTTTATTTTACTTATTTTGATTGCTGTATCAACTGCTGCTATATATATTTTTTTTTTTTTTTTTTTTTTGCGGTACGCTGGCCTCTTTCTGTCGTGGCCTCTCCCGTTGTGGAGCACAGGCTCCGGACGCGCAGGCTCAGTGGCCATGGCTCATGGGCCCAGCCGCTCCGCGGCATGTGGGATCTTCCCGGACCGGGGCACAAACCTGTGTCCCCTGCATCGGCAGGCGGACTGTCAACCACTGCGCCACCAGGGAAGCCCTGCTGCTATATTTTATTACTCACTGGCATCTTGCTGTTGGTGTCAACTTTCTGGATGTTTTAAACCTTATTTCTATTTCTTTGTCATCTATGCTTCCATATGCCATTTGCATTTCTGTAGTTAATACCATTTTATATTCTTGCCCCTTGCTCTTCACGGTAGACCTTGTAAAAAGACCACCTGGAAAAGAGTCTTATTAACGGGAACCCAGGCCTGGGTTGGAGAATCCTGGGAAGAGCTATAACCTATGTGGCGGAGCCTGGGTGGAGTTAGAGTGGTCTTAAGTGATCAGTTATACAGAAATGAGGGCTTATTTATAGACTGACTCCAATAAGATTTGGCTGGTGGCAGCTTGAGCTATGGGAAAAATGGGAGAGTAAGACTAGATAAGTGGGCAAAAAGCCCAGGGTTGGGCTAAGGAATAATAATGTAATAGAATAAGCATGGGCTTTGGAGTCAGATGATCTGGGTTTGAAGCCAGTTCTGTTATTTCCTGGTTAAGCTGAGCTTCAGTTTCTCATGCGTGATAGATATAATTTTTAAAATTTTTATTTATTTATTTTTGGCTGCATTGGGTCTTTGTTGCTGCGTGTGGGCTTTCTCTAGTTGGGGTGAGCAGGGGCTACTTTTTGCTGCGGTGCGTGGACTTCTCATTGCGGCGGCTTCTCTTTGTTGTGGAGCATGGGCTCTAGGCACGTAGGCTTCAGTAGTCGTGGCACACGGGCTTAGCTGCTCCGCAGCATGTGTGATCTTCCTGGACCAGGGATCGAACCAGGGATCAAACCTGTGTCCCCTGCATTGGCAAGCAGATTCTTAACCACTGCGCCAACAGGGAAGTCTCTGTGACAGATATTAATAGTACCTATCTCAGAGTTGCTGTGATGATTAGAGATGATGCACATAAACCATTTAGTATCTGTTAGATATAAACGATTTAGTATCTGTTAGATATATAGCTATGTGAGTCATCACATCACATCACATAGACCAGACTAGAGTAAACTATGATAAGAATATGAACCTGTTACCTGTAACCTGAATTCTTCTGCTCTTCCCTCATTATCCTGGAACTATGATATACCTTTTAGGATTTGGAGGTGTGGAGAACGGTAGGTCATTACCCTTCAGGTTTGGGGCTGTGTTTAGCAGACTGTGGTTTCTAATGTTGGACATAAAATTACAGGCTTAATAAGAGCCTGTATAGAGCTAATGGAAGATGAATCCGATGAGTTTGGGGGATCTTATTCATAGGCATATTCTTCTCTGGGGATCCATCCTCCCTGTGGTCTGAGCTTTTGTTGAGTCCTTGACAATTTGAGCCTCACGAAACTACTGTGGCTTTGGCTGGTGAACAATCAATGGTGGGGAGGCAGGAATGGAAGAATTAATGCTTTGTTTTATGTTCAGTTGACTAAGGATTTTGCCATTTGCAGAGGTACATAGTGGGAATGGGGGTTAGGCAAGAGTTGGATAGTGGGTCATCTTAAATATCTATATGAATAGCTAAAGTGACAAGACTTCAGATAGGGGGTTGAAGACATAAAACTTGCAGCTCAGGGAGGGGTTAAAGGGCTGTACCCCATTCTCTGCTAGGGGTAGCATATAAGCATAAAGAGTTGAGGGTCTAGCTTAGCAAAGCTAGTAGAGTTAAAAGTGTGTTGGGAAAGGCCTGGAAATCCTAGGGATTCCCCTTCAAAGTCAGAAGTAAAAGGACTGTCATTTAGTAAATGAATGTAACTCCTGCTGACAGTGAGAAAGGAAAGGGAGAAGGAAGGACAAAGGGAAGAAGAACTGGCATCTGAGAGACAAAATTAATCAATAAAGTGAAACAATAAGAAGGTCAAAGAGTCAATATCAAGTGCCATTTTGCTTAATTCAAGATATCTGGTCAGTTTATCATTGGAGAAAGAGAACACTATGAATAAATCAAATACATGGAGAACTTTAATTGTCATGTTAACTGTCCGTCCTCTATCCCATCATTTTTAGTAGATCATGTGAAAAGTTAAAATTTGCTGATTTGAGTTTCTTTTATTTCCTCTGCCCATGTGAAGAGGCCAGTGAACCTTAAAATAACCAAATGGCAGAAAACCAAGGGAATAGGGACAAGCTTAAGTGCCTGACCTAGATAATTAGTCTTTGAATAATCAAGAATGGGGTGCATTATAATCTTAATACTGGCACGGTAATTAGACTTAGAAGCTTTGAACTATGATGTTATAATTTGTGTGTGCGAATGTGGAGTTGGATAGTTTGGGGACACTTTAGTTTTTAATTTAGCAACAAAATAATTGATCCTGCATTTTCTAAACACATGAATATCTTGGTTCATATTTCTGGGAACTCTAGAAAGATAAAACAAAAACTTACAAACACCGATCCAGTGACCACAGGTGCTCTGTTGTTTTACTAAGGAGGTCCTTCTCCCATATTATTTTAAATGCATAGTGTGTCATTCCCAGAGCAGCTTTCAGACTCACTGTGTTTTGAGACACAGCTGACTCCCAATTATAAAAGTAAAAGCAATTATCTGTATTCTCACCATGCATTTAAGATTATAGTTTTATGTTTATTTATAAAAAATAACACAAACCAGGCAAATGACTTAATTAAAATGCAGCATGTGCTAGAACTGATTTAGAGCAAAAACAACAGTCATATCCCTCACAATTCTCTAAAATGTTCCTTTTCCTCTGCAATTTGAATGCAAATGTTCAGCTTTGATTTTTGAGGTCTCATCTAAGTTTTGCACCTTTCTGGGCTCTTTGCATGTTAGAGATGAAGGGAGAGAGAGAGAGAACTAAGAATCCCAAACTATGACATTTTAAAACTCAAGTTTAAGAGTTATTTTGGTTAACAATTAAGATTTCTGTTTTGTTTGAACTGAAGTTACAAGCTCAGTTGTTAATTAAATCACCACAAAATGGAATTGCTACTTTTCCAAAACAGCATCCTTATCCTATTAAGCACTGAATGGGTTTGTGATTGTGTAGCTCCTACTACTTTAGAGAACCCAGAGAAGGTAATACTCCCTTCAAGAATTCTTAAAATAAAAGAAACCAGATGAAATATGATTTGAACAATGTGAGTATTCTCTAATTAATTGACACTCTGTTTAAAAATAATCATCTTTAGGGATGGGATGGCAAAGAATATTTACAATATTAAAAAATGTCATGCTGTATTTAGCATAAACCATAAAATTAAAAATACCAAAAACAGAGCTGAGTACCAAAAACTGAAACTCTTGGCAAATGCTTTACCCTGTCTCACAAAGTGAGTCTAACTGAAAAGTAGAAATTCCTAAAGCCTTGGTGATTTTCCACCAACTCCAAGCTCTTTTGAAATGCAGTTTAACATTTACACTCATGTTTTTCCATCCCTTAAACTTTCAGGACTTAGACGTCTTGGTACTTTTTAAATATTTAATTCTTATATTTAATTTGTATATATTTTTAAACTTGTCTTCCTAACTAGATTATGTTTCTTGAAAAAGAGGTCATGTATTCAACTTTAAAAAAAATCTTACATGTCATCTAGTAACATACCTTGATAGATTAGAAACCCAAGAGATAGATACTTCTTCATTGATTTAATTGCTGATATTTTTAATACTGTCATATGCTTGAAAATCTTCATTTTTTAAAATATGTGAACTTAAGAGGTTTGCTCCATTCTGAAATGTGATTTTATTACACATAGCAACTCAATTCCCAGTTAAATGCATTCTATTAATTGAGAGACATGTATAAATATGCCCCTCCCTCCACTAAACACCCAGAGAAAAAGTAAATGTATGGTGGAAATGATGGAGAACAGAGTAAGTCTATCTATTTGCATTAATTAAAGAGGTTAATTAGGTAAAGACATTGATAACTGCAAAGGTAGCGTGTTTCCTATGTCAGAGCACAGAGAGAGAGAGAAGAAGGCTTTGTATCTAAGTAGCAAACGAAAAATCCTTTTTCTATACCTGGTTTCCTTGGAGTATCTTACTTTGAGGATATGGAAATTTCATATTCCCAAGGACGTTGATCTCTCAAGCCCTATTACAGTATCAGTGCTTTCCCCCTTGACCTCTGGTTATGAGTGTTGGAGAGAGCTGGCAGCTCTGCAAGCAGAATTAATCTGCTAAATCCAGTGTGTACCTTTGGTGTGGGATAGGGCAAGGGAGGACAGAGTTTTTGGTATTAATATAGTAAATGGCTTCTCTAAGCTGACTTAGTTTGAAACAGGACGTTAGCTACTTCATCCTGACAATGAGCCTGATTTTTATTCCCCTCCATTAAAGAGTATTTTAGAGCATGGCTCTTTTACTTTGTAGCAGTTGTAAGAGAAACCAAGTGCCTTGAAGGCAAAGACCGCAGAAACACTGGCTGGTCTCACTCAAAAGCTCACTCTCCCTTCTACTTTCTGCCATTATAAAAAAAAAAATTCCATCTTCTTAACATTCGCTATTGGTAATAGGTCCAGAGTTCAGCCCCATGCAGAAACTTCCCAGATTCCATTTGCCACTACAAACTGCTGATCAATATCAGCCACTGGCTCTGGGCATGAGTGGAATTGTTGGTTAGTAAAATCACAATGACCATCACTGTCCAGATTAAGCCTTAAAATGAATGAGGTTAATAAAAATAGATCTTATATATATGATTTTTGACATAATATCCTCTAAATATGTGTAGGATATTTCTATAACACTTTATCTGCTCCTTTATTGTGGTTTTTATTACTTTGTGTCCTGTGCTAGAGATAATGTCCATATCTCATTTCATCTACCAGGCAGTAAGTCACTTGAGGTCAGTGTACATATCTCATCTTTGATATTGCTCCCAGTTGCTAGCATGGTGCCTTGCATTTAGCTGATTTGCAGCAAATACTCACTAAATGCGTGAACAAAATGATATTTGTTACTAGTATTTAAGTCTCATTGCTGTGTGCAAAATACTATATGTGATTTTGCTGAGTCTGGTGGACAAACAGGAGATGTGTAAATATGCCAGCAGGTTCTGTTTTCTGTTTCTTGGTGCATAGCCATAAAGCCACACAGCACTTCCGGAGCAGATGTGCCTCCATTTTGGTTGAGAGGGCTGAAGAATGGTGGTTTTCTTTCTCTTCTGCTTTCAGCCCTCTCCTTGATGATACCTCAACTTTTCTGGCTTCAGTAGTCTAACAGGGGCCACACCGTAATTCCAAGTGTCATTTTTGGGTTCTAACTGGTAGTTCATCCTTTTACAAGGAGGATTTAGATACACACTTGCATCACATCTGCCACTCTCTTGCCCGCTCCCCCTACAAATAGTCCATTGCACCTTGGCATTAAACTACCCAGAAGCACTTAAGGTTGTCTGAATTAGAGATTTATTGCTTACTTCTTCTTCCAGATCATTTATGAGTATTGAGTGATGTCAGTCCTTACATCCATCCCTTTTGGACTTCAGTCTAATGCTTATTCATCCCGAGAAGCTGTGGTTTGTTCTTATTGTTTTCCTTAGAGGTCAGGTTTAAAGCGATGGGAAGTGCAGGAGAAGTGTGTATCTTGCATCCCATGTTACACAAGGCTTTGCAGCTGTGGTCTATGCTTGCTTTTCCTCTGCTAGGAAAAAAGAGATCTACATTCTACAAAACTCCAGCCAGTGCAGGGCTAGTTGTCTGGGATTTTCTGTAATCTAATAGAGCAACTTTAATAACTCAAGAGAAGCCTGCTGTATTTGCAGCTCATGGCTCATGAAAAGATATACTATGGTAATTTTCTGAACTCAGTCTCTTAGGCTAAATTACATTATTTTGGTAATGCCTCTCCTGAATTAACCGCAGTTATTTGAGAATCCAGCATCTCCAACTTACCAAGGGAAGGGAATCCTTGGATGTTAGTGAGCTATTGAATTCCAACTGGACCTCATCCTCTGTAGAGGAAAATGGCTAGTGGATGCAGACTTTTCAGTGCTTTGGGGTAAAATAAATATTTTTTATGTGGGCAGCACACTTCTCCTCTACTGATAAATGTGGATAGTGAATATCATGAGCCTCTCTTTTTAGAACACTTCAGTGCTCCTCATTCCTCCAGGATGAACTCCAAACTCCTTAACACAACACACAGGGCCTTTTGCCTGCTGGTTACCTGCTTTCCTCATCTCATTGCCTCCTCCCTCTCTTCTTTCTAGCTGGACTGGACTAATCTCGGGACACCACGTGGCCAAATTCTTTGTCCCCTCTGGGCCAATCTATGCACAGGCATTCTGCTGTCCCTTCCCCACATATGTCTCACTATTAATTATGTCGGTAGTAGTAGTTAGGCTCTGTCTTAGTCGGGCTTACATGGATTCTCTCACTTAATCCTTACAACAACCCATGAGTGCTATTATTATTCTCGTTTTCAGATAAGGAGAATGAGGCTTAGTGTGCATGTCAGAGACCTACCCAGGCTCACACAGCTATTAAGTGGTAGCACAGGGAGTTGAAACTAAGTAGTCTGACTCCTGAGCCCACTCTCGGCTGTACTGCCTCTCAGCTGTACTGCCTCTCAGCATGTGATTTAAACATAGTTATGTGGCTAACTCCTACTCATTACTTAGACATCACTTGCTCCAGAAAACCTCCCTGATATCCCCCTACCTCAGCCCCCAGTGGGTTATGTGCCCTTTCTGTGCTTGCTCACATTGCACCTTCCATTTCTCCCTTTACAGCACTTACCTTACAGATACCCCTGTAATTACTTGTTTACTTGTCTGTGTCCCCCACAAGCTCCTGAGACCCATGGGGCAGTATCCCATTGGCTTCTCTTGCTATTTTATCCCCAGCAGCTACCAGGAAGCTTGGCATTCAGCAGGAGCTCAATAAATGTTTATGAAATGAGTGGTCCTTTGACTAAACTTAGCTCCACTGAAAACCGTGCACAATTCTTTTGGCAGGAAAAGGTTAATCCTCATCTTAACTGGATTTTCAGACTTTAATGGAGGAAATACTCAGCAGCTTCTCCTTTCATTGGGATTCCAGAATTATGTGACTAGACAGAGGCTTTCTTGTGGTTAACAGAGCCTAGTCATATGTGTCAAGACTATCACTTCAATCAGGTTTTTGCTCACTCCAGCTGTCTCTGCCCCATTAAATGCTTGTTTACAAAAGAGGTAAACCAGGAAGTGGCTTGTTGCTTTACAGAAAGATTCACCAAAGGATTCTTACTTCTCATTTGGCCCGTTACTGTGTATCATGTAACACTGAAGCTGGGAAGTAACACTGGACCATTGCTCATCCAACCCTTTTTAAATAAGAGAGAAAAATAAGGCACAGAGAAGCTCAAATTCAACCACTAGTTAGTGGCCAAGCCAGAGCTATAATCTACACCTTTTATTTAAATAATGAATTTATGTGGTGCATTTAAAATATGATTACTTTACAAAAATTTTTTTCACTTTCACATTTATAGCAATAAATGTTTTAGCTCTAAAGCAACATATAATTATTTGTATACTTCAGCAGTGCAGACAGGAGAAAAGGTTTTCAGAAAACTTTGCTGAAGTCTTACATTCAAAAAATTGTGTAGAGCTTGATGAATTTTCATAAAGTTAATGCATTGATGTAACCAGCACCCAGATCAAAAAATAGGACATTAACAATGGAAGATTTTTTACTATAAATAATATATGATTACTTTAATATTATCACCTACATATGTTCTATAAAATGTATTACAGGCTTAATCATAACAGGAGGTTTTTATGGGAGGTGGGTAGAGAGGGGAAGGGACTTTAAGATAACTTATCCTTATGTGCAACTCTCACAATTCCATAATGCAGTATTTAAAAAATATATCCCTTTGCTTTTGTAACGAAGATGCATTTACTTATTTGCCTATTTGTTTGCAGAATTAACGTACATCCTGGCTGATTGTAAAGTCATAAAGACCAATCTGTGTGAATCCGACTCATATTCTATAGTGCTTAAATATCTACTTAGACCACTTTGGGGGGATCATTTGTTACATGGGATTTGTAAGCATTGGTGTGTGTGTGCTTCATTCTTTTTAAAAGAAGGTGAAATCTTGAATCTATCATTAGCAGTAAACACACGTACTCCGAGCCCTGATGGGTTTGCATGGAGCTCATTACATGTTTTTACTTATGCTTTTTGGCAAACTTGGATGTATTTCTGAGTGGTCTGACTGGCATTAGGGTGTCAGATTGAAGAGCTGACCTGTGGCCCAGTTCATTAGTACCAGGCTTTAAACGTCCAATTCAATACTACCTGACAAAGAACTTTATTCCCCACGTAGGCATTGCCCAGAACTTTAGACAAATTATTTAACCTGAAATAGTCTTGTCACTCCAACTCTTGGAGTAACCAATTCTGTCACATAATTATAATAAACATTTTGGGGAATAAAACTTCTGCCTAATATTGGATCAGAATGTTACACTTATCTGCAAGGCCCGTATACTACATGAACATTATCATTGTACAGTTCACTTAATAGGACAGTGACTGGGCAATTTCTGGAAAATCTTTCATGATCTAAAAGTTGCTTAGCCCAGTGGATTTTTAATAGCATCTAACATCCTAAGAAAGGTTTTTTTTTTTTTTCTTTTCCCCATTCCCTATCTCCATCCAAGGATAAAATTCATCCAGTTATTCAGAGCAATGGCTCAACTAACCTTAGTCCAGAAAAAAAAAGGTCTTACCTGTTTTTTTGTTTTGTTTTGTTTTTGTGGTACACGGGCCTCTCACTGTTGTGGCCTCTCCTGTTGCGGAGCACAGGCTCCGGACGCGCAGGCTCAGCGGCCATGGCTCACGGGCCCAGCCTCTCTGCGGCATGTGGGATCTCTCCAGACCGGGGCACGAACCCGCGTGCCCTACATTGGCAGGCGGACTCTCAACCACTGCGCCACCAGGGACGCCCAGGTCTTACCTGTTTTAAACTTACTTCCTGCTGTCTAGAATAGCCCCTTCAGCAAGCAACGTATTAATCTACTTAATTAACATGTATTGTGCCTTCTTCAAGGCCAAGCAAGGTCCAATTATGTGCTATAGCTAATTTTACCTTCTTCCTTTTGAATCTCATTCTGCTTCCCCTCAGCTCCCCCCTTAGCCTTACAGGCTTACAACAAAAGCTCAACAGGAGCTAGCAGTAGCGTGATAAAATTAAATAGAACGTCACAGAAAGGCCTGGGAGTTTGAAAGATGCCTTTTAACTTTAGCAGGGAGACAGAATAACATAGCCCTTGTCCTTGGCTTGGAGAAGTTTATGTGGCAATTACATGATGGTTATTCTGTTTATTTGCCCTTTTTGGACACTGTTTTTCTTTATGTGAGAAAAATATGTCAGCGGAATTGCTATTGAGAGTACACATCCCCTAGTAAAGTCAAGTGTTGTCATCCTGTTGACGCCACCAAAGCCTCTTAGGATTATTAATTTTGTTGTTCATTTAGGCATGCATGGTTGCCACAGCGACAACAATCTCATAGTTCCTTCAAGCCCTCTGTACAGTGAGCATCTGTTGAGAGTCCTATGAAGGTTCCATAGTTTCTGTCCTTCCTGTCACAGATTGAACCCCTTGCTTGCTCTCCTTATGAGCTACATATTTATCAAGAATCCCTAGAGAGAGAAGAGTCTCTTTGCTGGAGCCAGTCAAAGGAGAAATCGAAATGAATATGAAGGTTTTTGTTTCCCATGGGCTGTTGCAGAAGACCTCAGAATAGGTGGTTTGGAAGTCAGACAATTATTAAAAATCTTGGTCAGCTGAAATGTGAATAAGTCCTTGGCAAAATTCACAGCCAATCTTTTATAGAGGGTGGCCAGGACACTTAGTGTCCTGCTTAAAGCCAAAATTGTAAATTCTAGCCTAAACTCCCAGTGGTATGCAGTAATAGGGTGCAGTCTCTTGCCAACTATTTTTCATAGTCCAAGACATTCTCCTAAAGAACTATATTGTTTTCAGAAAATATGTGTCTTGAAAGGACACATTTCCTCTTTTAATTTCCTCCTAACCACGGGCTGGTAGCTTACATGTTTTCAAAAGCCATCTTCTAAGACAGCCATCTTCTACGACACTATTTAACATGAGTCCTTATCTTTGATGCTGTCCTAATTCATCTCATCTGCAATTTATACAGTCAGAACTGGAGGAGAGTAACAATTTACAGGTAAATTACATGCTACCATGTGAAAGGAGCTGAGACAGGGGCAGCCTGTCTTTTTACAGCTGTTAAGTCCTTGCAGAATCCTTAGTTGAAACTTACATGTAAATATTAGGGCACCTGACTGAGTAAGTTTATCAAAACATCTTTATAGGTTTCCTACTCCTTCTGTCATTACTCTGATCAAGATGATCAAGAACAGATTTCTGTATTCATTTCTGCAGAGAAGCTTACTCATCCCTCTTCAAAATTCTCTTACCTAATGATACCTATTGTTCAATCATAAGTAATATTTAGCAATAAAATCTTTTACTTGGAGGAAATTATCTTTGAGAAGAATTCAACTTGGAATTCTCTACTGATTAAGTAATTGTCATTTCCACCTTTCAGTTTAGAGAAGAAACTTCTAAGCTGAATACCATTCTTAGGTAAGAAGGTTGGGTCTGGGTTACTCTGGCTTCCACAAGACAGTGAGCATGTTCTGAGGGCTTCTTTTTTGCAGATCTTTGTGGGGACCCCTGGGACCAATTTTTGTAGGACTCTCCCATTCTAAGCACACTTTCTGGACCATTTTTACTTTTTATTCCCATTTTATCAGCAAAGAAGTCTTCTCTTCATTTTATATTTTACTTCTACAGGATCATAAGATTGTAGTATTTTTGAGCTGGAAAACAACCCCCGCGCCACCTCCACTGATCCTCTCTTATGCATTTCTGTCCTCAAAACTTGCAAGGCCTAACTATGCTCATGTTGATCACTTTTAAAAACTTATATACATGGGGCTTCCCTGGTGGCGCACTGGTTGAGAGTCCGCCTGCCGATGCAGGGGACACGGGTTCGTGCCCCGGTCCGGGAAGATCCCACATGCCGCGGAGCGGCTGGGCCCGTGAGCCATGGCTGCTGAGCCTGCGCGTCCGGAGCCTGTGCTCCGCAACGGGAGAGGCCACAACAGAAAGAGGCCCGCGTACCGCAAAAGAAAAAAAAAAAAAAAACAAGAAAACTTATATACATGGATTCATTGGCAGCTGAGCACAAACCAAACATTTTGTTATATACAATTTATTATACAAGTGTGGGTTTAAGGGAAATAGCCCTAAATTACAAATGAGATTTTTTTTTCTAGTTCCAGCTCTGATTTTATTCACGGAATGACCCTGGACAAGTCTCTCAATTTTGCTAGGTGTCAGTTTCTTTATCTGTAAAATGAGAATAGCATTCTATCATAACTTATTATAAAGATAAATGAGATAATATATTTAAAGACTCCTTGGAAAGTGTGAGGTACTATATATAAGTATCAGGTATGTGGATACCCATCCATAATGCCTGTCTCTGGAGTCCACATCAGCCTAGTGACTTTAACTGTGCCCTTAGCCAAGATCACAAAACCCGATTATAAATCCACTTACAAAAATGTGGTTTACCTTGACCAAACAATTTCACCAATAGCAATCTATATTGCAGAAATTTTCATTCATGTGTGATTATTGGCAAATGACAACTTTTCTGTACTTCATTTTCTCACCTCTAAAATGGATTTGACAATTTACCAAACACAAATAATTTTAAATGTATAGAATAAATCTAGAAGAACATATTTGGTTACCCTGAGACACAGGATAGTGTCAAATGCTTTTGTGAAGTTAGAATATATTGCAGTCTAGTTGTTTTCCCACTTCAACTGTAACTCCCAACTGTGGGGTCTCTATTAATAGTTTCCCTTTAGCCCCTACAATGGCCAGCATAGAGCTAGGAACATGGCAGACACTGAAGATATGTGTTTTCAAAGAATAATGACATCTTGTGTATATTAAAAAACAGGGTTTTAACTTGAAATTTTCTATTAAGTTATTCATTCATTAGTTTATTAATAAATTATTCATTAATTCAACAAGCAGTTGTTGAACATCCATTAGAGGCCAAGCGTAATAGGTGTTGGTATACAGTCATGATAAAAGGCTTATGTAAATATCTAATTAGACTAAGTTCTCTCTACCAGTAGGTCTGAACTGTACAAGGTTTGGTACCTGGACTTGAATAAATTTTATGCTCTTGCTTGCAATCCTTCTACTTTAAGGAATACTCTTCAGTGACTCAGATGAAAACTCAGAGGAAGCTAGTAGAGCCTTGGAGAGCCTGATGGAGCGTGAAGTGCTCTAGATGATTCTGAAGGCCTACAGACCTTGAGCATCCTCTCCTTTGGTTGAGAGATCTGTAATGAATTCTCCAGTTATGAGCAGGGCTGAAGCTGACACAGCAAGCCTGGGGGTTGAGGGCATGGAGCCACTGCCTGAGTTTGAAGCTAAGCCCTACCACTTACCAAGTGGGTAGTCTTGGGCAAACCATATACCCTTTCTGCCTCAGTTTCCTCATCTGTTGAATGAAAGTAATAATATGACCTCCTTGGGTTGTTTTGTAGATGAAAAGAGATGATACACTTAAAGTAACTAGCATAGTGATTAATATATTTAAGGGTCCAGCACATGATAGCTATTGTTATTATTTCAAAATTAATCTTATCAAGAAATAAAGCAGGGACTTCCCTGGTGGCACAGTGGTTAAGAGTCCGCCTGCCAATGCAGGGACACGGGTTCGAGCCCTGGTCTGGGAAGATCCCACATGCCGTGGAGCAGCTAAGCCTGTGTGCTACAACTACTGAGCCCACGCACCACAACTACTGAAGTCCTCATGCCCTAGAGCCCACATGCCACAACTACTGAGCCCATGCGCCACAACCACTAAAGCCCGTACACTCTAGGGCCTGCATGCCACAACTACTGAGCCTGCGTGCTGCAACACCCGAAGCCCGTGCGCCTAGAGCCTGTGCTCCACAAACAAGAGAAGCCACCGCAATGAGAAGCCCGCGCACTGTGACAAAGAGTAGCCCCTGCTCACCACAACTACAGAAAGACCGTGCGCAGAAAGAAAGAAATAAAGCAGCCAGTCCATCGGTATGGGGGGGGGGGTGCCCTGGGACCAGACGAACGTGGAGATGAGATGAGCACAAGAGATTAGGAGATGGTAAATAAATAATGAGAATCAGCGACAGGGTGAGAGTACAATTGATAGAGGCCAAAGAATTAGAGAATCCTAGGATTTTAGAGTCAGAATTCATTTATTCATTTATTCATTCATGCATCCACTCATCCATTCCATAAATATTTACTGAGCACCTACTATGTGCCAAAAGCTGTTCTAGTTGCTGGGTCTATGCATTGACTAAAATATTGCTGCCCTTGTGGGCTTTATATTTTAGTGACAGAAACTGGACCATTTGGTCCCCTTCTTATCACATGCAAAAACCCTGCTACGGTGCACCGAATGCTGATCCTCTATCCTCTTGGTTTTTTAAAAATAATATATGTATTTTAAAATATTTACTTCACTGCGTGGGGTCTTTAGTTGCAGCACGTGGGATCTTTTCACTGCGGCTCTAAGGCTCTTCATTGCGGTGTGTGGGCTTCTCTCTAGTTATGGTATGTGGGCTCCAGAGCGTGCGGGTTTAGTTGCCCCATTGCATGTGAGATCTTAGTTCCCCGACCAGGGCTTGAACCCACATCCGCTGCATTGCAAGGCAGATTCTTAAACTCTGGACCACCAGGGAAGTCCCTATCCTCTGTTTTTATATGTCTAGGAAAGTACATTAATGAATAGGAACAGCGCCTTCCACTCTTGGCCAGCTGGAAGTGTGAGGTTCTTTTTAAAGTGTCGGGCTTCCCTGGTGGCGCAGTGGTTGAGAGTCCGCCTGCTTATGCAGGGGACACGGGTTCATGCCCCAGTCCGGGAAGATCCCACGTGCCACAGAGCAGCTAGGCCCGTGAGCCATGGCCGCTGAGCCTGCGCGTCCGGAGCCTGTGCTCCACAACGGGAGAGGCCACAACAGTGAGAGGCCTGCATACCGCAAAAATAAATAAATTAAAAAAATAAAGCGCCTAAGTATGACTCTATGCTTATTGTATTGTATTGAAAATAGTACTGAACTCTGAATAAAGCTAACCTGCTTCTATAGGACAGCATTTGAAAAATCCTAGAGGTTCTGAGGAATACAAATTTTGGTAAACACAATCCAGAATTGGAAGGGTAGGGAGAAATGGCCAGAGATCATTCAAGTGTGTGGCCATCAAGAATGCAGCAGAGGGTTTTTCTAGCAGAACTATGGGAAAACCTATAGTCTGATGAGGCAGATTCATGAAGAGTGGTGAGGGGGCTCCTGTTCCCACCCCAGAAAGGTTCACTGGTCTCATATGTGTCTTCCCTCACAGCCATGTTTTCCCAGCTCATTACCTCAGGTACTCTATATGTACTGCTGAAGTCTCCCTGAGAAGGAAGCAAAACCTTCCCTCCAAGGAGGTCACCTAGGATTGCAGTGCTTTGCTTCAGGCAAACATCCCTCCAGGGAAGGAGCCTTCACTCTCCCTGCTGTGGGCATAGATTGAGGAGCCCCCAAGGCTTGACAACAGGTCAGTGGCAAGCCAAGCTTCTAGACCCAGACAGCGGCACAGATTTTTATCTGAACTTAATTCCTTTTTCAGAAGAGCGTTCATGGCCTTTCGTCTCTTATTTGAATTTAATCCCCATGGATCACAGTTTTGTTCTGTGGATCCATCTAGCAAAACATGATTCAAGGGTTCTTGGTCCTTAGCTGGCTCACAGAACTACAGAACTCTGAAGAGATCAGCCCTCTTACTTACAGGTGAGGAGCCAGGGCTCGAGAAAGACAAGTGAGCAGCCACGGTCAAGTGGCAAGTTGGTGCCACAGACTAGCCCTGTGCCAAGCTCCAACTGACCAGGGTGTTGAGAAGGACGAGGGATAAGAGAATGAACTGCACTGAGATGGGATCAGGAGGACCAAGACAGCAAGGCGGGTTTATTGAAACATAGCAAGGGTTATATACATGTGCAAAAGGAAAGTACCCAGACATATCATTCTTGGAAATCTCTGAACTTTCGCCAGTTCTCACATCAAAGGTACAGTCCCTTGGGAAGAACCTGTTGAACCGAGACCACATGGAACAACCAGGGCTTTTCGACCTCTTTGATCTCAATGCCCTGGATGAGGTGGCCTTGCCAACCTCTTTTACGTCACCCTTTGATCTCTGATTCATAGCATTCCTCCTTCAGGCAGGGACATGCCGGGACAGTCCCGCTAGACTGCCCCTGTGCCGGGACAGTCACGCCAGACTGCCTCCAACAAGTTGGTAGAAGCACTGGACTACAAGTAAGGTTACAAGTCTTCATCCAGGGTTCTTGTAATTTTTTTTTATTAGCAATAGGAAAATCTGCTCAAAAACAACTCATAAACCTCCTAGAATAGAGATCTTAGATGTCATAGGTAAAAGAGAGTATAGAGATCGTGTAGCATAGTCCTCTGAAAGAAATTTTAGAGTTTTAAAGTACCTTCTCCCTTTATTTTATTTAAAGCAATGTCTGGCTTGCCACAGCCAGGAGTTTGAGATGTGTTCTATGGCGTGTGCACCTGTGCACCTAGGGATGATATCAGTGTGGCTCCCTGAAGATTTCAAGACGATGCCTCCTCTCAGTTTTATTTTGTAGTAAAAATAATTTGTGGCGGTTTTGGTTTTCCTTGTCTTATGAGCTGGGGGTGACAGCCAGAAGGCCACTGTCTCCTAATTTTCTGTGTGGTCATTATCCGTACTCCATTCAGACCACAGTGAAGACCACTGGATTGTAAATGATACCCCAGGGACTGTTCATGTGGTCATCTGTGGGGAGGAAAAGGGGAGGTATGTAGGCAAGCAACGCTGACCAAAATATTTCTCCTGAAAGCTCTCGTACTTGCAGTATGAGTTCACCACTGGAAGACTGCCATGTTTTCTATTTTAAGGTCCCATGTCCTTTATGTTGCTCTGCTGCTCCTTCTAGTTCTACCCTGTAGTGTGGAGAGTAGAGATGAAGATAATGGGTCCTGGAATTGGACTTCCTGACTTCAAATCTTGACTTTGCACTGACTAATTTTGTGATTATAGGCAAATGTCTTAATCTTTCTGGGTTTGTCTCCTATCTGTAAAGTGATTTGACAACTTTATCTAACTCAAATGATTGATGTGAGGACTAACTGGATAGAGTATTGACACACTGGCCTGCAGTGGCCACTTAGTGAATGCTAGCTGTTACCATTAACAGCTCAGCTTGTGCAGCCCAGCATTGTGGAAGGAACACTGGATCAATGGGACAGTGGACACAGGATTTGGTCCAGGCTCTCACTTTTACTTAGCTGTATGAACTTGGGACAGTCACTTGATCCCAGGTCACAGAATGCAAGACATGGAAGCAAGCATTTGGTCCAACCTCCTCATGTAATGAATGAAACTGGGCCTCGTGAGAGGAAGAGGCTCACCCAGAGTCCACAGGCAGTTAATGCCCAGGCAAGGATCAGCCAGTACCTGCTCTCTTGACTTCTAGCTCAGAGCTCTTTCTATCATTACTTTGGGGACCAAAATCCTGCCAAGTGTTCCCAACTTTGCTGAAGACCTGAGGACTTTGGGGTTGGCAGGCAAATGGTTCCTAACAAGCTGTCTTGGGGTTGTGGCCATCCCAGAAGCAGTAGCCAATGCATTCTAATACGTCATGGTTGGTATAAGTGTTGGAAGCATAGTGATGCCTTTAAGAAGCTACTGGGTGAATGCCGCTGCACTTTTGGGGGGCCCAGAAAAACTCATTCCAGACCAACAGGACAAACTTGGGCAGGTTCTTATGGCCCAGTGGCTTAGTGATCAACCACATTTCTTCTTTCACTTTCTTGGCTCCTGCCTGAGAAGCTCACAGTGACTGTGTCTCTACCTTAAGCTGTGGATGTCTCCTTTAGAGCTCTTACTAGAGGCTCTTGCCACCCATTTCCTTCTCTCCTCTCTCACTCAGATCCTAGGAGTATAGGTTGACCATATTATCCACTCTTGCATATATGGCTTGATCTGCAAGGTCCTCTTTCTGTTCTGCACCCTGCCCACAATGGACGCTCAACAAAGCCAGTCCTCTGCTCATTGTTCTAAGTACATCCCAGGCTTCTGGCTCTGGTTCATTGCATATATTATGTCTTTCCATTGCTTCTTGCTGAGTCCTCTCAGATTAACTATTACATTTCTATGAAGCCCACAATGGTCCCCCTACTCAGAAGTGGTCTCCTGTTCCTTAGAACTTTCAAAGGACATATTGACTGTAACTGATGGTTTACACATGTCAGTAGAGGTCCTATCTCTCTTAAGAAGCTCCTTCAGAACCATGTACTGACATCTTTTTATCCTCCAAAGCATTTAGCAGAGCTCCTTGCCCATTGTAGGAGCTCAGTTAGACCTGCTTGAACAAGTGTTGACTGGTTAGCAGGTTTGCTAACCACGGGCTCCAGCCTTAATAAAAAGATTATTCCTTCACAATGAAAAGTGCTTTCTCCTTGGGTGCCATTGTGAGTCTGTGATAAGTCAGTCATAGCCATTTAAAGTTTCCTTGAAGCTGTGGCAATGCCCAGTCGTGTTGAGAATTCTACTTTTTAGAAATCCAGAGTGACACATTTTTGAAATGAATATCAATTAAAATAAATTTTGCTCTTCTTTTTCTGTTGGCAGAAACTGACCACCCAAGATGGACAAGCAAAACAAACTAACATACTTTAAAAACGCAAATAGAAGTTCAAGGACATCAAAGGCATGATGAGGGATGGAGTTCCGAAGCTTTCATTTACTCACCCACTCATTCACTCAATCAGCAAACAGATTCATGCAGTTTGATTTCCTGCATTTCAGAAGGAAACAGTTGTGTTATTCTATTTTTGCAGAGTTCTACGCAGAGTTCTATATAGCCCTCTGCTAGAGCCCTGTGCTTCTGAAATTGTTTGCTAAAATAATGGTCAGAAGTAGTTTGTGTTCACAAAGTCGAACTCAGTGTTTCCCTAAGATCAAATACTCGATGACAAATTTTATCCCCAAATTCGGTAAAAAAATGAGAAGAATGCAAAGATTAATCCTTGAAAGCCCTTGAATAAGCCTTTCCTCCTCCATTTTGTTTGCTTTTTAAATATTGTAATCAGAGAATAATAGGTGAGTCCTTCTGTGGATAATTAAAACACATGTAAATTGAAATTCTCAGGCCAGTAATTAAATTGAGGAGTTCATTGGGTAATGTTTACTTTTTAGGTCCCAGATTGTGTGTTCAGTTCCTCTTTAAGCTGTACTTTTTCTTTCTTTTTTTGTCTTTTTCTTCAGTCTGGGAGATCAAAGCTACCTGAATTTTACAATAGCATCGTATGAAAGAAGAGGCGGAGGGAAAGCCACAGTAGTTTCAGTAAATAATGGGCTTTGATGTCTCCAACTTGAAATCCATATTTTGAGAGCCCTGATGTATCTAATAGTATTTGGAATAAAATTTTAAGTCCCACCGCTGGGGCCTTTTGCAGGGAAACATGCGTGTGAAAAGTGGATGTTAACATTCATCTCATATCTTACCCCTGCCTTACAACAAAATGCTTCCATTCTTTGTGAAGTTTGCGTGGTGTCCGTGTCACATGCGAGTAGTTTGTCCACTTCTTTTTGGCTGCTGTTCACAAAATTAAGAGCTGTTAACCTTGGCTTGAGGCTTTGGGCAATTCATTGTGGGGGTGGGGGAGGTAGTTAAGAAAAAGCAGTAGGAAAAAAACGCTTTCCAGGAATACATCATTTTCTCTAAAACCGTAGAATCATTCCAAGAGCCCCTCTTTGACCGTGAGAAATACCTGTGAGATCTAACCATTGTTAGGGATTTATGTCTTTAGGCTAAAATCTGTTGGTCCCATTAGTTTGTTTTTGGGTGCAGGTACTGTGGTGCCATTTTAAAAATGTCATGGCCCTTTGACCATGTTCACAGGCTCCTGGGCAGCAAGAAGCTTTGAAGTCCAATAGATATCAAAATACAAGAATAGATTTCAAGAATGACTTTTCTGTTAAAATCTCAAGACAAAATTCCCTTTGCTCTTGCCTTGGAGTCCCTTAGATCATACAGGCCATATGCCTCCAGCAGGGTCTCAGTAGTTCTTGTTTCTCCTGCGGTCACATTGTGTCTGTGATGTCCTGAGTGGTTACCATGGAGGTAATTGTCATGGTGTGAGAGATGTGTGAATTCAGGTGTGGAGAAACTCAGCAGTGAGAGATGGGTCTTTGAGAAAAAGAGACAAATCCCCTTTCATTCCAACTTCCTTGGTAACAAAAGGATGAAGCAGGAAGAAAAGGGGGAGATGTAAATATAATAACTGAAAATTATCATATTTTGAACAGCATGCTTTTTATGCTTTGCATGACATACTGAAAAATCTTCCATTTATTTATTTATTTATATTTTGCTCACAAAGAGTATGGCGTTAAAAACAACTTTCATGTTATTTCTTGGAGAAAAAACAAATATGGCTTGTGATGCCTAAGAGAATAGCATACTATGAAGTCCAAGTTCAACAGAGAAATCTTTTGAAAGATACACCAGGAAGCTCAAAGGTGATATGTTTTTGCCCAGTTGGGGAAAAAAAAAAGACTGCTGCAATCTGCAAAACATTAAAGAATGAGAGAGAGCCAAGTTAACAATGCAGCCAGACTGGCTTGCTGCTGGCATTTGACAAGCTAGGAAAATGAGACTGCAAAAATCCACAGGGAATTATTTTCCCTTCATGTTAATGAAGTACCATACATTTCTTTCTTGGGATGAGGGGTGGTGGGGGTGAGGGCAGGGGTGCTGCTGAGCAGGTATTTTAAGGAAATGATCCAGAATCCCTGCCTCTGGCTTGGCATAATCAGTGTCATTACTGCTTGTTTGGAAGCTTTGTCTTTTCTTGGAAAGGACCCAGGTCTGGCAGACTCAAGTAGTCAGTGTGGTGGCTGGTGAAGAGGGATCCTGCCGAGGCAAGTGCAGGAAGTCTGAGTGCCCTTGAGCTTTGGATTCTGAGTAAGAGACTTGAGCTCCAGTCCCAGCTTTGCCTCTGTGGATTTTCTCTGACCTTCGCCAAAGCCCTTAACTGCTCTGTTTTCTCATTCTATTATTTACATGAGGCTGTTGTGAAAATAAATATATTAGTATAAAATATATATATTGGTATAAAATATATATTTTCAGGCATTCTACAAATGCAAGGTGTGAGACCTTATTATTTTGGGGTTCCATGTCAGCATAAAGATATTTAGCTGTTGTCCAGTGTCATTTTTCATAGACCTACAGATGCAAGTGAGTACTTTGGTGAGTACTAATGCTGGAACCCTACTCTCCATGGCATTCCTTTGGGGAAAAGAAGGTGTATTAGGATTCTCCACAGACATAGAACCAATAGGATCTCTCTCTTTCTCTCTCTCTCTCTCTTTCTCTGTTTAATCTTTCTGTCTATTATCTATCTGTCTATCTATTTTTCTTTCTGTCTAAAATGAGATATATTATGAGGAATTGGCTCATGTGGTTATGGAGGCTGAGACGTCTCATGATCTGCTGTCTGCAAGCTAGAGACCCAGAAAAGCCAATGGTATAATTCAGTCTGATTCTGAAGGCCTGAGAACCAGGGAAGCTGATGATATAAGTCTCAGTCTGAAAGCAGGAGAAGATGAGATGAGATGTGCTAGTTTAAGTAGTGAGGCAAGAAAAAAGGGGCAAATTCCTTCTTCCTCCACCTTTTGTTCTATTCATGTGCTCGATGGATTGGATGACGCCTACCTGCATTAGGGAGGGCAACCTACTTTACTGAGTTCACTGATTCTAGTGCTAATCTCATCTGGAGACACCCTCACAGACACCCATAAATAATGTTTAATCTGGGTGCCCTGAAGACCCCTCAAGTTGACACATAAACTTAACCATCACAGAAGGTGATGTCCCTAGGCAGTGCTCAGCTACCACAGGGTCAAGTATAAACTCTTTAGCCTGGTGTTTGGGTCCTTCCATAATCATTCCCCAACCAAACCTCCCAATTTCATTTCCTTACTCCTCGGGTGCACCCTTTGCTTTGGTCAAGCCTGATTTGTCACTGTAAATGCCTCTGGCCTTCTTTGCAGGTATTTCTTCTTTCCTTACCCAGCCAATTTTACCTATTCCCTGGCTTGCCCATCCTATATTGATCCCTCCCTGTGAACAGCACCTGTTAACTGGTGTCACACATACATTGTGCAGGGTGGGCACTGCACAAGGACATCTGGCCAGGACAAGGGGACATGGGCTTAAACCCAGCCAAGTCATACAACCCACTAAGGGGCTGTGTCTACTTGGAAGAAGGGTACCTTTTCCTAATTTGAAAAAAGGCACTGGAGAGCCACTGCAGGGTGGCTCTGTGTGTATTGATGAAGTTAACTTTTCATGTGTGTTAGTCATATCTACTTGAGATTATAAGCACCTTGAGGACTCAAGCTTTGATTTTCTTATAGATACCCACATGAAATAATGCAAAAGTTTTTTCTTTTTTTTTGTTGCCATCCTAAATTTTATTTTTTTCTTCCAGTTTTATTGAGATATAATTGACATATAGCACTGTATAAGTTTAAGGTGTACAGCATAATGATTAGACTTACAAACATCATGAAATGATTATCACAATAAGTTTAGTGAATATCCATCATCTCATACAGATACAAAATTAAATAACTAGGAAAAAAATTTTTTGTGATAACTCAGGATTTACTCTCTTTAATAATTTTGTTTTGAATTACAATCAGAGCACTAGGTTCTGAGTAAGGGATTGTGCTAAATGCTCTTTGAATACAGAGCTTACTCACTTCTTTACTTGTCAGTGTCTTCTATATAAGAAGAGAAAATACATCCCCAATAAATACCTGATTGCTTGCTTGTCTATAGTAACAGTAGGAAAACATCAATACCGTTCTCTTTTAAAAATTCTTCAGTACTTATCTTGGTCTCTTGGAAGCAGAGGTAAGGAGTGGGACCATTTCCACTCTGAGGACTCTGAGACTGGTTTTTAGATGAGGCTCTTGGGTGTGGCCTGTGTTCCCTCCCACTTCCAGAGCGACACTGCACTGGGGCTTTGTGGTGGGCAAGAAAAGTGGGCCTGTGGCCTACTGCTCACTCAGGGGCCAGGATCTGTTCCATGTACTGAGGACAGCAGGAAGAGAGCCATGTGTCTCTGTCCCCAAGGTGTTGCTGGACCATTAGTGGCGAAGACATGTAAGGGAGTGGCCACAATGTGATACAAGGAACCCTATAGCAGCCAGGAGCAGGTACAGAGAGAGGCCTGAAGGGTCACTATGAACCAGCAGTGACCTGCTGTCCTTGCATGGGGACAGGCACAGCTGGAGCGACTAGAGGGAGAAGATGACCATGAGTGGTTGACGTAAAGCAATCTCATTCATGTCCACATCTTCCATTACAATCTGGGTGCAGATGGCTCTGGAAATGTACGTCTGCGTCCCAGACCCATCTATCACTCATCTTTCCACTTGGAAGCCTCAAAGGCTCCCTAAACCCATTATGTCCCAAACTGATCTCAGGATCTTTTTACCCAAATCTGGTCACCTTCTGATGTTCAGTTTTTCCAGATAGTACTGCCCATCCATCTGGCTGGGTAAACTCGGGTTTGGTAAATTCATTTGCTCGGCTCACTCACCACTCCCAGCTCCCAGTCCAAGTTTACATCTGTATCTCTTGCTGGAGATGGACGCAATTCCCTCCTCACTGGGCCCCCATCCCCTCCTCCTCACAGCAGCTGGAGTGAGCATTTCAAAATGCAAATCTGATTATGCCCCATGCTCCCCTCACTCCCCTCCTCCCCTCCTCCCCTCCTTAAAACCTCTTGATGCCTTCTCATTTCCCTTAGGACAAAGATCCATATCCTCAGCAGAGCCTCTAAGACCCTTCATAAACTGACCCCTGGTGACTTCCCTGGCCGCATCTTGGACCAGCACCCCCGCCTCTGTCCTCAGTGGCACCGGCCTTCTTTCCATTCCTCACAGACCCCAGGCCTGGGTAGCTCTTTCTGCCGGGAGTCCTCTCTTCTGTTGCTGCTGTCACTCCTACCCCGTTAGCCTAAGTTATCCCTTCTCACTTTTCAGATATCCGCTCAAGTATCACTTCCTCAGGGAAACCTTCCCTGATCCCCCAGACTACTTCAGTCCTTCCACCTTGTACATCTCTGAGCACATCTCCTTATCAAATATCAGTTTGTTATCATACATGTATTTTTGTGGTTATTTGATTGATGTCTGTTTTCCCTGGAAGGTTGTAAGCTCTGGGATGCCTGGCTGGGTTTGCCCTCTACTACATTGCTAGTACCCAGCACACTGCCTGATATACCTTACACTCTCCATTAATCGTGCATTGGACGAATGAACGCAACAAGGTTGTTCAGGAATGGAGGGCCACCCCTGGGACTGCAGTGTAGGCTACGTGGGAGGAAGTAGCCAAAGGTGAGGTTGGTCCAGGATCTTGTCCCCTAGGCACAGGGGTGCTGAGCAGCCTGGGAAACAAGGATGTGACCAGCCAAGAGCTGTGTTTTAGAGTCGTAGCTCTGAGAGGGGTGTAGCATGGAGGGCAGAACATCTTAGAACCAGGGCGACATATTAGGAAGTATCTGATTAAGATGACCTGCATTGGAGCTGTGAAAGGAAAAATGGAGAGGTGGGAACAAATGCTTTTAGTATTTCCCATTTCCATTTTCCCCCCATAGGGAAGGAAGTAGTGGATTAAGGGGCTTTACATGGTTTAACATTTTTAACCTGCCTAACCCGAAGGTCACCAATGTATGGGGAAGACTTGGCGGGGGTCGGGGTTGGAATTGATGGGGTAGTGGGCAGTGTAGCGGAGTCATAAATCTGTCTTTCTCTTTTCCCAGGCAATTGTGGCCCATGGTTAAAGTTAAGGTTAAGAGGAGTGGGTCCTCTTAGACCTGCTGCCCTGAGCTGATGGTGAATTGGTGTGTGAGGGGGAGTAAAATCTAGGGAACCTCCTTTTGGGCTAGACATATCTGACCCCCACCTTCCTGTCCTGATCTGAGAAGTCTATCAATGGAGACCTGTCTTAACTGAGACCCCGGGTGTCTTATAATGAAGGGTATTTTGAGACAGGCATAGTGTGGAGGGCAGAGTGGTCTTGGGACCCCCAGACCTGGGCTTGGGGCCACACCTCTTATTTTGCTTATTCTTTTCTTTTTCTTGGCCGTGCCATGCAGCTTGCAGGATCTTAGTTCCCTGACCAGGAATTGAACCCAGGCCCCAGCATTGGAAGTGCGGGGTCCTAACCACAAGACTGCCAGGGAGTTCCCTGCTTATTCTTTTCTATGGCTCCTGTGGGCCTGAATCACAGTGACAGCACTAGGATCATATCATGGGTTGCTCCACTGTTCCACCATTGTTGAATTGGACAGAATGCAAAGCTTGATGCCACTAAATTTTAACTTTATGTGAATCTTTTATGGATCTAGCATCCCCTTCTAGAATGTGACCAACATAATAACACTGTTGTCTTAATAGTGTTGATGGCTAATGTATCATTTGTCATTTGATATTTTTTAACTACAAGCAGGGCTGCAACATTTGGTTGTGCCAGTTGTGCATTTCCCAGTTCTGGCTGGTGCCACTCATGTAGACTCCCACGGGGTGGCATGCCCTGGAGGTGTGCACGGTAGCGACGCTGACCATGAAGTGTGCAAGGCAGGCACTTGCCTTATTTTGCTGGCTCGGAATGGTGACATGCCTTGTTCAGTGTCACGTGACAAGTAAATGCTGGCACTTCAGCTAGGGCCCAGCTTCTGAATCTAAGTCCACTCTTAATTTTGCTGTACCTTGTGGCCTCCTGACTGAGCAGTGCTTGAGTAAATGAGTGAATGAGGAAAGATAAAGACTCCACTCAGGAGCCAAATGGGCACAAGGTCCGTGATTTGCTCTGAAGGTCCCTGAGACCTGCCATCAGTGGAACCAGCTGCCCTAACCTCAATCCATCTGCCTAGACCTCATCCATTCTCGTGTGGACTTTGCCCACACAGTGGGCCTCAGGTGACGTGGCCTTGGGTATTTTTCTGACTCCTTTCCTGAACCCCTTGCATCTTCCAGGAACACAAGGCCACACCTCCCCTGCCTGTCCTATTTCCTCAGGGCCTCACTTCCAGCTTCTACTAGGTTGTCTTCTCCCGTAAGGCATTCATTAGTAACATGGAAGATTATAATTTCAAGGGAGGTGTAAAAGATAAAACAGCCTTTAAAACACAAAGGAATTACTCTATAAGGGTGGAATTCATGGCTGGCTGGGGGAGTCATGAATCTGTGGGTCTTTTACGTGGCAGAAGCAGGAAAGGACAATCGAGTAATGCCGATGATAAAACTGAGAAATCACATAATGCAGTTGAGGAAACCGAGGACTCAAGAGTTAGGGGGTTGGCTGAGGCTAGAACCCAGAGGTTTTTCCATTATACCACGTTTCCTCAAGCCATTTTAAGTTGGGGTCTTTCCTGATACCTTTTTCACCTTACGTGACTGAGGGAAGCCCCACTTTTGGACCATCTGTGCCCCTTCAGTGGTTGGGGGAGCAGGAGGGCAGAGCCAAGGGGACATGGAGCTTGGTCAGCAATGACCCCAAGGATCTGCTGACCCCAGGATCTGTGCTTTTAAATGCCGTTATAGAATGCAGTCCGTCTAGAGCTCAGTGCCTCTTCCCATCAGCCTAATGCAGCTGTGGTGGAGGGTGGGTGGCGACTGGCTGCCTGGCAATCTCCCCCGGAGCCTGGGAGAGGGATTACCCTCGCTCAGGCAGCCTCATCACAGTAATAAAAATGGGAGTTATGTTTATCAACTTATCAGGACTGCCCATTTAGACGATTACCCCATTTCCAATCCCATTTCTAGAGGAAAGAGGATTGCTGGACACTTCCTCCCACCCCCACCCCTAGCACGGCCCTGTTTGTGGGTGGTTTCATGGGGGGATGTGTTGGAGGAGGCACGCTGCAGGCTGAGAGCTTTGTCCTCTTTGTCTTTCCCAGCTGGCAAGCCACAGTGGGATGGCCATCCCCTGAGAGATAGGAGAGGCGGAGAAACAGCCCCGCAGGGGCCTGGAGACGCTGGCTGGCGTCAGTAATTTCCTGCAGGAGATTTTGCCGGCCGAGTGCATGCCACCCTTCTCTTCACCCTTCGTCTTCTCCCATGTGCTGCTAAAATACACTAAAGCAACCCTTGGGCTTTGCTCATCCAAATGAAGTTATTTAACCTAATCCCTATGGAACCCAGGTATGAAGCAGGATCATCTATTTGGAACAAGAAGGGGAGGAGATGAGATAGATCCCTGAGCAGCTGGATTACACGTTAGAAAGTTTCTCTTTCCCCACAGAGGAGCCTTTCGGGCCTTTGCTCAGAGACCATTGACTCTTACTTAACACATAGCTCTAATTAGCTTGGTAAAGTGCTTTCTGACACCTGAGCAAATTGGTAGTGGAAGTTAAAGTCACAGGCTGGAGCCAACTGTTAAGAGCTGGACAGAGGAGGTGGCATCTGTGTGGACGACTCTGGCTGGGTTTCCTGCTCAAAGGGGGATGCTGGGCAAATGGCTCCGAAGGTCCCTTCCAACTTTCGGTTCATGGCTCTGAATGTATCTGGTTTGACTCTGACAGTGAGGGGCGGAGAGGAGGGGAAAGGGGAGCTGGTATCCAGCAGGAAAAGTGGCCTTGTGTTTTGGGGAGGCCCTGAGTTTTGGTGCATGAAATTAGTCGCCCGCTTTTGCTAGAGTCCTCCAGACACAATGTCTGCTCTTGATTGTCCTTTATTCTTTGCCAGCAAGAGTGGATTCTTGTGGTTGTTTCTAGATAGAGTTCTGTGGGGCGTCGGAGTGTAATGGATAGACTTGGGCTTGGGGTAAAACAGGCCTGTGTTAAGATCCTGCTCTGTACAAAGCTAGCTGGGCGACTCTGCTAAAATCATCCAGCTTCAGTTGCCTCACCTGTATATCTACTATATAAAGTATGGATCATGTGCTTTCCTGTCTGTGGCCTTTCACTAGCTCCTGCTTTCCAGGCAAGAGTCTCCAGGAAGCCCAGTACAATTTGAGTTTCAGACAAACAACGAATTATCGTTTAGTGTTAATTACGCTCCAGATACTGAAAACAAAAACTGATTGTTTATCTGAAATTCAGATTTAACTGGGCATCCTGTATTTTCAAACAAACTTTTTATTTTAGAATCATTTTAGATTTATAGAAAAATTATAAAGGCAGTAAGAGAGTTACCATATACATTAACATCTTACATCAGTATGATACATTTGTCACAATTAATGAACACAATATCACAAATAATGTTAATATATTATAATTAACTAAAGTCCATACTTTATTAGATTTCCTCAGCTACCACCTAATGTCCTTTTCTGTTCCAGGATCCCATCCAGGATAGCACATCCCATTTAGTTGTCATGCTTCCTTAGGCTCCTCCTGGCTGTGACAGTTTGTCAGACATTCCTTGTTTTTGACAGGACAAAGATTCCTTTGATCTTGACAGTTTTGAGGAGTACTGGCCAGGTGTTTTATAGCATGTCCCTCAATTTGGGTATGTCTGATGTTTTTCTTATGATTAGACTGTGCTAATATGTTTTTGGGAGGAGGACCACAGAGGTCAAGTGCCATTCTTGTTCCATTATGTTAAGGGTACATACGATCCACATGACTTATCGCTGTTGATGTTGACCTTGATCGCCTGGCTGAGGTCATGTTCATCAGGTTTAGCATCCTGCATTTTTATTTGCTATACCTGGTAGCTCTATTCCAGGCATATGTGTTCTTCATTACTAGCCTGGTGGCTTACTGCTGCTGACTTTTTCTGCTTCAACCTTGGGAACTGCTGACAGTTCCCCTAATGAATGACTTCTCTCCATCTCTCTCCCTGCCAGGCCTTAGAGCTTACTCTTTCCTCTGCCTGGAGTGTTCTACTCACACACATAGCCCCCTTCCCAGCTAGGACTAGGGTAGGTGCTGGCCTTCTGCTCTGGACCCACTCTCAGGTGGTTCTTGTCCCTCAGTGGTTATGATCTGTTTACTTATCTGTCTCTCTGATCCCATAGCATCCCTAGCATCCCGCACAGTGTCTGCTGGAAGTTAATAAATAATTATTGAATGAGTGAATGGTTATTCTAGACAATCCAGATAAAGCCTCTTAGCACAGTGCTTGCCTTATAAACACTAGATATCAGTAAATGCCTGTCTCTGTCTCTTTCAACATAGAGAAAATAATCTTCCCTAGAACAGAGCAACTACATTAAGTTTGTGCTTGCTTGACATCCCCAACGCATGCCCCTCCCTGGAGATGAGATTCTGGAGCAGTGGTCTCCTAGGATTCCCTGAGAGCCAGATGCCTACGTCAAAGCATCAAGGGGGCCACTTAATGACAGAGATGTTGGGCTAAGTAGGCTATTCTCGGTCAATTTGCAAATTAAAAAGGCATTCTTCTCCCAACAGAGACACTTCGAATTATGAACCCCTTGGCCCAAATTTCCATAGTCAGACCCCCAGCCCTTTGTTAGTGAGAGGGACCTTGCTCTCTTTTTGTGGCCCCCACACAGCACATATGTGAATAATGTTTACACCTAGTGTTGTTTGTCCTTGGTGACTAGTATACTGGTATGTTTCTGTGCATGTTAATTTTTTTCTTTTCCCTCATCCAGTGTAGTTGTGGCCCCACCCCTGAGACCCCCAGGAAGGAGACACCTTGTGTGGTGGTCCCAGGAATCTCTGATCAACCAGAGGGCTCATCATAATGTCTATCATTTATTATCTCCTTTGCACCAGGTGCTCCACCTACCTTACCTCTAATCCTCTCAATAACCCCACAAGTTAAGAATTATTATTCCCATATTACACATAAGGGAACTTTGGGGTTTGGGGTGCTTTAAAAATTTCCCCAAGTTTGTTTGTAATAGAGCCAGGCTTGGAGCTAAGTGTGTGGACTTCAGAGTCTGAGCTCCATCCACTGAGGTTGGCTGCCCCTCCATGGTTTAGAAAGTTCTGTAAGACAAGAGTCAGCATCTCCCAAAGGCTTGTGCTCATCAGAATGGTTCTCGGGTCTACTCCTCCCTTTGTTTCCCCAGGTCCACGCTCTAGAGCATGCCCTCATCGATCCATGTCTACACACCTGCAAGAGCCTCCTTCATGGATTCCCAGTCTCAGATATCCCACCCACAGCCAGATCACTCCCATCTGCCATTGTCCTGCTCAGAACTCACAAGAATGCCCATTTTCAGCCTTATGTATTTTTTGCCCTGCTTCCAAGACTGTATATGCTATTCCTTTCCCATATCTAACTTCATCTGAATTAGCTACAGTCTTCTGCATGACCACAATGGAGGCCATCCATATTTCCACTTCAGTGTGTGGAATCTATCCTTGGAGACCCCATGCCTTCTCCCCATACCTCCGATTCTCCCTTTCCTTTCAGATCCTGGGATACGTTCTCCCTGAAAGGTATACTGACTCACCACTTACCTCTCCTCAAATCTCCATAGCATCTGGGTATGCAAGGTATAAATTAGTACCGAATGCACTTCTGGCTTGTGAGTGATTGTAGGGGTTTCTCTGTATTTCTAATCCAGTTCTCCCATCTGAATTGCAGTCTCCTGAGGGACAAAAACCTCTTTATTAAAATTTACTGAAGTGTAATACATACGTAATAAAATGCACCTGCTTAAAATTTTCTCTTTATTAAGTTTTGACAAATGTACATACCCATGTAACCACCACCACAACCAAGATATGGAACATTTCCGTCACCCCAGAAGTCCTTCTGTGCCACTATGCAGTCAGTCTCTCCACCCCCCGACTCATTATTACAGATGGGTTTTGCGTGTTTTTGAACTCTGCATAAACGTAGTCACAAAGAGTGTACTCTTGTGTCTGGCTCCTTTTTGCTCAGCAAATGTTTTAGAGATTCTTCCATGTTGTGTGTATCAATAGTTCATGATTTTTTGTTGCTGAGTAATATTCCATTGTATAGCTGTACCACAACTTCTTTATAATTTCACCTGTTGATGGATATTAGGGTTGTTTCCAATGTTTGGCTGTTGTGAATATAGTAGCTATAAGTGTTCATGCACAAGTCTTTGTGTGGACATGCTTTTATTCTCTTGGGTGTGTACCTAGAAGTGAAATTTCTAGGTCATATAGTAAGTGCATGTTTAATTTTATTTTGAAACTGACAAATTGTTTCCCAAAGTGATTACTCTATTTTACACCCCCACCAGTAGTATGAAAGTTCCAGTTGCTCCATGTCCTCTCTAATACTTGGCATTGTCAGTCTTTTAAATTTTAGGGAGTATGTAGTCACATCTCATTATAGTTATAATTTGAATTTTCCTGATGATTTAAACACATTTTAATCTGCTTATTGATCATTCATAGATTTTCTTTTGTGAAGTGTCTGTTGAAAATTTTACCTTTAAAAAATGTTTGATTGTCTTTTTTTTTTTTTTTTTTTTTTTTGCGGTATGCGGGCCTCTTACTGTTGTGGCCTCTCCCATTGTGGATCACAGGCTCCGGACGCGCAGGCTCAGCGGCCATGGCTCACGGGCCTAGCCGCTCCGCAGCATGTGGGATCCTCCCAGACCGGGGCATGAACCTGTGTCCCCTGCATCGGCAGGTGGACTCTCAACCACTGCACCACCAGGGAAGCCCTGATTGTCTTTTTAATTGTTAAGTTATAAGAGTTACTTCTATATTTTTATATAAGTCCTATCATATGTATTGTATTGTACAATATTTTGTACAATACAGTGTATGTATTGTAAATATTTTCTCACAGACTGTGGCCTGCCTTTCCACTTTCTTAATGTTGTCTTTTAAAGACCAGAAGTTTTAAATTTTGATAAAATTAAAATTTATCAATTTAAATCATTTCCCTCTTACATGGTTAATGTGTTTTCTATCCTATGAAACCTTTATCTGCCACAGGGTTGTGAAGATTTTCTCCTACGTTTTCCTTTAAAAGTTTTATACTTTTGTTTTTTACATTTAGTCTAGCATCTGGTCTATCTTGTTGAATATTCCGGGTGCATTTGAAAAGAATGTGTATTTTGTACTTGGTGAGTGAATGTCATTTAGGTCAGGTTGGTTGATAGTGATGTTCAAGTCATCTATATTTTTTCTGTCTCCTTATCCTATGAATTATTGAAAGAATAGTTGAGAGCTATAATTTAAATTTGTCTGTTTCTCCCTTCATTTCTGTCAAATTTTTGTTTCATGTATGTTAAAGCTCTATTATTAGGTGACTGCCCATTCAGCTTGGTTATATCTTCTGGACTTATTGAATTGACCCCTTTATCATTATACAGTGTCTCTTCTTATCTCTGGTAATATTCCTTGCCCTGAAGTCTACTTTGTCTGATATGAATATAGCTTCTCCATCTATTGTGTTTGCATGGTATATCATTTTCCCATACTTTTAAATTGTGTGTGTTTATATATATAGGGTGAATTTCTTGAAGAATATAGCTGAGTCTTACTTTTTGTCCAGTCTGACAATTTCTGCATTATAATTGCTATGTTTAGTCTATTTACATTTAACGCAACTATTCAAATGGCTGGTTTAAGTCTACCATCTAGCTATTTGTCTTGTTTTCTGTTCTTTTTTTCCTGTCTTCTCTTGGATTAATTGAATATTTTTGTATCCCACTTTATTTTATTATTTCTTCACTTTGTCCATTGTATTTTGTTATTATTCCACTTTATTTCTTCTTTTTCTATGTGTGTGGATATTCCAAGAATTACAATGTGAGTCTTTAACTACCAAAGTCTACCTTCAAAAAATATACTGCTTCACATACAATGTAGGACCCTTAAAACAGTAGACTTCCATTGCTCTTCCAATGCCATATGCTATGATTGTCATACATTTCATTTCTACATATGTTATGAACCTACAATACATTGTTATTATTTTTGCTTTGGATAATTATCTTTTAGAGGAATTTTTTAAATGAGAAAAACATTTATTTTTGCTGACGTATTTGTCATTTTCTCTGTTCTTCATTGTCTTGCAGAGACCTGAGCTTTCGTTTGGAATCATTTTCTTTCATCCAGAAAATATTCATTCAACATTTGTTAAATGTAGTGCTGGTTTGCTGGCAATGTATTTTCTCAGCATTTTGATCTTAATTTTTGAAGAGTATTTTCATTGGCCATTGAAACCTATGTTGTCACCTCCTTCCCCAACATTTAAAAAGTATCATTCCATTATCTTATTACTTGCATTATCTATGATAAGAAGTCAGAGATATTTCTCATCTTTCCCCCTCTAAGTACTGTATCTTCTTTCTCTGGCTGCTTTGAAGATTCCCCCTTTATGATTAGTTCTTAGCAACACAATTATGATGTGTATTGGTGTAGTCTTCTTGATCTTTTTCCTGCTTGATGTTAATTGAACTTCTAGGATCTGTGGGTATATAGTTTTCATCAAATTTGTAAAATTTGTATCCATTTTTTCTTCAAATATTTGTCTGCCTCCCCCTTACCTACTTCTAAGATGCCAATTATACATATGTTAGACTAGCAGTCTCCCACAAATTACTTAGGCTCTCTTCATTTTTTCAGTCTTCCCTCCTCCACTCCACCCCCAGGTGTCAGCTTAAATATCAACAGTTTTCATTGTCCTGTCTTCAAGTTCACTGATCATTTCTTCTGTAGTGTCTAATCTGATCTTAATCCCATCCTTTTCTTTTGCAGATACTGTATTTTGAGCTCTAGAAATTCTATTTGGATTTAAAAAAATAGTTTCCATTTCTCTTCTCATTTGGTACATGTTTTCATCTAACTCCTTGAAAATATAGCTGTCTTAAATGGCTTGTCTGCTGAGTCCATTTCTGGTCTGTTTCCATAGTCTGATTTTTCTCAGTTATGATTCACATTTTCCTGGTTATTTTCATGTCTAATAATTTTTAGTGGACTGCAGAACATTGTGAATTTTATTTATTTTTATTGTTTTTATCTTTTATTGAAGTATAGTTGATTTACAATGTTGTGTTAGTGTCAGATGTACAGCAACATGGTGAATTTTAAATTGTTGATTGAATTTTGTTGTGGTCTTCTAAAGAGTGTTGAGTTTTGCTCTGGCAGGCAGTTGATTTACTATCACTAGTTGAATACCCATTTAGTTTGTTAATAGTGCTAATTTAGCACTACTTCTAAGACTTGGCTTTTTTAGGGTATCTGCTGAATTCCCTGGGTGTTCAACAAGTTTCCTTCATTCTACTTGGTTGGAACTTGAATGCTTCCCAATCACATGTAAGTTCTGGTAGTTGTTCAGCTTAAAGCTCTCCAGTAGTTGTTCTTTCTCTGGTAGTTGTTCTCTGTGTGGCCTTAGAGTCATACCCTACATAAGCAATTTATTATTTAGACAAACAAGGGCACTCAATGAAAATGTCTGGAGCTCCTTCTTCTTGTAGCTCCTTCTTCTCTGGCACCCTGCCCCTCAAATTTCAACCACCTCAACCTCCCTTAACTTTAATCCCAGTCCCTTAGGCTCAGGAAGCCTCCTATCCTCTGACTGGCTTCCTCCTCCCTGTCCAAGAGTTTGGTAAATGTGTTTAGGCAGAAAGCCAGGATGATCTAGGACTCATCTTAATTATTTCCTTTTTCTCAGGCATCACAGTCCTATGTACTTGTTATTCAATATCTGAGGAGTTGTTTCATGCATTTTGTTCAGTATTATAAAGGTGTATAGTGGCAGGGCTAGTTAGCAGCAGTTATTCCATCATGGCCAAAAGCAGAGTTCTAGGAGCCACTTTATAAACTTCTTCTTTTGTTATCACAGAGTGACCTAAGTGCTGAGCACAAAGCAGGTTTAGAGAAATCCCATGGGTCTGCCCACCTGGGATGTTTTGCTGGTTTTCTGGGATAGAAAATGACATTGGGACAGGGGTTCCTTGAAGGATCAAAGCCCCTGGTGAGGTCTAAAGCCTTGGACTTCCTTCTTTGGGAATAGGATATCATAACTATAAGGTGTTGGAGATCATTCTTCCTTTCCTCTGTGAGCTCCATTGCCACACAGACTCAATTGTCATGTCTAGGAACCATTATAAAGATTCACACAAGGCCAAGTTAATGAGAAACCCAGTCACTGTCATGTGGCTGACTCTCTCCAGGAGTAAGCAGTGATTGTGCAGCCTCTAAATTTATTCTATCTACAGGTCACAAATGACTCAGCAGTCCAGCAGAAAGGTTGGCCAAGGGAGCGTCATAGCTGAGCCATTATATTCACAGGAATAAATAAAACATTTTGGACTTGGAAAGATAAGGGAAAAGGAGGCCCAAGAGGTGGGAGGTGACTGGCAAACCCAGGAAGACTTCACAGCTGAAGAGTCAAAGATAAGAAAAGGGGACAAGGCGGTACCATCATGATTTCCCTCATGTGCAGGAAAATGGGGAAATCCCTCAGGTTTAGACAACATAAGAGGGAGAAAGAAAGGGAGGATGAGCATATTGATCCGTTAATTAAATACTGTAAGTGCCTATAGTGTATCAGACATTAAAAATTTAGTGTCTTCACTGAAATATCTGTTGAGACACATACATTGTAATTAGCAAGGAAGGAAACAATCCATACCACCCTTTGTAGTTTCCATGGTTGCATCATCCTGTTCTCTCTCTGCATCTTGGTGAGTTTCATTTTCCTATCCCCACTCTGCTTTCACCTTCCTGTGGTCTGAATGATGTGAACATCTGGGATTTCCAGTTGCCTCTCGAGAAACAGTAAAAGTGTGTTTAGGATTAGGGTGGGTTGAATCAAGGAAGGAATTACAGGAGCTAGGTTAAATTATTTCTTCTTAACTGGTAGAGAAAAATTATATATTCTTATACTGGTTGTTGCCTTTTGGGAGGGGGTCTCTGGGGCCCAGTAACATTTTATGACATCACCAGGGAGGATTTTCTAGACCCAAGCAGGGATGAGTATGATATAGTGGAAAGCCCATGGGCTTATGTGATGGTTAATTTTATGTGTCAACTTGACTGGGTCATGGGGTTTCAAGATACATGGTTAAATGTTATTCTGGGTGTTTCTGTGAGGATGTTTTTGGATGAGCTTAACATTTAAATCAATAGTCTGAGTAAAGCAGATTGCCCTCCCTAATGTGGGTGGGCCTCATTCAATCAATAGAAGGCTTGAATTGAGCAAAAAGGCTGACCTTCTCTTGAATAAGAGGGAATTCCTCCTGCCTTTCTTCAAGCTGGAACGTCATTTTTTTCCCACCTTTGAACTAAAACATTGGTTCTTCCGGGATCCCAGGTCTGCTCTTCTTTGGACTGGAGCTACTCCATCAGCTTTTCTGGGTCTCCAACTTGCCCACTCACCCTGCAGATCTTAGGACTTGTTGGCCTCCAAAATTGTGTACACACACATACACACACCCTATTGGTTCTGTTTCTCCGGAGAATTCCGACTAAGGCAGCTTAGGAACCACATAGACATTCCTAATTTTGAATCCCCCCTCTGCTACTTATTAGCTGTATGATCTTGGACAAGGTACTTCATCTCTCCAGGCCCCAGAGTCCTCACCTGTAAAGTGAGGGTATTTCACTTGACTTATAGTTGTTAGGAAAGTCAAAAGTGGAATTTTAAAAGGCCCAATTGCTAGATATGTCGATATCTAGAGGCTTCTTCCTGCTGTGTTTTTGTTTCTCTAGCTCCTAACCCACACAAGAGAGAAGATTCTTGGAGGCGGGGGCGCAGGGCGGGTAGCTGTGATACCGTGCAGTCTCCACTTTCCCAGTTCTTCCCAGGTGAGGCAGGTGAAACGGGGAAAGTGGCGTTCACTAGCAACTTGAATTCACCTACTAGCAGGCTTTTCAAGAAATTGTACCCAAGGGTACTGTATTAGAGTTCTCCAGAACCAATAGGAAAAATACAGATATACAGAAAGAGATTTATTATAAGGGATTGGCTCACACAATTATGAAGGCTGAGAAGTCCCATGATCTGCCATCTGCATCTTTACATAGGCCAGAACTACAGCCTAGCAATCTTATGTTTCTCCCGCAGCTATTTCTCCCAGCTGTTTCAAGCTTTCAGACTCTTCCAATCCCTTACCCTACCCACCATCTCTGCTGAGCCCCACATCTACCTGTCCACCTTGCATTGTCACTTGGCTGTCCCCAGGCACCTCAGACATGGCAAGTCCCCCACACCTACTCCACTTCCTGTGTTTCCTGTCTCCAGAAATGATATCACCATCCACCCAGTTGCCCTAAAATTCAAATTTTACCTTTGTTTTTTCCCACTCCTTTACCATACTTCCCTTATCCAAATAGTTACTAACAATGATATATGTACTGAGCACTTAGCATGTCATAGGCACTGCTCCAAGCACCTTGTATCCTACTATTTTGTCTTATTTAATCCTCGCAACCCTGAATGGTAGAGTCTCACTGTCCCCATTTTACTGATGAGGAAACAAAAGCCAGGAGAGTGTAAATGAGCCACAGATACCCTGCCAGTAAATGGTAGAGCCAGGATAGAACCAAGCGGCCTGTCTCCAGAATCTGTTCTCTTAGTCATTACACCAAAGTGGTTCCCAGTCTAGAGGGAGAGACAGACAGTAAACCAAGAATTCTACAAATAGTTATTTCACTACCACGGCGATAAATGCTGTAATGGAGAAGTGCAAGGAGCTTTGTTTAAGCTGGCTGGGAGACTCAGTTGGGGAAGGGAAGGAAAATGTTTCCCTGAAGAAGGGTCCTTTATGCTGAGCTCTGTGGGTGTCTGTTCATGACATCAGCAAGTTGGGGGGGGGGCTGGTGGGGGAGGGACAAATGTCCTTCATAGACCCAGAGATATCAGACTGCTGCCATCCCCTCCACACCCCACAAATGGCCAGCCACCTGTTCCCCTTAATGCACAGTGTGATCTGGTCCCCTTTAGCTTGATATTTTTCCATAAGGTTGGCTGTCAAGAAATTGCTTTGATTGCTCTCCTATGGCTTTGGCTAAGGATTGGCCAGATAGTCAACGTTTTAGGCTGCGAGGGCCAATCAGCCTCTTGCAACTATTTAACTCCATGGCAGTGGCACAAAAGCAGCCTTAGATGATATGTATATGAATGAGTGTGGCTATAAGCTAATTCCAATAAAACTTCTTTTACAGACACTGAAATTTCAACTTCATGTTCGTTTTACATGTCATGAAATATTATTCTCTGGACTTCCCTGGCAGTCCAGTGGCTAAGACTCTGCGCTCCCAGTGCAGGGGGCACAGGTTCGATCCCTGGTTGGGGAACTAAGTCCTGCATGCCGCATGGCATGGCCAAAAAAAAGAAAAAGAAATATTATTCTCCTTTTGATTTTTCAACTGCTTAAAAATGTAAAAACCATTCTTGGCTCATGGGCTGGCCATATTAAAAACAAATGAGGGACTAGATTTGGTGGCTGCAGTTTGCCAGCACTGACCCAAACCGTATTTCCAGCTACCATACAGACATCGCTCTCCCCTGCCTGCTCCATAAGCCCCCCAAAATTAACATCTCCAAAACTCAAGCTCATCACCCCAATGAAATCAACTCCTTCTCCTGATATTCTGATTTTTCTGTTAATAACCGAGAGTGTCTGTTCCTCCGGAGATGTTAGGACAGAAAAAAAGGTACGGGGACTACTGTTCCAGAGCCATGCTACGCTGTTGTAACTTCTAAAACCCACTGGGCACATTCGCGTTTGCTCAGCTTCCACCCCGCCTTTTTCCTCCTCTTCACCGCCAAACTTCTCCTAAGACTTGTGTCTACTCCCTGTCGCTGTTTCATCACCTCCCACTCCTCACCCCCTCCAATCTGGCTTCCACCTCATCGCTCCACAAAAAACAGCTCCCACAAAGGTCACCGATGACCTCAGTGCTGCTAAATCCAAAGGACATTCTTCAGTTCTCATCTTACTTGCAACTGACACCGTGGACCACTCTCTCCTTCTGGAAATACTCCTTCTGAGTCTGACTGCCCATTCTCTTTCTCCTTTGTACACCTTCCCTCTGCTACCTAGCTCTGACCTGTTGGAATTTCTGAAGGCTGAATCCAGGGCCTGTTCATCTTCTCCCTTGAGCTACCCTCCTCGGACGATCATGAATCTATAGCTCCCATCCCCACCTCTCTCCTGAGCTGCAGACCAACCATCTAGCTTTCTACCCAACATCCCCTCTCAGATGTCTTAAAGCACCTCAAAAAATCATCCACTCATCCAACTACCCCCACTCAATTAATAAGAGACTACTAAGCACTTGATGTCCGTCAGACACCATACTGGTTGCCAAAGACACAAGGTTGAGTAAAAAGAGACAGAGTCCTGCCCTTGGGGGGCTTACAGTCTGCTGGGGGAGATACATAATGACCACACCTTCACACCTCAGGTTCCCCACAGCTAGTCTGTCTACCGCACTGGCCCTTTCACATTGCCCTTTCCCAGGATCAGCGCTTCCATCTGTCTAGTTTCGAAAGCCAGAGGTAACCTTGACACCTCCCTCTCCCTTGCCAAAGCCCCACAGCCTACCTTCCAGTCTTGAAGGTAGACATCATTCCTCCCCATCCCCACTGCTGCTCTCCTAGTCCTGGCCACCACCATAACTCTTGCTGAACCACTGGTACATCCACTGTGGCCCTAATCCAGTCTCCACATTTCAGCCAAATGATCTGTCCAAAGTAAAACTCAACCATGCCGCCTCTTACCTCCCCTTCCTGTAATGGCACCAATTAAAATATTTCTAAGTCTGTCTAATTAAAGTATTCTAAGAATATTTCTTAGAGTAAAGGTTGAGAGCTGCTCACCAAGACCCCACATGCCCTCGCTCACCCCTCTGGCCTTGTCTCCACACACAATTCATCCCACACCACACTCCAGCCTCCCTGGACTGTTTCAGCCCCTTGTTGTCATCATGCTTCTTTCCCACCTTGAAATGCACTCCCTCAGTTGGGAATGCTGCTATCCCCTCTCTCTGCCTGGGTGTCTCTGACCGCCCCCCCCCCACACCTCCCTTCAGATCTCAGTTCCACCAATTGCTTCACAGCAAAGCCTTCCCTAATTTCTCTGCCTTGGTCAAATGTTCCTGTTAGAGCCTCAGACAGAACCTTGGACCACCCCTCATGGCATTGTCACACTGCAATTTACATCTGAAGGTTTACTACTTTCATTAATATTTGCCTCCCCGGGAGCTCCCAAGGGTAGGGATTCTGTCTCTTTTTATTAAAAATTCTGTTGTCAACAACTAGCACGGTGCCTGACAGAAAGTAAGTGTCCAGTAATTATTCGTTAATTGGATGCATAGTTGGATGGATGGATGGATGGATGGACAGGTGGACGGATGGTTGAATGAATGCCATTACGCTGCCTGAAGCATTTTTCCTATCCACCCTTCAAGGTCAGGTCAAATGCCACCTCCTGCAGGAAGCCTTCCCTGATATTCTTGGTGGAAATTCACCTCCCTCTTGTTTATATGTATGTGCTGTGTGTTAACTCTGCTACAGTATTGATTGCCTTTTACCTTGTGTTCCTGTGTTCACAGCTATTGTCCCTGTGGTCTGGGTGTTTCTGGAGATCCAGGACCAGGCTTGTTCATCTTTGCATCTCTCACTTGGCATGGTTCCTCAGGCATGAGAGGCGCTCAATAAATACTCAGGGAATTGATGTCTTTATACAGTCCAGGTTATTCTAACTCTGACAGTGATCCATCCTTGAAACATGATGTTGTAACCACAGAGGGAGGCCGAGCAAGGGAAACTCCCTGCCACTTCCACCCTTGTCATTTCACGGCTCCTCTTTCCCTGGAAGTTACTAGCCACCCAAAAGTCTTCTCTTTCCCAAGCTCACTTCAAGACTTAATGCAAAATTTCCATCCTTGCTCACTATTACTTTTGTGAGTTGTTAGTGGTTCAGCAAGTTTATTAACAAGTTTCTTCACTGTCTAGGGATCCATTTTATTCTGCCTGCTGATTTATTACATTTAATTTTTCTAAGAATTCCCTTACCTGTGTTTTTTATCAACAGCTGTGTTTACATGGTCTTAATTACTTCCTAACTGTATATATCCATCTCTCTCCCTTAGTTTTTCTTGCTAAACTCTGACTACTAAAATAGAAAGACAGTAACTCAGCTTCCTTTCTTCCCTATTGTGATGAAAAGGGTTTTTAAAAGTTGGAATAGCTCATATGGTATACCTGTCCCTGAAGTTATAACTTCATTTAAAAAATTTAAAACATGATATTTAGCACCTTTGGTATTTTGTGATCCCAATTAAATTCACTTATTACCTATCCCTACTTTTTTTCTGTTCCCTTCAGCACTTTCATATGTACCATGAGCTCCAATCTGTCTGGCATATTGGGAGAGTAGGGTGTTCTGTTTAATTGAATATTCTGGTGAGTTGAGCTACCATAAATGGTATGTATGGACCCCCAATTTTTATAAAATTAAAAGCACGGTAAAATTTCCTTCACTGTATTGCTGGGGTAATTATTTAAAACACAAATGATGCTTTCTACATGCCAGATACTGTCTCAAGGGCTTAACACTTGTTTTCTCATTTAATCCTTTGAACTGATTTGGCTGAGGAAACCACTGCACAGAGATGCTGAGTAACCTGCCTAAGGCCACAAGGCTAGGAGTGATAGAATCAGGATTCCTGACTCTAAAGCTCTCAGCTATTATGATGGAGTTCTTGGTTTACTTTTCTCTGATGATCCAGAGGGCGCCACTCTGAGGTCCTCCAGGCTGTCACGAGGACACCACTTATCACTGTGCCGTGGCCCAGATGGTGTAGGGGCTTTTACTAGATTGTCCTGCGTTCCTTCTTGCCCTCTGGTCCCCACAGGGGCTTTGAAACTCAAGCATCATAAATAGGTTCTAAGATCCTGGGTCCAAAGGACTGTGGGAATGGAGAGGTTGGTGCATTAAGACTTGGTTTTAAATCTTAGTTCAAATCCCTTCAAAAAAAATCTAAGAAACTCAGACTACACCTGATATGGGAGACCCGGATCAATCAGTCCATCACCAAATCTTTATTAAATGCCAGGCCCCATGCTCAGTGCTGTGGGCAGCTATCCGAGCAGCTCTGGTTTTTACAGTAGAATTGTGATTTGCGGCTTCTGATGAAAAGAACTATTTATGGCATGCCAGAGCTTATGGGGTTTATGGCTGTTAAGTCTGTTTAAGCCTGCAACTGAGATTGAGGCTGTTTCTTGAGGAAAGACGAAAACAAAACCTAGGACCCATCCCTCTGTTTGGAAGTATGTAAGTTGAGCTCTCGTGTTATGAAACAGTGGGAACTGAACTGAAATTGGCTTCCCTGGGAAAAACAATAAACAGGAGGCCACTTGAGCTCACTGTTTCTTCAGGGAGAGTAAGGACAAGATTTTTTTTTTTTAAGCCCAACATTTTCATGGTATGCCTATTTTTCCTTTAAATGACTCTGAACTTATCTTGCCATTTGGAAATGTTAACTTTGGAAAGGGCAATTAGCATAGGGACATGTGGACTGATCGGGCATGTGAGGATTGTGGGGTGGGGAGGAGAAGGAGGTAATGGATTATCAAAACTCACAGGGCTGCCTGGAAACACGATGTTGGATGTACAGACCACGTTTCAAAGATGAATAGGTGAGAGTAAAGGTCTGGGGGGCATTGTACCCGCAGAGGGAGCTGGGGCAGGCCAGAGGGACATTTCACTAGAGAACCGCTTGAAGGTTTGCAGAGCTGCTGGCCTGGCTAGCAGCAGAGTGGCACCACGGGGTAAGGGCACAGTGAGATGCAGGACTTTTTTTCTTTGAGACACCACATCTCTAAAGAGGGATCTGTAGATAAACATGAGGAGCTGTGCATTGCTTAGCCTCCTGCTTAGCTGAGCAATGGCTGTTCATACGGGTTCCTGGTGTTGTTGGAGCTTAGCCTGTGTGCTCTGGAGCTAGACTGCTCAGGTCCGAATCCTTACCAGCCGTGTGACCTGGGTGAAATGACTCAATCTCTTGTGCTTCACTTTCTCCATCTGTAAAATGGGGATATTTATGATATCTACTGCAGAGGGATTTCAGGAGGATTAAATGAGAAAGGAGGTGCAGTCTGTTTAGAACAGTGCTTAGCACATATCAAGAGCTTAAACAAGTGAGCTGTTGTTGTTATTATTATTACTATTACAAAGTACTCCACTGTGTGGCTGTGAGGGACAGAGTTAGGGGACGAGAGCTAGGCAGGTTTCAGGACTTCTACTTATCTGAGGGAAGTTATCAGACACTGGAGAGGACTGGCCAAAAATGATGCAAAGGCTCACTGCAAAGGGGTCATGGCAGATGACTATGATGATTTTCATTTTCACTTGTCTTTGGGGGAAGTATCACCGTGATCTTTGATCATGAAAGACAACTCTATCTAACACTGTATTTATACACAGAGAAGTCAAGAAGGAAAACAAAGAGATTTCAACTTCCAACAGAGTGGTCTAAATGTAGGTAATTTCAACTACTCATTTCAAACTGCTTTTATCTTCATAAAAACAAAGATGGGGGAAGGAAAATGGAATACCACAGGTAACATTGCTGAAGAGTGATTATGAGCAAGAAGAATAGAGATTGGAATCTGAAAGACTTTTATTCGAATACTTCAAACTCACATGTCTTGGTGCCCAAGGCTTGGATAAATAAAGTGATGTACTGTCAGTGTAAATCTATATTTTAATGGTCATCATTCACATCTACATGGAGTGTGCTGGGTTTGTGAGTGCTCAGTGTCCATAAAGCCCCTCAGTGCTTAAGGGAGAGGTTTGAGGAGCAGCTACATTGGTCTGTTATTGCATGGAGAATGGGGTGTACTTCTCTGAGGACAAATTTCCTATGACTTGGCTGACAGGTCAGGATGAATACCAGGCAGGACAAGGTTAGTCCATGTATTTAATTCTTGGAGCCAGAAGTACTGGCTGACTTCAGCTGAGGGGTAGAGAAAAGCTACAAGGAGACTCCAGGCTCTTCTTCCAGGGTCCTTAGAGCCCACGTGTGGTTGACTATACCCTTGCAGAGGCAGAGAGCTCTGTGAAGCCAGAGAGCTGTGTTGCACTCGGAAGAGAAATTTGTAGGCTTCTTGGGAGCTTAGAACATATGCTAGCCAGATCAGAAAGGAAGCATCCAGATTCTGACAAGTCTGTCCCCATAGAGGCCAGGGGGAGCTGCAGCCTCAGGAAGAAGTGGAGGCTAATATGGAAACAGGCCTGCCAGGAGATGACCCTGCAACATCCACAGCACCCACATCCCTACTTCTGGCAATAGAACCTGGTCTAGAATGATGGTTATTCGGAGACCCTGAGAATGGAGCCTCAGATCGTAGTTAGTCCTGACAGTAATTGGTGCAATCTGTTTGTTCATTGTGTAACTTTTATATGGTGCTTTGTGACCACGGCATCTGGAAATGGGAAACATCTTTGATCATGCTTCATTTCTAGCCACTACCTATGATGTGAGGTTGCCCTGGAGTTGTTCAGTGCACAACCTGCACATCCTTCCATGGTGGTGGCCCAGGTCCTATATTTTGGGTGGAAGTTTAATAAATTAAACCTAAATATAGAAAAGAGAAATATAACACCCATTATTTTCTCTCCTTCTTCAGAAAGATTCTGAAATTTACCAAAAGCAACCAGTTCTGCTTTCTATTCACATCAGTGAGTGAAAACCCACTATTTGTGTAGTCTACGTTTAGAGTAAATTTCTTGGGTGGGGGAATTTTATAATCATCTAGCCTGTAATCGATATCTCAAGGGAGATACTTTACCCCTGTGGAAATTTCCATCTCTGACTGCTGCTCTGTCCACAGTGCTCACTGACTCTTCCCACAGATTGGCAGGGTTCTGGGGGCCTCTCCATTTGGACCTGTCTACTGTGGGGGCACAGAAGCCTCAGAATGGCCCTGATGTGGCGGCCTGTGGTCAGGTAGTTCACTGTGGCCTTTCTCTATGGCAGTGTTGCCAGTTCTACTTATTTTTATTCCACTAAAATGTGTAGTAAGCCTATGGCTCAGATGAAATTTGGCCAGCACTGGACTTTCTCATCAGTACAGTAGGAGGCTGTGGCCAGGACATTTTCCTTTTTTAATCTTAGACTTTAAGCTATTAGGCTATTATTTATAAAAATGTCCTCAAACCAAAAACTCACCTCTGATTTTTCATCAGATCCCAGGAAGTAGCCCCCATTACTACAATGCCTATTATAGAAAATCCATCCAGTTAGAGTTCTGGAAAATTCAAAATACTCTGTTTTTTTCTGTCATAATGGGAACCACAGCTGGGCTCAGTCCCTCTCACCTTATTTTTCTTGGTCCATCTTTCACCTCTCAAACCCCAGCATCAGGTGGAGGCTGAGGAGGCTTGTGGCAGCACCCGTGGGGCCAGTGTTTCCAAGCTTCTCAGCAGTTCATGGGGGGACCACAGGGCTTTGGAAGGAATCATCAGTCCCCTCCTAGCCCCAGCTTTTGAAGTGAACTCAGCTCCAGCCTGTCCAGGGATCTGCATTTTCATGTCTTTAAATAATAACATGGGCTTGCTGCACAGACACTGAAACATTCATATCTGGTGCCTTTGCTTTCTTTTGTATAATCTTAAAGAGCTTTGATGCCCTCTGAAGAAAAGTGCTATAGAAATCCAAGTCTTTCCTCTTACTTTCAGGAAATATGTACAAGATTCTAGACACAATATTTCAGATGCTTGCATTCTTCTTCTTCTTCTTCTTCTTTTTTTTTTTATAAACAAGGACAGCTGTCAGATATCTTTCCTGTCCTTCTCAACCTAATTTGCTGTCCTCATCAAAAAACTTTTATATTGAAAATTTTAAAAAAAAAGGCGTTGAGGGCAAGATCACTTGGGAGCCTAATGGGAAAGGCTGAGTTTGTACTTACATCCTTATGCAGTGGGGAGCCAGCAAAGGTCTTTGAGCAAGGGCACAGATCGAGATCTCTCCAGGAAAAAAAGCATAATAGCTACAGAGGAGGGGAGTGAACAGGGAAAACAGGAGAGAAGTTTTGGGCAGCTGAGAAGGTGCTGGGTAAAGAGAACAGATGAAGGACATGGGGTGCTGATGGTGGTACTACCGAGAGTGCTGACGAGCCGGGGCCACCAGGAGAGATGAGGACTTCAGCTTGAGTTGCTCTCTGTGAAGACGTCCTTCACGCAACTAGAAATAAAAACTTAATAAAAGTGGAAGCAGTAACAATCACTCACATGTGTACAGACTACATAGTAAAGAAAACACCTTAACTAAAAAAAAAAAATTATTACTTTAAGTCTGGTGCTACAGGAGTTTGTGCTTGAATTGAGACAACTTGGGTAGCCATTCAGTAAACACACAAACTGCCCCAGGAGGATACATTGTCAACAGAATAGCAACCATAGAACCAATATATAAATAGAAAAGTGAAAACCTTGTTGTCATATTGAAGTACAGGGCAGTACTTTTGGGAAGCAATCATGAGGTGGATATTAGGTGGGCTGTCAGGTGTGTATAGTGTTTGGGGCAGAGAGGGGAATTTCTACCTCTGTTTCCTCAGCTTGGGCAGTCTGCCTGGAAGAGGTGGACTATCCCCACTTGATCTGAAGATTGCCATTTTGGACGTTGGGTTTCTCTCCTTCCTTTATAATTTTGTTGTTCAGTTCTTATAGTTTCAGGTTAATCATTGTTGAGTTGGGAGCTGACATTCTGGTTACTGGGTGCCAGCCAAAGCTCTAGACAGCTGTTTCTTCACTGTCAGGTCCTGTTGCAGCCACACCGAGTTGGATATCAGAGTCCCAACAAGTATCAATATAAGGCTGATGGTGTCTTTTTTCTTTTTCCTTTGGGCTAAAGTGAGAAATGGGCAGGCTGAAGACTTGTGGATAAACGTGGCAGATTATGCCCTATAATCTCTGCTCCCTCCCCAAGCCCCACTAAAATGAAGGCAAAGAAAAGGTATAAGCCTACAAAGACAAAGAAAAAATGGAGAGAAAGTGACACCAGACAAGAAATATCAACAATACATGAAGAGTGGGGGGATTGAGTGCTGTCTTGGCAGAGTGGATAATGCCCACAGAGGGGAAAGCTAAGAAGAAGCAGGCCAGCTTGCATCCAAAAATAGTTGGACGGCTCAGGAATTGGAGGCACCAATCAACTCTCAAAGCTGGGAGCGGGTGGGAAGGAACATAGGAGGAAAGGCTGAAGGTTTATCTCAGGAGGTCTCTTTTCCCAGTCCAAACATCCAGACAGCTGTTCCTCTTCTGTTCCAGCAGGAAACAGGAGACTTAGTACCCAGGTAATTGAACCAGGGAATAGCAGGAAACAACAGAGAACAGCCCTGAGCTGGATGGAAAATGGGGGATAATGTCTAAGTGTCCTTACTGGGTGGCTCATAGGATATTGACCCATAAATGCCCACTCCCTCCAAGCATGGGATTAGAGCATTCCTCTAGATATACAGACTTCCCCAAGAGGAAAGTCACAGATTCTGACATGTGGGGAATCCCATGATGAAATGGTTGGTTCCTGCTTACAAACCCCACAGTGAAGCCACCATCCAATAAGCCCTTCACTTGGGTTCAGAAATCCCAATCACTTTGTAGTGCATTTTCCATATGTGAACAGACAGCTAAGATCAGCAGGAATAAATTACACCCTAGAATTGATAGCCTAAGAGATGAGAAGATAGAATAGCTATGGAATAAGACCAGGATGTTATCAAGGGGAACGCAGCAGAAAGAAAATAGAGAATGGGATCAGAAGATAAAATTCGGGAAATTTTGCAGAAAATAGAACAAAAAGACAAAAATCCAGAAAATAGAGAAAATGCTGCAAAAATTAGAGGATTAAACCAAGCAGTCCAGCATCTGACAGTCAACTAAAACAGGGGTTCATAGCCTTTTTTTTTTCCACAGACCCCTCTGGCAATCTGGTGAAGCTTACAGACCCCTTCTCAGAATAATGTTTTGAAGTGCATAGAATACATAGAAGTAGAAAGGAAGGCAATTACATTGAAATACAGTTGTTAAATTGTTAGAAAGTGACATAGTGATATAGTAATATATGCTTTTTATGAACACACTAAAAACAAGACCTAGAGGTGGATGTATTGTAATTTTGAGTTAGTGATGAGCATAAAAGATACTTCACAATACCTGTGTTGACATCATGTGAGTTACTGGGCTGAGATCATTTTAGACAGGGCATCCCTAGGAGACAAGAGTCCAGAAAGTTTTGGTGGGCCTCTGTTTTGCTTCCTGGTTATCCCTAGTCTTGATATCACCCCTGCCTGAAGTTGTTTACAAGTCCTCTCCTTCATCCCTTCCAAGAGCTCTTTACCAGTCCCTTGCTTTTGCTAGCAAAGCGAGCTGCTGATGTTCTTGTTTCCCCTCTATGTGGTCCTGGTGCAGCCGTCAGTCGTGCTGCCTGGACTCTCTCATCACACCACTGAGCCAAGAATGGTGTCACATCCCTGGACACAGAGACTCATCCAAAGGGTGGACACATAGAATCCAGGCTTATTGGGGACCTCCCATGGAATCTTCTGATTGGAGGTGGAAGGCTAGTTTTCCTTAATTTTAATTCATTAAGGGTTTATGTCTAGTGTTGCTAAGAACAATTTTCTCTGATATGTGGAGAGAAATTCTCTGATATAAAAGAGAAAGGGAGGGCTTCCCTGGTGGCGCAGTGGTTGAGAGCCCGCCTGCCGATGCAGGGGACACAGGTTTGTGCCCCGGTCCGGGAAGATCCCACATGCCGCGGAGTGGCTGGGCCCGTGAGCCATGGCCGCTGAGCCTGCGCATCCAGAGCCTGTGCTCCGCAATGGGAGAGGGCACAACAGTGAGAGGCCCGCGTACCGCAAAAAAAAAAAAAAAAAAGAGAGAAAGGGATTATAATAGAGGCACAATGAGATTGAGATGGAGAGAGAGAAAGAGAAGGAAGAGAGAGAGTAAAAAGACGTGTCAAGTGAGATGAACACATCTGAGATTCAGATATAGGGAGGAGAGGGAAGAGAGAGGAGAGGAAAAGAGAAAGGCATTTTCTAGGTCTTTAGTGGGTTTGTACTTTCTGTCCTAGAGCTTTGGTTCCTGGAACTCTTCTTTCCATTCTGTGAGTCACTCCAGTATCCTTCTCATCCATGATAGCCAATAATTCCCTTCTTGCTTAAGTCAATTTGAGTTGACTTTTTGTGACTTGCAAACCAAAGGGTCCTGACTACGCATCAGGTATCTGCACGCATTCTCAGGTGTCAGGATTTGCTTTCAGAACCCCTCTTTCTCCCTGTTGAGGCCTCTGCTGCCCTAGAGCACACAGCACCCGCCTCAGGCACCCTCCAAGCTTCCCAGCATCCTTCCTGGGGCCCTCCTCAGGCACACTCTCCACAGAGCTATGCCTGGACCATCTACTCTGATTCCAAATTGTCATTTGTTCATTTATTTAGCAAGTGTTTATTGAACATAAACATTGGTGGAAACACAGCAACCAGTAGAGTGGAAATAAGACATATCTAAGAATCAATGTAAAAAGTAATTCATTTCTTAAACTAAAAGCTATGAGAGGTCAGAGGAAGGAGTGACCATTGGAAAGGCTCTGTGGGTGTTGTGGATGGGCTGAGAGGTGGGATTGGGACAATGGAATTGCAGGAAAACGTGTGAGCTCAGTGGAGAGCATGAAGCTCTGGGAGGAAGAGGCCCAAGCAATCACAGTGGAAGCTGGACCTGCACAGAGCTGTGGGGAGGCTCAAACAAGGTGCTGAAGATGCCCATCCTCTCCAGTTAGGTCATCAGATAGTCTACTTTCAGCCTGAATGTTAATGCCTGGAGGAGAGCTTTACATATCAGTATCTTAACAGTATGACGAGTCTTCAACCCTCTACCCTGGGGATTGGCTAAGGGAGTAGTTTCAGGCCTGGGAGGATGGGGGAGCTTATTGCTTTGGGAACCTGGGAGCCTTGTCGCCACCCTGCACAGTGCTCCTTCCACACAGGGCTGGCATCACCTCTGCAGTGGTGCTTGGCCAGGTCTGGGTGAGGGCAGAGAGGCTGCTGAAGGAGGTGGTTGCCAGTCTGCCTGCCTTCCTGGGCAAAACCCTGCCTCTTGCCCCTCCCCTTCCTCCAACTGGAATTTTCCACGGGAAGGTGGAAGCATGGCTTTTCCCCTCTTTGATACCACTTCATGGCACCAATAAAATGGGCTAAGATGGGTTGGCTCCCCATGAGATAAGGAAGATAACTTTGTTTTTATCTGGTTCTGGGGAGGAAAGATTCAACCTATTTCTCTGTGTATATATCTCCCCAGAAAGCTTTTCTCTGTAGGATAACTTGATGCAAGTAGATCAGATCACTTTTCCAGCTTCTCTTGAAACTAAATCATCCTGGAAAAACAGAGTATTGAGGTTCAATGTTGTTGTTACTCTTTTTTTTAAACCTCTGTTACTCTTAGGGTTTCAACAACATAATTAAAGCAGTTTTAAAATAACTTGAATAAGCAAACCCTCTTCCTTCGGTCCAGACTGAAACTGTAGCAAATATGAACCTGTCAAATATCCTCTGCCCCCATCTGGATTTTCAGGTCCTGGAAATTGGTTATTATATTTCTTTGCCTGAAAAGACTAAACACTTGTAGGTGTTAAAAGTAAAAGGAGTGGCTTTAAGACCCAGGAGAAGGCCCTTCTCCTCCAGAAAGCTTCCTGACCATGCCAGTCTTTCTTCAGACCTTCTTGAAAATCAAGTACAGTGGTGATGATGATGATGGTGATGACAATGACTATAATAGATACAATCATTTGACAGCCTGTTATTGTCCAGGAGCTCTGTGTGTATTATCTCATTGAAATCCCCACAGAGGCCCCATGATGCTTTCCAGATACAGAGGTTCCTGCACACAGAGCATACATTTAAAGGAAAACAGTAGAATGATTTATCAAAAAATCTTCTCTTCCATTATCAATCACTGAAAATTCTTATATTAGAAGGTTTCTTGGTTTTCAGAGTAAACTCTCTTAAAACATAAATGCCTTTGGGAGGGGTCTACCTTTGTTATTAAATTAAATAGTTTTCTCCAAGATTTTCCAAGATGTCTTTCAGCTAAATAGTCTTCTTCCCCTAGTTCAGAGACAAGATAAAGTTGACAGAAATTTTAGCTTTTCCCTGATAAATTTTTCTTACAAGTTTAGCAGTGGCAAATGCTCAAACATTAAGGGAGAAAATAGGAACTGGGAATTTCTACCTGTTTTTCCCCATTGCCTCATTGTGACCCTCTACCCAATTGGAATCACAGTCCAGTTCTCTAGAAAATATGAGAAAGGTGAGATTTCTCCCCAGTCCCATCTTCCCCTAACTCCTAGGTCTGTGTCACCAGTGAATAAATGACCCTTTTCATATTTTAATGACTAAAGGTATGAATGACTGACTGTATGTGGTCAGGCTGAAACATCTCGAATAAGCACACATCAAATAAATATCCAGAACCCCCTGAATGGGCAAATTTCAGATGGACAGACCACCGCAACTTAAAGTTTTCATAATTGACTGGGTCTGCTGAGGTGAAGGGCATGTGAAACAGGAATGCCATGGGCATGAAGAAGCCCTTTTCCTCTCTACAGAGAGGAACTCATAAAGAGGTATCATAAAGTGGTTGAGAGCATGTACTCCTAACCAGATAATCAGTCATTTAACTGATTAGTGTTTGTCTTAAGAAAATTGCCTTTTCTGTGACTCAGTTTTCTTATCCCTGTAATGGGTATAGTAAGACTGCTAGTTTGTTCTCAGATGCATCCCTGCACTTCCTCTGCTCTCTTCTGTATCATAGGAGAACTTGTTTCCCAGATCTTTCGCCCTCTGGCTTCTGTGAAGTTTCAGTCAATAGGAGCCCTTGAAAGAAAATTGCTTGAAATGAGGGCAGGAAGAAGAGAGAAGCCAGGGTGTTCTCCCTCTTTCCATCTCTGCTTCTTGTGGAGTGCTGGTAGTAAGTAGTTGTGTCTCCTCTGTGGTTCCAGTGCCCACCAGTCAGCCCCTCCCTCCATGGTCTCAACTCCTACATGCAGTCATCATGATATTTCTTATTCCTGACAGTTGGTCCCAATTTTCAGGCACTGGAAACACTATGTTCTCCTATTGTCTCTCTAGCATCAGAATTGGTGCTGCTTCCTATTTTTGCTACTCTCTGAGCTGCCTCACAGCCCCCGGTTTGGCCTCTCAGCAGTTCTGTCACATGCGTAACTAACTCCTTATATTCAATTCCTTCCATTTGAGATACTTAGAGTGGTTTGCATTTTCCTGGATGGACAAACAGTTACAGATACCAAACCCACAAGGCTATTGGGAGGATTAAGTGAGTTAAGGTCTATAACTGTTTAGTGTATGCCCTGGAACATAGCAAGTGCTCAATAGTGGTAGCTATCAACATTGACCTTCTCAGCAGTGATTCTGAGAGTACAGTGTATGGATTATTATTATTTTACTCTTAGTAGTTACAACAGGATATCACTTAAAGCAGAGAAATCTGAAATGGGCATGCCTGCCAGGGAAGACTATTGAGTGTCTCTGGCTCATGTGCAGTTTCCAGTTTCCATAGAAACCAAGCAGAGAAGATTTGCTAAAGGAAGTCTAGAAAATAAGTACACTCAGGTCTGTATGATTATGTCTCAAACCCTTTAACACACAAACTGACTCTTATTACTATTATCTTATTGTCTCTTGATAGCTTTTTTTCTTATAAGATGCAATAGACACAGATTCTTTCTCTATGTAGAGGATGGCACAAAGTATAGGATTTCTTTGCCACAGCACAGTCTCTATCACATCCCCAACAGTAGTGCCTCCGAGGCCACTATTATTGTGTTTATCTGCCAGATTGCCACCTAAACCCAGCTCTTGCCATTCTGTGAATATTTAGAGGTTGTTTGTTGTCTGCTGTCAAGATACAGGAGAAAAGAACCAAAAATACTAGTTTAAGCAAAATCCCAGAATGGAGAGAGACAAACTGAAATTCCAGTTAACATCCTGGCAATGAGACCTCAGGTAGAATGGAAATATTAAATTCCCCTACACAGAGAGGAGATGGGGATTCTTGGGTCATTTGATTACAGCCCAAATCCTTGGAATCCCTCTTTAGAGCCATCAGAATTGGTGGCAGGAATGAGGGAGACAGCTCTGAGTCAGACCTGCCAGAATTTGAATCAATAACCAGGCAATCTTGCTTCAATTTCTAAGCAATTTTAAATCTTTTCTTTAAAATGCCTTTGAGGAGAGAGGAACTGAAGTGTTGGGAGGGAGATGCAAGCAACTAGAATACCAAAGTGAACTTCACCACTTTTCTGTGCAAAAGCAGGCTCGCAGTTGTCCATCAGAGGACTCTTTGGCGTGCTGGGGAGACTGGGCTCAGTTATGGCTGCTCCTAGCATGCTGGCCTCCCTGGAGTGGTTCACCATTGGTAAGTGCATACTTAGCTCAGCTGGGTAGTACACAGAGAAAATAAAAACAAGCACAGGGAACAAGTCCCTGTGAAATAATAAGAAATATATATATTGGTCTTTGTCCCCAGTTCTTGACACAGAACCCCTAAAACCCTTCTAAATAGAGGTGCTAGGAGAATCTTTTGTTCTGACATTTAGTCTCTGACCCCGGTTCCTGACATAGAGCTCCTAAAACCCTTGTAATTTCCTGAGCGATAGGAGTGTCTAAAACTGAGCTCCTAAATCCCTTGGAATTTCCTGGGTGATAAGAATGTCTTCCTTTTTTTTTGGCTGCATGTGGGCTTTCTCTAGTTGCGGCGAGCCCAGTCTACTCTTGGTTGTGGTGCGGTGGCTTCTCTTGCGGTGGAACACGGACTTTAGGCGCACGGGTTCAGTTGTTGTGGCGCATGAGCTTAGTTGCTCTGTGGCATGTGGGATCTTCCCAGACCAGACCAGGGATGGAACCAGTGTCCCCTGTATTGGCAGGCGAATTTCTTAACCACTGTACCACCAGGGAAGTCCCAAGAATGTCTTTTGTTTTAAAGTGGTGGCTCCTGGTGGGCTCCTGCAGGGGGCTGGTCACCAGAAAGACCAAGCTATGATTAGAAGCTTGAAACTTTTAGCCCTACTCCTCCCACCTCCCCGTTCTCTTGAGAAGGGAAAAGGAGAGGGGTTAGAAATGGAGTTAATAATTGATAGTGCTTATGTGATGAAGCCTATAGAAAAATTGCAACAGTATGGGTTTAGAGAGCTTCCGGATTGGTACACATCCATGTTGTGGGACGGTGATGCATCCAAACTCCAGACGGACAGAAGCTCTTGCACTCAGGACCCTCCCAGACCATGCCCTATGTATCTCTTCATCTGGTTATTCACCTGTATCCTTTGTCACATCCTTTATTATATAATAAACTGGTACACATAAGTAACTATTTCCCTGAGTTCTGTGAGCTGTTCTAGCAAATAATCGAATCCTAGGCGGGGGGTCATGGGAACCTCTGATTTGTAGTCAAGTCAGGCAGAAGTTGTGGGTAACCTGGGGACCTAACTCTTGTAATTGTAATTGGTGTCTGAAGTAGGGGCAGTCTTGTGGGTCTGCACTAACTCCAGTTAGTATCAGAACTGAATTGAATTGTAGGCTACCCCATTTAGTGTCACAGAGAATTGCTTGGTGTGGGGAAAAAAACCCCACACATCTGGTGTCAGGAGTGTTGTGACCGTGGTAGTAGTGTGAGAGTGAAGAAGAAACCCAGGAGTGTGGTTTTTCCATTATAGCCCTCTGGAAGGCATGTGAATGGATTGCAACCTGGCTATGGATGACTGGGCGGCAGAGTGGAAGGAGTCTAGGCTTGGTGTTGGAAACTCTGGGGCCGTCTTGGTTCAGCCATTTTTGAGCCATGTGACCCTGAGCTAATCACATCATTCATTCATGCATTTTTCACAAGGGGCTTGGGACAGAGTATATGGCTCAGTGCAAAGCATTTGCCAAAATAGGAAGAGCTCGCTTGTGAGGAAGCACATGATATACGTAAAAACACCAGAACCATCCATCAATCAGCATTTATTGAACACCTACTCTGAAACCAGTAGTACTATAATAATGACATTGTAAAAACAACCCAGAGTAGCTTTTCCACATGGGCTAGCTATGGAAGTGGGTGAGAGAGAGCTAATGTTTCCCTGATGGCAGAAAAGAGGAACTCCACATCAGAACCACAAACTCAAAGCCTCCTATCAACCTCTCTCGAGCCCCCACTTGGCAGAGCCCCTCCCAGCCATCTCTGATTGCTCTTCTAAGGGTCACTCTTCCACCCATGGCTTTTGTGACCACAGACAAGAGTGTTGTCTGTAGTTAGAGTTCTTAAAAGCATCCAGCATTTCCCCTATGCCTATGCTTCTCACCAGGAGCCTAAAAGTCAAGTGCTTTCTTGCTGCACTTCGTTTTTAAAGAAGGGCAAGTCCTCTCCTTATGGTTGAGGTAAGGAATATGGAATTGCAGAGGGAATATAGGAATGAAAGTTTCCATCAGGCAGACCTTGGTTGCCATGGCATCCCACGACTACTTAAATTACTAAGGGGGAGTCATCCCAAAAGGGGCAAGGAGACTCTCAAACGTGCTATCATTTATGTTCCTTCATTGCAAAGTTCTTCCCAATTGCCAGTGAGCTAATCCTCCCAACAGGCCTGATGAGGTGGATCAATGTTATTATCTCTTGTAGAGCTCAATATTATTATCCACTTTAGGGCTCATTATCTTATCAGCCCAATTACTCTATCTTTAAAGTCTCATCAGTGTCCTCGTACAGCAATACCCCATTTTGTGATTGTGAGTCTGTGTTACCTGTGAAACACTGGATCTGCTCCTCCAAGAGAGGCCAGAGCCAGGGTAGGTTGTACAAAAGACACCGTGGGGCTGCATAGCATCAGCATTTAGTGTTACTCAAATGCGAGGACTCTTAAGTTGCTGGGCAACAACTCAGAGGCCAGGACCACCTGCCCACTCACTTGGTGCCCTCAAGAAAGTCACTTCTTTCTGGGATTCTGTTTGTGCATCTCTTGAATGGGGATCAGGATAATTCCCATCTCTCTTTGACCTACCGTTTCTCTTTCACAGAGTTGTTAAGATAACATGAGACCATAGCTGTGAACATCCTTTGGAAGGAAATGCTGTATAGAAATACAAGAAGTAATAATGATGGCACGTATCAAAGCAATGATATAATCAACTTTGTTTCTTTTAAATATTTGGACTCCAGAGTACAAAGAAATGGGCCCAATAGCATGTCTAGCTGGCTGGTTTCAACAGGATGAGAAAGTCTGCCCATGTGGTACATGATGAAATTAGGACTTGCTTGAAGTCACCCAGTAGGGCAAATGACAAGGTCTAGAAGGCAGAATCTCATAAGGTAACCAACTTGTCCCAGTTGGGTTCACCCAAAAGTGAGACAGAGACTTTTGGTCAATGTCTGGTGGATGATGCCTGAACATCAGAGTCCCTGGTGGTCACCGAGCCCATCTTCCCATCACCAAGACCATTCTGGAGATTCTCCTTTTCATACAGACCCTGAGGAAAATAATTTCATAGCCTCTGTGAGATGTCCTGAGGAATGAAGGGGTCATGGAGTTCACCTTTATTAATGACCTGCTTTCCTCAGTTTGTCAGTCTCTGCCTTCAAATACCTGCTTCAGGGCCCTGGCACCACCCAGCTGCCTTGTCACATCTACACTAGCTCTGAAAATCTACCTGGACCACACACACATAATTATATGATCATGTTCTCTCACTAGGAAAGTTCAGGTACTTTATCAGAAGAAAAATAAGTATTTAGGATCTTAACCACTTTGCCAATTTGAGGACAGTATCCAATTATTGATGTCCCCCATATTTCTTCTAGGGGTTTCCGTATGTATATGGTTTAGTCCAAAGTCATGTGACCTTTTCAGGGTTGTATCTTGACTTCTATAGTCTCAAGTGGGAATTTGAAGTCCAATATCTGCATCATAGAGGGAGGGACTTCAGGGGCAGTAGAAGTAGCCCTCATATGAAGTCTCTGTGGCACTTCCTATGTAAAGTAAAACAAGCTCCCCACCTTTCTCAGGTGTGCAGGGAAAATGAATTTCCTCTTATGGGAAACAGCTTTGAGAAAGAGCCAAGAGGTCCTGTTGCTTTATCAGTCCCTGGGCCTTGGCGTTGTCATCCATCCCTGACCTCCATCCTGGGGGAGAGCTTGTAGGGTTCCTAGTACAAAGTCCTTGGGCCTCAATGTTAAAGCCCTCCGGAAGCCAGCTGGGAAGTTCAAGATGTAGGGTCCTAAAGGCATGACAAGAACAGCTGGTACTGAGAATGAATGACACATACAATATAAAGTTTTTCTCTTAAAAGAAGCATAACCTGAAATCATTTTTTCCTTGCTGTAAAAAGAAAAAGAAATACAAGTAAGCTGAAGTGAGACTAGACTGGATTAGATATATTGAGAAGACCTCTTTGATAAGAATTATTGTGATTGGGATTTAAGAGGCAAAGAATTGAGATATGGGAAAAGACTAAGGTTTACTGGAAAACCTTTTTTTAATGTGCTTGTGCATGATACATTCTTATTTATACAGCATTTTCATCTCCTTGATCTTATTTGACCCTAACAACAACTGTGTAATGCAAAGGTTACTGGTATCTCCGTTTTACACCCAAGACAATTTGGCTCAATGATATTAAGTGACTTCAATATCTCATTGCTAGTAAGTGATGTGGCGAGGATTTGAACCTATCTCCAAAAGTTCTGCTCTTTCTGTGATGCCAAATTTATCTCAATACACTTAGAAAAGTATAACAACAGTTACAGGGAGTGTATCTATTAATTTCAGGTCTCTCCCCAGTCACCCAACTGAAGAGTAGTTAATGAATTAAACACCTGGGCCCAGGAGCACCAAGGCAGCCTGACGTGGTGTTCCTGAGAGAATGACATCATCCTATTGTTGTTTCCCCAAGATACTGCACTCTGGCTACTGAATCTAATTCCTAACAGGTGCCCCATAGGCAGGAGAGATTAGTAAATAACATTTGACCTCATGATAGAGGCAGGGTAACTGAAACAAAAGACTATCAAGGCAAAATATCTTCATTGTACTTATACTATATATCCAACATAGAGACTCAGGTTCATCCACAGTGAATGGTGAAGAAACAATATAGCAGAATATAATGTGTCATAAAGTGTGGCTGAGACTGTAGTTGCTGTAGGGGCTGTGATACCTGTGTGCCCTAGCTATCAAGGAAGGAATAAAAGAATTGATTAGGTCTTTTGACCTCAGTAGTAATACTATGGTGGTTCTTGCTGTGTGGCAACCTGCAGGCCCTCATTTATCTTTAGACTTTTGTTTTCTAGCAAAGAATCATCCTACTTGGATCAAAGACTGAAGATAAATAGCCATGTCTTGTGACCCAAGGAAGAAATGTTAGGAATTGATAGCCCAACATGGCTCAATCAATACCACCAAGCAATGTCCATTGATGGATTTTCATCTACTTACTTCTCAGAGTCAAAGCTCTCCCAGTAGAGAAGCAGTTAATACATCCTCAGTCTGTTCTCTCCTCCATTGCAACTTCTGCTGCTTCAGTTCATGCTCTTGTCATTTCGTGAATGAATTATAACCGTAATCTAAAACTAGTTTCATAACTTCTCTTTCTTCCTTCCATCCACTCTTTATATTGTTGACAGAGTTGTCTTTTTTTTTTTTTTGGCGGTACGCAGGCCTCTCACTGTTGTGGCCTCTCCTGTTGCAGAGCACAGGCTCTGGACGCGCAGGCTCAGCGGCCATGGCTCACGGGCCTAGCCGCTCCGCGGCATGTGGGATCTTCCCGGACCGGGGCACGAACCCGTGTCCCCTGCATCGGCAGGCAGACTCTCAACCACTGCGCCACCAGGGAAGCCCTAGAGTTGTCTTTTTAAGACCCATCTTAGTGTGGAAGATTGCATTCATCTCCTCAACTTCTCACTCCTCCCTGCACCTGCACCCTTTACCTCAGACTTTCTATTTCCTCCTACAAAGTGTGAGGAGAATATTTCCCCCCGCCCCCGCCCTTGATTTGGGGTTTGACCATGTGGCTTGTTTCAGCCAATAGAATGAGGTGAAAGGGATGATGTGCTAGTTCCCAGCCCAGGCTTTAAGAAGACTGGGGCATTTCCTCTTACTTATTTGTGCTTCTGCCATTACTATGAGAGAGACATTCCCACTGGGTCCAGGAAAAAGATGAGAGACACATGGAACAGAACTTCCCTAAGTTACCTTAACTAAGCCTGGCCTAGAACAGATTTCCAGCCAAACTGCAGACATGTGAATTAACCCAGCCAAGATCAGATCGGCCAGTGTAGCCTAGGGCAGAGCCCTAGCTGATTTTCAGACTCAAGTATATTACATTTTTGCTTTAAGCTACTGAGATTTTGGGATGGTTTGTTATTCAGCAATAGCTAACTGATACGTTTATCATCTCATCACCTTCCTTAAAAAACATTCTAGGCCTCTTTATTGTATACAGGATAAAGGTAAAAAACCCTCAGCATGGCAAATTCCTCTCCATCCTTATCTGCCACAGCCTCTATCCCCTCTTATCATCCTATATTTGCCATTCACCAAATCTGCCAAGTATTTCCCCACCTTCAGTGCTCATCCTGGTTCCAAATCCCTGGATCATCCTCTTCTGTACCTGATAAAAGCCTGGTCATTTTTAAAGCCCAACTCTATTGTCATTTCTGCTGTAAAAAAAATATATTATTCCATATTATAATTAGTCCTTCCTTTCTTTATGCTTCTACATCACTTGATTTCTATTCTTGGGATAGCCCCCAAATACTGTATTAGAGTTGGTTGTTGTGTCAGACTAGCTAGTTGCCCATCTAAATCTATATACCCCCAATCTTCTTTAATGCTACAAATCCTGATTTTGTTCAGGATGGCCATGTTCCCAACTAGCCCTGAATGTCTCTCCCTATTTTTCAGGGCTCTGTTGCATGAAGATGAATGCAATTGTGATAGATGCAGTTATTTTTATTTCTGCCTCATCCAAAAAGCATGGCCTCCATAAAGGGCAGGAACTAAATTGTAACCATTTCTGTTTCTTGAACACTGAGCAGAGTGGTGGGCACAGTAGATCCTGATAAATGCTTGTTGAATTGAATTGAAATATTCATGACCTGAGAGCTAAAACTTTGAGGGTTCTAGGTTTGAGTTTCATCATGTTAGTGGATGGTAGCAACACCTACCCACCTGACTGCCCCCAACCTGACTTCCTTTCTTCTTCCTTTTCTCTGCCTCTGAGACCAGACCCTCATCGCACCCTAGAAAGAATTGAAAACATTGAACATTGCTAACAAATGAGTAAGAACCATTAAGAACAGTATTTTACTATCTATAAATACTAGAGTTGTGTTCTCAGCCACCTTCCTAGTCTGGAGGACAGGGTTCCAAACCAAAGATGTTTTTACAAGTTGCAGTTCATGAGCATCATCTGTTCTCCAGCTTTTCTAATGTTGCCCTTTCCTCTGATGTTTTTTTCCCTCTTTCATTTATGATCAGGTTTCTCTTCTCTTAAAACAAAACAACCCCCTACTTCTTTTTCTGACCTGTCACTCTTCCTGATGGTGATCCCTTTTTATTTTTCTTCCCTTCTCTTTTTCTATGCCTCCAATTCTTACCCATCCATTACCTTCTCAACTTGCTGAAACCTGGCTCCTGTCTCATTGCTCTGTTGTAACTGTTCTGGGTAAGGTTTCCAGTGAGCTCCGTCTTATCAAGCCTGTTGGCCCTTTCTTACTCTTCATCCTCAGCCCCACCCGCACCTGGCTGTTTGAAATAGTGGATGATGATCCACTCATAGCCCACCTCTTCTAGTATGACTGCCCTGACTATAGCTCTTGCTGAGCTCTCCTTTCCCTGTGGAAAGTATTGGGCAGTATCCACCATCTTATGGACTTATGTTTCTTCTTCTAATTCATCATAAGCTTCTTCAGATAGAGACCAAGTGTTGAGGTCTCTCTACAGGTGGAAGAACCTAACACAAATATGAGCTCATAAGTGACGCTTAATACAAGACTACTTGATTATTTTCACTCTTTTTTTTTTGCGGTACGCGGGCCTCTCACTGTTGTGGCCTCTCCCGTTGCGGAGCACAGGCTCCGGACGTACAGGCTCAGCAGCCATGGCTCAACGGCCTAGCCGCTCCGCGGCATGTGGGATCTTCCCGGGCCGAGGCACGAACCCGTGTCCCCTGCATCGGCAGGCGGACTCTCAACCACTGTGCCACCAGGGAAGCCCCACTCTTATTATTAATCAATTTATTGCTCTTCCTTCTTTCTTGATCAAATTCCATCCAAGTTTAACTTTATCTTAAGTCTGTTTTCGTCAAGTCATTTCTCCTGGCCAAAGTTAATTTATCCACCTCCAGACCACTGATGCTATTGAGGACTGTGGTAACTTAAATAATGGTCCCCCTAAATATCTATGGCCTAATCCCTCAAACCTGTGAGTGTTACCTTATATGGCATAAGAGATTGCAAATGTGATTAAGTTAAGGATCTTGAGATGGTGAGATTATTCTGGATAATTTGGGTGGGCTCTAAGTGGTATCACAAATGTCCTTATAAGAGGGAGGTGGAGGGAGGTTTGACTACAAAAGAGGAGAAAGACAATGTGACCAGGGAAGCAGAAATTGGAGTCATGTGGCCACAAGCCGAGGAATGCCGGCAGACACTAGAAGCTGAAAGAGGCAAGGAATAGATTCTCTTATGAAGCCTACAGAAGAAACCAACCCTGCCAACAACTTGACTTTACTCTAGTGAAACATATCTTAGATTTCTGGCATCTAAAACTGTAAGAGAATAAGTTTGTGTTTTAAGCCACCAAGCTTGTGGCAATTTGTTACAACAGCCCTAGAAAATGAATATAAGGACTCTTACATACCTTCTGGTGTTTGGCTTAAATACTGCCTTATTTATTTATTTTTTGATTGACTCAAATATGAGAATTTTACTTCTCCAACCATACTGAAAACTCCAAGAGAGCAGGGCTTTCTCTCATAATTTCTAGCCCAAATCTGGGCACAAAAGACTTGTTGGATTGAATTTAGTTGAATCTCTTTGATGGGTAAATCAAGTTGAAAAATGAGGCTTCAGTTGATCAGAACACAAAACCGATGGATCTGACTCAGTTATTTGTCAGGATAGTTGTGGAGAAGATTCAGATATCAGTAAGGTCTTCTACTAAATAGATGCTTTCTAAGTTTCTGTTGATTTCAAAATCCTTTGATTCCAAGAGGCTATGGTTTTTCTGAACACCAATGGGTCTTCCCCATGTTGCAGTGATGTGGCCTCCATATCACAGATATTCTCAGGCCTGAAAGTTAATGCCCTCCAGCCAGTGCTACCATTGTTTCAAGATGGAGGTTAGTTGCAACAGACCTTCTCATGTGAAAGGTATTTTATAGCTTTCAAAGTAAATATTTCCCATCTACCATCTCACTTGATTTGCAGAACAAGCCTCCAAGGAAGCATGGTGGGAACTATTTTCCTGCTGAGCAGTTGAGCTCAACCAAAGTCAAGCCAGCTGCTCAAGGGCTTGCAGGTACAGTTCTGTAGCACCAATGGCACCAAATAGCAATGGCAATCTGGAAGCAATCCTGCCAAGGAATCAGGGAGCCACAGTGAAGACAGAACCTTTGCTCTGAGAGGCAAATTGAACACTTTGTCCCTGACTCAGGGAAGTGCGAAGAGAAAAATCCTGAAGTTCGAAGACACTCACTTTGCCTCCTGGCAGACAAGCATCTAACAATCCAGGATAGAATATTGTCTCCTGTCTTCTGCTGTTCTTTGGGGTGAAACTTCTGTAGCCGATTTAAATTTCTGTTTTCTCATATCACATTAAAAATAAAGAAATCCTTCAATATATCCAATTTCCATCATTCTTGGTTTTGGCTAGAGAAATATCCTTTTCTTGGGGCCTCTATCATAAAAGTATCTGATTTACATCTGTTTGAGATTGAAATTTGAGGTGAAAGGCGTTAGGCAATTATTTCCCACTTTTGTGAGAACATCTCTCTGCAGTGAGAAAAGGAAGAAAGAGGTAATAGAAAATTTCGCTTCCATTTTCTCTAAGGCTGTGCAAAAATGTAATCCACTCAGATATCCTGTAAGCTTTATTATATTGCATTGCAAGGTATATTTAAGTAGTGTATTCATTTTAAGACAGATTTATTGAGCTACGATTCATATACCATATAATTCACCCATTTAAAGTGTATGGCTCCTTTTTTCAGTGTTTCACAGGGTTGTGCAACAATCACCACAATCTAACTTTAGCACAGTTTTGTCTCCTTTAAAAGAAACCCCATACTCATTAGCAGTCACCCCACCCCTAAGCAACCACTAATCTACTTCTGCCTCTATAGATTTCCCTCTTCTGGACATTTCATACAAATGGAATTGTACAATTTGTGGTCTTTTGTAACTGGCTTCTTTCATTTAGCATAATGTTTTTGACGTTTATTCACGTTGTAACATGTAAGTGCCATTCCTTTTTATGGCCAAATAATACACCATTGTATGGATTTACCACATTTTGTTTATTCATTCGTCCATAGAACATTTGGGTTGTTTCCACTTTTTGGCTTTTGTGAATAATACTGCTATGGACATTCATGTACAGGTATTTGTGTGGCCATGTGTTTTCAGTTCTCTTGGGTAGACACCTAGGAGAAGAATTGCTGCTGTGTCATAGGGTAACACTATATTTACCTTTTTGAGGAACTTCCAAACTGTTTTCACTATATTCATTTTGAAGGAGTTCCTGATAGCTATATGAGAGAAAGACAGACAGGGAGAGAGAGAGAGAAGAGAAGAGGAAAGGAGAAGCAGGAGGCGAGGAAGAGGGGGATATTGGATATTCATGGTGGTGGTGCCTCTGGGACCTGAGGATTATGCTCAGCCAAGAGCATCAGGTCCCAGGCCGATTGCCGTCATGGGAACTGACCCAAGTTAATCTACAGAAGTGCAGCACATCTTGAAGGGTGTTGGTTGTGCTTTGCCAAGCCAAAATTGTGGCCTAGAATTAGATCTTTCGATTGGAATAAAGATGGAACAGAGGGTTCATTTGTGACCTTGGAGCAAGATAGACCAACACATTTTGTTTGTTAGCTGAGGAGACTGCTGTAAACAAGGGACTCGTTGCCAAGGCTCTTCTCATACTAGCCGGCCCCACTCAATGGCAGGACTGGCTGGGGTGATGTTTTCTGGCCACCTTTGTCCTTTCATCTGCTTAAGCTAGTTACACTGTCACTCTGAGCTCTGGCTCTGCTTTCTCTGGCTCTGATTCCTCTGGAAAGGCTGATGTCCAGATGTTTAGGTATTTAGCAAATGCACTTTTCTGATGCCTTGGCAGGGTTACTTTCAGATGGGGATGAATATTTGAATGCTGTTTGCTGTTGGGAACATGTACACTAAAATGACCAGCAAAGTCCTTGCCTTAAACTCCCTGCATCTCTAGTTCCTTTTATAGTGACAGTTGATACATCATTTAATGGAAACTCACCAGAGAGTGGAGGGAAAGCGACTCCTGTTTTTTTCCCTTTGCCCTCTCTCATGGGTGCTTCATGAACCTCCCAGATTTTAAAGAAGGGTATTAGATGTGGGTTCCCTCAGATTATAAAGAAGGACAGAGTGCCTATTTACATCTTTTTCTGGGGTGGCATCCCCACTTTATACCACTCCTTCCCCATACATATAAAAAGTCCTACCCACTGTGTTTCTACTGCCTAGCCCATTTCTTGATGTTTTTTTATCTTTATTGAGCTAAGAAGATCTTAGAGAATATTTAGACCAGCTCACATTTTACAGGTAGATAAACTGAGGCTAGAGAGAGGAAGAAACTTTCTCAAGGCCCACAGTGTATCAAGGAGGGTTCTACCTCCCATAAGCCTTCCCACTGCCTCTCTGGCCTCAAACTTAACCCTTCACCATCCTGGGACTCTGTAGTGTTCTCCACCATTATATTCCCAACTGTCTGGCTCAGTGTCTGGCACATGTTTCAGGAGCCAGGCTTCCTGGGTTTGAATCCTGGCTCCACCATGTGCGTTCTTATGGAACTGATTTAGCCGTCTGTGTTTCAGTTCCCTTCTCTGTGAAATGTAGCTAATGATGATACTTATCTTAAAGGATACTCGTGAAAGGTAAATTAATTAGTACATTTAAAGTGATTAGAACAGTGCCTTTTACAGAGCAGGGGCTCAATAAATGTTGCCTCTTACCATTATTGTTGAATGAATGAATGAATGATTCTATGTTCATCCCCTCAGGGGTCAGTTCAATATCCTCGATTATGTCATTCCTTTTCCTAAACAGCCATTTCCTAACCCTGGGCTAGGAGGCTGGGCTAAGAAGGACAGATTTGTGGGGCTGATGTTTTTGGTTGGAGGCCTTTTAAGTGTAGCAACTCTCTTGGGTGTTGGTTCAACCCTGGGTACTCTCATGAGAATTTCACGGGGATTTGGCGCCAAAGACACAGTCTTTGAGCTCTGGATACAATTCCGTGCTTTCATTTATCACTGGTCTGTTTTATAGTAAATTTTGTCTCAACCACTTCATTCATGCAAAAGCCTTTTGGACCCTTAATATAATTTTGTGAAGGTTTCCAACTCCTTTGGGCTTTGCTTAGGAACATAGCAAACAAAGTTCTCAGCATCTCAAAGGGAGGCTTAAGCTGACAAAAATATGAATTGTAGACAACCAGAGCTTTGCTGAACCTTTCACTTCTGGGTATGCAGAGCAAGTAGTCTAACATGCTGTCATTGGGAAGTTATCTTGACCCATCATGGCCAGTGGCCTGGTTGCATCGTACATGGGGATTAGGGAGTCTGTGTAGTAGAGTATGTGGACGGTTTGCATCATAGCCACAACTCCTGAAAGCAGTTCAAATATATGACACACCCAGGGCCAGGCAGGGCAAAGGAGTGGGCAGAGAAATCTTTTCTGGCACTTTCTCATCTCTTTCTGCATCACCTGCCCATTCCTCCTCCAATTCCACGATTTCAGAGATGTCTGGAATGAAAGGGATTGGATGAAGTCATTGACCTCCTGGACAGAGGCATTCCTAAGGCAGGTGCTATGGGCAATGAATGGATCCTAAATGTTGACATTTCAAATGTTACCTTTATGTCAGAAATATGCATAGAGGAGCAGTGAGCCTTCCAGAGACAACTCAGCTTTTAACATGTAACAGGTACCTGTAATTAATATCAGCCTGGGGTCTGGCTACAATGGTCTTACTTGGAAAGCTTTTGAAAACAAAGATTCCTTGAGCTCCAGAGTTTCTTCTGATTTAGTAAATCCGGAGTGGAGGCTAGGAATCTGAATTTTTATGAACGTGCTCCCAAGTAATTCTATTATACAGTCAGGTCTGCGAATGCCTCTGTCCGTGGTTCTCATTCCTGGCTTCACATCAGCGGTACTGCCTGGGGAGCTTTTAACAAAGTCCCCTTGCCTTGGCCTCACTCCCAGGGACTCTGATTTAATTGATTTGGGGGAGAGGGAGCCCTGGGGATTCAATAGTTTTTAAAGGCTGCCTTGTGAATCTAAGTGCAGCCACAGTTGAGGACCATAAAAAAATAGACAAACAACTACTCCTTTTCTTAGTAAGGGCAGTGCTGAGTTTACCACGACCTGGTGTGGCAATCAGCCACAAGTGAGCTTAGAGACCATTCAATCTAGTGGTCTCTGTCCTCTCAATTTGGTGGTCCAGTACAGCTCAGAAGATATTTTGAGGACTGACAAAAAGTTGCAGTTTTGTTTTTCATTTTACTGACTTAAGACAGTAAAAACAAAACACAACTGTTGTTCATTTGTACTATAATCTAATTTTTTTTAATGAAGTTTTAACATTATATGTAGGAAAGACCCAGGGTCAAGATTGAGGACTGTCTTTTAGACTAAATGCATCTGGCTTTAAGAGGAACTCACTGCATAGTCCTCATCTTGCCTCGCTTCAGCAAAAACTTTGTTATGAACCAGGACTGGTTCAAGAGAAACCCGTTTCCAAGCTAAAGCCATAATTTTACAGATGAGGAAATTGAGACCTGGAGAAGGGAAGGTACCTGGCTCAGGTCTTTGCCAAGGTAGCAGCAGGACTGGGGCCAGAACCCACTCTCCTCGTTCCTCATTGCATCCCTTCTATGGGTTTCTGATGAAAATCCTGGCATGCCAAGCACTTCCCACTTGCCATCCATGGAGCAGAGCCGCTGGGCATGACTGCCTAGTCCTCCCAGCCATACCCAGTGTACTAAGAGCAATACCATGTTAATGCTCAAAGACATGAGCTCTGTTAGGAGGGCTCCATCCTCAAATCTCCAGAAATGATGGAGAATGATTATCCAGGTCTTCCAACTGACAGAAGGGAAACTTTAGTTGCCTAACTTGCAAAAATGGGGGAGCATATTATTTCTCCATTACACTGATACTTTGTGCTTTGAAAGTTAAAAATCTGTGAATTAATTTTCTAATGGTCTCCTGCAGAGCCCAAGCCATCTCTTCCTCTATTATGCTGTTATTTTGCTGACACTGACCCTAACTAAGGCCCTGACACTACTCCTAACTCAGGCCCTCACACAATTCCTAACAAGGGCTCTGATGCTAGTCCTAACTAAGGCCCTGACACTGGCACTAAGTAAGGCCTTGACACTACTCCTAACTCAGGCCTTGACACAGACCCTAACTAAGTCCTTGACGCTACTACTAACTCAACAAATTGGCTAATTCTCTTGGAAATGCTTTGATCTGAAGAAATGGACATTTTACACAATTCCCATGGAGAAGGAAGGAAACAGGTCCAAATGCGTTATCAATAAGCAGGACATTTGGACCCTATGATCGGAAATGGAGAAGACACAGTGAGCTCTTGGGTTCAGATGTTCAATTCAATATGTGAAGGAGATGATGAATGGGCCCTGGCAGAATGCTCGCTCCTTCTAGATGACTGTAGGGCTGTAGAAGGGCAGGCTTAGAGCCAAGTTGGATCTCAAGTCCACCTGAAGTGGTCAAGTTCCCTGCCTGTGATTGTCAGGGAACAGAGGTAGAAAGGAGCATTCTTAAGTGTGACCCTTGGAGCTGCCCCTTGTGGAAAGGGCCATGTCCTATTTTTGTCTCCTAGCACAGGTCTGGCCCCTCGAAGATAGGAATACCTATTTGTTGAAATGAAGTGGCTTTTATGGACCCAAAGGCATTTCCCTACATTGAAATCAGGTGACATCTAGAGAACTAGACTTAACCAGGACAGTTTTGCGGGGATGGGAAGAGAGTGCCTGGGAGCAGTCAGGAGGGAGTTGTGTCTGTCACAAAGCCATTGGATGGCTGTCCCGAAAATGGGTCATGAAGGTGCCCTCAATGGGAGGGAGGAACACGGAACAGAAATGTCACTGACCTCATAATTTTGTTGAAATCTGGCCCTGCTTTCCTCAGCCCATCCTTCTAAAGCCTATTTCCTAGAGCAAAACCTGCAGGTTTAATACCCCAACTCCAAATCCCTCGATTAACTCGGGCTCCTATGGGATCCCACCTATCAGAGGTAAAAGACAGAATGAATGCAGTTTTCTTTAAAATCATCATCTCACTTCCTTTTGACCTGTTTCCTGATTTCTAATTTAGTCAAATAAACCCACATACCTTAAAACCGTGCCCTGCATCCCACAGGTGCCTAAACTCATTTTAAGTACCTTTGGAAGTGGGGAAAGGAGCTCCCCCGGCCTGGCTGGCTTCCTGCACATGGGCACCTTTTTTTCTTCGGGACTGGAGAGGGGTCATCTCCCCTGTCTGCCATTAGGAAGATGAAGGAAGCGGGAGGAACATAAAGCCAAGGAAGTTTGACCGACAGCCTCACTTCAGGTAGAGGCACCTGTAGCACAGGGAGAGAAGGGCCTCAGATCACATCAAACAGTGGCAATGTTGGGGTTAGACAGGGTTCTTTGACCCCTGGACAGCAGCACACTGGTTGCATCAACTCCTGGCTGCCTGGTAGAATGGGCTTATGTCTTTCCTTGGTTAAAGAAAAACTCCAGGCTTCCCAACCTTAAGGAGTAATCTTTTTTTTGGGGGGTGGGGAGGGGTTCAATATAGATGTTAAATGGTTTAAGTTACAGTAGTTTGTAGGGATTAATTTGGAAGATCCCCTCTGTGCGTGTGTTTGTGTGTATATGTATGTGTATGCATGTCTGCCTCTATGCCTGCGTGTGTGTGCGCACGCACACGTGTGTGTGTGTGTGTGTGTGTGTGTGTATTTTGGCCAGGGTTGGGAGGTCACTGGGGTTGGGGAGGAAGGAGGTTCAGCAGGGTTAATCTCTAGTATCAGGGGGCCAGGCCCATCCTCCTGAGCAGCTGCCCTGCGCACACACCCAGGAGGACCCGCCCAGCCCCTCCAGACTGGCTGGAGTGTGGACTGCAGTGAGATCACCACTGCCCTCTGCTGTACTGAGAGGTGAATGCTGCTGACGTGCCCGCCTCACCTTGTCCCCAAGGGGGATAGGGACGAGGAGATAAAATTAAAGGCCCCACCACTCGTTGTGAGGCTCAGCTGATCCATCCATCTTGGGGTCATTCCACCTTTGCAGTTCTTAGCTGCAGGAGGTGAAGCCAAAGCACCTGGTGCTTGGATGTAGGTGCCTGATTGTGAGTCAGAGGTAGTCATTGTCCCAAAGCTTTCCCAGGCAGGGTCTGCAGATGCGGGGATTGTTCTAGCAAAGCTTGCATTGCATTTGTTATCATCCTGGCTCCACTGGGGTCAACATTCAGAATTCTTCCAGTGCTACTCAGGTTGGATACTCTTGGGTCAATCCTTTCACCTCTGCAAACACAGTGCCCTGGGGAAGAAGCTCAAGTACTGCTTCCAGATAAGAATACCCCACAGTTGCATAGCGCATTATAGTTTGTCAACTGTGTTCCCATTAGCTGTCTCAGTTGATCTCCACAAACCTGAGAGTTAAACAGAGCAGCAATTATTATTATTATTTAACAGATGGGGAAACTGAGGTACAGAAGGTTTGTCACTCTTTGACTTGGAGGTGATTAGCTAAGACATAAGATGTATCTCCAGATGGAATGAAATCTATCAGGCTTTAGATTAAAACAAATTGAGCTACAGGATAGTTAATGCCAAGTAAAACATGCAGTAATCAATCAGCTATTACAAGGGGAAAATTCATAGCAGTGCTGTCTAGCCACTTTCTAACAGCTCTGGAACCTCAGTTTACAGCTTAGCCCCTGAGTTCTGGATCATATCCATTTTTAACAGGATCACCACAGTCTTATGGTTGGTAACTAATGGCTAACAGCTTTCCTTTCAATAATTAAATTGATTATAGCTTTTCAGTCTTAAGTTTTAAAAATAACTTCTCTACCTTGTTTTTTCCTCCTAATATGTTTGTAATGCAGTAGTTGCTATTGCTTGCATTTTGCTGGTGCAGAAACTAAGGTCTGAAGAACTTTCATACCTTTATGCAATCAATGTTTGCTCAGGTGTTTACTCTGTGCCGGTCATTCTGCGTCAGTCACTCTGTTAGTTCAGCGATTACAGTAAACAAAATGGCTATGGTCCTGGGTTTCATGAAACTCACAGCCAAGTTGAGGGGGAGACAAATAGATAAATATCTCCTGTAGTAGATGATGCTGTACATGGGATGAGTGCCATGAAATTGAACCCGACACTATGAGCACAAATGGCTGGGAACCTCACCTAGCTGAGGTTTAGGGGAAGCTTTCCTGAGGTCGGCTGGTTAAGTGGAGTTGGCCCAGCATGTGGGAGTGAAACCTGGGGTGCACAGTGGTCCAGGCAGTGTGAAGAAGGAAGTTGCTTGGGACATCCATGGACCTGAGAGAAAGCCAACCTAGCTAGACCTCAGAGAGCAAAGGGTAGAATAGTCCAAGGTGAGGTTTGGTGAGGCCTGTAGAGGAGAGGTTAATCTCTGAGCCCAGTCCCACAGCTAGTTAGAGGCAAAGTGAGGACTAGAATTGTGTGTCCTTTCTGCCAAGGCTTTAATCTCTATTTTGCTTTTCTTCCCCGATTCTTCTCCCACTGTCTATGCAAGCCTATTTGCCTTGATTTTCCAGGACCCCAGCTCCTCCTCCTCTGTGTCATTGCTCCTGCTGTGCTCTCCATCTGGTTTGCCTGTATCTGTATCTCCACAAGTCAAAAATTCTACTGATTCTTTAAGCCAAGGATTATAAACACAAATTTGTCAGCAGGTGAGCTCTAATGGCCTAATATATTATCAAGTGGTGGGGAGTTGGCAAACCGGAGCAGGCATGCCCCCATCATGTGTGAGCCCAGTGCTATACAGTAGAACTTTTTATAATGATGGAAATGTTCTCTATCTGTACTGTCCAATATGGTAGCCACTAGTCATATGTGGATAGTGTGACTGAGCAATTTTTCATTTATTAAATTTTAGTTAATTTAAATTTAAACTTAAATAATACCCACATGTGCCTAGTGGGCTATCATATTGGACAATGCACCTCTAGCCACTTGTTTCCATTCTGGAGTGAGGGCCCAATATTGCCAGATTATTCCAATTATTCCAATTTTTTAAGAGAAGCCAGATCTCTGGATTGTTATTTGAAACCTTCTGGTTTTTAAATGTTGGCAATAAATTTAAATATTAAAGATACTCTGTGGGTGACTCCCACCTTGGGGAAGATGGAATAGATAGACTGTTCACTATTGCTCCTGCAAAGTACAGCTAAAAACCTGGACACTATATATAACACAAGCATAAGAAGGTTTTGAAAAGTGGAAGAAGACAGATGGGCTAGGGATGTTGGGACCCAAGGAGAGACACAGTGGTGAGGTTTTTGGTTTTCTTTATATGTCATATGTCCCAGGTTTGAAACTGAAGAATTCAGCAACCCAGAAACACCAGTGAGCACAAACAAAGCCCCAACAAAAGCTTGCTCTCTGTGGCTAACATACAGGGAAAAAGACAGCCTAACAAAAAGAAATATTTTTAGACAATAACCAACCTACACTTCAGCCAACACCATGGAAAAAACTATGGCCCAACCCCAACACAGGCCAAGTGAGGAGCCTTGACTATCACCCTTGTCAGGTGGTAATGAGGCACCCAACTTCCCTGCTGGGGTGGTGTCAGAGAGAGCTGAAATGGTGTCAGAGTAGAGGAGTGAAATGTTCATTGCTGTGATCTGGTAACCAGCTGTTACCCCTCTTCCCTTCTGCAACCATGGTGTCAGTGGAGAGCACTTAGGAAGTGTGGGAGCTTGGACTTCCAGTTATACCTGGCAGTAATAAGACTTCCCTTCCCTCCCCACTGGAGTGGTACCAGAGGAGTTTTAGTGGAGATTCAGGACTTCCACCATCACCCAGCAGTAATGAGGCCATGCCACCATGGTGTTAGTGGGGACCATCTGGGGAGCCAGAGCTCCTGCCACTGCCCAGTTGTCACCATAGCTCCCTCATCACCAGCATCACTTTGGCTGTCAACAAGGGCTGAGTGGGAAACCTGGCTTTTTACCTCTGTCTGGCAGTAACAAACAGGCACCATCCCTTTTCCTGCTGGGGTGGTGTCAGAGAAAGCCAGGTAAAACATAAGGTTTTAATAAGATCCAGACTCTCATAACTTACTACAAAATTGTCCAGGTTTCAATACAAAATCACTTGTCACACTTGTCACTTATCACACCAGGAAGATCTCAAACTGAGCGAAAATCTTGAAAGGAGATAGAGAATGTTACCTTACTTAGGGGAAAACAAATGAAATGATGGCAGATTTCTCATTTTAAACCATGGATTCCAGAAGAAAGTGGCACAGTATTTTTTTTCCCCAAATAATGAAAGAAAAGAACTCTCAACCTAGAATCTGATACCCAGTGAAAATATCCTTCAGGACTGAAGGGGAAAATCAAGACATTCTCAAATGAAGGAAATTTAAGAGAATCTGTTGCCAGTGAATTGAAGAGGAAATCACAAGTGGCATAAGTGCTCTGGGAGGGTGTTCAGAGGAAAAATACTCAGGAATACTTTTTTTTTTTTGCGGTACGCGGGCCTCTACCGTCGCGGAGCGCAGGCTCCGGACGCGCAGGCTCAGCAGCCATGGCTCACCGGACCAGCCGCTCTGCGGCACGTGGGATCCTCGTGGACCGGGGCATGAACGCATGAATCCACGTCCCCTGCATTGGCAGGTGGACTCTCAACCACTGCGCCACCAGGGAAGCCCCTACCCAGGAATACTTTAAGCAGCCAAGACTGCTTCCCTTAGAAATGATACTTAAAAAGAAGTTGAGAAATAATTTCATCTTGGTGAGGAGCAAGGAAAATTCTAGAAAGCTGAAAACACAGCTTATGAGGAAAAACTATAAAGTAAGGTTAGACATGTTAAATAAATGGCTGGGTGGTAGGAAGTATTTAATGGTCATCTTCAAGGATATCTGAGAAATTTTATTTTATTTTATGATATATGATGTAATCATGAAAAAATTTTCCGTGGTATAAGTGTGATTTTTTTTTCTAGCCCACTTAAAAAGCAGTAATTTTCTTCTGGTGAAATACCCAAAGTCTAAGAGAGGCATAGAGTGATTAAATGATTTGCCTCAGGTACCACTGACAGCAGAAGAGTGAAGACTAGAATACATCTTTTCATCCTTAATCCACTGTGCTTTTCATTAGCAGTGGAGTCACCATGTTTCAGCTCCTTGGACAAGCTTAACATGCAGCAAGATGGGCTTAAATTAGATGAGAAGATTTTTTCCTATAAGTGACAGTTGTGAAAGAATGAATCTAGCTGGACAACTTCTCTAAATATTTAAGATTGGGGTTCTGGGCTTTCAGGATTGTATGTAATATTTTACTTGGAGGCAGGAAGAGGAGCTGGTCTGTAGAAGAATCTTTAACTTTGGATATGATTGCAAGACAGTTTTAGAGATAGAATGTTGGAGTAAATTGTACTGAAAATCTTTCCTTTACCTCTCCAGGTGCATTAGCCATCATTCGCTGACTCAGGAGAGTGATCTGCTTGGACTAACTCTCAGAGCTTCCTTGTCCTCTGGCCAATGGGGAACCTTGGTGGGAAATGTTGAAGGAGGGAGAAAAGCAAAGTCAGAGTATCTATTCCTGCATTTCTCTCTCTCTGGTTTCACCATAGATTGGCTGCTACCTTCCACTGAAAACCACAGCTCCTGTCATGTGGTTGTTTCTGCATAGTGGTTCTCTGCTTCTGTGACCCATGACTGGACCCCCTTCCCACACCTGAAGGCCTGGGGGTGGCAATTGCCCTGCTACTACTGGCTCTGGGGTACTGCACTATTCCTTATGGTTTCTCTACACCTTGGTTGCAACGGTGTAAATAGTTCCGTTATGAAACTATCTCCAACTTATCATGACATGTGTGGGTATGCCATCTATTTGCCTTCAGTACTCTGACTGATACACTTGTCCAAATAGGTGAAAGTGCCCAGTGACCGTACTGGAAAGGCTAGAAATTTTAGCGAGGGGATCACCAACTGCAAAGTAAGTTTAATGCTCTTCCCTTTGTGAAGCTGAGAACTTCTGGAGAAGACACCTTTCAAGATGGCAGAGTATAATGTTCTAAAACAAAAATTGGCCAACTTTTGGGCAGAAAATTTCTCCATTAAAAAAACTCTCAAAACAAATCTCAGGGCTTCCCTGGTGGCGCAGTGGTTGAGAATCCGCCTGCCAATGCAGGGGACACGGGTTCGAGCCCTGGTCCGGGAAGATCCCACATGCCGTGGAGCAACTGGGCCCATGAGCCACAACTACTGAGCCTGCGTGTCTGGAGCCTGTGCTCCGCAACAAGAGAGGCCGCGACACTGAGAGGCCCACACACCGCGATGAAGAGTGGCCCCCGCTTGCCGCAACTAGAGAAGGCCCTTGCACAGAAACGAAGACCCAACACAGCCAAAAATAAATTTATAAAAACAAAAAACAAAAAAACTCAGTCATCTGAACTCTATCGTCAAGGTTTACCAATCAGACTATAAATCAACAACCAATAACCGCCCATATCACTCCTAAACACTTAGCAATAGTCAGTAAGGAGAATGATAAGAACCTCCTCCATATTTGGGGGGAATTTGGAAGACTAGAACTACTCTAGAATCAGGATCCTGAGCTCTGCCTGGACATATGTGGTCCCAGCAAATAAGCTTCTTAATTTCTCTGAACCTTCATTCACGCATTTGTGAAATATGGGGATTGGGCAAATGATTCTTAAACTCTCTTTTAGCTCTTACGGTCTGTGTGATTATGAGGAGGTGGAAGGTAGGACAGAGTGTGGTGTGTGGATGGGGAGGAAGGAGGAGTGTAGCGTGTGGACAGGGAGGACTGGAGAGTGTGGTGGATAAGGACTTTGTCTTTAGGTCTAGACATTGAGGTAAAGAATGGTGCTGAAAACTCAGTGTTAAAAAGGATACATTTGGTATGTAACTTGGGATAGTCCTTGATGAGGCAGAGCCAGGAATTGATGACATCTCAAAGGGGAAAATGGTGGCACTTTCATTTCAACTAATACTGGGACCAGAAGTAAGTAATAATTATTTACTAATCCATGTAGGAGATATAACGAAGAGTTTAGTGACTCAAGGATTGGGGACTTGGCTCCTGCCAGTATAGTTATTTAAACTTGGCAAGTCTTTTTCCTCTTTAAGTTCTTGGGTTGGACTAAATAATACTAAATAACCTGTAAGGCCACTTTCAGATCTAAAATCCTAAAAGGCCATAATACAAAGTATATGTTCCCAAGTAGTTTGTGACCTAACAGAGTGGTAAGACTCAGATTCGTATAACGCAAGAGGTGGCAAGAGGGATTGGGACCAAGGGAAGAATATGGGTAGTGGTACAATAGTCTCCATCATTCTATCCCTCAGCCTTATTTTTAGGGTCAGATGCTATCCTCCTCCAGTTCTCCATCACTTTGGGAGAACAGAGTTGGCCTCCCCTGGGGACTTGAGAGGGGCCTGTGCAAATGAGGGGACTGAAACTAAGCTTCACTAGTTTCATGAACAAAGGTACTTCCATCTTTGATCCAGGCTCATGGAAGAACTGCACTTCTTCTATCTTTTGAAGTTAGGTGTGGCATATGACTTGATTAGAGAATGAAATGTGAGCAGAAGTGAAGTGTGTCACTTCCAAGTGGAAGATTTAAGAGGCTCTGCACACTTCACCACATCCCTTTCCCACTGGCCCGGGGACTATGGAAGCAACTGTCAGCACAGAGCCCCATCACCTGGGGCTCCACTCCTATGACTGCCATGGAGAATGCCCTATAAATTAAATAGACTTTATGGCATTAAACTGAGATTTTGGGGGATTGTTTGTTACTACAGCATACCCTAGTGAAGCTTGACAGAAACAATGCTTTATGAAGTGCTTTCACAGGCAAAGCCTCAATTCTTTCTGGGAGGAACATGGACACTTCTCATCCCCATTTTTCAGGTGAAAGTCTGAGGCTCAGAAAGGTTAGGTACCTTCAAGGAAGGTCAGTAAGTAAGTAGGTGGCAGACCTGAACTGGAGCCCAGACATTTATTTTTTTAACATCTTTATTGGAGTATAGAACCCAGACATTTTGACTCTCAGGCTTTATTCTGTCCACGATGGGACATTGTCTCCGCAGTGGTTGATGCAGTTCATTTCTGTGGCATCTACATTCTTCATTTTCTCCATTCCTCCTCCTGTGAACCCTGAAGAAGCCAAGGCTTCCACTGGAGGCAAATGCCTCAGATCCTTCTTGTCCTGGTCTCTGTAGGGCTACATTGTCATCAAAGTCAGATGAAAACTCCTAGAGAAGGGTCACAAGAGAAGAAAACCCTTTCTAGAGTGCAGATAGATTAGAAATGTGTGCATTTTGAATATAGAAAAATTTTGATAGTCACAAAGACATTTATCTATTTACAGACTTATACTTGCATATAGTACCATATCAACCCTTTTCTAAAACACACACACACACACACACACACACACACGCATGCATGCACACACACACATGGGAAATTGGATTTAGGTAAACTGTAATAATTTAACTGGGTTTAAGGGAACAGGCCTTGGTTTGAACTCTTAGTGGTCACTAAAACATCTGTTAAGTGAGTGAATGGGATCGTTTTGACTTGGGAGAAGCGGTATGTCTTAGTCCATTCAGGCTGCTATAACAAGATACCACAGACTGGGAGGGTTATAGACAACAGAAAATTATTTATCACAGTTGTAGAGGCTGGATGTCCAAGATCAGGGCACCAGCATGGTTGTGTTCTAGTGAAGTCCCTTCGCCGGGTTGCAGATTGCCTGCTTCTGGCTGTGTCCTCACATGGTGGAAGGGACAAGGGAACCTTCTTGGGCAGCTTTCATAAGGGCACTAACCCCATTCATGGCCTCTCCCCTCATGACCTAATCATCTCCCAAAGGCCTTGTCTCATAATACCATGACCTGGGGAATTGGGTTTCAACATATCAGTTTGGGGGGGACACAAACATTCAGACCATTGCAATGTAATTTAGGACAAGAGTCACTTCCCTGGAAGTGTAATACAAGCCTTCAGGTGTACATCCTGTTCTAATGACAAGGTAGGGGGGAACCAGAGAGGGGAGAAGAAACAGGACCCCCATTTGGCTGAAGGGTGGTTAATACAGGGCACCGATCGAAACACCTCAGTAAACAGCACACATAGCTGCCTGGATCATTTGGCAGGAGATCAATAGACTTGAGCTGAAATGAGAACTATGTGAAAAGCCAAGAAATATTGCCTGGAGAATTGCGTTAGACAGCATTACACTCAATAAAGTTTAGCCTTGTCAGCTACTTGCCCTGCCTTTGCTTCAGGAAGATTCTTTCTTAGATTGGAATTGGTGTGGCTGGGGAAGGCTATTAGCTGTATGTAGACTTTTGCTTTGTGAGCATTGGATGGAACCCTGTAAACTCTCGGGCGGATCTTAGAAATCCCTTCGCTCACAGGTGGGAGCTTGATGGTCCAGGACTTACTGGAAGAGGTATTACTGTTGGCTCAGTTTCCCTCTCTCTTTCTCTTCCTCTCTCTCTCCATTCTCTCTTTCCCTGTATCTGTCTGTCACACACATGTGTGCACATGTGCATGCACACACACACACACAATTTTTTTTTCCTTTTTCCTGTTTTTCTTTTATCCCTGGAACCCTATCATTAGGTGAGACTTGCCACACCCAGTCTTGTTAAAGCATTGTCCATGGCAACCTATGTAATATGAAACACAAAACTAGACCAAAAGTTAAAACCCAGGGAAAATTGAATTTTTCTCCCCACTACACTACCCCACTCAAAAAACTCAACAACAAATCCAAATAACTTTTCAGTAATAGAATAACATCCCCATCATCCAGAATAATTAGAAAAAATATAATGTTCTGTTGAAAGAGGACTGTCATATATACTGCACACAGATTGCCAATGTCCAGATAATTATACTACAGTGAAATCTGCTGTATAAAAATCCTAGGACTGCTTCTCATGATTCAGAAGGCCCGTCACATAGGACCTTGTTACATTATTATGAGTAATTCTCATTATTTAGGACTCCAACTGGGCAAATATAGGGGGCTGAGCTGAACCTTTGCTGACACTGGGCTCCCGGGGAAAATTTATGTATAATCTGTCTGATGTAAGCTTGATTTCTTTGACATTTATCTCTTTCATGAAAGTAAAAGGCTGAGAAAAAATGTCTGTTTATTTTAGCTTTGGGTTCTGAGAAGCAGGAGACTTATAATCCTTTGAGCTTCCTACCATCTTCCCAATGATTTTATCATCCATAATTTCACTCTATTGTTCTAGTCTGTCTGTGTGCCTGGAAAGAGACAATTAACATCATCCCTACACTACGAATTGGAAAGCAGAGCTCCTGTCATAAAGGAAAAGTGTTTCCCAGGTCCCCCCTCCCCCCTTCCCCCTCCCCCCTCCCCCCTCCCTCCATGCTCCCCTTGGTCCTCTAAGCTGGGACTCCTCTGTATCCTCACCCATTGCTTTGCCATCAGGAGCACAGTGGTACAGAGACATCCTTCCTTCTTCCAGGTTCTGTATCATGTCTCCCAACCCTCTGCCACTTGGGCAAATGGTTTGCAACCTTGGGAGCTCTTTCTAAAGAGGCAGCACAGTGTAAGTGGAAGAAGCACTAAGCCAGGAGTTGGGAAATCAAGACTCAAATCCTGGCTTCACCTGGAACTTCTCAGCCTTTACCAAGGACAATTTATCTAAATCCCCTGAGCTTTAGTTTCCTCATCTGTAAAACGGGCTTAGTAATCCTGCCTACCATTCTCACCAAGTTCTGATGCAGAATGAATGAGCTACTTGGCAGGGAAGCCTGTGCAGGGCCATCTGGATGAGAGACCTTGGTCTTCATCTGTCCCTTGGACCCCCTTTATGGAGTTTCAGTGAGTGTCAGGCCCTGGTCAAGAGGTGTTGAGAGCTTAGTCTAAAGTTTGGCATTTTGCAGGCAGCTGCCTGAGTAATGAAGGGTTTGTGAAGAACACCCGCTCAGTTGACGTTCAAGTTCATCTCTAGATGGGGGGCTGGTGAGGCATGGAGGTCAGTCAGTATCCCTGAGAAACTGACCTGAACCTCTTGCCACTCACTCCCGTCACTCACTCTGACTCTGCAAGTGTCCAGGCCTCGCTTATAGATGCAGCATCTGGAAACACAAGAGGTGTGATTTCAGAGCCTTCAAAGAGTGCTTCTGTTTATGTTTATCTCTCTGTCTTATCTGAATTCTATCATCAACCTCACCACTGTCCTAAAGAACTTTCTGAGACGGTGGAAATGTTCTCCAGCTGAGCTGTCCAGTACAGCAACCACTAGCTGCATGTAGCTACCGAATACTTGAAATGTGGCTAGTATGACTGGAGAACTGAATTTTTAACTTTATTTAATTTTAATTAATTTAAATAGCCACATGTGGACATGCAGATTAAAATGTTTCTCCTTTTCATTAAGGCACTGTGTCCAGAAGACCCCTGTTAAATTGCTTATATATTATTTTTTTTAAGTGAGGCCATATGGCCAAAGATGAGGTTCTGGTATGTGTATGGGGACAGAGGAAGGGAGAGGAGAGGAAACTTGCCAGGAAGGCCAGCTTTCTGGGCTCCCAAGAGGCCTCCAGAGGAACATCTGGCTCTCAGTCTTACAGGCTCAGAAACTAGATTTTTCAGGGCACGGAGAATCAGACTGATCTTCAGAGGTGTGAGCCCTTTAATCAATCTCCCCAAACTGATGCACTCAATCAGAAAACAAGCATGTGGAAGTGCAAGGAAACCAGTACCCACCCATCCCTGGGGGCATTAAGAGGAACTAGTAATTTTCTACATGGAAACAGGAGTCTAAAGAGGAGGTGGTTTGGTGAGCGTGAACCCAGAGCAGGTAGCATAAGATGATTCAAATGGTTGATGGGCTATTTCCTCATTGCATGGTGGATCTTATCTGTCCTGGGAATGTTTCTGACTATAGTTCTCCCTTCCTGCATGGTGCTTGGTGATTATCGGCAGTTTTTGCTTCTGACTCTATTTTCTAAGCTTTTATGATTGACCAGCCCCACACCTATTCACACCTTCTTTCTTCAGTTGTGTCACGCATACAGTCAGATTCCTGTCCTGTATGGCACACCTGAGGGACATTTATCTCTTTCAGACAACTTAGCCTAACTCTGCTCTGCACAACTGTGGGCTGACTTCTGAGTTTAACTCTTAGAGGACAGTCTTATTTCCCTTATTTCCAAATTCTCAACTGACTGTATGTATTTCCTGTGAGGTGCAGCATACTGATTAGTTATTGATATCCATGTGTGTTCCTTTTGAAAAATAGCTTGATGTGGTCAGAGGCTAATAACAGAATTTGCTTATTGGGGCCAGACAGAAACTAAATGAGTGAAGCAGGCGTGATGGTGGGCTGGTTGGTCTGGATGCCTTAGAAGTAGAGTGATGTAGCTTAGTTCAGGCTCTTTATATCCATGCTAGAATGTGGGCCCAGAGTTGCTGGATCTTCTGATGTTTAAAGAGAGGTTGAATATCTGGATACTAATGTGAAATCTCCTGATTTTTCAAAGTTGGAAACTAATTCAGTTAAAACCCAACACTGGATATAAGTCTAACAAAATACATAACCAAATTGGATTTCACTCACGATCCCTATCTTGGAGTTTCTGAGTGTTGTGGGAAGTCCTGGCCTAGGAGTCCCCCCCAGTTGGGTTCTAGTCTAAACCCTGCCTCTAAGTGACCATGAGGTTTTAGGGAAGGCACAGCTCCTTGTTGCTCAGACTCCTCCTCTGTGATGTAAGAGTGTCAGGTGGGACGATATTTAAGGTTCCCTCTTGCTTTGTCTTAATCGGCTAGAGCTGCCATAACAAAATACGACAGGCTAGGTGGCTTAAACAGCAGAAATTAATTTTCTTGCAGTTCTGGAGGCTAGAAGTCCAAGATCAAGGTGTTGGAAGGTTGGTTTCTCCTGAGGCCTTTCTTCTTGGCTTGCATATGGCAGCCTTTACATTGTGTTCTGTTCTCACATGGCCTTTCCTCTGTGCGTGTTCATCACCGGTGTCTCTTCTTCTTCTTATGAGGTCACCAGTCCTATTGGTTTAAGGCCCCATCCTTATGACCTCATTTAGCCTTAATTACCTCTCTACAGGCTCTATTTCCAAATACAGTCACTCTGAGGGTTGAGGCTTCATCATATGAATTTAGCAGTGGGGAGGCACAATTCAACCCATAACATGCTCTGAGAGTCTGTACTTTGTTGACAAGGTCACTGAGGCTAGGCCATGACTCTGATTCACCTGTCTTTCGTTTGCCCCTCCAGATCCACCCTCCAGCTCTGTACCTAGGGAGACTGACCTCTGTGGATGACATCAGTGGGCTTCCTTGCTCTCTGACTATGGTTAGGCTCAACTGATGGGAAGGTTAAGAAGTAGATTAGAGGGAGAGAGAAGAATGAAGTTGAGGTATTTCCCCCCCAGCAACCTTACACTGAGGTTGCCATGGGCTGGCTGTGTCCCTTGACTGAAGGTCATTGTTCTTATCAGCCAGCTTCTCTGTCTCCAGGTTCCCCACTCCTTCCCTGGCCCTCAGACCTAAGGGTGGTAATACCCCTACTGTTACATACTCCAGGCCATAGCACCATCCCTGTGGCTTCCCTACATCTTACCATACTCTTGAGAATAGTCCCTTCTTCACACTTTTCTCAAATCACCCAATTTGTGGGTGCTGGGACTCTGATACAACCAGAGTATGAAAGAAGTTCATCAGTGGATCATCTGTCCACCCCCTCCTTTGGCATCCTTACTCTCCTTGCTTCAGTTTCTGGACAGCTCAGCCTCAGCCAGAGGCTTGGCTGGCTTCCCAGGCCACACATTTATTCTCTAAGGTGAACCACATCATGACTCTTGCTCTCTGAGTGGGTTTGCTATTATCCCATCACAGTCCCTTTGGACAAGGAAATAAAGGAAGGGTGGAAAATGCAGCCCCCTGCAGCTGGGCTCTGCCTGGCTGAAGTGACATTAGCTCCTTGACCACTTGCCCCAAGCAGGTAGGCATTTCTTCAAGGGTTGTAGAATGTGTTTAGAATGAAATTTACCCTGTTTCCTCTCATGATCACAGACCTCTGGGAATAGATTAGGTTCCCTCTTTCATCTAAAATACCCACATTGACAACCTCCTCCCCGGTTTCAAAGTTCTTTCCACTAAAGTTTCAGGCATTGTGCTGGTTAGAGATATAGATGAATAGGACCAAGTTGGTAATACGTTCGCTATCCAGAGTAAAGGAAAGGAAGACAAATACACAGATGATAATTATAATACAAGATAGAGGTGGAGTAAAGTAAGCAGCATAAGAATTAGTCAAGGGACTTCCCTGGTGGTGCAGTGGTTAAGAACATGCCTTCCAATGCAGGGGACACAGGTTCGAGCCCTCCCTCTCACAGCAACTAGAGAAAGCCCATGCACAGCAATGAAGACCCAACACAGCCAAAAATAAATAAATAAAATAAATAAATTTATTTTAAAAAAAAAGAATTAGTCAAGTGTTAGAGGTTGGGTGTACAAGGACAGGAGAGTCGTTTGAAGCTGAGGACCCCAGACTCAGGCTACCTGGGCTCAAAGCCTGCTTCACTACTCAATAGTTCTAACACACTGAGCAAGAAGCCCAACTTCTTAAACTTTGGTTTCCTAATATGCAAAATATGGGCTGTAAAAGATTGATTTTGCTGGGAATAAATGATGTATAATGCCTACAATGTGCTTAGCCCAGTGCCTGCATGTCCTAAGTGCTTGCTAAATGTTAGCTTTTACTGTTACTTAGCAAAGATTGTACAAAGGAATGGGGTATGTGGTGACCTTGAAGAATGGGAGAATTTTATAAGAAGGGGGAGATCGTTCCAGAAGGACAAGGAACATGGATAAAGTTACAAGGATATCCTTGTTTAGAAATTATTAATGAATCCAGATGGCATATGGCAGGGGTAATTGTTAGAAAAAAGAGCAGGAAAAGCTTGCTGAAGCCATATCAAGAATAATAACAGGATGAGGAGTTTGTATGTAACTTTGTAGCCAGTGAAGAGCCATTAAAAACAAGTATTTTAAGCAGGGCTCTGTTACGCTTAGGTAAAATTTAAGAAAATTAATCTGGCAGCTTTGTATAATCTGGGTTGAAAGTGGAGAATAAAGGTGGAAAAGTAGGCATGAGGCTATTACTGTTGTCCAGGGAAATAGTAATAATACGTCTTAGGGAAAGTTGATAAATGATGGTCAAACTCCTAACAACTAACAGAACTAGTTTTGCAGGAGACAGAGTGGCTGGAATCTGAAGTGCCTAGAGACACTCACAGTCAGGGGACAATTGGAAATTAACAGGAGGCACTGAACAATCTTAATGTCAATCAATGTTAAAGTGACACTCACTTTACAGAATTCTGATTTTAACACATATTTTTTTCAGGAGTAAAACTACAGAACTCACATGTATTGCCAACAAGTAGCACCTGGACTGAGGAGTCAAGAACTCTTAGAGAATGGGGTGGGGGGATGGGGAGTAGATGCACATGCTCTTGCGTGGGCAACCACGTGGAGCAGCATGTGGCAGGAACCCAGGCAGCTGACGACTGCCAGCAAAGAGCACATCCACATGTTTGTTCAGTCCCCCTCACAGCTCCTGCCCTGTTCTGACGAAGAAGCCTGCTAACATTTAGTCAGCGTTTTATTTAGAAAGATAGTGCCTTGGCTGGTATTTTCACTTGTAGGAGCTGGCTGTCCTAATGTAGTAGGAAATTGCCCTTGAAACCCACACACCAGGCCAAGGAAGGTATAGGGTAGGGCCAGACTATTTTTCCTGAGAAATGGATGGTTAGTCAAGAAATACAGTCTTTAGGGTGGAGTCAGAACAAAGAGCCCTAAGCCCCCTGTACTCACGGAGGGAAGAAGGATCTATGAAGACTAATCAGCTGGGGACTTGACAATGTGACACCGAAAGGAAACCCAAGTCTCTAATCCAGCAAAACCTCTGAACACTTAGATCCCTTTGATGAGCCTCCCGTCTGGTGGGGTGCACCTTCACGCAGAGTTGGAGAAGAGGATGATTTCCCTGTCATAGAAAGCCAGAGGTTGTCTAAGTGGTCAAGGTCCTTTTAAGAACTGTAGAGCCTTGCTCCATAGAGCAGGGCCACCTGGTGAGGCAGCTGTCAGCTAGTCTGGGAAGACCTTCCCCTAAATGGCCGACCACAGGAGCTGTCCATGGTGCTGTAGTTTCCCTTGCTAGAGCCCATTGGACAGTTTCTATTAGCTGCTGTATAATAGGGGTTGTGCCAGGTACTTTACAAACATTGTGTCCTTTGATCCTCCTGGCCACCCTACAGGGTTAGTATTGTAATCAGCAGCCTTGTTTCTATAGACGAGGAAACTAATGCTCTGAGCTTCACTTTCTGCCTCGTCTAATTTGAATGGCCTGAATAACCATTTCAGACATCAGATTTGAGGACTTCTAGCCTAACAAAGAGAGCATATCTGTTTAATACCCTGTCTCTGGTCTGTGTCAAGATGGTGGTGGAGGAGCTCTACAACAAAGGCAACAGAATTTATGTCACAGAGTATTCTTTAATGAGAAAGATTAAGAATCATAGCCATATTTTAGACTGTTGATTAGAAAAGAGTACAGGAACTTGAAACGTGTTTGTCAAAAGAGAGGAAAAACTAACCTACTAATCAGAGGAAAGCCAAACATGGGTTTTGTGAAGATTAGCAAGTCCTTGTTACTCTTCAACAATTTCTCTTTTCTTTTCTCTTTTCTTTCACCTTATAGGTGAAAAAAATAAAATAAAAAGGTTCTAAGACAGACAAGTTAGAGGGAAAATAAAGGCACATCCTTTATTATTGAAAGAAATCTTTGCTAGGGCAATTGAAACCATAATAAGGAAAATGCACATGACCTTTTTATGCCAAACATCTCTAAATCTCAGGACCTGAAACAGTCTTTGGGTTAGAGAAGGGGTTTTGCTCAAACTCTTAGTGCCATAAAAACTCAAGGAGAGAGAGGCACAGCATTTGAGCTAGGACTAGGACTGAAAACCAAGTCAGAGGTCCTTGACCTGAGTCCATAGACCCCGGGGGTGGGGGGAAAGAGGAAGGTTTATAAATGGGCTCCAGGGAATCTATGCATACCTTCAAAGTGTAGGCAAAATGTTGTAATGGATGCATTTTACAGGGAGGGGTTGATAACTTCCAAGAGATTCTCAAAATGTCCAGGAATATCCATAAGGTAAAGAGCCACCTGTTTAGTCACTCCAGAAAGTTAAGCCTCGGTGAGCAAAGCATCTAATTATACCTACATATTTATGTATCTGGGTTTGAAATATGCAGCACATTTAAGTATGGCATTTATGCTAATTCGAATTAATGCCTATGTTTGTATATTTTAGTAAAGACTTTTAGTTTTCTGGGAAACATGTCTAATTAAGTACAAATGGTGTGTCGTTCTTTTCAATTGGATTTATTCCTTAAGGGAGCCTATAAAGTGAGAGAAAATATCAATCAGTCAGGATACATTTGACGAGAGCTTATGATGCGGGAAGGCTATCACTCACCTGCCTAAAATTCAATAAAGCTCCCTACACAAGACATTCACATTCTAGTACAAATGCTGGAGGTCACTCTATGTCTCCATTTGTCACCAAGTGTCCCATTAATGTTACCAAGACAAGAGAGCAGGGCAAGCACCAAGTGTGGCTCGCTCTCCTTTTTTGCCCACTCAGCTAAGTTGCTTCTTAAACTCTGATTGCCATATATTTTACTTAGCTTGAGTCAGGTAAGAATCAGGACTCAGTTGGATTTTTAAAGCCCACAGATTCAACCTGGAGGAAGAATGCTTGAGTTCATATAAAATTCTCCTCTTCCTGCACTCCAATCCTCCATCTTTTCTTGACTCTTACTATATGGGGATTTAAAAAACACAGTGTGTGTGTGTTATGTGTGAGGTGTGTGGCAACACCGTCCACGAAGAACATTTGATTTCTGTCAAGTGTCTTTGACAGCTCAGTGAGCTGACATAACCCAGAAAACATATGCAGTTATTTTGGGCAGGGTTGCAAAGCAAGTCTAGTTTAGTTATCTCAGAGTTTCTTCTGAAAAGAGCTAACCTTAGTGAAGGCGAAAAGGATTTCATTAATGTCCTGTGGTCCATGGGGTCCCAGAAGATTTGGATACCTAGAAAGGTGGCAGGTGTAAAGGACCCAAACCCTCCAGCAGCATCATTTCATGTTAGGACAGAGGGAGGTATGAACTGGAGGCAGCTAGGACCTGAAATGAGCCCAGTCCTGTGGAATGAAGCAGGCCGGAGGGCTGCAGATCAGGATTTTCAAAAGGCATGGGAGCCATGGTGGCCAGAGTCTCAATGGGCCCCAGGGTGTCAGAGTCTTAGCACTGGGAGGGACCATGGAGGCCGCCCAGGTCAGCCACCATGTGTATAATCCAAGCCGGAACCGGCACTGGAACCAAATGTCTTGATTGTCTAGTCATTGCTTTTGTCAGTGCGCTGCACATATCAGGTCCTACTCCCAACTCTCCCACTTTTTACTCCCCTTCCTCAACCCAGGGGGATGAGGCCAGGAGCTGTTCATGACTTGTGTAGTTCCACAGTGGGAAGGACCTGGAAAGGTTATTCTTTTTGGCTGCGCACAGGCTACTAGGAGGCCAGCAGGTGTGAAACCAGCTCAATTTTATGGTTATCCTGGTGCCCACAGAAACTCCGACAGCAATAAAATAGCAAACTTGGAGCATATGCCAGGAACTGCTCTAGTGCTTCATATGTGTGATATCATTTAGTCATCCCAACATCCCCATGTGGTGAGACCTGTTACTCTGCCTGTTTTACAGATGAGGAAACCTGTGAACAGAGAGGTTAAGTAATGTGCCTCTCGTTAAGTAATAGCAAGAGGCAGAGGGGGGATTTGAACCCAGACAGTCAGGCTTCAGTGTCTTGGCCATTATTTCTTGGCTCTCAGCCACTACTTCTTTCTCTTTTTTTTTTTTAACATCTTTATTGGAGTATAATTGCTTTACAATGGTGTGTTAGTTTCTGCTTTATAACAAAGTGAATCAGCTATACATATACATATATCCCCATATCTCTTACCTCTTCTGTCTCCCTCCCTCCCACCCTCCCTATCCCATCCTTCTAGATGGTCACAAAGCACCGAGCTCATCTCCCTGTGCTATGCAGCTGCTTCCCACTAGCTATAGATTTTACATTTGGTGGTGTATATATGTCTATGCCACTCTCTCACCCTGTCCCAGCTTACCCTTCCCCCTCCCCGTGTCCTCAAGCCCATTCTATAGTAGGTCTGTGTTGTTGTTCCTATCCTGCACCTAGGTTCTTCATGACCTTTTTTTTTAGATTCCATATATATGTGTTAGCATACGGTATTTGTTTTTCTCTTTCTGACTTCCTTCACTCTGTATGACAGACTCTGGGTCCCTCCACCTCACTACAGATAACTCAATTTCGTTTCTTTTTATGGCTGAGTAATATTCCATTGTATATATGTGCCACATCTTCTTTATCCATTCATCTGTCGACACTTAGGTTGCTTCCATGTCCTGGCTATTGTACATAGAGCTGCAATGAACATTGTGGTACATGACTCTTTTTGAATTATGGTTTCTCAGGGTATATGCCCAGTAGTGGGATTGCTGGGTTGTATAGTAGTTCTATTTTTAGTTTTTTAAGGAACCTCCATACTGTTCTCCATAGTGGCTGTATCAATTTCCATTCCCACCAACAGTGCAAGAGGGTTGCCTTTTCTCCACACCCTCTCCAGCATTTATTGTTTGTAGATTTTTTTGATGATGGCCATTCTGACTGGTGTGAGGTGATACCTCACTGTAGTTTTGATTTGCATTTCTCTAATGATTAATGATGTTGAGCATTCTTCATGTGTTTGTTGGCAATCTGTATATCTTCTTTGGAGAAATGTCTATTTAGGTGTTCTGCCCATTTTTTGATTGGGTTGTCTGTTTTTTTTGACATTGAGCTGTATGAGCTGCTTGTAAATTTTGGAGATTAATCCTTTGTCAGTTGCTTCATTTGCAAATGTTTTCTCCCATTCTGAGGGTTGTCTTTTCATCTTGTTTATGGTTTCCTTTGCTGTGCAAAAGCTTTTAAGTTTCATTAGGTCCCATTTGTTTATTTTTGTTTTTATTTCCATTTCTCTAGCAGGTGGGTCAAAAAGGATCTTGCTGTGATTTATGTCAAAGAGTGTTCTGCCTATATTTTCCTCTATGAGTTTTATAGTGTCTGGCTTTACATTTAGGTCTTTAATCCATTTTGAGTTTATTTTTGTGCATGGTGTGAGGGAGTGTTCTAATTTCATTCTTTTACATGTAACTGTCCAGTTTTCCCAGCACCACTTATTGAAGACACTGTCTTTTCTCCATTGTATATTCTTGCCTCCTTTATCAAAGATAAGGTGACCATATGTGTGTGGGTTTATCTCTGGGCTTTCTATCCTGTTCCATTGATCTATCTTTCTGTTTTTGTGCCTGTACCATACTGTCTTGATCACTGTAGCTTTGTAGTGTAGTCTGAAGTCCAGGAGCCTGATTCCTCCAGCTCCGCTTTTCTTTCTCAATATTGCTTTGGCTGTTTGGGGTCTTTTGTGTTTCCATACAAATTGTGAAATTTTTATTTCTAGTTCTGTGAAAAATGCCAGTGGTAGATTGATAGGGATTGCATTGAATCTTCAGAGTGCTTTGGGTAGTATAGTCATTTGCAGAATGTTGATTCTTCCAATCCAAGAATGTGATATATCTCTCCATCTGTTTGTATCATCTTTAATTTCTTTCATCAGTGTCTTACAGTTTTCCGCATACAGGTCTTTTGTCTCCTTAGGTTGGTTTATTCCTAGGTATTTTATTCTTTTTGTTGCAATGGTAAATGGGAGTGTTTCCTTAATTTCTCTTTGAGATTTTTCATCATTAGTGTATAGAAATGCAAGATATTTCTATGCATTAATTTTGTATCCTGCTACTTTACCAAATTCATTGATTAGCTCTAGTAGTTTTCCGGTAGCATCTTTAGGATTCTGTATGTATAGTATCGTGTCATCTGCAAACAGTGACAGCTTTACTTCTTCTTTTTGATTTGGATTCCTTTTATTTCTTTTTCTTCTCTGGTTGCTGTGGCTAAACCTTCCAAAACTATGTTGAATAATAGTGGTGAGAGTGGGCAACGTTGTCTTGTTCCTGATCTTAGTGGAAATGGTTTCAGTTTTTCACCATTGAGGATGATGTTGGCTGTGGGTTTGTCATATATGGCCTTTATTATGTTGAGGTAAGTTCCCTCTATGCCTACTTTCTGGAGGGTTTTTATCATAAATGGTGTTGAATTTTGTCGAAAGCTTTTTCTGCATCTATTGAGGTGATCATATGGTTTTTATTCTTCAATCTGTTAATATGGTGTATCACATTGACTGATTTGCATATATTGAAGAATGCTTGCATTCCTGGGATAAACCCCATTTGATCATGATCTGTGATCCTTTTAATTTGCTGTTGGATTCTGTTTGCTAGTATTTTGTTGAGGATTTTTGCATCTGTGTTCATCAGTGATATTGGCCTGTAGTTTTCTTTCTTTGTGACGTCTTTGTCTGGTTTTGGTATCAGGGTGATGGTGGCCTCTTAGTATGAGTTTCGGAGTGTTCCTCGCTCTGCTATATTTTGGAAGAGTTTGAGAAGGATGGGTGTTAGCTCTTCACTAAATGTTTGATAGAATTCTCCTGTGAAGCCATCTGGTCCTGGGCTTTTGTTTGTTGGAAGATTTTTAATCACGGTTTCAATTTCAGTGCTTGTGATTGGTCTGTTTATATTTCCTATTTCTTCCTGGTTCAGTCTTGGAAGGTTGTGCTTTTCTAAGAATTTGTCCATTTCTTCCATGTTGTCCATTTTATTGGCATATAGTTGCTTGCAGTACTCTCTCATGATCCTTTGTATTTCTGCAGTGTCAGTTGTTACTTCTCCTTTTTCATTTCTAATTCTAATGATTTGAGTCTTCTCCCTTTTTTTCTTGATGAGTCTAGCTAATAGTTTATCAATTTTGTTTATCTTCTCAAAGAACCAGCTTTTAGTTTTACTGATCTTTGCTACTGTTTCCTTCATTTCTTTTTCATTTATTTCTGATCTGATCTTTATGATTTCTTTCCTTCTGCTTACTTGGGTTTTTCTTTGTTCTTTCTCTAATTGCTTTAGGTGTAAGGTTAGGTTGTCTATTTGAGATGTTTCTTGTTTCTTAAGGTAGGATTGTATTGCTGTAAACCTCCCTCTTAGAACTGCTTTTGCTGCATCCCATAGGTTTTGGGTCATCGTGTTTTCATTGTCATTTGTTTCTAGGTTTTCTTATTTTTTCGGTACGCGGGCCTCTCACTGTTGTGGCCTCTCCCATTGTGGAGCACAGGCTCTGGACGCGCAGGCTCAGCGGCCTAGCGGCTCACGGGCCTAGCCGCTCCATGGCATGTGGGATCTTCCCGGACCGGGGCACGAACCCGTGTCCCCTGCATCGGCATGTGGACTCTCAACAACTGCGCCACCAGGAAGCCCTGTTTCTAGGTATTTTTTGATTTCCTCTTTGATTTCTTCAGTGATCTCTTAGTTATTAAGTAATGTATTTTTTAACCTCCATGTGTTTGTATTTTTTACAGATTTTTTCCTGTAATTTATATCTAGTCTCATAGCATTGTGATCAGAAAAGATACTTGATACCATTTCAATTTTCTTAAGTTTACCAAGGCTTGATTTGTGACCCAAGATATGATCTATCTTGGAGAATGTTCCATGAGCACTTGAGAAGAAAGTGTATTCTGTTGTTTTTGGGTGGAATGTCCTATAAATATCAATTAAGTCCATCTTGTTTAATGTATCATTTAAAGCTTGTGTTTCCTTATTTATTTTCTTTTTGGATGATCTGTCGATTGGTGATAGTGGGGTGTTAAAGTCCCATACTATGATTGTGTTACTGTTGATTTCCCCTTTTATGGCTGTTAGCATTTGCCTTATGTATTGAGGTGCTCCTATGTTGAGTGCATAAATATTTACAATTGTTGTATCTTCTTCTTGGATCGATCCCTTGATCATTATGTAGTGTCCTTCTTTGTCTCTTATAATAGTCTTTGTTTTAAAGTCTATTTTGTCTGATATCAGAATTGCTACTCCAGCTTTCTTTTGATTTCCATTTGCATAGAATATCTTTTCCCATCCCCTTACTTTCAGTCTGTATGCGTCCCTAGGTCTGAAGTGGACCTCTTGTAGACAGCATACATACAGGTCTTGTTTTTGTATCCATTCAGCCAGTCCATGTCTTTTGGTTGGAGCATTTAATCCATTTACATTTAAGGTAATTATTGATATGTATGTTCCTATTACCATTTTCTTAATTGTTTTGGGTTTGTTCTTGTAGGTCTTTTCCTTCTCTTGTGTCTCCTGCCGAGAGAAGTTCCTTTAGCATTTGTTGTAATGCTGGTTTGGTGGTGCTGAGTTCTCTTAGCTTTTGCTTGTCTGTAAAGGTTTTAATTTCTCCGTCAAATCTGAGTGAGATCCCTGCTGGGTAGAGTAATCTTGATTGTAGCTTTTTCCCTTTCATCACTTTAAATATGTCCTGCCACTCCTTTCTGGCTTGCAGTGTTTCTGCTGAAAGATCAGCTGTTAACCTTATAGGGGATTCCCTTGTATGTTATTTGTTGTTTTTCCCTTGCTGCTTTTAATATTTTTTTCTTTGTATTTAATTTTTGATAGTTTGATTAATATGTGTCTTGGCATATTTCTCCTTGGATTTATCCTGTATGGGACTCTCTGTGCTTTGTGGACTTGATTAACTATTTCCTTTCTCATATTAGGGAAGTTTTCAACTATAATCTCTTCAAATATTTTCTCAGTCCCTTTCTTTTTCTCTTCTTCTTCTGGAACCCCTGTAATTCGAATGTTGGTACATTTAATGTTGTCCCAGAGGTCTCTGAGACTATCTTCAATTCTTTTCATTCTTTGTTCTTTATTCTGCTCTGCAGTAGTTATTTCCACTATTTTATCTTCCAGGTCACTTATCCCTTCTTCTGCCTCAGTTATTCTGCCATTGATTCCTTCTAGAGAATTTTTTTTTTTTTTTATGGTACACGGGCCTCTCACTGTTGTGGCCTCTCCCGTTGTGGAGCACAGGCTCCAGGTGTGCGGGCTCAGCAGCCATGGCTCACAGGCCCAGCTGCTCCGTGGCATGTGGGACCTTCCCGGACCGGGGCACGAACCCGTGTCCCCTGCATTGGCAGGCGGATTCTCAACCACTGCACCACCAGGGAAGCCCCTTCTAGAGCATTTTTAATTTCATTTATTGTTTTGTTCATCACTGTTCATTTGCTCTTTATTTCTTCTAGGTCCTTGTTAAATGTTTCTTGTATTTTCTCCATTCTATTTGCAAGATTTTGGATCATCTTTACTGTCATTACTCTGAATTCTTTTTCAGGTAGACTGCCTATTTCCTCTTCATTTGTTTGGTCTGGTGGGTTTTTACCTTGCTCCTTCATCTGCTGTGTGTTTCCCTGTCTTATCATTTTGCTTAACTTACTGTGTTTGGGGTCTCCTTTTCACAGGCTGCAGGTTCGTAGTTCCCATTGTTTTTGGTGTCTGCCCCCTGTGGCTAAGGTTGGTTCAGTGGGTTGTGTAGCCTTCCCGGTGGAGGGGACTAGTGCCTGTGTTCTGGTGGATGAGGCTGGATCTTTTCTTTCTGGTGGGCAGGTCCATGTCCGGTGGTGTGTTTTGGGGTGTCTGTGACCTTATTATGATTTTAGGCAGCCTTTCTGCTAATGGGTGGGGTTGTGTTCCTGTCTTGCTAGCTGTTTGGCCTAGGGTGTCCAGCACTGTAACTTGCTGGTCGTTGAGTGGAGCTAGGTCTTGGCGTTGAGATGGAGATCTCTGGGAGACTTTTTCCATTTGATATTACATGGAGCTGGGAGGTCTCTTGTGAACCAATGTCCTGAACTCGGCTCTCCCACCTCAGAGGCACAGGCCTGACACCTGGCTGGAGCACCAAGACCCTGTCATCCACACGGCCAGGTATGTGGGGAGTTTCTTGCCTTTTGGGAGGTCTGAGGTCTTTTGCCAGCATTCAGTAGGTGTTCTGTAGGACTTGTTCCACATGTAGATGTATTTCTGATGTATTTGTGGGGAGGAAGGTGATCTCCATGTCTTAATCTTCCGCCATCTTGAAGGTTTCCCTTAGCCACTATTTCTTGATTCTTGGAACTCTCTCTTGATTTTGGGGACAAGGCATTAGGCTGTCCTTCTTCTACATAGTTGTCTTTCCTGCAAACAAAGCCCTACCCTTGCTTACCCAAGGTCTCACCCATTCAAAGGAGAAAGGAAGAGACAGCTTTTGGACATACATCAGGGAATACATCAAGGTGAGGAATCCAAAGTAAACTTTGCTTGGATGACCCATTTCACCACTATTTCCTGCATGTCAGAACTGGTGAGGAGTGGGGGTCCTAGTTACACCCTTCATTTTTAAATTTTTTTTGGTACGCGGGCATCTCACTGTTGTGGCCTCTCCCATTGTGGAGCACAGGCTCTGGACGTGCAGGCTCAGCAGCCATGGCTCACGGGCCCAGCTGCTCCGCGGCATGTGGGATCTTCCCGGACCGGGGCCCAAACCCGTGTCCCCTGTATTGGCAGGCGGACTCTCAACCACTGCGCCACCAGGGAAGCCCACACCCTTCATTTTTTCCTCTGAATCCTACCCAGTTACTTGGAAAGAGAAGAATATGGTACGTGGTGCTAACTCTGCTGACACAGGTGAGGATGGCAACCCACAAAGATGGTGAAGGGAGCATCACTTCTGAAGCAGCCTGGGTAGACCATATCCTAGTGCTAACAAACGGTGCCCCTCTATTTTCACCTCAGCCCCTGAGGATTCCTTGTTGGTGTATAGGAAAGTGCATCTCAGTTTTGAAACCTGGGGATATTGGGACCTGTGTTGTTGTGAAGTTTCATGTGATCTTAAATAAAACTGCTACTGTTTCCTCAAATTAAAGAACTGAGAGTGCTCATTTTGTAAGTCAGTGAACTAGTAATTCATTTTATCAAGAACTTCATGACTTCTTGCTTATACACATGTTACTGGACTTAATATGGGGTTACATCCTGATAAATCCATTGTAAGTTAAATATATCTTAAGTCAAAAATGCATTTAATACACCTCGGCTACCTTAAACGTGTTCAGAATGCTTACGTTAGCCTACAGTTGGGCAAAATCATCTAACACAAGCCTATTTCAAAATAAAGTATTGACTAGCTCATGTAATTTATTGAACAGTGTACTGAAAGTGGAAAGCAGAATAGTTGTCTGGGTGCAGAATGGTTGTAAGCGGGTGGATCATTCACCCTCATGATTGCGTGGCTGACTGGGAGCTGTGGCTTGCTGCCTCTGCCCAGCATTACGAGAAAGCATCCTACAGCATACCACTAGCCTGGGAAAAGATCAAAATTCAAAATTCGCCATCTGGTTTCTACTGAATGTGTATTGCTTTTGCAACCAATGTAAAGTCAAAAAACTCACAGGTTGGACCATCATAAATTGGGGATTGTCTGTAGTAAAACATAAGCTCTTAGTGAACCACTTAAATATTGACAAGAAGCTGCTTTTTCAACTCACTGAAGTAAGTTTATGGTGCAGTGAAAAGAAGTTACATTACATTCCTGAGAAGGCAGAGAATAAAATCTGATGAGAATGTCCCCTCTACTAGTGAATTATGACAGTGTTTTATTCATGAGGCTAAACGTAAATGCATTACATTTAAGCATGCAATAATGGAGCTGACCTCCAGAATGAGATGTACAGGGAGAAACTTGGGATCATGGTCTCCACATGCCCTGGGGAAAAGTCAACTGTCTGGGAATCTGAGGTTTAATCTTACTCTCAGCCAAGCACTAAGTCATGCACTGCACCAGCCAAACACTAAGTCTTGCACTGCACCAGCCAAACACTGATGCCATTAGGACTTGGTCAGAATTCCATGGATGTGTTTAGAGTTGATGGCAGAAGTGTGAGTGTCAGATCCTACTTCACCCCTTTTCTCCCTTTCATGTAACATGTCTCTCTCCCTTAGAATCATGAAATATCATGATTAAAGCAACCTCAGAGATACTCTGCATTGTGCAGGTGGAGAAACTGAGGTTCAGTGAGGAATAGTGACTTACATGAGATTGCATTGCAAGTTACCAGCGGAGTTAGGAATCCAGGTCAGCTAATACTTTGGGGGCAATGCCTGTAATCCTTGTCTAGCTCCAACTTCAGCCCTTCCCTAGAGGCTGAAATGGGATTGATTCTTTCAGTCATTAACTCTGAGCTATTATCATGTTCTCCCACCTAATAGCATCTTCATGGGCCCATCATCAGTATTAATGGATGGTGAATGTGTGGACTTTGCTACAGCTCATAAATGCAATGGGGGCCACACTTTATATATAGAAAGATGGGCAGTTTGAATTCTTTGGGGATTTGTTTAGAGTTGATTCTTGCATTCTTAGGCTCTAGTCTCTCAGCAAAGCAATCAGTGACTGATCTGTGGCAGAGAACATAGATCACATTGACCTTGGCCTTCAGGAACATATTGATAGTGTGGCTCAGAGGGCAGCCACCCTGGGAGACCTGCTCAAGGTCCAGGTCCCAAACTTCCCAACCAGCCCTATTGACCACCATCCTCATTAGGGCTCCTTACCTTGTAATCAAACTGGAGGGCTTTCTTTTGCATCCCTTGCTTACTCCCTGCTGTCTTGATTCAGTGGCCTTGATCATATTATTCTCATTTTCTTCAATGCCCTTGCACCAGATATGCAAATATTCAAATCTTATCCACCTGGCCCATCTAAATTCAAGTAACTGTACCACTTTTATATAACATGTCAATGCCTTTGATGAAATACAGTTTTTACACGGCTGTTTCTGATGCCTTTGCTGTGCTCCTTGGCACCTGGCACAGTGCTGTATACAGACATGTTCTTCATTATGTGTAAGTTGGGTGAATGAATGAATGAATGATTAAAGAAATGATTGAGCAGAAAAGCAATCCTTCTGAGAATCTTTCACCAAATCGAGGACCACAGAAACTGAAATTTTGTCATCCCACCTAAAAAAAAACTATTTAAAACTGTGCTCCTTATCTATTGCTACATTAAAAAACCACCGTCAAAATTGGTGTCTTAAAGCATCAAGTTATTATCTCTGTTGGTTATGTGGACTGAATGATATCAGCTGGGTGTTTTTTACTTGAGGTCTCACACAGTTTTAGTCCTATGCAGGCTGAGGTTGCAGTCATCTGCAGTCATCTGAAGGCTTGACAGGGCTGGATGTCCAGAATGGTGCACTCACCACGGCTGGCAGTTGGTGCTAGGTGCTAGACCATCTATACTTATTGAGTAGGCTGGACCATCTGCACTTAGCCTCTCCATGTGGCTTGGACTTCTTACAACATGGCAGCTGATTGCCAGAAGACAGCATCCTAAGACTGAGAATTCCAAGAGAGCCAGGAGGAAGCTGCAAGGTTTCTTATGACCTGGTCTCAGAAACTCAGAATGTTATTTCCACTTTATTTTATTGGTCAAGCAAGTCAGTAAGGCCAGCCCAATTATAAGGAGCAGGAGTAGTGTGTGTGCAGAGAGGGAAAGCACTGACAGTGCCTGTCTTTGGAGACTATCCAGCTATTAAGCAAATATATTATCCCAGAGAGCAACCTACCTCTATGAGCACCTTCCTTCATCAGGTTAACTACCGCACTGCTAAACTCTGGGGACAGCTTCAATACTAGGAAATATTTTGGAAAGGTAGGTGGCAGGAAGAATGAGAGGGAGAAGTCAGGCATTTGTGATAATGGTTAAGGAATCAGTCCTGGGAGAGATAATACAGGGTATAAAATGAGGATATTCGGGAGAGGGTATTGGGGGGGCGGTGAGTGCTGAAGAAAAATGTTGCCTACTTCCTTTACTGGCTCCATGTATGCTGGGGGTGGGTTGGAGAGAAATGCAAGCACAATTGATAAAAGTATTGCAAAATGTATTTATTTATTATTTAAATCACATGTAATTATAATGAAGATTATTTTAAAAGATTTATAAAAGCACCCATAATCCTACCAACTGGACACAATGGTGTTCGTTTTTCTTTCCAGTCTTAATTCCTCCTTATGTATGTTTTACATCGCTGTTGTCATCCTGCTTTGGGAATGGGTTCTATACTTTTCATCCAGACTCATTGTATAAATGCTCCTCCATGTTAGCTGCTGTCTTTGCCTGCATTGTTTTTGGTTGTGGTTTTTTTAAATTTTTATTGGAGTATAGTTGATTTACAATGTTGTGTTAGTTTCAGGTGTACAGCAAAGTGAATCAGTTATACATATACATATATCCACTCTTTTTTAGATTCTTTTCCCATATAGGCTATTAAAGAGTATTGAGTAGAGTTCCCTGTGCTATTGTTTTAGAGGCGGTATCCCATTCCAGCTGAGGGAGATTTGTTATGGGCCAATGAACTGAACATGATTAGCAAGGGTGACTCAGGTCTCTTGTGGTCCTGTCACCCATTGGTGAATAGGTGAGGCTCCAGGGAAGCTGAACCTGGCACCTCCAGGCTCTGGGGGGCTATCTGTGACCTGGCTTCCCTACTTGGGATGAAGCCCTAGGGGTGCTTCATAAATGTTTGTAGCTGCCAGCAGGAAATACCCTTCCTTTAAGTGGGGACGCAAGCCAAGTATTTTCCTCCTTCTCTCTTCAGCCTCGCAAGGAGCTGCTGGTTTCTTAAATCAGTTAAGCTAGAGCACAAAGGTTTAGATTTCTCATCTCTTACAAAGGTTTCCATTTCTTCCGGAAAGGGGATTTAATTTTACTGCTGTAGCAATTTTTCGCCACAAGAATCTGCTTACTTCTCTTCCTGATACTGAGATGCCAGGCTTGGCACATTCTGGGCAGGTAGAGGGCATCCCCCTCCAGCTACAATGCCCTCTGCTCTCCACCCATTTAAATCCCATTTCACATCATTTCATGTCCTCCTTGAAGCCATCCTTGGCCTTTCACACCCACATCCAGGTTTCTGACATCTTAAAACATTTACTATTTACTCATAGTCACATTCTCCTAGAGGGCAGCACGATGTCATAAACAGACCCTGGACTGGAAAGCAAGATACTTCAAATCTTGTCCCATTGCTAACCATCTGTGTGACCTCAGGTCAGCTAAGTCTTTGCACCTCCCCCCACCCCCACCCCCGGGCTTTAGCTGCTCCAATTTTAAAATGAGGGGGCTGATCCTCATTCTTCCTTCCAGCTATGATTCTAATCGGAGTCTTTTGACCTTTGAGGTCTCTCTTGTGTGGAAATTTGGTCAATTCATGCTCGTTCTTCCCAATGACCCTGAGTCTTCCTGGTCATCAGACATCATCCGAACATCATCTGCTGAAATGGGTATTGTTATTGAAAATGTGCGTCTCTTCCACAATTTGCCTCTTGCCCTTCCCCTTGCTTGTCTCCTTTTTATCCAGTAAGTAGAATCCAGGCCCTGTTCTTTCTTTCGTTTGAAGCTATCAGTCTCTGATTATGATAAAGTACAACAAATGGAAACATACTTTTTGAAGGCCGTACTTGAAACACTAATGCAACATGCCACAGACCAATCCCAACAGAATGCCCACAAACCGATTCCATTCTCCTTTGATGACGCAGAGATGCAAGGCAAGAACTACTTCTCTAAGAGGGAGAAGTGATTAGCTGGAGGCCAGCCAAGTCCCAGCTATCTCTGTCACCAGAGCATGAAGGCCCATTGCAAGGACAAGTGATCCATCCTGGAAGCCCATGTTTGCTTCGCCCAAAATTGCTGAAGATTTAGTTGTGATAAAAACGGTTATAGGAACAATGCTGAAGGAGATGGACATGATTTGGCTTAAAATCAGAAAAAGTCAGAGAGCTTTCTGAGGCTGTTTTTATGTCCTAAAGTATGATGTCCTGTGGAGAAGCCACCTTCTGGTTAGCCAGAAGCCACCAAGTGATAGAACCTTCATAATATCCAGTCAAAACCACAACCTGCCTTTATGATTTACATCCACTGTATTCCCTTATCCTTCCACCCGAGGCACATACCTTACAGTCCTCTGCCTCTGGGCTCTCCCTCATATTCTTCTCTCTGCTTGGGATGCACTGGCCCATATCATCCTTATTAACATTCTATTCACTGTTTGGGGCAAAAAGGCGCTTAAACAGTGCCTCTGCTATGGGCTTTGGAGTCTGAATGACTTGGGTTTAAATCCCAGCTCTTCTACTTCTAGGGCAGGACACTTCTCTTAGCCTCAATTTTCTCGGTTGTAAAATGGGGCTAATAATATACCAGCCTTGCAGGGCTATCGTGAAGATTTTTTGAGATATCAGAAGGCTTGCAGCACTGAACATAGTTCCTGACATACCGCAGGGGCCCAATGAGTAGCATTAACTATTATTTCCCATATGTATACCTTTTGGGGGCAGTAATGTAGTACTATATTTATGTAGCTATATAACTCATCCCACTGCTCGATAGAAACTTCTTGAAGGTAGGAATTATTTGGCACTCCTGTGTATCACATTCTGTGCCAAGCACAAAGCTTTGGACAGAGTAGATTCTTAATATGTTTTGTTCAGATGAATTAAATATGCCACTTTACCTGCCTTTTCCTCTTGGCAATACCCAGCAAAGACAGGTGAAAGTCAAAATTGAAAAAACAGGGCAAGAAATAATTCCTTTCTACATTTTTAGGCCACATCCTCTGAGGTTCAGCTTTGGGGTCTTGCCTCTTAAACTGTAAATTCCTGGGAGTGGGGAGGGGATTGAGACCATGACCTTTTATGTGTGCTTTTGGTATTTAGTGCTCCGCAGGGCACTTGCTGAATATTTAAGTGTTGCTATTCATGATAAAAGCTTGAAGAGTGACAGATTGAGGAGCAGAAAGACAATTTGGTAATGGATTTTATCTCAGATAAATGCAGGAGAAAGTCTGCTTAAGGGTTGTAATTGTCCTAACAATTCTAGCCAATTCTGAAATCCTGTTCTCTCACAAATGAAGCTCTGGGGTTTCTGGGTTTAATTTTTGTCATGAGCCCCTGGGCACCATTCCTGACAGTGGAGGGAGAGGCCTGGTGTTTGGGCAGCCCTTCTCCTGGAGTACCAATGTAAGATCCTTTGGGCAAGAATTATCTACATTTTTCTTAGGAATCATTCAGGCTGTAAGGAAGCTGTCACCCAGACTGACTTCGGGTTCCATGTTGGTGACCCTGGCAAGATAAATAAAGCTTTGGGCTCAGCAGAGGCAGTGTAACACAGTGGTTAAGAGCATGGACAGTGGAGCCAGACTTTCTGGGTTTACATCCCCGCTCCTACCCTTGCTTGCTTGTGACCTTACACAAGTTATTCAATTTCATCAAGCCTCAGTGTCCCCATCTGTCAGATGGGTATGTGATAGTAAAAGTGTCTACCTCATAGGGTTGTTATGTGGATCAAAGGTGTTGGAGTACATAAATTACCTAGAACGGCACCTAAAATGTAGTAAGTGCTCTGTAAGTGTTGGCTATTGTTATTTTTGAACCATAAGGGTTGTTCTCCCAAATCATATGAAAAGTTGTGTATCATGTGCTTCTTTTGTACCTCAGCTTGGCTGATCCTCATCCCTGTGTTGTGAGGTGAGCCCAGGGGTGGGCAGGGGAGACTTCTGCTCCAGGCAGGAGACAAAGGGAGCTGTGGCAGCAAGGATGACATAAGGGGGACAGATATGGAGATATATAGGAGGAGTCATGGTAGTTACATGTGAAGCTAAGGGACAGGGAGGATCCAGGAGTGGCTCCCAGGTGACTGAGACACAGGATCTGTTGGTGGTGACACCATAGGAAGAGAGGTTCACATGGGGAGGCTGGGCTTGAGAAACCAGTAGAATATTGGGATAGCAGGTGGTGATGTCTAAAAAGTGTTGCAAATGTGACTCTGGGAGTTGGGAGAGAGGTCCAAATAGAGCTATAGATTTAGGAGTCACCAGTGTTTGCAGTGAATGCCACAAGAACCAGTAAGATCCTTCAGACAGCTTGCAGCCAACTGTCCAGTGTCTAGACCAGGGCTGGATAATAAATGTTTTAGGCTTTGCAGGCTATATGATCTTTATTGTAAGTACTTAACTCTGGCATTTTGGCTTGAAAGCCACCATGGACGATACATAACTGAATGGATGTGGCTGTGTTCCAACACAACTTTATTTCCAAAAACCCATGGGCCATAATTTGCCCCCAACCTGCTCCAGACTATCATCTCACACATAGTAAGTATACAACAAATATTTGTTGGCTTAATCTACCTGCTCCAGAAATTGTCTGAAGTCAAGATTTTTTAAAATAATTAAATTTCTAAGAATTTAAACTCTTGTTAGTAATACATCAAGATACTCACAAAATCAAGTAGAAGAGAGGATGTTTGGATTTCTGCTGCCATCCATAAAATAAGAAGCCCTGAATCAGAGATGTGCCATTGAATTTCAAAGTATACAGCCGGAAACCTGCTCTGAACCTAGGTCCTAGGCCCTCAGCCAAGTATGATAAATCAGACTGGTGAATTATAGGGCCAGGTGATGAGAGAACCATTGGATGTTAAACCCCTGAGGACCAGGGCTGGTGGGGAAGGTGAGAGTCCTGACTTCTCAGAGAGCTCTCAGGTATCCTGGGTGGCACGCTCATCAGGCCCGGGAAATTGATTGCAAATGTGTTAAATAATTAAGAAACTGCCCACAAGTATTTGTAGCTAAATTACAAAGAAGCAGATGTAGGAGGAAATGGGAGGAAATCAAAAAGAAGATGAAGAATTGAAGCCATGTAAGTGAGTAGGCATTTTGCACTCAGGGAAATAGTCATAGAAAACTTGCGGGAGAGAGAGAGAGAGAGATTGAGACCCCAACCCTTCCATCCAAACAATAGGGAGATATAGCAGATTATAAGTAGTAGTCAAAACAGACAACACAAGGGCTGAGGGGTTCAGCCACTAAATCATGGCTGAAGCATACAGAAGGTGTTCCGCCTCCTTCGTGTCTTATACTTTTGGCTGTTGGATCAAACTCCCAAAGTCCGTCTCTTGCTTTTGAAGACTGAAGCTGCGCAACTCAATTCCCTGGCCACCTTCCTGGGGACGATTTTGGGGTCTTGGGTATCAAGTAAAGGGAGAAAGCCTAGAGAAGAGGCTAGTATTTGACCACAGGTTGTGAATGGCTCCTTTATCTGTTTCCACAAAAGAATGTGTGAGAGTGAAGAAACCCACAGCTCCTGGGCAGTCGGTGTGGCTCTGAGCTAGAGTGTGGTCTGTGGCTGTAGTGATGGAAGCAGCTGTGTGCCAAATTTGATGCATATGTGCATATATGCACACATGCATTTATAGACACGCATTCACATGCATCTGTACATGTATGTGTGTATATACACATGTATATTGCATGTGTGTGTGTGTATACATGGACAAGTATTTTTTAAATGCGTAAATGGGTTGCTAACACAAATGTCCTGCACTGCCTGAATCTGTCCATCCCTGATTTCAGGCAATGAGAGTTCAAGTACAGTGAGTGCAGGGGAGCCAGGGATTCTGCATTTGGTTCCTGAGTGTGAATAGTTAGTGCTTGTATAGCAAGGGGTCGAAAGGAATACCAGATTTTAAAAATCAAGATATATATATTTTTAATTTAGAGATTAAAAACATCTGTATTTCTGAACCCACTCTCCCGCATGGCAGCATCTTCTGGAGCTGAGCAGGGGTAGCTAGCTCCACTTCAGCCTCAGCCTGCACTCTCCAGTCTGCATGGGCCTGTCTGGCCTGCTACTTGGGGTGGCAGTATCTGCTTGCCCTGAAGGCTTTGTGATTAGTCCCTTGGCTTCCATGCTCAAGCCTGTCTTCTCCACTTTGCCTTCAAACTGTTTTTTCTGGAACTCAATTTCAATCAGACCACATCTTGCCCAAGGCTCCCCAGTCCCTAAGGCAAAGCCAGAGCTCCTGCCTGGTATACAGAGCTCTCCTCTCCATCACCCACCACAGCCTCCTCCTTCCCTTTCATTTCTCACACTTCCTACCACCATCTCTACACTCCAACAACACACAGCCCTCAACTCTTCTAGAAAGTGCCCAGCTCTCTCATCAGACCATTGCACATGCTTTCCACCAACCCAAACTCCTGGTGGACTTCTGCTTATGCTTCAAGACCCAGCTCATTTGCTACCTTCTATGTGAAAGCTCACCTGATCTCTGCCCCCTCCCCCTTGCTCCCACAGTCCTCTGCTGATGCTTCTTCAGTATGCTACTTATTGCGACATTGTAATTGTCTGGGCATGGATTTGGGGGTTATATCTAGATTCGAATCCTAGCTCTTCGGCTTTCTACTGTGTGGCTTTTAACAAGTTATATTAACTTCTTTGGGCCTCAGTCTTATGATCTGCAAAATATGGCTATTAAGACCTATCACAGGATTGTTGGGAGGTCTGTGTGTAATTTAAGTGTGTCAAAGGTCTTACTTAGCACAGTGCCTAGGACACAGTAAGTACTGAATAAATTTTAGCTTTTCTTTTCTTTCTTCTCCTCTTGACCTTGAGCTCACAGGGATCAGGAACATGACTTGAATATCTTGGTAACCCAAGTGCCTAACTTGTGTCTATAGTGTGGTTCCAATATTTTATGTTGTTGATGAAAACACAACCCAGTGGATAGTAGGAGATCAGTGCCTGTTTGGTTGAATGGTGTGGTGGTTTGAATTATTGGTCCCAAATTTTTACACCCCTGTAGCAGACATCCATACCTTTGCCATGGCTTCATGATGGACAGAGTGAAATTCTCCATTTCTTGACTCTGGGATTGTCCACCTAACTTTTTGGCCATTGGGAAGTTAGAGGATGTGATTCAAGAAGAGGCTTGAAATGTCTTGGGTGACTGGGTTTACCCTCTTTTGTGCTTCCTCCATTGCCATAAGGAAGACATGCCCCAGAGGCTGGTCCCAGAAGAGTGAGAACTATGTGAAACAGACCTGAATCTAATCCATGGCCTGGAGTCAAACCTAGCTGAACCTAGTCTAGAACAGCCAAACTCTAGCCACTCTCTTATCTACTAAGTTATATGGTGGTCTTTTACATAGGAAAAGCTGGAGTTACACATGCTCTGAAAGAGGAAAAGAACTGATTACTACCGTCTAGCTTTTGTGGTCTGGTTTTAAGGACTAGTCATACAAAAATGAAACAATACATCATGGGGAAAATTTAGGGAGCGGCTTTGCTGAAATATGGGAGTGAGGTTGATGATGAAAAAAATACGTTGAAACTCAAGTCATATGAAGGGTTATGGCTGAGCTCTTCTGTTTGAATTTTATATCCAGACCTGAATGAAGAAAAGTCCTCTAACAGCCGGAGTAAGGAGGGGCCCTCGTCTAATCGCCCATTTCATGGGCATGGACTCTTAGAATCCTCTCACTGGGAGAGATTTCCAGAGTTCATCTGGCCCAGCTTCTTGTCCGCTGCACAAATGTATTCTGTGGCATCCTGATGGAAGCTGATCCAAATTTAGTCACTTACGTGCTGTGTGATCTTAGATAACTACAAAAAAATGTTGGAGTCAGACAGACTTGGTTTTAAATCCTAGCATTGTGACCTTAAGAATTTACTCATTTTTGGATCTTTCATCTCCACTTGAAAATAGAGATAATGAGAATGCCTACCTCACAGAGCTATTGGGAGAGTTAACTAGACAAAAAATGGCACATTCATCACAGCACCTGGCATCAAATGCAATGGCTCCCTTCCTGCTTTGGACCAGAACAGAATACACCAACCCTCTGCTATACGAAAGCCTTCTGACATCTCTATAAAGAGGGGGTGGGGGAGAACCAAGCTGAGCTCCAACTGGGCCCTACCGTGGTCCAATCCAGATGCTGAGCCTGCTGGCCTGAATCAGTTGTCTCCTTCCCAACTCACTTGATGGGGCATTTCAATTTTAAATTGTCAATTGTCAGCACATTTGAATGTCCTGGGACTAGCAAAACATCAGAGGCAATTATTGACTGTTTCATTGATTTAATCAGATAGTTTTGCACAAATTGTAATCCATAAAATTCCGGGCTTCTTGCAGTCATCCATAAGCAGAGTTCCATTGTAACTTAAAATGGAAATTACCCGTCATCCCTATAAGGTGGGATCTAGAAAAGCAGAGATGGGTCAGTGTGAGCTACGATGCATGTAGAAAATGGGGGAGGGGATGGTTCAGAGACCAGAGAGCAAGTTCTAAATGAGCTGGACTGTGCATCTGAATGAGAAGAGAAGACAGAACAGGAGGTTGGGGGCAGGTCAGGAACACCTTGAATAACAAGGAGTTTGACCTTTGTAGGCATTAGGAAACCATTGAAAGTTTTTGAGGAAGAAAATGACATGGCCAGAGCTTTGCTTCAGGGAGATAACTCTGGCAAGAAGGAGGGAATGGATTGGTTTGGTGGGGGCGGTAAAACTAGAGATGGAAGAATATTTAGGAGTCTATTGCAAGAGTCAACTGGACAAGAGGTGATAAAAGTTGTGCTTGGGTCCTGGAAAGTAGAGAACAAATATGAGACATATTGCAGTGAAAAATCTACAGGGCTTATTGACTGACCAGGAAAGGCAAAGAGAGAGGGAAAGATGACTCAGGTTTTAAGCCCAGGGAAAGTGACTGAGTTATCTAATTTAACATGCAGGATGTGGAGCATACCTAGCGTCACTAGGTTTTTCTCATTTATGCTTAATGCGTATATATGTGTATATATAGTTCCATGTATATATAGAACAGTATAAAATAAATCAATAGCCCGTTATACACACACACACACACACACACACACACACACACACTCTATTCCAATTCAATATTCATTTGCTTTAAGTGTATGTAATTATGGATATTGTGAAATCAGGGTATAAGGCTTTCTAACTTCATCTGAGAAATTACAGTTTTCATACTGACAGTGTAGGGATTATATTTTAGGATTTTGAAACTATTGTTAGTCCTACTGATAATAGTAGCTGCAGTTGACTGAGTACTTATGTGCCAATGCTTTTCACACATCACTTCACTTGTCCTTGCAACAGTCTGTGAAATGGACTCTGTTAAGGGTCTCCCCAAGCCACACCCAACTCCATCTCTCCTTGCTTCCCACAGTAAAGGCTGGCCTCCTTTGCAATAGGGGTAGCCACATAACGCAGGTCTACACAAGGAAAACGTAAATGACATCTGCTTGGAGTGTTCTAGGTCAGACAGTGGCCTCCTGATAGCAGTATAAAAGGAGACTGAGTTGGCACTTCCTCTGTCCCCATATTACCAGCTTGAACATGGTATATATGCTTAAAACAGACAGCCATTTGTGACCATAGGTGACACACATGTAGATGAAAAGCAGTGGCTCAGGAGATCAGAAGACAAAACTGTGTGACCTCAGTGGTACTGTTGAGCCACCAACCAGCCTTGGAACCACTATATCTAGGCTTCTTGATAAGTGAGACAATAGATACCTGCAATGTTCAAGCCACCATTGGTTGTTTTTCTATTATTTACAGACATATGCACCCTGATGTTCAGTACTTGTCTGGGCCCAAGCCAGGAAATGGTGGAGCTGGAAATCAAACCCAGGTCCTTCTGACTCCAAAGCAATACTATTAGCTGTCACACATCCTCCCTTCCAATACCCATACGGAACAATGTGAAGGGCTTATTTTGTTGTATGTGATGGATGCATCTGCCGTCTTTTCCATGGTCTTCATTGCTTACTTCTTCCTCCACAGTTTTCGCTGTCTCTTAAGTGTCAGACACTGAGTGAAACCATAGGAGTTAGCAAGATGATTATGATTGAATCCCTGTCCTCAAGTTCATGATATAGAGGAAGGGTTGGCAAGCTATGGCCCACGGGCCCATTTTGGCCCACTCCCTGTTTCTTATACAACCTGCAAGCTAGGAATGGTTTTTATATTGTCAAATGGTTGAAAGAAAATCAAAAGAAGAGTATTTCATGACCTGTAAAAATTACATGAAACTCAAATTCAAGTTTAGTGTTCATAAATACAATTATATTAAAATACAGCCAGGCCCATTTGTTTAGGTATTACCTACGGCTTCAACGGCAGAGTTGAATAGTTGCAACAGAGATCATATGGCCTGCAAAACCTAAAATATTTAGTACCTGGCCCTTTACAGAAAAACTTTGCTGATCCTTGGTCTGGAGGAGTGGGGGCATCTAGAGAGGGATTAGGTAAATGAACAACTCATTCCAGGTAAGGGAAAGGGAAGAGATGTATACTTGAAGTACTTAGAAAAATTTCCCAAAGTAACAGAGGAATCCAAAGCTCTGAGTCTTATTGCTAGACTTTTCCCATTTAAAGATAGATTCTAAAAGAGGTTGGAGGTGGGGGTGGACCAGGATGTCTGTCAGGGTAACTTACCTTTGTCTAATGTCTTTTGTTACTTGTCATTCCTTAGACACAGGACCCTGTGCTCCAGTAGGTTTGAACTCCACCCAAATGGAGAGAACGATGATGAATTCTTTTAATACACACTATAAAATTACCTTGGAAAAAGTTAATTGACCTTTTCATTAAGGCCCTCAGAGCCTCCACATATTGGCTTTTGCCTGAAACTCTTACGCTGGAGATTTTTGTGAGCACGTGAGCCATTCCTCTTGAATCCTAGCTCCTGTCAAGCAGGTCCTGCTATCCTCAGGGACACCACATACCTTGGACACATCCCTGCGTTGGTGGAAAAAGACCTTTCCATGAACCTAACTCTAAAAATCAATAGAACTGTTTAATTTTCTTTCGTTTTTTTCCTCAAAGAAAGTGGCAGGACATCTCTTGCAATAATAATGGTGCTTGTTGTTGGCACGTAATCACACAACTGGTCACTTTTCTGTCCATTTTGATTCTGACTCTGAAAATAGCCGTGACCCAAATAATTTGATCATAATGAAAACTGGTGAAACTATGTAAAAGTACACTTCTGATGTACTAACAAAAGAGACTTTTGAGCTCAATGAACTCATACCCTTTTCGTCTTTATTTTACAGATAAGGACACTGAACTTAGTGAGAAAGGCAGCTAATCAGTGGCAGATCATGTATGCTTTCCAGTTATCATGAAAATGAAGACCGAGGCTACCTGGCACCTTCGTCAATCACATGTGTGGTTTAGAGGCGGGGTGAGTCTATAATTTGTTATCAAAACTGAAATACTTTGGCTCAACAGGCATAAAGCAAAACTGTTCACCAAGACCAACAGTCACCCTATATGTAGGTAAGGCAGGTGCAGTAGGTCATGTAGACCTTTGGACTCATTCTTTTTTTTTTAATTTTTATTTTATATTGGAGTATAGTTGATTTACAATGTTGTGTTCATTGCAGGTGTATAGCAAAGTGATTCAATTATGTATATACATATATCCATTCTTTTTCAGATTCTTTTCCCGTATAGGTTATTACAGAATATTGAGTAGAGTTCCCTGTGCTATACAGTAGGTCCTTGTTGATTATCTATTTTACGTATAATAGTGTGTATGTGTTAATCCCAAACTCCTAATTTATCCCTCCCCTCACCTTTCCCCTTTGGTAAACATAAGTTTGTTTTCAAAGTCTGTAAGTCTGTTTCTGTTTTGTAAATTAGTTCATTTGTATCATATTTTTTAGATTCTACATATAAGTGATATATTAGTCTTTCTCTCTCTTAGTATGATAATCTCTAGGTCCATCCATGTTGCTGCAAATGGCATTATTTCATTCTTTTTTATGGCTGAGTGATATTCCATTGTATATATGTACCACATCTTCTTTATCCATTCCTCTGTTGATGGACATTTAGGTTGCTTCCGTGTCTTGGCTATTGTAAATAGTGCTGCAGTGAACCCTGGGGTGCATGTATCTTTTCAAATAATGTTTTTCTCCAGATATATGCCCAGGAGTAGGATTGCCGGATCGTATGGCAACTCTATTTTTAGTTTTTTAAGGAACCTCCATACTGTTCTCCATAGTGATTGTACCAATTTACATTCCCACCAATAGGAGGAGGGTTCCCTTTTCTCCACACCCTTTCCAGCATTTATTGTTTGTGGACTCATTCTGATAATCAGGTGTGTCTCTAAAATTTACATCTGTTTCCTGACTTGTATCTCTAGTCCTTTGGATCTTGTAACCTTTGCACTCGATGAGGGCCAGGCCCCTGGAACAGCTTCTTAGTAGAGATCCAGTCCTGGTTTCTCCCACTGATTACTGGTTTTATGTGTATCCAGAGCTTGGGCAATGGAGAAATCAGGAGCTGGATCAAAGAGGAGAATGTGGGTGTGACAGGTGCTCCTACAATGACACAACGATTCTCTCTTTCCAAGGTTCAGATTCCTGTCTTCATGTCCAGGGAGAATGTTTTCAAACAGGACTAGTGGTTGGTTCTAGACAAACCAGCATAGGATATCCAGGCAGAGGAAGAAAGAGAATGAAGATTTTTTTCTTGACATTGAGTGTGTGTTTTGTTGGGTTTTGTTTTTAGAAAAGAGTAGCAGTTAATCAATGCTTACTGATTATCAATGGTGGCCTCATCTCTGGGCTATGTGGAAAAGCTAAGAAACATGACAGGGAAAGGAAGAGAAAATACAATTATTCCATTATTGCTTATGGTGAAGAACTAATTAAGGAAATAGAGAGCTAAGGGCATTAAAATAATACTGTACTTGTAAAGGCAGCTGTTAGAACAAAAATACAAATCTTCCTAAATATCAGAATAAGAAGACACAAAATAGCTATAGACTACATAATGAAAGATTTAAAAAAATAGAACTATTCAACAGCAACATAGTGCAAATAATATGATAGTACAAAGACCAAGCATATTTGACCTGTTAGAGTAATTTTTAAAAATATATTTATTTATTTATTTTTATTTTTGGCTGCGTTGGGTCTTCATTTCTGTGCGTGGGCTTTCTCTACTTGTGGAGAACGGGGGCTACACTTCATTGCGGTGCGCAGGCTTCTCAATGCGGTGGCTCCTCTTGTTGCAGAGCTTGGGCTCTAGGCACGTGGGCTTCAGTAGTTGTGGCGCATGGGCTTTGTTGCTTTGCAGCATGTGGGATCTTCCCAGATCAGGGCTTGAACCCGTGTCCACTGCACTGGCAGGCAGATTCTTTTTTTTTACCTTTTTTTGTTTTCCCCATTTTAAAGTCTTTTTTTTTAACATCTTTATTGGAGTATAATTGCTTTACAATGGTGTGTACGTATAATTTATAACAAAGTGAATTATAAATATAATTTATAACAAAGTGAAAGTGCTTTATAACAAAGTGAATCAGCTATACATATACATATGTTCCCATATCTCTTCCCTCTTGTGTCTCCCTGCCTCCTACCCTCCCTATCTCACCCCTCTAGGTGGCACAAAGCACCGAGCTGATCTCCTTGTGCTATGTGGCTGCTTCCCACTAGCTATTGGTTTTACATTTGGTAGTGTATATATGTACATGCCACTCTCTCACTTTGTCCCAGCTTACCCCTCCCCTACCCGTGTCCTCAAGTCCATTCTCTAGTAGGTCTGTGTCTTTATTCCCATCCTGTGCCTATTTTCTTCATGACCATTTTTTTTTTTTTTTAGATTCCATATATATGTGTTAGCATACGGTATTTGTTTTTCTCTTTCTGACTTACTTCATTCTGTATGACAGACTCCGGGTCCATCCACATCACTACAAATAACTCAATTTCATTTCCTTTTATGGCTGAGTAATATTCCATTGTATATATGTGCCACATCTTCTTTATCCATCTGTCAATGGACACTTAGGTTGCTTCCATGTCCTGGCTATTGTACATAGAGCTGCATGAACACTGTGGTACATGACTCTTTTTGAATTATGGTTTTCTCAGGGTATATGCCCAGTAGTGGGATTTCTGGGTCATATGGTAGTTCTGTTTTTAGTTTTTTAAGGAACCTCCATACTGTTCTCCATAGTGGCTGTATCAATTTACATTCCCACCAACAGTGCAAGAGGGTTCCCTTTTCTCCACACCCTCTCCAGCATTTGTTGTTTGTAGATTTTCTGATGATGCCCATTCTGACTGGTGTGAGACGATATCTCATTGTAGTTTTGATTTGCATTTCTCTAATGATTAATGATGTTGAGCATTCTTTCATGTGTTTGTTGGCAATCTGTATATCTTCTTTGGAGAAATGTCTATTTAGATCTTCTGCCCATTTTTGGATTGGGTTGTTTGTTTTTATGATATTGAGCTGCATGAGCTGCTTGTAAATTTTGGAGATTAATCCTTTGTCAGTTGGCAGGCAGATTCTTCACCGCTGTACCACCAGGGAAGTCCCTAGAGTAAATTTTTATTGAGATAAATGATTTTCAGAATGGATCACAAAGCGAACCCAACTCTATGTTATATGTAAGAGATACACCTAAAACCCAACTCTATGTTATATGTAAGAGATACATCTAAAACAAAGACACAGAAAAACAAATATATACCAGAGAAATGTAAACACAAAGAAAAGCAAAGGTTGCTATCTTAATATCAGATAAGGTGGAGTTCAGGACAGATACGGTGGCATTCAGGACAAAGATCATTAAATGAAAAAGAAGGGTATACTGTAATCTAAGGGGTATAATTCAGTAAAGACAATATTTTTTCCAGCTTTACTGAGATATAATTGACAAGTAACATTGTGTAAGTTTAAGGTATATGGCATGATGATTGATATGCATATATAATGTGAAATGGTTATTTCAGTAAGGTTAATTAACACATCTATCACTTCACATAGTTACTTTTTTGTGCTGAGAACATTTAATATCTACTCTTAGCAAATTTCAAGTATGCAATATAGTATTGTTAACTATAGTCACCATGCTGTTCATTAGAACTCCAGAACTTATTCGTTTTATACCAAAAAATTCTACCTTTGATCTCCCCATCCCCACCCCCCGCTAGTGCCTGGTAATCACCAATCTACTCTGTTTTTATGAATTTGACTAAGACATTTGTAAATATTGATACACCAAATAATATGGTATCCATATTTATAAAGCAGAAGTTACAATAGATGCAAGAAATAGGCAGTCATACATAAGTAGAAGCGGAATATAATTTACTTCTGTAAGAATAGACCAAGAGGACACAAATAAAGATATAGAATACTTAAGTAACTAACTAATGAGGTAGACCTGATTAAACCATGTAACGAAAGAATAAACTTTTTGTTTCCCCCAAAATCTGTGAGAATTTTCATGGAAACTGACCATATATTAACCCATAAATAAATCTTCAATAAATTCTAAAAGTTAGATGTAGTTTGGATAACATTTTGTAACTATTTTATTACATATTATATAATTCATTAAACACCGATAACAAAATAGAAAGTAGAAAAGCTCCTTCAATGTGGAAATTTTTAAAGGCTCTCTTAAACTCTCAAAGAGGAAATAAAAACTGAAATGGAAGACTCTCTTAGGAAACAACAGTAATGAAAGTACTTTTTATCAGAATTGGTGGGATATAGTTTGTTATGTGTTAAATCGTGTCCCACCCTCCAATCATATGTTGAAGTCCTAACTCCCGGTACCTCAGAATGTGACCTTATTTGGAGATGGGATCTTTACAGAGGTAATCAAGTTAAAATGAGTTCATTAAGGTGGGCCCTAAATCAATATGACTAGTGTCCTTATAAAAAGGGGAACTTTGGTCACAAAGACATGCACAGGGAGGAAGTTATGTGAAAATAAAGGCAGAGATTGGGGTGATGCTCCCACAAGCCAAGGAATACCAAAGATTGCCAGCAAACTACCAGAAGCTAGGGCAGAAGCATAGACCTATTCTCTCTCACAGCTTCAGAAGGAACTAATCCTACCAACACCTTGATCTTCAACTTCTTGCCTGCAGAACCGTGAGACAATATACTCCTGTTGTTTAAGCCACCCAGTTTATGGTATGCTATTACGGCAGCCCTGGGAAACTAATACACAGGTAAATCAATGTACCGAGGAAAATCATAGCCTTAAATAACGAAAGAAAAAACAAAAAACAAGTGAGTTAAGCATCATGCTCAATAAGTTATAAAAAGTATACCAAAATAAATTGAAGGATACCAGAAATAAGTCATGAGTAATGATAAAAGTAGGAAGTAATGAATTAGAAAACAGATAAATAGTACTAATAAATTAATCCCAAATCTAGTTTTTTTAACCAATAAAATAGATAAATCATTAGATAACATAATCAGAAAAGAAGGGTCAACATATAAACATAAAATAAGAACCTGAAAGGGATAGGAAAACTTACAAATAAAATGTCAATTCTCAAAAAAAAGTCTCAATTCTCCCTAATTTCATTTATATATTTAATATGATCATAATACGATATACAGAGTTTTGTTGTTAATCCAATGAGCTTATTCCAAAGTTCACTTGAAAAAATAAACAAACTAGAATAGTAAGAAAAATATTCACAAATAAGAGAAATGACTAACCTTACCACTTATAAAAACATATAAAGCCTCAATAAGTAAAGCAAGGTAGTTGCAGTCAATGAAACATGCCCATGAAATAAAACTGAAAATCTGGAAATAGATACAAATACTGTGGCAATTCAGAATATGATAAAGAAGATATCCCAAAGTATAGGATGAAGGATGGACAATTCAGGAAATGATGCTGGAATAACTGGATAGCCATTTAGAAAAATTTCAAAGGTATCACAGGCTTTATGAAACTATAAAAGTACACAAAGAAAACATAGAAGAATTCCCTATAGCATTAGAGAGGGAGAGGCCTTTCAAACTCCAGTTCAAAATCTAGAAGCCACACAAGAAAAGATTGATAAATTAAATTTCATTAAAAACTCAAAAACTCTGAATGGGGGAAAAGTAAGGAAACAAAAAACTGGGAAAAAGTACTTGCAACTCTTAACAAAGATATAGTGGTAATTTCTGTTATTTTAAAAACCCTTTCCTCTCTTACGACTCAATAATAAAAAGACAAAATATGGGCAAAGGATCTGAACAGATATTTCTACAAGGAAGATATATGAATGGTCAATATGTACATGAAAAGCTGTTCAATGTCATTAGCCGTAAGGGAAATGTAAATCAAAACCACAATGAAATGCTACCTTATACTAACCAGGATGACTATAATAAAAAAGACAGCTAATAAGTGTTGGTGAGGATGTGGAGAAATTGGATCTCTCATACAATGCTGATGGGAATGTAAAATGGTTTGGCCACTTTGGAAAGCAGTCTGGTGGTTCCTCTAAAGATTAAACTTAGAGTTACTATATGACCCAGCAAATCTATTCTAGGTATAAATCCAAGAAAAATGAAAACATGTTCATGCAAAAACTTGTACACACATGTTCATAGCAGCATTATTCATAATATCCAAAAAGTGACAACAACTCAAATGTCCATCAACTGATGAATGGATAAATAAAATGTCTATACAATATAATATTACATCTATACAATACAATATTACTCAACAATAAAGGGAAATAAAGTAGACACGTGGTACAACATGCATGAACCTTGAGAACATTATGCTAAGTGAAAGAAGTCAATCACAAAAGGCCACGTATGGTATGGTTCATTTATATTAAAATATCCTGAATAGGCAAATGCATATCCAAATGGCCAAGAAACACATGACAAGGTGTTCAGTTTCATTAGTCATCTGGAAAGGACAATTAAAAATACAATGAGATACTGTTCTATACCCTTCAACATGGCTGAAATAATAAGACTTAATAACTACCATATGATCCAGCTATTCCACTTCTGGGTATTTACCTGTAGAATATGAAAACACTAATTGGAAAAGATATACGCACCCCCATATTCCTTGCAGCATTATTTATAATAGCCAAGATATGGAAACAACCTAAGTGCTCCTTGATGGATGAATGGATAAAGAAGATATGGTATACACACACACACACACAATAGAATACTACCCAACCATAAAAAAGATGAAATCTTGCCATTTACGACAACATGGATGGACCTCTCCCAGATAAAGAAAGAGAAATACCATATGATTTCACTATGTAGAATATTAAAAAAAAAAGAAAAAAACCTAAATCAATGAACAAACACAACAAAACAAAAGCAAACACATAGATACAGAGAACAGAGTAGGGGTTACCAGAGTGGAAGTGGGGGTGGGGAGAGGGCAAAATGGGTAAAGGGGGTCAACTGTACAGCGATGGATGGAAACTAAACTTTTGGTGGTATGTAATAGTGTATACAGAAGTTGGAATATAATGTTACATAACGTTATAAACCAGTGTTACCTCAATTTAAAAAAATCAAGTGCTGGTCAGGATGCAGAGCAACTGAAACTCTCATATGCTTCTGGTCTGAGTACAGATTAGAACAATTACTTTAGAAAATGGTTGCCAATATACGATCAAGTTGAACACTCACTACTCTGTGGCGCAGCATTCCTCTCCCAGTTATACCTACAACAGAAAGCTATATACCTGTGAACCCCAAACTGAGAACAGTGCGCATGCCCATCAACAGTAGAACGGATAAATAAAGGGCTTTTCACATAATGGAATACTGTACAGCAATGAAAATGAATAAGCTACTGCTGTACAAAACAGTGTGATGAATTCCACCAACAAAATGTTGAAAGAAGCCAGACCCCGAAGAGTAGATACTATGTGATCAAAGCTCAAACACTGTCAAATTTAGTCCATAATATTAGAAGTCAGAGTAACGGCAACTTTGGGGGAAGAAGAGGCAGTAGTGAGTGAGAGGGAGTATAAGGGGGGCTTCTGAGGGGCTGATAATATTCTAATTGTTGATCTGGGTGCTGATGGTGAGTATGTTCACTTTGGAAAATTAATCAAATGTTTTCTATATGATATGTTATACTTCAATGAAAATTTATTAAAACAAAAATTAAAAAATTTATTAAAACAAAACAAAAGAATGGAGGTTTAAAGATTCCTTCCCTTCTGTTGGATCTCACAGGATTAGTTACATCAGGGATGTGAAAAGGCAATATATTTTATTTTGAATTTCACACTTCTAACATGCATCCAAATTACTTAGGTGCATAATTATTTTGAGTGTACATGATGCATAATGCATAATTAATAATGTGTGGAACAGTTGCAATTTCCTATTCATTTTCTTATTTAATTCTCACACAAAAATCCGTAGTGTAGCAAGGAGGTCAGATATTGTCTCAGTTTTACAGATGAGAAAATTGAGGCCCAAAGAGGTTGAGGGACATACCCAAAGTTACCCAACTAGAATTTGTATGTAATTAAAAAAATATAAAGGCAACTGGCTGTAGGTGTGTAATGCACCATATACATTTTTATCTTCCCAGGCAGCAGGGATTTAAGAGCTGAAATCCTTGGGTGCAGCTCTTCCCCTTTCCTTACCCAGCCAGATTGTACAATCTTTCCATGTTGCAGTTGATACCCACTAATAGACTGGCTGGAATATGACATTTATCTCCTCATTTGTACCACACAAACGAAGTTAAAGTAATGGCACTTTGTTGGCACAGAGGAAAGCCAGTTCTGAAGTGTCCCACTTTTTCTCTTCTACTGAGTGTTCAGAGTTAATGTGAAATAACAAATGTTCTGACCCAGTTTGAGAACATAGCCTGGTTGTGTTGTAAAGATCAGGACTTACCCTTCCAGCAAGTGCTTAGTCACGGGACCTCCGATCCTGCATGGACCCACCGACTCCCAGCTCCTGTGAGACAGTCCTGGAGTGACCACCTATGAGGGTGATGCAAAAGGGGGAGACTGAGTTGGTGACTGAGTGAAAGTTCTCACTGAGGACCCATGGAGGCAGTGGGAAGGAGGCTGGACCAGAAGTTGGAAGACCTGGTTGAAGTCTTCACTCCAATACCCACTAACTGTGGGAACCTGAGCAAACCACAGACCAAATCATCGCACAGTTGTCATGTAAAGAGCACTGGACTTGGAACCAGACAAATTTAGGTTTGAATTCCAGCTGGACATCTTACTAGCTGTGTAACCTTGGTTCAATGTGTCACCGTTTCTGGATCATATTTTCCTCATCTGTAAACCAGACAGGCTCTTTGGATGCTCTTAAGAAGCCATTTCCTGCTGGTTCATATTACGATCTCCAAGGATCCACATCTCCATCTGAAGTGGGGAGACTGATTCCTGCCAGTTTATTGGGTTGTCGAGAGATGCAACAGGAGCAGGCACTAATAGGTGCCTGGGAGGTTTTCTTAGTGTTAAATTGGGAGCTGCTCCCTAGATCCTTAGCAGCATAACCATTAACCATTAACCCCACTTTCATTTATGGTCCCTTTGATAGACTGCATTTTCTTGAAACCATTATCTTACTTTAGCTGCCTTTTCAAGGTCTGTTCATCCCTCAGTGAAAAGGCAATTCAGTCATCACATGGAACCAGCAGAACAGCATTCCACTGGCTACCAGGGGGAGGGAGAAGTCCTTTTGTGTTCCAATTCCACCCACTCTCTCCTCTTCCATTTCAGGCCTAAGCGGCAGGGGGGTAGCCCTGCTCCATGACACCCAGACACTGAGGTTTACTGGATTGTCCATGGAGACAGGCAAGAACAAAACCATGCCCGCCTTGGGGAGGAGCCAGGACTCCACAGTAGGAACGGCTAGAACACTCAGGAAGGTGGGAAGAAGGGATGCTGTCCTCAGTGGTCTCCCTCTCTTAGGTTCATATGACTTCAGGTGTTTTCATGCCCTGTGGTCACTCTGGGTGGTGGGAGTCTTATAGGATCTCCGCCCTGTGGCAATGGCCAGGCGCAAGGCAGACCCTCCCTCTGAACTTGAGGGAACCATCTGTAACTCTGGGGAGGAGGAGGGGAGGATTAAAGTAGGCACAGCGCCCCCCCAGAGGCCAGCATGTTAGTTGCAGAAGAGGTCAGAGAGAGCCCCAGGAGGGCAGACACTGCAGTGATGGAGAGGCTAGGCTATGAGGTCCATGCTCCATGCATGGAGAGTGTCCCGTTGGAGTCCTCAGAGGCTGTGTTGAGTCGAATAGTGTCCCCTCAAACTTCATGTCCCCCTGGATCCTCAGAATGCGACCTTATTTGGAAATGGGGTCTTTGCAAATATAATTTGTTAAGATAAGGTCATACTGGATTAGGGTGAGTCCTAATCCCACGACCGGTGTCCTTTCAACAAGAAGGAAATTTGGACAGAGAGACACAGAGAAAAAGGCCACGTGAAGTCAGAGGCAGGGATTGGAGCGTTACAGCTGCAAGTAGCGCCAAGGATTGTTGGCAACCACCAGAAGCTGGGAAGAGGCAAGAAGGATTCTTCCCTGGATCCGTCAGAGGGAGCATGGCCCTGCCAACACCGTGATTTTAGACTTTTAGCCTCTTATAAATGTGAGAGAACAAATTTCTGTTGTTTTAAGCCACCCAGTTGTGGTGCTTTGTTATGGCAGTCCTGGGAAACTAATATAGGGTCCAAGCTTTGATTCTTCTTCTGACCCTGCCTATAGCTTCTCCCACCCTATGCTGAATTCTGTGATTCATTTCACCAGCAGCTCAGACAGATGTAAATTTGTCTCCCAAAGTCCCTCTTCTAGAGGAGAAAGGCACCCAGCCAGATGTGGACCAGCCAACACCATAATCATGTCTCTTTGAACCTATATGAAAAGAAGGGCTGTCTTGTCTCCCATCTGCTGTCCATTTTGCACACATCCCTGCAGGTCTAGGTAGAATCTCAGGGTTCATATAGACCTTAAAGATTCCTGGTCCCCACTGAATGCATGACTCCTCTGGGCAGTATCCCCTGCTTGGGTCCTCCTGGAATCTTCTTAAAGTCTTATTGCTCCTTACTTCTTCCATTCCACAAATATCATTGATGACCTGTGTGCCCAGCTCTACGCAGTGAGCAAACAGACTCAGTCCCTGCCCCCATGAAGCTCACATTCCAGTGGAGATTTGACCCTGGAAAACTCTTCCTTTGTTGGCCCCAGATCTGCCACCAAAGCAAGGCTGTTCTTGGTCTAGCTACATGCGGGTCGTGGTGGTGAACCCGCAACACTCCCTTTGAGACTGGGCGCATGCTGCTCTCACAGCTAGACTGATGCAGGCATCAGGAAAGGGAAATATTGTTGAAATGGCGTCTTCTTCCCCTCTGGTCGGCCTGGATTGCTGTAATGTTCCCCAAATCCATTTTACAAGGCAATTGGTATTTAAAACACTGTAACCTTGAGAGATTGGCAAGTTCCATGCTTTATTTATCTCCAAATCAAATTAAGTCTCTGAGGTGTGTACTGAAGAGAATCATTGCCTTATTATGTGGGGCATGCATTATAATTTTGAGGTGTATTAGCACACTTGTATTTGAAAAAATTCAGTATATATATATATATATATAGTAATTATACAATATGGTCTACTAATTAAAATGATGCTTCTAATATGCTGTATATTTTATTGTATAAGAAAATCTTTGGTAGGTTTATCAAATTAATTGAACAATCTGATGACATTTCATGGTTGTTTAGAGCTGGCAACCTTAATAATTAACTAGCATTCTCATTTTTATAACAGAGGAAATTAAAGTAGAAAGAGCTACTTGTTACAGAAATAGAGATTGACTAAAGGCTCAAACTCAGATCTCTGGGCAACTTCCCAGCAGCCTGGTGAGACTGATTCCCATTTTGTAGATGAAGCTCTTAAGAAGTGAAGGCTTAGCTGGTTGGCCAAGTCACATGGCTGGTGTTTCTCTGTGTGTGAAGTGGACTATTCTCATAGCATGAGAGGTACATGAATAATGGTATAATAGACCTTAATGGAGAGAGGACCAAGGATGGCTCTGGGGGACCTTCTCCCCTCTGCCTGGGTTGGTCAAGATGGGTCTTCATCTGCTCTCAATAAGATGGGCCTGGGACAATGCAAAGCCATGTATTTCTGTTCTCAGGGAAACTCTCAGGGTTAACAGGGTCCCTTAGCAAGAGACTGTAGGGGACCCACACCAAGTAGGACACTGGTTCAAGGAAGCCATCCCCATGAAGGAGGCCCCAGAGCATCATGAGGAATCCAATCTGTTTCATGCTGCTGGACTAGATGCCAGTTTTCAGGGCTTTGTCCCAAGACCTCTGCTCCAGGGACACAAGATGGCGCCTCCTCCTGATCCCCGGTTTGGCACCGTCAAGCCTCTGTTCCAGGCTTGTGATCATACAAGGTTGTCAGAGCAGCCACTGAGAGGGTATGAAATAGGGCCAGGCCATTGTTGATGGTGTCTTGGGGCTCAGCTCTTCTTGAAGGATGCATAAGCCCATGAACAGTTCTAGGAAAGTTTCGTACTTCCCACAGGTGAGGTGGTAAAGTGGGTTGTAGCTGGAGGAGAAAGAACTAACCAGTTCATTAATTTATTTGATTCATCTGTTCAACAAATATTTACTGAACATTTGCCATATACCATTCATGCTTCAGGGAGCTGCTAGATAAGGCAGTGAACAGACAAGTTCCCTGCTCTCATGGAGCTTCTGTTCCAGGAGAGACAGACAGTAAGGAAGCAAACATCTTCATGTACAGTATATTATCACAAAGTGATAGATGCAATGAAGAAAAGCAAAATACAATGAAAATATAGAGAGTGATGAGATGTGGAATTTTAGGTGGGGTGTTCAGACACCTCCAAAGAGGGCACAATCAGGCGGAGAACTGGATCAGGTGAGAAGGTGAACCGTAGGTATATTGGGAGGCATGGCATTCTAAGTAGAGGGAATTAAAAGTGCAAAGACCCTGAGAGAGAAGGATGCTTGCTGTGCTCAAGAAGAAGCACAGAGGTGGGTGAGGCTGGAGAGCAGAGAGGCAGTAGGAGGGGCGACAGAGAGAAAGCATATGGCTAGACCAGAGAGCCTTATTGTGAGCAAGTTGGGGGGCCATTGGAGGATTTTGTGCAGACTCTCTGGCTATTGCATGGAGAAGAGACCTCTGGGGGCAAGACGGGAAATGGAGCATCAGCCTAGGAGGCTGCTTAAGGCATTCTGTGGGCTAGTGGCTAGATGAGTAGAGGTAGTTGTAAGGTTTTTGGATGATCTTGTTTTGTGTGAAGGTATAAAAACATTTCCCCTGTGCCATTCTGACAGCTTCCTTCCAATAGCTTTTGACACCTACCTCTTCCGTCAGGTCTTCCTGGATTGGCCAGGAGAGAATCAATGGCTTCCCACTCTCAGTGCTTCCTTTGTTCTTCCTCAGAGGGGAGGGGAGGGAGTACTGGGCAAGGAGTTAGAAAATCTTAAGTCTGTTCCAGCTCTTTAATACTTGGCCTTTGAACTTGGTCACATTACCCACCATTTCTGAGCCTTCATATCAGCACTTTTTTTTTTTTTTTTTTTTTTTTGCGGTACGTGGGCCTCTCACTGTTGTGGGCTCTCCCATTGCGGAGCACAGGCTCCGGACGCGCAGGCTCAGCGGCCATGGCTCACGGGCGCAGCCGCTCCGCATGTGGGATCCTCCCAGACCGGGGCACGAACCCGTGTCCCCTGCATCAGCAGGCAGACTCCCAACCACTGCGCCACCAGGGAAGCTCCATATCAGCGCTTTTAAAGTAGGTCTTATCTTGTCTTTGTTCTCACTTCACAGGATGGTTGATTGTGTCAAAGGAGCTAATGTGAGTATAAACATTTTGTAAACAGTCAAGAAGTAAGCACGTGAACAGGACTATAGCCTTTTGTTTATTTTATCATTATCTTGGCTATTCAGAAGTAACACCACTTGCTAAGTGGGTGGTAAAAACACAAGATATAATCTCTGGGGACTTCCCTGGTGGTCCAATGGTAAAGAATCCGCCTTACAATGCTGGGGACCCGGGTTTGATCCCTGGTCAGGGAACTAAGATCCCACATGCCGTGGGGCAACTAAGCCCGCATGCCACAATTACTAAGCTCGCACGCCTCAACTAGAGCCTGCATGCCACAAACTACAGAGCCCACGTGCCCCGGAGCCTGTGCGCCACAACTAGAAAAGAGAAAACCCACATGCCACAACTAGAGAGAAGCCTGCGCACCACAACAAAGAGCCCGCATGCTGCAACGAAAGATCCTGCGTGCCTCAATGAAAAACCTGCGTGCCGAAACCAAGACCTGATGCAGCCAAAAATAAATAAAATAAATAAATAATTAATAAATATGTTAAAAAAAGGTATAATCTCGGTAAACTGGAAGCCAATTAACCAGAGTTAACCAGTTAAACAGAACCCTGCAAGAAGGTGGAGATAGGAGAAAATGTATTCATGTGGGCTTGATGGTTTTTCTTTAAGTTTTAGAGGACTCAGCTTCACCTTCCATAAACCTCCCTATCTCCAGGGGTAGATGGGACCCATGGTACTCAGACAATGGTCCACACCACCCATGTCCTCCATCATCAAACCAAGATTCCTGCACAGTCCTCGAGCTCTAAGTGAGAAAGAAAATGGATCTTGACTTTCTTATAGTTTCAACAAAGCTCGGGAAGTAAAGGCACTTCAGGTCACCCCCTGTGTTAGGTTGTGTTATTTGTCCATAATTCTTCCTTCCCTTTATGTGCTGGCCATGGCTTCTCCATGGCTTCTCCATGGCTCTGATATACCTCCACGTCCCATTGATTTTGGGCTTGGTCATATGACTTGCTTTGACCAACGAGATGTACGAGGAGGTATTGTGCAAGTTCCAAGCTGAGACTTAAAGAGGCTTAGTGAGTTTCTGCAGCCCTCTTGGAGCTTCTGTTCTGCATTATGAGAATAACATGCCCCAGCCCTAATGGAAGATGCAGAGAGTAGATCTGAAACATCCCAAAGCATGAGTCCAATCTAGTTTATTGGACCCCACTAAGCCCAGCTGAGAATGGCCAACTACAGTTGACCCATGATTAGGAAATGAATGCTTATTGTTGTAAGGCGCTAAGATTTTGGGATTGTTTGTCACATGGCATTATTACAGTAAAACCTGACTCATACCTTCTGAGATGACAGAAAATTTTGTTAATCACATCAGCCTGTTCTCCAGCTATTTTGATTCCCTGAGGTTATTCTAAGCCTGCTGGGGCTTCTGTTTGCTCCGCCTGTGGCTTTACTTTATTTGTTCACCTGAAAGAACCTTTCCTAGGTAGAATAATTTTAAAGAGCAGACTCGGTGCCTGTACCCAGGACAGTGCCTCAATCAGAAGCAGGCCCATGTTTATACCAAAACGAGAGCTTTCAAGTTAAGATGGCTGGTAGGACCTTTTAAGATGCAAGGTCAGACTGCAGGTATATCAGGCCCTCATGACTTCAGATGAGAAATAGATCAATATGGTTCAATAGAAAAAGGCCACAGAAGATCATATATAACTGCAGCACTACTTTTTGTTGGAAGAGTGACTCATAACAAAAGCTTTGAGACTTGGTGAATCAGAAATAACTTTTCGTGTCAGTAATTGCCGTCAGCTATTGGTTTAAAGAATAAAATTTGAATCTTCAGCCTCATGTGTATCTAGCTAAGCTTACTTGATGGATAGATGCATTCATCAGTGGGTTCTCTAGCTTATTGGCACCAGAAAAGCTTCCCACAGAACTGGTGGTGCAGAGAGAATGTAATGTGAGAGCCTGAAGGCATCAGAGACCCCTGGACCAGAGTCACCTTGGAATTCTCTGGCCTTGAGGGCATCTCAGGGGTAGAAGGGGCTTAAAGATCATCTGCTAACTCCCTGTCCTAATGCTTGAAATCCCTAAAAATATCTCAGAAGTAGGTATCCATCGGAGTGAGAACAAATGTCCCTTTTCAAGGCCACATATATCCTCTTTGGATAACTCTGTGCAATAGACTGAATGTTTGTGTTCCCCCCAAATTTATATTGAAGCCCTAATCCCCAGTGTGATGGTATTTGGAAATGGGGCCTTTGAGGGGTAACTAGGTTTACATGAGGTCCTGAGAGTGGCTCTTCATGATGGGATTAGCGCCCCAATAAGAAGAGACAGGAGAGAGCTGGTTCTCCCTCTCTGCTCTCTGCTGTGTGTGGATACAGCAGGAAGATGGCCATCTGCAAACCACACACCAGATCTGTCAACACCTTGATATTGGACTGTTCAGCCTCCAGAACTGTGAGAAATAAATGTTTTTGTTTAAACCACCCAGTCTATGGCAGTTAGTTATAGCTGCCCAAATGGACTAAGACACACTCAGGTGAGCCATAGTTTGCTCTTCTACCAAAGCTACTCCCTTTTTCTCTCTCCCTCCTTCTCTTTCTCTCACTCCCTCTCAGCTCTTTACATATTTTAAAGGTTTAGAACAGGAGCTAGCAAACGTTTTCTGTAAAGGGCTTAATAATAAATATTTTAGGCTTTGTGGGCCATATGGTCTCTGTCACTACTACTCAGCTCTTCCACTGGGACATGCAAAAGCAGCTATCAACAATACATAAATGAATGGATATAGCTGTGTTCCAAGAACACTTTATTTATGGATACAGAAATTTGAATTTCATCTGATATTTTACTTTGCACAAAATATTATTCTTCTGATTTTTCCCCAACTATTTAAAAGTGTAAAAATCATTTTTACCTTGTGGGCTGTGCAGAAACAGATGGGGACTGATTTGGCCTACAGTTTGTAGTTTGCCTGTCCCTGGCAAAGTGTCTACCTCTTCTTCAAGACACTCTTTCAATTATGAGTCATTTCTAGACCATCCTGGATACTCATCCAACAAGTATTGAGCACCCGCTATGGATCAGGGAACAAGTTTACATAAACTGCCGGTGATAAGAATCTGAAGATGACATGATCCTGACCCCAAGGAGCCTGGGCAGAGATAGAGCTCATTTCAAGGCCCCCTCTCTTTCATAAATCCCCAGTAGCCCTTAGGGTCAGAGAGATGTCTCCTTCCATCTAGACCTTTCCTGAATCCATTTATTTTGCTCCTGCCTCATGCTCAGTGCACAGTGGAGAAAACCAGTTGACCACATTTCTTTTGATTACCTACAAGTCTTTGGCTTTTATGGATCTATGTGACCTTCTGTTCTCCTAAAGGAGGAGATAAGGAGGTAGACAAAATAATCTTTTACTAAGAAAGGAGACCTGTTCATTCAAGAGTCACGCGTTTCTGTTCATTTGCAACCTAGTGTACTCTGAAATCACTCCAAAGCATTGCATTCCAACCCATCCATCCTCCTGGTGTAAGGCTTCTCTTGGTTGCTCTCCTGATCTGTGGAGTGCTGGGACCACCTGAAGTGGTAGGAGGGACCTTATGTTGCCCACTTGGGGAAATAGGTGGATTGGAACTCAGCACCACTGCTATGGTGGAGGAGCTACCACATTAAAATATTAAATTGCAGTTTAGTGGAAATTCAAGATTTCATATGACAGGAAATGACCAACAGAGTAAAAGGGCAGCATTCATTCTGCCTCTTAAGCTCTAACCAGGCGCTCTGGGGCCTGGAGGCTCCCAGTTCAGGCAGTCAGTCTGGGAAGAGTCAACCTTCCTAAGCCCTCCCCTGACTTTCCTTCCAGGAACCCTTCTCCACAGTTTACATACCCTGTTCTAAGAGCCCTGGAGGAAGTTCCTTGGTCCAGACATAGAGTTAGAGAATTTTGTCAGCAAAATCCTCTATCATGTGGCTCCTTCCTTTCCCAAAGTGCCCCTGTCCCAGACAGGGCTGGCCGTCCTGAGATGAGTGGGTCCCTGCCCTTTGTTATCGGGATTCCTGTCCTGTGTTCCCTCTGTTGTGTTCCCAAGAACCTCATGGCTCAACCCAACATCCCTAGGACTACTGAGTTCAACAGATTTTTCTAGCATGAATTCATTTATTCATTCATTCATTTACCTGGTGAACATTATTGAGAGCCTACCGTATCCCAGGATTCAAAAGGGACACATGTAAGAAAAAGGCCTGGCCTCTGGGGTTTTGGTCAGAGGATAAGACAATGATTGACTTGAATGTCATGAGCATCCTGCTAGAGGCATGGACAGCCTCCATGGGGTAACAGAGGAGGATGCCTCCCTGTTATGGGAAGGGTGCTGTGTCCCAGCTGCCCTGAGGACTTGGGCCACCTGCTAGGGTTGCTGTAAATCCAGCTGGCTTCTCTCTTGCTCACAGCCACACTTTGTAATCCTCACCCAGCCAAATGAGTGTGTGCCTCTTTGCTAAGGTGGAGAGTTCCATGTAAGGTCCTCCACCACTGGGGATAGGACTCCCAGCATTTGCTGTGCTAACTGTGAAGGAGGCTGGGGTCAGCAGTAATAATAATAGCTAATGCTTATTGAGTGCTTACCATATGCTAAGTGCTCTAAATGTACTTTCTAATTTAACCTTCACAACAATCCTTTGTGGCACTTGCTGTTATCATACAGAAGAGGAAGTCAAGGTCAGAAAGGTTAAGGTCTAAGAAGTGGTACAGACTGAATTGGAACCCAGGCTATCCAAGTTCAGCATCTCCCTTGATGTGCCATCTCTGTATATAAATTGAGATAGTCAACTATATTTTATACATCCCTTCTGGGCTTGGCACTTTACTTCTGGTGTTTCACTGAATCTAAATTATGTCCTAGGAAGTGAGTGTTAGCATTCAGATTTTACAGATAAAACTCCTGCAAGGAAGTGACTTGCCCAAGGCCACATGGAGCCTTTTCTATCTGGCGGTCCTTAGCCCCAAACCAAGGAATACAGGAGAAGGGGGCTCAGAGCTGCCCTCAAAGCACTCACAGTCTGGGCAGGAAACAGATTTACTGAAGCTACCATTTACTTATGACACTTAGGACCCCTCGCTAAGGTGCAGAAGACAGTGTGCTCATTTCCATGGCTTCATTCTGTGCAGAGACTGACGAGAGCTAGGGGTTGATGTCTGATGGGTGAGCGCTGAGATTCAAAAGGAAGGAGGAGGCATTATAAAAGGGGTCTGGACTCAAAGAGTGTGGTTTCCAGATCAGCAGCACTGACACCATTTAGATGCATGATCTTCTGAAGGATCATCACCTGCAGGGTGGCTGTCATTTCAGGGCATTGAGCTTTCCTGGGTGACACTGGCCATGTTCCTTACCCTCACATATCACAGGATGCACAGAGAGCTCACGATAGACTGGCAAACGCCTGGATTCTATACAGCTCTCTCTCTTACTTGCTGTGGGATGTGGGGCAAGTTTTAACCACTCTCTGGGCCATAGTATCTTTTCTGTAAGATGCCCAGATCAGTCGTTTTCAATCTTGATGGCCCATTATAATCACCTGGGGAGCTTTTCAATAATTCTGATATCCTGGGCCTATAGCCAGAAGTTCTGATTTAACTGGTATGGGGTGAGGCCCAGGAATTGGTACTTTAAAAACTTCCCAGGTCATTATATTGTATAGACAATGTTGAGAACCAGTAAACCAGATCACCTCTGGTTGCATTAGCATTACCTGGGCATTCCTTGAAGATTCAGATATCTCTCAAGGTGATGCCGACACACAGCAGAGCTTGAGAACTCCTGGAATCAATGGCCTCTGAGGTCTCTTTCAGCTCTGACTCCAAGGTTCCCCAATCAATGATTCTCTTCTTTCTCCCATGCTGGAGCCGCCCTTTGGTAATGAGCAGAGGTGCCATCAGCTTGTAAGCTAAGCTTCAGTGCCCCCTGAGAATGCAGCCAGCTGGCAACGGTGGAGGAAAGTGGTAAACACATTTGACTTTTCTTTATCAGCTGTGCCGTGTGCACGATGTGCAGGAGGAGTGGGGCTCTGTGTCAAGGCCAGCTGGGTGGCTGAGGCCTTGTATTAAGCCCAAAGGCAGTCCTGGCCGCTGCTCTGTTTGCCTGCTCCCTTCCTTGGCCCCAGGGTGGTCACTAGCCACAGGCTCCTATTGCCTGGACCCCAGCCCCAAACCTTCTGGAATGACAAAGATGAGCCTTAGAGCAGATGTGTGTACCCATCCCACTTTGTCTTTCTGGGTCAGCCTCCAGGTTGGCTAGATCAATACCTTGACTCCCAGGAGAATCCAGAGATGGAATAAGGAACCCAGAGGCAGGCTTGGAGCAGGCTCTGGGGCTGAGCTCCAACGCTGCCCTGGCTCGGCAAGGACATCCACGTGTCTCCTTTCCTCCATGTGGTATGTGGCTATTTAATGGCAGTGAAATTTACTGTGGGTAATGGAGTGTCAGGCTCCTTATTGCTAATGGATGAGTGCAAATGTGAAGGATTTATTAAATAAGTCAAGCATACGTCTCCGAGAGACGATTACTGTGAGTGAAAACAATTATATAGTTAAACAAGGGGGAGAGAAATTTTAAATGCATCTTTAAAGTTCTCTAAATCAGTTTAAATGTGTAATTTCAAAAGGTTTGGGGTGGAGCAGAGATTAGTTTCAGCAAATTACTCATCAAGTTTTTTTTTTTTCTTCCTTATTTTGATTCAGTAAGAAACCAACTGCCCTATTTGGCTGTCATTTAAAGAGGTTACTGATGGGTGTTTGGAGATGGAAAAAACTGCTAAAGCAACAGAACCTAGTTTGGTACCTTCCTCCAGTTCCCAGATTCTGATTTCCTTGGTGTGTAAGTGGGCTCTCTGGAGCGGAAGGAAGGATTCAGAGAGGCAGCAGGAGCTGTCATTCAGAGGGAAGGATCAGTGCTGTCTTCCTGATACTAAGTGGTGGTCTAGAGCCATAGAGTTGGAAGGACTTTGGAGGACCTTTGGTCGATTCCATTTTGCAGTGGGGAAGCTGAGGCCCAGAGAGGGAAAGGGCATTTTCTAAGGTCACACAGCTTGAAAGCATGGAAGCCAGGCTTCCCCATTGTTCTCCCTTTGAAATGGAAATAATATTGACCTCACAGGGGTGTCTGGAAGGAGACAAGGAAATAGAGGGAAAGTGCTTTGGGAAGTACATATGTTTCTACCTGGAAAGGGCTACTGTGGGGGAAGGATTGGCTATGGACCTCCTTGGTGGGTTCATTTTGGTGAGGGGCCCACCCCTCAGCCGCTTCACAAGTTCTGCAGCCAGGACCACAGCGAGCTGAGGTCCCTGGGACCCTCTCCCCTACTGAGCTGAGGAGAGACACAGGCAGCCACAAACCCCTGACATTTTCTTTGAGACAGTGACAGCTGGTGGAACTTTTGACTAGAGGAATAAAGAGCAAGCAGGCAAAAAAAGTGACTGTGTTAAAAAGTGGTTTAAAAATGTGCTGTGCCATCTGTTTGGCCACCATGGCTTTGTGGGGTATATGTGGGGACAGAGACCTACCCCTCTCCCAATCCTGGGTCTCACCTTGGTCAGGGCCCACAATGGTGAACTTTATTAATTCTGCAAGTTTTATTTTCCATGTCCCCCAGTCTTTCTTTCTGCTCCCTTCTGTTCCCAGTGCACACCCTCATTTTGCTTCCTGAAAAGACATTTTCTTAATTTCCCCAATTGCTAACAAAGTCTTCAACCTACAAAGCCCTGCACGCTTGACTTAAAAGGCAAGTTTTTGGTTTTGGCCTTTGCTGTATGAGTATGGTCCTAGTGTTAGAGAAATGGGGCTTTAAAAGACAGGTGTTTAAGATCTACTCTACCTAGCAGTATTGCAGGCTTCATATTTATTCAGGTTTTCCTTCATGCCCTAAAGCTTTATACCTTTCTTCTGCTGATATTTTTAATTAAGTTTGTCTGAGATATTTTTCAGGTTCTTTTTTTCCCTTTTGTGAATAGGGTTATAAAGTGCATATTCTAATTAGTTATTGCTATGGAATATGAAAGTTATTAATTTTGTGTGTTTATATCTGTCACCTTGATGAATTCATATTCGATTATAAATAGGCTTTTGGTTCTTGTGGCTTTCCCAGGTAGATGGTTATATTGACTGAAAATACTAACCATTTTGTCTCTTTCTGTTCAGCAGTATATTTATTTCCTTTTCTTCTTGTCTTTCTCCACAAGCAAGCCCTCAGTACAGTATTGAAAAGTAGCAGAGATTATGGGCATCCTTGCCTTGATCCTGACTGTAATGGGATTGTTTCTGGTAATTTATCATTAACTTTGATGTGTGCTGTGGGTCTATAGTAGAAAACATTATTAAGTCAGGTGTTTTTTTTTAATTAATCAGAAATGGATGCTAAATTTTATTAAATTTCAGCATCAATTGAAATGATCTGTTGAGATGATTTCAGTCTAGTCAGAAACATGGATGATGTTCTAGTGTTTCATTCTTATATACCTGCTCACAATGCAATTCTGGTTTTGATATTATAATATTTTGTTTAGGATTTTTGCATCTTCACTCATAAATGATATTGGCTTCTGGTTTTTCCCCTTCTGTATTTGTTTTCCCTGTCCAGTTTTGGAATTGGGTTATAGAATAGAATTGCATGGAATTCTGGATTTCTTTAATGTTTTGTAGGACATTCAAAACTGTAAACTTTCTCACTTTGGTGCACTTTAAAAGGGTAAAGTTTTAATGACTATTTCTATTTCTTCTATGATTATTGGTCTTTCATGATTTTTTTTTCTTTTTGAGCCAATTTTTGTGATTTATTGTTTTCCAGAAAATTATCCTATTCATCTGGATTTTCAAATGCTTTGGTGTAAATTAGCATATACTTTCTCTTTAATTTAAAATATGCTTTGTCTAGTATGTTTCTTTTCTCACTCTTGATGTTGTACTTTTCTGTCATTCTTCCCTACCCTACCCACAAGTCTCAGTCTTGCCATAGATTATTCTAGTTCATTGGTCTTTTCAAAGAGCCAGCTTTTAGTTTTATTAATCTATACTGTTGATTTGTTTTCTAGTTTATTAATGTTTGCATTTTGACTTTATTAATATCTTCCTCAAATGTCATTGTATTTATTTTGTTTTTCTAACTTCTTGAGTTGAAAAGCTTAGTTATTTTGTTTTCCTTTTTTTTTTCCTTTTTTTTCTCTTTTCTGAGAACTTCATTTTAAGACTGTAAATTTTCCAGAGTTAGGTATATACCTCAGGTTTTGATATATGGCCTCTCCTTGTCATTCATTTCTAAATAATAATATTAACTTTTCTTTGTTAACCTAAGAATTATTTAAAAGATATTTAACATTTTTCAGATACATAGAACTTTTTGGCCATTTCTTTGTTATTAATTTCTAATTTTATTGCGTTTTAACTAGAAGGTAACCTGACTTCCTTCTTGTGGGATTTGTTGAGATTTCCTTTGTGACCTAATACATGAGTTCCTTTTCTTGAATGTTCCCTGCATAACTGATATAATGAGCAGTCTCTTTTAATTAACATCTTATCTGTTAAACCACACTTCAAATTATAATATATATGTTATTCAGATCCTCTTTATCTGTACTTGATCTACAGCTTCTTGATCTGGTGATTTCTGAGAGGTGAGTAACAAAGCCTCTTACCATGATAGTTGATTATCACTTTTTCCTTGTATAACTTTTATTTTTCCTTTATGTATCGAAACTATATTATTGGGTGCATAAAGTTCATGGCTGATATATCAATCTACAAATATATTTTTGTAGATATATCATATATTTTTTGATATATCTTTTCTGTAAATGTTATATTTTATCAATATGAATTATCTCTTCCCCCTAGTTCCTTTTCTTATTTTTTTCCCTTGAGCTCTATTTTGTTTGATATTATTACAACTCTGCCTACTTTGTTTTTATTGGTATTTGCATGCCATAGCTATTTTCATCCTTTAACTTTTCATCTCCCCCTGTCATTTTGCTTTAGGTGTATTTTACAAGCAGCATATAGGCTTTTATTTTTTAAACCTAATTTAACAGTCTCTGTCATCCAGTAGGCATTTAAACCACTCATACTTATTGATATTACTGATATATTTGAGCTTATTCCTGACTTTTTTTTGTGCTTTTTATTTATCATAAATTCTTGGTTTTTTTTTATCCCTATCTCTCCTGTCCTTTTTAAAAAAAATATTGAATACATTTTAATTTTATTTTTTCTTCTGTAATGTTTGGAAGTTATTCATCCCATTTGTATACTTTCAATCAGTTGTAATAGATTGGGTGCATTTTTGAGAGGCCTAATGACATCTGGAATTAATCACTACCTACATCCTTTCAGTGAAAAATACTAAAAGCTTTTACTACTTCCCTTCTCCTACTATTCTTTCTTTTCTCTTCCCCAAAACTACCATGTTGATATAGTTTGGGATTTTAGTTACAAAATATTAATCATTTTGTTTTAACATCATCATGTATTTCAATTAGTAAAATTTGTTAATTTCTTTGGGTTCCTTTTTTTGGGGGGGTTCCTTTTTTTAACGTGACTTGAATCCCATATTTGGATACAATATATGGTAATCCCTCTTTGATTCCTTTTTTTAATTTTATATGGTTCCATCCTGTCTAAGAATTCTTTTGGGCATGTTTGACAATATCTCTATTTTCCCCTTTTACTTCAAAGATAGTTCTACTGAACATCAAATTCTAGGTTAAAAGTAAATTCCCTTAGATCTCTGGGACTACTGTTCTATTGCCTGTTGCATTCAGTGGTGCCAGTAAGAATTTTGATGACACTTGATTCTCATTCCTTTGCAAAGAATCAGTTTTGTCTGTATGGAGAATTTTTCTCGTCTTATAAAAATGTCCATAAGATACCTAGATGTAGATCTTTTTCAAATTTAACTTGCTCAGCACTTGATGGCCCTGTCAATCTGGAGACTTCCATTTTTTTTTTTTTTTTCAGCATTTCCCCCTCACTTCTTATTTGAATACGTCTTCATTCTAACTAGTCCCTCTTTCTAGAACTCTTATTAGATGGATTTTGTCGCTGTTGGATTCATTCTCCATTTCTCTACTTTTTTCTTACTTTCTATCTATGTTGCTTTCCATGCTTTGTTCTGGGAGAAGTCCTTGCTTCCATATCCTAGTTTAGTAATTTGCTCTTTACTTTTATCTATTCTGATATTCAGCCCATATGTTGAGTTTTTTATTTCAATACTCAAATTTGTTATTTCTAAGACTTCTAGTTGATTACTTTGTATATATGCAATATCCCCTCACATGAGAATACCAATTAGACTTTTCTAAAATCTCTTTTCGTTCATTTTATTGATTCCTTCCATGGGTTTTTAGTTCTTCAGTATGTTGAATTTAATTCTTCATGTTAAATTTAGCTCTTCAGATTGTTAAATTTAGTATTTTATGGTATTGATTTGCTTCTGTAACAGGCACCCCATTGATCATCCATGAGCCCTCCTGCTGCCTCTGACTTTGGTGCCTCTAGCGCTGCTTCCCCCACTTTTTGCATAAGGTTTCTCCTTTGTACAACTGAGGTATGGTTTCCTGTTTCAGTCCTCCCTATCTTACTTTGTCCTTTCAGGGATTCCTAACACTTTTTGGTCCATTGAGGGCACCCCTTCTTTTTTCAATACTGTTATGGATTTTTATTATATGTGAATATATTTTTAAACATGTATATAGTCTATTTATATTGTATTTTATTTGTTTATATAATCATCAATGTTTATGATTCTTTTAATTTTTTTTTCTAAGCGTTTAGGATAAGAAGGACAATATGGAGATTGTGCTTGGTTCACAATTTTTACCTAACTTCCTGAGTTTTTCACATACTAAAAACTGATGTTTTAAATCAAGACTCCAAAAGATGTGACTAGATGTTACCAGGGGTCTGGTTTGACAGCTGCATGATAGCCCATGGCTCCACGGTGGCATCCTTCCACCAGGAATTCCCTCTGAGTTCATTTCCATTGTTAAGATACTCTCCTGTTTCACCACCGGTTGGAAAGTCTGTGAACTCAGATGGGTTTGCCACTTGCTCACCAGCCAGGAGTTAGTACCGAAGAACTGGACGTAAAGAAACTAGCTTGCCTCCTTGTGTTTGACATGAGGAAATGTGGTGGACATTTTGATTCACCGGCCAGATCCTCCTTCCGGAATAAAGAATGTATTTCCCCAGCTGCTGGCCGTGTCTTGGGAATACAGATGTCAGCAACAGCCCTTTTAGGGTTGCCTCGATGAAGAGAGTGACTTTTCTCAGAGTGGGCTTCTCACCCCAGCTCTGGCACTTCTGAAGGAATTTTTCATTTTCAGAACTCCCCACACTTCCATTGACACTGCATCTCAGCTCAACATCTTCCTCTGCCCAATCTGCTTCCTTCCCTTCATTCCACAGGTATTGATCCCAAGAGTACTTTCTAAAAAAAACCTCTGCATGCTAAACTTCATCTCAGAGTCTGCTTCCTGGAGATCCCAAACTGGGACCAAGAATTTACTGGAAATCACTACATCTGTCAGAGGAAAGGGCCACCGTGGGTGTATTTGGCTACAGGAACCCTTTAAACTGCCCTGGGTGTGGGTAGCTGAGTTGTGAAAGGCCAAACACAGGCAATCAGAAAGCAAAGGAACTGCCTTTTCTACATGCATTCGATTTGTCTACTCAAGTCTGCTTCTCCTGCAACTTTCCCCAACTCAGAAAATGGTGACTACCATTTCCAGTTGCTCACGATTAAAATCTTGAAGTCTTTTCTGACCTTGATCTCTAATACTACACTTCTGATCTGTCAGGAAATCCTCTCAGCTTCACCACCAAAACAATCCCAAATATGACCCTTTTTCATCGCCAAGAATGCCAACCCCTGGTCCCAGCCACTACTACCACTGCTGGCTTGGATTACTGAAATTTCCACCCAGTCAGACTCTTAGCCTCCACCCTTACAATCTGTTCTTGACACAGCAGCCAAAGTGATCTTTTAAAACTAAAGTCCAATCATGTGTCTCCTTGGCTCAGAACCCTCCAGTGCTTTCTATCCTGTTTGGAGCAAAGTCTTCAGTCCTTTTATGGCTCCTGTCAGGGTTCTCCAGAGAACCAGAACCAATAGGATACAGGTGGATATAGAGATAGAGACAGAGATATGGAAATAAAGAGGAGATTTATTATAGGAATTGGCTTACGTGGTTATGGAGGCTGAGAAGTCCGCAGTCTGATGTCTGCAAGCTGGAGAACCAGAAAAGCAGTAGTATGATTTAGTCCAAGGCTGAAGGTCACAGGGTTGGTGGGCCACTGGTGTAAGTCCCGAAGGCCTAAGAACAGGAGCACCAGTGTCCGAGGGTAAGAGAAGACGGAGGTCTCAGTTCAAGAAAAGAGAAAGGGAATTCGCCTTTCTTTTCCTTTTTATTCTATTTGGTCCCTTAAGAGATTGGCTGATGCTCGCCCTCATTGGTGACTGCAAATCTTCCTTACTTAGTCTACTGAATCAAATGCGAATTTTTTCCAGAAATACCCTCACAGATGCACCAGAAATAATGTTTTACCTGCTATCTGGGCATCCCGTAGTCCAATCAAGTTGACACATAAATTAACCATCACAGCCCCCAAGGCCCTCTATGACCTGGTCCTACCCCCATGCTGTCTTGCTGACCTTTTTGACCACTACTTCCCCTTGCTCACCTCGCTCCATGCCAAGCTCATTCCTGACTCTTTGCACTTGTGGATCCCTCTGCTGAAAAGGCCCAGATATTTTCTCAACTGCCTCCTTGGTTCTTTCAACTCCCTGATTGTCTTAGTCTGTTCAGGCTGCTATAACAAAACACCACAGACTGGGTGTCTTATAAACAGCAAAAATTTATTTTTCACAGTTCTGGAGGCTGGAAGTCCAAGATCAGGGTGCTGGCATGGTCAGGTGAGAGAGCCCTCTTCCAGGTTGCAGACTTCTCATTGTATCCTCACATGGCAGAAGGGGTGAGGAGACGCTGTGGGGTCCCTTTTTAAGGGCACCAATCCCAATCTTGAGGTCTCCACTGCATGACCTAATCACCTCCAAAGGCCACACCTCTTCATACTATTACCTTAAAGATTAGGATTTCAGCATATAAATTTTGGGGGGACACATTCAGACCATAGCACTGATCAAACGTCATCTCATTTACGAGAACTTCCTTAACCACCAGTATAAGACACCAACCTCCTCTCACTACAACCCCAGTGTTGACACTTAAATCCCCTTACTCTGCTTATTTTTATCATCACACTTATCACCACACAGTGGATTTACTTTTTACCTATTTATTGTCTGTGCCCCCTCCCTCAGTAGAATGGAAGCCTCAGGAGAAGTGTTTTGTTCACTTCTTTATCCCTAACACCTAGAACAGTGCTTGGCACAGAGTAGGTGCTAAGTAAGTGTTTGTTGAATTCATGAAATCTTAATCACCTGGCTGTTTGGAGGTGTATCGAGTGGCAAAATTGCTCAAGCACAGGCAGTGATCCTCACTCTGCTTCTTTCTTGCCTAATGACCTTCCACAGGGCCCTTTTCCTCTCTGGAAGCTGAGGGGGTGGGATAAGATGGTTATCCAGAGTACCTTCCCAGCCTGATCTTTTATAAAGCTGTGATTTGTCTAAAGCAAACAACCAATTGTGACAAAGAAGAGGTCAGGCACCTCTCACGTGGGTTTTTGCCCTGGGAGATGGGGAGAAAAGGCACTGAGAAAGTCCGAGTCCAGGCAGTGGTGTGTTGCATACTTGGAGATTGTTGTTTTAGTTTTGGGGGTTTTTTTGCTTTACATTTTCTCCTTCCTTACCACCCCTCTCCCCATGGAGACATTACTGCAGCCATGCATTTATTGCTTGAGTGAATTCCACATAAAGACTGGTTCCAGCTTCTCCAGGATCCCTCTCCTGTGTCGTTTCACCTGCAGGGAGTAACCCCTGTGTACTCAACATTTTTCTTCCATTTTTACCTTCCGACACCCTGCCTGTGTTCTGACTCGCTCTGGCCTCATGTTGAGCAGACTATATGTCCTTACCTTTTGCTCTATTCAATGGGATGTGGGCCACTGTGATGCCAGCAGTGGCTTGAGGTTAGCTTGAGCTGTGGACTTGCCTTCTTGGACTTCTGCCATCACCATAGGAGAAACATGCCCCAGTTAGCCTTCTGGTCCTAGAAGAATTGAGGGATACCTGGAGCAGACCTGGACCAAACCCAAGGCCAGAGCCAAACTCCACTGAGCTGAGATCAACTGAATGAGATCAGCAGAGCTGTCCAGCCAACACACACATGTGTGAGTGAGAATAAATGATTGTTTTAAACCACTGAGTGTTGGGGTGGCTTGTTACATGGCACTATCATGGCCACAGCTGACTGATACACCAGTCTTCTGAAACCCAGCCCAAGGTACTCACTCTCCCAGAGAACATTTCCTTAACTCAAAGACTTGGCCTAACAGTAAGAATTTCGGGTATGTTTTAAGTCAGTGGTATCAGTGTTTTGTGGAGACTGAGATAGGGACTGTAGCAGAAAGAAGGAAAAATGAGAAGCCAGTATTGCTCAACTGTACCATTTGAAGACTCTGCAAACAGGAATAGCAAGGACTGAAGGGATTTACAGCAGAATCTGGTTTTATGAGGCTGGGGTTGGCTTTATGCATCTTTCTCTGTCTTTCCACAAGGCCTTTGACCAGGACATGGGGCTAGTAACCTTGTCCTTGGCCTAAAATGTTGTCTGGCCTAGGGCTCCCAGGTATATCAGTCTGGGGCAGCAGGGTATTGCTGTTCTGGCAGTGGAAATGACACCTTCCAAGGGACATTGTGGACATTTAGAATCAAGTCTTGTCAAAATATCCTGATTTGCATGTTAGGGAAGTCAAGAGAGAAGCTATCTTTATTCCTTCTTACCCAATGAAAAGATTTTTGAGGAGACGTCACTGCAACTGTGTTTCCAGTGCTTAAGTGAATTCCAAATGCTACTGTAAATTCCATCTATTATTTATACAGCTTCAGCTCCCTTGAGAAGCTGAGTGCCTTACAGGAAGGAAGGAGTAATCAAATCCATGCAGGGTGGGATGCTCAGGGAACTGGATGGTAGGGCAAAGGGAGAGGGTCTGTGGTGTTCGTGGTGACAGATCAGGAGCCCAAATGAGTAGTAGTGAAGCAACATGGACAGAGCTGGGAGAACTTCTAAGATCATCTGGACCCAGGATTTTTTTTCTAACTTCCCTGGTCCTGAGAATCATGAGTCACTTGTTAAAAATACAGAAGTTCAGATCCCTCCCCTGGAGATTCTATTTTAGCATCTCTGAAGTGGGGTCCAAAAATCCATACTTTTAAGAAGGACCCCAGGTGATTTTGACAACTAGGCACGTGCAGAAAAGTGATCTATCAAGCTGCCTTGTTTTATAGATGAAAAAATTTGCAGCCCAAAGAGGGGTCTTGCCCCAGTTCTCAAAGCCCCAGGGAGTGCTAGGGATGATCCAGACAAGATCTCTGAGACCTGAATGGCACATTTCAGGATGGCTGATTTGCGGGTACCCTGGGACTGACAGTGTAGTTTGCTGATTCACTCATCTCTCCATTTCCTACGTTTGGCTGCTTGTTTTCTCCCTTTAAGAGCAGCAGAAGGCAGGGCTCCTGGAGTCAGATAGAACCTGGTTCAAATCCTGTCTTTACTCCAGAGTTGCTGTGCAACCTTAGGCAAATTGTTTAACTTCTCTGAGCCATTGATATGAGCATTAAATCAGATAATGTACCCAATAGGTGCTCAATGAATCATTATTATTGCCTACAACGTGCCAAATCCTGTTCCAAGAGCTGTAAAAACCAGGATTAGTGATTTTAAAAAGACTATTATTAATCCCATTTTAAAATTAAGGAAAGTGAAGAACAGAATTAGAATGACGTGTTCAAAATCATGCATTTAGCAAGTGAGGGGCAAAGGTGGATTTGAACTCAAGCTGTCTGTAGCTCTCCTTTTTTCCTTTGAGGTCAGGGCCTGGGTCGCACTTACTCTGTGTGGCCCCAGCTATAAGTAGACGTGAGTGCTCAAAGAACTAAATTGAGTTTTAAAGGCAGGACAGAAATGCACTTCAAGCATGGGGCTGAGAGTGGGACATGGGGCTGAGAGTGGGGCATGGGGCAGATGGAGAGGGGGACTAGAGACCTTCGAGGAGAAAGGCCTGTACCCAGGGAAGGTGGGGCAGAGACTTGGACCTATCCCTGGGAGATAAAAGAGTGATTTCAGCCCAAATAATTAGCATTGAAATGCGCAGGAACCAGGAAGTTTCTCTGCACTGTTGCCTGCAATAAAGAAGGATCCAGACTGAACTGGCTGCTTCCATTAGAAGTGATGTAACGAGCCTGCTTTGGCCTAGTTTTGTTAAAGCAGGCGGTCCCCTGGCTCTCCCACACCCTTCCTTCTGAATCTGCAAGTGATAGCTACCGCCATCTAGTGGTCATAGTGGCGCTACACAGGCACGGGGGAAAAAAGGATTGGTTCCGGACTACATGGATTTAGAAGGTAAAATGGCTCTAGCTTTCCTCCCCCAAAGATAAGAGCCCCTTGTCTTGGTAGGGAGTTTTATTCTGCTCAAAGTATGCCTGTCTATTTTACTTTCTTAGGTCCTTTCAATTACCCAGGGAGGTAGGCTGGGGCCATAAACTCTATTTTATTGGTGAGGCAACAAGGGGAGGGGTCTTGCTTAAGAGTTGCATTGTCAACTATTAATGGAACTAGGACTGCGACCCAAGTGCTCATAATACCAATTTCTTGGCCCAGAAATGACACATAGAAGGTGTCAGGTCCTTTGAAATTTCCTTGGGCGAGGGAATGGGAGATGATTTATCCTGGAGCTCCTGTACTGCTGTACATGGAGGAGGGTCCATCTCAGCTTAATGACTTGTGAGATTTTCCTCTGGAATGAAAATCCTCAGGTGCGGTGTCTGGACTGACAGTGTTCATGTGGGAGGTTTTGGAGTAAGATGAATACTACCCTTCCAGCTCTAGACCCTAGGATAGGATACTTACTTAGAACTTACCTAGTCCAGGTCTCTTGTATTAAAGATTGGGAAACCAAGACTCGGGAGTGGGTGACTGGGCTGACAGCACACAGTGGCAGAACCATGGTTAAAGACTTTCTTCTCCAGCTGGCCTTTCTGTTTTATACACTCTGATGTAATAGCTGGTGCCTGGAAGCTGCACTATTTCAGGCAGATATCACTGTTTTAGCCCAGAGTGAAAATCAGATTCTAGTGTCTTGCAAGTCATACCACAGAGGCTGCCAAGGAAGTGGGGAGCCCCTGGACATTTATGGTTGTTTTAGCACCTGTAATATCAGCAATTCTCAAACTTTTCAGATGAAATCTAAAGCAAAAGAAGGGATGAAAGTGGTGAGAGTTGTGGAGGCTGACAGTCACCTGCCCGTGGTCGTCTCTGCAATGCTTGAGAGCAAGGGAGAACAGAGATTGAAAACCAAGGCATTGCATAAGGAGCACTGGACGTGGAGTCCTAACACCTGGGCTCTGGTCCTTCCTCTGGCACATGCTGTATGCTCCTGGGACACACTTCCTCACTCTGATCCTCTCCTAGTTTCCTCATCCATAAAATAAGCCAATCTTCTTACTTCCTAAGGTTGTTGGGAAGCTCAAATGGAGGGCATAGGGGAATGGGGGTGAAAATGTTTCATAGAAAGTTAAGTGCTATATTCTTAAAGGGTTTCTTTTCTTCTTACTAAATTGAGGTAATTTATATACAGTAGAAATGCACGACTTTTAAATGTTCGGTTCTATAAGTTTGGACAATTGTAATCAGCTGTGAAATCAGGACCCCCAAACAAAATATAAAGCATTTCCATCACTCCAGAAAATTCCCTTGGGCCCATTTCTAGTCAACCTTCTCACCCCCCAGGCAACTGCTGTTCTGATTTCTATCATCTTAGTTTAGTTTTGCCTGCTCTAGAACTTTGCATAGATGAAATCACACAGTGTGTACTATTTTGTGCCAGGCTTCTTTGGCCTGCCGTAATGTTACTGAAATTCATCTAGGTTGTTCTTTCCTTTACTGCCAACTAGTATCCTATTGTATGAACATATCATTGTTTGTTTATCTGTTTTCCTGTTGAAAAAATTTGAGTTATTTATGGATTTTGGTTATTATGATTAAGGTTTCAGTGAGTAATCTTGTACATATTTTAGGTGCACATATGTATGCATTTCTGTTGAATTGGAAGTGGCATGTTGGAGCACATGAAAGACGTATGTTTAACTTTATTAGAAATTGCCAAACACATATCCAAAATGGTTGTACCGTTTTATATTCCCAATAGCAGTGCATGTGAGTTCCAGGTGGTCCATTGACTCAACATTCTGTATTGTCAGTCTCTTTTGATTATAACCATCTGTGGGGCATCCATGCCTTGTTCCTGATCTGACGGAAATGTACTTAGACCTTCACCATTAAATGTAATGTTAGCTGTAGGGGTTTTTTTTTGTTTTTTTTAATACATGTCATTTATCAGATTGAGAAAATTCCCTTCTATTTCAGTCTTACTGAGAGTTTTATCATGAATTGGAGTTGAATTTTGTTAAATCCTTTTTTTGAATCAATTACATGATAGTGTGTAATTGATAGTGTGTAATTCCCTTTAAAGTTTTTATATGGTGATAACATTGATTGATTTTCTAATATTGGACCAGGTTTATATTTCTGCTCTAAATCTCACTTGGTTATGTGTTTTATTCTTTTTAATATATTGCTAGATTTGCTTGCTATTATTTTGTTGAGAAATTTTGCTTCTATATTCATGAAGGATATTATCTGTAGTTTTCTTTTTGTCACCATCTTTGTATGCTTTTGATATCAGGGTGATGCTGGCCTCATAAAATGAATGGGGATATGTTCCCTTCAGTCCAATTTTCTGGAAGAGATTGTGTAGAATTAGTGTTATTTCTTCTTTGAATATTTTTTAGAATCTGCCAGTGAAACCACTGAGCCTGGAAATTTCTTTTTTGGAAGGTTTTTAACTACAGATTCAATTTCTTTAATATTTATAAGACTATTTAGGTTGTCTGTTTTATCTTGAGTGATTTTTGGTTGTTTGTGGTTTTCCAGGAATTGTTTAATTTCATCTAAATTGTTGAATTTACGTGAATTGACATGTTTATAGTATTTCCTTATTACTCTTTTAATGTACTGTAGTGATATCCCCTCTTTCATTCCTGATACTAATATTTGTGTCTCCTGTCTTTTTTCCTCGTGAATCTTCCTAGACACATTTCAATTTTATCAATCATCTAAGAAAATAGCAACTTTGGGCTTGATTCGTTTTTTTCTATTATTTTTCTCTTTTCAATTTTCTTCACTCTGCATCACCTTTATTGTTTTCTTTCTTCTGGTTGCTTTGGTTTTATTTTGCTCTTCCTTCTCTAGTTTCTTGTGGAAGTTTAGACTGCTGATATGAGACTTTTCTTCTTTACTAATGTAAGCACTTAACATAAATTTCTGTCTAAGCCCTGCTTTACATGCATCCCACAATTTTTGATAAGTTGTATTTTCATTTTCATTCAGTTTAAATATTTTCTTATTTCTCTTGAGATTCTTCTTTGACCCATGTATTATTAAAAAGTGTATTGTTTCATATGCTAGTGCTTGGAGATTTTCCTCTTATCTTTTTTTTTTTTTTTTTTTGCGGTACACGGGCCTCTCACCGCTGTGGCCTCTCCCGTTGCGGAGCACAGGCTCCGGACACGCAGGCCCAGCGGCCATGGCTCACAGGCCCAGCCACCCCGCAGCATGCGGGATCCTCCCGGACCGGGGCACAAACCCGTGTCCCCTGCATCGGCAGGCGGACTCTCAACCACTGCGCCACCAGGGAAGCCCTCCTCTTTTCTTTATCTTATTGTTTTCCAGTTTAATTCCATTATAGCTTGAGAACATACTTCATATGATTTCAATTACTTTAAATTTGTTAAAGTTTGTTTTATGTCCAGGATATGGTCTATCTTGGTAAATATTTAATGTTCCCTTGAAAAGAATGTGTATGCTGCTTTTGATTGGGAAAGACAGGGAATCGATAAATGTCAATAAGATGTAATTTGGTTTTGGTGGTGTTCAGTTCATCTTTATCTGAGAATTCGGAGTTTTCCTTTCTATTCCTTGAGCCAGAATTATAGAGTTCTCCTAGAGCTCTCTGTTCATGGTGCCCACTTGGGTTTCAGGCTGAACTGTGTTCAGGTGCAGGAATACCAGAGGGGAAAAAAAGGTAATTCACAACTGGTTCAGTAGTACTGAACCAGTCTTATTCTCCTATCCACCTGTTACTATTTATTTTACAGAGTCCTCTGAATGCTCCATGCATTCTGTCCAGGTCTTGAAGTTGTCTTTTCTTTGGGAAACTATACCTTTGTACTCAGTTTGTGCAATGTGAATGGGGTGGCTACAGTGACTGGTTGAGAAAAGGGCGTGTGATTCAAATTATGCAACGAGTCATTTCTGAGACTTTTGTTGGAACCAGTGGCAAGCAGAATCTCTTTCCACTGAGGTTGTTTAACTAAACTGCTAGGATAGAATCTTGTCAAGCTTGGAAAGAGTTTGCCTGAGAGTGAAAGGGTGCATTGAGGAAAGTAGGTTAGAGAGGGAGAGAGAGAAGCTCCAAATGATCTTGCTCAAGCACCTAGATCCAGTCATTCCCGAAGCTAGTAGGCACCCCCCACATTCTGGACTGTTCAGGTACACGAGCAAAAAAAAAAAAATTACCTTTTCTGCTTTAGTCAGTATCAGCTAGTGTTTCTGTCACTTAATACTAAAAGAATGTTAGTACATACCTTAAGTTTCCTTTCAAATCTCTTAAGTTCCTTAGTCAAGATTTTAGGGACCCATTGCCCCCTTAAAGCCTAGGGTAGCAACGTTTCCTTGAGAGGACAAATGGATGATTTCATAGTTGCCCAAACAGAAATGGCTGTCCTTAGAGAATCTCAGCATGAGAACTGGCCAGAGAAGCTGGGGCTCAGCACAGAGCCAGAGACTGTGTGTGCAAGTCTGCATCTGTTGGTAAGATTAATGTGCAAGGTAGGCTGTGGGCCAGAGTTTATTGTTAATAATCAGAAGCCAGTCTCACTTTTGAAATGTGCTGCAGTTTCCTGTGATGACAGGGAAGAGATGCTTCATCCCTCCTTTCCCTCACCCCATGAAATCTAAATTCCTCTGAATTTGGAGATGACAAAACTTATTCACCCCTGGGACTCAATCTTCAAGAAGGAAACAAAATAGGTGAGGGTCGGAAAAAAGACAGCCTTTTTAAAGATGGGAAAGAAATATCTGTTTCTCTGCAGTGTTTTGCTGCATTTGCTAAAATCCATCAGGCTCCCGAACTATGGGATAGATAATATTTTGGGCATGTCGATGAGGCATATTCCTTGGTTGTCAGGATCATGTAACCTTATAACCATGGAGACCATGAACTTGTAGCCCAAGATTATACTGATGGAGAGGAAGAGGACCGTTGAGGGAAAGGGCTGTGCCCAAGGTCATACAGAGAATTAACAGCAGGATAGGAATATGCCCTTGTGTAGGCTCCTCCATCTGTGTCCAGAATCCTTCCCTTCATACCAACCTCATTTGCAACTTTCCCACATTTCCAAAAGTGCCCCTTTTGTGAAGGGGGTTCCCAAGGTGTGGATATGTTGACTTGGTTTGGCCACTCTCCACCTGTCTGGCACTGATCCATCTGGCAGTCCCTGTGGAGGTCTGTTTGGCACAGCTGAATTCGGCCAGGCAAGGCCTGAGGTGTGGAAAGTGCAGCCAGAAGTGTGTAACTTGCTTTGGGCCATGGAATGTGAGTGGAAGTGACATGGGTCACTTCAGGATGGAGGCCTTTAAGTAAGCCTGACTCACTGCCGTATCATTCAACAGGATTTATTCTGTGCCATGCTTTGTGCTGGGGAGGCCCTGGGAGCGCAGTCTGCCCCTGCCCTCCAGGAGCTCACAGCCTGGGAGGGGAGAAGGTATGGAAGCAGTCGTCACGTGGCGTGATCAGGCTGGGCAATGCTGTGACCCAGGCAGGATGCATCAGCCAAGCGAGTGTTCATCTCTTCTGGCGGTAGGGGTTAGAGAAGCCTTTACCAAAAAGTGCACACCTAGGGCTGAATCTTGAGGAACATGTCAAGTTCTCCAGGAAGGAAAGGCACAAGAGGGGATTCTAGCAAGGGAACTGCCCTCTCCGTTTTCCTCTCTTGTGGTGTTTATCTTACTCTGCCCTTCTTGATACCACTCGTGTCTGCTTGGACTCCTGCAGCCCATTTGCTGCCATACTTAACATCTCTGTGCCACAGTTTCCTCATCTGTAAAGTGAGTGTAATAACACCGCTCCCTTAAATTGAGGATTAAGTTGTTTAACAGATATGAATATGTATGAAGCATATGGAGAGTACTCTGTGCATGGTAAGTACTCAGTAAAAGTTAAAGTACAATACCTTATATATAATACATGCTCAAAAATATTTCCTACATTAAAGTGCTCTTTAACTTCAAGTAACCCCTTATCTAAAATAAAAACTATATTCTAACTGTTGAGAGCCTCTCGTAGCCTCATGCCTATTCTCAAAAGGCATCTCTTCCTTGAATTTGTTAATTCTCTGATCCATATTGATGTCACTCTGTGATCAGCCAAGATTGAAGGAACACCTACCACTAAAAGTCAAAGAGACACAAAAGAAGATCTCCCAGGCCTGCCTGGCTCTCCGACTTTGAGACCAGATGGAGAAACACAACATATGTTTGGATGCAACTGTAAAGAGACACCATGGGACAGCCCTGCTTTCCGGCTTGCAGGTGCTTTCACATAGCATCACTGCCAGGAAGGTGGGTGTGGGGGAGTTATCTGATTTGGCAGAGAGACCCCAGCAGATTCTCAAATGGATTCTCAGCAAGTACTGCAAACAAACCCACTAAGAAAGGGAAGACGTTGGCCTGCAGAGCTGCAAAGATGACATTGTGAAAGCAAACGCCAGGTCTCTCCTTTCCTATTCTCTTCTCTTGGTTCTTTGAGGCACAGGATGTAGATTTCCAAATATCACGGGAAGTTAGGCATGCTACAGCGCCTGGTCCAGAAGTAACAGCCCAGGTACCAGAGGTTCTGGAAGACTGGAGATGACAGAGGCCCCAAGGAGGCATGAGAGTTGAAATGCCACATCAGAGAATGCCGACTGAAGTCAGGAGTAAAGAAGACCCAGGAACATGGGCTCTCCTCATCGGCAACCGTGAAGGACCATCTACAGGCTGGAATTTTGGCAGCAAAGGCAGTTTCAGCATTTGTGTGTCATTTCTCTGACTCAGTGTTTTTATATGTTGCTTCCTGTTTATTAAGTTCTATTCCCGATAACTTTGTGGTGAGAGCATTGGCAGGCATGCCTGTCTCATATTTCATGTGGTCACAGGAGGACTAGGTGGAGTGTGTATGGAAGGGAGGATATACCAAGAAAAGGCATTAATCGTTGAAACAGATTACTAGGAGAGTACATGGGAAGATGTACTGACACAGCAGCTACACACAGACATCTATTCAGAGAGAACCTGAGGCTGCCTGATTTTTAAAAAAAAAAATACCGGTGTAGAATTCAGAGCTGGGAGACAGTGAACTGGAAGACTTCTAGGAAGAGGTGATTCTTGACTGAGCCTTGAAGGATGGATGGATTTTCTTTGGATGTATGGAAAGAGAAGGGATGGTATTGCCAGATGGGGAACATAATTTTTTTTTTTTTTTGGGAACATAATTTTTGAAGCAAAATTGTAGTAAATGAATACTTATTCAGATCTGCTATGGCTCAAGCACAGTGCTGGTCAGTTTCTACTTGATCTCATTTAAGCGCTAAGCTCATGCTCTGGGACACATTTCTAAATCTGGCCTGTGGATCAATATTGTACCAATATTTAATTCACAAATATTTATTGAGCACCTACTATGGGGCGAGAGTTTTCTCCATACCACGTAATAATGACACATTTTGCATATTCACTTATTTAATCAACAAATATTTACTTAGTGTCCACTAAATGCTTGGAACACATCAGAGAACAAAATAATGATTCATATCCTCTTGAAATTTACTTTTTAGTAGGGGGTGAGGCAGAACAATAAACAATAGATATGGCAAATAAGTGAGTAATATAGTATATTAGAAGATGATAAATGCTATAAAATGTTGAATATTGAAAAAACGATTAAACATACTGGGGTTGGTCTGCAATTTTACATAGGATAGTCAGTGATGCCTGGTGAAGGAGTGAGCCCTGCAGATATCTGAGGGATTACAAACCAGGCAGGAGGAGTAGCTAGTGCAAAGACCCTGAGGTGAGAACATGTCTGGTACATGTGAAGAATGGTAAGGAGGCTGGTATGGTTGGCTATGAGTGAGTGAGTGAGGAGGGTAGAGGTGGTGAGGCCAAGGGTAAAGAAGGAGAGGTCAGAGTGTGTAGGGCTTTGTAGCCATTGTAAAGAATGTAGCTTTACAAATCAAAAACTTACAATAGATTCACAAAACCCAAAAAGAAAGGCACTCAAGAATACTACAAAAGAAAATCATCAAACCACCAAAGGAAAAACCAAAAAAAGAAGATAGGAACAAAGAAGAGCTAGAAAAACAACTGGAAAATGAGGATTAAAATGGCAATAAGTACATACCTATCAATAATTACTTTAACTGTCAATGGACTAAATACTCTGATCAAAAGAATGTGGTTTTGGGCTTCCCTGGTGGTGCAGTGGTTAAGAATCTGCCTGCCAATGCAAAGGACACGAGTTCGAGCCCTGGTCTGGGAAGATCCCACAAGCTGCGGAGCAACTAAGCCAGTGCGCCACAACTACTGAGCCTGCGCTCTAGAGCCCGTGAGCCACAACTACTGAAACCCATGCACCTAGAGCCCATGCTCTGCAACAAGAGAAGCCACCACAATGAGAAGCCCATGCACCGCAACGAAGAGTAGCCGCCGCTCGCTGCAGCTAGAGAAAGCCCGCGCGCAGCAACGAAGACCCAACGCAGACAAAAAGGAAGGAAGGAAGGAAGGAAGGAAGGAAGGAAGGAAGGAAGGAAGAAAAGAAAGAAAGAAAGAATGTGGTTTTAATGAGGAGATAGGAGCCCTTGCGGGGCTTTGAGCAGAAGAATCACCTAATCTGCTTGACATTGTAACAGAATCCCTCTGGCCGCTGTGTTGCAGTGGTTCAGGTGAGAGGTGGTGGTGGCTTGGACCAGGGTAGTAGCAGTGGAGGTGAAGGAAATGATCAGATTCTTGATATATGTCTATATCCCATAAGTGTATAGGTAATATATGTATATAAACAGCTTTATTGAGATATCAATATAATTCATATACCATTTAATTTACCCATTTAAAGTGTACGATTCAATGTACGATTCAAGAAAGACAAGGTTTTTGAACTGGGCAACCGGAAACATGGAATTGGCATCTATTACAGTGGAGGGGGAGCAGTAGTTTAGTTTGGGATGTGTTAAATCTACACCCAGTTGCCAATGCCAGAAACCCGGGAATTATCCCTGACTCCTCCCATTCCCTTACCACCCCCAAACCCTATATGTGATCCATCAGCAAGTTGGATCACTTCACTCTCCAAAATATATCTTGAATAAGTCCATGGAAGTAACACACAGCATGAAGAGAGCCTGTTGTAGGGGGTCAGAAAGGTCTGGGACAGCAGAAGTGACACTTGGGGTGAGGCCTGAAAGATGTGTCAGAGAGAAATGGGCAAAGAAGGGAGGGTAGCAGGTGCCAGGCAGAGGGAACACACGTGCAGAGATACAGGGAGAAGGCAGTGTGCCTGGAGCCGAGCACAGGAGAGCTTGGCGTAGGATGAGGCTGGAGAGGCGACTATTGAAAACATTGCTTGGGCAGGATCTGGGGGTCCCCAGTTGGTCAGACATTGGTCCTTTGGTTGCTGGATTGTGGGGAATTCGGTAGTGTCCTGGGGGAGGAGCCAGGATGGCAGGGGACGCTTGGGGTGCGGGTGCTGGTGCTCGGGATGAGGAAGTATTCCGATATTTAAACAAGCTTTATGGCCATGCAGGTATGTTCCAGCTGACTACCAGGGTTAGGGTGGAGATGGGCAGGGGCCCAACCAGGAGGACTTAGAGGGCACACAGAGAGTTTTGCTTGCATCCTGACAATATTGGGGAGCCACTGCTGGGGCTGAGGGACAGGACACAAGTGGGTTTTACCAGGACCTGGGTGAGGGTAGTGAGGCATTGCCATGGGCACAGAATTTAAGTGGAGGCCAAAAATCAGTAACTAAGATAACTAATAATGCAATATTTTAAAATTTAAAGGTAATGCAAAATATCTACTGTACATGAAATACCAAAATTTTTAATAAAGACATCTAATGCTGTATTTATACAATGTGACTTCCTTCACCTCAGTCCAATCCTCGCCCTGTCAGAGACTGTCTTTATGTAAACTTTTGATATTTTGCTCATTGTGGACTTCTTTTGCATTTATTTGGATTTTTAAAAATATCACACAAAAGTATTATTTATCTTGATTGCTGAGTAATTTTGATGCTGCCATAAATATTGTGCCTCACCTGCCTCACCCTAGTCCCAGCCCTGACTTTGAGGTGATAACTTGGGCTTGTGGGGAGTGGAGGCCTGTAGGGCTAGGGTGGGCGGGGGAGATGAGTTGAGGTGGGGTTCACGTGAGAGATGCAGCCAGATTGTGTGAATGTGGGCCGGAGGAGATGTGCGGGCAGGCCTGCTGCTCACTCCCCCTTTGGAGTATTCTGAGGAGGGGGCAAGAGGGGGATGCTGTCAGCAGCCCATCTGTCCTACATGCCTGCCAACCAGGCTTATGGGCTAGGCACCCACTTCCCTCATTGAGTCTGCTGGAAAACCATTTTCCCAGGAGGTGGAAAGTAACTTACGGTTGAACTAGGCCTTGCCTTGGGTCTGATCCAAGATGGTCCCCAGGAGTTGATGGACCCCTATCTGCTCCCTTCCAGTGCCCACTCTGAGCCACTCCTCTCTTCAGTTACAGCCTCCGTGAGCCCTGGTCCCAGCTGTGATTTCTCTCGTGTGGTCTGTACAGAGACCACCAGCCACATGACCTGAGACTGACCCCATGAGCTTGTGGACCTGCCTGTGTCACTTATGTCTCAGATTGTGCCCAGACCTTGATCATAACCTACCTCTGTGCTTCTGCAGGCTGTGGCTGGGAAGTAGATCCTGGATATCCATTAAGGGCCTCAAGCTCTAAGGCCATCCCATGATGTAAAGTTGTAGTCAAGTGGGACCTCTGAGTCTTGAGACATGATTGTCAAGACATTGTCAGGTCAGGACCATGTTGTCTCAGGCTCTGAATAAAGAAATAAGAGGGGCAGAGGGGATGGGGGAAAGGCACTGGCTCAGAAGTCAGCATACCTGGGTTCTAGTACTGGCTGCTGGGCTACCTACTTAGTGTGACCTTAGACTAATCTTTTTGTCTCTTTGAGCCTCAGCTTCCCGGTCTGACAGATTAGGAAATTAGACTAGAGGGGCCCCGGTGTTTCTGTTACCTGAGCATGTACTGGGTACTGTGGGGGAGCTCAAGAGGAATTTATGGTCCTGTTCTTGAGGGTAAATCATTCAGCTGGTATATCAGCTATCACCACAATGATGCTGTGTGACAAGTCCACCCCACGCTCAGCCTCAGTGCCTTAACACAACAGTTATTTATCCTCATGCTCTCAGTTCTGCAGGTCAGCTGCCACTCAGCTGGGCTAGCTGGACCCTGGACTCTAGGCTGCAGGTTGGGTACATTCCACATAACTCTCCTCCTCCATGGGCCAGCAGCTACTCCATGGTCACCATGACACAGACAGTAAGCCAAACTGGGCAAGCAGGTGTCGAGCCTCTGCTCAATTCACATCTTCTAATGTCCATTGACCAAAGCAAGTCACATGGCCAATCCCCAAATCAAGGGGTGGGGAAGTTTACTTACCCACCCAGCTATGGCAAAGGTGTGGATGTATAATACTACCACAGGAGAGTGAAGGATTGCGACCAATAATCCACCTGGCACAGTTGGGGAAGACAAGAGTAACCCAGGGAATATGAAAAGGTGCTACACATCAGGGTGTGGTCAGTCCTCCTCTACCTGCTCCTTAGCTGTGAGTCTCAAATCTGCCCAGTGGCACTGGCATCACTAGCCAGCTCAGACTTCAAGGACACCCAGGTCAGGTGTGGGGTGAGGGGGTACTTGGAGCTTCCCATATTGGCGACAGCACTAAGAGGGACTCGGCAGCTGCCTTTAACTGGCTCTTTTGTTTATTCCAGCAGGGATGTGAGCTCACCAGCCTGAGCTTCAGCTTGTTAAGACCATGCCACTGTGCCTTCATTCCCCTGGCAGTCTTTGTATCACAATGTGGAGCTTGGGAATGAAGCCAACAGCAAGTACAAAACTGAGAAGCTTTAAGGGACCAGGTCCTGAAATATCATCAGAACCCCTAGATGCAGCCATACTCGAAGCCATGCCTTCTCAGTTACATGAATCAATAAATTCCTTTTTTGTTTTAAACCAACATTCAAATTGGGTTTTCTGCCACTTGCAACAGCACGAGTGGGCTGGGCTTAATATAAGAGCTTGCCTACCCAAGAGGATCTCACGTGGGAGGGAGGGTGGCAGGTACTTCCCGGGCACAGTGTGATGTGGAGCCTTGCTGCTCAAAGTGTGGTCTTTGCATCAGCAGTATTCGCATCACTTAGAGGCTTATTAGAGATGCAGAATCTTGGGCCCCCGCCCCCAGATCTTCAGAATCAAACTATTCATTTTCATACATTTTAACTAGAGCTCTATTCATTTGTACATTAAAATTTGAGAAGCATTTGTGTTGGGGATCAGGACAAGCCTCTCCCACCCCCTCCTTTGTGACTGGGTACAGTTTAGCAGTTGACTGGAGTTGGGACCAGGGTTCAAATTCTGGCTTCATTACTTACGAGTGGAAGGGTAATGACAGTTGTGTTTTTAAATATCTCTGAGCCTCAGTTTCTCTTCTGGAGAACGGGGGTAATAACAGTAACTACCTCCCACTGCTTTTGAAAGGAAATCAGTGTATTTAACTCATGGAAAGTGCTTGGCAAAGAGGAAGGGCTCAAAATGCGCCAGCTATGATTATTTCCACAATTCTACAGTGGGGCTGCTTTATGTTAAACCCACCTAATAACTTCTGATAGACAGAATGAGACAACAGATGAGAAAACATTTTGGGAATGTTTAAATTAATGAAAAAGTAGTGATTTTTCCAAATTTTAAATAAAGCCATTCACAGGGGTTGTTTCAGCTGTGTGTGGTTAGTAGTTGGTTGGTTTTGACCTGTACACCAGGTGAAGAGGCAAAGTGAGGTCACCAAGAGGGGGCAGTGCTCTGAGCTGAGAGTCAAAGGGTCAAAAGGGCCTTGTCTTACAGGGAGAGGGAGGATCAGAGCAGTTGGGCAGGGAGTCCTGGCTGAAGACAGACCCCAGAGAGCCCAGATAAAACCACTCTGAGCTTTGTCCATGATGAAACAAATCATAGTGACACTGGCTTCTCTGTAGCCCTTTGACCTGCTGGAGTACAAGACTGTTTCTCCAACTCTGTGGCTTCACTTGTTGAACAAACCTCAGAAGAGCTCCAAGTGGGGCTTGAAAGCCTGACACAGCCCAGATCCTCTGAAGGGGAACACAGGGTAGAATTGCCTGGAAGCTGGCAAAGGCCATGAAGGAGGGGAGCCCTGCCACCTGGGAGTCACTCAGCCTCTGCAGATAAACACAGCCCAGTGAGACATTTGATTCGAGGTCTGGGGACTTCTGTTATTGATTCTGTGTGTGGCTGAGAGTTGAGCTACCAGCCCAACAGAGACCATTAGCTGAGGTAAGAGTGGGGTAGGAAGGGGCTCCAGCAGGGTGCTGCCAAGGCTCCAGAATGAAGTCTTCCACCTTGTCTTGGAATCCTGGGCATCCTTGATTCCTCTCTGGGAGTCCACTCTGGGGGAGAGACTGACCTTGGCTTTTGTGATCTGTAGCAGGGGAAGTGGGAAGGGATAAAAGTTTCCTAGATATCTTTAGTGCCCACAATCAGTCTCTGAAGTATGATCTGTGGATTATAAACGAAGATACTGAGATTGAGAGATGGAGAAACTCCCAACTCTGGCTTCAGGTAAGGAGAGGTGAAGGAGAGAACAGACTGAAAGTCAAGCAGAACTGGGTTCCGATTCCCCTCGTACTGCCTGTTTTGTTAGTTCTCTGTGAAATCATGGGCAAACCACCTCTTTGTGCATTCACTTCCTTATCAAAAGGTAGGGATAAATACACCTTTTTTGAAGGACTGATGTTAAAATGATCCATGGTAGCACAATTAAAGTATTGATACATAGAGCAGTACATGGGACATAGGAAGGAAGTAAAAATTGTTGCTTATTAGTTCATTTAGAACCTAAAGGTCTAGGGGGATTAACATGGACAGGGTGGTGAATTCAGGAAGGTCCCCTCTGAGGAGGTGATACTTCAATTGAGATAAAAGGGAGGCAGCATTATGAGCATTAAGGGATAAAGGATTCATTACAGGAATTCATTGTAGTCTTATAGTGGGAGGAACCAGGGACTTCACTTCCCCTGAAGGGGAAGGGGAGTTGGAGGATCAGAGAAAGAGCCAGTAACAGTCCTGCAGGCCTGGTAGGTGGATAAGTTGAAGCACACCCAAGAAATCAAGCACATCCAACAAGCAAGGTGAGGCCATGAGGGGAGTTCATGGAGAGGGCTTTGAGGTACTGTTGTCTCTGTTCCTCTTCTGCCTCTCTGGGCTTGCAGCCATACATCTGGAGGTGGGCCTTGGGTAGCTGTTGGTCAGCAAGGCCAGCAGTTGGGAAGATAATCTGGACAGAGGGCAGAGTGAGGACAACCTGGGATGCTCCAGCTACCTCTATGTCTGCCCATCAGCATATCTGACTGCCATGATCTTTTGAAAATAATGGCTGATGCTTCATTTCCTCCTTCCACATCTGGTTCAAGCTCCCAGTCTGGCCAACTCTTTCCCAGAACCATGCAATAGGGAGATTCTGGGAGATGTAGTTCCAGCTTATCCCAGTTGATAGTACATTCCATTCCAATGCTGCTGCACTTGTTACAAGATAGAGAAAACTTGGAGATGAGAAAGTTTGGGATGGGAAAAATCAGGAGTTATCTCATGGACATGTTTAATTTGAGATGCCTGTTTAAAATGGCCCCCAATATTCCTGTGTCCTTCTGTTCATGCCCTGAGTAATCCTTTCCCCTTGAGTGTGGTCTGAATTTAGTGACTCACTTCCAGCAAACAGAATTGGGGAGAGGTGGTGGAAGGTCCCTTCTGTGATTGATTACAAAAAGACCATGGTTTCTGTGTCGGGTACTCTTTCTTATTCTCCTGCTCACTTTCTGTGAAGCAAGGCAGCCGCTGTGCTGTGGGCAGTCTACAGAGAGGTTCTCATGGCAAGGAACTGAGGGAGACACCTGGTCAACAGCCAGTGAGAGACAGGGACTCTCAGTCCAGTGACCTGCAAGGAACTGAATCCTGCCCACAGCCACAAGAGTGAGCTTGGAAGAAGATCCTCTCTTAATCACACCTTCAGATGAGACCACAGCCCCAGCCGACAGCCTGACTACAACCTCATGAGAGAACCCGAGCCAGAGGCACCCAGATAAGTGGCACACGGATTCCTCACTCACAAAAACTATGAGGCAATACATCTTTATTGTTTTATGCTGCTAAATTTGGGGATAGGTTTGTTACTTGGCAATAGAGAGCTAATACACTCAAGTGGATACTTGTGCTTAGAGCTTAAGGGAGAGGTCAAGGGTGGACATATATATTTAGGAACCATTAGCGTTTGATGGCATTTGAAGCCATGGAACTGAGTAATATTATTTAAGTAGAAACAGTAGCCCGAGAAGAGCAAAGTTCTGAAGAGTGAACCTTGGGGCTTCCCAACATTCAGAGGTTGAGTAAATGAGAGAGATTCAGCAAAGCAAGTGGGCACGAAGTGGCTAAGGTGAAAGAGGAAAGGCAGAAGTGTGTGGTGTTGAGAGTCAAGATAAGGTCATGTGTCAAGGGGGTGGTTGGGGTCAAGGCTGCCGATAGGTCAGTCAAGGTGAAGACAGGAGTGCCCTTTGGCTTTGACCACATGGAGTTGGTTGGTGACCTGGACAAGAGCAGTTTGAGCCAAGTGGAAGCCCACCTGGAGAGGACTGAGGAAAGTGTGGAGGGGAGGTGATTTGTGCGCTTGACTGTGTAGCGTGAGGCATGCCCAGAGAAATACGGACTTTCCCTTTCAGTTCCAGTATAACAGTGTTTGCTTTTCTATGTGGTCCCTGGCCTTGGGAGGTGGCTGGCAGGAGAAGGAGGCCGGACAGAATGAAGGGTGGCTTTCGGGAACAGGACATGGCTGGGGCAAGTTTGGTGGCAGAGCCAAGGAGCTCAAGTTAAGACAGTTTCTTTGTATGTCCTGAGCTAGAATCTACCTTTCAGTCATTCAACAAACACTCACTGTGTGCCAGGACTCTGCCAGACTGGGGTGACCTGTCATCAGGTCAGATATCACCCCAAAGGGAGAGGATTCAAGGTCTAGGGGAGGCAGACTTTTAAGTAAACATCATAGGACCTTCCGATTAGTTAAGTGTAACAGAGGTCTGTCCTGTGCTATGGGCAACCAAGGGAAGGAGGGCCTGAGTCTTGCAAATGAAGACCTCCTGGAGGAGGTGGCCCTGAAGCAGAGCCTGAAAGACTGAGTGGCTAGTACTGTGCCAGGTCCCTTCTCTCTCCTCCCCTCCAGCCCTACTTGCTCTCTTTCCTTTTCTAACTCCTCCCCCTTCCCCTCTTTCTCGCCTTCTCCCCCTCCTCCTTCCCTGGCCCATGATGAAAGGCCTTCCTGGCCTCCCAGCTGATGAATTATGCATGCCCTTCAGCAGTGTGCCTGGCATCCAATTAGGACCTGGCCAGGTTGATAACAGAGACAGATTAAAATGTAATTCATTGAGGTTGACATTTAAGCCCCAGTGTGAATGGCAGGGAAGAAAAGCAGTGCTCTCCCAGAACCTCGGGGTAGGGGCTCTCAGCTACCTGCACTTGCTTAACTCAAGCCAGTTTAGCATGCGGGCTGGGCCTTCTGCTGCACCACCGGTCTGGGGAAGAGTCCACAGCAGGCTTTGAGCTAAAGCAGTTTGTTTTTTAACCTTTTATTTGGAAATAATTTGAGATTTACACAGGAGTTGTGACGATAGTACAGAGAGTTCCCATATACCCTTCACTGAGATTTCCCTAATGTTAACATCTTATGTAACTATGGTATAATGATCAAAACTAAGAAATTAACATGGGTACAATACCATTAACTAAACTACTGATGTTTTTCGGATTTCAGCCAATTTCCTACTAATGTCCTTTTTCTGTTCTAGGATCCAATCAAGGATCCCAATCGCAAAACAGGCTGCTGTGGCCTTGCCTCTACAGGGACAGCATCTCTCCCCACACCCCAGACCAGTGGTTCTCAAGCTTTAGAGTCCAGAGTGTTACCAGGGATTTTGCTTGAAAGGCACATTCTTCCCTAGAATCTTGATTCAGTAAAACTTGGGTAGAACCCTGACATCTGTATTTTTAACAAGCACCCCAGGCAATGGAGAACTGCTGGCCCTGACCAGCACTCCAAGCAAAGCCAGGTAGTTCCTAGTTCTTTGGCAAGTCATCGTCCGCCAGCAGGTTTCCCTCATCCCAGCTCAGCCTTAGGACAGAGCAGGGTTACCCCTACCCATCACTTATTGCCAGATCCTGAGCGGGAGGAGAGCTGGGCTAATAAGCTGGCCAGGGCAAAACCCCAGGGAAGCCCTGCTTGGAGAGGAGAGGAAATAACTTTTATCTGTCAGTCACAGATGTATATATGTTTTCTCATTTAATCTGCAAAATAACCCCTATAAGTAGATACTATTTTTCCCATTGTATAGATGAGAAAACTTAACACTAGTGATATTCAGTGTAGGGTTGCCAGGTATAGCACATAAAATTATAGGAGGCCCAGTTAAAGTTGAACCTCAGATAATACAATACCGGCGACACACTAATCTTAAAAAATAATTATTGTTCATCTGAAATTCATATTTAACTGGGTCCCCTGTATTTTATCTTGCAACCCTAGTGATATGCTTTGGTTGCAGAGCTGGTAAGTAGGCCTCGACCCAAATCTGCCTCGATGTCTGTAGCATGGCATACCCTGTGCCTACCTGCTCGGTGCCAGCCTCACCTGCTGGACCACAAGCAACAGGAGGTGGGGACCATGTGTATGGGTCCCCTGCTGTATCTACAGGGCTTGGCACAATATGGCAGTAGGTGCTTAATAAATATTTGTTGAATTAATGAATGCACAAATGCACTTACTACTCTCTTTGTACAAAAGAAAGCTGCAGGTGATGGTGATTAAATGGAAAGGCTGAGCTGGTGAGGGGTGGTGTGACAAACTTGCCAACAGGAATGCAAGAGGAGTTCGAGGGTCCGAGGTCTCATGTCCACACCTGGGAACCCCAGCCCTTGCACCCCGAGCAAGGGCAAAGAGCCAACTCTTCTCATTTCAATCTCTCAGGGCCTCTGCCTTCCCAACTGGGAAATGGGATTGGGTCCCTTGCAGCGCTAAGCTTCTGTGATTCTATGGTTTTTCTTCCTAACTCCACCCTCCTGAGTAGGGAAAGGATATGACCAAATTACAGGGTTTGCTCTCAACTATGGTATCTACCTCCCACACCACTATTTCCTTGTGCTCCTCTTCTTCCTCTCCTTCATCCTCCTCCATGACAATTTTCTAAGCACCCCTGTGGTGCCTGGCCTTGAGTTCCTTTCCTAGAATACTCCCTTCCACACCGTCAGACCAAATCAGAAGCCCAGAGAGACCCAGCACAGCACAGTTTTTTGCAGACAAGGGAAGATGTTGGGAGCACATTGTATCTTTTAAAATAGACCCGTTGTCGTCGGAATGTATTTTTAGCTGTGGGAGAGATTGGCATGCTCTCAGTGCCACCATCTGCCAAAGGCAGTTGCTAGGCAACTGATACTGACGACAGCAAGGGGATGACTTCATGGAGGATCTGGGGACCCTTATGGCCCAATCCCTCTCCACTGTCTAATTCCTGCATGCCGACAGCGAGACCCAAGGGAACCAGCATCCCTCTCCTTCTGGGAGAGGGCAGGGAGCTGGTTTAAGGCCTGTGAGTTGAGCACAGAGGATGCTGTTCATGTAACAAGGGATACTGGGCCATCACTGCCACCCTGATTGGTAAATTTTCTATTTAGAAACTTTAGATACTACTGTGGTTTAAGGCTGGGCTCTGGACTCAGTGAGTCCAAAGGATACACATCCCTCTCCCCAGCAGCCCCATAGGCACTGGTCTGAATCAGAGCAGGAGCTGTTTGGAAGTTGCCAGCCCAGAGCAGGCTCTATGGATAAGGCAGCCAGCTGGTAGCCAGGACCCCTTGGTTCTGGCTCAATTCTGCTTTTTGCTCTCTAGGTGATTTGTGGTGAGTCTCTGCCTTTTTCTGGCCCCCAATTTTGTCACCTTCAAAGTAAGGATATGGAACCAAATAAAATGCATTTACAGGGATAAAAAGCAGAATAAATACAGAGGAGAAAAAAGCCAGTCAGACCTGGGTTCAGATCCTGACTTTGCCCCTTACTGCTCCTGTGTGACTTCAGGTAAGATACTGAACTCCTCAGTTTCTCAATCTGTAAATGACAGCAGCGACACTCATTGTATTGTACAGATTCAACAAAGCAGCACATGGAAGATAAGCAGAGCACCTTTATTTTGGAGTCCAGTAAATGGTTAGGTATTTTTTCATTTCTGTAGCAGAGACTATATAAGGTGCCCACTGCAACCATTTCTCCTATCCAGAGTAATATTTTAAGCTGGGCACATTTCCAGCCTCCCTTGCAGCTAAGTTGTCACTAAGGACACATGAAAAGAAGGGATGGGTACAACTTCTACCTCACTCACTTGTAGCAAATTGCTTCCCTGGTTGTCCTCTCTTTTCCTTCCTACAAGCCAGGGCATGTATATGCCTGTGACACCTCTTTGACTATGCAGAGCAGGACAACATGCTGGGGTTGGGGAGGGGTGGCAGAAAAACAAATTGGAAGGAACCTGGATCCCTGTGTTAAGAATAGGAATGAATGCATGTGGTTTGCTTCGGAGGGCTCAGAGCACTGCAGGTGAGTAGGGAGGTGACAAAGGGAAGAGAAGGCAGCCAATAAAGGCCAACTACCACAGTGGATGACCAGGGCTTAATTCCATGGGGAAGTTCTGAAAAACAGTGTAAAACTCAGCCTTCAGAGCTAGCCAAGCGTAAGGGAACTGGGCAATGTTTATCTCCACACCCATCAGTCTCAGGGTGGTGGAGAGGGGGGGATTAGTTCCCAGGCGCTTCCCAGTCTTCTCTGTGTTGGTGGGTAGAGTGAATGTCAGCAGCCCGAAAGCAGCCCTCTGTGAAAGATGCAGGTGCTGGCATTGGAAGCCAAGCTGGTGGGCATGGGCCCCGTAAGGGGACCCGAGGGAATGTGAGCCCAGCACCAGCAGCATCAGCTATGGTTCTTCAGAAATAGAAATAAACTCCTGTGTTCTTCAAGTCACTATATATTGAGGATTCTTTTGCAGCATAACTTTTACCCTAATTTAATTTCCGAATGCTATGTATATGGGAAGTTTCGGTTTTATGTAATCTCTCCAAGCTCCTGGACTCCATGTGATACTCATTGAGGTTATGTCATGGTTGAGGAAACAAGGTTCATGCTAAGGAGCAGACGTGTCTCGACAGAGCATAATACATCACTTGGTATTTCTGGGGCTCAGGTACTACATGGTGTAGGCCCTCAGAGAAGGGACAGATGAGTGTGGACAGGCATAGTCAGAGAAGCTGAAACTTTACCTGCCAGAGACGACTTGGAGAGATGAGGTGGAGGGCTTCCTCACTGAGGCATGGGGTAGCTCCTCTGGCAGGTGTGGGGTAAGCAGGTACCTTGGCTCACGTGACTGTAGTGTGTGGTCTTGGGCTGGTAGATGTTGGATTTAGTTGCATTGTGCATTTAGAGGAGTGGGCTGCAGGGTGCATTTTAGCTGAGAGTGACTTGGTAGAGGGGGCCCAACTGCAGGGCACATGGCTATTGCTCCCTGTATTCTGAGGTGGGGAAGCTGGTGGCAGGTGCCCCCCATCCCACGCCTGATGCCACTGCTGTCCAGCTGGCGTGTCACAGCTCACTGAGGCTGTGGCCTGCCCACAGTGAGGGAGCAGAGGTGAGGGTCCTGTAGTGCACTGGGTGACCAGCGGAGACTGGGCACTCATGTGGGCAGCGTGTCCCACCATCTCAGCACACAGCAAGCCCTCAAACTGTCTTGGAAGGCAGAGCTGGGGGCCCCTTAGAGATCATCTATTCTAGCCTCTCATTTTGAGGATGATGGCGCTGAGCCCAGAGAAGGGAATGAACTTCCAAGACCAGCAGAGTAACCTGAATCCAGATTCCTTGACTTCCCAGGATGGGGGAAGGCAGCTGACATAAAGATAGGGGGTGCATGCCTCAAATCTGCTGCCAGCCACCTCTGAGCCATTTGCTCCACCTGTAAGACCCTTTTACTTATTCATGAATCTCAGAACTAGAAGAGAACTCAAGAGATGATCAGATCAGGTCCCTCAGTCTCCAGGCATGTGTGCATCCTCAGCTATAGCAGCTGGCTTGAGGTCACCTTTCTCTGCCCTTCAGACACCAGAGCTCCTCTCTGCCACCTCTGTGTGTTCCACCACAGTGGTCTGCCAGTTCTCCCTGGTGTCTTACTGCAGTCATTCCTGTTTCACATTTGGTTTGATTTATTTTAACCTCTAGATACAGGTTGGCTTTGCTGCATTATGCATTATGACAGTGAGGAGTGGGTTGGAATCAGTGAATTCGCCCTCATTCTCTGTCCTATTTCTATGGGAAAGGGGGTGGAGGGAAGGCTCCAGCCCTCCACCCCCCACCCCCATGGATTGAGGACAAGTACATGAGAATGAGGCTGTCCACCCAGGTTCCCCAAGTCCTAGTCAACCCCAAGGCTCTGGAGGGAAGAGTGAATGCAGTGTCCTTCAGAGGGCAGTGGGCTATACAGCCTTGACCCAAACCCAGGCAAATGAAAGTCGCCCTTTGCTGCTTTGTTACAAATCCCATCACCTCTCCTCCCTCCTCATATCTATAAATGTGGAACATTTTTTTCCCTGTTCTAGATTCTGTTTGCATTTCATTCGCTTTGGGAAAATATGAGCATCTTTCTTTGTTCTCTTTGAGCAGTTTGTGTCTGGAATGGAGAGAAAGAGAAGAACGGGTGTAGCCTTCGTCCCTCAAGGGAGAAGGGGAATCTCTCTGTAGCCAGTGCTAAGTGCCTGTGCCCCATGCGGGTGGGGAGGTGGAGAGGCCTCTGTGGGGCACCCTGTCGATTTGGGGAAATCAGACTACAAGTCAAGGTGCTTATGGCCAATACAAGATATAAGATGGAATAAACGGTGTGTGTGTGTATGGGGGGGCATCCTGAATATACACATAGCAAGAAAGGAAAGATCAGTGTGGACTCTAGTAGTTAGAGAGGGCATTAATGGAACAAGAAGTCTCCAATGGGAGGCTGACAGATAGGATTTGGGCAAGATGAGAAGAGAAGCAGGAACGGGAAGCGCCAGTGTTCAGGGGGAAAGGGGAAGAAAGCAGGGGCCCCGTGCTTGAAGGAGTAGGAACGAGGCTGGAGAGTTAGGGTAATTTCAGGGGTAGATGGACAAGGGCTGTGGGAGGGGGCAAACTGGCAAAGAACCAGGCAGGGCAGGGTGAAGGAGGGACATTTATCCAAAGCCAAGTCCAGACAGGAGGCCAGCTAGTCAGCACCAGACCTCTGATGGCCCGGGAAGGTTTCATGGGACAGTGGAACATCCGTGTCCATTTTCCAAGAGCTGTTCTGGGATGGTGGGTGGGGATGCTCAGTGAGTGGAGCAGAAAGAGGGAGGAGGGGCAGTTCTTGTGGAGTGTGATGTATCTCAAACCCCAGGAGGCCTGGAGATGTCCTCACAAATCCCGCAGACCTTCTACACAGCACATCCATGAAGAACAGGGCTAGATGGCAGGGGCAGGGAGGGAGGCTTGTCCTGTCATCTCTCCCCCTGCCCCCACCCCAGGAATCCATGGGATGAACGAGCCAGCCTTGCCACACTCCGGGGGAGTGTCCTTGTCAAAGCGATGGCAGCCTCACCTGAAAGTAACAATTGTGAAAGCACTTTGTGCAGAAATCTTCTGTCTCCTGCAGTTTAATTCTGAAACAGGAGAATTACCTCTTGCCCACGGGATGAAATTCTCCATTCCTTCCCATAGCATTTGAAGCTCTCAATAACTTGGCCCTGACCTAATATCCTATTCTCATTTCTCATCATTGTTCTGTATCATCATTGTTGTCATCATCACATGAGTAATTAAAATTAACTAGCTTTTATTAAGCATCTATATGTGCCAGGAGTTCTTCTAGGCATTAAAAATGTAATAACATTTCATCTTTTCCACAACCATCTGTGTAGAAACTATTATTCTGTCCATCTCACAGAAGAGGCATATGAGGCACAAAGAAATGACTTGGCCTAAGGTCTCTCCACCAGCATGTGGCTGCACAGTGGAGGCATCAGACACTGAACTTCTTGTGTTCCATGCTTGCCCATGCCCAGCAGCCTTTCCCCAGGCTGTCCCCCCCGGCCTGGACTGCCTCCCAACCCCTCAGCTTCTCTGCAACTGATGGACAGCCACACAAGACCTACCTGCAAGACCTAGCTTAAAAGTCACCTCTGTGGAAACTCTTCTCCAGCTCCCGGGGGAGCAACTTTCTCTAGGCCTCCCCAGCACACCCTGATTATGATGTCAATCAAATCATGCTTCTGGTTTTTGTTCATGTGCCTGTTATTTCCCTCAAAGGAAGAGACTACTCTTTTTAAAAATGTTTGCATTTTTAAGGAAACATTTAATTGACATACAGAGGAACTAAAGGAAATACATTTTGTTCAACTTCATGCCTTTCCTCTTCCTTCCCTCCCACCCCCCCAGGTCTGGTATGGAGCAGAGGTGCAATTAATATTCATTAAATGGAGATGTCTTTCTGGCCCCACTCAGCCTTTTTCCGGACCACCCACTTCCCGACTCTTTGCTGTGTGGGGGAATCCAGACATCTTGTACAGCTGCAGCTCGGTGTGTCCCATTTTGGCTGGAATTCAAGGAGCAATTATAGACAAATAAGTATTATTACAACTGCATCAATCAACATCTCTCTCCTCAAATGCTCTCACAAGGAAACAAGAATGATCTCAGTAAGACGCTGTCTTGTTTAAGCCCAAGTGTCTTTTTTGGTGCCTAGAGAGTGTGTGATCCTTGGAGGGACCCCACCATTGACCGTCTATAACAGAGTCTGTATAGTCTGAGGCTGCACGCCCCTAGAGGCAGACAGTCCTGAATTCAAATCCAGACTGTCACTTCTTCTCTCTGTGAACTTGGACAAGGGTCTTAACTTCACTGAATTTCAATGTTCTCATAGGTCACATGGAATCAATAATACTTCTCGGGGGTGTTGTTGCAATGATTAAATGAAATAGCACATTTAAAGTGTCAAAAGATTTCCCAGGCAGTTAATATATAAAAACTTCCCTTTCCTCTTACTTCTCAATTAATTGTTGTGTTCTCTCCTCTGTATTGAGGGTATGGTTTGTAATCACAAAGCTTTGTATCAGCAGCTAGATGGTAAATCCCAACCTTACCTACAGTTTGAAACCTCTTGCAGAGCACAGAGGAACCAGTATAGAGAAGCTTTCCTGGAGAATCGAGGCTTGGTCTGGGCACAGGAGGAAGAATCACATTTAACATCAGATTTTCAGATCTTTTGTGGGGCACTAAGGTATCCTGGAGAAAAGGAAAACTGGGAATTAGAAGACCCCAACCACAAAACTCCCCTTGCTTTATGACACCACCTTGGGAACCATCCATGATTTGTCTGCAGGGGAAGTTGCCTGTGTGATGGAGGCCTGGATGCGGGGCTTGGGGACTGCCATGCATGGGCAGGGCAGAACTTTGCTGCTGTAGTAAGAAGAACTTCTTGTCCACGGCAACTGGCTCATTTGGCAAACTGTTTAGAAAGAAAGCTTATGAAACTTCAGACTCAAGTGACCAGGTGCCTCCATTTGCATGGAGCTTAGGTATGATAGAATTTGGCGTTTTTGGCCAGTCCATTCAATTCAGTTTAATAAAATATCCTGATACCCTCTTTAGGTCAGACATAGTGGTAGCAGTGGGGATCCAGGGAAGGACAAGATAAATTGCCACTCTTGCAGTGCTCACTGTTTCTAGAATGATGTATAGGGAGGTATGAACTAGAAACATGGGGTGCTAACTTCTGCTTAGGACCAAAGGGAGGCCTGACTTGAGACTTGAAGGATGAGGGATTTGTTGCTGTTATGTGTGTCAGGTGAGTATTTTCACTTTAACAGCCAAGAAAGTGTCATGTAATGGTTAAGGACAGTCAGAGATACCTGGGTTCAATCCCAACTCTGTCACTTATTAGCTGTGTTACTGTAGGAAAGTCACTGAATTTTTCTGAGCCTCAGTTTCCTTTTCTGTATAATAGGAATAGTGATAAAAACTTCTACTTGAAATGGTTTTTTGTGAAGATTAAGAGAGACAATGCATATAGCACACTTACACAGTGCCTGTGTAATCATCTAGTAGCTGTTGGTGGTGATAGCCTAATTAATTTACTCTAAGATGCCTGGGAATGGAGGAGTTATCTTAGAGTGAATATACACTTGGTGCTTTATGATCCTCGTCTCTTGGCCTTCTCTCATTTTCTACAAAGCTCATAAATTCCCTCCCCACTCTGCCATCAGGAAAGACTGGTTCTACCAGACTTCAATTCAGTTCTTCATTCATCCTGGTGCCCTTCCTCTTCCAGAACTGGTAGGCAATAGGTTAACAGAGAGAAAACACAAGCACAGCCACATTTCATTGCTAGCTTGGACTTTGGCTTCAAATTTCAATGAAACCACAGTGAGTTGGATTGGACCCTTCTCATGATCAAGTCAACCCTTCATCTCCATAGAGAAATTAAAGACCGAAACCTCCTATTCTTCAGGGTTTGTTTTGTTTTGTTTTGTTTTTTTAATTCTCCTCAGTCTCAGCCATGAGAGGCCTCACTCTGGGGTGAGTGAGTCTGGGTTCCTTATTTAGCAGGTGCTGTGTTCAAATCATCTCACTATGAGTATAGATTTTTCAATTTCCCCATAGTTTTCTATCAGAAAACTTGTTTCCCCCTGATTTTTCTGTCAGGTTGTACTTTATATGTTTTGAAGCTATGTTATTGGGTGTGTACAAGTTCATGGTTACATTAACTTCTTGCTGGATTTTTTAATCATAGAGTGTCCATCCTTATCCCTTTCATGTTTTTCAGCATAAATGCCATATTTCTCTACACTTTTATTTTCATTCTTTTAAAATTTTGTTTCAGGTATGTCTTTTATAAACTACATATAGCTAGATTTAAGTCCAATCTGATAACCCCCAACTTTTAATAAGTGGGTTTAAGCCATTTCCATTTATTAAGATTACTGTTAAATTGGTTTTATTTCTGCAGTCTTAGTTTATATTTCCTACTTTACATGCTTTTCCTTTTTCCCCCTCTTTTGCTGCCTTTGGTTTGATTGTCAGTGTTTTCTTTGTTCTCCCCTTCTTCCTTCTTCCGTTAACATGTATTCTCAGATTTGTTGAGGTTGTTGGCTACCTTTCTGTGATGCTGTCTGTGTGTGTGTGAGTTTTTGGGTTTTTCCTCTCTGTGCTTATCACTCTTAGCTGGCGTGTGTCTGTGTATGTGCATATGTGCTGCTTTTATTCAGCTCCCTGGGCCCCCAGTTCGTATCCAGACCTTATGTTTGTCTGTGTCTGTGTGAAGTTTCATTCTGTATGGATATTGCAAATTTAAGTGACTGAGTTAGCAGATCACAAGTCCTGGTTGCCAGAGTGTCCTATGCCTGTCCAGACCCATCTCAGATAAGCAGTTTAGGATGGGCCACAGCCCCAGACAGGAGAACAGTTTTCCTTAGCTCCGATTCAGGTCTGGGAGCCTGACTTTGGTCTCCTACCTGCATGAGGAGTTCACTGACCCTCCTAGGCTTCAGGAGTTGAACTTGGTTCTTGCTTCAGGTCTGAAAGTACAGTAGGTCTGCAACTTCTCTGTATACCTTTAAAACAGGTCCTGGTCTAGGGCTCTGTGTCCTAAGGGGTCTTAGTTCAGACTGATGACTAGATAGATGTAAAATGACCCTTCCCCAGGCTGACCCTGTCATAATTGTGAAAGAGGCAGAGTTAGTCTTTGTTGCATTCTCTTCCTTATCTTTCTTTCATCGCTCCTCTCCCATCTTTCCCTCTCCTCCCACTACTTCCATCTTGACCTGGATTGTTCTGGTCTGAAAAACCTGTCTCCTCATCTGAGGGTCTTGAGCTTTACCACCCCTTACCCTCTCTGGCACATTTGTGTTGTAGAGAAGGAATCACCAAGGGTGGCATTTCAGGAACAGGTAAAGATGGAGTTTTGGATGATGCCCTGTATGTTTTCCTATAAATCAGAGGGTGTGAGGTTGTATCTGGCAAGGACCACACTTTTTTCTCCTGAGTTCCCTTCAAACCCCACTGAGTCCAAGCCTCTGACATCTGTGGATGGTGCCTCTGATAACCCCACTCCATTGTGAATTTCTTCTCAGGAAGGTTTAAATTAACAATGATTTCATAGGATGTTAGTCAGAACTAAGAGGTAAAACCAAAGTGATCTCTTCTTTCATTTGCCTTCATGTGTCCTATGGAAAGGTCCTCAGGAGGTCAGTTCTGATGGCCAGTGAAGTTGGGCCATCACTTCCCACCTGAGGGTGGAAGACAGCCCTCCTGGGGACTTGGCCAAACTGGACAGAAGGCAGCATGTAAGAAAATTTTCTACTGCCCATTCCATGTCCCGTTGATCCTCACCTCCCAAAGTGTCCAGTCACCATTGTAGAGCTCACATTTCTCATTCCCTGCCACTGGTGCCCTGGCCTGCCAGGTGATGAAGCTTCTGTTTCATTCTAAATAGAGCAGAGGATGTTGAAAATCTTCCATGGCTTCTGGCAGGTGAAGGATCAAAGTGGTGCTTGGCAGCCATAGGCACAATCAAAAAGGTTAAGATCAAAGGGGATGGACTCCATTTGAAAGTGAACTTTCCTGTTCCTCATTACAGTCCTCACCAAGGCTCCTATCGTCCTCTGCTGCAAGGAACAAGGATGAGGAATTTGGGCTGCGGCTGGCTGCTGAAGCCACGTGCTGACAGACAATCCCGGAACAGCTGCAACGTCATTGTAAGCCTTGAAATTAAAATAAAATCCATTGATTTATAAGAGGAAAACAGGGTCAACGCTAGTGGGGTCAGAAGAACCAATTCCGAAAGCCCTTGGGTTGGCCTAAATCCTACATATAAAATGGGTGGTGGAAGTGTTTGCCATGGAAACCATCAGAGGGAAGCTGAGGGAATCCAGGTCTTGGCAGGTGATTGCAGCCGTTGTTGCTGGCACACAGCACACCAGGGGAGATAACTGAGGCCTCAGTAAATAGGAATCTGGAGAGGCCAGAGCCTAGGCTCAATGTATTTTGTAAGGGGAAGGCTTCCTCACTGAGGATGGGGAATCTGCCTTCCAAACTGTATGGTCAGCAACTTTGTGTATTTTGTGTCTGTAGGAGTTTATTTTAGCTCTGTGGTGAAGCTTTTTTTTTTTTTTTTTTTAACAAAACTTTGAATAGGGTGCCCACAAGGTATTTGCTTGCTGGCTTTATTTCCCTCCCTGCCTGGGTATGGAGAGGTGAGCAGCACTTCCCCTGACTCAAGCAAACCCCTTCCTCTCTTTGTGCCTCAATTTCCCCATCACACAATGAGGATGCGAGATTAAATGAGCACTTCCCAGATGCACTTTTTAGAGAAGTGTTTGAACAAAACTTGGGTGAGGTATTGGGCGGATGGGATTTAAGTGTCCTAGTACTAAGATGACTGTGTGCAGGTTAAATTCAAGTTGGCGTGCAAACTGCCTCGGCTTTTGGCTGCGGAGTGAGGGCAAGCTTGACTCCTGTTCCTCACCCCAAATCTGTACAACTTGGCTTGCTTCTTCCCCCCTGGATGTTCTCCAAGGTTCTTCCCAGCTCTGACAAGGAGAGCGCTGCTGTAGGCTATGTGTCCTCAACCCTCAGAGGTGGCTGTGGCATTGCAATTTCATTTTTCCTGGAGGACAAGTTCCCCTGGACTATTGCAGACCGCTGCACAGGCTTTATTATGGAATGGCGCTGGGCTCCTTCTTTCAGAGTGAAAGCCTCCTTGTCCATCTGAGGCAACGTTCTTATTCCTTGAGAGCAAAGCCTTGTCCCTCCCAATGTGCTTCGTATCCGTCTTTTCTCTCTTGATCAATGTGAGTGAGTATTAATCTCACTTAATTCCCTGCAGCTGGCCTTACTTTGCATGGCTGTTTGGGAATAAGGCTCTTTTTTTATTTTTTAAATAGATCTTTATTGGAGTATAATTGCTTCACAATACTGTGTTAGTTTCTGTTGTGCACCAAAGCGAATCAGCCATGGGCATACATGTGTCCCCATATCCCCTCCCTCTTGCGCCTCCCTCCCACCCTCCCTATCCCGCCCCTCTAGGTGGTCACAAAGCACCGAGCTGATCTCCCCGTGCTATGCTGCTGCTTCCCACTAGCTATTTTACGTTCGGTAGTGTATATATGTTGATGCTATTCTCACTTCTCCCCAGCTTCCCCCTCCCACCCTGTGTCCTCAAGTCCATTCTTTATGTCTGCATCTTTATTCCTGCCCTGCAACTAGGTGCATCAGTACCATTTTTTTTTTTTTTAGATTCCATATATATGCGTTAGCATACGGTATTTGTTTTTCTCTTTCTGACCTACTTCACTGTGTATGACAGACTCTAGGTCCATCCACCTCACTACAAATAACTCAATATCGTTTCTTGTTATGGCCGAGTAGTATTCCACTGTATATATGTGCCACATCTTCTTTATCCATTCATCTGTCAATGGACATTTAGGTTGGTAATAAGGTTATTTTTTTCCCCCTTTTCTTTCTTTTTAAGCAAACAGATTTTCTTTTGAGTTCTGGATGAATGTCATTCCAAGTTTTCGGTGGGAAGCAGCTCTCTCTAAAACATTCTCCTGGAGCAGGGCATTAGAGCAGTAAATAGGAAAGAAGCCATTTCCTGTGGTTGGAGAAATGAGTCTGGTTGGAGGCTTCTGTGTTGACAGGAAAGGTTATAGGGACGCAGGGGGTCTGTGTTTCAGGTCTGGATCCATGCTTACTTGCTGTGTGACCTTGGAAAATCCCCTTATCCTCTCTGGGCCACATTCTTGCCATCTGTGGAATCAGGAGTTTGGATTTGATTAATGATTTGCAATACTTAAGAATACTTTGGAATTCTCTCTTAAATTTAAATCTATAGAAACCCAATATGAATCATGTGAAATCGCTATAGGCTATATCATGTGGTTTGGTTCAGGCTTTCTCAACCTCCACACTATTGACCTTGGGGGAGGATAATTGGGTGAGGCTGTCTTGCAGGTTGGATAGCAGCATCCCTGGCCTCTACTCACCGGATGCCAGTAGCACTCCTCAAGTTGTGACCACCAAAAACCTCTTCAGATATTTTCACATGTCCCCTGGGGAGAGGGGCAGAATTGCCCCTGGTTGAGACCCACTGCTTTAATCTAATAAAACAATTAAAAAGTGAGAGTCTCTGTTGAAGGGGAATGGGAGGGAGTGTGACATAGATCCATTCTCTGTGGCCCCAGAGGCTCTTCTGACACACCAGTGTTTCAGGAGACACAGTTTAAAAACTTACAGACTCAGAGTCCTGATTGTCTCTTAGCTCAAAACCACTATGTGAGTTCAGGGTCCCCTTTCCAAGTCAGATTTGTAATTGGAAAGGCAGAGGAGGGGGCTAGTCAGCAACTTTCTCAGTGCTCCCAGCTCCCATTTCATAAGGATGTGTAGCAGTACAAGCTGCTTTTTCTAGGCATCCTCATTTGGACACCTTCTCCAGGAAACCTTCCATCATAATGCCAACGAAAGAACATACTCTCAACTCCTGTATCTGTTCTGAAAAGGACCTGTCTATTCTGTTCCACCTAACTGAGCTGTCTTTTCCCTACAACAGGCTCAGGCGCTCAGGCTCTTTGAGATGCTGGCATCTGGACCTAGGGCGGGTACTTGAGTATGAGGATCTTCAGAATGGCAGGCCAAGCCTGTTCTGTGCTTGACCAGCCTTGGGGCTTGGCAGGAAGTAAATCTGGTGTATTTGGATCCACACTGAGTCATATGAGGTGCCTCCAAGGCCCTCACCACAGAACCTCCGTCTCAGCCTTCATCTGGTTCTGTCACACCGGTTATGGGACCTTGGTCAAACCTCTACTTCCTCATTTACAAAATGCAGCCATTAAGATGTCCTTATAGGATGGCTGAGAAGAGGAAATTAGATTACCTACTTAAGTACCTACACAGTGCCAGGTGCACAGTGTTCTCTTGGAACGTGGTTATGAGTGTGACGATTTCAATGTTGGCACCCCGCCCCCAGTCTCCTTGCTCAGACCCTCTTCCCAGGAAGCCCCCAGCCTCTCCCATGGTGGTGGAGACCTGGCTAGACTGGGGCAGGGGCTCCTGGGCCCTGGGTACCCCCCAAGGACATATCTCATTATGAGGGTAAAACCTTTCCTCCATAATTAGAGATGAGGCTTCAGAGAACTTCCCACTGAATTTCAATTTGCTGGTCTATTGAAACAACCTCCTGGGGTTATACATTCATTCCACTGATTTTTTTTTTTTGAGTGTTTACCATGAGCCATTATACTTTATTTGGAGGCTTCTTCCTTTATTCTCAAGTGTTATTTGCCATTATTTTGCTTCAATTATGTCTTTCCCCAAATAAAAATAACCATTTTTTTCTGATTATAAAAATACTACCTGCTCATTACAAATAAAGTTTCAAACAATACAGAAAAGTATGAATAAAAACTACTCCAATTCCTGTTTTGAAGATCTACCCACTTTCAACATCTTGTGGCCCACCTTTCAGAGTTCCTGGATGTATCTACACATGATTTTACATGCATGCACTCAGGAAATATCCACTATTTGCTTTTATATTTTTATTGAAGTATAACCTATAACATGTATGTGGAAAAGTGCACAAATCCTAAGTATACAAATCAAACTTTGACAAATTTTTGCTCATGCAACCACATCACACAGATCAAAATATAGAGCATCCCTAGCACCCCAGAAGCTTTGCAGTCATTGCCCATCTCACCAAGGCAACCACTATTCTGACTTCTGCCGCCATAGATTGATTAGCTTGACTGTATTTGAACTTTACATCATGGGACTGCTGCAGTGTGTAATCTTTTGTGTCTGACTTTTTAAGTTTGACATTGGGAGAGATTTATTTCGTGGCATATAGTAGCAGTTCACTCTTCTTATTGCTGTATGGTATTCCATTGTATGGCTAGACCACATTTATTTATCCTACTAATACATTTATTTATTCTACTGATGTCAGAATTTTGAGTTGATTTCAGCTTTTTACTTTTACAAATAATGCTGCTATGCACAGTAAATTAACTTTCTAAAGCCTAATGGTAAAGGCACATTATCATCTGTAAGTACCTCTTAAACCAAAAGGAAACATGGAGGTAACTACCCCATGCTGGGTCTTGATTCCCCTGTTGTACATTGAGAGGCTCAGAGGAAATGCTCTGTTAGGATCCTTCCATCAGGGAAATGAGAGGATTCTGGGAGCGCATCACTACATCCAAGACCTGCCTGGTCCCTCTTCAGTTTAAGGCAGATGTATTAGTCACGGTTCTCCAAAGAAACAGAAACAATAGGATAGATATAGAGAGATATATAAGAGGAGAGTAATTGTAAGAATTGGTTCACATGGTTATGGAGGACAAGAAGTCCCACGATCTGCTGTCTGCTGGTGGTGTAATTCAGTCTGGGTCTGAAGGTCTGAGAACCAGGGGAGCTGATGGCATAAGTCCCAGTTCCAGTCCAAAGGCCAGAAGCTCAGATGTCTGAGGGCAAGAGAAAATGGATGTCTTAGCTCATACAAAAAGTAAATTTGACCTTTCTCCACTTCTAAGATGCCCACCCACACTGGTGAGGGTGATCATCTCTACTGAGTCTCCCGATGCATATGCTAATCTCTTCCAGAAACACCCTCACAGACACACCCAGAAATAATGTCTTACCAGCTTATCTGGGTATCCGTTAGCCCAGTCAAGCTGACACGTAAAATTAATCATCACAGCTGGCTTCCATAGGACACATCCCTTCAGTTTGAGTGTTGATGGACATCTCCTAAGAAAGACAAAGCAAACCTTCATCTTGGACCCCCTCTAAGACCCTGAGTCACCTAAAGGGTCCCAGGACCATTTCTTCCCCTTCCCTGAAAACTCCTGCCCCACCCCAGCCTTGGAGGTGTCTTGGCCTTTGGTCAGAATAAAGAAGAGATCACTTCCCCCGTGTCCCACTTCCTGCTGGTTCTCCCCTCCCCTGCTTCCAAGCAAAGTGCTTTGTTTCCCACAGAGGACAGCAGGGAGTAGTCTGTGGTAGGTAGATGCTCTCGGCATGGGCCTCAGACAAGCAGAACACTTAGCAGTCCCCTGGAGACACAAGCTGCAGAAGAGCAGAATGAGAGCTCTTTGCACATGAGTGAGCAGGCCGGGCCTTACACAGGGATGTGGGAATGCTCCCATGACCCCAACCCACAGAAGATCCACCTCTGTGAATTCATCCCTTGGGATGGGTACCACCCACCCTGGGCAGGCAGATTAGGAATTGAAACACAAGCTTTCTAATAGAGTTTTACTTTCAAATGCTGACTCTGCCATTCAGCATCCAGGACCTTGGGCAAGATAATAACTTTTTGAAACCACAGTTTTGTCAGATTTGAAATGAAGATAAACCCTATCTTCCAGGGTTGTCATGAGTATTAAATGAGACAATGTATGCCACCCTTTTGGTCCACAGTGCTTGCATATTGTAAGGTTGGCACCCTGGATCTGCATGGAGAACAGTGGTCAGCAGTCAGGAACCTGGGTTCTGGTCTCAGCCTACCCCCTATAATCCTGTGTGGCCCCATTGCTCTGTTGAGAAGGTTGGCTTTGGTCATCTCTAGATCCCTTCTAGTTGTAATTCTCTTGGAATCTGTGCAGCCATAGTCATTGCCTTCAAAACCAAATTGCAATGTAGAATAGGGGGTGAAACCCAGGCTTAGAAGTCAGGGAACTAAATACTTAGCTCCCCTAAGCCTTAATTCTTTCCTGTATAAAATGGAAGTAATAATACCCATTTCATATACTTGTAGGAAGATTAAATAAAGCAATGTATGTAAAACCCTTTACACAGTGAAAGCCATGATAATAACAAAACCAGTAAATATTACATAATGATTGTATAATATTAATATGATCACTGATAAATAATTTGAATAATTAATTTCCTCCAGTAGCAAGAAGCTGAACTTCTAAAGCTTGACTTCCACAGCAGTCATTGAGAGTAAAAGAGAGTGTTGCTATGTAACTACCTCACACTTAGTACAAAAATATAATGTTCTTTATTGTTTATAATGCTAAGTTAGCATGCAGAGACCTCACTCTACACAAATGGTGAGAGAATTTAGCCTGAACTGTTTCTCGGTTCCCTAACCCCCTACACAGTTCTGGAGATTGGGTGATAATCCCTGGAATTCAGTGCCAAGGAATGGGTTGCGGTAAGAGGCTTGCAGGGCCATCTACTTCTCAATCATTGGTTCACATAGGGTTCAACATCCATCATCCAGTGGCCCTACAGGCCCAGAAGATCCATGCCCTCTGTGGGTTATATTTGGGGCATGGGATTCGGTTTGTGGGGTCTTGTGCCTGGGTGCATATTACCATTCCACCTTGGGGCCCAGGTCACTGCCCTCCAGCTGGGAAACACGATGCAGACCCCCTCTGTTTAGGACTCATAGATTTCTCCTCTCCACTCTTCTCTACTCTTCTCTGCTCCCTCTGAGGCCTGGCCTTCTGGAAACAATAGTCTGGAACTGAAATGCTTGGCAGGAATCGATTCTTTTTCTGCCTTGCCACACACTTTCTTTATCTTATCATAAGCAATAAGAGCATGCTAATGACACAACATTCTGTCTCATGAATTTTAGGTTTTGGTTATGATAGCCTCCAACTTCTACATAAAAACTTATGTCTCAGTTATATATTTTTGTGTGACAAACCATCCCAGAACATAGTGGCTTAAAAAAATAACCATTTTTTCAGCTCGTGTTTCTGTGGGTCAGCAATTTGGGCTGGGATTACTGAGGCAGTTCTGTTGGTTTTAGCTAGACTTAACTCATGCATCTGTGGTCAACTGCCAGTCATCTAGGAGACTCTGACTGTGTGGGTTGGGTGGCTGTTAGTTGGAGCAATGGGGACTCTGGGCCTGTGAGGCTTATTGTCCAGCAGGCTAGCCCGACTGTTTCACACATGGGGATGGCAGGGTCTCAAAGGGCAGCAAGAAAAGGAAAATCCCAATATATAAACGCTTTTCAAATCTCTGCTTGTGTTATATTTGCTGTTGTTTCGTTGCGCAAAGCAAATCACATGGCCAAGCTCCGAGTCACTGTAGAAGAAGAGTTAATGCCAAAGTTGTGGATATAGGTTAGGTATGGACAAAATCTACCAAGGGCTCTTTCCTGATCCTTACCCCCTCCTTCTGATAGGGGCTGAAACACTTATTCTCCCTTGACATGGCCCTGCAACTTCCTGGGGTTAGATGTCATGGCTTGAAGCTCAAAGTGGGAGCATAGGACGGAAAGTACCCACGCTCAAGGCTAGGGGAAAATCAGACTAGGGGCTGCGAGCTCCCTGCTCCCTTCCCTGTTGAAGCCATTGGTCCAACAACTATGAGTACAATCATTTAACTTTATTAGAAACTGCCATGCAGTTTTACAAAATGGTTTTTACCATTTTAACTCCTCCCAGCAATGTATACTTGGCATTCTTGCCGATACTTGGTATAGTTAGATTTTTTATTTTTAACCTTTTTGGTGGTAAGTAATGATACTGTGGTTTTAATCACATTACTCTGATGGCTAATGATATTGAGTGCCCTTTCATGTGCTTATTAACTATTTGGATAGATTCTTTCATGAAATGAAAGAAGAAGACTGTTGAAGTCTTTTGTCCATTTTTAATTAGGTAATCTTTCTTTTTATCATTGAGGTGTGGGAATTTTTATACATTCCAGATATTATTTCTTTGTCAGATATATATATTGTGAATGGTTTCTCCCAGTCTGTGGGTTGTCTTCTCACTTTCTTAATGGTATCTCTTGATGAGCAGAAGTTTTAAATTTTGATGAAGTCCAATTTGTCCACTTTTTTCTTTTCTGATTTGTACCTTTTTGTATCCTCTCTCAGGAACGTTTTGCCTCTTCTAAGACCATAAGACTATTCTCCTACATTTTCTTCTAGAAGCTTTATAGTTTAGTTTTCACATTTACGTTTTGATCTGTCCTAAATTAATTTTTGTGTGTGATGAGGTAGGGACCAAGTTAACTTTATAGTAAGTCTTGATTTCTGGTAGTGTAAGTCCTCCAACATTTTTAAAGGTCCTTTGGTTTTACATATAAGTTTTAGAATTAGCTTTTCAATTTACACCAAAAAAAAAAAAAAAAAAGACTGCTGGAGTTTTCACTTAGATTGAATTCACTCTATAGATCAGTTTGGGGAGAAATGACATCTTAATAATATTGAATCCTTGAATTCATGAATATGATTTACCTCTCCATTTCTTTAGATCTTTAATTCCTCTTAGCAATGTTTTGTAGTTTTAAGTCAGATGTCTTTCAAATCTTCCATTAAATATATTCTTGAGTATTTGATTTTTTTGATGCTATTATAATTAGCATTTTAAGTTTTCATTTTCTGATTTTCATTAGTAGAAAAAGATTGATTTTTCATATTGAAAATGAACATGTTCTAACAGACTTACTAACAGACTGATTTTTGTGAGCTATGGTAACAAGTCACCACCAGAACTGGTTTTAAACTTGTTCAATTGATCAATGACAACTTGCTTCAGGGAATGTGCTTTTGCAAATCAACAAATTGTTGTTAGCTCCTAGCTTCTGAAAATCAGCCCATCAGGGGCAAACTTACTTTAATAAACACACTTCTGAGTGCCAAGTAATCAACAACAGTCTCACTCAAGTAAGCATGCTCCTATAGATGATGTCAATACACTTATGTTATCTAAAACCCACCAACCCCTGAGCTCCATTGTCTAATTGGTCCTTGTGATTTTTTCTTTTGACCCATGGGTAATTTGGAAGTGTATTGCTTGATTTCCAAGTGTTTGGGAATTTTCTAATTATATTTTTGTTATTGATTTCTGCATTATGGTCAGGGAATATATTCTGTATTATTTTAATACTTTGCAATTTATTAAGACTTGCTTTAGGGCCCAGCATTTGGTCTATGTTGGTAAATGTTCCATGTGCACCTGAAAATAATAATCTGTGGTTGTCCATCTAATATATGTCAATTAGGTCAAATTGCTTAATACTGTTGTTCAAATCTATATCTTTACTGATTTTTTCTGATTATTTTATTAATTATATAGATAGAGCTGTGTTAAAACTTCTAATTATGATTGTAACATTTTCCATTTCTTTCTTTAGTTCAATTTTTTCTTTATGTATCTTGAGCCTCTGTTGTTAGGTACATACACAATTAGGATTTTTATATCTTTCTGATCACTGTATTTTTTTTTCAGCCACTATAAAAAATGGTATTCTTTATCTCTGGTGATATTTCTCATCTTGAAATCTACTGTACTGAATGTACTGAAAATCAGTCTTAAATTGCAGTGCTTAGTCTGTTTTCATTAAACATGTTTACTAATATGGGTAGGCTAAAGTCTATCATCTGACTATTGATTTTTGTTTTTTTTTTTCCCATCAGTTCTTTTGCTGTTTTTGTGGTTTCCCCTTTCCTATTTTCTTTTAGATTAATTGAGTATTTTCTATGATTCTTATTTATTTATTTATTTATTTGGTCTCTGCTCTTGAGTTTTTTAACTACACTGTATAAGAAACTTAATATAACATAATTATCTTTACCTCCCCCATTTGTGCTATTTTGTCACATCTTTTACTTTTGTACATCTTAGAACTCCATAATACATTTGCATTATATTTGATTTATCATTTTATTTCAGCCTGAATAATATACTGTAAGGTTGGTAGTAATGTTTCCACTTTCATTACCAATTTTAGTATTTTGAGTCTTTTCTCTTTTTGTCTTGATTAGTCTAGGAAAAGGTTTTTCTTGTTTGTTTTGTTTATTATTTTTCAATTTGCTTGGTCTTTTCAAACAACTCGCTTTTGGTTTCATGGATTCTCTTTATTGCTTTTCTATTCTCTATTTTGTTTATCTCCACCCTAATATTTGTTACTTTCTTCCTTCTGCTTTAGATTTAGTTTGCTCTTCTTTTTCTAGTCCCTTAAAGTGGAATATTAAATGATCTATTTTGGATCTTTCTTCTTTTTCGATGTAGGCATTTATAGGTATAAATTTCCCTCTGAAAACTGCTTTCACTGCACCCCGCACCCCATAAGTTGTGGTATGTTGTACTTTGGTTTCATTCGTCTCAAAGTATTTTTTAATTCCCTTGTGATTTCTTCTTTGACCTATTGGTTGTTTAAGAGTGTCTTGTTTAGATTTCACATATTTGTGAATTTTCTGAATTTCCTTTTGTTATTGATTTCTACGTTCATTCCATCGTGGTAGGAGAAGATACTTTGTATGACTTCAAACCTTTTTATTTTATTGAGACTTGTTTTGTGGCCTAACAAATGGTATACCTTGGAGAATGTGCCATGGGCACTTGAGAAGAATGTGCATTCTTCTGTGTTACATAGAATTTGCTATATATGTTTTTTGTTGAGGGATGGGCCCTTGGAATTCCCTAGTCCGTTTTCTCTGATGTCACTCCATATCTCCTGAAGAACATTCTTTAGTCCTTCTTGCAGTGTGGGTCTGCCAGTAGCGTATTCTCTCCTGAATATGTACTTATTTCTTCTTCATTCTTGAAGGATATTTTCCCTATGTAAAGAATTTTACAGTGACAATGCTTTTTTTTTCATCGTTTTGTTATCTTTTGCCTTCCATTCTTTCTAATGAAACTAGCCATCATTCTTATTGTTTTCCTCTGGAATCCAATATGTATTTTATTCTTTGGCTGCTGGCAAGATTTTTTTTAAGCTTTGGTTTTTAGCAATTGATTGTGATGTGCTAAGGTGTAATTTTTGTGCATGTGTTTATCCTGTTTTGGATATGTTGGGATTCTTAGATAAGTGGGTTGATGTTTTTCATCAGTTTTTCAACCAATATCACTTCAAATATTTCTTCTGGGTTTGGATTATTCCAGGCCACATTTGAGTAAAACTCCCCTTTAACTATCAAATTAGATAGAAAAGCACATTCATAATTTTAAACTTAACATTTATTAAAGACTTGCTCTGTCAGGCTCTAAGCTGGTCATTGATGGTAAAAGGTAAATCTGATGTGTGTCACAAGAACTGGTCCCTCCCAGGGAAGTTTGCTGACAGCAACTCTGGGGGTTTCTCCTTCCCTTTTTCAAGGTGCCTCCAGAACTCAGAGTGGCTGTTCTCAGATCAACACATTCTCAAGGTGCATTATCCCAAACTCAGCGTGTCGGAAGACTGCCTGTACCTTAACATCTATGCACCGGCCCATGCGGACGCTGGCTCCAAGTTCCCCGTAAGGAGGCCTGCCTTGCTGGGGGCTCCAGTAGGCAGGTTCTGGGCCTGGGACCCAGGCGGAGTGGCAGGATGTCTGGAATCAGATCTAGGCCCCCACTGGGTAAAAGGGAAATGCAATCACTTGACATGTCAATAACTTTCTTAAAAAATCATTCTAATGACAGATTTACTTTATCTCCTTTTCTGATTGCTTCCTTATTGGCAGTGACTTGATCTTTGATTTTGATTTTGTTTTGTTTTTCCCCTCTGTTGGGTATTTAATGGTCTGTAAACATGTAGAAAAGACTCTGTTTCAGAGGACTCTGATTTTTCAGCTTGGGAAATCCTCTTTTAAAGAGGAGAAATGCCTTTTTCAAATTTTCTGTTTTCAATGAAGAAAGTCAGGTAAGAATGTGAAATATTTCACTTAAGAATGTGAAAGATCACTGTACAAGTGAGTGGAGAAGGTAATTCTACCATCTAATTTTGAACCACAACCTCTATCACCCTCTCTCCCCTTGCCACTGCAATGGAGACTCGCTCTATTGTATCGTAACAGCAACACCTACTGAGGGCTGACTATGTGCCAGGCACAGTTCATTATCTCATCTAACCCCCACAATAACCCAGTGGGTGAGGATTATTGGACCTATTCTACAGATGAAGAAGCTGAGGCACAGGAAGGGCATAAGTGACTTGGTCCCTGTTATATACACAGTAGGTGGCAGATCCGGGTGTCAAAGCCAATGCTTTGTCCAGCTCTCCTTTTTCCTCCGTGGCTTTCTTCTCTTTTCCTGCCCCAAGAGTTGTAGTCACTAATATGACCTTAAAAAATAGAAGGGGAGGGATTTATTATTAAGTATATAAATTGTGATAATACCATTTGAATGTTTGATGTTTCCTGGTCCCAGTTTTTCTAATCAGTATAGTAAAGCTTCCATACTTCTCTTCCCATTTTTCCCTCCTCTCTTCTCTTTTCTCTGTAAGTAGGGAAAAGTCTTAGAAAAGCAGCTTTTCCTCTCATATATGGCTTACAGTGATTTCCATCCTCCTGTGGGTCAACAAGTTCAAAGACATTTAGTTAACATTTTCTGAGAACTTGAAATATACCAACATTGTTCTATGGACTTTGGATGAAGAATTTTATTTAAACCTAATGATAACCTCATAAACGAGATACTTTCATTCTTCACATCTTACAGATGAGAAAAACAAACCTCAGAGAGGTTAAGGAAGCTGCTCAAAGTCACACAGCTAGTCAGTGGCAGAGCTGGGAATCAAACCCAGGTACTCGTATGCCAGAAGCCACATGCTTAATCCTGGGCCTTCTTCAAAAGACAAAAACCTCTGATGCTGTTTGGAAAAGAAAGTGAGACATTCATATTTCCCTAAAGAAAAACTGTCCCAACATGCATGGGGAGGGGATATGGGTGCCTGGTGGGCTGACTGGAGAGTTCCTCTCCCCTCCTTAGGTCATGGTGTGGCTCCCTGGGGGTGCCTTCGAGACTGGCTCAGCATGCATCTTCGATGGGTCTGCCCTGGCTTCCTACGAGGACGTGCTTGTTGTGGCTATCCAGTACCGGCTAGGAATATTCGGCTTCTTCAAGTGAGTCTCCCCAAGTGATTGACACCCCTGATCCCCAAGGGGCAGCTGGATAGCAGCCACAGGGGGTTCAGTGCCCAGCAACCTAAGGAGAAATGAGCCTTTAATGACATTGAACAAATTTGGCCCAAATTAGTTAGGTAATTTTAGCGGCTATAACATGTAAACCCCCAAGTCTTAGTGGCTTAAAACAATAAAAATCTCCTTCTTACTCAACTAAAATCCAATCAAATGTTTCTGACTGACAGATGTTCTTCTGTGTGGTCAATCAGGGACCCAGGCTCCTTCCATCTTGTGGCTCTGCCCTCCTCAAGGGCCCCAGATCCTCTTGGATCTGCTGTACTTGGACAGCAGATGGAGAAAGAGCATGAAGAGGATGGTCTTTCTGGGCCAGCCTGGAGGTGGCGATTATCACTGTGTTCACATACAACTGGTAGAACTCAGTCATAATAGCCACATCCAACTGCAAGGGGGATGTGTGCCCTAGAAGGTGAGGAAACAGGGTGTGTGAGCAGTTTGTAGCCTCTGCCATAGGGCCCACATCAAGGCTCCTCAGGCGCTCACCTGAAGGTGAGAGTAATCACACCATTGCATGGCTTCCTTTCCCCCAGTAACATAGAACATGTTTCAGGTGCTCACCATGAGCCAGGCATGGTGTTGTGCACTTGCTATGCATCCATTATAGCTCACCCTCAGAATAATTCTATGAGAAACATACTGTTGTTATTCCCATTTTACAGTTGAAAAATAGAGGCACAGAGAGGTGAAGCAACTTCCCAGAGGTCACAGAATAGAGCTGGGGCTCTTGGCCACTTTCATTATCCTACTTAGAACATGGCAGAACCTAAGCCCTGGCCAGGATGCAGTGTGAGCCAAAGGAGTAGTGAGAGGCCATGGTCAGAAACTACAGGGAAGGTGGCAAGGAGTCCAGTGTGAATCCTACCCTCGAGAGGCTCTGTGTCATGGGGGAGATAACACAGGGACACAAATACCCTACCAGGCAGGACATGAGTAATGCTCTGAGGGTGAGAGGTGACGGAGCTGTAGAAACAGAGGGAGCTGCCAGAAACCAGCAAGGCTTCCTGAGAGAGGTGGAATTTGAATTGCACCTTAAAGATGAGGTTGGGTTTGGGGAGGAGGGGTTGGGAGAAAGCACACTTGGCAAAAGGAGCTGTCTGAGCAAAGGCTGGGAAGCTGGAAAGAAATGTAGCAGCATCTGGGCCTGGAGCAATATTTGCAAACTGGGCTTTGCACACATAGCATGGGGAGGTGGCTATGGGGCTGTGGTGGAGGCAAGAAGGCCTGAGAGGGGTGCCCTGATTACACTTTTAGCAGGCCTGTACATTGGGATTCTGCCTAAGATTCCTTCGACAGAAAGTTTTCCAAAAATTCCTTATAATGTCTGGGTTCTAGTAGACAGGTAGGTGAGGATGTAACCGGAGATGGATGTGAAAAGGTAGGGACAGGCCTGATTGGGAAAGACCTTGAATATTAGGCTGTGCACGGCGACTGGTTTTTATTGGATAAAGAAGGAGGGACAAACGACTTCCCTGGTGGCACAGTGGTTAAGAATCCGCCTGCCATTGCAGGGGAGATGGGTTCGAGCCCTGGTCCGGGAAGATCCCACATGTCGCGGAGCAACTAAGCCCGTGCGCCACAACTGCTGAGCCCATGTGCTGCAACTACTGAAGCCTACATGCTTAGAGCCCGTGCTCTGCAACAAGAGAAGCCACCGCAATGAGAAGCCCGTGCACCACAGCGAAGAGTAGCCCCCACTTGCTGCAACTAGAGAAAGCCCGTGCGCAGCAATGAAGACCCAACACAGCCAAAAATAAATAAATAAATAAATTTTAAAAAATATTTTTAAAGAAGGAGGGACCCAGGAGTGCCCTGCAGAGCAGTATAATAGGAAGGTCACTCCAGAGCAGAGCGCAGGCTGGGCTAGGGGCGCCTGGCCTTCAGATGGGGAGTCCAGTAGGGAGGCTGCTGTACAGCATAGGTGCAGGCCATGGGGTGAAGCAGGCCGGAGGGATTGCTAACATGTACATGGCACTTGCTGTGTGCCTGCACCGTCAATCTTCACAACAACCATGTGAAGCAGGCACCGTTATTAGCCCCATTCAGACATGAGAACATTGACGCAAAGCAAGTTAAGTGACTCGCTCAAGGTCACCCAGATCATAAGTGACCAGATTATGAATCAGGATAAACAGAAATGGAGGAATGGGGACCAATGTGGGGCCTATGATGGAATGGAGGTAAAATTGGCAGGGCATACGTGGCTCCTGACCAGATGCGGAGGCTGTGGGAGAGAGAAGACGGAGTTAGGGCCAGCCCAGGGGTCATGGACAGAGGAAGGGAACCAAGGGGAGGAGTGGTGTGGGGGACTGGAGGACAGAGGAGTAGACTATGATCCCGGGGTTACTCTCATACATGGTGGGTACCACACAAATGTTTTGGTCTAGGCGTTTCTTTGATTCTGTGTTTTTCCCCTTGTTTCCCCATTAATTGTCCACTCATCCTGGGAAACAGGCTATTCTGCAGGGGCAGCAGCATGGAACATGGTTAGGAGCATAGATCCAAATCTGCAACTTTCTAGCTCCTGGGCAAGGGATTTAACCTCTCTGTGCCTCACTTCCTGTCTGTGAGAAGGAAACGATGAATCCTTCAGTATCCTTAGAACATGCTTGCAAATATCATTGATGGGCGTGGGGGTGACGTGAGCTGTGGCTGCAGAGAAATGCAGCCACTGCCCAAACCACTTCCCAGCAGAGGGTGGTGGGGCGTGGGGTGCCAGAATAAACTTCCCAGTCCCTCAGCATCCCACCCTGAACCCGCGCTGGTGTCTCCCACTGGCCGCAGTTCACAAAGGTCAGTCTTTTGAGAACAGCGTGGAGAAGGGTGAAGAGAGGACCCAGAGGGATAAAGGAGAAAGACCAGCACCACCTACCTCTCAGTGTGGGAGGATTATAGGAGCATCAGCTGTAAAGCCCCTGGGACAGCATTGTGCACGATGCTGCAGCAGCTGCTGTTATTATCGTTATTATCCACCTAGTCATTCATTGGAACCCCTGTGCCCAGGGAGGTCTTGCTTCCTGGTGCAGACCACCTCTCAGGAGCAGGACTTTTCTGGAAGCTATGGATTCAGGGGAGCCTATGACTACCCTGAATTGCACATATAAGATCGTCTGTGCATTTTTCTGGGGTGTGGAGCTATCATCAGATTCTCAAAGAAACCCAAATCCCAGCAGAGGGTGACAATTAAGCCTGGTTTCCCCAGCTGCCCCAGGCCTCTGATTCTCAGCTCCTTTCCAGCTGAGGTGGCGATGCCCTGACACCAGCCCACGGCCTCTGCAACCCACTCCCTGGGCTGTGAGAAGCAGACAGCAGCCAACTGAGCATTCTCACCCTGCCTCTTGTCCACAGCACAGGGGACAAGCACGCACTGGGGAACTGGGCCTTCATGGACCAGGTGGCTGCCCTGACCTGGGTCTAGGAGAACATCGAGTTCTTTGGTGGGGACCCACACTGCGTGACCATGTTCGGCGAGTCAGCAGGAGCTATAAGTGTTTCCAGCCTTGTGAGTTCTTCTCTTTGGGACTTGAAGGAACCTCGGTGTCACCTCATTTTTGAGGTGACAAAAATGAGGACAATGAGTCATACACGTCTAATGGCTGCTTTCATGTTGAACAAACACTTATAAACACATTGCCTCCCTCGAGCCTCACAAATACATCGTGAGTTAGGGGCTCAGTCTCATTTCAAGGACGGGGGCGTGAAGGAGCTAGCACTCCCATGGCAGAATGATTGACCTCCAAGTTCATGAGGAACCTGGGGCTCGGAGAGGTTAGAAAACTTGCCCAAACCTTCGCAGCTAGTCCTTGAAACCCCCAAACCAGAACTTTTTCCCCTCTAAGTTTAGAGCTCTAAAAAGGCTTCCTGGGAAGTTTTCTTTAAAGAAGGGCTGGGTTTTGTGTGTGATAGGTGGGGAGCCCCCTGGATAACTTTTCCTGGGTCTCCTGTGTTCTCTCTCCAGATTCTGTCCCCCATGGCCAAAGGCTTATTCCACAGAGCCATCATGGAGAGTGGGGTGGCCATCATCCCTTACCTGAAGGCCCCTGATTACGAGAGGAATGATGATGTAGGTATATTGTTAACTCTTCTCCAGCTTCCTCTCCTTGGTCAGGAGAGAAATGTGCTCAGGTGTCCATAGACCATGTGCTTGGCTATCCTTACTGACCATGACCAAAGGATCTGATGTTGGCCTAAGGTGACCCTTGTTGCTCCATGGAAGGGCTGGTTCAATAGGAAATGGGTCCAGGTACGCAATTCACCACTGCTGGTGTGCATGAGTGTGTATGTGTGTGTGCATGTGTGTGTGTGTATAAGCATATGTGTAATAGTTCTTACATCTTATCCATTACTCTTTGCTTGTGATATATAATTCAGTCCTCCGTATTATGTACGGCTTTTCTCCTGTACTAAATCTATTCCACCTAGAGTACTATGTTAAGAAAGATTCTGAGGTTGTTTCCAGCTCAGTGTGAAATAATGCTGTGACTGATAAATGCTGTCTGGCATGAGATTGTGGGGGGAAGTGAGGCATATGCCCTAGATATTTGTCATCTATCATCTTGTCTTAGTGCTGTACCAGATAAGAGGACCTAGAGACCAAGGTCTCTGTATCTTTCATGTCCCAGCATAATATCTGGTGTACATTAGGTGATTATAAATGTTTGCTGAATGAATGAGTTCACGAATGAGCTGATTCATTCAATGAATATTAATTAAGCCCTGGACTGTGGAGCCATCTCCTGGGTATTATTCACTTTAGTGGTGCATTTTCTTAAACACCTTGTAGAAAATAACAACTTACACCAAGAGTGGGAACATGGAGTTATAATATGGTTAAAAAAAAATACCCTCAATACACAGGGAATATTGATTTTGGTAACATGATATATCAAGCTTTTTTTAGTTTGTGCATTCGCCACACACATATTGAGTGCTCATTGTTTTCCCTGCTCTATTTTAAGACCCATGGGTTTATAAGTGGAGAAGACATATACTAACTTGAGAAGACTATAATCTTTTTATGGCAAGGATTTTTAACCTGGAATCCATGGAGAGTTTGAGAGGTGGTCCTAGAACTCCTACATTTGTATGGAGACTCTATGTTTGTGCATTTTCCAGAGAGAAGGTCTATAGCTTCCATTGGATTCTCAGAGCATCCATGACTCCCAGAAGAGTAAGGACCACCGCTCTCAAGGGACAAGTTCTACACATGTGGGAAGTCCAATGACAGGGCAAGAAGGAGTTTAGCAAAGAGCTGGGTAGAGGAGGTGAGGACACTTGGAATAACAGGAGATTAGAAGCGGAAGGGGCTCATGGGGGCTGCAATGGTCTAAAAGAATATCCTGGAAAAGATGGGACTTGGGCCTCAAAGAATGAATGGAATTGGTGTAGAGATAGAAAAAGGATGCTCAGGTCATGTTCAGATGCTCCAGGCTGGGGTGGGGCTGGAGCAGAGCTGATAAACTGAGATCGATCCAGCTCTGGTGATTGCTAAAGATGACAAGGAGCGTCAGGCAAGAGCGTAAGGATGATGCAGTGCCAACCTGTCCTCAATGTGTGCATTCCATTATGGACACATGGGGGTGGGGAGAGGCAGCAGGCTGGACTTCATATATAAAGCACCAGCCTGGGGCTGGATTGAGGACATTTTCCAACTTTCATTTTCCTGGAGGCTTTCAGCCCTGTGCGCTGACCTGTTCCTTCTCTGGAAATAGTTGCAGATGGTCGCAGATATTTGTGCTTGCAACGTGTCAGACTCCGCGGCCCTGCCACAGTGCCTGTGGGCAAAATCCTCCAAGGAGTTGCTGAGCATCAACCAGGTGAAGAGGGAGGGGAGAGTTTGGGGACAGTGTTACCCTTTGAATGGAGTGGTAGACAAATCCTCCCACTCTCTTATTTATTTTGATTTGGGACTTGGACAGATGGGATTTGGGGATTCATAATAACGGCTGTAAAAAAGCAATGTGGCATATAGAACCCTTATAGGTAATTTAAGGACATTGACAAGCCAGGGTGCTGCTTAGCTTGGATAAGACCCAACAAAATACAAAGGTTGTCTCTATATCATTGAAGGCATCGCACTGGGAAGAGAGACCACATTTGCTCCACAGGCCACTAGAAACTAAAGTCCAGATCAAGAGCTGGAAGCTGGGAAGCCATTTTGGCTTGAGATGACCAAGAACTTTCTAAAAACTCAGCTGTCTGAAAAAGGACCGGCTCCTTTAGAAGGCAGTGAGATACCCACCTCTGTAGGTATGCAAGCAGGGTCTACATGACTGCTGACAAATTTCAATCACTGAATGATTCATTGGACTGGATGATCTTTTATGTCTAATCTTCCAATCTTGAGACCCTCTGGTAGTCCTTGAGAGAATGAGGTCCTTACCTGTTCGATTCTAACATTTGTTAGATAGTTATTTGGCATGGATTGAGAATCTGCTGTGAGTTTTACTAGGGTCCAGGAAATGGGTAATAAGTTCTTGACCCAGTGTAGTGTGAAAGCTCTCTTGTGTGCTCCCTTCTACCCCCAGTCCCAGAACAGAGACCTAAAAAGAAATCATGAATAGAGCCAGGTGTTGCTTCCTAAGACCCAAGAAATATCCATCCAGATCCAAGGCCCAGGGCTGAGTAAGATGCCTCAGGAAGATGCTCACAACCAACCCACACTACCCTAGCCATCCCCTCCCCTCACCACTCTGCCCATTGCATTTGGCCGGTGGTTCCACACTTGAGCATGCATCAGACTCTCCTGGAGGGCTGTTTGCTGGGCTGCACCCCCCAGAGTTTTGTATTCAGCAGGTCTGGGATGGGACATGAGAATTTGCATTTCTAACAAGTTCCCAGGCGATGCTGACGCTGCTGGTCCAGGAGCCATGCTCTGAGAACTGTTGTGCAGGGGTATTATATTTCTTAGGTTATTACTATTATTATCCCTATTTAGCAGATGAGGAAATTAAGGCCCAGAAAAGGTGAGCCCCTTTGCCTAAATGAATGGCAGAGCTGGCCAGGCAGCACTGATGTGTTGGGATGGGCCAAGAGTGGCTTATTTTTCCCTTCTTAATGCCCTTTGCTGTAGTGGGTTGGCTCAGCTAGGCTAGGGTTTGGGGACAGCAGATTTCGTGAAGAGAAACAGCTGCCGATTTTTCTCTTCTTCCTTATTTCAGAAAACCAAGTCTTTCACTCGAGTGGTTGATGGCTTTTTCTTTCCTCATGACCCTTTAGACCTATTGGCTCAAAAATCATTTAAGCCAGTTCCTTCTATCATCGGAGTCAATAACCCCGAGTGTGGCTTCCTGCTGCCCATGGTAAGAATTCCTGCTGTGCCTCCTTCTGCTCCCTCAGCAGTGAGGCAGCTGTTTGCTTCACACTGGATACTCCCAGAGATTTCACCCAGAGTTATGAGGGCTGGAACCCATCACCCAAGTACGCAGCTTGGGTGTACTTCTCATCTTTCCTCTCTCTGAAGGAAGAGAACTGTGGATTGGGGGCAGCCATAGCAAGTGTCCACCCTGCTCCTCGTATAGGTTTAAAGAAACAACTCTACAAAAAAATAAGAGAGGATTGGACCCATTTGAACTTTGTTCAAAACATTACGAATGATTGTTTCAAATAAGCACTGCTATGACCTCAAAGGTGAAACTCATACAGGTTTAGAAAACTTCAGTCCTTTACACTCTCATGTCCAGCCTTGGTTCTGGTATTTGATTTCCAAGAACGCTCTCTAAGGCAGTGCAAGTTGCAAAATTATTGAATTGTTTCATTCATTCAACAAGTATGAACCAAGCATTTACTGTGTGCCCTGCACTCATAAAAAACCAGCATTCGGCAGTGAGCAAGTCACATGGTTCCTGCTTTTTTCCAGCTTACATTCTCAAGGGGAGAGACAGGTGACATGGAAGATTGAAAGGATGGTTTCAGAGAGTCTAAGTGCTAGGGAGGACATAGACTGGGAAGAGGAGGCTTCTTTAGGGAGGGAAGCAGGGGTCAGGAAAGGCTTCTCTGAGGAGGGATCATTTGAGCTGAGGCCTGAATGCTGAGTAGGAGCCATGATTTCTTGACCCTGTAGTTTGAGAAGACCCTCCCCATTCAAAATAAGCTTTTCGTCTGTCCTCAGAAGAGCAGAGTGCTCAATTCTTAATATATCAAAGCTCATTTCTGCAGACCAACCTCTACCTTGCAAGCTGGGGGAAGTGCGGCTATGAAATACAGAAGTTTGTCGAGTTACAAGGCTAGTTAGTGACACGTTAGAATCAGAATCAGAACCCTGAGTTCACTGAGCTGTTAAAGGCATGTTCTGGTAATTATTAATTTGACACATAGAGCAATGTTTCGGGGTAAGTAGGGTTGGGGATTTTTTCCCTCGTTGTAAATGAGGCAACTGAGTCACAGGCTGTGGCTTAAGTTAGGTCTTTTAATGCTTTCTGGATCTGTGCTAGAGAAAGGAAGGCAGCTGCTACTGATAATAGCCACGCCACCATAACCACTGTGACTGAGTGCCTTCCATAAGCCAAGTGCATGTTGTCTGTGCAACTTGCAAACAGGCATTATTATCCCCATTTTGCAGCTAAAGAAACTGAGACTAATGTGACTCTTAGCTAGATAGGAGAAAGCAGTGTATAGATTTTGTGTATTTAGGCTCTGCCTGTAAATGCTGAGTTCTCTGTTTATCTGCTGTGTGACCTTTAGGGAGCTCCCTAACCTCTCTGAACCTCTGTTCCCTCATCTATGAAATAGGGCTAATGTTATTACCCACCTCACAGGTACACGTCAGATAGCCTGGCATATAGTCTAAGTGCTCAGTAAATGTTAGATATTGGAATTACTCAAGTGGGAGACCAGAACTTGGTGCCCAGGTCGGCATACACAAGAGGCTGCATGGGTGCTGTCATTCCGTGTGACCATTGCTGGTTGTTTGAGACCATAGGAAATCTCCAAAAACGAATCCTAGCTCCTGAACGTACAGAGAGGGTTCTTGTAGTTAAAATGTACTTGTGGATTATTTCAATGACTCTGGGAGAAGACAGATATGTTTAAATATCTGTCATGACTCGTTACCCCAAGATTTTCAGCAGAAAATATACCAGAGAAATTCATTTGACAAGTGAATACTACTTCTACCCCCTCATGTTTTTAAGCTGTGATATTGGCTAGGGAAAGGTCATTTTAAAAACAATTGCTCGTAGCTCTTACTCTGTACCAAGCAGCCCCTGTGGTTTTAACCATCCTCTCTGCAGCCTCACTAAGCTGCCTGCCCCTGACAACTGCTGGCTTCTGAGACTCTAATGACAGAGGTCTTTAGAAAGAGAGCAATAAATAAACCACCAGTTTTGAGATTTTCAACCTCTCTTTTAACTTGCTGTTGAAGCCAAGTGGTGGCCTGTATTAGTTTCCTAGGGCTACCATAACAAAATAACACAGACTAGTGGCTTAAACGACAGAAATTTATTTTCTCAATGTTCTAGAGGCTAGAAGTTCAAGATCAAGGTGATAGCAGGTTTGGTTTCCTCTGAGGCCGCCCTCCTTGGCTTGCGGGTGGCCGCCTTCTTGCTGTGTCCTCACAAGGTCTTTCCTATGCGTGCGCACCCCTGGAGTCTCTGCACGTCCAAATTTCCTCTTCTTATAAGGACATCAATTGGACTGGATTAGGGCCTACCCTACCGTCCTCATTTTAGCTTAAAGACCTCTTTAAAGACCCTCTCTCCATATACAGTCACATTCTGGGTGTTCAACATAGGAATTTGGGGGCTTACCTGGTGGCGCAGTGGTTGAGAGTCCGCCTGCCGATGCAGGGGACACAGGTTCATGCCCCGGTCCGGGAAGATCCCACATGCCGCGGAGCGGCTGGGCCCGTGAGCCATGGCCGCTGAGCCTGTGCGTCCAGAGCCTGTGCTCCGCAATGGGAGAGGCCACAGCAGTGAGAGGCCCGCGTACCGCAAAAAAAAAAAAAAACATAGGAATTTGGTAGGGGACACACTCAGTCCATAACATGGCCTTCCACAGGGCAGCCACTCAGCTCCCACAAGACTGCAGGTATGACAGGGAATGGCTGCCTCTTATCAAATGAGAGGAGAAGAAACTTCGTTGCTCAACCAACCCACTGAGGCTGCTCCTTACACATGGACCCCTGGGGGCTGAAAGGGTTCCTGCTCTTGCCAGCCTCCCCTCTGAAAGGTGGGTGCCTGGGCCCTCAGGGAGACCAGTTTCCCTTCTGATGACCTGCTGTGCTCACAGAAGGGGCACCTGCTTCTTTCCACAGAAGGAGTTTCCTGAGATCCTCGGGGGCTCCAACAAGTCCCTCGCCCTGCCGTCGATACACTCAATCCTGGTAAGTGAGCCTGACTCTCCAAGATCCATTAATTTCACAAACCTCCTTGGGTCACACACAGGGGTATCTCTGGGGGTACAGATCTTCCTCATTCGTTCATTTAGTAGATCTTTACTAAGCAGAGTTCTGCAATCCCTTATCTACAATCTCAACATCCAAATTGCGCTGACAACCCAAAGGTTTCTTGTAACTCACATGGCAGCCAAAATTGACCTAGACCGATACGTAGCCATTGGTCTTTATTGTTGCTATACGTTCATTCACTTTATCCCACCATATGTTTCTCTGTGGGCATATTAATGTGGGGGCTGGGGTGCTGCCCCGTCCCCCCACCCCTGAACATATCACATAATATGCAGCATATGTACTGAATTATCTGCCTACGAACGGAAAAGCTCTGAATTCTGAAAACCACCTGGGACTAGGGACCCATATTCACTACATACCTGCATATCAGCCAGGCACTGTACTAGGTTCTAGCAATACCAAGGACCATTACTCACTCACTCCCTGCACTAGGGATATAGAGATATATTTATCCTAGACACTAGGATATAGAGATGGATTTCTTTCCTTCCTTCCTTTCTTCTTTCCATAAACATTTATTCAGTGTGTATTTTGTGGCAGATTCATTTCATTCATTTTTTTTTGAACAAATGTTTCTTATGCATCCACATGCCCCAGAACTTCCCAAGGCACTGGGTGCAGTGATAAGCAGGCACTCCCCCTGCACTTGAGGAACTTAGAGACTGTTGCAGTGGATGGACATGACCGGGCACTTTGGTACGGTGCTGTACACACCAGAGCAGAGATGTGTTCGAGGCCCTGTGGTGCCCGCAGGAGGGAGCAGGTGGCTTCCTCGGGGAGGAAGTCTTTGGAGGATGAATTAAGTTTGTCTGGTTAATGGAGGAGCAGGACTGAGGGGAGCCAGAGGAGCTGAGAGGACCAGTTAGGAGCAGAGAAGTGTAAGGAGATCAGTGGAAGAGGCTGGCTGCAGCAGGGGAGGATGCTGGCAGCTGTTTCATGCTATGGAAGGAATAGAAAGTTTATTCTGGGGGCTGGGAACAGAAAAAGAGAAGCATGCTTTGACTTCCACTTTAGAAATAGCCCTATGGCTGCAGAGTGGCCCAGACTGAAGGCAAGGGATCCATCAGGTCCTAAGGCTTAGAGGGGATGTTTGGTGAGTCTTGGTAGTCTGGTGATGAGAGTTGAGATGAAGGTTTCAGATATTTAAAATATGTTAGAGGAATTTCTCAGGCTGGATTGGAGATGGCCTCATGGAGGAGGAGGCCATTGATCTGGACCTTAGCGAAGGGGAACATTTGAGCAGGAGGGCATTTCAAGAGGAGAAGGTATCTTGAGCTAGGTCCCAGCAGGTGGGAAGTAGGGTGTGTGGGAAGCTGCAGGAGGACCAGAAGGGCACGCAGTCTCTCTTCCTCCCAGTAGCAAGGCAGGAAGTACTTTCCAAATGGTAAGTAGTTTTCTCATGCAGAAGCCATAGTTTTGCTCCAGAACCCTAGGGGTCTGCACTGTGACTGCCCAGCTGGGGCTCGCCAGAGGCTCCACATGGCATATGTACCCCCCTTGGATACCTCAAGCACCAAGGTGTCTGCTGGTCCTATGGGCCACGCAGGGGAACTTGCACCAGAACCTGGACCTGCTGCAGAGCCCTCACTTGCTCTGGGCCTGATTAAAAGCAGTTGGCCTTCAGAGGACCCAGTGAATGTGTCCCAGCAGCATTCCCTGGCGTGGTATACGCTGCCTCCAAATCCCAAAGAAACCTACGAAGGGCTGTGCCTTTGTCTTAGTGTTAGGGGGTTGAGGTGCAGTAACTTTTCCCAGTGTTCCCCAGAGCACCAGACTCCCAAGAACATCACCAATGTGGCAGACCTTGAACCTTTATGATGTTTCCCTTCCATCCTCTGGCATTTGTGCTGGGGCCACACTGAAGGACTGAAGACTGGGAGGCAGCCTGGTGTCAGGTCAAAAAAGCATGGGATGGGGCTTCCCTGGTGACGCAGTGGTTGAGAGTCCACCTGCCGATGCAGGGGACATGGGTTCGTGCCCCGGTCCGGGAAGATCCCACATGCCGCGGAGCGGCTGGGCCCGTGAGCCATGGCCGCTGAGCCTGCGCGTCCGGAGCCTGTGCTCCGCAATGGGAGAGGCCAAAACGGTGAGAAGCCCACGTACCGCAAAAACAAAAAAAAAAAAGCATGGGATGCTCTGTTAAAGGACTTGGCAATGGGTTTCAGAGGGAACTGACAGAACTGAAGGCCTGCTCTGTGCCAGGCAGCATGCTTTTCTTTTTGTATCTTGTGTGATCCTCTGAACAACAATTGTTGTTGAACAACAACTACAATAAATAAACAACAATTTTTTTTTTCATAGAAGAGGTAACTCCAAGAGACCAACTCACTTAGATCAAAGAGTAAAGGTCTGGAGACAGTGCTGGTACCAGGAGCAGGGCCAGCCTCAGGAGTGTGCAACCTGTGTAGTTCAAAGGGCCTCATGCTTAGAAGAGTCCTATACTTGGTTGAATGTTCTGTTGTCACTACCTTGAAATTCTTAGAGTTTTTGAACAAGGACCTCTCATTTTTCACTTTGCACTGGGCCGCACAAGCAACTTAGCCAGATCTGCCCAGGGGTGGCTGTTTCTGAAATATTTCAGAGAGGCGTGCATACTGTGATTAGAGAATGAGATTTGGATGCAGATAGACTTGTGAAGGAATCATGGTTCCACCACTTTGGACAAACCACTTAACCTCTCTAAACCTCAGTTCCCTCACCTGTCAAATGGGGCTGATTTTGATACTTGCATCATAGGGTCACTGCGTGGATTAAATGAGACAATGCATGTAAAGCACTTAGAATTTTGCCTGCAAAGGCAAATGTTTGACTGTTGTTGCTGTGTGTTGGCTATTGCTGTTGACCTAGATCTCTTGCAACCATGATGTTTTACAGCACATCCCTGTCCAGTATTTATACCTTGTGGCTAATGAATATTTCTACAACAAACACTCTCTGATTGATATACGAAATCGCTTCCTGGATTTGCTTGGAGATGTGTTCTTTGTGATCCCTGAGCTGGTCACAGCTCAATATCACAGAGGTGAGTCTCCTCGCACCGCTCCACCTGCAAGGCTGGTGGCTGCAGGGATCCCTGTTGCCTGCTGACTGTCTACCTGCTCTGCCCTTCGGTTCCTTTGATGAGAGGGAGTTCCCAAGGCTGTCTGGGATATAGCCCTGCATGCTGACCTTTGCGGTTCCCCTGCCTTTCAGAGTTCAGGAATGTTGATCAGTCCTTGTTGTTTATATTCCTTCCCCTTCTTCAGGACCATGTAGAAAAGTTCTACCCCTCCATATTTTCTGGGGCCTGGACCCCGCTTTCCTTCCTCTTTGGAAGTATCTTCCCAAATGTCTTAACTCTAAGCAGTAGTGGAGCAATCAGAAAGAGAAGGTTACTCGTGGGGAAGTAAACCTGCCCTTCTTTCTTTTTAAACAATTTTTATTTTTATTTATTTTTTAAATTGAAGTGTAGTTGATTTACAAAGTTGTGCAAATTTATGCTGTACAGCAAAGTGATTCAGATATATATATGTGTATATATATATTCTTTTTAATATTCTCTTCCATTGTGGTTTATCACAGGATATTGAATATACTTCCCTGTGCTATACAGTAGGACCTTGTTGTTTATCTATTCTATATATAATAGTTTGCATCTGCTAACCCCAAACTCCCTCTCCATCCCTCCCCACCCCCCTCCTGCTTGGCAACCACATGTCTATTCTCTATGTCTGAGTCTGTTTGTTTCATAGATAAGTTCATTTGTTGTCATATTTTAGATACCACATATAAGTGGAATCTCATATGGTATTTGTCTTTCTCTTTCTGACTTTCTTCACTTAGTATGATAATATCTAGGTCCATTCATGTCGCTGAAAATGGCATTATTTCATTCTTTTTATGGCTGAGTAATATATATATATATACACCCTACATCTTGTTTATCCATTCATCTGTCGATGGACATTTAGGTTGTTTCCATGTTTTGGCTATTGTGAATAGTGCTGCTATGAACATAGGGGTGCATGTATCTTTTTGAATTATAGTTTTGTCCAGATATAAGCCCAGGTGTGGGATTGCTGGATCATATGCCAACTTTATTTTTAGGTTTTGTTTTGTTTTGTTTTTTTGCGGTACACGTGCCTCTCACTGTTGTGGCCTCTCCCGTTGTGGAGCACAGGCTCCGGACGCGCAGGCTCAGTGACCATGGTTCACGGGCCCAGCCGCTTCGTGGCATGTGGGATCCTCCAGGACCGGGACACGAACCCGCGTCCCCTGCATCGGCAGGCAGACTCTCAACCACTGTGCCACCAGGGAAGACCTATTTTTAGTTTTTTGAGGAAATTCCATACTGTTTTCCATAGTGGCTGCACCAACTTATATTCTCACCAACAGTGTAGGAGGGTTCCCTTTTCTCCACACCCTTTCCAGCATTTGTTATTTGTAGACTTTTTAATGATGGCCATTCTGACCGGTGTGAAATGGTATCCCATTGTAGTTTTGATTTGCATTTCTCTAATAATTAGTGATGCTGAGCACCTTTTCATGTGCCTGTTGGCCATGAGTATGTCTTGTTGGAGAAATGTCTATTTAGGTCTTCTGCCCATTTTTTGATTGGGTTGTTTGTTTTTTTTGTTGTTGTTGTTGAGTTATATTAACTGTTTGTTTATTTTGGAAATTAAGCCCTTGTCAGTCGCATCATTTGCAAACATTTTATCCAAGTCCATAGGTTGTCTTCTTGTTTTGTTTATGGTTTCCTTTGCTGTACAAAAGCTTGTAAGTTTGATTAGGTCCCATTCGTTTATTTTTGCTTTTATTTCCATTCCCTTGGGAGACTGACCTAAGAAAACGTTGTTTCAATTTATGTCAGAGAATGTTTTGCCTATGTTGTCTTCTAGAAGTTTTATGGTGTCATGTCTTATGTTTAAATCTTTAAGCCATTTTGAGCTTTATTTTTTTGTATGGTGTGAGGGTGTGTTCTAACTTCTTTGATTTACGTGTGGCTGTCCAGCTTTCTCAATGCCACTTGCTGAAGAGACTGTCTTTAAGATCTCAGAATGTAGGGATTGCAGAACGAATGGATTAAAAAAAAGTAATCCAACTATATGCTTTCTACAAGACACTCACTTTAGAATCAAAGATACAAATAGGTTGGAAGTGAAAGGATGGCAAAAGGTACATTCCATGCAAACAGTAACCAAAAGAGAGCTGTAGTGGCAATACTTAAATCAGACAAAATAGACTTTAAGGCTAAATAGTTACAGAGAAATTGTTACAGACTAAAAGAGACAGAGAAGCACATTATATAAGGATAAAATAGTGAATCCATCAAAAAGATATAGCAATTAAAAACCCAGATGTACCTTACAACAGAGCCCCAAAATATATGAAGCAAAAAATGACAGAATCAAAGGGAGAAACAGACAGTTTTACATTAATAGTTGGAGACTTCAACCCCACTTTCAATACTAGAACAACTATACAAAAGATAGACAAGGAAATAGAAAACTTGAACAATACTATAAACCAACTACATCAAACAGAAACATAAAGAACACTTCACCTAACAACAGCAGATTGCATATTCTTCTCAAGTACACATGGAACATCCTCAGCTATAGACCATATACTGGACCACAAAACAAGTCTCAGTAACTTTTAAAAAGATGTAAATCATACAGAGTGTCTTTCCCAACCACAGTGGAATGAAGTTAGAAATCAATAACGAAAGGAAATCTGGAGAATTCACAAATGTTTATAAATTAAACGGCACTTTTTTATAGTTTAGAAAATTGTGGCAAAATATGCATAACAAAAATTTTTACCATTTTAATAATTTTTAAGTGTACAGTTCAGTAGAATTAAAGGTCATTCACATTATTGTGCAACCATACCACTGTCCATCCATCTCCAGAACATTTTCATCATCCCAAATTGAAACTCTGTACCCATTAAAAAATAACTCCCCACTCCTTCTGTCTCTATGAATTTGACTATTCTAGGCACTTCATATAAGTTGAATCATATAATATTTGTCCTTCTGTATCTGGCTTAATTCACTTGGCGTAATGCCTTTAAAGTTCATCCATGTTGTATCATGTATCAGAATTTCATTCTTTTCTAAGACTGAATAATATTCTATTGTATGTATATAACACATTTTGTTTATCCATTCGGCCATCAATGGACATTTGGGCTGTTTCCACCTTTGGTTGTTGTGAATAATGCTTCCATGAACATTGGTATACAAATATCTGTTCAAGTTGTGGCTTTCACTTCTTGGGGTGCATACCCAGAGGTATAATTGCTGGATCATATGGTTATTCTATGTTTAATTTTTTGAGGAACTGTCCTATTGTTTTCCACAGTGGCTGCACCATTTTACCTTGTGCATTTATAATGCACAGGGTTCCAAGTTTTCCACATTTTTACCAACACTTGTTATTATCATTTTTAAGTAATAGCCATTGTAATAGGTGTGAAATAGTATCTTATTGTGGTTATGAGTTGCATTTCCCTAAGAATTAGTGATGTTGATATCGAATATCTTTTCATGTGCTTATTACCCATTTGTATATATTCTTTGGAGAAATGTTTATTCAAGTTCTTTGCCTATTTTTGAATTTAGCTGGTTTTTGTGTTGTTGTTACTGAGTTTTAGGAGTTCTTTACGTACTCTAGATATATTAATCTTTTATCAGATAAATGATTTGCAAACATTTTCTCCCATTCTGTGGATTGCCTTATTATTTTGTTGATAGTGTGCTTTGCTACAAAATAGTTTTTAAACAACAAACTCTTAAATAATCAATAGGTCAAAGAAGAAATCACAGGGAAAATCAGAACATACTTTGAGATGAATGAAAACAAAACCACAAGATTCTGAAACTTATGTGGCATGGTGAAAGCAGTGCTTAGAGAGAAATTTATAGCTGTAAGTGCATACATTAAAAAGCAAAAAAGGGCTTCCCTGGTGGCACAGTGGTTGAGAATATGCCTGCTAATGCAGGGGACACGGGTTCGAGCCCTGGTCTGTGAGGATCCCACATGCCACGGAGCAACTGGGCCCATGAGCCACAACTACTGAGCCTGCGTGTCTGGAGCCTGTGCTCCCCAACAAGAGAGGCCACGATAGTGAGAGGCCCGCGCACCACGATGAAGAGTGGCCCCCGCTTGCCACAACTAGAGATAGCCCTCACACAGAAACGAAGACCCAACACTGCAAAAATAAAAATAAATAAATAATAAACTCCTACCCCTAACATCTTAAAAAAAAAAAAAAAAAGCAAAAACGATCTCAAATCAATAACCCAACCTTCCACCTTAAGTAACTAGAAAAATAAGAGCAAAGTAAATCCAACCAGAAGGAAGAATATAATAAAGATTAGAGCAGAGATAAATGAAATAGAGTATAAAATCAATAGAGAGAATGGATGAATATAAAATTTGGTTCTTTGAAAAACAACAGAGACTTCCCTGGTGGTGCAGTGGTTAAGAATCTGCCTGCCAATGCAGGGGACACAGGTTTGATCCCTGGTCCAGGAAGATCCCACGTGCTGTGGAGCAGCTAAGCCCGTGTGCCACAACTACTGAAGCCTGCACACCTAGAGCCCATGCTCTGCAATGAGAAGCCACCACAATGAGAAGCCCACGCACCACAACGAAGAGTAGCCCTTGCTCGCTGCCACAACTAGAGAAAGCCTGAGCACAGCAATAAAGACCCAATGCAGCCAAAGATAAAAGTAAATTAATTAATTTAAAAAATAAAAATAAAAGAGTGTTTATTGAAAAAAAAGAAAAACAACGAAATTGACAAACTTTTAATCAGACTGACCAAGAAAGAAAGAAGACTCAAATTAGAAATGAAAGGGAGTGCATTACTACAGACATTACAGAAATAAAAAGGATTATTATGAACAGGTATATGGCAACAAATTAGGTAGATGAAATTGAGAAATTCCTAGAAACACAAAAACTACAAAAACCAATTCAAGAAGAAATAGAAAGTCTGAATATACCTATGACAAAAGAAATTATTGAATCAGTAAGCAAAACCCTACCAACAAAGGAAATCCCAGGACCAGTTGTCTTCACTGGTGAATTCTAGCAAACATTTAAAGAAGAATTAAAACCAATCCTTCTCAACCCTTTCAAAAAATGAAAGAGGAGGGAATACTTCGTAACTCGTCCTATGAGACCAGTAGTACCCTGATAGTAAAGCCAGACAAAGACATCGCAAGAAAAGAAAACTATAGACCAATATCCCATATGAGCCTAGTTGCAAAAATCCTCAACAAAATCCTAGCTACTGAATCTAGCATATTAAAAGGATTGTATACCATAATCAATTGGGATTTATCCCAGGAATATAAGCATGGTTCAATATATGAAAATCAATCAATATAATATACCTTATTAATAGAATACAGGAAAAAACACACAATTATCTTATTAGATGCAGAAAAAGCATTTGACAAAATTCAACACACATTCATGATGAAGACACTCAACAAACTAAGAATACACAGGACCTTGTTCAAACTGATAAAGGACTTATGTGAAAAACCCACAGCTGATATCTTACTTAATGGTGAAAGACTGAAATCTTTCCCTAAGATCAGGAACGAGATAAAGATGTTTCCTCCCACCATTTCTATTCAAGTTCTAGCGAGGACAAATTAAAAGGAATCTAAATTGGAAAGAAAGAAGCAAAACTGTCTCTATTCACAGATGGCATGATATTATGTGTAGAAAATTCTAAAGAATCCACAAAAAACCATGAGAGTTAATAAATTCAAAGTTTCAGGATACAAGATCAGCATACAAAAGTCAGTTTTATTTCTACACACTAGCAGTGAACAATCAAAAAATGAAATTAAGAGAACAACTTCATTTAGAATAGCATTAGCATCAGAAAGAATAAATTACTTAGAAATTAATATAACCAAGGAGGTACAAGATATGTGCACTGAAAATTATAAAACATTACTGAAAGAAATGAACGAATAAATGGTTTGGAAGATTTAGATTTAAGATGGCAATACTCCCAAATTTAATGCAATTCCCATCAAAATTCTGACTTCCTTTTTTGCAGAAATGGACAAGCTGATCCTAAAATTCATATGGAATTTCAGGGGACCCAGAATAGCCAAAATAATCTTGAAAAAGAACAAAGCTGGAAGACTCATATTTACTGATTTTAAAGCTCACTTACTACAAGGCAATGGTAATCAAGGTGGTGTGCTACTGGCATAAGAATAGACAAACAGATCAATGTCCAGAAATAAACCTATATATATCTATGGTCAATTGATTTACACAAGGCTGCCAAGACTATTCAATAGGGAAAAAATAGTCTTTTCAACAAATTGTGCTGGGACAACTGAATAACACATGCAAAAGAAGGAAATTGAACCCTACCCTCACACCATAATCAAAAATTAACTCAAAATAGTTATTTGTAGTGAGGTGGATGGACCTAGAGACTGTCATACAGAGTGATGTTGAGTCAGAAAGAGAAAAACAAATACTGCATGCTAAAACATATATATGGAATCTAAAAAAAATGGTTCTGAAGAACCTAGGGGCAGGACAGGAATAAAGACACAGACATAGAGAATGGACTTGAGGACATGGGGAGGGGGAAAGGTAAGCTGGGACGAAGTGAGAGTATGGCATGGACTTATATACACTACCAAATGTAAAATAGATAGCTAGTGGGAAGCAGCCACATAGCACAGGGAGATCAGCTCGGTGCTTTGTGACCACCTAGAGGGGTGGGATAGGGAGGGTGGGAGGGAGACGCAAGAGGGAGGAGATATGGGGATATATGTGAATGTATAGCTGATTCACTTTGTTATAAAGCAGAAACTAACACACCATTGTAAAGCAATTATACTCCAATAAAGATGTTAAAAAAAAATAATTAACTCAAAATGGATCAGAGACCTAAATGTAAGAGGTGAAACTGTAAACCTCTTAGAAGAAAACAGGGTACATTTCTATGACCTCAGATTTGGCAATGGATTCTTAGATATAACACCAAAAATATAAACAAAAAAGAAAAAAATTGGACTTTATCAAAATTAAAAATTATTGTGCATTAAAGGACAATATAAAGAAAGTGAAAAGACAACCCACAGAATGGGAGAAAATATTTGCAAATCATATATCTGATAAGGGTCTATTATTCAGAATATATAAAGAACTCTTACAAGTAAACAAACAAACAAACAAAAAGCCCAAACAACTCAAATAAAAAATGGGCAAAGGATTGAATGGACATTTTTCCAAAGAAGATATACAAATGGCTAATAAGCACGTGAAAATATGATCAACATCATTTGTTATTAAAGAAATGAAAATCATAACTACGAGATACCGCTTCACATCCACTAGAGTAGCTACAATAAGCAAACAAACAAAAAACAACAACAACAAATCCAGAAAATAACATGTTGTTGAGAATGTGGAGAAATTGGAACACTCATATACTGCTGATGGGAATGTAAAATGGTGCACCCGTTGTAGAAAACAGTTCGGCTGTTCCTCAAAAAGTTAAACGTAGAAGTATCAACAACCCAGCAAATACACTCCTAAGCAACTATACTCCAATAAAAATTTTTAAAAAATAGGTGGTCAAACAAAACTCTTGCATGAGTTTTCATAGCAGCCTTATTGTAACCAAAAAGAAGTAACAACGCAAATGTCCATCAATTGGTGAATAGATAAACAAAAGGTGGTGTATATCTATACAATGGATTGTAATTTAGCCATGAAATATTGATACGTGCTACAATACGGATGAACCCTGGAAAAACTGCTAAGTGGAAGAAGCCCATAAAAGGTGATATGTTGTGTGATTCTATTTATGTGAAATGTCCAGAGTAGGCAAATCTATAGCACCATAAAATTCCCAAGGGCTAAGGGGAGGGGTGAGTGAGGGAATGACTGCTTGATGGGTCTGAGTTTCTGTCTGAGGTGATGAAAATGTTCTGGACCTAGATAGTGGTGATGCTTGCACAACATTCTGCACGTACTAACAGCCACTGAATTATACACTTTGAAATTGTTAAAATGCTGACTTTTATGTTGGTGGATTTTTAAAAATTACTGTGAAGTAAATGCAAAAGCAAGCCACAGACTGGAAGAAAATATTCACAATACAAATCTGACAAAAAATTCAAATCCAGAATAGAAGAACTCTTACAGTTCAGTAGTGAAAAGACAAATAACCCAATTACAAATGGGTAAAAGGCTTGAAAAGACATTTCACTAAAGAGGATGAATGAAAGCAAAATGCACATGAAAAGGTGCTCGACATTGCCATCAGGGAAATGCAAAGTGAAACCAAAATGAGGCAACCATTTACACCGCTAAAATGGCTAATATTAAAAACTCAAACCATATACCGAAAAGTATTGCCAAGGATGTGGAATGTTCAGAACTTCTGGTGGGAATGTGAAATGGTTACAATCACCCTGGAAAACTGTAAGTTTCTTATAGACATACACCTACCCTGTTACTCAACCACAGAAAAAACTTGTATATGGATATCCACAGCAGCTTTAATCATAATAGCCCAAAATTGGAAAGAGCCCAAAATGTCTATCATCAGATGAATGGATAAGTAATTTATGGTATATTCATGCAGTAGCTTACTACTTGGTGATTAGGAGTCAATTATTGATACAGGCAAAACATGGATGAAGCTCAAAAGCATTATGCTGAGCAAAAGAAGCCGGATACAAAAGAGTATATTTTGTGTTATTCCATACAGAGTTCAAGAACAAGCAAAATTAATCAATTGTGATAGGAATAAAAACTTTGGTTTTCTCTTGGTAGAGTGACTAGAAGGAGATACAAGGGAACTTCCGGGGTGATGGAAATGCTCTGTATCCTGCTTGGGGTGGTGTTTGCATGATCGTGCATGCATTTGTAAAAACTCATCAAAATGTACACTTAAAATCTGTGCTTTTTATTGTCCATACATGATACTTCTATTAAAAGAGAAAATGAGAGGAAAGGAAGCAGAGATAATAAGGCAACTTCACTGTAAGGCTTGCTAGAAGGAATTTAGAGAAATAAGCCAGTAAATGGAGGGGAAGTTGAGACCAAGAGTATGTATTGATATGTTTGTGTGTGCTTCTGTGTGTGTGCGCCCATATGTGTGTGCATATGTGTGTGCACACGTGTGTGTGCTTTAATGAGAGACTTTGTAAGCATGTTTGCTACTGATGGTGATGATCCAATAGAGAAAAACTGATGATGCAGAGAAAGAGGGGAAATTACAGAGCAAAGACCTTTAGAAGAGAGGTGAAGAAACACAGGATGCAGCAGAGCATCTTGGTAGCAGGAAATAATTTTGTTCTGTTTTCCCCAGACAGTTGAACCAGGGTCAAACAAAGGAAGTCACAAGGAGGTAGATCTCGGATCAGTATAAAGGGTTTTTTTTTTGAGAAGTAGTACTGTTGCCCTCTCAGGCCACCCTGAGGGGTAGTGAGTTCTGTCTCCAGGGGCACGAGGGCCACTGTAGCAGGAAACACTAGCCTCACATTGTCTCTGGGCTGTTCCACCCACGAGTCTGTGGATCCCAGACTAGGTGGACGGAAATGCAGGGCTAGCCCCTACTGCCCGCTTCATGCATGCCTGCCACAAACCCTTCCTACCTTTCTGCAGATGCCGGTGCGCCTGTCTACTTCTATGAGTTTCAGCATCGGCCCCAGTGCTTAAAGGATAAGAAGGCACCTTTGGTCAAAGCTGATCACACTGATGAAATCCGCTTTGTCTTTGGAGGTGCCTTCCTGAAGGGCGACATTGTCATGTTTGGTAAGAAACTGGCTTCACGGGCTCCTGCTCTTGCAGGAACACGAGCTTGGGATGAGTTGGGGAGAAGATGAGAATCTCCATTGTTAGCGCGAAGCCTCACCAACCGCAACACTATGCAGGGGCTGGGAGGACTGGCAGGGTGGTTTACAGACACAACCTTTCCCTGGAGAATGTCTCCACTCGTAGTTTTAGAAAAAGAGGCCATGAAAAAGAGGGGCCAACATTTGCTTGATGAGTGTTTTTCTCTGGACTAAAGCCTATAGGGGTGGGCACTTGGGAGCACTCATGCAATCTGATTTTTTTGGAAAAAAAAAAAACAACCCACTTACTTCCTTCTCTTTGACACCTGGTCTCACCCTCCCTGCCCTTCCCAGAGCTCCCGTGAGGCTACCACTCAGGGCTTTCAAAGGCAAGAACCACATTTTTCATAATTGCAGCTGAAAGTTGTCTGGATCCAGGTGATCTAATGTAAATGCTTGTGAACTATTTCTGGTGAGGTTAGCTCATTTATTCCTGAATTTATGACCTGTTCAGTGCCTAAAATAATAAGCCAATCAGATAAGGTTATCAAAATTTAAAAAACCATAGGAACTACACACAGGAGTTATGACTAAACTATTTAGTTAAAAAATTGCACAGTGTAGGCTCTTAACCAGTTCATGCTAGCCTCTCCATGAAAAGGACAGAACCTCTCCTCTAGAGTGTGTCTGTGCAGTGCGATTTGTTCATTGTTTTATTTATTCTTTCTTATCTTATAATGCCAATACTAACAGAACTACCTCCTAGGTTGTCATAAGGATTAAATGAAACAATTCTCATAAATCATATGGTGAGTGCTTAAGAAATATTACTATTATTATTACTCAGTAACCATCACTGAACCTGTACTATGTGATGGGCACGTGGACTCTCAAAAATGGAAAAAATGAACAACATATGTATGTATCAAAGGGTTAAATTCCTTGATATCTAAAGAGCTCATAAAATCAATGAGAAAAACACAACCCAGTCAAAAACTGGGTAACAGATATAAATAGTTTATGGAAAGGGAAACATGTGGCTTTTAAACATAAAAATCCATTCAACCTCGCTCATAGCAAAGAGGATTAAAAACTAACCTTGACCAAGGACTCATTTTTCATAGATCAAGGTTAGGAAGAACATTTTACATAATGTATTTGAGCAGGTGGGGGAAAATTGATAACCTCATATGTCAATGGAAAACTCTATCAAAATTTAAAATGTGTGTAGTTTTTAGCCCAGCAATTCAACTTCTGGAATTTTTTATGCAATTATACTTCCACATGTGCAAAAATATACAAACACGCACTAAAACATTGCTTTTACGAGCAAAAGATTGAAAAAAATGTCAAGACCCATCAATACAGTACTGGATACATGAATTATATATTTACATATATATATTTATGTATTGTATATTTATAGAGCAACAAAGAAGAGTAAATGGAAGGTTTATAGGCAGCAATATGGAACTAACTCCTGGATACAATTTTAGTGAAAGAGAAAGATGTATAATGTGTGTCCACTGTAGCATCAAGTGTGTTAAAAGTGTCTGCTTAAACCCTCATGCACGTCTAGACTCCTTCGGAAGTTCGCTCAAGAATGTGGTAACAATGGTTGCCTCTGAGGCTGGTAACTCGGTGACTAGAGGGAAGAGACGGAGAAACTTACTTTCATTAGATATACTTCCTGCATTTTGAACTTTGTGCTTTAAGCAGTGTTACATTTTCAAATAAAGAAGTACAATAATTGATTGATTGATCGAGAGAGAGAGGTGTCTCTGTCCCCAAGGAACTTGCAGTCCCGTGGAAAGGGCAGGAAGAGCACTGGATGGTCAGGGAAGATGTGTGTTCAGCCTCCACCATTTGGAACCATGATTCTTCAGGCAAGTCAGTATCTGCAAATACGCGATGAGTGCAGTGAAACGGCTGAGCAGGAACATGTTGCGATATTGGGCTAACTTTGCTCGGACTGGTTAAGTGAACCTCCCAGCTTCCTCCGTAACCAGGTGTTTGAGGCTGAAAATCTCTCACTTCCAGGAATCCTAATGGGGAAGGCCTGCCCCTGTGGCTGGCCTACGATCAGACCGAAGAATACTTACAGCTGGACTTGAACATGAGTGTGGGACAGAGACTGAAAGAGCTGGAGCTGGAGTTTTGGACGGACACCCTCCCCCTGATGATGTCCTCTTCCAGAACGCTCCTTGCTTCTCTTTCTTTCTTAACCTTCCTTTCTCTGCTCCTGCCTTTCATTTTCTCTTTTGCTCCTATCTTTGTGTGATTCTGGTTTTCCTTCTCCTTCTGCGGTTTCTCCCACAATCATTAGCTTCATCTGTGTTTAGCTACTTTATGGAGTCAACTGCTTTAGCTGATGTTTTGGGAACTTGGGGATGATCGTTAAAGAATTATTTTCAACGTCAAAAAACGCAATTTGGGGCTTCCCTGGTGGCGCAGTGGTTGAGAGCCTGCCTGCCGATGCAGGGGACATGGGTTCATGCCCCGGTCCGGGAAGATCCCACATGCCACGGAGCGGCTGGGCCCGTGAGCCATGGCCGCTGAGCCTGCGCATCCGGAGCCCGTGCTCCGCAACGGGAGAGGCCACAACACTAAGAGGCCCGCGTACCGCAGGAAAAAAAAACAAAAACGCAATTTGCCTTGGGAAGCTACCAGATTTCTTCAATAAATCTGCAGGAGGGCTGGCCTATTAGTTGTCATCATAATGATCTTGTTACTCATATAAAATAAAATAAGAATGCAAAATATGTACAGGGAGCAGAATTTAATTATGGGCTGAAAACTCTCCCCCTCTACCCCAGCATCCAAGATGAAGTGAACTTTCTAACATGTCTTGGTGTGTGTTACCTGAATTATGTGTCCTCCAACCCCCATCTAGGTGGGTTTTAGCCACGAACCAAGCATGGATGTCCTGAACATCACTGCCTTGAACTGGCTCTCTTCTCTGGCTCAGGAGTTATGTCGGGGAGAGGGACACACCAGAGACCCTGCTCAGAAATGGAAAACAGACATCCTCCAAGTTCTGGAATGCAGAAGTCAAACACCAGGCAGCAAGTTCAGTCAGAGATTTCCAAGAAGAAAGGATGTTTTACTGATGGGGTGGAGACTAATCCATCATTCAATAAATCTACATTGGGTGCCTGATATGTACCAGCAATAGCCCCACTGGGGTTACAACGGTTAACAAAGACATACTCTCCATCAAATGGTGAGCAAACAGACAGTAAGCAAACATTCACACAAGTGACTATCTTAAGATATATAGTTGAAGAGTTCACTTAGTAAAGGAAGGTGTTTTAAGAAAGTGTAAGAGGGGAACCTAATTGAGGTGAAAGTCTTAGGAAGTCTCTCTGGAGAAATAACATTTGTAATAAGAAAGGATGAATTAAAGTTAACCAGATGATAAGTAGGGAGAATGTTATACATACCATCATTCAAAGGATGCACTTTTACTTTTTATATAATTCCTGTTACATCCATATAATTTACCCAGGTAATTACTATTTATTTCTGATTCCTTCCAAGTTACACGAAGTACATAGAATAGGAGGGTCTCTGAAATGTCAGTAACTTACAGTTCTTCTGGGTCAGAGATCTTCAACTTATAGCCTGAATCTGACCTCCAGAAGAGTTTTGGTTAGCTCACACAATGTCAAATATGTTTTGGAATTAGTTTCCACCTAATTTTAAATTAGGGACATTTCACATTAAAAGCCATACTTCCAGCTTCTCAAAAACAACAACAGATCTGGCAACATTAGAACTGTATTCCCACATGGTAACTAGGGCTTCTGAAAGCCCATATAACACCTTCGTGCAAATTAGAAGGTATCCTTTTCTCAAAACCCTCTACAGAAAATATCTACATCTATGATGTGAATGACGTGTCCTCTGAAATAGTGTCTTTGTGCAGTGCACAACCTTCATAACTGTTCTCAGTGACCCTGATAAAACAATCTTCAGGAGCTGAGGAGTGACTATCCCTTTACAAAGGCATGAACTCTCAACTTTCCCCAGTCCTCACTATTCTCCATTGTCTTGGTCCTGGCCCATTTCAAAACTCACTGATATTACCTGCCCCCTGAAGGTGTTTAAGTTTGGACCCCTTACCTCTCAATTTACAGTAATCTGCAAGGGAGAAGAGACTCACCCAAGATGACTTGTGAGTTAGCAGCAAGTCAACACCAGGCCTTGAGTCTCTTGTCACTCCAGTGCAAGACTCTTCCTGCCGTGCTGCCTTCCTCCCTCAGCAGATGGTCCAAAGCTGTTGGATTATCTCTAGTTTAGGTGATTTTGAGAGTTGTGGATCAGTGATGTTCGGGCCATTTTATGGTTGTTAAAAGAGGGACTGAGCCGCATACAAGCAAGCTGGAAGTTCAGTTGCCTCTGCAGCTGCAGAAGGCTAATTTCTACATTGGTATTTGGTAAAACTAACAGCTAGAAAAATATCACTCAACTCATATTTTTAAATATTATTATATTAAATGAAATTACACATTATATACGGCTTGCAGTCCTAGTGTCATCAAATATGGTTCTTATTTTGGTTGGTACCTTGCAGGAGGAAGCATGTATCCACTTCATCCAGATACAGGGCCCTCTTCCCTCCTTGTTCCTGTCCACATGCAATCAAATGTTTTATCAAATTAAAGTTGAAATATAAATGACAGTTGGAGGGCTTCCCTGGTGGCGCAGTGGTTGAGAGTCTGCCTGCCGATGCAGGGGACACAGGTTCGTGCCCCAGTCCAGGAAGATCCCACATGCCGCGGAGCGGCCAGGCCCGTGAGCCATGGTTGCTGAGTCTGCACGTCCAGAGCCTGTGCTCCGCAACGGGAGAGGCTCAACAGTGAGAGGCCCGCGTACCGCAAAAAAAAAAAAAAAAAAATGACAGTTGACATCCAGGTTTTTTTCATTTAATTTAGAATTTTATATGGGGTGTAAGTAGAAGATACACTTGGAGGGTTTTTCCAAAATCCAGTGCCCTTCCACACCCAGTCCAACTTAGGCATAATCTTCTTGGGTAGGACTTGGGAATCTATATTTTCAGTTTTTACGTGTTCAGTGTACACGCTGAATAAGAACTGCTGAGCATTAAGCATGTGTCATATGTATTTTCCAAGTTGCCAGAGGGTCTTTAAAAAATCAGCTTTTATGGGGCATGGCCAAGATGGCAGAGTAGGAAGATCCCAATTTCACCTATTTTCATGGGCACACCTAACTTACACCTATTTACAGACCAACTATCAATGAGAATGACCTGAAGACTAGCAGAAAAGATCTTGTATAATTAAAGATATTAATTTTAAAAGGAACTACAATGAGATGGGTAGGAGGCACAGAGATGTCATATAGTCAAGATCCATACCCCTGCATAGGCAACCCACAAACAGGATTATAATTACAATTGCAGAGGTTCCCCTCAAGAGTGAGGGGTCAAAGCCCCACACTGGGCTCCCCAGTCCAGGGGTCCTGCACTGGGAAGATGAGCCCCCAGCACATTTGACTTTGAAGACCAGTGGGTCTAACTTTCATGAGAGACAGAGAGCTGTAGAAAATAGAGACTCCATTCTTAAGGGCACACACAAAATTTCACATGCTTGGAGATCCAGGGCAGAAGCAGGAATTTGAAATGACCTGGGTCAGACTCATTACAGAAGGCGAACATCACCTTGATACTGAAACCAGGCAAAGATATCACAAAAAAGAAAATTGCAGGTCAATATCACTAATGAACATAGATGCAAATTCCTTAACAAAATATTAGCAAATTGAATTCAACAACGCATTAAAAGGAACATATACCATGATCAAGCAGAATTTATGCCAGACATGCAAGGATAGTTCAATATCTGCAAACTGATCACTGTGAAACACCACATCAACAAATTGAAGAATAAAAATCATGTGATAATCTCAATAGATATAGAAGAATCTTTTGACAAATTTTGACATCCATTTATGATAAAAACTCTCAAAAAAGTGGATGTAGAGGGAACAAATCTCAACATAATATAGGCCATATATGACAAACCCACAGGTGACATCATACTCGATAGTGAAAAGCTGAAAGCATTTCCTCTAAGGTCAGGAACAAGATAAGGATGCCCACTTTCACCACTTTTATTCAGCTTAGTACTGGAAGTCTTAGCCACAGAACTTTGAAAAGAAAAAGAAATAAAAGGAATCCAGATTGGAAGAAAGAAGTAAAACTGTTACTGTTTGCAGATGACATGATACTATATAAAGAATATCCTAAAGACACCACTGAAAAAAAATTAGAACTCATCAATGAATTCAGTAAAATTGCAGGATACAAAATTAATATACAGAAATCTGTTGTGTTTCTATACACTAACAATGAGCTACCAGAAAGAGAAATTTAGAAAACTATCCCATTCACAATCACATCAAAAAGAATAAAATACCTAGCAATAAATCTAACTAAGGTGATAAAAGACCTGTACTCAGAAAACTGTAAGACACTGATGAAAAAATTGAACATGACACAAACAAATGGAAAGATATACCATGCTCATGGATTGGAAAAATTGACATTGTTAATATGACCCTACTACCCAAGGCAATCTACAGATTCAACACAATTCCTATCAATATACCTATGGAATTTTTCACAGAACTAGAACTAGTATTTCCAAAATTTGTATGGAAATACAAAAGACCCAGAATAGCCAAAAAAATATTGAGAAAGAAGAACAAAACTGGAGGTATCATGTTTCTTGATTTCAAACTCTGGTACAAAGCTACAGTAATTGAAACAGTATGATACTGGCATACACACAAAGACACATAGATCAGTGGAACAGAAGAGAGAGTCCAGAAGTGAATTCACACTTATATGGCCAATTAATGTAGGACAAAGTTAGCAAGAGTATACAATGGGGTAAAGACAGCCTCTTCAAAAAATGGTGCTGGGAAAACTGGACAGCAACATGCAAAAGAATCAAATGACTGCTTTCTCACACCATATACAAAAATACATTCAAAATGGATTAAAGACTTGAATGTAGGACCCGAAACCATAAAATTTGTAGAAGAAAACATAGCCAGTACATTATTTGACATCAGTCTTAGCAATATTTTTTTTTGGATCTGTCTCCCCAGGTAAGGGAAACAAAAGCCAAAACAAACAAATGGAGCTACATCAAACTAAAAAGGTTTTACACAGCAAAGGAAGCTATCAACAAAACAAAAAGGCCATCTATTGAATGGGCGAAGATATTTGCAAATGATATATATGATAAGGGGTTAATATCCAAAATATACAAAGAACTCAAAACTCAACATCGATAAAACAAACAACCTGATTTTAAAATGGTCAGAGGACCTGAACAGACATTTTTCCAAAGAAGATATACAAAGGCCAACAGGCACATGAAAAGATGTTCAGCATCACTAATCATCAGGGAAATGCAAATCAAAACCACAAGGCGATATCACTCACACCTGTTAGAATGACTGTCATCAAAAAGATAACAAATAGCAAGTATTGGGGAGGATGTGGAGGAAAGGGAACCCTTGGCATTGTTGGTGGGAATGTAAATTTGGTGCAGTTACTATGCAAAACAGTACAGAGAATTCTCAAAAAAATGAAAATAGAACTGCCATATGATCCAGCAGTTTTACTCCTGGATATTTTTCCAAAGGAGACATAAACACTAATTTGAAAAGGTATATGTATCCCTATGTTCATTCATTGCAGAATTATTTACAATAGGTAAGATATGGAAGCAACCTAAGTCCTGGTGGACATAGAAGATGTGGTGTGTGTGTGTGTGTGTGTGTGTGTGTGTGTGTGTATGGCTGAGTATATATATATATATATACTCAGCCATAAAAAAAGAATGAAATCTTGCCATTTTTGACAATATGGATGGACCTAGAGGTTATTATGTTAAGCAAAATAAGTCAGACAAAGAAAGACAAATATCATGATTTCACTTATATGTGTAATCTAAAACACAAAACAAATGAACAAACATAACGAAACAGAAACATAGTCATAGATGCAGAGAACAAACAGGTGGTTGTCAGAGGAGTGGGGGTTGGGGAGAAGAGAAGAACAGGGGAGGGAGATTAAGAAATACAAACTTCCAGCTGTAAAAAAATGAGTCATGACGTGAAATACCCAGTGTGCGGAATATAGTCAATAATTATGTGTTATTGTATGGTGAGAGATGGTAACTAGACTTATCATGGTGCTTTTTTTGAAATATATAGAAATAACAGATCACTATGTTGTGTAACAGGAACTAACAGTGTTGTAGGGCAATTACACTTCAAAAACAAACAAACGAGTGAACAGAAACTAGCAAACTTATATAAAAAGAGATTGTATTTGTGGTTACGAGAGGCAGGGGTGAGGGAGGGGAAATTGTATGAATGTTGTCAAAAGGTACAAACTTCCAGTTATCAGATAAATAAGTACTAGAGATATAATGTACAGCATAATAAATATAATTAACACTGCCATATGTTATAGAGAAAGTTGTTAAGAGAGTAAATTCTAAGAGTTTTCATCACAAGGAGAAAAAGGTTTTCTGTTTCTTTAATTTTGTATCTGTATGAGATGATGGCTGTTCACTAAACTTACTGTGGTCATCATTTCATGATACATATAAGTCAAATCATTATGCTGTACACCTTCAACTTACACAGTGCTATATGTCAATTGTATCTCAACAAAACTAGAAGAAAAAAATCAGCTTTCATATCTGACTGATGTGGATCTATCACAATCTCTTTAGCCAATAGTGTGTTCCTGGATATTTATGGGCATAATTTGATGAGTAACTTTGGGAATGAGTACTTTTACTTTTTTACTTTTTTTTTTAAAGTCCAGGTCTTTTATTTTCTTTACACCCATCATGCCATGAATTCATAGGGAATGGACTCCAACAGTTCAGGCTCCCTTCCGTTGGTTCTCATGGAGTGTGCTTCTCTGGATGGAGCAGGCTGGCGCTTCAGTTGACCCCAAGTACCTTTCTCTTTGGCTTCCTTCTTTTTCTGGCCATTTTCCTTCACCAGTTTCAGGAAGCTGTCTCGGCTCTTAGAGTGCTTAATATGCTCGATAGGCACATTAATTCTCTTGGCAAGAATCTTGCCCTTAACTTGTTTGTTTATAATGACGCCAACAGCATGCTGGGTAACATTGTAGACTCTCCCAGTTTTACCATGGTAACATTTGTGGGGCATTCCTTTTTGAACAGTGCCCATTCCCTTGATATCTACAGTATCACCTTTCTTGTAGATTCGCATGTATGTGGCCAAAGGAACAACTCCATGTTTTCTAAAAGGCCTAGAGAACATGTAGTGGGTGTTCCTCTTCTTTCCCTTTGTGTTGGTCATTTTGGAGAATTACTGGAAGATGGCAGTTCCGGCCAAAAGGTGAGTACTTTTACTTTTTAAAATTACTTCTGGCTTCTGGATTTGCAGAAGATCAACTGGATCAAAGGCCCTTTGATTTGATTTGATTTTTTTTATTTTTTATAAATTTATTTATTTTATTTATTTTGGGCTGCGTTGGGTCTTCGTTGCTGTGCCTGGGCTTTCTCTAGTTGCGGAGAGCGGGGACTGCTCTTCATTGAGGTGGGTGGGCTTTTCACTACGGTGGCTTCTCTTGTTGCAGAGGATGGACTCTAGGTACGTGGGCTTCAGTAGTTGTGGATCACAGGCTCCAGAGCGCAGGCTGAGTAGTTGTGGCACACGGGTTTAGTTGCTCCGTGGCATGTGGGATCTTCCCAGACCAGGTCTCGAACCTGTGTCCCCTGCATTGGCAGGCGGATTCTTAACCACTGCGCCACCAGGGACACCCCAAGGGCCCTTTTAAAATTACTCTCCTTACATTCTACAAATTCAATTCCATAGGGTCCCATCACTTCACACTCATCAACAATACAGGTACATGTATTTCACAATCACTTCTGCTTTTTCATCATTGTAAAAACAAAATATTTAACACTTTCTTGTTGTAAATTTTAAAAATTATTTATTTACAGAAAAATCCTTTATTTTTTTCAAACAATCTTGAATTTGAATTACTAAATCAAACCCAAACAAAACTTTAGAGACAAATCAGCCTTCGCCTGTGAATTTCCTGTCATCCAGCAGAGGTCAGCAATGTAAAAGGGGAAAAAAAATTCCCTTCCCTCAGGGATCCTGGGATGCAGGTGATATGATACCCTAGAACTTAGAAGGAAAAGAAAACCATACAAAATAGTTAAGTTACAAACCTATACCATTAATCATTGTCCCTTTTCCCTGTAAGATTTGGAAAGGGGAAAAGTACAGTTCATTACCTCAAAAGACTGAAATGACTTGCAGGCAGAACAGAGTTTGGGGCCAGCAGTTTTTTTCTTTCCTGTTTTTTCTACTTTCCCATCAAGTCCCTAGGAGCCTGCCTCAGATGGGCAGAAAGTAGTTCCTTCCCCTGTGTGTACCTGTTCTTTCTACTCTTGCCTCAGTGGCCCTTTGGGCTCTGGACCTTTCTGTGTGACCCCCAAAGTCCGATTCTTCTCCCTCTCAGCCTCTGGTCTTGGCTGAAAGTCAGGGGTTTTCCCTCCTGGCAGAGGTGGAACAAGGTGCAAGGTGGGCTCAGGACCTGTACCTGGGAAGCTGCCGTGCCTGGCACTGCCCCAGGTAACAAATCTACAAGATGAACCCCCTTCCCACAGCTGAGACTGACCCAGCCTGCCATAGCCCTTCTGCTCTGCTAAAAGTTTGTAAGTGTGCACCTCATTTTATTCCCTGGGAAGGGAGGAGTGGGGAGAGAAAAACCTGTCACTTTATTATGTCCAAATACAAAGGAATTCCTGGGCAAAGAAGTTGCTGTGCTCCATGGATGGGTTGGGTCTCAAATTGGGACCTAAAGAATGGATGGGGGGATAAAGGCCAGCAAAGGTGTGTGGAAGCTCGACCATAAATGTGCAGGGCGGACATATATACACTACCAAACGTAAAATAGATAGCTAGTGGGAAGCAGCCGCATAGCACAGGGAGATCAGCTCGGTGCTTTGTGACCACCTAGAGGGGTGGGATAGGGAGGGTGGGAGGGAGGGAGACGTAAGAGGGAAGAGATATGGGAACATATGTATATGTATAACTGATTCACTTTGTTATAAAGCAGAAACTAACACACCATTGTAAAGCAATTATACTTCAATAAAGATGTAAAAAAAAAAAACATGCAGGGCGGGGAGAGGGCCAGCCCAGTCGGCAGCATGGCTGGTATTGTCACAGTTGCTAGAGCACAACTTTGAGGCTTAGGGAACAGCTTTTATACCTTGACCTGTAGGAAACAAATTTCTTTGTTTAGAGTGGGATGATTGATAAGAGGTGAATTTATCTACCCATCCATCCATTCATCCACTATCTATCATCTATATCTATCTATCTATCTATCTGGGCTCCTTTATAGGCATACCTCATTTTATTTCACTTGACTTTATTATGCTTTACAGATATTGCATTTTTTACAAATTAAAAGTCTGTGGCAACCCTGTGTGGAGCAAATCTATCAGTGCTATTTTTTCCAAAAGAACTTGCTCACTTTGTGTCTCTATGTCACATTTTGGTAATTCTCACAATATTTCAAACATTCTTCATTATTATATGTGTTATGGTGATCTGTGATGAGTGATCTTTGATCTATTGTAATTGTTTTGCGGCGCCAGGAATCATGCTCATATAAGATGGCAAACTTAATAAATGTTTTGTGTGTTCTGACTACTCCATCGATGGACCATTCCCCTCTGACTCTCCCTCTCCTCAGGCCTCCCTATTCCCCAAGACAAAACTATATTGAAATTTGGCCAGTTAAAAACCCTACAATGGCCTCTCAGTATTCGAGAGAAAGAAAGAGTTGCACGTCCCTTATTTCAAATCAAAAGCTAGAAATGAGTAAGCTTACTAAGGAAGGCATGTTGAAAGCTGAGATAGACTGAAAGCTAGGCCTCTTGTGCCAAACTGTTAGCCTCATTGTGAGTGCAAAAGGAAAGTTCTTGAAGGAAATTAAAAGTGCTGCTCTAGCGAACACACTAATGATAAGAAAGCAAAACAGCCTTATTGCTGATATGGAGAAAGTTTTAGTGGTCAAATAGAAGATCAAACCAGTCACAACATTCTCTTAAGCCAAAATCTAGTCTAGGGCTTCCCTGGTGGTGCAGTGGTTGAGAGTCCACCTGCCGATGCAGGGGACACAGGTTCATGCCCTGGTCCGGGAAGATCCCACATGCCGCGGAGCGGCTAGGCCCGTGAGCCATGGTCGCTGAGCCTGTGCGTCTGGAGCCTGTGCTCTGCAATGGGAGAGGCCACAACAGTGAGAGGCCCATGTACTGCAAAAAAAAAAAAAATCTAATCTAGAGCAAGGCCCTGACTTCCTTTAATTCTGTGACAGCTGAGAGAGGTGCGGAAGCTGCAGAAGAAAAGTTTGAAGCTAGCTGAGCTTGGTTCATGAGGTTTAAGGAAAGAAGGTGTCACCATAACATAGAAGTACAAGGTGATACAGCAAGTGCCAAAGTAGAAACTGCATCAAATCATCCAGATTATCTAGCTAAAATCATTAGTGAAGGTGGCTACACTAAACAACAGATTTTCAATGTAGATTAAACAGCCTTATATTGGAAGAAGATTCCATTCTAGAATTTTCATAGCTAGAGAGGAGAAGTCAATGTCTGGCTTCAAAGCTTCAAAGGACAGGCTGACTCTCTTGTTAGGGGCTAAAGCAGCTGGTGACTTTCAGCTGAAGTCAATGCTCATTTACCATTCTGAAAATCCTAGGGCCCTTAAGGATTATTCTAAATCTACTCTGTGCTCTATAAATGGAACAACAAAGCCTGGATGACAACACATTTGTTTGCAACATGGTTTGCTGAGTATTTTAAGCCCATTGTTCAGACCTATTGCTCAGGAAAAAAAGATTCCTTTCAAAACATTACTGCTCATTGACAGTGCACCTGGTCACCCAAGAGCTCTGATGGAGATGTACAAGATTGTTATTGTTTTCATGCTGCTAACACAACATCCGTTCTGCAGCCCATGGATCAAGGACTAATTTCAACTTTCAGGTCTTGTTATTTAAGAAATACATTTCATAAGGCTATAGCTGCCACAGATAGTGATTCCTCTGATGGATCTGGGCAAAGCACATTGAAAACCTTCTGGAAAGGATTCATCATTCTAGATGCCATTAAGAACATTCATGATTCATGGGAAGAGGTCAAAATATCAACACTAACAAGAGTTTAGAAGTTGATTCCAGCCCTCATGGATGACTTTGAAGGGCTCAAGACTTCACTGGAGGAAGTAACTGCAGATGTGATGGAAACAGCAAGAAGCTAGAATTAGAAGTGAAGACTCAAGATGTGACTGAATTGCTGCCATCTCGTGATAGAACTTTAACGGATGAGGAGTTGCTTCTTATGGATGAGCAAAAGAGTGACTTCTTGAGATGGACTCTACTCCTGGTAAAGATGTTGTGAAGATTGTTAAAATGACAACAAGGATTGATGATACTATTGTACATAAATTTAATTGGTAAGGCAGCAGCAGGGTTTGGGAGAATAGACTCCAATTTTGAAAGAAGTCAAACTGTGGGTAAAATGCCATCAAACAGAATTGCATGCTACAGAGAAATCATTCATACTACAGAAAAATCAATCAATCAGTGCACAGACTGCGTTGTTGTCTTATCTTTAAAAATTGCTGTAGTCAATCCAGTGTTCAGCAGCCACCACCCTGATCAGTCCAGCGGCCATCAACATCGAGGCAAGACGCTCCACCAGCAAAAAGGTTATGACTTGCTGAAGGCTCAGATGATTGTTAGTGTATTTTTAGCAATAAAGCATTTTTAAATTAAGGTATGTACATTGGTTTTCTAGACATAATGCTATTGAAGACTTAATAGACTGTTGTAAGATGTAAATATAACTTTTTTTTAAACATCTTTGAGTATAATTGCTTTACAATGGTGTGTTAGTTTCTGCTTTATAACAAAGTGAATCAGTTATACATACACATATGTCCCCATATCTCTTCCCTCTTGCATCTCCCTCCCTCCCACTCTCCCTATCCCACCCCTCCAGGCGGTCACAAAGCACCGAGCTGATCTCCATGTGGTGGGAAACCAAAAAATACGGAGATTGCCCATCTCCTCACTTTCAGTCTGTGTGCATCTTTAGATGTGAAGTGAGTCTCTTTTTCTCTTCACCCCTATAATGTGAATGTTATTCTGCATGCTGTTGTCCTATAGGTCCCTTAAGTTATCTTCACTTTTTTTTATTTTTTAATTTTTTTATGGTACACGAGCCTCTCACTGTTGTGGCCTCTCCTGTTGCGGAGCACAGGCTCCAGACGCGCAGGCCCAGTGGCCATGGCTCACGGGCCCAGCCGCTCTGCAGCATGTGGGATCTTCCCAGACTGGGACACAAACCTGTGTCCCCCGCATCGGCAGGCGGACTCTCAACTCAAGCCACCAGGGAAGCCCCTATCTTCACTTTTTAAAGTTCTTTTTTCTCTTTGCTGCTCTGTTTTGTTGAGTTCCACTGCCCTGTCTTCCAGATCACTGATTCTTTTCAGTGCTTCTTCTATTCTGCTGTTGAACCCCTCCAGTGTATTTTTCAGTTCAGTTATTGTATTCTGCAGCTCTGTGATTTGTGTGGTACTTTCTCATATTTACTCTTTGTTGAAGTTCTGCTGTGTCATCCATCCTCTCCCAAGTTTCATGAGCATCTTCATGACCATTACTCTTACATTTTTATCAGATAAATTACCCATCTCTGTTTCATTAAGGTATTTTCTGGGGTTTTATCTTGTTCTTTCATTTGGAAAATATTCTTCTGTCTCCTCACTTTGCTTGGCTCTCTGTGTTTGTTTCTATGTATTAGGCAAAACAGTCTTGAAGGAGCAGACTTGAGTAGGAGATCAAGACTTATCATTAACCTTGACCTAGCTCTTGGTCTTCTCTTAATCATTTGTGATTGTCTAAGCAGTCTGATTTTTTCTAGCTAGGTCCCAGTTTTTGAGGGTGTCAAGAACTTTCTGATTTTTTTCGGATCCCTGGGACCCAGAAATATAATACCCCTTGCCACCAGAGGGAACCACTCAGTGGGTATCCCCATTATGGGCTGCATGTGTGTGCTGGCTTTGGTGGGGCCACAGGAGTAATGCAGGGGCAGTGTATTTGCCCTGTCAGGTTTGGTGAGACCATGGGAACAGCACAGGTGCAGGGCACTCACCCAACTGGCTTTGGTGGGGCTGTAGAAGCGGTAGGGCTGAGGTACTTCCTTGGCCAACTTTGATTGGGGCCAAGGGAGAGTCTCAGATGCCAGACATGCCCCCTGGTGCTAACAGGTCAGAGGGGGAGTGCAAAAAAGGTGTCTGCCAAGCCGATGCTAGCAAGGTAGAAGGAGAAGCAGAAGGGGTGCCCACCAGTGCCGGTGTCCCCAGAGAGTGTCCTAATAGGTTCCTGCCCCTCCAGCAGATGCTTTAGGATTAACAAATAAATCTTCTTCACATATGGTCTAGGCATTTTTCAAACTGCTGCTTTTGTGCTTGGTCCCAGGGCAAATGAGTCTGTGCACAAGCTCTTAAAGAAAGAAATCTCCATTCCCTATAGGCCTGTGGTTCTCCTGAACATAAGCCCTGTTGGTTTTCAAAACTAGGCATCCTGGGAGCTGTCTCTCGAGTGCAGGTCCCAAGAGTCAGCATGCCTGATGTGGGGCACAAACCCCTCACTCCTCAGGGATAAGCAGTGCATTTGTGAGATCCCTCCTGCTTGTGGGTCACCATTACTGGGGATGGGGTTTGGGGAAGACTGCAACTCTGCCTCTCCTACCCATCTCGATGTGACCCTTTGTTGTGGAGGAGCTGATCTACTACTGTGAGTATATATTTACCTTTAGCAGTGAGATTTTTTCTTTTGTAATTTTCATATCTCTAGCTGTGGTCTTTTCATTTCTTCTTAGAGAAGTCCCTTTAGCATTTATTGTAAAGCCAGTTTTCTGGTGCTGAACTCTTTTAGCTTTTGCTTATCTATAAAACTCTTTGTCTTGTCTTCAAACCTGAATGATAGCCTTGCCAGGTAGAGTATTCTTGACTGTAGGTTCTTCCTTTCATGACGTTAAATATATCATGCCACTCCCTTCTGGCATGCAGAGTTTCTGCTGAAAAGTCAGCTGATAGACTTATGGGAATTTCCTTGTACATAACTAGTTGCTTTATCCTTGGTGCTTTTAATAGTCTCTATCATTAACTTTTGCAATTTTAATTACAGTGTGTCTTGGTGTGGACCACTTTGATTTGATCTTGTTTGGGACACTCTGTACTTCCTAGACCCGGATGTCTGTTTCCTTTCCCATGTTAGGAAAGTTTTCAGCTATCATTTCTTCAAATAAGTTTTCTGCCCCTTTCTCTCTCTCTTCTCCTTCTGGGACCCCTGTATTGCAAATGTTAGTATACTTGATGCTGTCCCAGAGGTCTTTTAAACTATTGTAATTTTTTTTAATTCTTTTTTTTTCCTGTTGTGCTTCAGTGAGCCCCACTACTCTGTCCTGCGGTTCACTGATGTGTTCCTCTGTATCACCTATTTTACTGCTGATTCCTTCTAGCGTATTTTTAACTTCAGTTATTATATTCTTCAGTTCTATTTTTCTTTATATTTTCTAACTCTTTGTTATACTTCTCACTGTGTTCATCCATTCCTCTCCTGAGTTTGTTGAGCATCTTTATATTCATTACCTTGAACTCTTTATTGAGTAGATTGCTTATCTCCACTTTGCTTAGTTCTTCTTCCAGGGTTTTATCTTGTTCCTTCATTGTGACATATTTTTCCATTGCCTCATTTTGCCTAACTCAGTTTTTATTTTTGTGTATTAAATAGGTCAGTTACATTTCCCAGTCTTGGAGAAGTGACCTCATGTAGGGGTTGTCCTATGGGGCCCAGCAGCACACTCCCCTCTGATCACCAAAATTATAGGCTCTAGTGGTGCCACCTGTGGTGGGTCCATGGGTCCTTCTATTTTGGCAGGGCCAACTACTGTGAGTCCACGGGTAGGTGGGGCTGGTCCCTGGCCCCGGTGGCTGCCAGTGGGTCCTGGGGGCAGAGCCGTCCCAGGGCTGGTCCCAGCCCGTTGGTGGCAGGGCCATGTGCCAGTGTGGCTGGCTGCTGAGGCTGGGTGGTTTCATGGCTGGTGCTGTCCTGTTGGTGGGTGAGCCTGGGTCCTCGGCCTGCTGATCGTCAGGGCTATGTCCCAGAGTGGCTGGCTGCTCAACCTAGGGGGTCCTGGGACTTGTGCCAGCTAGCTAGGGGCCAGTTAAGATTCAGTGCTACTAGACTAGAGGAAGTGCTCCAAAATGGCGCTTGCCAGCACCCGTGTCCTTGTGGGAGAACAAGCTCCCATAAATGGCTTACGCTGTCATCTTTTTCTGTAGGGGGAATCCCTGTTGCCTCCTGCCTCTTCAGGAGGCTCTCCAAGATTAGCTAGTGGGTCAGACCCAGGCTCCTTTCAAGTTACTGCCTCTGTGCTGGGTCTAGGAGTATGTGATAGTTTATGTGCACCCTTTCCCACAGCCCTCCAGCTCTCCTGTATGCTGGCCTTCAAAGCCAGAGATTCTGGGGGCTGGTCTTCCTCGTGCAGATTCCCCAGGTTGGGGGGCCTGATACGGGGCTCAGACTCCTCATTCCTTGGGGAGAACCTCTTCAACTGTGATTATCCTCCCATTTGTGGGTCACCTACACAGGGGGTGTGGGTCTTCTCTGTCCGTCCTCTCATATTGTGTTTCCTTCTCTGTATCTTAGCTGTGGAAGACCTTTTCTGCTAGTCTGCAGGTCATTCTCATTGATAGTCGCTCTATTTGGTGTGCCTGTTGGAGGAGGTGAGCTCAGGGTCTTCCTACTCCGCCATCTTGGCCACTCCCTTACAAAATGGTTTTCCTGAAAATAAGTTACTCAGTGGGAAAAGCTGACCACTGATGGTCAGCTAGTAACATAAGGGTGGGACAACCTTGTCCACCGTCATGACCACTAGGTAGGTGACCAGGCGTTGTCTTCATCACTGTTACTACAGCCACTTCCTTGAACTTCAGAAAAATTTTCCTTTTGACACTCAAATCTCTGGACAGAAATCACCTTGTGTTGATGGTGCCACAGGCCTCCTGGAGTTCTGTTGTGATCAGGTGATTGGATTCCCCAGATTCAATCCAATTCTGGGACTGGCAGAAGCAGAGCACATGTGGGGAACTTTAGCCGGGGTGGATCTTGGAGGGGAGAGCTGCACCCTTTTTTTTTTTTTTTTTTGCAGTACGCGGGCCTCTCACCACTGTGGCCTCTCCCGTTGCGGAGCACAGGCTCCGGACGCGCAGGTCCAGCGGCCATGGCTCACGGGCCCAGCCGCTCCGCGGCCTGTGGGATCCTCCCGGACCGGGGCATGAACCCGTGTCCCCTGCATCGGCAGGCGGACTCCCAACCACTGCGCCACCAGGGAAGCCCGAGAGCTGCACTCTTGATGTGCATAAGTTGGGGGTATCTGCATCCCCCACTTTCACAGCTACCTGGCACCTCTAATCCAGAGTGTTGTCTACTGTCTCCATTCTGCATCCATCTTTCGGGGCCTCCGTCCTCCCCATGCATCAACTTTCACTCTCTCTGCCCTAAAAGCAGTGGTCATTGCTCTGTCATCTTTCAGCTTCCAGAGTGCTGTTGCCATCGTCTCCTCTTCCACTTTGGACACGTGGGCTTGTGCCTTTACAGACTTTATTTAACTGTCCTTTTAGAAAAACTGGGGGAGGGAGTGAAAATTCAGGTTTTTATCCTCCTTCTTTAATAACAAGTGCCAAACTGCTTTTTTTTTTTTTTTTTGCGGTGCGCGGGCCTCTCACCGCCGTGGCCTCTCCCGTTGCAGAGCAACAGGCTCCGGACTCGCAGGCTCAGCGGCCATGGCTCACGGGCACAGCCGCTCCGCGGCATGTGGGATCCCCCCCGGACCAGGGCACGAACCCGAGTCCCCTGCATCGGCAGGCGGACTCTCAACCACTGTGCCACCAGGGAAGCCCCCAAACTGCTTTTTTTAATGAACGCTTAAAAACAATATTATGTATGTTTCTACACTTTTGACTGCTACCTAGCATCCCATAGTAGAAATACTTAATAACTTATTTAACCATTTACTATCATTGGTCATAGGTTATTTCATACTTTTTACTACTATCAGTGTCATTGAGGTGAATAATCAGTCTGATACAGACATCTTAGGGCTCATTCAGAATTATTCCTCAATAGAAAATAGCTAGGGCAATGAAGATACCCTTCTTAAGTATTTGCCAAATGGCCCCCAAGAAAGGCTGTACTAATTTATTTCCCACATCAGTGGTGAAAGTTCCTGTTTTTCTACACTCTTGTCAATACTGGCATAACCATTAAAATAGTAGTGAGATGATTCCTTGCCAACTTGACAGGTACAGTTTGAGTATCTGGTTTTAATTTGCACGTCTTGATTTTCATGCTTATTGTATATTGAAATGACATTTTATATGTGTGTAGCTTGAAGGGTACTTGAAACCTGGGTGATGGGTTGGGGGAACCGTGGACTGACTCAGCCTCCCACATACACACTTGTGCCCACCCCTCAATGTGCTCCCAACCTGCTACCATAGAAGGACAAGTAGGCACAGAACAGACAATGATTCAGGGTATCTCAGGCGGTTACAACTTCCCCGCGGCTCCTGTGACCTTTCAGAGTGAGAACTGAGAGCACACATCAATAGGTCCTGGGATTTGGCAAAACTTTTTGCCATCTAGCATTTTGGAAACGCTTATGTCATTATTCTTGCTGAGGCTTGTGGGAGCCCCAAAGGCCAAACTTTCACCTGCAGAGAACTTATCTGTCTTTGGAAAGGAGAGCTCACCCTCCACCCTCCCAGTGAGTGTTTGGGAGGTTCCTTTTCAGAGTAACCCTCTTGGCCTCTCCAGTGGCTTACCTGCTTCTGCCAGATTCTACTTTTGGAAACACCCTTGTTATCTTGTCATTACCATTGCAATGGCTCCCCATTGTCTGTCCAGGGTGAAACCCAGTTCTCCTTAGCTTGGCATTCTTGCCCTCTGTCCTTTATTCACCTTTCAGCCCCTGCTGACCTCCCCAGGAAGCCTTCAAATCCACCTTGCACTGCTGTTAATGTCCTTTCTTCTTTGTCCTCCAAATTCTGTTCACCTCTTAATGCCCAGTATGATCAGAAGTCATGGAAAGTTTTGAGCATTTATATATATGTATATATTTTGACAATTCCAGGATAAAAAAACCCACAAAAAACACTTCTGTAGTTGGAGGTCACTGTATTTGCCCAGATGTCTATAAAAAATGTATAATAATAATTTGAACTTTTTCCAGAATATAATTCAATCTTAACTTTTCTAAGTCTAAACTTTTACATGTCTTTCTGATTCACCCTTTTTCCTTTTTGACTCTTAAAAGGCTGAAGGAAAGCTTTATAGAGTAGTCCTAGCAAGTAGAGACTGGATTTACAATCAGGCTACTGTAATTTAAATCAAAGAAACAAAAACTCAGTGTTTACCAAAGTGTAGTACTTATTCCCAGAGTTATGCAAGGTCATTTTAGATGGTGTACAAACAAAGTTTAAAGGGTTTATATTATGGTTACATGTTTATTTTTCTGTGAATTAGGAAAAATATCTCTAATATCAAATCCATGATTTAATGGCTATTAATTGTGGCAGGAATTTCTAGCTGTCCATTAAAATCCATCCTGCTTTGTTTGGTGCACAACCAGACCACGTTTCCCAGCCTTCCTTGCAATTAGACTGACCGTGTGCCTAAGTTCTTTCCAGTAGAGCCTGAGTGGAAGTGAGGACTGTCACATCCAGGCCTGGCCCAATTTTCCCTAATATTCACTCCTTCCTGCTCCTCCCCGCTCCAGCTGGACTAGATTTAACACCAACTACAACATTAGAAGCCATGAATTAAAGATGGCAAAGCCACCGTTGTCTAGATCAGGGGTCAGCAAACTATGGCCCATGGGCCAAATCTGGTCCACCACCTGTTTTTTTTTGTTTTTTTAACATCTTTATTGGAGCATAACCGCTTTACAGTGGTGTGTTAGTTTCTGCTATATAACAAAGTGAATCAGTTATACATATACGTATATCCCTATATCCCCTCCCTCTTGCGTCTCCCTTCCACCCTCCCTATCCCACCCCTCTAGGTGGTCACAAAGCACCGAGCTGATCTCCCTGTGCTATGCGGCTGCTTCCCACTAGCTATCTATTTTACATTTGGTAATATATACAAGTCCATGCCACTCTCTCACTTCATCCCAGCTTACCCTTCCCCCTCCCCGTGTCCTCAAGTCCATTCTCAATGTCTGTGACTTTATTTCTGTCCTGCCCACCACCTGTTTTTAAAGTAAAGTTTTACTGAAACACAGTCATGCCCATTTGCCTATGTATTGTCCATGCTGCTTTTGCTACAACAGTAGAGATGAGTAGTTCCATGGAGACCATATAACCTGCGGAGCCTAAAATATTTACTATCTGGTCCTTTATAGCAAATGTCTGCTGACCCCCTGGTTTGATCCCTGAATGGAGGACAGCTACCTTGTTGACCTGAACCACACCCAAGTTCTTTATATAACAAGAAATAAGCCACTAAATTCTGAGCCTATTTGTAACCATAATTTACTCCCCTCTCTCAATACATTCTCACTCAACAGGAGCTAAACTAGGCAGTCCCATGTGATTGCCCAATGGAGACGGCATGACCACCAGTTGTTTGTACCATGTAGGGTGACCGCTTGTGCCCATGGTGAGTGACTCTCTCCCCACTGGGAACCACCCCCAGGCCAAAATTTCCACAGGTACTCTGCCTCAGTCAGTCCTAGGACTGGACTGACCCCAGGGTGTCTAGCAACACAATTACAACAGAGCATCAAAGACCTTGAGAGGTGTGAACATAATGTGATTTCTGCCCAGTGATCTAAGTATCAAAAGGAAGAAGGTCCCTGAAGCTCAAGGAAATGGCTACAGTAATGATGACCCTTGATGAAGCCAATGCCTGGTCACCTAACAGGTGGTCATATGGTGGACAAGTTTATCCCTGCCCTTATATTACTAACTGACCATCAGTGGTCCACTTTTCCCATTGAGTATTTATTTTCAGGTGTACACTTTTGTAAATCAGTTAGAGGTGTTATTACCTATATACTTATTCACTTTTTATTTTTACCATTATTTTAATTTTTAAAAATACAATGACACATTTCCATGCTTACTATTAGTACATAGTAAGTTATACAGGTCTTCCCTTTATGGAAATGGTGTAAAAATTTTTTTGAATAAGTTTGTTAAAGTAAAAAGAATTAATCTAGGGCTTCCCTGGTGGCGCAGTGGTTGAGAGCCCGCCTGCCGATGCAGGGGACGCGGGTTCGTGCCCCGGTCCGGGAAGATCCCACGTGCTGCGGAGCGGCTGGGCCCGTGAGCCATGGCCACTGGGCCTGCGCGTCTGGAGCCTGTGCTCCGCAACAGGAGAGGCCACAACAGTGAGAGGCCCGCATACCAGAAAAAAAAAAAAAAGAATTAATCTAAAGAAAACTGGTGATAGTAGTACAGATGGTATACTGATATGGCAAAAAAACATGATGTTATTATGAGAATAACTGAGGTTCCAGAAACACTGCATATGTCTAGGCTGCACTGGAAAATGCCATATAATTCTAGATTCACAGAATGTTGATCCAGGGTAGGTGGTGCATGAGAGATCACCTCACCCATAGCCACCCCTGCCTCTCACCACTCCCTTTCCAGAACAGACACCCAAATGTCACCCAGTGGGGTTCCCAGATTTCTGGTCTCCCAGTGCAGTGTTCTCCATCATAGACAAAGCCCAGTAATGGGCCTAGTAGGACACAAGCTCATACTTGTCCAGTGCTTGTTTTGGTGCATATGCTCCAAAACACGATGTATATGCTCTCCATATATCTTTTGAGTAAATTGATGGAGATGGAAAGGTTTGGAGGTAGCTAATTTGGAGGCCCCACAGGTGTCTTCTCTCCTAAGACCTGCCCAACTGCTTAGGAGTTAGGATTTTACTTTCCAGATCATTTAGTTTCATACGGGAAACCTTAGGGAGTTCCCCAAAAGAAAAGTGATAATCCCAATCAACTGCCACTGAAGCCTAAGAGCTGTATTACTTATAGCTAATGTGATGCCAAAAGATTGTACACATTAAGTGAAACTGAGGTTTGGCTTCAGATTTGGTAGGCTTCAGCCTCACCCACTTCTGCAGAGTCCTTATGAGCCAGGAAGGGGCATCCAGACTGCAGCCATTCACAGCAAGGTTTGGAAGGGGCTGCCTCTGGTTTTGAAATTATGGGTGTCACAATTGGGTATGTGATTGAACAGTGAGATTAGGAGAATAATTCATCCCTTCTCTTTATATTTTGCTAAGACAGCATCCTACAGTCTTATAGGCTAAGAACTAGGGCTGTGTTCCTAGGTTAGAAAGAACAGATGGCCAGGGCAAAAGGCTGGATGGTTATTCCTTGACAGGTGTGTGAATTTGTGTGTTTGAGTGTATATGTGGTGTGGTAAGTTATTAGATAGAAACAGCCTTGTTTTCTGCTTAGGAGGACCACCTGGATTGTCCCATGTGGATAGAATTAGGGGTGCTCTTTATTAGGGTGCTCCTATCACCCATGATTCTTTCGCAAGTAAAAGTAAGGGAAGAATCCCAGACGAAGTTAAATTTCATAGAAGCAATCTTTTCTAAGGGCTAACTCTAATGCTGTCACAAAGTCCCCGTCCCTAACACAGGGCTCCCCCTTACTGGCCTGCCATAGTGGCTAGAATGAGTGAAAATGAGCATCTTTACAGAATTTTGGTCTCCAGAAGCTTCATTTCAGCTATATCCTATGCCCTTAGCCAAGAACTCATGAGCTTTTCTGGGATTTTCTTGTGTTTTATAGATGCTGGTTGCTTAACTCTCTCTGATATCAATATTGGTCTGGCCTGGACAAAAGCAGGCTTGCTAAATGAAACTGTGAAAGCAGTGTGAGCATAGGGAAGATACAGCTGCCTCTTACTGTGCTGGCCTGACTTAAATTTTAAAATGAAACTATAAAGTCTCTTTGCATCTGTCTATATGTTTATGTGTGTAAATATACTTGTAGATGTGTGTGTATTTTCTACCTCTAGATGGCATTTCCAAAATTAATTTGTAGAAAGAGCTCTCTCTATTTAATTGGTTTAAGAAAAATTAAGTGCTTATATAAGTCAAACTCTCAGAAATATAATAGAAACTAGCCCAAATGTTTCTCAAGTTCATATGATCTAAAATAATCTTTAGTAAATAAAAGCTAGTTTAAGTTTATTGGGGTTGTTAGTAAACATAACTTGTGCCACATTGAGAAATTTACTATGAAAATTTATGTTCCTAAAAAATATATTAAATGTATATTAAAATTTTTAAATAAGTTGAATGAGTTTTAATATCAAAAGTAAGCTGGCACAAAATTAAAATTTGGTTTTCTCACTATTAAAAGGACAGTCTTATTGGACTGTTGGTCTGTTCTTCATAAGAGATTGTGAAAGGTTTTTCTTTACCTTTTAAAATAATCTGCCTAGAAAACAAAGATCTTGAGACTTATTAAAATAATCTACCTATGTTTCTGTGTTGTCTTTGATTACTTAGGTAAAACTAGTCCTCTCAGTAGTAAAAGAGCTAAGTTTTGCTCAGAGTATATCACCTTCTATATTTGCCTGCGAAGTCTTTAATTGTCACTTTGGTTAAGTAGATAACTAAGTATTGTTTCACAGTGACCTGTGATCCTATTTGACTGAGTGTTTTTAAACCTTTTGTTATTTTTGACAAACTTCCCCAAAATCAAATTCTAAATGAAATCTTTTGACCTCAAACTAACTTTGGGATTTTTTGAAGGGTTCCTGGAACACCTTAAAAAATTTATTCTTTCTCCTTTAAAAAAAGAACGATGTTAAACTAATTAGGTTTATTTAATATATTAAGTTACATGGGAAGCATTGTCAGAAAAGAAGTAATACTAAACTTTTTTTTTTTTTTGTGTGGTACGCAGGCCTCTCACTTTTTTTTTTTTTTGTGGTACGCAGGCCTCTCACTGTTGTGGCCTCTCCCATTGCGGAGCACAGGCTCCGGACGCGCAGGCTCAGCGGCCATGGCCACGGGCCCAGCCGCTCCGCGGCATGTGGGATCTTCCCAGACCGGGGCACGAACCCGTGTCCCCTGCATCGGCAGGCGGACTCCCAACCACTGCGCCACCAGGGAAGCCCCTAAACTTTTTAATGTTGCATTTATGTTGGTATGTATTATAAGTGTTCCAGAAATTGCATGAAATTCCTAAAATCTGAGATGTCCTAGTATATTATCACTTGTAATTCCAGTTATTATCTTAAAATGTGTGTGTCACAGAAATAACCAAATTTCCTTATAAATTGCATTGTAATGAACTCTAATCAGATCTTTAACCATGGCTATTTTAAGTCTTTTGTTATTTACATATAGTTATTGTTTTACTATGATGCTTTTGCAAAAGCGTTCCTACAAAAGTGTTTCATCTTCAGAGAAATTCATAGAAAGGATCCTACAGGTACTCTAGAATACAGATTCCTGATAACTTTCAGATCATACCACAAAACTGGGTAAGAATTTTCAGAACTCTAAGGAAAAACTAGATTCATAGAATTGCTAACAAAAGATCGAGATCAACAATAATTAATTACATAGGACTAAATGAACTGATAAAGATCATTATAATTTTTGGTGATGACTTTTTGTTTGAAACGTTGCTGGTTCTCTTATGTTTTGTTTTTCCAGATTTAAGGAAACCTGTTTTCTTTCTCTTGAAGCTATTTACAAGTTAAATCAGATATACCTTTGTGAACAAAGACAAAACCTTTACTTTTTCTCCCTACCCAATCCCTTCAAATTTCAGAAACTCTTGAGTATTCTTTTCATGCCAATATAGTTTGCTGTTTCAGTAAGTTCAATAAGAGTCTGTTCTCCTTGTAACAGAACACAATAACATTGGATAGATTATCAAAGTTTTTTTATTAATTAATTTACTTATTTATTTTGACTGCACCAGGTCTTAGTTGAGGCATGCATGCAGAATCTAGTTCCCCAATCAGGGATGGAACCTGGGCCCTCTGCCTTGAGAGCGTGGAGTTTTACCCACTGGACCACCAGGGAAGTCACATATTACCAAAGTTTTGACTAGAATATCATATTTAAAAGAGATGTAGGGACTTCCCTGGTGGCACAGTGGTTAAGAATCCACCTTCCAATGCAGGGGATGCGGGTTCGATCCCTGGTCAGGGAACTAGATCCCACATGCATGCCACAACTAAGAGTTTGCATGCCACACTAAGGAGCCTGCTGGCCACAACTAAGGACCACACATGCTGCAACTAAGGAGCCCTCAAGCTGCAACTAAGGAGCACATGTGCTGCAACTGAGCCAGCGAGCTGCAACTAAGGAGCCTGCGGGCTGCAACCAAGGAGCCCACCTGCCACAACTAAGAGCCGGTGCAACCAAAATAAATAATAAAATAAAATAAAATAAAAATTCCCAGCTCCCTTTAAAAAAAAAAGAGAGAGGTATAAAGGCACAAATTGACCAGACAACTTTAAGGAACTGCTTGAAAAAATCAGCCTGGTACCTTGCTTACAGGATTCCCAGCAACCTTACCAGGTGAGTAAGGCAGGTAACTTCCTGGCAGACCCAGGAACCTCAAGAAGAGAGGAATTTACCCAAACTATAGGTATTGCAGGTAAAAACTGATGGTGAGTTCTTGGACTTGGAGGCTTTTTAAGAGTTAAGTCTGAGATTCCTTATGAAAAGTGCCAATGAAGAAGTCTCAAAAAGAGCGTATATGGTCAACTATTCTTGCTGCACTTATGTAAATAATCAAGCTAAATTTAATACAAACAAATTAAGTTTTACTGTGATTATCCTTGGAAAATAAGAAATGTGGATGGTTGTAGAGAGAAAAATTATTTTTGCATAATCCTGATAATTGCCTTTGAGGTTTTGCTATATACCTGTTAATTGGACTGGATCTTGAATTCTTCTAGTTTCCTCAAATATCTGGCTACAAATCTCCAAACTAATGTTTCTAATTACCTCCCACCCTTCTGATTTAGAATCACTAAGAACAAAGACTGCCTTTAGATCTCCTTGGAAGGATCCAGGTCTTCCTCCTACTACCCAGACGGCAGCCAAACTTCAGGAACTTGAACCTTAGATATATAACTCACAGCTGAAAAAGGCTCCACCTGTCATCTGGTCCTGTACAAATGCTGGAGGACACCACATCAAATTGACTGGAGAGAAGCAGCTGACATCAAGGTAGACTTCTTCCACCAAAGATGTCGGATTGGGACTTCATACTTTAACTAAATATGAAACCTTTTTTTTCTTCTCTTTCTTTCCTTTACTCTGGCATTGGCCTAGAAAGATGATGCCATTATCCATATCTCCAAGACCATTGCTAAAGGGGGTAAGTTTTCAGACTGCTGGATTTGTCGTTTAAAAAACTCTTATCTGTCCATGATGCCAGGGTCACCCTGGTCCATTTCCTTATCTCTGGTTAACAGCCCCAAACTTGGGAAACCTTGTGTCCAGGCTCTATGCAAAGAAAAGTACATGAGGAAAGGGTAACCAGAATAAAACTGCCTGTGTGGTCTACAGACCCTTTTACTGGCCTCCATGGCTGTCACCTTTCCAATCCTGAGCCAAAAACTTAAATGGGAATTACCAGGAGGCATTCAGTTTTCAAGATTCGCTTCCTTTGAAGGAAGGCCCTACTTCCCTGGTTAGGAGTAAATGTAAATGAGGCTGTGATCAGGAACCTCTTCTTAACTCTTGAAAGTATTATGGAATCTGCCACTAAAGCAATAGCTCAGAAAAATTCTGAGACTCTGGCCAAAGTTGTTTTTGATAATAGGATAGCCCTTGATTATCTTTTAGCTGAGCAAGGAGGTAACTGTGCTTTGGCCAACACCACTTGCTGCACTTGGATTAATATTTCTGGGGAAGTAACTTAGTTACATAAGAACAGTTATATAAGATCACTGAGCAAGCCACTTGGCTTAAAAAAGTGACTTCTTCAATAAGTCTTTCTTGGACTTATTTGATTTTGATTGGTTTGGGTCTTAGGGACCATGGCTCTAGAGTGCACTCCAAACATTGAGAATTATCTTGCTAATTACAATCATAATCATTTCTGTGGTGCATTGTATTCTCTCAAAGGTTTTAAATACGCGTTCCCAGCTGCTAACGACCACGCAAATGATCTCACTAAGATAAAGACACAGACCTACTAGAGAATGGACTTGAGGATATGGGGAGGGGGAAGGGTAAACTGTGACAAAGTGAGAGAGTGGCATGGACATATATACACTACCAAACGTAAAATAGATAGCTAGTGGGAAGCAGCCGCATAGCACAGGGAGATCAGCTCAGTGGTTTGTGACCACCTAGAGGGGTGGGATAGGGAGGGTGGGAGGGAGGGAGACGCAAGAGGGAAGAGATATGGGAACATATGTATAACTGATTCACTTTGTTATAAAGCAGAAACTACCACACCATTGTAAAGCAGTTATACTCCAATAAAGATGTTAAAAAAAGAAAAGAAGGAAAGAGAATAACCACTTAAGTATTATGAACCTGAAGCCATGACCTGTGACCGTCACGGGAATTAGACAAAAACATGATGAGCTATGGACACCACACAAAGGATCCACAAAAGTGACCGGTAGCTGAGCGTGGTGCTGATGCCTTAGATTTTGATCACATCTCTCAGTTAAGCCAAGAATTTGATCAAAAGAGGGGAAATGTTAAAAAAAAAGAAAAAGAAACAACAGACCCCAAATGTAGTCACTTGTGCTAAGCCCTCGTCACCAAATGAAGATTTAGTACCTAACTTAATTGTAGTTTCAACCTTCCCCAGGAATGTAATCTTAACCAGTCAGTCTGGAATTTCCTGGTCAGCACCAGTGAGGTAGTATGCCTAATAGACCCTCTCATCCCCTCAAAGAAGGTAACCCTGCCTGAAATCATTTTTGTTTGTTTATGACTTCCTTGTCCTACTTCTTCTCTGCCTTTAAAACCTTTTCTTTTCTGCTTGCTAGATGGGATGCCGCTTGGTTCGTGAATCATTTGAAAAGCCAATTAGATCTTCAAATTTACGAAGTAGAACTTTGTTTTTTAACATGGGATATTATACATGATGGGATTTTTAAAATATTTATTTTTTTGAAATACAATACACATACCATAACATTCACCTTTTTAAAGTGTACAGTTTAGTGATATTAGTATATTCACAAAGTTGTTTAACCATCACCAGTATCCAATCTCAGAAAATTTTCATCACACCTAAAAGAAACCTTATACCCATTAGGAGTCATTCCTTATTCCCCTCGTCCCCAGCCCATAGAAACCTCTAATCTACATTCTGTCTCTATGGATTTGCTTATTGTGAACATCTCATAAATAGAATCATACAATATCTGGCCTTTTGTGTCTGGCTTTTTCCATTAGCATACTGTTTGTAAGGTTCCTCCACATTGTAGCAAGTATCCGTACTTCATTTCTTTTTATGTCTGAATAATATTCCATTGTGTGGTTAGATCATATCTCTTTGTCCATTCATCAGTTGATGGACATTTTGGTTGTTTGCACTTTCGACTTTTTTGAAGAATGCTGCTATTTGAGTACAAGTTTTTGTGTGGACATATTTTCAATTAGCTTGGGTATATACCTAGGAGTGAAATTGCTATGAAATATGGTAATTCTAAGTTTAATTTTTAAATTTTTTCTAAGTTTAATTTTTGACGAACTGCCAAACTGTCCCGAAGCAGCCATAACTATTTTATAACCTGTTTTATTTTCCTTCACAATGGATCATGACTGTATTCCCTTGTCCATATGTAGAGGTATGCATCTCTAGTTTGAGTGAATGTGTAGTATTGTCTTAGCCAGCTAAGTATCAATATCACAGTGTATTTGGAGAATTCTCTTTTATTGGACGCTTAATGATTCAATGAAACAGGCTTTAAGCATCCTCCTTGCATCCCCATCAGGTAAATGACACTCTTCCAGGTATACCCAGAGCACTTTGTATCCCTTTATTTTGGTGCTTTCACATTGCATAGCAAGCCACCCCTTCCCCCATCTATCTTATCTATTACATGGTGAGCTCCTCTGGGCACTAGAACATGTCTTAAATTTATCTTTGTATCCATACTACCTAGCACAGAGGCAGGCATTTGATAAATGTTTGAAGAATGAATAAATAAAGGGAATAATGAATAAATGGAAGGATGGTTGGTTAGAGCGAGGGATTATGAAGAGATGGAGTTCCTTTACTATAAGAACATTCTGTCCAAAGATCCCTGCGTGGAGAGGTAATGAATTCCCTGACCCTGGAGATGTGCAACAGGAGGCTGAGTTAATTGGCAGGAATATTGGAAAGTTAATCCAGGCATCAAAAGGGAAATGGGATGAAATTTAAGATGCTTCCAAAGTGGAAAGCATGGAACTCTATGAAATAGAAGCTCAGGGAAGCTAAGAGATTTGCCCTAAGTTCTCCAGCTGGGCAGCTGTGGAGCTAGGAGTTGCTCTGAAAGTTTTCAAGTTGTTCTGAGGACCCCAGGCCAAAGCCTCCCCTTGTCTAAAGGCCTCTGTCTGCTTGTGTCTGCCTTGGGTAGCCCACAGCACACTAAGGTTAGAGTCCAGGAAGGGAAAAACACTTATGAAACAAGTTGTTGAATGAGTAGGTGGCTATCTGTAATCAGAGAGTTTAATCCAGACTCTTTTGATAAAAGAGGGTAAACTCTGGGAGGGCGGGGCTTGGAGGCGCCAACAGCCGCCCATTGCATTTTTGGGAAGGGGAAGAGCTTTTCTGTTGTCTCTTCATCAGGCTATTGGGTGCCGGGGGCAGAGCTGGGGGTGGGAGCTGGAGGGGGGCGGGAACTGGGGGGTGGACTCATAAGGCCCTCTATGGGCACAGAGACCTGCAGGCCCAGAAGTTGCTGTCCTTCCACGATGTGCCTTCTCCTTCTGGTCCTGACCTCCCTCGCCACTTCCACGTCTTGGGGTGAGTCCTTCTGAAATGCAAATAGCGGGGGCATCTTTGGAAATCTTCCTGGGGGACAAGGTAGAGGAGATGCATACAGGGCAAAGGAGTGACAGGCTGGGTTCTGCAGTAGCACGTGCTGTCAGGATTCTGAGTCTCTGCCCAGCCAGCCCCAGTGACAGGAGACAGAGAGGAAGGTAACCGGGCTATGCCACGTGCAGGAGGGCAGCCAGCTAACCTCGCCCCTGGCAGTTGAGGACTTTGGCAAGCCCCGTGTATCAAGGCAACCCCTTGATTATTAGTCCAGATATTGCCGAAAGTGGGTTAGCAGAATATTGATATCCACTCTGGAGTCAGAGTGTGTGGGTTCGCATCCAGCTCAGCACTTAGTAGCTGTGTGTTCTTCGGCGAGGGATGTCCCTTTTCTGTGCCTCAGTTTTGCATTTCTAAAATGGGGGTGACAACTGTATCTACCTCACTGGGCTGTTGTAAGGTTGAAATGGGTTGTTGTTTCTAAAGAGTGCCTGGAATGGAGAACGAAAAATAAAGTAATTCATAAATAAAGGGGTTGTTTTAAGATATAGTGTATTAATAGACAGTCTGAGGTGTGGTAAGGCCACGGATCAGGAGCCAACTGCCACTGAAAAGATAGTTTGTTACTCACAGCTCCCCAGAGGAGGGAGCGTGACACCACCATGGTGGGCCACAGGTGAGGCACCCGGTGCATCAGGAGGCAGAGGAAGGAAGGAGGAATTGGGCGCAAGAACCTTTATCTTGGTTGCTGGGGGGAAGGTCGAGGTGAAGCTGAATAAGCAGGTTTGGGATTGGCAGCCGATTGCATTGGGCTCTGGGGCTTAGGGAGTTCCCACAGTTGTCAGGTACTTGGCCTGGAGTGATTAGGGCAGGATGATAGTGGCCAGATGTGGAGGGCCTGGTAAAGAAGGTAGTTGGGGTACCGGCTCTGGCACGCTTGAAGGGGAAGTTCATTCCTATCATTAGGGATTGGCGAACTCTGGGAGGGGCAGTCCCTCCAGAATCAGCAAGGCCCCAGATGTCAAGGCATCAGAATACAGAACATAAAAGACCTGATTAATACAAGGGTGCAGCAAGGGACCTCAGAATGCATCTGTGCCATTTTATAGATGGGGAAACTGAGACTCAGAGAGGGAAATGTACATGCCCAAGGTCAACCGGAAAATCATGCTCTGAATTCTATCTCTAACTCCTGAGTCCAGAGCCAGTGCTCTGGCTGTCAGTGCACTGACAGCCCAGGCTCCACTGGGTTTTCTCTTCTTCCTGGGCCTATGACACTGTGAGAGGCCTGGAACTGAGGGTAAGAGCAGAGTAAGAACCAAATTAGGGACAGATTATTCCCTTACTGCTGTTTACCCGCTGGCAGGGCCATGCCAGTTCTACCTTTAGAAAGTCCATACTGGCTGCCTCCATTTCCTCAGTTACCTCATCTGTAAAATGGACATATTAATGTCTACCTAGCAAGGCTTTTGTGAAGATTAGTTTAAAGGAACTGGAATGCCCATGTAGCACATAGTAAGTGCTCAGTATACAAACATTACGTATAACACAAGTGGTAACTGCTGCTGTTACCAGTATTGCCTATACCTCTCAGCCAATCGCCCACTTTTTCACCCTTGCCATTTGGACATCTGTCCACTTCATCTCTCTTGAGGGTTATCATCAGATTTATCCGTAAGACCAAACCTGGGTTATTCTTTTCTGTTCTGGCCACATACTTTGAGAGAGAGGTTGACCTTGTGTCTATATCTAAAGGGGAACAATTGGGAGGATGAGAGGCTGGAAATCGTTTCCTGTTAGGATGCTTAAACAAACTGAAGCTGTTGAGGACGGACAAAAGAAGACTTGAGGGATGGGTATGAACATGGGTCACTAAGGCTGCCTGTCACATGAAGGTGCAGGATGTCCCAGAGCAGGTAGGACCAGGACTGATGTGGCAGCTTCAGGGAGACGCATTTCAGCTCAGTGAGAAAGAACTGTCTGCTCCACGAGAAGGGGACAGATGGAATCTGAGCCCGTCTCGCTCCCTCTGCATGACCGTGCTCAGAGCCAGCAGAAGGGGCCTCTTCAAGCTGATTGTGTCACTCTCTTTTACTCCAGGACAGTTCACTGCTGCTCATTTACCCACTAAATAAAGCCCGAATCACTGGCCTGGCGTTTGAGACCCTCCCAGACATGAACCTGTCTCATCCAGGATTATGTTCCTCCCCCATTACTCTTCCTGACCCAAATGGGCCAATCGCTCTTCCTCAAGCAGGTCTTGCACTTTGCTGTCACAGAGCCTCACCTCTGCACAATCTCATCTCTGTTTATACCTTTAAGCACCCTCTTCCACCTCCCCTTGTCACTCCTTCCACTACTGCAAGTCCCAGCTCCAAGGTCACTGCCTCCATGAAGCCACCAGTCAGAAGGCCTCGCTCCCTCTTCTGTCTCCTATGGCACCTTACTTGGTACCTCTCTCAGGACACAGACCACTTTCTTCCCAGCAGTAGGGTCAGGTATGTATGTGGCTCATCCTCCACATAAGGCCAGATTTCTGAGAAGAGCAACCTGCTCTTGTTCATCCTCTCATCCAGCGTGCAGCTCGGCACCAGCATCCAGTGGTTGTTTCTAGATGCTCCTCAGTGTGGAAACTGAATGCCTTCTTCATTCCCAGTGGCTCTTCTTTTTGCATTTATGTCTTATTTGATGCTGTTATACCTCCAATTCCAATTCGCTCCTTCAGATAGCACTGTGAGTTAGGAAGGACAGTTAGCTTCACTCTCTCTTACATAAGAAGAAACTGAGGCTTAGAGAGTTGAGGGGACATTCAAGATCACGTGACAAAAGTAACAAAATTCACCCAGAATCCAGTTCACACCTTCACCACTGACATGTTCTCATTTCCTCTCAGTGTCCAGCAGGGCAACCACCCTCACTGCCTGCTGTGGACACCGCGCAAGGCAGAGTCCTGGGGAAATACGTCAGCTTAGAAGGTTTTGCACAGCCTGTGGCCGTTTTCCTGGGAGTCCCTTTTGCCAAGCCCCCTCGTGGATCCTTGAGGTTTGCTCCGCCGCAGCCTGCAGAACCATGGATTTTCGTGAAGAATACCACCTCTTACCCTCCCATGTAAGTCAAGGTGTGACTCTGGCATCTTCCAGTGGGGATGTTAGCCTCAAAGGGATGCAGGAAGGAGCCAAGGCGATCCTCTGAGTGGCTCATACTTTGTTCTGGAATCCTAAGATATTGTAGATCCTTACAAACATTTCAGAACTCTCACAGCATTCTAGAGCCATTTATTCAACAAATATTTATGGAGCACCTCCTGTGTGCCAGGCGTGTTCTAGTTTCCTGGGATCCATTAGTGAACAGAACAAAGATCCCACCCTCATGCAGCTTGCATTCTAGCAGGGAGAGACACACTGAACAATATGCAAAGCAATAGGTTATGTAATATGTTAGAGTAGGATAAGTGCTTTGGAATAAAATAAAGAGTTGAGCAGGTGAGGGAGATCAGAAGTAATGATTCTATTTATTCTCCTGTCTTGAACTTTGTTGTAGTTGGGGAGGTGGGCCAGATGTGTAGGTGGGGAGTCTTTGGGGTGTTGACCAGTCAAGTTCCCAACTCCCAGGTGTGACTGTTACCTAGTAAGGAGCAGAGCACTGGTTGGTGTATCCTGGTCACTCTGGCCATGTTGGGCAAAGATGTTGAAGTCATCCCCCAGGACACCTGGGATATCTACATGCATGGATTAAGACCTTTTTCATCTCAGCAAGGCATTTCTGGGAATTTCCAGGGGCCTGCCTCTCCCTGCTTTTTTCTTTTCCTTTCTTTTCTTGTCCTTTCCTTTCCTCTTCTCTCCTCTCCTCTCCTTTTCTTTCTTTTCTCTCCTCTACTCTTGCCATCCTCCCTTCCTCCCTCCAACTCTCCCTGCTTTCTTTTCTTTATAATATTCACTGTTTTTATTTCCTGATTGCAAGTGTAATACATACTTATTACAGAAAAGTGAGAAAGTAAAGGTAAGAAAATGAAAATTATATATACTTCTACCACCTAGAGAGAACTGCCATTCATATTTTAGATTCTGTTTTTGTAGTCTCTTACCTATTGCATATTTTATCCCTTAAAATGTAACCACATAAGATTCTGCACACAATTCCAATATTTATTTTCTTTTTTCCACACCAACACTCAATTCTCTGACACCAGCTGGGTATCCTACAATTCAACTCAATTCTGACACTAACCACCTGGAGACAGCATCATATTATATGGGTTAAAGGCTCAGTCCCACAATACTGCCCTCCGTTTCAGATGATATCTCAAGTCCAAGTTGTTACCTCTGCTTCTGATCAAATGGCTGTAAGTCACAGGTTCCCATGACCCCCTCCTTGGGTTCCATTAATTTGCTAAAGCAACTCATAAAACTCAGGATGCTAGTTTACTCACTAGATTACTGGTTTATTATGAAGAATATTAAAGGATATGAATCACCAGCCAGATGAAGAGATACATAACATGAGACACAAAGGAGCTCCTGTCCTGCGGAGTTTTGGTCCCAGCACGTTGGCACTTGGAAGAGTTCTGGTTCACCAACCTGGAGGCTCTCTTAACTCTAGCCTTTTGGGCTTCGGTACATGGGCAGGATTGATGAAATCATTGACCACTGGTGATTGATTCAACCTCCAGCCCATTTCCCTTCCCCAGAGGTCAAGGGGGTGGATCTGAACGTTCCAAACCTGGAATCACATGTGGTTCTCTTGATAATCAGCTCCCATCCTTAGGTAAGGTCCAGAATCACCTCATTAACACAACAAAAGACACATTTATCACTCTCATCACTTAGGAAATTCCAAGGGTTTTAAGAGCTCTTTGCCAGAAATGGGAAGAAGACCAAAAATATATTTCTTATTATATCACAGGATACAGATACTTTGAATGCCTGCTTTGCTTATTTATAAATGTATCATGAACATCATTATATGTCATTAAATATCACAGCCTGACATTATATTACACTGGGTACTGAATAATAATTTATTTACCCAATCTCTTATTTGGGATTGTTAAGTTGTTCTTGATGTTTCTGATAATATAATTAGCACCGTGATGAACATCACGTAGCCAAACCTTTATGCACATTCACAGTATTTTGGGATAAGTTCCAAGAAATGACATTTCTGAGGAAAAGAGTATAACCTTTTGTTAAATTTCCTTCCAGAAATGTTCTAACTACACTCCTTCCATTAATATATGAAAACTTTCATTCACCAGACCCTTGCCAATGCTTGGGATTATTAAAACATTGTTTTGACTATTGGATAGGCAAAATAATAATAATTATCATCATAATTATATAATTTTAAAATTTATTCTGCAATTATCTGAATACTAGGGATGTTGAACTCTCTTTCCCTTTTTTAATTTTTGAATTTCTTCTTTTATGAATAATATGCCCTTTGCCTTGGTGATCTGGGGAAAGTTCCCCCACGATGGAAATCAAGAGGCTGCCTTTGCAGCTCTGACCCTGCCACTTGACAGCTGTTTCATCCAAACACCTCAGTGCCTCAGTTACCTCATTGACATACTGGGAGCAGTCATGCCTGCTTTCTGGAAATCTGAAAATGTTGCTTATAATGTCTTCAGAAACATAAACACTACATAGTATGGCTCTTCCTGGCTGTGTGACCTTGGGCAGGTTCTGTAACCTCTCTGTGGCTCAGTTTTCTCAAATGTAAAATGGGGATAATAGTAGAACCTATATCATGGAGCTGATCTGAAGATTAAATATTACCAATTATCTCTGTTGGATCTTTAAGATCCATTATTTGGGCAACAAATAGCACTTGACCAGATGGGTTGATGATAGAATCTTAGCATGTCAGTGCTGCAAGACCCTTACAGAAATCACTCCCCTCACTTAGACATGGCAGACTGGGGCCCAGAGCCGAGAAGGAATTCACCCAAGGTCACCCAGCACATAAGTGGCTGAGGCAGGACTAGAATAAAGTTCTCCTAATGTTGCACCACAAATATTTTGTCCTTGACCTGTTGCATGCCTTAAATGTCTACAAATAGAGTGACTTCTCATGGTTTTTGGAAGTATCCCATGGACTGGAACACCTGGTTTACCTGGTAGAGGAACGTGGTCACCCCGCACTCACTATGCAGAGCCCAGCAGAGAGTCAGCCGCGACCAGGACATGCAGAAAATGATCCATTCCCAGGCATGTAAGCAGCATCCTCTTCTTGACACAAAGCATCCTGAAGGCTCCTGGAAGGGGAAGGTGCCAGGCCTTCTTACTATTCACTCTCCCGGGAGACCTTGGTGAGCCCCAGGTCCCTCCATCATGATCCCCCAGGTATCCTCCTATGCATTCCAGTGTCTGGAATCTGGTAAGAACAACTCTATTTACAGGCTTAATTCTCCCGGTCCAAGACCTGGCCTGACCACAGGAGACATCTCCTTGGTCAGCTCTGATTGAACTTCAAGAATTCATTTCTCTCCTTGCCTCTCCCAGGTTCTCCCAAGACCCAGTGGCAGGGCAAGTGATCTCAGAGCTCTTTACCAACAGAAAGGAGAACATTAATCTCAGGTTTTCCGAAGACTGTCTTTACCTAAATATTTACACTCCTGCTGACTTGAGGAGGAGAAGCAGGCTGCCGGTAAGCAATGGGAACAAATGGTCAAGGCTGGTGTAGACTGGAAGGGGATGAAGGCAGTGTTGGGTTGGGGCGTCTTGGACCAAGGCTGTTCCGGGGGCCCCAGGCTGTTCCCCAGGGGCCCCAGGGCTTTCTTTACCACCACAGCCAAACCTGACATCAGGAAGCACAGGTTTTCCACACCTCAGTTTCCCATAGTGACAGACATAGGGCCTCTGGGGGAGTTTGGAATCTGATACCCAGGGTGGCTAAGACATAATTTCCAATAAAGTCAGAGCTGGAAGGAATCTTGGAGATAAGCCAACAACCCAACCGTTCTGTTACAGATAGAGAAACTGAAGCCCAGTGAGGGGAAGGCGAGGTCGCAGAGTAGGGTTGCAGGACTAGAGCACGGGTCTCCTGATCTCAAGTCACGCTCTTTGACACACACACACACTAGCAAGTGGAGCCTGTGTGTGGCCTTTCCTCAGCACACAGAGACCTTCTCTGACAAACTTTCAGTGTCTCAGTGTCACAGGTGGAGGGTGCAGAGCCTGGAGCAACAGAGAAGCACTTTCCTTTGCCTTTGCCAACTATCAAGATTTTATTGTAGATAATTTTACTTCCTAATTGTCTTTGGCACAAGCTGATGACCCAGTGAGTCAGCATTTGCAGAATAAATGGAAGCCCAGAGATGGGGCAGCCTTCCAGACTCAGGCTGGAGGGTGGGGCTGGTCTGCTGGGAAAGGAGGGGTCAGTGGGGTAGAGACAGGCGGGGTGTGAGCACCCAGCCATCTCCCAGGAACACCCCTGGCATGGTGCCCAGTTGTGGAGGAGGGCATCTGTGAACTTGTGACTAGAAGGTGGCCCTGCATATGCTGGGCTCAAAGAGGTGGGGACAATTGTTAATTCATTCATTCATGCATTCATTCATTCCCCTAGTACATACTCAGCACCCCCATATGCATAGCTAGAATTGGGGGTTAAGAGAAAGGAGGAACATAAAACCATGACCACACAGCCCCTGCCTTCGAGGATCTTAGCATCTGGGTTGCACAGAGCTGGACTAGCTTCTTCAGCAAATCACTGCTGGCCAGCCCTTGGCTCAGCCTGGACTCAGAGGTGACTGCACACTCAGTCCCTCTGCCCGGAGGTAGGCAGGGATCAGAGATGTAGGAGGAGCAGGGGCTCCAGGAACCTGAAGCTGGAGAACCCCTACTATGGACACAGGCTCTGGAACTGCAGGGTCTGGGTGTAAACACTGGTTCTGCCTTTTACTAGCTGAGAGACCTGGCTCTATTTCCTCAAATCAGGGATAATCACACACAAGTGTTCAATGATGAATATTAAGATTTATGTCAGTGTCTGACACAGCACACGAGGCAAGTCTTGCTGATGCATTAGTTAGAGTTGAAGGGAAGAAATTCCTCCTGCCCCAACAGCCAGCCTACTGCACCGTGGCCATTGGCTGCCATGTGCTGGGCAGCTCAACATGTGGACTCTGGAGCCAGACTGCCTGGGTTCAAGTCCTGCCTCCACCACCTGTTAGCTGCGTGACCTCAGGGTGGTTAAGTGCCTCAGTTTTCCTGTCTGTGAAATGGGACAATAGTAGTCCCTATCTTGTGGATGGTTTATTTTTAAATGCTTAGAGCAGTACTTGACACATAGTTCATGTATGAGTTCTTTGATTTTTTTATTAACAAAATCATTATACTATTATTTTAGCCATTCTCACTTTCTTGCTATGTGAACCCTTTAAATTCAGGGCCATGCATTATGAATTGTCATGTCCACTCTCATCCTTAATTCTTACCACAGTCCCTGGTAGGTTTTCAAATCATATTCGTCAGATGATTGAAGACTTCTTAGAGGAGGTGGCTTTTAGGCTGGGCTTTGGAGGATGGGTGAGATTTGGGGAGCAGAGGAGGCAGTGGAAAGGCCTATTAAGAAGAGGTACCACCCAGGGCGTGTGCTTCTTGACATGGTCATCATTCACATGAGAAGTTTATTTCACCACACAAAAGGTAACTAAGGTGAAGCTGAAATAAGCTTCTAACCGAGGGCTGTTGTGTGCAGAGTGTGCTGAGCTGCGTGAAGGGTCCGGGAGTGAGGACTGTGGGAGTGTTGGGGAGAAGATGGCGCTCTTAGCCTTGGCTGTTCCCATGATGATGTTCTCAGCATGAAGAGCACTGGCAGGAGGTGGCACTGAGGCAGGGGAGACAGGCAGGGGCAGCCAGGGTGCACTGAGTGGGGTGGTGGCCTGGGCCACAGCTGGGAGAACGGGTAGATGACCAAACCAGACAGCCTCTTGAGGTCTTTCCCAGCTCTGCTTCCTATGCCCTGTATGGTTGCTTCCTCCGCATCCAGGTGATGGTGTGGATCCCCGGAGGAGGTCTGATGTTGGGCGTGGCATCAACCTATGATGGGCTGGCCCTCTCTGCCCATGAAAACGTGGTGGTGGTGACCGTTCAGTACCGCCTGGGCATCTGGGGATTCTTCAGGTAAGACACTGGACTCTCCTCACGGCACATTGACCCTCAGTGTGGGAGTGCTAGGACCCCACTCTGGTCATGCAAGCCCTCAAAGGGATCTTTGCTAGGTTCCCTACTAAGACATGCAAGTCCCCTCATAATTGGGCTCTACTACCTTCTCCTTCCCCAGCCACCCTGGTCCACTTACTTGCATGTAAAATGCCTAATCTGCCTGACAAACTCCTATTATTCCTGCAAAACCCAACCCAAATGTTACCTCGTCTGAAATGCTCATCTCTTTTTCACCTGTGCTGCCCAGCATGTTGCATACCTATAAGGTGACAGTTAACATGCAGCGCAGCAGTTAGAGGCGTATACATCTTACCTCATGGGGAAGGAAGGAAGGAGCAGACTCATGTGGGAGCTCCGTAAAGTCTTGTAGGTGGAGGAACGGGTGGCTGGAACTTGGAGGCTGTAACGAGCACCTGACTCCAGTGGACACGTCTACGGAGAGGAGCGTAGGGCCCACTCACCCCATTTCCTTCGTGGAGTTTGGCACATGCGTGAGCGAATGCTCGAGTCTCCTCCATGGAGTCTCTGTGGGGACAGGAACCGGACTTCCTGCAGGCACAGTTACTGAGCCTTTTCTGAATGCACCAGCCCCAGGACCTCTTACCTGAGATGGCTGGTGGGTGGGCTGGGGGAGGGGTGGTCATCTCACTGGAAAGACCTATGGGCTGGAAGAGGGCTGTCCCAGGCGAGTCGCGTCCTGGGATGTGTCACCTTCACTGAGACTCCTCATGTCCTTCGCCCGCAGCCCACGGCTGCTCCCAGTTACAGTATAACTGCGTACACTCCCCCCTCCCTCTCTCCCAGGCTCTCCTCTACCACGTCAGTCAGGGTTTCACCCCGACCAGACACCACACTGCTCTGGTCCAGGTCACCAGCAGCCCAGCCTTGGCAGCAACCGCACGTCACCCCTCAAACCTTTTTGAAAAATTTCCTTCTCTTGGCTCCTGGCCACCTCCTCCCTCATGGCAGCTCCTTCTCGGACCCTCCCGGACCCTCCCCTCCCCATCTCAGCCTCTGTGTGCATCTTCTTCTCTGTCCCACTGGTGCCCTGAGTGACCTCAGGGGGCACTTCCAGGCTCCCTATTTTTAGCCCATTTCTCCTTTGAAACCCGCAGGTACATCATTAACTACCTCCTGCCATCCCCACGGGACACCTGAGGGCACCTCTCCCTTCCACGGACAAACTTAACCCTTGACTCCCGATGCCCCTACCCCAAACCCTCCTCCTTTCTCCACAGGGCCTCCTGCTCAGCTGCAGGCAGCTCCACCCTTCCAGTTACTCAGGATAAAAGCCTGGGGCCACTTGGATTCTTTTCTTTTTCTCACACCCCACATCCAGTCACCAGCAAATCCTCTTGGCTCCACTTTTACAATATGTTCAGAATCCAGCCACTTCTCACCTCCGCCCTTGTAGTCGCCCTGTTCAAAGCACTCTGTGCCTCTCCCCTGGATTGTTGTAATAACACCTACTTCTATAACCCTGCTATTTTACACCGTGTCTGATCCTCACAGTAGCCAAAGTGATCATTTAAGACATAAATGGAATCATGTCATCCCTGCAATGGCTTCCTAACTTACTCAAGATGACGTTGACATCCTTACTGAGGCCCTCAGGGCCCTCTGTAGCTGTAGGTCCTAGGCTCACACTTTTGTTCACTGGATGCCGGGGCCTTTGCATGTGCTGTTTCTTCTGCCTGGAATTCCCTTTGGAATTGTATAATAGTAGATGCTCCATAAATAGATGTGGGATGGATGTATAGAGCGCTACAGCAGAACAATGCTGCAGGATGGGAGGCAGGTGAAGACCCCAGTGTCAGGGCTCTGGAAGCCCAGTCTCTTGCAGAAGGCTCACCCAGACCTCCAGCCCCATCTGTGGTCCTGAGAGCCCAGCTGTGACATGTCTGCTCTCAACTCCACCCTGTTCTCTTACAGCACAGGGGATGAACACAGCCGGGGGAACTGGGGTCACTTGGACCAGTTGGCCGCACTGCACTGGGTCCAGGAGAACATTGCCAACTTCGGAGGGGATCCAGGCTCTGTGACCATCTTTGGAGAGTCAGCAGGAGGGGAAAGTGTCTCTATTCTTGTAAGTGTTCCTGGCCCTGATGTGGCTACCGATGGGACCCCTTGCAGACCAGCCAGTCTAGTCATGGGACCTGGATTCAAGGCTGACCCTACTCTGTGCAGCATCAGATGGTGGAAAGTTATGGCCAAACTCTCCTTGGACCGCAGGAAGCTCAGAGCTCAGCTTAGCATCCTGGGGCCATATCTCCAGCCACGGCTGCAACGGAGACATTCCTCCTGTCCTGTGTTGGTTGAGCTCTTACTCTCTTTCCTAATCATTTTACTATTAGTACTCACCTCACTCCTCTTGGGTAGTAGGGGTGGGTGTAAATTCTGGATAAGAGGAGGCAACCATGAAGTTGGGGGCAATGTCATTATTTGGCTTGAAGCCAGATCTACAATTCAAGGGGACACGAACACTAAGAACAGGTCAGAGGCCTCCTCTGGGGAGGTCTGATGGCTTGTTTATGCTCAGGAAGGAGGGAAGCAGCCTCTGGGGCTGAGGATGGAGCTGGGCTGGGGGAGGAGAGGTAGAGAGAGGAAGGAGGATGGAAGGGGGGATGGGCCCCGGGAAATGGAACACAGACACGACCTGGGAGCCTGATGTGGGAATGGCAGTTGGGAGACACCAAGGGAAGCAAAGGTGGAAAACCAGATTAGAAGGCGCTGGAAGCTGTTAGAAACCCTCCAGCTGCCTCACAGTTGAGCATAGGGTCAGTGCTATTACTGCATTTTAAAAGCATATCTTGGTTTCATAGTGGAACGCTCAGAGGAAAATGATTTTATATTTTGTAAAGTGGAGAAAAGGAAAAGTACAGATAATCTCAAAGAAACAAAAAGTCTTTCACAGTCCCATTATCCTTGGATACTCACCATGAACATTTTTTTTTTTTTTTTTTTTCCGGTACGTGGGCCTCTCACGGTTGTGGCCTCTCCTGTTGCGGAGCACAGGCTCCAGATGCATAGGCTCAGCGGCCATAGCTCACGGGCTTAGCCGCTCTGCGGCATGTGGGATCTTCCTGGACCGGGGCACGAACCCATGTATCCCTGCATCAGCAGGCGGACTCTCAACCATTGCGCCACCAGGGAAACCCATGAACACTTTTTGTAATGTTTATTTTTTAATTATTTTTTTTCTTATTTGTTATCCATTTTATACACATCAGTGTATACATGTCAGTCCCAATCGCCCAATTCATCACACACACACCCCACCCCCCGCCACTTCCCCCCTTGGTGTCCATACGTTTGTTCTCTACTTCTGTGTCTCAATTTCTGCTCTGCAAACTGGTTCATCTGTACCATTTTTCTAGGTTCCACATACATGCGTTAATATACGATATTTGTTTTTCTCTTTCTGACTTACTTCACTCTGTATGACAGTCTCTACAGGCATCCACGTCTCTACAAATGACCCACGTCTCTACAAATGACCCAAGTTCGTTCCTTTTTATGGCTGAGTAATATTCCATTGTATATATGTACCACATCTTCTTTATCCATTCATCTGTCAGTGGGCATTTAGGTTGCTTCCATGACCTGGCTATTGTAAATAGTGCTGCAATGAACATTGGGTGCATGTGTCTTTTTGAATTATGGTTTTCTCTGAGTATATGCCCAGTAATGGGATTGCTGGGTCATATGGTAATTCTATTTTTAGTTCTTTAAGGAACCTCCATACTGTTCTCCATAGTGGCTGTATCAATTTACATTCCCACCAACAGTGCAAGAGGCTTCCCTTTTCTCCACACCCTCTCCAGCATTTGCTGTTTGTAGATTTTCTGATGATGCCCATTCTAACTGGTGTGAGATGATACCTCATTGTAGTTTTGATTTGCATTTCTCTAATAATTAGTGATGTTGAGCAGCTTTTCATATGCCTATTGGCCATCTGTATGTCTTCTTTGGAGAAATGTCTATTTGGGTCTTCTGCCCATTTTTTTTTTTTGATTGGGTTTTTTTTGTTGTTGTTATTGAGTTGTATGAGCTGTTTGTATATTTTGGAAATTAAGCCCTTGTTGGTCACATCGTTTGCAAATATTTTCTCCCAGTCCATAGGTTGTCTTCTTGTTTTGTTTATGGTTTCCTTTGCAGTACAAAAGCTTATAAGTTTGATTAGGTCCCATTTGTTCATTTTTGCTTTTATTTCTATTGCCTTGGGAGACTGACCTAAGAAAATTTTGTTTCACTTTACATCAGAGAATGTTTTACCTATGTTCTTTTCTAGGAGTTTTATCATGTCATGTCTTATATTTAGGTCTTTAAGCCATTTTGAGTTTATTTTTGTGTATGAGGTGAGAGTGTTTTCCAACTTCACTGATTTACATGTGGCTCTCCAGCTTTCCCAGCACCACTTGCTGAAAAGGCTGTCTTTTCTCCATTGTATTTTCTTGCCTCCTTTGTCAAAGAGGATCAACTGTAGGTGTATGGGTTTATTTCTGGGCTCTCTATTTTGTTCCATTGATCCATATGTCTGTTTTTGTGCCAATACCTCACTGTTTTAATTAGAGTAGCTTTGTAGTATTGTCTGAAGTCTGGGATGGTTATACTCCAGCTTTTCCAACAAAGATTTGTTCTTTTTCCAACAAAGATTTAATCAGCACTTTACTATGTGCCAGGACCTGATTTATAAGCTGGGGATATAGCAGTGGAGGCCATGCAGACACAATCCCCTGCCCCCTTGGAGTGAGGGTGGCAGACAATAGACAAGCAAACAAAATATGTAGTATGTTTGATGATGGTGTGTTTGGTGAAGGGAAATGGGGATAATTTGCCAGTGGTTTGAATTTGCAGAGCAGTGTCAGGGAATAGCTGGATGCAGAGGTGACATTTGAGCCAAGTTCTGGAGGAGGGGAGGAAGCCAGTTGTCAGGAAATTGGAGGAAGAGTGTTCCAGGCAGAGGGAACAGCAAAGGACATGAGACAAGAGGCCAGTGTGGCTGGTGTGAGGGGAGAGAACAGGCTTGAGGCTAAAAAAAGAGTGGAAGGTGGGGGTGGTCCTTTAAAGGACTTGGATTTTGATTCCAAGTGAGATGGGAAGTCTTGGGAGGGTTTTGAATAGAGGAGTGACAGGATCTTAGATTTTGCAAAGGGCACTTTGCTGTGTTGAGGATGATGTAGGGAAGGGGCAGGGCAGGCACAGGGAGACCAGCTGGGGAGCCTCTGTGCTGGAATAATCCAGGCCCAGGATCATGGCAGCTTGGACTAAGGCTATAGCAGAGCGGGTGGAGAGAAGAGGTTTGGGCCTGGAGATAGATAGATAGATATAGATATAGATATATAGAGATATATTTTATGGAAGTATAGTTGATTTACAATATTGTGTTAGTTTCAGGTGTACAGCAAAGTGATTCAGTGATATATATAAATATTCTTTTTCAGATTATTTTTCATTATAGGTAATTACAAGATATTGAATATAATTCTCTGTGCTATACAGTAAATCCTTGTTGTATATCTAGTTTATATGCAGTAATGTGTATCTGTTAATCCCAAACTCCTGATTTTCCCCCACCCTTTCCCCTTTGGTAACCATAAGTCTGTTTCTGTTTCGTAAATAAGTTCACTTGTATCATTTTTAGATTCCACATATGAGCAATACCATATGGTATTTGTCTTTCTCTGTGTGGCTTGCCTCGTTTGGTATGAGAGCCTCCAGGCCCATGGCTGTTGTTGAAGTAAGAGCCGACAGGATGTGCTGATGCACAGCGTGTGGGGCCTGAGGGGAAGAGGAATGAAGCAGGCCCGAGGTTTTTGTTTGTTGGTTTGGTTTGGTTTTGGTTTCAGCCGCGCTGCGCGTCTTGTGGGATCTTAGTTCCCCAGCCAGGGATCGAACCCTCGCCCTCGGCAGTGAAAGCGTGGAGTCCCAACTACTGGATCGCCAGGGAATTCCCTCCTCTGGGTTTTTTGACCTGAGCAAGGTGATACATGAGGCCCACACAGAGCAGCCACTAGCACCCCCGCTGGACAGCAGTGTTTACTGTCCCTCTTACTGTTGCTGGTATCAGTCAGTCCCCACTGGACACTGCCCTGGACGCCACCTTGATCAACTTGGACCCTTGTTGTCTCTCTACTGCCCCGCCCCATCCCATGTCCCACGGTCCTGACAGATTTCCCCTTGTAAACACATGCCACCTCTGTCTTAAAAGACAGACCTTCCTTACAAGACAAATCCCCTCACTCATGGAGTTATTCATTCAAACTACATCTGAGTCCCTACTGTGTGCAGGCATGTGCAGAACACGTGCTCCAACATGTGACCATGTCTCTAGTGCACACCCCCAACATTCCTCCAAGCCCAGGACCCTTGGGGTTTGAGGTTCCTGGGATGAGCACTAAAGTGACACCTTTGTCACTTTGCTTATGCTGTTCCCACTCTTTAGAAAACTGTTCATTCTCCAAAGCCCACTGCCAACGGTAGGCACCTCCTCTGTGTGGCCTTCCTGGGTCCTCCTTCCAGAATGAGTTGCTACTCTTGCTGGCCTCCTGCAGCAGCCCTTCCTGAACTGTGCAGCCTTTGGAAGTGAGCAGTAGTGGCACCCCAGTCCCTTCTCCCCTATCGTCAGCCATAGTGGATTAGGATTCAGGGCCTTGTCTTGCTGCATCAGAATCATGCGACAGAACCCCTCTTGCTGGCAACTAGAGCTGGCCTGTCATTCACTGGTCCTTGCAGAGCAGAAGCAGGTCCCGGGAGCCATAGGGTCTCAGAGCCTAGGAATTGTCCACTTCTACCTGCCATCCAGGAGGGGAATATGCACATGGGGCTGGTGTCCAGTGCAGGATCTGTAACAGCACTGCTAATGAATCATATCTAATGTTATTCTGCCCTTTCCAGGTTCCAGGTACTGTGCTTAGCATTTTGCATGTGTTCAGTAATTTAATTCCCACAACAACCCATCTTATAGATGAGGAAACTGAGGCACACACAGGTGAAACTACTTTCCCAAGTTACCAGCTAGTAAATGACAAAGCCAGATTCCAAATCCAGTCTGGCTCCAAAAACCCCGCTCTTAATGACCACTGTGACCAAATATGAACTATAACTATACCAGAAACCAGCTTCCCAGGTGGTGACATGTGAGTCAGTTGCTACTAATCTGTGGCCATGTCAATACAGTAGTCCCTCATTATCCTCGAGGAATAAGTTCCAAGACCCCCAGTGGATGCCCAAAACCTCAGAGAGTACCAAACCCTATATATCCTATGTTTCAGTTCCTACGCATACATACCTATGATAAAGTTTAATTCATAAATTAGGTACCCTAAAAGAATATCCAAATGCTAGCATCACTACTCTTGGGCTTTGGAGCCATTATCAAGTAAGTAAGGGTCACCTGAACACAAGCCCTGCAATACCATGAGAGTTGATCTGGTAACCAAGAGGGCTACTAAGTGACTAGCGGGCAGGAGACCCTGGCAACCATAATGGACACAACACTGCCCTCTTCCCCAGAGCTCTCCTTTCCTGCCCACCATGCTTGACGGAGTGCTGCTGCCAAAGACGCCCGAAGAGAATCTGGCTGAAAAGAATTTCCACCCCGTTCCCTACATCGTGGGAATCAACAAGCAGGAGTGTGGCTGGATTCTGCCGATGGTGAGAAAGTGCAGGCCCCTTAGACTTGCCTCCCCTTCCCGTCACATCACCCCTCCCATCTCTGGTCACAGGATACCTCCTTCTACGCACGCACCTCTGGGACCTTCATACACCTTGACGTTTCCGTGGAAACCTTCTCCACGATGGCCCAGCTGTCACCTGGGTGGTGCGGCCCTGGGGACCCACATCCCCACACACTCTCTGCTTGTCCTCCCATCCAAGAATCCTGAAATGTCAGTGCCAGGAGGGCTGGTAGAGATAATCATTGGGCAGATGAGAAACCCAAGGCCTGGAAAGGGGAAGGGGCTTGGGAGTTAAGGAGAGTGAGGCCCTGGGACCTGCAGCCTCTCCCCTGGGCTTGGTGCTTTCATAGTTTCTCCATAAATTCCACCCACCCACACCTCACACTCTCATTCATCTAACTGGAAACATTCAAAGGAGCCTGCTTCCTCCTGAGTTAAAATTGACTTCTAAAAGTTAGGAAGTACTTTCCCTTCTGCCAAAGATAAACAAAGCCGGACACTAGTTGAAGTGGTAACAGATTTGATTCAGATACACCCTTGCTGTAGGGAAAAGATCAATTGTGAACTGAACCCAAATCCCTGAAACAAAAGGCTGGAACCTATTTAAGGCTGCGGGCGCGGGGAGGGGGGATTTGTCCATGAAACTGGGCCACCTGGATTTGTTAGCTGGCATTTATCTGGAGAAGAAACAAGCTTCTGTCTTTATGACAGGAGGCCGTGGTGTAAGTAGAAGCAAGGCTCCTGCTGAAATTAGGCCTTTATCTTTCCACAGGGACTGGAAGAGAGAGCAAGAATTACCCCCTGAATGTTTGCTTTTCATAGAGATGGCTCTCAGGTCCTGAGGAAACAGTTTTGTGTGGTAGATTTACATCTCAAAGGGCAGAGAAAGGATTTATAATAAAAAGGTTTTAAAGTAACTGCACTAAGAATGGGTTCAGGGACCTACCTGCCCATCACCAGGTTTTGGCTCTAGAGCAAACGGTAAATGTTCCTGGCAGCACACAGCTTTAAAAGGGGGCCTGGGGTCATCCTGGGGACAGGGCCTTAAGCTGCTTGTGGCCGTGCTAGAGTTTGGTGACGTCACTTAGTGCAGAGTTTTGATGCGGTTGTTATGTGCAGAGTTCTGCAGGTCTTCAGAATGATTTCAAAGATTATACCGAAAGACCAAAACCATAATGGCAGGATTTGGGGCTTTCTCAGTTATCTGACACAGGCGGGGTATTTGTGAGGTCTGTGTCTTCTGCCCCAGAGCCCTCTACTTCAACACTTGGCTGGCTGAAACCTTCCCTCTCTGTCTTGATGACCACTGTGGAGACTCTAGCCTAAATATATATATATATATGTATGCATATACATACACACACACATATATATATACATACATACACATACACACAAAGACTGGGGCAGCTTCCCTTAACAATTACTTTATCTTCTTTGTACTCCTTGATTTCTAAATATAAAAGTCCATTTGATTCATTGATTTTGCCCAACTCCACCAAGACCCATGCCCATCAAGACATGACAAAGTGACCTTCAGCCTGCATTGGTTTGGTTTGTTGGTCACTTCGGTTTTTCCTGTCATTACTGGATGATTCATAATTGCTTAACCTTTGTTTTAACAGTTCATGGGCTACTCATTCTCTGAAGGCAAGCTAGACCAGAAGACGGCCACATCCTTCGTGTGGAAGTCCTACCCCATCCTTGTAAGAGTCTAGGGATCACAGGAACTGGCTGAGCCCTAAAGAGGGGAAGAGGCTTGTCCCCAACTGCAGAGCAACTAATGGCAGAATGAAGACTGGGGCTGGAGGGTTCTACTCCCATTTTCATGCCTTTCTACCTCACCACCAGGAGTGGGCGGAAGTGGTTGCACAGAACTTAAGAGGTTCACCATTAATGCAAGCCTTCCTCCCTGGCTGGAGAAGCCATGCTGTTCACTAGGGCTTGGTGGTCACTTTCACTCTTGATCTATTTCAGAACATCCATGAGGAACTGACTCCAGTGGCTACTGACAAGTATTTAGGAGGGATGGACAACCCTGCCATAAAGAAAGACCTGTTCCTGGACTTGATTGCAGATGGGATGTTTGGTGTCCCATCTGTGAATGTGGCCCGTCGCCACAGAGGTGAGTCATGGAAAGTGGACAGGAGAAGGACACTGACCACACCAGCTTCACACTGTATTCTCTCCTAATGCTCAGCATGGAAAGATATGTGGAGGGACTTCCCTGGTGGCACAGTGGTTAAGAATCTTCCTGCCAATGCAGGGGACATGGGTTCAAGCCCTGGTCCGGGAAGATCCCACATGCCGTGGAGCAACTAAGTCCGTGTGCCACAACTACTGAGCCTGCGCTCTAGAGCCCGTGAGCCACAACTACTGAGCCCACGTGCCATGACTACTGAGGCCTGCATGCCTAAGACCCGTGGTCCGCAACAGGCGAGGCCACTGCAGTGAGAGGCCTGCGCACCACAACGCCCCTGCTCGCCGCAGCTAGAGAAAGCCCACGCGCAGAAGCAAAGACCCAACGCAGCCAAAAAATAATAAATAAATAAATTTATTTTTTAAAAAAAGATATGTGGAAACTCCAAGGTCCATTCTATATGGCCTGGGGACAGTGGGGGGCACTGTCCTATTTTGGTTTCCACCAGGAGCGACTCCAAGGAAAGGATCCAAATACAAATATTTTATTTGGGGGTTGATCCCAGGAAACACCAATAGAGGAGTGGAGAAGTGACATGAATGGAGAGGAAGCCAGTCCACCCTGCACTGTCAAGAAAGCATCCACCATGGACAACTGGAGCTGGGGAGCTCTGAGAAAAACATATCTTAGGGTTATCCCAAGAGAGCCGCAAGAGAGCTGGGGTATTTATCCTCCAACTTTGTCAAGACATTGGTTGAAGGCTGTTCCCAAGGGCAGTTAAATTCCCTGGTGCTTTGACCTGCTACACACATGGGCAGAGTGATCTCTGGCTGCCAAAGACCTCAGGCAAAGAGCTGTGGATGCAGGAGGTGGAACTCAGGCTGACGTGCCCGGAAGCAGGGGATATGGGGAGGCACCGACAGCCTCTGCCACAGGGCTCCTCACTTGAATTGCGGTGGTCTGTGGGGCTAGAGGGGAAATCTTGGAAGATAGGTCTTGGAAAGTTTCCAAGATCAGAGCTAGTTGCAAACTAGTTTGTTAACCAGTGGAGCTGGGGGTAGAGTGAGGCCAAGAGTAAGACCAGGAGTGTTGTCTGGGACCAAGAAAGCTGAAAGGAGTGAGAAGGGGGAGGTGTAGGGCAGGTGGTCTGGAGAATGTTGATGTCTGCAGCTGGCCTTGTTCCATCCCAGTGTGTGCTGGGTCTATCACAGGACCTTTCAACATATCCCAAGACTGTGTAGGGGGGATGTGAGGTAAAGGATGGATGAGCTCACCCGAACAGGAGGTGTCCCTTTGGGGCGCCTTGTTGAGGTCCTCACCGGACCCTTCCTTTTCTAGGAGCTATCCTTCACCTAGTCTGCAAGGCAGGAAATGGTTCTCTGATCCAGACCACTCTCTCTAACTGTGCTAGAAGGGCTTTAGAATTGGGGACTTTAAAAGCATGATAAAAATTAGCTACAGCTCACCTACCATGTCCCCAAAATTCAGGACAGTCATGTACAGGTGCTGGTTACCACTCCCTCCCCCATAGGGTCCTGATGAAACTCTTCAGCCAGGGGCTGCCTGGGGTCAAATCTGTTCTTTCACAAACTTGGCTTTGTCTCTGGATACTTGTGGTTTCCTCTTCCTCACTGTCTGTTGACCCAGCCGTCCTGGACTTGTGTTTTATCTGAATCTCATGACTGCATTCAGGATCTTTTTTGCCTGGACTTCCCAGATTTTATCAACATTATTCTTTCTTTTTAAAATTTTTGTACTTGTCTTACTTTTTTTTTTATAGAAGAGAACTTTTCTGAATATAAAATTAACATCTTACAGTTGTAAAACATTTTGAAAATATGGAAACACATAAAGAAGAAACTAGATATCACTCATAATTCCTCCACCTAGAAGAATCTGCTATAAATTTTTGCCATATTTTCTTCTATTAATCTTTCCATATCTTACATATAATTTAAATATTAATTTTATCTTATGTTTTTGTTCACAGAATCCTATATTGTAAGCATTTCCTCAATGTCAACAAAAACTCATTAAAAAATCCATTATTTCATGGAATAATGCATTAAAATTTACTTTAGTCTTCATGTCCTATTGGATATTTAGGCAGGGCGCCCATACTTTGATGCTACAAAAACATTATGCTCAGCCTCATGTGCATAAATCTGTAACCAAATCTCTGATGATTTTCTTAGAATTGGTTATTAGAGGTTTAATTACTAGCCTGGGCCTGTAGGAGCATTTTAAATTTCTTGATACATATTGTGAAATTGCTTTCCAGTGTATAAGAGTGTGGATTTCTTTTTTTTTAATTAATTAATTTATTTTATCTTTATTGGAGTATAATTGCTTTACAATGGTGTGTTAGCTTCTGCTGTATAACAAAGTGAATCAGCTATATGTATACATATATCCCCATATCCCCTCCCTCTTGTGTCTCCCTCCCACCCTCCCTACCCCACACCCCTAGGTGGTCACAAAGCACCGAGCTGATCTCCCTGTGCTATGCGGCTGCTTCCCACTAGCTATCTATTTTACATTTGGTAGTGTGTATATGTCAGTGCCACTCTCTCACTTCGTCCCAGCTTCCCCTTCCCCACCCCGTGTCCTCAAGTCCGTTCTCTACATCTGTGGCTTTATTCCTGCCCTGCCACTAGGTTCATCAGTACTGTTTTTTCTTAGATTCCATATATGTGCATTAGCATACAGTATTTGTTTTTCTCTTTCTGACTTACTTCACTCTGTATGACAGACTCTAGGTCCATCCACCTCATTACAAATAACTCAATTTCGTTCCTTTTTATGGCTGAGTAATATTCCATTGTGTATATGTGCCACATCTTCTTTATCCATTCATCTATCGATGGACATTTAGGTTGCTTCCATGTCCTGGCTATTGTAAATAGTGCTGCAATGAACATTGTGGTACATGACTCTTTTTGAATTATGGTTTCTCAGGGTATGTGCCCAGTAGTGGAATAGCTGGGTGATATGGTAGTTCTATTTTTAGTCTTTTTTTTTTTTAATACAGCAGGTTCTTATTAGTCATCAATTTTATACACATCAGTATATACATGTCAGTCCCAATCGCCCAATTCATCACACCCCCACCCCCACCCCCCACCCCAGCTTTCCCCCCTTGGTGTCCATATGTTTGTTCTCTACATCTGTGTCTCAATTTCTGCCCTGCAAACTGGTTCATCTGTACCATTTTTCTAGGTTCCACATATATGCGTTAATATACAATATTTGTTTTTCTCTTTCTGACTTACTTCACTCTGTATGACAGTCTCTAGATCCATCCACGTCTCAACAAATGACCCAATTTCATTCCTTTTTATGGCTGAGTAATATTCCATTGTATATATGTGCCACATCTTCTTTATCCATTCATCTGTTGATGGACACTTAGGTTGCTTCCATGACCTGGCTATTGTAAATAGTGCTGCAGTCAACATTGGGGTGAATGTGTCTTTTTGAATTGTGGTTTTCTCTGGGTATATGCCCAGTAGTGGGATTGCTGGGTCATATGGTAGTTCTGTTTTTAGTTTTTTAAGGAACCTCCATACTGTTCTCCATAGTGGCTGTATCAGTTTACATTCCCACCACAGTGCAGGGGGTTCCCTTTTCTAAGAGTATGGATTTCTTAATTCTCTCAGTTGAGATACTCAGATTAAAAAATAAAAATAGGGACTTTCCCAGTGGCACAGTGGTTAAGAATCTGCCTGGTAATGCAGGGGACACAGGTTCGAGCCCTGGTCCAGGAGGATCCCACCTGCTGTGGAGTAACTAAGCCCGTGCCCCACAACTACTGAGCCTGTGCTCTAGAGCCTGTGTGCCACAACTCCTGAGCCCACGCACCACAACTACTGAGGTCCTTGCACCTAGAGCCCGTGCTCCGCAACAGGAGAAGCCGCTGCAATGAGAAGCCTGCGCACCACAACAAAGAGTAGCCCCCACTCGCCACAACTAAAGAAAGCCCACACACAGCAACAAAGACACAATGCAGCCAAAAATAAATTAGTTAATTAATTAAAAAAATAATGCTGCTAATTTCATAAGCCCCTCCTAACCAAAAAAAAAAAAAAAAAACCACACTTTTAATTTGCATATTTTTGATTGCTAGCTTTCCTTACCTCTGCTTTTCTTATTGTTCTTAAATGTTATTATTCAATTCTGTGCCTACTTTATTTTGAAGACTTGTGTTGTGGTTGCAGGAATTTAATAAATCTCAGAGGTTTAAGGCAGAAAGCTTAAAAAAACAAAAAGAAACAGAAGGAGAATATATTTTGGGCAGCATGCTGCCATAATTAAGTTCTCTCATTCACAAAAGGTCTTTCCTCTCTGGCTGGGTTGTGAGTTCCATTCTAAAACTTCTGAGTGGCAGAGCCAAGGATAAAACTCCTCCTTACAGCAATTTCTGCTTGACCTTGAAACAACTGTTTAATAAGTGGATTATGGGACCACAGAAGGATTGCTTCTTCCAAAAACACCCCTTGCTAAACCAAAGTGCAATGATGGGGGGTGAGAGAGGCAATTAAATAGATTATTCTACATCCTCCTGTGGGGATAGCATATGTTGTTAAGCTACTTTGTGGACAAATATTTAATGATATGAAGCAATTATTATAGTCATATGAAATAACATATACAATAGTATCCTAATTTTATATACATGAGTCGGATAAGTGCTAAAATATTAACAGAGGTTTCTCTGAGCGGTGGGATTAGATGTGATCTTTTTGTTCTTATTCCTTTTTTCTGCATTTTCCAAATGTGATTCTGTCCCCAGGAAGGGAAAAAGTGTGATATTTCCCCGCCAGTCTGACTTGGGGCCTGACCCTTCCCGGGTAGAGTCACTCGCTCTGGGCATAATGATCAATGCAAAGCACAGAGCTCCCCGGGCGGGTGGCCCATGATTTAGCCCTGAAGGAGCAAGATGGGCAACGCTGCTGAAGCATCAGAAGGAAAACTGACATCTTCCTGGGGCTTAGAGAGGGGGTGGTGAGCGTAGGGGCAGGGGAGAGGAGGAGGGAGGAACTGTACCCTTCCTCGGCCCCTTCTTCCTTCTGCCACCACCTTAACACTCCCCAGGCCAAGCAGGAAGCAAGACCTGTATAATGACAGAGAAAAAGGAAATGCTGAATTGTGGTTTCCTGAGACACAAGGAATAGACTCTCCCCTTTCTGCATAGGCTTGTATTTAAATACCTGCACTTTGAGACTAGCAACTTGGATTTACTTCACTCTTCTTGGAATACGTGTGAAAAACACCAGAAACGCTCAAAAATGGGCATAATAGAAGGCACCTGTCAGGCTGCAGGTATTCTCCAAGGGAATGAAGACTAACCTGTTAGCAATGAAATACAGTAGTGTAAAGTGTGTGCATATAGACGTCCTGTGTGTATGAATGCATCAGAAGGGGCTTATGTGAGTTGACCTAGTGCCCCTGTAGTTATTTTGAATGGATCTACCCAAAGTTTCAACATTCATTCATTTATTCAATCAATCTTCACTTATTCATTCAATGAATACCTGGCTCAAATCCTATTCTACATCCCCCAACTATGCACCCTTAATCAAGTCACGAAATTTTTCCAAAAGTCTTTTTCTCTGTTATGCTGATAACCAGGGGCTTCCTGCAGGAACACACAGGATCTGGCACACAGTTGCTTCTCACAACGGGCAACTTCTGTTAATATTGTTCACTCAGGACCAGGCATGCCCCCAATTTCCTGATTGCTCACAGAGCCCCTCCCACCCACCTCTGGAGCCCTTGATACCATCCAAGCGTGCGTCTGCTGAAGTGAACTGTGCAGGAATCCATGTCTTCCAGATGCCGGAGCCCCCACTTACATGTATGAGTTCCAGTATCACCCAAGCTTCTCATCAGGGATGAAACCCAAGACGGTGATGGGGGACCATGGGGATGAGCTCTTCTCGGTCTTCGGGGCTCCATTTGTGAAAGGTGATGGCCCTTTGGTGACTACAGACTTGGAGTTAGGGGATCTGGGTTCAAGTCTTGGTTTGGTGGCCTTGGGCAAGTTCCTCCTTCTCTCCAGGTCTTAGTTTCCTGAATTCACCACAACAGGGTTGAAGGACAAAGGGTCCTAACCTTTCTCTTGCTCTAATGTGCATGGTGGAGAATGTGTATCCTTGCACCCTCATCCATGGTCACTCTAAGAATCCAGACCTGGGCATCAGTAAGACAGGAGGTGGGTCACCTGCAGGGCCCTGCTCAGGGCTAGAATGCCACCACTCACTTCGCACTCACAAGAGCGTATCAGAAGGTACGTGAGAGTAAGGTTAGAATTGCTCTTAACCTTGAATCAGGACTAATATGTGTCTGTCTATCCAACCATCTATCTATCTAAAACTCATATCTTTTAATATTTTAATACACTTAAGAGTATAATATTTTAAAGAAAACTTTTCACAGATGTCTTCAATGTCTTAACCCTCAGCAGTTACTGACAACTTGTGTGTGACACAACCCAGGGCTGTACATGACACCCAGTGCCTCTGGGCACTTTCTGGTTGGGTGACTCTTTGGGGACCTTGCAGCTTGGTTATTTTTCAGATTCTATGAAAATGTGTGTGGGTGTAGGAGATTGAAAAAAGACCCAAAGGAGAGTATCCTGGGAGGTGGGGTTACTGTAGCAGAAACCCTGGGGTATGGCCCTGTGACCCAGGCAGTTTATGGATTGACTACAGCCCTTCACTGAGCCTGACCTAGGTCAGTAACTGTCAAGCTTAAAGTGCACTTGAATTACCCAAGATCTTCTTAAAATGCGGTTTTGACTCAGTAGGTCTGGAGTAAGGGCTCCGTTTCTGAATTTCTAACAAGTTCTCAAGGGCTGCTGCTGCCGCTGAACCACACTTTGAGTAGCAGTGGCTTTGTCTCCTCCCCACAGATGGTGCCTCAGAAGAGGAGACCAATCTCAGCAAGATGGTGATGAAATTTTGGGCCAACTTTGCTCAGAACGGGTGAGCTGGTGGCACAGATGGAGCAGGGTTGGGAAGGGGCAGGGTGTATCTGCTGGGTGGGAGGAGCTTCAACGTGTGCTGGGCAAACTCCCTGCCCTGTGACCCCTGATGTGAGAGCTCCCTCAGTGGACAGGCTGCCCAGGAGATGGTCAGCCTCCTGTCTCTGGAGGTGTATGAGCCTTTGGCAGAGATGAAGCCAGGGGGTCCCTGACAATCTCTGAGGGTTGTTGGGGCCACACAGTAGCTTTGGGGAATTTCTATGTGAGTCTGTTCCCAGGAATCCCAACGGGGAGGGGCTTCCCCCTTGGCCAGTATATGACCAGAAAGAAGGGCACCTTCAGATTGGCGTCACCACCCAGGCAGCCGAGAAGCTGAAAGACAAGGAAGTGGCTTTCTGGAACGAGCTCCTGTCCAAGGAGGCGGCAAAGAAGCCACCCCAGTTAAAACATGCTGAGCTGTGAACGGGAGGCTCAGCTAGCCTTGGGGGCTTGTGGGACCCCAGACAGGGGTATTCTATAGAAGGTGTTTGTGGGCCAAAGAGGCATCTTATTGTGGAGGCTGGGGAATTATCTGATGGGAGTAGCAGAGGTCAGGGAGGGGGAGTTTCTGTTTCTGTGGCCTCAATTTTGGAAATAAATGTTCTTTTGGAGACCAAGTCAGTGTCTTTGTCTTGGGCTGCAATTAAGTCATCCTCATTAGCGAGAGAAGGATGAGAGAGGGCACCACTGGCAGGAAGGTGACTCGGGCAGCTCTGGCTTGGCCTCTGGACAGGAAGAGTCCAGTAGGCTGGGCCCTGGGAGGGGCTGAAGGGGACACTGCATCTGCTCCATGTCTCTGGGCCGTCAACAACTCCAGTAAGTGGATGTGAGGGAACCAGAGTGCAGTGTCCCTCTCCTCCATGTGGAGCTGCCTGTAGACATGGAGGGGGCACAGACCAAGGATGTACCTGGAGTGGGAAGGAGGGGGACTTGCCATGGTGACACTGTGGGACTGTTGTGTGGCTCTTACTGACTCTCCCACAGGTCTACAATTCTTTCTTCAACTTACATAGTATCCTCCCAGGCCCCTCCCTGAGGCCATCTCTTCCAGCAGTTCCTCTGAACCCTTTCTGCAGCCTGGACCACATCAGGTCCAAGCAGTGACCACCTTGAAGTGAGTCCCTGAAGTGTCACGTGAAAACTGACTCTTTCAGAATCCCTGGGGTGACTTCTGGCTCCTGGGATATACAAAGCTCTAAGGAATGCCACTCCCACCTTAACAGAAAGAAAAAAGTGGATTATCCTCAAAATCATGACTTTCTCTGACTCATTCAAAGAGGTTGCAAGGCAAACAATTACCCTGAAATCTCGGGGAAGACAGGCATTTTGAAGGAGAGATGGGAAGTGAACACTGGCTTACCGTCTGGCGACAGATGGAAGATGGAGTCACCATATGTGTGAGTACAATTACTCTAAAAATTCGAATCAAGGGCTAAAGGCCAAACATAGGTGAGTATGAGAGTATAAAATCGTCAGGAGCCACGAACCCACAGGAGAGTGCAGGGCCTCATTACAGGCCCTTCTCCATGGACCTCTATCAGGGACCTGTGAGAAATATTGGGAACAGGTAGTAAGACCAGAGGGTGCAGGCTTGAAGCCCTGCCCAGACACTTCTCCCCCTAAGAAACAAAATCCCTTAACCACTGGGAAAAGGCAGCAAACCCATTCCCCTTTGGGCCCTGGGGAAGACCTATTGAAGCTGAGGGAAAGGAAAATTTAAAAACCCTCTACTACTGGGAAAGGGACAGGAAACTAACCTGGGTCCCAATCATTAAAGGTCTTTTACTGCAGGGGAGGGGAGAATCACTGAGAAAACCCCGTGTCCATGACCAAGGGACTGTCTAAGATTGCGGCTGGACCAGAACACAAGAACCCGCCCCTGGATTCCACCACCAAGTTATCAAGCAGTAAGTACTGAGCAGCAGAAATCCACCACTGGGGGAGGAAGAACGTGTGGAGAGAGACTCCCTGAGGGGCAGGAGCACAGGGCAGGCCCAAAACTGAGGGCAAAACAGGAACACTGAGTGAAACCTTTCAGCAAGCCCTCCGCCTCAGCACAAGGTAGTACAAAAAGAATTTGAAGCAGGTGGTGCACTTAAGAGAACCATAGCAAAACCCAGGCTCTGCTCAACTCCTGACTAAATTGCCTCAAGTCCCCCAACACACAGTCACATGCACACACAAACACACACACACACAAGCCCCAGTCTAGTAGAAGAGGCATGTCCATTCCCAGTCATAAACACTATTTACTTCAGTTTCTTCCCCCCTGCACAGGGTGTTAAGCATTTCATCTAAAATTATAAACACACACAAAAAAAGGAGAGAGGAAGAAACACACTAAAAGGGCAAAGCAGTCAGTAGTACCAGATTCAGAGATAACCCAGGTGTTAGAACTACAAAAGTAGGAATCTAAATAACTCTATGAAAAACTTACAAGAGCAGATGGGTAATTTCTGGAGAGAGACAGAAGCTCTAAGAAAGAAGCAAATGGAAATATTAGAAATTAAAAAGAATAGTAAGATATGAAGAATACCTCCAACGGGAACAGATTTTTGGTTGCCAAGGGGGAGGGGCAGTGGGGGAGGGATGGATTGGGAGTTTGGGATTAACAGATGCAAACTATTATATATAGGATGGATAAACAACAAGGTCCTACTGTATAGCACAGGGAACTATATTCAATATACTGTGACAAACCATAATGGAAAGGAATATGAAAAAGAATATATATATGTATAACTGAGTCATTTTGCTGTACAGCAGAAATTAACATTGTAAATCAACTATACTTTAATAAAATTTTTTAAAATAAATAAATAAAAATAGGACTGTCCAAAAAAAAAAAAAAAAAGAATAACTCCAGTGGGTTCCTCAGTAGATTTGAGGCAGTTGAGGAGAGAATGAGTGAACTTTAAGAGAGGGCCATATAAATTACCCAAGTTAAATAAGAAGAAAAAGTAGTGGAGAAAAAGGAACAACAGTACAGAGAATCCAAGAGATGTGTGACAATATCTCATGTCCAATATATGTGTACCTGGAATCCCAGAAGGAGAAGAGAGGAAAAAAAATGGATAGAAAAGATATTTGAAAAAAAGATAGCTGAGAATTCTCCAAAATAATGAAAGACAAAGATCCAAGGAGATGAGACCGGCAGGCAGCGATGGGATCTATTTTCCAGTGTCCTCACACAGTTCAGTGCTGCAGCATCACTGAGCGATTCCTCCCTGGACGGGGGGGGGGGGGGGGGGTGGCCAGGCTACAGGGAGCCCAGTCTCACTTCATCAGAAGCAGGACTTTGTTATGTAATCCAGGGTGTCTCAAGCTCAGTACTGACATTTCGGGTCAGAAAATTCTTCGTTGTGGGAGCCGTCCTGTGCATTGCAGGGTGTTTAGCAGCATCCCTGGCCTCCACCTACCCTATGCCAGTAGCACTCCCCTAGTGTGACAACCAAAAATATTTTCAGATATTGCCAAACGTCCCCTGGGGTGCAAAATAATCCCCATTTGAGAACTGGTTCATTTATCTAGTAAGTCCCCCGGGGGAAGGGGTTGGGGGGCAGGGGATCGTAGGTACATTGAAAGCTGGATACGTTTTTTAAAAATCAGCAACATAATTTAGCTATGGTTACCCAGAATTCCAAGTACTCGCCCTCGCAATGCCATAGATCTCAGCTCTTTGGCTCATATCTGCAAGTCTGAGGACTACAGTTTAAAAAGGGATTGACTTTTAATGGATGTCTGCTGCCACCTGGTGATAACTTAGTTCATTGCACTCTGCGGGAAATCCCAATTTAGTCTTACTGGTCAACCAACCAGCGCATCAAAAAGTTAAGACAATCAGATTTGCTTTGCTCAGATCTTAGAAAGTAGTTCTAAGTTCACAGATGACAGGCCCTTGGGAAAACAATTCGGGGTTAGCATAAACTGCTATAAGCAGTGACCCCCCCTTTTTCCTAAAGCCTTAGTTTGAATTTTTAGGACATTGACTTTGTCCCCAATTTCCCTACTACCAAAAGTCCTATTTGCAATGCATTTATAAGTTATAGTCAGGCACAGTTAAATTCATTTTGTGAAGATTTTTTTGAGAATTTCATAGTACAATTGGAGATAATTAGACATATTTAGGATGCCATAAAATGGGAACATCTTGTATTAAAGCAGTATTTTCCAAATTTGTCTGACAGAAAAAACAAAGCGATACACTAAGCCCAAGACAGGGCCCTCCAGCGACTGTTAGCAGCAAGGAGGGCTGTGGACCTCAGTGTCAGGAAGCATCGGAGCTGTCGCTATGGTGACTTTGAATGCTGGCTGACCTTGAGGATGGTGAATAATCCCAAAACTTGGTTTCCAGGTTTGTGCCACCTCCCTGTCCCTCTGGGCCCAGATAAAATGTTTATTCAGAGCTCAGTCTTGGACAGAAGCCAAGTTCCACAACTGTTATTAATATGAATAATACTTAATAGCAATAACAACAATGTTTCAAGAGGCTTCAAGAGAATTCAAGTGAGTGCAGCTAGAACCTTGGTCTGTTCCTAACACAGCGGCCGGGCTAATCCTGGTAGAACATGTCATCTTCTGTTCCAAACCCTCCAATGGCTCACCACTTCTCTTGGAGTAGAAACCAAAGTACTTATGTTGGCTTACAAGGCCCTACATGACTCCCTCCCACCAGTTCCATTTGCCTAGTCCTGTACCTCAGGACTGTCAAAAATGTTCTGCCTCAGGGCCGTTGCACTTCTGGTCCCCTGTGCCTGGGATGCTTTGTCAGTGGCTCCCTCCATCATCTCCTTCAAGTCTCATCGTCCTCCCCTCAGAAACTTACCCCATCCCCCTTCCCAGCTTTATTTTTTTCCTGAGCACCTGTCATTTTCTAACTTCCCCCTAACAGAATGCACATTCCATGGGGCCAGGGACTTTACTAACGGAAAAATCCTTGCTTTCTGCAGATGTTAATTGGCAGGGTGTGTACATTAGAAAGTCAGACAAGCAAACTTGTGAATTAAAGTTCTATCTCTTTGGAAACAGGGACATTATTTGAAGGAAACCATTCATAAGCCACTATATATTTATCATGAAAGATGTCTTATAATTATAGTTTAAAATGCATAATTTTTTTTTACTTAGCCCATGAAGTAATATAATAATCCCCTTATTGGCTTTATAGGTTCAGATGAGATCTGACCTACATTCCCTCATTTCTTCTGCTTGTTACCTTAAGTGTTTATTCGGTCAAGGAAGAACCAAGAACAGTGAACGGCGGCTGTGAAGTAAATTGCTGTAGACTTTAGAATAACCACATTGGAGAAATTAACTGTGAGTGCTGTGGGGACTCTAACAAAACCATGAATTTAGTCACTGATGGGTCTGGGGTCTGAGGATCTGGGGTCAGTATCAGATATGGCATCTGAAGGCTGGGGTCAATCCTTGTCTTTGCCATTTACTGGGCATGTCACTGTGGGCCAATCCCAGTGTCAAGAACAGTGTCTGGCACATAGTAGGTGCTCAGTGGACTTGGCAATGCACCCTTGGAGGCACATGGGGGTGGGACGGGTAGTCAGAAGACCCTTGGAACTCAAAGGGTGTCCCAGGTGGGGAGGGAAAGGTGGACATGAAGGATCCTCTCCTCTTCTATTTTGAAGGACTCTGAACAATGTAAATTCCATCAACACTGATTGATGCCCATGGACCAGGGCTTGGAGTGAAGCCTGCAGGGAGGTCAGAGGCCAGCACGGAGGGCCCACCCTGGAGAAGTTCATGGCCAAGCCCACATATCCATCCAAAATGGGGCAATGTAGTCTGCACCACTATGGGGCTCAGAGAGCAGTGAGTGGGGAGCAAGCTGTTCTGGGGGAAGGGGCTGGGGACCAGGACATCCTGGTGGGTCTGGGAGAACGAACGGGAGATGACCAGGAGGAGAAGGTGGGGGCATCATCTTGGGGCAATAACGATACATTTGTTTCTTTTTGCTCCCTTCCTTCCTCCCCCGCCTTGATTTCTGAAGTCATATATTTTCTCTTGGTAGAAAATTTATAAATTATAGAAAAGAACTAAGAAAATCTCACCACCCAGAGATGGTCCTTGGTACCATTTTAGTATATATCCATGTAGACTATTTGGGGCATTATTAATTTTTAATTATGCATAATACACGAATATACTCTTCTTGTAAAAAGAATTAGAACATTACAGATAGGTCTCAAGTCCCCTTAGACAGCCAGCCCCACTCCTGGAGCTGGCTCCAGCCCTTGCCTTCCAGATGACGACGAATCAGGGTAATAAATATCATTCCAGACAGTTCTCTATGTATGTGGAGATGCAGAGACCTGGTTTTCTTTAAGTTAGTATATATTTTATATCACAAATTCAGCTTTGTGGTTGCATTTTTCTTCTTCACATTGAGTACTTATTCTAATATATGCTTACACAGGTACTTCTAGAAAACACATTATTTTGTGGGTTTTTTAATTTGTTTGAACTGTATTTCTCATACTGTTGTGATTTATTGACTTAGGGCAGAGGGGTTGAGAGCACGGGCTCTGGAACCTGATTACATGGGTTTGAATCTTGTCTCTACTGCTTCTTAGCTGTGTGACCTTGGGCAGGTTACTTAACTTCTCAGTGCTTTGATTGTCTCCTTTGTAAAAGGGAGATTTTAGAAGTTAGTATCTCCCTTCCTAAAAAAGTTGTCATTTTTGTCCTAAAATTTTTGTCCTAAAAAAGAGGACAAAATGAGGACAAAAAAGAGGACAAAATGAGATAACACATGTCACCTATTAAAAACAGTGCCTGCCATGTAAAGGGCTGCAACTAAATGTTAGGTCTGATAAATTTGTTGATATTTATAGGACCATCTCATCATCAAGTGGTGAAATAGCATAATGACTTAGAGCATGGGCTCTGCAGCCAGGATGACTGCTCCCTGGGTTCAAGCCCCAGGATCACCATTGGCCCAATGAACTTTGGGCAAGTTTCTTAATTTTTCTATTCTTTATCTATAAAATGGCTTGACGATAATACCTTCTTTGCAGGGTGAGAATTACATTAATGTGCCTAAGTATTTAGAAGGGTACCTGCACTTAAGTGTTCTGATAATTTTCTTTTTGTCTGCTGCCAAATATTTCAAAGAATGATTATAGTACCATTTTTTTATTAATTAATTTTTATTGGAGTATAGTTCCTTTACAATGTTGTGTTAGCTTCTACTGCACAGCAAAATGAATCAGCCATACATATACATATATTCCCTCCATTTAGGACACAACAGTGCATTAAGTAGAGTTCCCTGTGTTATACGGTATGTTCCCATCAGTTGTCTACTTTATACGTAGTATCAATAGTGTATATATGTCAGTCCTAATCTCCCAATTCCTCCCACCTGACCCCTTTCCCCCTTGGTGTCCATACATTTGTCCTCTACATCTGTGTCTCTATTTCTGCTTGGCAGTTAAGGTCATCTATACCATTTTTCTAGATCCCACATATATGTGATAATATACAATATTTGTTTTTCTCTTTCTGACTTACTTCACTCTGTATGACAGCCTCTAGATCCATCCACATCTCTACAAATGACCTGATTTCTTTCCTTTTTATGGTTGAGTAATATTCCATTGTATATATGTACCACATCTTCTTTATCCATTCCTCTGTTGATGGATATGTAGGTTGCTTCCATGAGCTGGCTATTGTAAATAGTGCTGCTGTGAACATTGGGGTGCATGTGTCTTTTAGAATTACGGTTTTTCTCTGGGTATATGCCCAGTAGTGGGATTGCTGTGTCATATGGTAGTTCTATTTTTAGGTTGTTTTCTTTTTTAACATCTTTATTGGAGTATAATTGCTTTACAATGGTGTGGTAGTTTCTGCTTTACAACAAAGTGAATCAGTTATACATATACATATGTCCCCATATCTCCTCCCTCTTGCATCTCCCTCCCACCCTCCCCATCCCACCCCTCCAGGCGGTCACAAAGCACCAAGCTGATCTCCCTGTGCTATGCGGCTGCTTCCCACTAGCTATCTACCTTACATTTGGTAGTGTATATATGTCCATGCCACTCTCTCACTTTGTCACAGCTTACCCTTCTCCCTCCCCATATCCTCAAGTCCATTCTCTAGCAGGTCTGCGTCCTTATTCCCGTCTTACCCCTAGGTTCTTCATGACCTTTTTTTTTTTTTCTTAGATTCCATATATATGTGTTAGCATACGGTATTTGTTTTTCTCTTTCTGACTTACTTCGCTCTGTATGACAGACTCTAGGTCCATCCACCTCACTACAAATAACTCAATTTTGGCTTTTTTTATGGCTGAGTAATATTCCATTGTATATATGTGCCACATCTTCTTTATCCATTCATCTGTTGATGGACACTTAGGTTGCTTCCATGTCCTGGCTATTGTAAATAGAGCTGCAATGAACATTTTGGTACATGACTCTTTTTGAATTATGGTTTTTCTCTGGGTATATGCCCAGTAGTGGGATTGCTGTGTCATATGGTAGTCCTATTTTTAGTGTTTTAAGGAACCTCCGTACTGTTCTCCATAGTGGCTGTATCAATTTACATTCCCACCAACAGTGCAAGAGGGTTCCCTTTTCTCCACACCCTCTCCAGCATTTGTTGTTTGTAGATTCTCTGATGATGCCCATTCTCACTGGTGTGAGGTGATACCTCATTGTAGTTTTGATTTGCATTTCTCTAATAATTAGTGATGTTGAGCAGCTTTTCATGTGCTTCTTGGCCATCTGTATGTCTTCTTTGGAGAAATGTCTATTTAGGTCTTCTGCCCAATTTTTGATTGGGTTGTTTGCTTTTATGGTGTTGAACTGCATGAGCTGCTTGTATATTTTGGACATTAATCCTTTGTCAGTTGCTTTGTTTGCAAATATAGTACCATTTTAAAAGCCATTTTTCTATTAATAGACACTTAGGCTGTTTACCCATTTCCTTTCTCATGTGTGTTTCTCTACCCAGAAGTGGAATTGCTGGGTCATTGGGTATGTACATTTCAATTTCTTTTTTAAATATAATTCTCTTAATTATCAATGTCTTAATATTTCAAAATGTATGTATAGATTTATTGTTTTAAATAGTTGGATTAGCAGTTGTAGCCAGTTTTTTTTTCACTTAACTACATAGTGAATAATTTCCAAGTACAACAGCATTTTCTTTATCCACCTTTTTATAAGCGTTTTATTATGGAAAATTTCAAACATACATAAAAGTAGAAAGTATAGTAAAATGAAATGTACCCATCCCCCAGCTTCAACAAATGTCAGCATTTTGCCAGACTCTGTATGACACTGCTAACGATGGCCTAATATGCATTGTAAGTGTGTGCTGTAATTTATCAAGCCTAGTCTCTATTGTTGGACAATTAAGACTATTTTTTCACCATGATAATGGGATTTTAGTATCTTGAATTTAGTGCTGGAAGTAGAGGGGTTTCTTGTCATCCTGTTTTAGGCATTGCCCTGCTCTTTGCTCAGTCCAGCACTGACCCTCTTCTGCCCACAGGCTTCTCTGATTAAGAGCTGGAGACAAGAATTCTGTGCCCATGACTTTTTGAAGGCGAGAGGGAAACAGAACAGGGAAGGAGGGGGCCCAGCACTGATGTGTTGTCAGGGACTCTCTATCCTTGACCTCTCCCCCTGGGGTGCTCTGGGGCAAAGCTCATACCACTGAATTGTCCTGCTATGAGCAAGGAGATGGACTTTTTTCCCTCACATCTGCCCAGGGGTGGGGTGCAATGTGCCAGGCATCTTAGGGGGAGGCAGAGGCCCCAGGGTCAGGTGGAGGATGGTGACAGCCTGTAGGGGCGTCTGGAACACCCACACGCCCACATCCTGCATCGTGAGACCCTGGCTCACACCTACTGATGAGCGAGGTTTTATAAGAAGCATGTGTGAGGTTAAAGCAAATCTAACCCCCAATACCTCAGAAGGTGATTGTATTTGGAGATAGTCTTCAAAGAGATAATTCAGTTAACATGAAGTCATGAAGGTGGGCCCTCATGCAATATGACCGGTGTCCTTATAAGACAAGATTAGGACACAGACATGCACAGAGGAGAAGACAGCCATCTACAAACGAAGGAGAAAGGAGTCAGAAAAAAATCAACCCTGCCGACACCTTGATTTTGGACTTGTGGCCTCCAGAACCGTGAGAAAATAAATGTCTGTTGTTTACGCCAGAAAGAAAAAATCTCCAGAGCTCTTGGATTAAACTGGAAGACTTGGGGTTGGAGAGGCAGGGGGCAGGAAATGTATGTGGAGATGCAGAGACCTGGTTTTCTTTAAGTTAGTATATAATCTAAACTGCTGCTAAACTCTCCTCTTTTCATATCTGGCTGCAAAGCCCACAGACGCCCAAGCTCAGGCTGCAGCTAGATAAGGAACGAGGTGAAAGACTGGGCCACGCGATGGCACAAATGGAATTTAAGAAAGGAACGAAAAAAGTATCAGCCAATAAATGGAGCAGGAGGCAGCGGGGGACATGGGGGGACAAAGTGGGAGGCAGATAATCCTAAGATTTGGCAGACGTGCAGGCTTTTGGAAAAGCTGGCGGGGGGCAAAGGAGTACTGAGGAGGGGGTGGTTAGATCCTGGGATGGAGCTACTGACTGTCAGGAAGGAAGGGTGCACGCAGACAGGAGGGCAGTGTGGGACTCTCCTGGCTGCCTCAGAAAGTTCAGGTTCAGTATGCAGGTGAGGGTGGGCTTTTAGGGAGTTAAATATCCTCATCCTTAGAAGACCGAGGCCTGACCTTCTGAAGGTCACTGGCCTGCTGTCCATCCTGCTCCAGGAGACCCAGGAGGCAGGGGAGAGAAGATGTTGCAGTGCTCACCCCCGGGGCTGCATCACACCCACACACATTTCACTTGACTGGAATGTGAATGATCAAAATCTTTAAAACTCTGGGTCTCCAGGGACCAGTGCTCCTGCATGGCCCCGATGCGACCATCTCAGTAATGGCTGCCCCCTTTAAAGTGGTCGTGCCACCATCCCCACCACTCCCTAATGTGTCAACCTGCCCCTTTCACTCATTTGCAAGACCTGCCTGGCCCTACAGCGGCTTGTGGCTTCCCACTCACCAAGGCTTTGAGGAGTCCAACCTCAGTTATATTTTTCTTTTCCTCAGTCATTTTTTGAGGCTCCATATTTCTACCTATGACTACAGCAATTTATCTGATGCCCAGGAAAGCAATGATACAGAGGTGGGGTGGGGGTGGGGGTCAGTGGAAGGGGGAGATCAGCACGGAGGGTCAGGATGTGAGCCCTGGAACCAGGCTATCTGGATTCAAATCCTGACTCCCCTGATGTCTCAGTTTTCTCATCTATAATATGGGGAAAACAAAATGAATAGATGGATATAAAGCTCTTAGCACTTGTAAAGCGCTCAGTATATCTTAACTATTACTGAGATTCCTAGTGAAACGGAGTCTCCCTAAAACTGAGTTCCTCTGCCGAGTTTATGATTAACCTCTCTATTATTTATTTATTTAAAACGTTATTCCCCTTCTTGTTCCACACCTGTTCCTCCTCAGGATTGAGGAGTAATTTTTCCTCCTCAATTGAGGAAACTGTAACCAAGCAGGACTCTGTGGGGCCTTCCTGGGACAGAACCCCCATGTCCTCTACCTGCCTCCTGTTTGTAGAAAAACTTTAGCCTCCTTGGCCTCCCCCGAGCTCCAAAGAATAAATTTTTTTTTTTTTTTTCGGTACGCGGGCCTCTCACTGTTGTGGCCTCTCCAGTTGTGGAGCACAGGCTCCGGACGCGCAGGCTCAGCGGCCATGGCTCACGGGCCCAGCTGCTCCGCGGCATGTGGGATCTTCCCGGACCGGGGCACGAACCCACGTCCCCCGCATTGGTAGGCGGACTCCCAACCACTGCGCCACCAGGGAAGCCCCAAAGAATAAATTTAATCAGAGAAGTGAGAAAATGCAGAAACAAAGCAAGCAAGACAAAATAATAGCTTAGCCATTAAGGTCAAGGACCTTCAATTCCTCTTCAAGGGCTATAGATAATCTTCTGAGCCAAATCCTTTGAGCTGTTTTGTAGATACTGAAACCCCCACCAGGTGGGAATAGTTAACTGCGTGCTGCCCACAAGCACGTAGACCCCAGACCAGCTGGAACCAGAAGATTGATGATGTTGACTCCTGATTACCTCACCACCAACCAATCAGAAGAATGTCCATGAGCTGATCACACACCCCACAACTCCCTCTCCCTCACCCTGTCTTTAAACACCTTTCCCTGAAAGCCATGGGGAGTTTGGGTCTTTTAAGCATTTGCTGCCCTGGACTCCTTGCTTGACCCTGAAATAAACGCTGCACTTTCCTTCACCACAGCCTGGTGTCAGTAGATGGGCTTTACTGCGTGCAGGTGAGCAGACCCAAGTTTGGTTTGGTAACACTAGCCCTGGGTTGTGCTTCCACTGGCCATCAGCTACAAAGATATTCTCCCAGCCACCCTCACCCCTGACCACAGGCGTCTGTGATGGGGCCCTGCCTGCTCCCCTAGAGCCCCTGCAGTAGGCACCAACGTCCCAAGCATTCTTGCACCTACCCACCCGAGGGCCCCCCCCTCCGGCAGGGCACTGTGTGCAGTGGACCCAGGCCCCTCTTCCCACCTCCACCCCACACCTTATGGTCCTCTGGAACTCAGGGAGCCAATCCCTTCCAAGCCACACAGCCTTCATGCCTCTCTCTCCAGTTCCAGAACTCCCATCTATCCTGTCCACCGGCGTCAGGACACCCTGAGGAAGGGGGGTGATAAAAATGCCAATTCCTAAGCTAAAAAGTATCAATTTCCTAGATCCCATGAATCAAAATCTCTGAGACTAGGGCTGGCTATTCATAAACACACTCAGTTTTTGAGATTAAATTACATTTACATTCAGTAAAATGAGCAAAACCTCAACTGCAGAGTTTGATGAGTTTTGACAGATGTACAACCCCATGTAACCCACACCCCAGTCAAGACACAGAACATGTACATCACCCTAGCAGTTCCCGGCCCCCCCAAGTCCGTACCTCTCACCCACCCACAACCACTGTTTGACTTCTATCCCATGTTGGTTTCATCTATTCATGAACTTCGTTTAAATGGAGTCCTATAGTAAATATCAATACTTTGTTCTGGCTTCTTTTACTCAGCCCACTGTTTCTGAAATTCATTCGTATTGTTGTGTATATCAATAGTTTATTCCTTCACATCTCTGACTAGTATTCCATTGTATATGCATGCCCCACAGTTGGGTTATCCATTCTTCTTGGATGGACATTCAGGTTGTTCCCAGTTTGGGGCTGCTATGGGCATTCTTACATAAGTCTTTTTGTGGACAATATGCTTTCATTTCTCTTGGGTAGATACCTAGCAGTGGAATTGCTGGGTCTTTATTAGAATCTGCCAAACTTTTCTAAAATGGTTGTAGCCTTTAAGATTCCATCCAGCAGAATACGAGAGTTCCAGTTGCTTCACATTTCTGTCAACACTTGGTATTATCAGGCTTCTAAACTGTAGTCATTCTAGTGGGTATGAAGAAGTGGATCATTGTGGTTTAAATTTAGATTTCCCTGATGACTAAGGATATTGACTATTTTTCATGTTTATTGGTATTTTTATATGCTCTTTCATGAAGTGCCTATTGAAGTCTTTTGACCATTTAGAAACATTGGATTATCTTTTTAATTATTATTCATAATTATTAATTTTCAGAAGTTCTTTTATATATTCTTGTAGTGTAAGCCCTGACGATTTTTTCTTTTTTGTAACACAGTGCCTGACAAACTTTGATCGCTGAGGCATCCATTTCAAAGAGGCATCCTCGGCTTCCCTGGTGGTGCAGTGGTTAAGAAGCCGCCTGTCAATGCAGGGGACACGGGTTCAAGCCCTGGTCCAGGAAGATCCCACATGCCGCGGATCAGCTAAGCCCGTGCACCACAACTACTGAGCCTGCGCTCTAGAGCCTGCAAGCTACAACTACTGACCCATGTGCCACAACTACTGAAGCCCGCACGCCTAGAGCCCGCACTCCGCAAACAAGAGAAGCCAACTCAGTGAGAAGCCCGCACACCGCAATGAAGAGTAGCCCCCGCTCACCGCAACCAGATAAAAGCCCGTGCGCAGCAACGAAGACCCAACACAGCCAAAAAAAATAAATAAATAAAATAAAATAAATAAATTTAAAAAAAGAGGCAACCTCTTCAAAGGCAACTATTTAGAGTAAACACACTGCCAGCCCCATGGCAAGATAAACAGCCAGGCTGCCTCCCCCCACCAAGGTGCCTTTATATTTAGAGATCTTGGTTGATTTCAACAACTGACCTTTGGGTTACTTGTTTTTTTTCTCTTCTTGTGCTTTAAAATTCCCGCCTGCATATTTTAAATTCACCAATAAAGAGTGAGTTCAAGAAAACCTAGACCCCCCAACCTCCAAGCCCAGTAAAAGCAGAACCCCAGGCCCATGTATGCTCTCTCTCTCTCTAACCTTGATTTTAGATGTGCTATGTAATTTCTGTGTGGCCCCAGATGTGCTGTGTAATTTCTAGATCTTGTAAGTAAAAAAACCCTCTTTTTTCCAAAGTTTTCTGACGCTTATAGCTGAAGGGTGTCTTCAATCATAATAAGAACCATAAGGGCTTGTCCATCCACAACACTGGTTATTGATAGTCTGAGACCAGTGCACAATTCTGGACATATGTCCTTTGTCCTAAATAACTATTAGGAAAATTTCCTTTCAGTCTATGGCTTGCCTTTTCATTTTCTTATGGTATCTTTTGATGATCAGAAATTTTAATTTTTGATGAAAACCAGTTTGTTTTGTCCTTTTTGATCAGTGCTAGTTTTCTGCCCGAGAATCTTTGCCTACTGACTATAGTTTTAGCAAGTTTCTCAGGTGATTCTGTTTTGCACTAAAATTTGAGGTCCACTGGTCTCAGATAATGGTATACTGTTGGGTGTTTTCCCCTGCTGGCACCCTTCCTCCTAATACATGCATGCATGTACACACACACACACACACCTGACACCTGGACAAGGAATCTGGAACTTAAGAACCCAAGATATGATGGGTCAGAGACAATGGGTTTGCCTCCAATATCCACCCTCTTCCTCTTAGTAATAAGAACCCAGCAATTATCCGGGACATGGACATCCAGCTAAGACATTTCCCAGCCTACTTTGCAGCCAGTGATGGCCAGGTAACAAAATTTTGTCCAATGACTGTAAGTGGAAGTGGATATAAAACTGTAGGAATATATCTTTAAAGGGAATGAGGAGCTGCTTCAGGTCCCTGACTTCCTTTCTGCTAGCTGGAACCTGGGCATAACAGCTGGATCTTAAGCAACCACCTTGAACAGTGAGGCAGGATGCTAAGGATGGTGGAGCAACAGTGTAGAAGGAGCCTGGGTCCTTGATGACTCAGGAACCACTACCTTGTCTGGATGGGCTCCCTTCAGACTTCTCTTACGTGACAGAGAAATAATGTCTTAGCTTGTTCAGGCCATTAGGTGTTGGTGGTGTTATCGTTATTGGCTTTTGTTTGTTTTATGCAGCTGAATTGAATACAAACTTCTACACTTCGCTGTTTTCCTTTGAGGGAGAAGGAACAAATCATCTTTTCATCCTTTGTTAGTGGATGCTGACAAATTTAAAAAAAAAAAGCAAAGCAAAACAACAACAAAAAAACAGACACGAATTAATTTCTCAGGAACTCACCCTATCACATCTTGTTTGGAAAGTAGTTGAGGAATCTGGAACATTTCTATGGCCTCTGATGTTTTCAAAGCACTTCCATGCACATCTTTCTATGGAGTCTCATCGCATCCTGCCAGGTGGGTTGGACTTAGACAAACATTATTGACTGCGCTGACACATGATGGGGCTCAGATTCAGAAGGCAAGTGATTTGCCCACCCCCCTCCATGACCCAAACAGGCCACAGGCAGCATTGGGATCCCCTGACTTTTTGCCCAGGGCACTGTGGGAATGTCTGAGAACCATGATGGTACAGGGAGGCCAGGACATGAAGCATCTCAGAGGGCAGGGTGAAATCCTGTTCCCCCAGTGACAGTGGGGTATGCCAGGGCTAGGGCTCGGGTGAGGCAAGGGGGTGCCCACTTCAGGTGCCACAGGCATGACGCTCCATCCCTCTCTTGCCTCCTCTGAGTCCCTGCTGTGGGATGTGCAGCTCAATTCTTTCTCTCTAAACAGCAGCCCCTTGTTCCTCTACAAAGAGAATGGTACAGTGGCAAGACTCTGGGCTGTGGCATTAGACCAACCTGGGTTCAAATCCTTTTCTGGTTCCTTAGCTACATGACCTTAGACAATTTCCTCTGCTCAGCTTCCTGTCTGCTCTAAAACACAAGGATACTTTGAAAGAGTTGTTGGAAGGATTAAATTAAACAGCATAGCTCAAGTGTCTGTCATATGAGTTCCTTTCCCCTAAACTTCCCCTTATGATAATTGGGTTCCCTGGCTTCATAGTCCCAGAGAATCGAGAAACTGTTAATTCATTATAATGATAATTGATATCATTATCAATTACACACCTTCTGGGTATAAAGTATGGTGCTAAGATTATTCATCAGGTAGAGATAAAGCAACCCTGATCCAGCTATCAAGTAAGGAGTTTTCTGGTTGTCAAACGCCCATTCCTGGCTTGCTGAATGGAAGACAGAGAACAAAGAGCCCTCTTTGCCAACAGATCCTGATAGATCTTTGTGGGTAAAATGAAACAAAGTGCTGAGTCCTGCCCAGTCAAATCCACAACACAGAAGTTATCCCGCTTCTTCTCAGGTCATTGTATTTCTTTCATTCACTTGACACATTTATTATGTACTTATTCTGTACAAAGCCTTGCATTGAAATGAACATATTTTAATTTTACTTGCAGGAATTAATTTCAGAAAAAAACAAACAGAAACGTTGATCCTTACCAGGATAGATTTTTACAAAAACATCATAGAAATTGATGGATGATTTTAAAAACTGAGATCATAATGGATAAAAACTCTCCCTTCAAATCTTCCAGTTTAAACTGAACCGTGAAACTGAAGAGCAGCCTTCTCATCATTTAAAATCAAATGTATTACAAAAGTAAATTCTGTGAAGACACTTACAGATTAAAAAGGTAAACAAACATATTTTCCATTAAAATTACATTATCAGCCAGATGGATAAAGAAAGTTTTGTTCTTCCCTAAATGCCCTCTTCCCTGACTTTTTGAGGACTAATTTTTATTTTCTGCTCTAAAAAATCTAAGACAGACTTCAGTCAGGGGCTGTAGCCTGGTGAGTGTGTGTGAAATGGTTTTCATAAGGGTGAACTCTAGCATTGCTTCACTGAAGTCTAAGTGTTCAGCACTCTTCTGTCTCAAGGCAGGATAAGGTCTGGCCACGTCGCTGCTTCAGGAAATGCTTCCAGTGCCCAAGAATGTTACAGAACCACAGACCACCAAGATAGGGCCACAGGTAGGAGCTGGCTCTGCCTCACTATGCCACAGATGCCACTGTTAGCCCTAGTTTGGACCAAATGCTGAGGATGCCCGTTCTATTTGAGAAATTCAGACTCTGTGAGTTCCAGCAGAGTTGTGAGTGCTGGAGCCTCCATTCTGAGAGTCCGGGCTCTGGGGGGGTCAGGCTGGTCCTTTTTCAACTAACATTCACTGAGCGCCCCCTGGTGGACATAAAGAGGAACATGTCATGCCGCTGCCCTCGGTGAACGTTATGGACAGTTGCTATGTCCTGTGATGCGTAGCATGGGGTGAGGGCAGAGGGTAGCTTTGTTCTGGTGAGTCGGAGAAACCTCTACTCAATTGTAGAGCATTGTGGCAACAGGCCCTACCAGAAATAAAAACAGTTAACCTTTACTGAGCACTTACTCTATGTAAGACTCTGCTCTAAGCCCTTAACATGTATTAACGAATTTAATCCTTAGAACAACCCTTCACGGTAGATTGTTATTATCCCTATGAGAATAGTCACAATGTGAAAAAGGTAATTCCCCCCAAAGTTAACCTGCACGTTCTTGGGTATAGTTACCAAAGAAGGGAGAAGGTGTGGTGGAAAGCCCCAATGCCACCCAATATCCACTATTGTCCACCGTGCTCGTTTGCTGATGTTAATTTACTCCTGGGTTTTCAAAGAAGGATTAAGTCTTCTGATGTCTAGGAGTGGTAATAGCTAGAAGTCTGTTTCTGTTTTCTAGTTCATTCTTGGGGACAATTTTCTTTTGTCATTTAAGGCTTTTTTTCTCCTGAACCTCCATCTGCAAATGCACTTAATAATCAACCACAACAGAGCCCCTGACAGATGGGCCTCAGAGCAGATGGCTCCATTGAAAGGCAGCAATTGAAAATGGAGGGTAATTTGAACCAATCAAGAAGATGGGGTCTCTAGGAGGCAAAGTCTCTACAGAAACTGTAACCATATCCCCCAAGTTCCTTTGGTGCATTTTTCACCCGCAGATGAGCTTTCCTGGGGGTGGATCCAACCTTTTTTTTTTTTGACATCTGGAACGTTGAAAAGGAAGAGAGAGAAGCCCTGGGGTCTTGTCAATCAAATTCACTTTTCTTTTGGCAAATTCAGCATCAGTGACAAATTGCGCAGTTTGATATAAACAAAGTTGATAGATGTCGGCAAAGCTGTTTTGAAACAGCAGCAACGAAGAGATGTGTAGGATTTTCTTTTTCACTCAACAGTTTGTTTAATAACAAATAAAACAACCAGGTGTTTAAAAAATGCTACCACCTTCACAATGTCATCGGAGTGTTAGCTGGTGATTAATGAGAATGTGGGATTTATTCCCTTCCCAATTCAGAAACTTGGCAGGAAAGTCCATTTCATAGTCCAGTGGATAGCTCTTATAGTTCACAAAGTCTTCTAAGTTCACCTCTGAGTCTTTTGTGGACTAGAAAACACTGGCCGTGATATCAGAAGACTTGAGTGTAGGCTCTGGTCTGCCACTACCTCCCTCTGTAACCTTGGATAAATCATTTAATTCTCCCAGAGTTTAGGTTCCCACAGGATGCACAATGATAATCAGCCCTGCCCTGCCCTGCCCTGCCCTGGATTGTTGCAAGGTTCAAGGCCGATATTAGATGTGAATCACATTTTCTGTAATTTGAAAATTATTAATCTTTTCGTTGAGAGATCATTTCATCTGGTAAAGTGCACAAATCTTAAATGTACAGCTCAATAAATTTTTACATATGTGTACACCTGTATTGCCACTCAGATCAAGATAGGACATTCTGGGGCTTCCCTGGTGGCGCAGTGGTTGAGAGTCCGCCTGCCGATGCAGGGGACACGGGTTCGTGCCCCGGTCCGGGAAGATCCCACATGCCGCGGAGCGGCTGGGCCCGTGAGCTATGGCCGCTGAGCCTGCGCGTCCGGAGCCTGTGCTCCGCAATGGGAAAGGCCACAACAGTGAGAGGCCCGCGTACCGCAAAAAAAGTTCTCTGTGCCTTTGCCAGTCAGTACTTCCAAGGAACAATTACTGTCACCTCTGTCACCATAGATTAGCTTTACCTGTTCTTGAACTTAATACAAGTAGAATGGCATAGTATGTATTCTTTTATAACTGGCTTTTAGCTGGCAATGGTTTCTGAGATCCATTTATATCAATTCAGGAATCGTAGTTTCTTCCCTTCTTTTGCTGAATAGTTTCCCATTCTACAGCCATACCCCAGGTGTGTCATTCACTGAGGGACACATGGCTGGTTTCCAGTTTGGGGTTATCATGAATAAAGCCACTCTGAGCATTTTTGTAAAAGTGTTTTTGTGTAAATGTTTCCATTTTTCTTGGGTGAATACCTAGGAGTAGCATACCTGGGTCATAGGGTAGGTGTGTGTTTAACTTTTTTTAGAAATTGTTAGTTTTACAAAGTGGTTGTATAGTTTATATTCCCTCTAACAATGTATGAGAACTCTGGTTGCTTTACATCTTCCCCGTGCTTGTCACCTTTAAACTATGGTGCCTTTTACAGGGATGGGGGTGTTATTACTATGAGAGAAGAGATAAGTGTAGGAATTAAGATGGAATATAGAGTCTGGAGTCATGTTTGAATCATTGTTCTGTGCTGGGCTCACCATATGGCCTTGAGTAAGCCACTTAACTCTAGCCTCATTTTCTGCATCTTAAATGAGGCTGTCAATAGCATCTCTCTCAAAGGGTTGCTGTGAGGATTAACTGAGAAAAGTCTTGCAGAGACCCTTAGCACAGTTATTGCATACAGCTCAGTTAATGATTGCTGTGGTCTTAAGTTCCTTTGTTTACTCTTTAACAGATCCCAGTTGTAGAGAACATCTTTCAATGTCCTGCGTCTCTCAGGAGCTCTGACAGAGCCCAAGGATTATGAGCCATCTTATAGGGTAAGAGCTCTCTATCCTGTCTGATCAGCAACATCTTTACTGCCCCCAAGATGGAGTTCACACCGAGGATGAGACAGCAGAGAGATGGAAAGTCCCTGGAGACTGTGAGCTGCTGAATCAACCAATCTACTGCCAAACTTCCAATTAGATTAATAACACATTTCCTTATTGTTCAGGCCAAATTCAATTGGTTATTTGGAGCTCAAACATCTTGACTGATACACCAAATGATCTCAACGTTCCTCCGCTGAGCCTGGACCTGCTCTCAGCATCCTTAGCACAGGATTTCTGGATAGACCCAACCAACTGTGAACACACAGGAGCTAGTGTTCTAGTCAAAGCGTGTTTGCCATGTCTGACAATGTCAAGTCACCTTTTGTGCAGCTGAAATTAAATTCATCTGAAGAGCAAAGTAAGAAGCTTCCCTTTTAAGCTTTTAATGACTTTTAAAGAATACTGCTAATCACTCAGCCACAGATCACAAAGCATTATGCAATTTGCTGCCACCCACTAAGAACCCATCTTTGGCAGCAGCAGCTTAAGATAGGGGGCAATTGTGGAGCTGAATTCTGTCATTTAAGAAATATTTCCAGCTTTCTTTCCATGAACCGCATGCTAGGGATTGTGGGGGAATACCAAAGAAGTAAAACAAGGTTCTAAACTGCAAATAGTTGAGGGAAGGGAAAGTGATATGAATTCTGGGTAGCAAAAATATCAAATATTCTACAGTGGAGAGAATATTTTACTTTTTTTTTTTTACTTTTATTATAGTATAATGGATAATATATGTGCGGTAAAGTACACAAATCTTAAATGTTCAGCTCAATGAATTTTTAAAAGTGAATATATCCATCCACTCAGCACCCAGATTGAGAAACAGAATATTAACAGACCTCAGAAGATCGTCTCATTACTCTTCCTAGTCAACAATCCTTCCTCCCTTCAAAATAACTACTGATCTGACAATGTGTCACCATAGATTAGTTTTGTCTCATTTGAACTTTATATAAATGGAGTCATACTTTTGGGTCTGGCTTCTTTCGCTTACTATGATGGCTGTGAAATTCATTCATGTTGCCTTATGTGGTCGTAGTTCATTCTTTTATTTACTGCAGTATTTTCTTCTGTGACCACACCATAATTTATATATCCATTATTCTTTTAATGGACATTTGGGTAGTTTCCACTTCTGGGCTAGTACAAATAATGCTGCTATGAACATTGATGTGCATGGCCTTGGTGAAAATATGTATACATTTATGCAAAAGATAGATAAAACGTACATACATACATAGAACTGTTGAATCACAGAGTATGTGTATATTTAACTTTAATATATTTTGCCAGTTTTCCAAAGTGTGTGTTCCTATTTACAATTCCTCTGCAGTATATGATGGTCTCAGTTGCTCCACAACCTTAAAAACTTTTTTTTATATTTTGGTAATATAGACATAACCTAAAATTAACCATCTTAATTTTCAAGTGTATAGTTCAGTGGTGCTAAATACTTTCATAGTGTGCAATCATCATTACCATCCATCTCCATAACACTTTCACCTTGTAAAACTGAAATTCTGTACCCATTAAAAAATAACTCCATTCCCACCCCCACTCCCCAGCTCCTGGCAACTACCATTCTACTTTATGTCTCTATGATTGTGGCTACTCTAAGTGAAATCATACAGTATTTGTCTTTTTGTTACTGGCTTATTTCATTTAGTAAATGTCCTCAAGGTTCATCCATGTTGTAGTATATGTCATAATTTCCTTCCTTTTTAAAATTTTTTAAATTTTTAATTAATTAATTTATTTTTCTTATTAGTCATCCACTTTATACACATCAGTGTATACAATGTCAATCCCAATCTCCCAGTTCATCCCACCACCACCATCAACCCCCGCCACTTTCCCCACTTGGTGTCCATACGTTTTTTCTCTACTTCATTGTCTCAATTTCTGCTCTGCAAACCGGTTCATCTCTACCATTTTCTAGGTTCCACATATATGCGTTAATATACAATATTTGTTTTTCTCTTTCTGACTTACTTCACTCTGTATAACAGTCTCTAGATGCATCCACGTCTCTACAAATGACCCAATTTCGTTCCCTTTTATGGCTGAGTAATATTCCATTGTATATATGTACCACACCTTCTTTATCCATTCGTCTGTCGATGGACATTTAGGTTGCTTCCATGACGTGGCTATTGTAAATAGTGCTACAATGAACATTGGGGTGCATGTGTCTTTTTGAATTATGGTTTACTCTGGGTATATGCCCAGTAGTGGGATTGCTGGGTCATAGGGTAATTCTATTTTTAGTTTTTGAAGGAACCTCCATACTGTTCTCCATAGTGGCTGTATCAATTTACATTCCCACCAACAGTGCAAGAGGGTTCCCTTTTCTCCACACCCTCTCCAGCATTTGTTGTTTGTAGATTTTCTGATGATGCCCATTCTAACTGGTGTGAGGTGATACCTCATTGTAGTTTTGATTTGCATTTCTCTAATAATTAGTGATGTTGAGCAGCTTTTCATGTGCCTCTTGCCCACCTGCATGTCTTCTTTGGAGAAATGTCTGTTTAGGTCTTCTGCCCATTTTTTGATTGGGTTGTTTGTTTTTATAATATTGAGCTACCTGAGCTGTTTATATATTTTGGAGATTAATCCTTTGTCAGATACTTCATCATTAGTGTATAGGAATGCAAGAGATTTCTGTGCATTAATTTTGTATCCTGCAAGTTTACCAAATTCATTGATTAGCTCTAGTAGTTTTCTGGTGACATTTTTAGGATTCTCTATGTATAGTATCATGTCATCTGCAAACAGTGACAGTTTTACTTCGTCTTTTCCAATTTGTATTCCTTTTATATCTTATTCTTCTCTGATTGCCGTGGCTAGGACTTCCAATACTATGTTAAATAATAGCGGTGAGAGTGGACATCCTTGTCTTGTTCCTGATCTTAGAGAAAATGCTTTCAGTTTTTCACCATTGAGAATGATGTTTGCTGTGGGTTTGTCATATATGGCCTTTATTATGTTGAAGTAGGTTCCCCCTATGCCCACTTTCTGGAGAGTTTTTATCATAAATCGGTGTTGAATTTTGTCAAAAGATTTTTCTGCATCTATTGAGATGATCATATGGTTTTTATTCTTCAATTTGTTAATATGGTGTACCATGTTGATCAATTTGCATACATTGAAGAATCCTTGCATCCCTGGGATAAATCCCACTTGATCATGGTGTATGATCCTTTTAATGTGTTGCTGGATTCTGTTTGCTAGTATTCTGTTGAGGATTTTTGCATCTATATTCATCAGTGATATTGTTCTGTAATTTTCTTTTTTTGTATTATCTTTGTCTGGTTTTGGTATCAGGGTGATGGTGGCCTCATAGAATGAGTTTGGGAGTTTTCCTTCCTCTACAATTTTTTGGAAGAGTTTGAGAAAGATGGGTGTTAGCTCTTCTCTAGATGTTTGATAGAATTCACCTGTGAAGCCATCTGGTCCTGGACTTTTGTTTGTTGGAAGATTTTTAGTCACAGTTTCAATTTCATGACCTGTGATTGGTCTGTTCATATCTTCTATTTCTTCCTGGTTCAGTCTTGGAAGGTTATACCTTTCTAAGAATTTGCCCATTTCTTCCAGGTTGTCCATTTTATTGGCATAGAGTTGCTTGTAGTAGTCTCTTAGGATGCTTTGTATTTCTGCGGTGTCTGTTGTAACTTCTCCTTTTTCGTTTCTAATTTTATTGATTTGAGTCCTCTCCCTCTTTTTCTTGATGAGTCTGGCTAATGGTTTATCAATTTTGTTTATCTTCTCAAAGAACCAGCTTTTAGTTTTATTGATCTTTGCTATTGTTTTCTTTGTTTCTATTTCATTTATTTCTGCTCTGATCTTTATGATTTCTTTCCTTCTGCTAACTTTGGGTTTTGTTTGTTCTTCTTTCTCTAGTTCCTTTACGTGTAAGGTTAGATTGTTTATTTGAGATTTTTCTTGTTTCTTGAGGTAGGCTTGTATAGCTATAAACTTCCCTCTTGGAACTGCTTTTGCTGCATCCCATAGGTTTTGAATCGTCGTGTTTTCATTGTCATTTGTCTCTAAGTATTTTTTATTTCCTCTTTGATTTCTTCAGTGATCTCTTGGCTATTTAGTAACGTATTGTTTAGCCTCCATGTGTTTGTGTTTTTTATGTTTTTTTCCCTGTAATTGATTTCTAATCTCATAGCATTGTGGTCAGAAAAGATGCATGATATGATTTCAATTTTCTTAAATTTACTGAGGCTTGATTTGTGACCCAAGATGTGATCTATCCTGGAGAATGTTCTGTGCGCACTTGAGAAGAAAGTGTAATCTGCTGTTTTTGGATGGAATGTCCTATAAATATCAATAAATCTATCTGGTCTGTTGTGTCTTTTAAAGCTTGTGTTTCCTTATTAATTTTCTGTTTGGTTGATCTGTCCATTGGTATAAGTGAGGTGTTAAAGACCCCCACTATTAATGTGTTACTGTCAATTTCCTCTTTTAGAGCTGTTAGCAGTTGCCTTATGTGTTGAGGTGCTCCTATGTTGGGTGCATATATATTTGTAATTGTTATATCTTCTTCTTGGATTGATCCCTTGATCATTATGTAGTGTCCTTCCTTGTCTCTTATAACATTCTTTTTTTAAAAGTCTATTTTATCTGATATGAGTATTGCTACTCCAGCTTTCTTTTGATTTCCATTTGCATGGAATATCTTTTTCCATCCCCTCACTTTCAGTCTGTATGTGTCCCTAGGTCTGAAGTGGGTCTCTTGTAGACCGCATATATATGGGTCTTCTTTTTGTATCCATTCAGCAAGCCTGTGTCTTTTGCTTGGAGCATTTAATCCATTCATGCTTAAGGTAATTATCAATATGTATGTTTCTATTACCATTTTCTTAATTGTTTTGGGTTTGCTTTGGAGGTCCTTTTCTTCTCTTGTGTTTCCCACTTAGAGAAGTTCCTTTAGCATTTGTTGTAGAGCTGGTTTGGTGGTGCTGAGTTCTCTTAGGTTTTGCTTGTCTCTAAAGCTTTTGATTTCTCCATCGAATCTGAATGAGATCCTTGCTGGGTAGAGTAATCTTGGTTGTAGGTTCTTCCCTTTCATCACTTTAAGTGTATCATGCCACTCCCTTATGGCTTGTAGAGTTTCTGCTGAGAAATCAGCTGTTAACCTTATGGGAGTTCCCTTGTATGTTATTTGTCATTCTTTCCTTGCTGCTTTCAATAATTTTTCTTTGTCTTTAATTTTTGCCAGTTTGATTACTATGTGTCTCGGCATGTTTCTCCTTGGGTTTATCCTGTATGGCACTCTCTGTGCTTCCTGGACTTGGGTGGCTATTTCCTTTCCCACGTTAGGGAAGTTTTTGACTATAATCTCTTCAAATATTTTTCAGGTCCTTTCTCTCTCTCTTCTCCTTCTGGGACCCCTATAATGTGAATGTTGTTACGTTTAATGTTGTCCCAGAGGTCTCTTAGGCTGTCTTCATTTCTTTCCATTCTTTTTTCTTTATTCTGTTCTGCAGCAGTGAATTCCACCATTCTGTCTTCCAGGTCACTTATCCGTTCTTCTGCCTCAGTTATTCCGCTACGGATTCCTTCTAGTGTATTTTTCATTTCAGTTATTGTATTGTTCATCTCTGTTTGTTTGTTCTTTAATTCTTCTATATATTTGTTAAACATTTCTTGCATCTTCTCAATCTTTGCCTCCATTCTTTTTCTGTGGTCCTGGATCATCTTCATTATCATTATTCTGAATTCTTTTTCTGGAAGATTGCCTATCTCCATTTCATTTAACTGTTTTTCTGGTGTTTTATCTTGTTCCTTCATCTGGTACATAGCCCTCTGCCTTTTTATCTTGTCTATCTGTGAATGTGGTTTTTGTTCCACGGGCTGCAGGATTGTCCTCTTATTCTTAACTTTTACCCTCTAATCACTCTTATTTCTCCTTGATAGGAGCTTGATGTATCTTCTTGTATCTGTAGCTGCTGATTGATTTTGTAAGCAGATAGGGTAGGCGGAGTCTTCAGAGAAAGAGAACCAGGTATGGCTTTCTTGACATCATAATTTCCTTCCTTTTTAAGGCTGAATAATATTCCATTGTCTTTATATACCACATTTGCTTATCCATTCATCTATCATTGGACACTTGGATTGCTTCCATGGTTTGGATATTGTAAATAATGCTATGTACACGGGTGTACAAATGTCACTTTGTGACCCTGCTTTCAATTCTTCAGAGTGTGTGCCCAGGAGTGGAATTGATGGATCATACAGAAATTCTATTTTTAGTTTCTGAGGCTCCTCCGTAAAGGATGGGTTTTTCTACTTCTGCAAAAATGTCATAAGGATTTTTATAGGGATTGCATTGAATCTGTAGATCTCTTTAAGAAATGTTGACATCTTAACAATATTGTCTTCTAATCCATGAACATGGGATGTGTTTCCTTTTATTTATGTCTTCTTTAAATTGTTTCAGCTATGTTTTGTAGTTTTAATTGTGCACGTTTTTCACCTCCTTGGTTAAGTTAATTTCGAAATTATTTTTTCATGCTATTGTAAATTGAGTTGTTTTTGTATTTTCTTTTCAGATTTTTCATTGTTAGTGTATAGAAACGTGACTGATTTTTGTGTGTTGACTTTGTATCCTGCTACTTTGTTGAATACATTTGTTCATTCTAACAGGGTTTTTTTGTGTGGAATCTTTAGGATTTTCTACATATAAGATCCTATCGTCTGTGAACAGAGATAATCTACTTCTTCCTTTTTTATTTGAATGCCTTTTTTTTTTTTTTTTGCGGTACGCGGGCCTCTCACTGTTGTGCCCTCTCCCTTTGCAGAGTGCAGGCTCCGGACGTGCAGGCTCAGTGGCCATGGCTCACGGGCCCAGCCACTCCACAGCATGTGGGATCTTCCTGGACCGGGGCACGAACCCGCGTCCCCTGCATTGGCACGTGGACTCCCAACCACTGTGCCACAAGGGAAGCCCTTGAATGCCTTTTATTTCTCTTTCTTGACTAATTGCTCTTCCAGTACTATGTTGAAAAGAGGTAGCAAAAGCAGGCCTCCCTGCCTTGTTTCTAATCTTAGAGGAAAAGCTTTCAGCTCTTTGCCATTGAGTATGATGTTTGCTGTGGGGTTTTCATATATGGCTTGTATTATGTTGAAGTACTTTCCTTCTGTTCCTAGTTTGTAAAGTGTTTTTATAATGACAGGGTGTTGAATTTTGTCAAATGTATTTATGCATCAATTCAGATGATCATGTGATTTTTCTCCTTCATTCTGTTAATGTGGTGTATTACCTTGATCAATTTTCATATGTTGAACCATCCTTGCATTCCAGAAATAAATCCATCTTGGTCATGGTGTGTAATCTTTTAAATATGCTGCTGCAGCTGGTTTGCTAGTATTTTGCTGAGAACTTTTACTTGTGGTATCTTTGGCTGGCTTTGGTATCAGGGTAATACTGGCCTCATAGAATGACTTGGAAAGTATTCCCTCTCCTTCAATTTTTTGGAAAAGTTTGAGAAGGATTGGTAGTAGTTCTTTAAATGTTTGGTGGAATTTACCAGTGAAGCCATTGGATCCAAAGCTTTTATTTGTTGAGAGATTTTCTATTACTGATTCGATCTCATTAGTAATTACAGGTCTACTCAAATTTTCTATTTTTCTTGATTTAGTCTTTGTAGGTTTTATATTTCTAAGAATTTGTCCATTTCATCCATCATTTTTGGGGGTACAGTTGATCATAGTACTCTTATCCTTATTTCTGTAGATCAGTAGTAATGTCCCCACTTTCATATCTGACTTTAGTAATTTGATATTTCTCTCTTTTTTTCTTAGAATATATAGCTAAAGTTTTGTCAATTTTGTTGATCTTTTCAATCAATCAATTTCTGGTTTCATAGATTTTTCTCTATTTTGTTTCTATTCTCTATTTTATTTACTCTCTGCTCTAATATTTATCATTTCTTTCCTTCTGATAATTTTTTTTTTTTTTTTTTTTTTTTTTTTTTTTGCGGTACGCTGGCCTCTCACTGTTGTGGCCTCTCCCGTTGCGGAGCACAGGCTCCAGACGCACAGGCTCAGTGGCCATGGCTCACGGGCCCAGCTGCTCCGTGGCATGTGGGATCTTCCTGGACCAGGGCACGAACCCATGTGCCCTGCATCGGCAGGCGGACTCTCAACCACTGCACCACCAGGGAAGCCCCCTTCTGCTAATTTTTGATTCTTCTTTTTCTAGTTTCTTAACATGTACAGTTAAGTTGTTGATTTGAGATATCACTTGTTTTGTTTGTTTGTTTGTTTTAAGCAAGGTCTTCTTAGAAGCCCATATGATTTAAATTTATTTATTTATTTATAGCACCACTCTTCATCGCAGTGCACGGGACTCTCACTATCGCAGCCTCTCTTGTTGCGGAGCACAGGCTCCAGATGCGCAGGCTCAGTAATTGTGGCTCACGGGCCTAGCTGCTCCACGGCATGTGAGATCTTCCCAGACCAGGGCTCGAACCCGTGTCCCCTGCATTGGCAGGCAGACTCTCAACCACTGCGCCACCAGGGAAGCCCCACTTGTTTTTTTAATATTAGTATTTATAGCTATAAATTTCCCCTTTACTGCTTTCACTACATCCCATATGTTTTCATTTTCATTCATCTCTAGAAAATTCAAGTATTTTTAAATTTTCCTTGTAATTTCTTCTTTGATCCATTAGTTGTTCAATAGTGTGTTGTTTAATTTCCACAAACTGAAAAAATTTTTTTAATTTTTGTGTTGTTGATTTCTAATTTCATCCTACTTTGTTTAGAGAAGACACTTTGTATAATATCTATCCCTTAAAATCTACTGAGACTTAATCTGTGGCCTAACATGTAGTCTATCCTAGGAAACGTCCCATGGACACTAGAGAAGAATTCTGTTGTTGTTCTGTACATGTCTGTTATATCTAGTTGATCTATTGTGTTAAGTCCTCTGTTTCCTTACTTATCTTCTGTCTTGTTGTACTATCCTTTATTGAGAGTGGGACATTGAAGTCTTCAACTATTATTGTAGAGCTATTTATTTCTCCCTTCATTCTGTCAGTTTTTGTTTCATATATTTTGCTGGTTTGTTATTATGTATGCAAATGTTTGTAATTGTTATATATTCTTGCTATGTTGAAACTTTTATTAATATATAATGTCCTTCTTTGTCTCTTGTCATCTTTCTTGATTTGAAGTCAATTGTGTCTGATAATAGTATAGCCATTCCCACTCTTTTTTGGTTACTATTTACATGGAATGTTTTTTTCCATCTTTTCACTTTCAATCTATTTCTGCTTTTGGGTCTAAAGTGAATCTCTTTTAGACGGTGTATACTTGGATCCATTCTGCAAATCTCTGTCTTTTGATTGGAGAATTTAATCCATTTCTGTTTAAAGTAATTGCTGGTAAGGAGAGACTTCTGTCACTTTACCATCTGTTTTCTGTATGACTTACACTTTTTTTTTGTCCCTCATTTCTTAAATTACTGTCTTCTTTTGTGTTTAGTTGAATTTCTGTAGTCAAATATTAAAATTCCTTTCTCATTTCCTTTTGTGTATATTCTATGGCAATCTTCTCTGTGGTTACCATGGGGATTGCATTTAACATCCTACAGTTATAATAGTCTAATTTAAATTTACACCAGCTTAATTTGAATAGCATACAAAAGCTCTGCTCCTTTATAGCTCCATCCTCACCCCTTTCTGTTGTTGATGTCACAGAATTACTCTTTATGTACTGTGGGCCCCAAAAACTAATAATTCTTTTAAATGCATTAGTCTCTTAAATTATGTAGAAAACAACATGTGGAGTTATAAATCAAAGCTACCATAATGGTAAATTTTAGACTAATAATTTAAAAATATATATTAGTCTCTTAAATCATGTAGAAGACAAAATGTGGAGTTACGTTGTTACAATAATATTTGTTTTTATAAGTGCACATGTATTTACCTTTTGTGATCTTTATTTCTTTATACAACTTCAAGTTACTGTCTATTGTCCTTTCGCTTCACCCTGCAGGGCTTCCTTGAGCTTTTCTTGCAGGGCATGTGTAGTGGTAGCAAATTTCCTCGGCTTTTAACCTGGAAATGTCTTAATTTCTCCCTCATTCTTTTGGGTTTTTTTTGCGGTACGCGGGCCTCTCACTGTTTTGGCCTCTCCTGTTGTGGAGCACAGGCTCCGGACGCGCAGGCTCAGCAGCCATGGCTCACGGGCCCAGCCGCTCCACGGCATGTGGGATCTTCCCAGACCAGGGCACAAACCCGTGTCCCCTGCATTGGCAGGCGGACTCTCAACCACTGTGCCACCAGGGAAGCCCTCTCCCTCATTCTTTTTTTTTTTTTTTTTTTTTTTTTTGCGGTACGCGGGCCTCTCACTGTTGTGGCCTCTCCTGTTGCGGAGCACAGGCTCCAGACGCGCAGGCTCAGCAGCCATGGCTCATGGGACCAGCCGCTCCGCGGCATGTGGGATCTTCCCGGACCGGGGCACGAACCCGTGTCCCCTGCCTCGGCAGGCGGACTCTCAACCACTGCGCCACCAGGGAAGCCCTCTCCCTCATTCTTGAAGGACAGTTTGCCAGACGTAGTATTCTTGGTCGATTTTTTTTTCCTTTTAGCATTTTGAATATATTGGCCTACTGCTTTCTGGCCTCCAAAGCTCCTAATGAGAAATCTGCTGATAATTTTATTGAGGATCCTTTGTATGTGACAAGTTGCTTCTCTCTTGCTGCTCTGAAGATTCTCTCTTTGTCTTTTGAAAGTTTGATTATAATGTACCTTGTTGTGTGTCTCTAACTTCATCTTACTTGGAGTTCATTTAACTTCTTGGATGTTTTTCATACCTTCATCAAATTTGAAAACTTTTCAGTCATTATTTCTTCAAATAGTCTTTCACCCCTTTCTTTCTTTCTCTTCTCCTTCTGGAATTCCTACAATGCATATGTTGGTCCACTTACTCATGTCCCACAGGTACCTTAGGCTCTGCTCACTTTTCTTCAGTTTTTTTTTTTCTGTTCCTCAGACTCCATAATTTCCAATTGTCCTAGGTTCAACCTCACTGATTCTTTCTTCTGCTTCCTCAAATCTGCCTTTGAATCCCTCTAGTGAATTTTTCATTTCAGTTATTGTACTTTTCAGAATTTCTGGATTCAGAGCTTCAGAGTAAGCACCAGGATTTCTTTTTGGTTTCTTACAGGTTTTCTGTGTCTCTACCGATAGTTCCATTTTGTTCATACATCATTTTTTTGACTTTTCACACATCTTCCTTTAGTTCTTTGAGTATCTTTCAGGCTTTTGTTTTAAAGTCTTTGTCTAGTAGATCTGCCATTAAGTTTTTTTTCAGGGGCATTTTCTGTTGGCCTATTTGTTCCTTTGAATGGGCCCTACTTTACTGTTTCGTTTGTTTGTATGCTTTACAATTTTTCTTGTGAAAACTGGACACTTGAATCTAGTAAGGTAGTAACTCCGGAAATCAGATTCTCTCCCTTCCCAAAGGTTTGCTAGGTTTTTGTTATTGTTTTTGTTTTTATGATTGTTGTAGACTATCTTTGTGCCAAGGGTCAGCCTGAGGTGTGAACTTAAGGTCTTCTCAGGTCTTTTCTGAGCCTATGCTTTTCCTTGGGTGCCGGTGGTCATTTTCTAATTTCACCCATGTATGTAGTTGTTTTTGAATACTCTAGTCTTTAACGTCTGAGGAAAAGAGAAAAATGAAGGGGGGAAATAGGGCACTGGCCCTTCAAATAGGCTGGGAATGACCTCTGCTGGAGTGGAGGGGGAGGGACTTGCAACAATGGGAGAAGGTGTTAACAACAATGACTGCCCTTCTCTTTGTCTGCACTTCTGAGATCAGAAGCAGCAATCAGTGATCAGAGCACAGATCCCCAAGATTTGGAGGATCTTGGAGGACAGGGCCTTTTTTACCCACGCCGGCTCCTGCAACTGTGTGCAAGCTGCTCCAGGAATATGTGCACAGCTATCTGTCACCATGGGGGATGGGTGTCTGAGCTTAAATAAACTGAAATTAACTTCAATTTACCACCCAAGTCTTCCCCTGGAAGTTGCAAGCTTCAATAGATCCATAGTTCCAAAATAGTTACATCAAACAGATTCTGCCAGTGCAATTGTTGTCCAGGTGTGGACAGATTCCTGATACTTCTTAGAATCCTCACTTTTCAACATTTTGAACACTTGGTTTTGTCAATTTTTTAATATAGCCATTTTCTCAACATTATCAGTAGTCAGAGAAATAAAAATTAAAACTATAATCATATATTCTATACATCTATTAAAGGGGCTCAAATAAAGAAAAATACCTGATAATACCAAGTGTTAGTCAAGTTTGGAGCAACAGGAACTCTTATATGTTGCTCGTGGGAAGGTAACATGGTACAACCATTTGGAAAACATTTTGGCAGTTTCTTATAAAGTTAAACGTATAAATACCATACAACCCAGAAATTCCATTTTTAGGTATTTACAGAAGAGAAATGAAAGCATATGTTCACACAAAAACATGTACAGGAATGTTCCTAGCCAAAAACTGGAAAAAAATCCAAACATTTATCAGAATGAATGGATAAATAAAATGGATATCTACGTAGTAAATACTTATCAATTAAAATGAATGAACTACTGATACAGGTATCAACATGGATGAATATAAAAAAACATTATGCTGAGCTAAAGAAGCCAGACACAAAAGATATGGCATGATTCTATTTACACACAGTTCTAGAACAGGCAAAAATAAGTTATAGTGACAGGAAGCAGATCAGTAGTTTCCTGGGATGTGTGTTAGGGGATAGAGAGGAGGTTGACTGTAAAGGGACAGAAAGAAAGTTTTTAGAATGATGGAAATCTTCTATACCTTGATTGTAGTGATGGTCATGCATTTATTAAATACAACTAAGTATACTTTTAAAACAGGTCCATTTTTTGGAAGGAGACTGTACTTCATGAAAAATGTAATCATTCTGGCCTGGTGGTTGTTTAACGGTTATTCATTGCAGATTTAATTTGCATTACCCTATGACTAATTATGTTGAGTACCTTCCATATACTTACTGCTATTTTGATATTTTACTAGTCAGGTTTCTCCACAGAAGGCAAACTAGAGACCCAGGAGAGTCTGTAGTAGTTCCAGTCCAGTCCAACAGGCTCAAGGCCCAGGAAAAGTCAATGTTTCAGTTCATGTCTGAAAGCAAGAGGAAAAAACAGTTGAAAGCAGTCACGCAGAAGGAATTCTCTCTTACTCAGCATTTTTGTACTATTTAAGCCTTCAACTGATTGGATGGGGCCCACCCACATTGGGAAGGGCAATCTTCTTTACTCAGTCTACTGATTCAAATGTTAGTCTCTCCAAAAACACCCTCACAGACACACCCAGACTAATATTTGACCAAATATCTGGGCATCCTGTGGCCCAGTCAAGTTGATACATAAAATTAACCATTATAAATATCCTCTTTTGTAAAATACTTATTCAAGTCTTTTGCCCATTTCTAATTGGGTTATCTGTCTTTTCCTTATTGATTTATAGGAGTTCTTTATATATTCTGGATATGTCATAATTTGAGAAATGTATTGCAAATTTCTTCAGTCTCTCAGTGGTGTCAAATTTATCAGTCTTTTCCTTGTAGTTAATGATTGTTGTGTGTTATTTAAGAAATGCTTGCCAACCCCAGGTCATGAATTCTACTATCTTATCTTTTAGAAGATTTATTGTGCTTTCTTTTCACATTCAGGTCTATAATCCATGTGAAATTTATTTTGGGTATACGGTGTAATGTAGGGATACATTTTTTTTCCCTATAGCTAATAGGCTCATACTACTTACTGAAAGCACTATCTTTTCCCCCTCTGAAATCAGGTAACCATATCAGGTCCACTTCTGGACTCTCTGTTTCATTGGTTTATTTATCTATTCTTGTGCCAATTCTTTTAAAATTATTATAGCTTTAAATAAGTCTTGATATTTGACAGTATAAGTTCCCCTCCCACTTTGTTTATCTTCTTTAAGAATGTCTAGGGACTTCTCTGGTGGCACAGTGGTTAAGAATCCGCCTGCCAATGCAGGGGACACAGGTTTGATCCCTGGTCCAGGAAGATCCCACATGCCGAGGAGCAACTAAGCCTGTGCGTCACAACTACTGAGCCTGCGCCCTAGAGCCCATGAGCCACAACTACTGAGCCCACGTGCCACAACTACTGAAGCCCACGTGCCTAGAGCCTGTGCTCCACAACAAGAGAAGCCCCCACTCGCCACAACTAGGGAAAGCCCGTGCGCAGGCTTGAGGACCCAACACAGCCAAAAATAAATTAATTAATTAATTTTAAGAAAAAAAGAATGTCTAGAAGGAACATTCTTGGCCTTTTACATTTTCAGGTAAAATTTACAATCAGCTTGTAAATTTCCTTTAAAATTTTTTCTGGGATTATAACTTGAGGTATTTGAACCTAAATCACCTTGGGGAGAACTGACATCTTTATAATACTGTCTTCAATCCAAAAACATGGTATATTCCTATGTTTATTTAGGTCTTCTTTTGTTGCTCTCAGCAATGCTGCGTAGTTTTTAGTATCAAGATCTTGCACATTTTTTTGGTAAAGTTTACTCCTCATTGTATTATTTTTATGCTAATGTAATTTATATCATTAAAATTTTTAATTTTCTATTTATTTTTGCTAATATATAGAAATACAATTAGTGTTTTTTGTTTTCGGTACGCGGGCCTCTCACTGTTGTGGCCTCTCCCGTTGCGGAGCACAGTCTCCGGACGCGCAGGCTCAGCGGCCATGGCTCACGGGCCCAGCCGCTCCACGGCACATGGGATCTTTCCAGACCGGGGCACGAACCCGTGTCCCCTGTATCGGCAGGCGGACTCTCAACCACTGCGCCACCAGGGAAGCCCCTCCAATTTTTATACCTAGTATTTCTCTTTCCTGTCATACTGCACTGGTTAAGCCTTCCTGTACAATGTCAAATATAAATGGTAACAACTGACATCTTTTTCTCAGGGGAAATATTTATATTTCATCATTAAGTGTGATGTTTGAGGAAGGCTTTTTAAAACCAAATTAAGTTCCCATCTATTCCTAGTTTGCTAAAAAAAATTTTTATCATAAATGAGTGTTGTATAAAGTGCTTTTTTAATGTGTTTATTAAGATACACATTTTTTTCCATACACATTTATGCTGTTAGTGTGGAGAATTACATTATTTTCTAATGCTAAATTAACCTTGCATTTTTGGCAAAAAAAATCCCTTTTAATTATGGTGTATTATCTTTTGCTGTATTGCTGTATTTGGTTTTCTAATATTTTATTTTGAATTTTTGCCTTATGTTTACTCAGGTTGTTGTCCTATTTCTTCTCTTGTAAGGTTTCTGCCAGGTTTTGAATTAAAGGTTATAAAGGTCTCATTTAACAAATTGTAAAGTGTTCTTATTTTTTCTATTCTGGGGAAGAGTTTGTGTAAGATTAGTGTTATTTCATCCTTAAATATTTGAAACAATTTGCCAGTGAAGTCATCTGGACTTGGAATTTTTTGTTTTGGGGTGTGTTTATTTTATTTCAGTGGAAGTAAAGGGTGTGTTTTGAAATCCTGTCTGTCCCAGAGACCATGACACTTGCTGGTCCTTCATGTCTCCACATGGCTGCTCCTTCAGCGATTCAGTTCTTTGCTCAAATACCACCTCCTCAGAGATGTCCTCCATGACTGCCCCAGCTAAAGTAGCATCCACTCCTTTCAGCTACAATTTCCATTTTTTTGTAGACTTGTGTTCCCTAAAATTAACCTTTCCAAAAAATTGTTTATTTACTCTCTTTCTCTCCTGTTAGATTTTGAGCTCTGTGGGGCAGGAACCTTGTCAATCTCGTTCCCCTCTGAATCTTTAGCACTCAGAACATAGCAGTTGCCCAACAAATATTTTTCAAGTGACTAAATGAATAAAAGGAAGCCAGATAGAGAGCCTTTCCCCACAAAATTGCCAGAAGACAAGAGCAATGATGAGGATGTTCATCATCAAGTCTTACATTTTTAACAATAAATATCACCTAGGGTCTCCATCAGACTTAATACAGAAACAAAAATCTGCTATATAATTCTGTAGTCTCGCCAAATTATGATGTCATTTTGAAACAAAATGTAATGAACATAAAAATAAGACTTCTTGGGCTTCCCTGGTGGCGCGGTGGTTGAGAGTCCGCCTGACGATGCAGGGGACACGGGTTCGTGCTCCGGTCTGGGAAGATCCCACATGCTGCAGAGCGGCTGGACCCGTGAGCCATAGCTGCTGAGCCTGCACATCCGGAGCCTGTGCTCTGCAACGGGAGAGGCCACAACAGTGAGAGGCCCGCGTACAGCAAAAAAAAAAGACTTCTTCAGTTTCTTTCTTTGAAAATGGAGCTGTTTAATATTTTTTTTGTTTAATGTTATTTTTTAAATGTATAGAACAAAATGTAACATGATGGTGAAAACATTCTTCGTAACATTGTTGAAAGCACCTCCTTACATAGCATGTGAGGGACAACCACATTTAGTTGGGAAAAGCTTACTGAATTCTGGCCTGCTGACTTTGTAACAAGCATGTTAGATGAGCTGCTGCAAGGGTTCAAGTAATCTTGCATCCTTCAGGATTATTTTGATTATAAGTGACAGAAAACCCAACTGAAAGTGAATTTTTTTTTCTCATGCAACAGAACATTCCAGGGGTAGGGTTAGCTTTAGTTTGATCTAGAAGCTCACATAATGTCATTGGATTCTGCCTCTCTCTCCATCACTACATTGTTCTCTTTTGTAATGGCTTCATTCCTAGGTAGGTTCTTCCCTCATGGCTAATAACTAAAGTTCTAAAATCTTAATTTCAGGGAGTGAGGACTTCTATGAAAACTCCTTCACAATTCCAATTCCAGTGGTAAAGAGAGCAACTGTGTGAGAAGAACATCTTGAGAATGAATTTTCTTGACTCTGTTGAGTCATAGGCCCATCCCTGAACCAGCCACTCTAGCCAGGGTAGAGCTCATACTATACTAGTAGTCTTCTGCTACTTGTTTTTCACACTTAAAATTATGTTTCCAAGATCCACCTGTGTTGTGTTTGTAGCTATAGCACACTCATTTTCACTGCTGAATAATATTCCGTTGTTATAATACCCACAATTTATTTATTTAGTTAGTTAATGGACATTTTTTTTTCCTGTTATGAACTGTGCTGCTGTGAAGATTCTTGCAAATATCTCCTGGTGCACATGTGTAAGAGTTTTTCCTGGGCATGTATCAAGGAGTGGAATTGCTGGGGTTTACAATATGGAAGTATTCAGCTCCAAAAGGTAAAGGTCCTGATTTTCCGTTTGGCAATGTTTCATGAGTATTTGCCTATGGTATTAAAAATTCTTCTTTACATAATAGAAAAAAGCAAGGTAAAAGGGTAAAACATTATTCAGATGCAAGATGCTGTTATATTTGTGGATATTGTCTGACCACAGCAGGATCTGGTTATATTTAATAGCTTTAAGACAAAGGCCACACCCATATATATTGTCAATCAGCATCAATCATTTATACAGAACCCACAATATGCTGGTGTGAGCTGTTAAAGACAAACGAAGCTGGACACTAGTTAAAGTGGTAAGGACATATTTTAATCAGCAATATTCTATTGCAGTAAGGAACAGAGTCCAGCATGAATGGAACTCAACTTTGATTTGTACAGAGGTGACTGGGCGTTTCAAAGGGAGAATCAGAGAATAGGGAGGGGGTTGAGCTCTGCTGAGTTAGGGAAAAATTACCAAAAGTGGGAAGGAGGTGTCAGTCCATGTGAAACTCATCTGGATTTGCTAACTGGTGCTCACTGAAGTTAGGCTGCTGCCCTCACACAGAGGCTGGGAGACAGGGACCCTATCTTCAGGTGTTGGCTGGAAAAAATGGTAAATTCTTTTGGCAGCCTTGAGTTTTCTCTGGCAGGTACTTTAAGAGGGGCTAGGGTCACCTAAGGATGTGGCCCTGAGCTGTTAGAAACTATGTTGGTTGTTTTGCTCAAGTTGTTACAGGCTGAGGTTGAGGCCCTAGAAGAGAACAGGGCTCAGAGGAGCCTGGCTAGAGTTCTGTCAAGGAGAGAATCTGTCAGAAGTGAGAGGAAAGGTGTGGTGAGGGTGGGAATAGCACTATTTCTCTCCTCTCTACCTTTGCTTACACCATTCCCTAGGCCAGGAAAAACCTCCTCTCTCTCTGCCATTCTAAGCCCTATTCATCCTTATGGCTCAGTTAAGGTGTCACTTCCCCTGAGAAGGCCTGCTTGACTTTCAACCCACCAGACCGGGTTAAACACCCTTAGCATCCTTATATAGCTTTGTCATGCACTTAGCACATTACATTGAAATACACTCTGCTTCCTCACCAGATCGTAAGGACTGGGTCTCATTCATTTTGGGCATATTGTGAGCACTAATGTATGTTGCATGAGTGGGCACTGTGACAATCAAAGGTCCACTCTCCTTATGTCTTGGACACAGAAATAGCCTCCCAGCTCCTCTCTGCTTCCCTCTTCTCTACCCAGAGGGCTAGAGAGATCGTCTATAAAGGTAAGTCAGCTCATGCCACAGTTTGGCTTCAGATCCTCCGGTGGCTTCCATTTGCATGAGGAATAACTTCAACTTTCTTGCTGTGGCCTGAAGGACCTGAAAGTCTGGCCCCAGCCAACTGTGAGTCTTATCACACCTGAGCTGGATCATCCTCTAGCAGTCATACTCCCCTTCTTTCTATTCTTCAAACACCAGGCTTGTTTCCCGGTGGAGCCTTCAGATTTGTTCCTTCTACTTAGAATGTTCTGCAGCCAAGACTCTGCAAGGCTGACCCTTTCTCATCATTCATGTTTCAGCTCAGCCAGCACCTCCTCAGAGAGGCCCTCCCTGACCACATTCTCTCTCCCATCACACTGCTTTTTTCGTCATTGCCCTCCTTACAAACTGGAGGTGATTTATTATATTTTGTTTCCCCCACCAGCTTGAGAACTCCATTAGGGCAGGGATCTTGTCTGCCGTGGCTGCCACTATGCCTCCAGTACCTAGAATAGTGCCTGGCACTCGGATGGTGTTCAATGAAGGGTAAGAAATCCGCGCAGGCAATTGTGGGATCGCTTTCTCCGGCAGGAGCCGACTCTAACCAAGTGGGAGGGGTGAGGGCGGTGGCTGGGTGCGTGTGGGGAGGGACAGCTCAGTCGAAGGCCCCGCCCAATCCCCGCCCAAACCCCGCCCATGTCCGTGTCCTCTTCCTCGGGTCTCCATAAAGTTCATTTGGCGGCGCGCCGCGCGGGGTCTTCTGGGAAGGCCTGTCTCGGCCAATCAGGAAGCGCGGGCGAGCGGCGCGAGACGCGGCTGCTGCGTTTTCTAACCCGGACTTGAGCGGCTGACGCGGCTGCAACGCCAGGTAAGGGTGTTTGTGGCCCCGTCCTTTCGACACGGGGCAGGTCCTTGAACCTAAGGTCCAGAGGCTGGGCGGAGCCCGGTCCCCGTGCTCGGAGCCGTGCTGCTCACACTTCTCGTTCGCCTCATGGCAGCCGGCACGCCTGACGCCTGCGACACAGCGCCCTGTCGAACCGCCCCCCGTTATAGCGTCGGGCTGCGCTCCGGGAGTGCTTTCTATCTGCCCTCTTTCTGAATGCGGAGCCTCGGCCCCCTGGCGACCCTCCTGTCCCACTACAGCGCTCTGCCGGCGCGCCACGCCCACCCCTGCCCTGCGAGTCCACCCTTGGCTGTATCGGTGCCCCTCCCCGCCACCACACTCCGCCTGGTATCTTCCTGACCGCGCCCTGTCAGCTCCCTCGCTCGCTCCTCGGGGATACTCTATCGGGAGGCGTTTCCCTCCCGGGAAAGGGACTACCCTGTGAGCCTTGGCCTATCTCCTCTGTCTGCATCCAGCGGAATGCGCCATCCCGTGCAGGGAGATGCTAGTGATTAGAACCTGGAGGTGGCCCGCACTTTCTCTGGGCCCACAGCACCCCATCCTCTGCAAAGGCAATGCCTGCATTTATTGGGTCTCTTTTTTTAAAATTACGGGGCCGACCGCAGGGGTCTTTGTTCCAAGTTTGGACGACCCATTGACAGAGCTGCTGGTCCAGATTTGCCCCTCTGTCGGGTGTGAGAAGAGGTTATGATTTGTTTAGACCAAAATGTTTTCCAGCAAGGGTCACCTTTCTGTTCTGTTTGGCGGCTGTGAGAGGGTGCCCTTGGGCATCGCATCCTTTCTTCTTTCTTTCAGTTATTCTTCTTTGTGAATTTGTGTTTGGGACATTTTCATTTTTTATTCGTGTTGATCTCACTCGAGGCTCATCGTTCTTAATACCTGTTTATTAGGTTAACAGATCCCACATGAATATCTCCAGCCTGGGCCTCTTCCTTGACCTATATCCAGCTGCCTACTTTAATATCTCCACTGTGATGATTTGTAGGGAACTCAACCTGAACATTTCAAGATAGGGCTAGCAAGGTTCCCTCCACTTCTCTTCCCAGACTGCTTTTCTTGCTGTTTTTTTTTTCTCAGTAATGTAAAAGGCTCTGACCGATAACCTTTGAGTCATCCTTAACTGCTCTCTTTCTTTCTTACTTCACATCCAATGCTTGGCATCCTGGGCCAGGTCACCATCACCTCTCCTGGATTATTGAAATAGTCTCCCACCTGGTCTCCTGGCTTCTGCCCTGGCCCCTATTTTCAGCACAGCAGATAGAAGGACCCTCCGGTGGGTCCCCATCTCATTTAAAGATGAACTCCTTACAGTGAGTTATATGGCTTTACATAATCTGACCCACTGTTATTTTCCCACTTTCGTTTTCTGCTACCCTCTCCTTCCACATGGCAGACATGCTTCGACCTCAGGACCTTTGTGCTTGCAATTCAATATTCATATGGTTCGCTCTCACTTCTTTCAGGTTTTTATTCAAGGGTCACCTAGTGAGACATTCCCCACTTCCTATCTTCCTTTATTGCTTTAGTTGTTCTTATATTTTACTCATTTATATGTGTATTGTTTGTTTTCCCCCTCTAGAACGTTATCTGTTTTGTTCCCTGATGTATCCCCAGCACCTAGACCTGGCACACAGTAGGTGCTCAACAAATAGAAAGTAAATCCATGTTCCTGACACTGTTAGAGGCTTGGGGATCCAGTGGTGACTGAGATAGGCCTGCGCTCACTGAGCTGCTGTTTCTGTGGAGCACATCATCAGCAATAAGCCCGCAGGGGTAGCATGTAGTGGCAGGGCCTTTTTAAAAAGAGGGCAGGGGTGTCTGAACAGAGACCTGTTTGAAATCAGAGAGGGGAGTATCTCGGGCAAGAGCATTCCTGGAATGGGAACAGCAAGTGCAAATACCCTGAGGTGGGAACATTAGAGATGTGGTGAACTTGAGTGTCTAAACCTGCTTCCTGATGGGCTGAGGTAGAAAATAAGGTAGAGAGAAAGATAGATACGCCTAGGAGAAGGAGGGGTCAGAGCAAAGACCTGGAGATGAGGACCTGAGGTATGTTCAGGGAACAGGTCACTTTAATTCAGCAGACATTTTATTCGGTAACTTTTTTAAGTTTGTACCAAACTTAGCAGCTGAGGATTCAAAGCTGAGCAGTCTGTGGACCTCACCCTACAGGAATTCTCCATGTAGAGAGAGAAACAGACTTGGGAATAAAATCATCACAACTCTTCACCTGGCCAGGGAAGAACAGTAATAGATGGTTGAGAATAGTGTGGGAGGGGTTTGAGGTAGGTAGGACTGTCCCAGCTGACTTTGCAAGGTACACAGGAGTTCCCATGTGCCAGGGTATGTTTGTGTTCTAGCAGAGTGTACACCTGTATGTGCCAGTGTGTGAAGGGAGGAAACAGCATGAGGCATCCCAAGGAGTAGAGAATTGCTAGGGTATCTTTGCGGGGAGGCAGTATGAGATGAGGATGGTAAGGGTGGCAGTGCCCGTTCTTTGGAGGGTGCCCCTATTGGCCATGTCAACGCATGAGCACTTCCTTCTATAGGAGATGGAAGGTGTTCCTGAGGGTATAAAGCCAGGGGAACGTTTCAGAAAGACCTCTCTAGACAAGGGGAGTGTAGGTTAGAGGAACAAGAAGGCTTAGACTGTTGAGGTAATCAGGAGAAGAGCGTGAGGTTAGAGTGGGGGCAAAAGAGATGAGGGTTTGACTTTCCGAAAGGTTTGGGAGATGGACCTGGAGACTGGATGTTTGGAGAGGAAAGGGAGCCTGAGGTGGTTTCTGGCTGAATTGACTGGTGCTAATTGTTTTATCAAGAGAGACTGGAAATGCAGGAGGAGGAAGTGGTGCTGGTGGTGGTGGCAGTGGCAGCTAAGAGGGGAGAGAAGTGAAGCGTTTGGGATAATATGTAGTTTGAGGCATCCACTGGTCAGCCAGCTGTAGATGTCAGGTGAACAGTTGGAAATATTGACCCTGGGAGAGAGCTGGGCTGGACATAGAGATACGGAAGTCACCTTTGTTTTGATAGGTCAGTGTCCTTGCCTGGACCCAGATAGGCCTCCGAGGTCCATGGAAAGGCAGCCTTGAGCCTCCTGGCACTGCCTGCTTAGGAGTGTGTGTGTGGTTCTCTTGGATGCACATGTGTATGTGAACGGATTCAGAGAGGTCTGTAGCCATCTGGGAGATGGATGGCTGTGGCAGGAATTGTAGTTGAAGTTCAAGTGGATGTTATCCAGAGAAATATATAGTGTGAGAAGAGGAGGTCCAAGGATAGAAGCTTGGCATTTGAGGGGTGGGTAGGTGAAGGAGGCATAGCAGAGGAGGCTGAGAGAGGGAGGAGGAGGAGGAGAACCAGGAGAAGGTGGAGTCTCCACGTCTTGGGAAGAGAGAGTTTCAGGAAGGAAGGAGTGGTTAGGATGTCATAGGCTGTGAGAAAGGAAGGATTGAAGAGTCCGTTGGATTTGGCAGTTGGGTCAGTGGGGACTGCCGGGGAGTTCAGGAAATGGGAGGCAGGCAAGCAAAAGTTAGATGGCAGTGGTGATGAATGAATGACGCGTGACAGGGGATGGCCGTCTCTTTATGAAGGGAGTGGGAGCCAGAGGAGGACACGGGGTCGAGGAAGTTTTTAAAAATAAACTTCTTATTTTAGATTTGTTTTAGATTTATAGAACACATGCAGGATAGTACGGAGTTCTCTGCACCCCTCACCCAGTTTCCCCTACTGATGAGGAATTATTTTAGGGAAGGAGAGACCTAAATCCTAGAAGGAACCAATGACAGTGGAAAAAAAGGACAACCATCACTTCCTGAGCTCTGGCTGTGGGCAGGTCTCTGCCATGGGCTTTACTTCTATAATCTAATGCCATCCTCACGGCAACCCTGTGATGTCAGGCTTACTCCCTTCCCTGTCTCCCTCGTTTCAGTAAATGGCACCTTCATGGTCTGAGTTACTCAGGCTTAAAACCTTGGCATTGTCCTTGACTTCTTTTCTCCTCTCACATTCTACATCAGCAATTCATGTCTACACCAAATCTACTCTTAAAATATAGTATCCATGAACCAGACCCACTTTTTGTCTCTTCCACCACTATCACCCTGGTCCACGCGGGTGTCAGGTATCACATCTGGGTGATGGAGTAGCCTCCTGACTGGTCTCCCTGTTCTTACTTTGTCCCCTCAAGCCCCCTGTCTGTTCTCCACACAGCAGTGGGAATGAGCCTTAGAGAAGGCTCAACCCTTCACTGGCTCCTGTCATAAGTAGGCTGAAATCCAGAGTCCTTGGTGCTGGGAAGCCGACATGATCTGACCCTGTCCCAACCCCTTCTCCCACCACCCTTCCCCATGATTATGTGCTTCAGCCACGTGGCCTCCTGCTCTTCAACTATGCAAACTACACTTCTGCCTTGTTTCCTTGGCAAGAACATTCTTCCCCCAAATATCTACATAGCTCACCCACTTACTTCAATCAGGTCTCTGCTCAAAGGTTTCCTTTTAAAAGAAGCTTCTCAGAACACCCCAGCTAAAGCAGTCCTACCATCCACTCTGCTGCATTTCCCTGTTTTACCTCCCTCATAGCATTTATCAATACTTGGCATCATGTGTCTATATGTTTATGCATTTTTATTGTCTGTCTCCTAATAGACATAAGCTCCCTGAGGCTGGGGAACTTTGTCTGGTTATTCCGTAGCTCCATCCCCATTGCTTTGAACAAACAGTACCTAGCGTATGGTAGATGCTCAATAAGTATTTGTTAAATGAATGAAGGAAAGCTGCCATATAAATCACCATGACCTGAGTGGCTTAAACAACAGAAGTTTGTTTTTCTACAGTTCTGGAGGCTGGAAGTCCAAGACCAGGATGCCACATGGTTGGGTTGGTGAGGACCCTCTCTTTCTGGCTTGTTAGTAGCCACCATCTCGAGTGTGCTCACATGTACATGGGGCTCTAACTTTGGTGAACTTTACAAGGCAAACACAGGAATTTAGAAATTGAGTCATTAGGCATTTGGGGAAAGGTTTGCTGAAGGTTATTCTGGCAGTTAGTGACTGTATTGAGGATCTAGCTACTGTTTAAGGGCACTGTTGGAGTTACATATTTAAAAAAAAAGGTAAAGCTACAAAATAAATTTTAAGCTGTTTGGGAGAGAAGGAATCTAGGTATTAATGATAACATAAGGCAAATGAGGAGAATGTCAGCAGGGTGGTGGACTAACAGGTCCTCACGCTTTGTCCCCCCATAAAAACAACAAAAACAGCAAATAAACAACTATATATTGACGAAAGTAGCTCTGTGAGAGCTCCAGAGTGAAATAAGGAGGCTGCAGAAACCCTGTGGAGGGACTTCCCCGGTGGCGCAGTGGTTAAGAATCCGCCGGCCAATGCAGGGGACACAGGTTGGAGCCCTGGTCCGTGAAGATCCCACATGCTGCAAAGCGACTAAACTCATGCACCACAACTACTGAGCCTGCGCTCTAGAGCCCACGAGCCACAACTGCTGTAGCCCGCGCACTTAGAGCCCATGCTCTGCAGCAAGAGAAGCCATTGCAATGAGAAGCCCGCACACTGCAACGAAGAGTAGCCCCCGCTCGCCACAACTAGAGAAAGCCCATGCGCAGCAACAAAGAGCCAAGGCAGCCAAAAATAAATAAATAAAAATTTAAAAAAGAAAAAAGAAACCCTGAGGAGCACAAAAACAGATGGCTGGCCACATAGAAACGTGTAAGGCAAATAAATAAATGGAGTAGAGAGGAATCTAGATGAGGGGAGATTCCTGTGGGATGGGTATTGAGGAAAACCATTTTGGTAAGTAGGACTTGAATTCGTGGTAAAACGATAGCTGATGTTTGAGTGGTTACTGTGTGGCAGGCGAGGAAGGTACGTCTATTTTTCCACTTCACAGGTGAGGCCCAGAGGGAGTAATTAACTTGCCCAAGGTCACCCAGCTAGAGGGTACAGTTCCTGGCTGGATCTCAGGGGTGTGGTAGAAGGTGAGTAGATGTTCCTGGTTGTGAAAAATGGCATGAGCACAGAGCAGGGTATGCACGAGGACGGTCAGGGACAGAGTGAATCACATTACTGGTACACAGGGTTTCTCCAAAAACAGTGCCTCCTCTGGATCCCGTGAGTGGAAGGTATTGAGGGCTTTTGTTCAGGAGCAACATAGGGAAAGTGATGGTGGAAAGAGGAACGTGGTCGCAGTGAGCAGAGTGATGTGCAGTGGGAGGGGCTGGAACTTGCATCTAGCAAGAACTTGGGCTTAAAGGGAGGGAAGTCTGGCCTTGAGTGATGGTGATGAAGATGGAAGCAACAGTTAGACTAACCTTATTGTGGTAATCATTTCACAGTATTTATGTCTATCAAACCACGTTGTGTGCCTTATAATTACACAATATTGTGTGTCAGTTATATCTCAATAAAGCTGGAAAAGGAAAAAAAGCAACAGAAGATGCTGCAAAAATAAAGTATCCCTTGCTCTCTAAATCTGTTTAGGTAATGAGAGATTTGGAGAGTGAGGGATGTCATGTTATCTGAATCTGTAATATTTGGTTTCCTGAGATTTTGTCAGGGAGAGCAATAGTTTGGATAATGAGGAATACCTGCGTGCTCTTTCTCAAAAATGTGTCTGCATCTGTTTTGGTTTCTGAGTCTGGAGAGTGGAGAATAGCTGTAAATAAACAGTCCGAGGTCATGCACAGGTGCAAGGAGAAGGGTGAGTTAGAACCTGAGAGAGTGCAGCCCAGGTACAGGTGAAGGGGTTTGGGAGGGCGTCTGGTGGCGGCGGTGGTGGTGGGTGGATAACTGCATTTTGAGGTGCACCGGGTGTGGCATTTGTGGGTTTGAGTGGAAACGCACCGGCAGTGCCTGGAAGCTCCTGGTTTGGAGCGTGAGTTCAAGAAGCAGGATGGGAGTGTGGATTTGACATTCATTGCCATCGAGGAGTCAGGGGCAGTGGTGAGACAAACACGCTGAGGCAGGGAGTTTAGAGCAGTTTTTAAATGAACAAGCTATTAAAAATTAGAAACGGTCACATACGCTTATGGAAAGGATTCAGATTGACAGAGGGTTATACAACGAAAAGTAGAAATCTCCCAAATCTTAGCTTTGCCCTCTGGAGATAATGCTAAGTTTCTTGTTGTGCTAATGTTATGTTTCTTGCTATTTCTTCTAAATTGTATCTGTGAACAAACCTTAATATATGTATTATATATATTAACATATACACTTAATATATGTTGAGTGTATAGCTTGATGAATTTTTATATATGTATTCAATCATGTGACCATCACCCATATTGAGATATAGAGTATTTCCAATACCCTGGTGTCTTACCTTCGGCTGCCATATAAACCACCATGGCCTGAGTGGCTTAAACAACAGAAGTTTGTTTTTCCACGGTTCTGGAGGAAGTCCGAGACCAGGGTGCCACATGGTTGGGTTCTGGTGAAGACCCTCTCTCTTTTTGGCTCGTAGGTGGCCACCATCTCAAGTGTGCTCACATGTACTTTCCTGGGTGAATGTGTGTGTGGAGTAGGGGTGGGAGATAGAGGAAGCAGTTTTCTGGTGTCTCTTCTTAGGAGGGTACTGGTCCCATCATGAGGGCCCCCTCTTCATGACCTCATCTAAACCTAATTACCTCCCAAAGGTCCCTTCTCCAAATGCCTTCACATTGGGGGTTAGGACTTCAACATATGAATTTTAGAGGGACACATTTCAGCCTGTAGTACCAGAAAAGTTCTGTTGTGCTTCCTCCCAGTCATTCCCCATCCCCACCGACCCCCCAGATAACCAGTGTTCTGATTTCTAGCACCACAGATTAGTTTTTTCTCTTCTTAAAATCCATATAAATCGAATCATGCAGTGTCTTTTTTTGGTGTCTGGTGCTTTAGTTCATTCTTATGTCTGTGAAATTTATCCCTATTGTTCCATGTAGCTTTAGTTTGATCTTTTCCGTTGCTGTGTGGTATACCGGGGAATGACTACCACCATTAAAAGCTCAAATGGTATAATTCTGTATATACAGTGTTTTAAGATTATTTGGGGTCGGTGGGTGGGGGCAGGGGACTCAGACTTTAGAATCTGATAACAACTATAGTGCTTCTCTTATATTTTTAAAAAAATGTATGCATATATTTCTCGGGGTTCCTGGTGCCTGTGATGCTGGTGTCATGGCTCTCAGGACAAGAAGCCTTCCTTAGTTTACAGCAGGGTTTCTCAACCTTGACACAATTGATGTTTTAGGCTGAATAATTCTTTGTTGTGGAGGTTGTGCTGTGCATCATAGGATGTTTAGCAGCATCCCTGGCCTCTGCCATCTAGATGTCAGTAGCACGTCACCTCTCTCTCTCAGTTGTGACAACCAAAAATGCCTCTATATATTGCAAGTGCTCCCTGGGGAGCAAAGCTGCCCCCAGCTGAGAACCATTGGTTTCGAGATGAGCCAGAGCCTTTTGGAGGTAGACTTGGTGATCTGCCCCTGTTTATGCCAGCTGTAATATGGGGCCTGTATCATACCTCAGGTTCTTTATACAGATACTTTTCATCACCGCTGAAATGGGGCTGCTCCTTCCTTTAATTCAGTTTAAAGACTGAATTAAAATATCCCACGTCTGTAGATTCTTCATGGTGGGCAGGACCTTAGAAATCACCTGAGCCAACCCCTTCCTCTCACCGGTGGTGAAACTGGGATCCAGAGATGAGGAAGGGCCGGTCCCAGGGTCAGAGAGATGATGCGGGGCAAAGCCGGGATGGGGTGCACAGTTCTACTCCAAGAATTTGTCAGAAGGTAGGCTGTGTGGTTACTTTATGTTTCTGTGTGATGCCAGATTGCTTCTCTTTGCTCATTGAAGATGAAATAATACAAGTGTTATGTATCAAGAAAGCTGATACTACACACTCCTTACTGCAAACACTGAGTCATCCAGGCCCATACTTGTACTGAATCACTCAGGTCTTTAATTTCTCTTCTGTCTAGGGTACTTTATTTTAATTCTTTGTTTTTTTGTGTTTTTTTAGATTTATTTTATTTTATTTATTTAAAAATATTTTTTTCAACCAATAGCATTTATTTACAACATGTTTACAAATAAATCTATTACTTAAAATAGAGAACAGCTATTAAGAAAAATTTTTTTCACACACACACACACACACACACACACACTGTATTTTATTTTTACAAGAGATAAATAAACTGACACCAAGCATTGTAAATGGATGACCACAACAAAGGCAATAATGACTGCATTTACCAAACACGAAACACACTCATACTATGTCATAATATTGACATTCAGTCCAGTAATCCTCCACTGTAACAGCTCCTTTATTTTTCAGTAAAAATTGATTTGTATATTTTTCGCCTCTGAGTCCTTGTGGGATTTTTTATTTTTTTTTATTCAAACAGAAAGTCACAAAAATTATAATCATCCTCATCAGTTCACTCAGTCCCATGTAATTAATTTGTTTTCATCTTGATCTTTTGTTAGCACTTTTATTCATGAGTTTTCCATTAGAATTCATGAGTTTTCCATTAGAGTTCTGAAAATGCTTTTTCATTCAGTTCAGCAGTATAGTCAGTTACCAGAAACCTGTACTTGTCAGAGTCTTTTCCATGAATTCCTTGAAGATGAAACCCTTTTATAGGAACATATTTGCAAAAGTAGTTCTTTGTTTTCTCCAGAAGTCTACCTTCTGAATAATGATTAGGTCTAACTCTTTTACTTAGTTTCACAGGACTATAAAGAGTTAATCCAACAGCACTTTTTTTGTTGTTGTTAATCATTGTTTTCATCTTCTAGAGGCATCTGAAACAATAGTATCTGTTAGGATGTAATTTTCTTTTGGTTGTTGTAATTGACAGCTGACAGATATAGTACAAAGTAGAATGATGCTGTCATTTAACCATAGCTTATGTATTCAGAAGAAGAGAGGAGAGCAGAACCAGTCTTCAGCTTTTGACACCTCCTGTGAGGCTTTCCTCATTAATCTTGGTGTTGGACATTGAACACTGTTCTTGTGTTTTAATCCTGTTACAGTCTAATTAATAATAAGTTTGAGGGCAAGATTTCCACTTGAAATTCAATGCTAAATTTCTTTTGAATCACACCTTCATTGTGGAAATTTGTATTTACAATTAAAACCATATTTGATAGTGGTGAATGTAAAAATTGTACATTTAAAAATTGCAGGTGTCTCCCAGAAGTTCTTACTGAATGATATGAAGCTGTGATTAAATAAGTCATAATTTAATATCATATATTTGCTAGAAGATTTTTTTGAAGCAGAGACATTTATAATTGACAAAGTGTTGCCAAATTGGCAACTTTGGGAAAAAGCTAAAATAGCATTTTACAGTGATATAAATCAGGAGAGTTAATAAAATACTTTCTGTGTATCATCAACCCCTTGAAGGAGGTAAGCATTATCATCTCCTCTTTAGAGATGAGGAAATGATGAGGGGAGATTTGGGTTTTATCCCCGGGGTACATCAACTGATTTATTATGAAGGATGAATGGCCAGGTAAAGAGGTACATAGGACGGGGTCCGGAAGAGTCCTTAGCACAGGAGCTTCTGTCTTTATGGAGCCGGGGTGCACCATTCTCCCAGCGTGTGGATGCATTCACCAACTGAGAAACTCAACAAATCTCATTGTTCAAGAGTTTTGTTTTTTTTTTAAAGAGAAAGGTGAATATATGATCCAATTTTTAAAATATTTTATTTTATTTATTTATTTATTTATGGCTGTGTTGGGTCTTCGTTTCTGTGCGAGGCTTCCTCTAGTTGCGGTGAGCGGGGGCCACTCTTCATTGCAGTGCGCGGGTCTCTCACTGTCGCAGCCTCTCTTGTTGCGGAGCACAAGCTCGAGACGCGCAGGCTCAGTAGTTGTGACTCATGGGCCTAGTTGCTCCGCGGCATGTGGGATCTTCCCAGACCAGGGCTCGAACCCGTGTCCCCTGCATTGGCAGGCAGATTCTCAACCACTGCGCCACCAGGGAAGCCTCCAAGAGTTTTTATAGAGCTTAATCTGCAGCCCTTGCTTCCCCTTCCCAGAGGTTGGTGGGTGAGGCTGAAAGTTCCAACTCTTTAATCACTTGGTCTTTCTGGTGACCAGCCCCATCCTGAGGCCACCTAGCTTAGCCTTTCCAAGTTACCTCATTTGCATACATTCAGGTGTGCTTAAAAGGGGTTCCTTGTGAGTTACAAAAGACTCAGAACTTCAGGACATTCCAAGGGTTTTAGAAGCTGTGTGCCAGGAACTTGGGGACAAAGACCAGATATATTTCTTATTATACTACACTACTCTTTTTTGGCTTGATTAAATATTTAACATGGTTATATTGGGAATGTGGAAATGACCATATTTTTCATAATTAAGACACATGTTAATAGCAAGTGAACCAAAATTATTTGATGCATTTTTGCTCTGCCCTTTTTTTAAGTTCATTTCATCCTATATGCCATTTGGAGATTTTTTTTTTTTTTTCTCTTTGTTAAGAATGTTTATGTGCCTGGAAGGGACATTTTTTTGGACACTGAATGACAGGTGAGTGCTGACTAACTTGAGGAAATGGAAGTCTGCCCAGTCCTTGGTTTTAGCTCTAGGTGAGAGCTGTCTCTCTGAAGCCGTGGCTTTAATTTTTTCCCCTAGTTAATTTCTCAGCATCCTCTAGGTGTGGTGAAGAGGTCTGGATCTTGGGAACTTCCCACTAAGAGCACTCGCCATTTCTGTTTATTTATTATTATTATTAATATATATTTAAAATTTATTTATTTATTTTTGGCTGTGTTGGGTCTTCGTTTCTGTGGGAGGGCTTTCTCCAGTTGCGGCGAGCAGGGGCCACTCTTAATCGCGGCGTGCAGGCCTCTCACTATCGTGGCCTCTCGTTGCGGAGCACAGGCTCCAGACGCACAGGTTCAGTAGTTGTGGCTCACGGGCCCAGTTGCTCCGTGGCATGTGGGATCCTCCCAGACCAGGGCTCGAACCCGTGTCCCCTGCATCGGCAGGCAGACTGTCAACTACTGTGCCACCAGGGAAGCCCTATTATTTATTTTTAATTTTTAAAAATTTTTTGGCTATACCGCGGAGCATGTGGGATCTTAGTTCCCAGACCAGGGATCGAACCTGCACCCCCTGCATTGGAAGCACAGAGTCTTAACCACTGGACCGCCAGGGAAGTCCCACCATTTCTAATATAGCAGGGTGTCTGCAACCTCTGAAAAACAGTGGGTCATTGTCCTTCATTTTGATGGGGTACTTTTTATTGAAGTGCAATACACAGTCAGAAAAGTACATAAATCACGAGTCTATCTCAGTGAATGTTCTCAAAATGAACACACTATTAAGCAGCACCCAGAATAAACAAAGTTACCAGCCCCCCAGAAGCCTCCTTTCTGCCTCCTCCTGTTCCCCCCCACCCCCACCCCCCACCAAAGGATAACCAGTCTTGCCTTCTAACAGCAGTGATAAGTTTGCCCTTCATTTTAAGGCTTACTCGGGTGTTTGAGGAGGTCTGTGGAGGCTCAGTAGGACTTCTGCCAAGAGGCACGGAGAGCAGTTTGTTGCTCAGGGCCCTGGTACCCTGCCATGCTCTCTGAAGCACCTTTCGGTGTTTCCAGAGGCCTCTCAACAATCAGGCTCAGAGTCATGCTGACAGAGAGGAGCCTTAGTGCTGTCTGTCCTTGCTGGCCTTTTCCGGTCCAGCCCCAGTTTTGCTGCATTGACTATTCCACATCCCACTTCTGTGGGTTCTCAGTGTGGCTTCTTCCTGGCTCCCTCCTCCATAGCTCCCCAGGGGTGCAGCTGGCATCCAGTCTCTGCGTGTGTCTTGGCCAGATTTTTTTCCCAACACAGAGCTTGGACTTCACCCTCTCACCTCCGCTCCCACTAATCATTCTGGTTCTCACTATTGGACAAAGCTAGTGAGGTTATTTTCATGATCAGTTTTCAGTATCTTGGGTCAAAATTGATATTTGGTTTGTTTAACCCCTATATTTTGTGGCTAAATTGATATTTATTCTGCAGAAGGGTTAAAAATCATCTTTAAATGTGTAAAATTAACCATATGTTTAAAAATTTTAATGAGATGATGACTACATCAAAGTATACATTTGGAAACTTTGATAACTTTTTTGTAAATCAGTTTCCACTGGTTGAGTTATAATGCAGGACAGATCCAGTTTTTCCCAAATATGGTATCATATACATTTCTCTCTTCTCTCAGACAGACATGGGACAAGCTTATTTTCTACTCTAAACTTATATAGCACAGTTCTTCCTGTATGTATATTTGTTCTTTTAGTTTGGAATTTGTTCACCTGAAAACTGGGCTGTTTCTTCTAAAATATCACTGGGTTTTTGTCTGGGTATTTAGAGGGAAAGCACTAGTCTGGACCAAGTGTGATCTGAATTCATGCCATTTATACTGTCTCTGCCTTATGCTGTGCAGCCTCAGAAATGTTAAGTATCAGTTGGTAGTCGGAAGGGAATGTTTTTGCTTTGGTCTCTGCTTGCCAGTGGGTGCTGATTTGGCAAGAGTGTGTAGGAAGCCTTCAAGAAGAACAGTCTCCACAAACGGAAGAATAAAACTCCCATTCATTGAACAGATGAGAACCTACTATGTGCCAGGCACTGTTCTACGAACCTGGGGTACCTCAGTGAACAAAACAGGCAAAAAACCCTATCCTTGTGCAGTTTACATTCTAGCTGAGGGTGGTTGCAGGTTGCACTCATAAATATTTTGTTATAGGTTGGCATCAGAGGCAAGCTGACAGTTTAGCTGAGAGAGATAGGGAATCAGCCATGAGCATATCTGGGAGAGGTGCGTTCCAGGTAGAGGAAATAAGGAGTACAAAGAAAGCCTCTAGGGCAGGAATGTGCTTGACCCACTGGGGGACCAGCAAGGAGGCCCCAGGGTGGCTGGAGCCCAGGAAAGGAAGGGGGACAGGACTGGAGATGAGTCTAGGAGGTAAGAAGAGATGGCTTGCTTCTGTAGGGCTTCACTCTGTACAAGAAGTTTAAACAGAGGATGGATGTGATCAGACTTTCAAAGGATCATTGATCGCTGGATTGAGAAGACACTGTAGGAGACAAGGGCTGAAGCCGGGAAGCCAGGAAGAGGTGAGAGTGACTTGGGTGGGGGAATGTGGTGGGAAGAGGTAGATTCTGGGTGCATTTTGATGGTAGATTTGAAAGGCTTTGTTGGCCTATTTGAATGTGGGATGTGAGTCAGGGAGGCCCTTAAGGATTTTGGCCCAAGCAACTGACTGGAGCAGGCCAAGGAGCAGGTTTTGTAGATGAAAGGTTAAAGCTCAGTTTGGGGCATATTAAGTTTAGGATGTTGTTTAGAGATTCAGCCTTTATTTTACTATGGTCAAAATAATTCTATTTAGTTAACTTTTAAAAATCATATTTATTGGACCATATTAAAGTAAATCATGACTTTTATTTTGCGTTTATTACCCTCAGATCCATGACTTTAAATCTTTGTATGGGCAAGTCATTTGAGAAGTTGAGCGTTTCCTTTGTCTGAATTTGTCTGACATGGAAATGTTACGTGAAATGATAGATATATTTTTTTCCTTTATTTTTCTTCTTTTTTTGAACATAAAAAAGTTTTGTTTTATTCAGGGAGTTCCAGAATTTTCCTTATGAAAGAAAAAATATTTCCTTCTCCTTGGCTCTGTTAGACAAATTATTTTTATGTTAGAGTAAAAAAAAAAAGTGTGGGGAGGGTTTCCCTGGTGGCTCAGTGGTTGAGAGTCCACCTGCCAATGCAGGGGACGCGGGTTCGTGCCCCGGTCCGGGAAGGTCCCACATGCCGTGGAGCGGCTGGGCCCGTGAGTGAGCCGTGGCCGCTGAACCTGTGCGTCCGGAGCCTGTGCTCCGCAACGGGAGAGGCCACAACAGTGAGAGGCCCACATACCGCAAAAAAAAAAAAAAAAAAAAAAATGTGGTGGTAAGAGGCAGCATATTTCTTTTTTTTTTCCTCTTTCTGGTGAGTGACCATGTTTCTGGTAGTTCATAGAACATCACTGGCCCTATAGGTTTCTGAGGAAAAGCATTTCTCCATCAAGCAGGAGCCGTCGTTTAATTATACTCTCTGCTTCTTTCTTCTGTCCCCAAGAATACCCTTCTCAATCTGTGATCCACATTTTCTCACAGGTAGAGGTGGCCAGTTACAGCTTGATTCTATTAGGTAAAAAAAAAAAAAAAAAAAGACAATGATTATCTAGAAACTTTAGGTAAAGAGTTATAGTGTATATGACTTTTTGTCTAAAGATTAAAGTCAGCTTGGCACTTCATAAAGAATACCAAAATGTCTTCATGTTTACTCCAGCTGAGCTATTTTTGTTTTAACCTTGTGCCCTTGCCTTTAAAGTTAATGTCCTTTAATGTTCATTTTTAAAAGTCCTTATTCTGCTGCTGTGGATTTATGGTGGAAACCATGCTCTTTTAACATTAACCTGAGCTTCATAGCTGAGATGTAATTATACATTACATTAACATTGTAACTACAATTCTAGACCACAGGGATTTCTAAAGCACAATAGAAGCCATGGGTTTAAAACAAAGGGGAAAAATATAATCAAGAGCTACTATTTAAAGAATATTGTTCTTTTTTTAATAAATAATAATTTTGTTAACCTTTTAGCAATGTAATTTTTAAAAATGATGTTGATACTATTTATCTTCTGTTGACTTAAATAGTGGTAGGAGTTAAAAACTCCTTCTCTTAGTTATGAACCTTATACAAGGATGGTACAGTATATAGAAGATTCATAAATGTGTAATATGCATTAAATATCAACATTGTTCACAGAGCTTTTCTCAGTTGTTGGAGAAACAGGTGATCTTGCTAATAATATTCATGGTCTAGAAGCCAGCTGCTACTTAAATTAGTATAATTATTAGTTGCAACAGTATCTCTAAAAGTAGTAGATATATTAACAAGTCATATTCTGAATGTCATATATAATAAGCAGACATGGATCTCTGCTCTCAGAGATAAAGCTGAAGAATGAGTGAATGGAGACTTGGACATGAATTTTAAAAGACTGTCTTTCATGTTAGCGAAGGAGACTAATGGGATTAGTCAGAAGACCTGTGTTCTTCTGGTTTCAGTTCAGCCTCATTGCAGCAGAGAGTATTCTAGGCACAGAACTGAGCTCTGTGGACTGGAGTTCCTTCTCTGTCTTCTCAGGGTCCTCATGGAGTTGTTTGGGAATCATATGAGATGAGATGGCCATATAAATTGCCAGCCGTCTGCGGGTGGAGGTGTTTTTCTGTCTAAGACAGGTGGAGGGAGAGGAAGTTTGAGTGAGGGTTCTTTACGCCTCCCAGAGGTTGCCACCATGGCTTCTGTTGCCTTGTCGGCTTTGAGTCTGAAGTGAGGCAGGAATTCTGATCTGTGCTTTAATATCTTTGCGTTTGTTCTGGTGGCAGAAATCAATCTTGGGGCTGTCAGTATGGACAGAAGTGATCTATTTCTTCTCAGTCTGACTCATTTTCTCTGTCAGGACTGTTTTTCTTGGGCTATGTTCAGGAACAAATCCTGCTTGTTGATGAGCTGTCTCCTTGTCTGTTTACAAAAAGTCCTAGTGTTTCGTTAAGCTTGTGACAGGTTCAGGCAGTGTTTGAAGCTTATCTTTCCTCTTGATTTGGGTCTCTTCCTTTTTCTCCCCCACCTAGGATCTGCATCTCCAATGGATACTGAGGGGTTTGGTGAGCTCCTTCAGCAAGCTGAACAGCTTGCCGCTGAGACCGAGGGCATCTCAGAGCTTCCCCATGTGGAACGGAACCTACAGGAGATCCAGCAGGCAGGCGAGCGCCTGCGTTCCCGTACCCTCACACGCACATCCCAGGAGACAGCAGATGTCAAGGCGTGAGTACTGGTGGGGAGGCAGCACTGGTGCTGGGTGGCTCGGGGGCAGGATCTGCTTCTTTCCTGCCTTGAATTTGGATGTAGTCTGTAAAAGACAGATACAAGCCAGAGTCTCAGGAATTCAAGAGAGGTTTTATAAACAGGTCAGCAGCCTTGCTTTGTCTCCCTGCCTCCTGGGTTTTCCAGCCTGTCTGCCTGACCAAGCTGCGAGCCCCTATCACAGGCAGAGACGATCAGGGTGAGAAAGGGCGAAGGGCTTTGTCATACAGAAACCGTCCCAGTCGTTCCTGCTTGGGTTCACTGACTGTTGGTGATAAATGGCTCACGTAGTATATTGGTAAATGTGGGTCACACAGATAAATGTTACCCTCCAAGCCAGAGAGGGCCCAGTGATGAGCAGAGTTTTTAAGAGTACTTGGAAGAAACTGATGAGCAGTTAGTGATGAGAAGCCATCCAAGTGAGGAGTGATCCTGTCTGCTTACTGTCAGCGACCCCAGAGGCTGCTTCTAAAAGGCCTTGGAAATGCAGTGGCTGCCAGTTGATTGTAGAAGAGGAAAGTGGGTGAGCCTCCAGAGAGTGCAGCAGGAGAAAAGTGCAGGTTGACTGGCCAGTGGCTGCTGCTGCCTCACAACATGCTTTGGGTTGTTGATTCCACAGACATGTGTTTGGGATCCCCACTGTGCCAGGCCTGGGCTGTCTCTGGGACTACAACCATGAATTAGACATGGTCCTTGCCCTTAAGAAGCTTATTGTTTGGTGAGGCAGGAAAAAATCTCACCTCTTTCCATAGGCAATGTGATTTACTGGTTACTTATTATGCATCAGTAAGATTTTGCTTAATCCTCACAACAAATAGTAGGACTGTGGTCCCTGTATTACAGATGAGCAGCTAAGGCTCAGAAAGGGCAAGTAACTCTCTCACATCACACAGCTGGTGAGTAGTGAGTCAGGATTCAAACCCAGTGAGGTTGACTTCAGAGTGTATGCTCCTTTAGCCCTGATGGAAAGGTCATGGGAGGATGCAGAGGTGCTGTTACTGGTGACCTTGCTGGGTCTGGAAAGTGGCTGAGATTCTCTGTGGGAAATACTGTATGGGAAATCGTCAGTCATCTGCTCAGTCTTCATTCCTTAAACTTGATAAGACCTAAGTGCTGGTGTTAAGGTGGGGACATTGTTTTGGATACATAGTAAATGTCACAGGGGGTGAGTATAAGGGCTACATTTTTTTTCCCCCAACTAATCTTGAGAGCTGAATGTTTTGGCTGCTCTGCTGAGTCAGTAAGGATGTTGTAGAAATTCTTATGTAGGCCTCCCCAGAATTTTATTTATTAAAATACTAGTTAGTTTGCGTTCTGTTGATATTAGTAAAGACAAATCAGGGGAACCCTGGCAGGGGTTTTTCACTATCCAGCCTTGTAGCTAAATGCAGCCAACTGCTCCATTACACTTTTCCTCAGCACCCCATCCAGCCTTTAGACATTTCTGCTAACTTGCCCTCCCTGCAGGCTCCTACTGCTGCTGCTGCTGGTTGCCTGCAGTTACCCCGGGTCTTTAGCGTGCAGGCTTTTGCTTGTGTGAAAGGATGCTGCTGGAGCGAAAGGACTGTGATGCCAGCTGAGTTGCTATAGTTATAATTTAATTGCATTAGCTTTACAGCCTATTAAGAGCAAAAAGGGAAAATGTTTTCTTGGGAACAATTATCAGTCATGCTCTCTTTCTTGTAAATTTCCATTCTTCCTCATATCTTTCTACCTTAAATTCATCATTTTAGGGAGGAGGAAGTTGGAACATTGAAAGAATGGGTATAGGGTGGGGCAGGTGCTCAAAAAGAAACCAAAGGGCTGATGACTGTATTTTTCCATCTCCTTGATAGGCAGAGACATAAAGTGTGATGTGAATATTTCAGTACAGGATGAGGGCAGAGGAGAGAAGTGAATAGGGAAAATTTTCTTACACGAAATAAATTTTGAAAAAAATTTCTGTCTTCAAGATTTTATTTAAGATTAGCTTATAGACCTAAGAGTGAATTGTTCTGTGTTGAAATTCATTTGTTTAAATAGACTTTGTTGGATTTTTCATTTTAGGGAACAGATTTGCTGGCTTTTTTGCATGTGTGGTATTCTTAAATTGTAAAATACCTTCACACATAAAGAAGCATATGTATAACATATATAAAGGTATAAATCAGGGGTTGGCCGACTAAGACCCAGGAGCCAAATCCAACCTGCTGCCTGTTAAAGTTTTATTGGAACACAGGCACACTTACTTGTTTATGTATTGTCTATGCTGCCTTTGTGCTACAGTAGCAGAGTTGAGTAGTGATGACAGAGACTGTATGGCCGGCAAAGCCTGAAGCACTTACTGTCTGCCTTTTACAGAATAAGTTTGCTGACTCCTGGTGTAAATAATAGGAAAATGAATGAATACTCCTGTGCACATGGCACAGTTAAGACATGGAATATTATCACTAGCTGTGAAGCCCTCCCTGGGTACACATCGTCAATTGCATCCCCCCTTTTTCTCATTGGAGATGCCTCATTGGATTTTTCCATTCAGCTCAGAAGCCAAACAACCTAGAGGTGTACAAAGAAAAATGCAGCAATCATTCTCTCTCCCTAACTTTACCCTCCAAGGTAATCAGTGTTATTAATTTACTTATTCTTTCACACTTTTCTTCATGTTCAAGCAAAGCATGTATAAACATTTATTTGCCCAAAGTTAAACAGCAGATTATAACTTTACTATGCTCGTACTAACTTACCTTTTAAAGCACTTACTGTTTGTCAGACATTGTGCCAAGTACTTTACATGCATTTTATACTTTCCTCTTAAAATAACCCTGTGAAATAAGTGTTACTGTCTCTGTTTTATAATTGAGGAGAGTCAGATAGTAAGTGGTCGGTCACACCAGAGCTCAAATCCAGCTTGGGCAGTGAGAATCCCTCACGTTTGTAAGGCACTTTCAGTTCCCATAGGCTTATAATAGGTGCTCTCTTGACTGGTCTTCACGAGCCTGAGAGGTGAGAGAGGCAGGGTTTTCCTTCACATGTTAGCAGGAGAAAAAGGAAGCTTGGAAAAGTGATGCACCCAGGATTTTCAGTCAGTAAGTGACTGGTGGGACTAACTCAAGCCTCTTGACTTTTTTTCTGCTCCCCATGTATACTGACTGAGAACAGCTTTTGTCCTTCTGTTCTCCTGGGACTGGACTGTTTGACTCCATCCTCTCTGGCTCTGTGCTCAAGAGAAGCTGCCTGGCTTACAAAAATTGGGGCAGGTTGGGGGCAGGGAACCTTTGGATTTTTCCACCCTTAGAAGCTGAAAGTTTCTGGTACAGCCTTTATTTGTAAAACCATCCCTACCCTAGATTCCCTGCCTCCTTCATCGTTCCTCCCTCCCCCTTCCCCATCAGGACTTCTGCATATGCACTGCACAGGCCCACAGTTCCTCCAGGCACCAGCCACTTGGATGACCTTTCTCTTCTCATAATTCTAATAGTTAATTTTTAAATGCCAAGATTCCCAACCCTGGTATGCCTTAAAATCACTAGGCACTGGATACGTTCTCATGTATCTCTGGTGGAGATAGAGTGCCTGCAGCACAGAATTTGGCAATAGCTAGTGCATTTACTCTTGACCCAGCAGTCCCGCTTCCAGGGAATCTCTCCCAAAGATACACTGGCAAAAGTACGAAAAGATGGGTGCACAAGGTTATTCTTTGCAGCATTATTTGTAATAGCAAAAGTTGGAAACAACTCTGACATCCATCAATATGGGACTGGTTGAATATTGGTACATGTGCATAGCTTTTCAGTGGCACAAAGGAATGAGAATATACACTGCCATGGATGGAGCGACTCCAGGCCATATCGTTAAGTAAAATAAACATGCAAGGTGGAGAAAAGGGTATAGTACTTTATCATTTATTTAAGAAAGCAGGTGAAAGAAAGTCCATATTCATGGATTGGAAGACTTTATATTATTAAGATGGTAACACTCCCCAAATTGATCTATAGATTACATGCAATTCGTATCAAAATCCCAGCTGGCTTTTTTGCAGCAATTTGTAAATTGATCCTAAAATTCATATGGAAATTCAAGGAACCTAGAATGACCGAAACAATTCCTTTTTTTTTTATTTTTTGTTAGTTGAGTATAATTGACCTTCAACACTATGTTAGTTCCAGGTGCACAGCATAGTGACTCGATATTTCTGTACATTACAAAATGGTCACCACAATAAGTCTAGTTACCATCTGTCACCGTACAACGTTATTACAATATTATTGACTATATTCCCCATGCTCTGCATTTCATTCCAGTGACGCATTTATTTCGTAACTAGAAGTTTGTACCTCTTAATCTCCCTCACCTATTTCACTCATTCCCCCCACCTCCCTCCCCTCTGGCAACCACCTGTTTGTTCTTTGAATCTATGAGTCTGTTTTGTTATGTCTGTTCATTTGATTTGGTTTTTAGATTCTACGTATAAGTGAAATCATATGTATTTGTCTTTAAAGCTTTAAAACTCTTAAAAGTAGGTGTAAATCTTCTGACCTTCTTGGATGTGAAACCAAAAGCATAAGTGACAGAATCAAAAATAGATAAACTGAACTTCATCAAAATTAAAAAACTTTTGTGCTTTAAAGGACGCTATCAGGAGAGAAAACAACCCACAGAAAGGGGAGAAAATATTTGCATATTACAATATATGTCAAATAAGGGGCTTATACCCAGAACATATTAAAAACTCTTACAACTCAATAATAAAAAGACAACCCAATTTGTTTTGAAGTATAGTTGATTTACAATATTATATTAGTTTCAGGTGTACAGCATTGTGATTCAATATTTTTACGGATTATAGTCCGTTAAAAGTTGTCACAAGATAATGGATATAATAATTCCCTGTGCTATACAATATATCCTTGTTGCTTATCTATTTTATATATAGTAGTTTGTATCTCTTAATCCCATACCCCTAATTTGCCCCTCCCCCTTTCCCTCCCCCTTTTGGTAACCATTAGTTTGTTTTCTATATCTGTGAGTCTGTTTCTGTTTTGCGTATACGTTGGTTTGCATTATTTTTTAGATTCCACATGTAAGTGATATCATACAGTATTTGTTTTTCTCTGTCTGACTTATTTCATTAAGCGTAATGTTCTCTCAGCCCATCCACATTGCTGCAAATGGCAGATTTTCATTCTTTTTTGTTTGTTTTTTGTTTTTGGCTGCATTGGGTCTTCGTTGCTGCAGGGGCTTTCTCTACCTGTTGTGAGCGGGTGCTACTCTTCGTTGCAGTGCGTGGGCTTCTAATTTTGGTGGCTTTTCTTATTGTGGAACACGAGCTCTAGGCACACGGGCTTCAGTAGTTGTGGCGTGTGGGATCTAGGGCATGCGGGCTTCAGTAGGTGTGGCGTGTGGGCTCAGTAGTTGTGGCTCACAGGCTCTAGAGCGCAGGCTCAGTAGTTGCGGCACATGGGCTTAGTTGCTCTGCGGCATGTGGGATCTTCCTGGACCAGGGATCAAACCTGTGTCCCCTGCATTGGCAGGTGGATTCTTAACCACTGCGCCACCAGGGAAGTCCCTCATTCTTTTTTATGGCTGAGTAACAGTCCACCATATGTGTGTATCACATCTTCTTTATCATCTGTGGATGGGCACTTGGGTTGTTTTCATATCTTGGCTATTGTAAATAGTGCTGCTGTGAACATTGGATGCATGTATCTTTTTGGTTTAGTGTTTTCATTTTTGCCAAGTACATACCCCGGAGTGGAATTGCTGGATTATATAGTAGTTCTATTTTTAGTTTTTTGAGAAGCCGCCATATTGTTTTACTTAGTGGCTGGACCAAAAGACAACCCAGTTTTAAAATGAGCAAAAGATCTGAATAGGCATTTCTCCAAAGGAGGTATATTAATGTCCAATAAGCAAATGAAAAGATGCTCAACATCACTAACCATCAGGGAAATGCAAATCAAAACTGAGATAAGATACCACTTCACCCCCACTAGGATGGCTGTAATCAAAAAAGACGGATAATAACAAATGTTGGTGAGAATGTGGAAAATATTGACACCCTCGTAAACTGTCAGTAGGAATGTAAAGTGGTGCAGCCACTTTGGAAAACATCCAGCAGTTTCTCAAAAGGTTAAATATAGAGTTAACATATGGCTGAGCAGTTCCACTCCCAGGTTTATACCCAGGAGGAATGAAAACGGTTGTCCACACAAAAACCTGTACATGAGCGTTCATAGCAGCATTACTCATAATCACCAAAAAGTAGAAACAATCGAAATGTCTAACAGCTGATGAATTGATAAATAAAAGTGGCATATCCATATAATGGAATACTATTTGGCAATAAAGAAGAGTGAACTACTAATACATGCTCCAACATGGATGAACCTTGAAAACATTATGCTAAGTGAAAGAAGCCAGTCACAAAAGACTACATATTGTATAGTTCCATTTATAGAAAATGTCCAGAATAGGCAAATCTGTAGAAACAGAAAGTAGATTAGAGGTTGCCAAGGGAGTGGGTAGATTAGGGGACATAGGGAGTGACTGCTGGTGGGTAGGGTGGTTTCTTTTCTGGGTGATGAAAATATTCTAAAATCGATTGTAGTGGTGGTTGCACAAATCTGTGGCTATACTAAAACCCACTGAATTATACTTTTTTTTTTTTGAGATTCTTTTTTTCCCCTCTTATTGCACTTACTTTTAACACTTTTATTATGGAAATATTAAAACATACACAATAGTAGAGAAAACAGTATAATAAACTCCCAGGTACCCATCACCTATCATATCAACATTCTGCCATTTTTTAAAATTCTTTTTAATTTTTATTTTATATTAGAGTATAGTTGATTAACAATGTTGTGTTAGTTTCAGGTGTACAACAAAGTGATTCATTTATAAATGTATCTATGAATTATACGTTTTAAGTGGGTGATTGTATAGTATGTGAATTATAGCTCAATAAAGCTGTTTTTAAAAAGTACGTAACACAAACTTATATACCTAACTGCTAATAAAAAAAGAAGGAAGGTGTTTAAAAATAGCTGAGATTTACTATAATCAGGTATGGTAAGACATGCAAACATGGATATGACATGACTGTCATGAAGGAAGAAGTTTCTACTCACATTTCTTTTTTTGGCTGCGTTGGGTCTTCATGGCTGTGTGCGGGCTTCCTCTAGCTGATGAAAGCGGGGGCTACTCTTCGTTGCGGTGCACGTGCTTCTCATTGCAGTGGCTACTCTTATTGCAGAGCTCGGGCTCTAGAGCGCAGGCTCAGTAGTTGTGGTGCACGGGCTTAGTTGCTCCGCGGCATGTGGGATCTTCCCGGACCAGGGCTCGAACCCTTGTCTCCTGCATTGGCAGGCGGATTCTTAACCACTGCGCCACCAGGGAAGCCCTCTACTCACATTTCTCTGGAAACAGGAGGCAGGGCATGCCATGCAGGGCCACTGAGGGAGCACTGAGGTCAGTCAGGGGGCAGAGGAAGGAAGAGGAAAACCTGGGCGAGAGCCTTTACTGAGGTTTCTCTGGGAAGGCAGGGTGAGCAGGCTTAGGATTGGCTAGTTTGAATAGCCTCAGTGGGCTCTAGGGTAAAGACGCTGTCTCTAGTTGTCTGGTACCTCACCCTGAGATAATTAGGGCAGGGGATAGTGACCCATTGAAGGAGGTGGTTGAGGTATGGGCTCTGGATTGATTAGTGTGCATATGTTCTTATATGTGCTTACAGGCCTCTAGGAATTAGCTAACTCTGGGAGAGGCAGTCGCTCCAGTGCCAGCAAGGCCCCAGATGTCAAAGCAACAAATACAGGAAATTAAAAGGTGTGATTAGGGCTTTCCTGGTGGCGCAGTGGTTGAGAGTCTGCCTGCCGATGCAGGGGACGCGGGTTCGTGCCCCAGTCCGGGAGGATCCTACATGCTGCGGAGCGGCTGGGCCCGTGAGCCATGGCTGCTGAGCCTGCGTGTCCGGAGCCTGTGCTCTGCAACGGGAGAGGCCACAACAGTGAGAGGCTTGCGTACCACAAAAAAAAAAAAAAAAAGTTGTGATTAATATAAATGGTGTAAAGAAACAAAGGGTTACCTATAGGAAAAGGGAAAAAATAAGGTGAAGATGGACTTTTTTATAGATTTGACTTTGGAATTGTATAAATATTTTGTGTAATTATAAAACAAAACTAAATTTAAAAAAAGGAATTCCTAAAGAAGGAAAATAAATGCTCATTCAGTTGGTGACATAGTCATTCAGAGAGGAACATTTCCAAGTAATATCTTAATCGGTCTTCAATAATGATATTGTTGGTAGAGGGATTGATACTGCTGTTTTGAGACTATTGTGTGTATAGTGTAGGATAAAGCAAATAAGTAGTTAAGGTGGTGATGCTGAGAACTAGGACTTTGGGTATGAGAGAAAGGAGATACAGATAGAAAATCTATGAGGTTAACCCCAAACTTTACGTTTTTAATTTTGAATTGGAAGTGTCAGTATGAACTCATGATGTAATTTATCTTAAGGAAACTGAAACAAAAGTAAAAACTCTATAGCTCTGCCTACTGAAAGGCTTAGAAACAGTGTAGCAATGAGCACATCTTAGTGCCCAGATAGTGGTCTCTAAAAATCCATTTCTTAATAAAAAGTAACTGGGGCTCTTTGGAGAGTTGACCGATTCCAGGTCTGGGGCAAGATGAACTTGTCTTGTCATACCAGATGGCAAGGAAGTTATGTAGGTCAACTTGAGTCATGTCAAAAGAACTCAGAAACCAACTTGAAAAGGCTTCTACTGGCCAAAGATGAGATGATTTTGAGCATGATAAGGGTAATAACTGCAGTGGATTGAAATACATCAAATATGTTTAAATTCATGAGTACATAATGATACTAAAGCAAAACTCATCAGTCACCTTTGGAGAATGCTAGAGAATCAACTCATTATTCAGAGTAACCATGTAGTTGATGAAGAGTGTCTCTGAGGGGAAATATTCCAGCTAATAGAGACAGGATACCACCATTTTGCAACCTCTAAGGAATTAATGCATCTAAGCAATGATCATCAGTGTCTGGTAACATTCCAAAAAGAGGTAATGAGATATTACATACCTCTTGATAAAAGTCTGAAGTAATTGAACCAAAAAAATGCCACCTGAATCTGATCAAACCATTAGCACTTACTTTCAATTTACAGGAAATTGGATAGGAGAGGCCTGAGGAACATGTTAAATTACATCATGGGGATGCAATCAGTAAAACCTGTTATGTGGGAAACTACATCCTTGCTACTTTGAGTCTGGTCCATAGATCAACAGCATAAGCATCAGCTGTGAGCTTTTTAGAACTGGAGACCCTCAGGCCCTATCCCAGACCTGCTGAAACAGAATATGCTTATTAACAAGCTTCCCAAGTGATTCACATGCACATTTCAAGTTTGAGTAGCACTGCTCTATGGAACAAATAATCTAGAGTCTCCAACAAAGAAATTGTAAGAAAAAAAAAAATGAGATGGAGGGACAACTCAAAGATTAAAAGACATTTGGAGGCATATCAATTATTTGCAGGTAGAGAACTTACTTGTATTCCATTCAAACAAACACATTTTAATGTTATGAAATAATTAAGAGAATATTTTGGGTTTATTTCGAAATAATCTGGGTGGTAGAGAGAGGAAAGTAGGTAGGGATGTGGATGAAAATAGTTTGCTATGACATGCTAGTTTTTGAAGCTGGGTGATAGGTACAGGGTTTATTATTTTAATTTCATACTAAGATTTTTTTCTATAATAGTTTAAAAAGGAATTGGCTAAAATGGCTATAATCAAAAAGGTAGTAACAGGTATTGGCAAGAGTGTGGAAAAAATTAGAACCCTTGTACATTGCTCATGGGAATGTAAAATAGTGTAGTTCCTTTGGAAAATAGTCTGGCAGTTCTTCAGAAGGTTAAACAGGGGGTCAGTATATAATCTAGCAGTTCCACTCCGAGGTGTATACCCAAGAGAAATGATAACGTACGTTCACGCAAAAACTCGCACATGAATGTTCATGGCAGCATTTTTTATAATAACCAAAAAGTGGAAACAACCCAAATGTCCTTCGAATGATGATATGTTCATTAATATAAAATATAGCATATCCATATGATGGAGTACTATTCAGTAATAAAAAGAAATGAAGTACTGATACATACTACAACATGGATGAACCTTGAAAACGTTATTCTCAGTGAAAGAAACCAGTCATGAAAGACCACACATTGTATGATTCCATTTATAGAAAATGTCCAGAGTAGGCAAATTTATAGAGACAGAAAATAAATTAGTGGTTAGGGGGAGATTTGTGGAGACATGAACATTTTATTGATACATTCCCATGACTGCTTATGGAGTGGGGGAAATTTTGGCAGGGAGGGGTGATGAAAATATTCTAAAATAGATTGTGGCGATGGTTGTACAACTCTGTGAATATACTAAAACCCATGGAATTCTACACTTTAAATGGGTGAATTGTATGATATGTTAATAATATCTCAGTAAAGCTGTTATAAAAAAGGGAAGGAGAGCCTAATACTGATACCCGTGCTCTAGGCTTACCCAACACTAATCAGAATCATTGGGAGGAAAGTTGTCTAGACGATTCTAATGTGCAACCAGGACTGGGAACCACTGTACTAGAAAGTTAGCCGTCAAGGATTGTTAGAAGAGAGAGGCAAGATTATCTATTTGAAATGATAGCCTGGAGGGGAAGCCTCAGGGATGGCATCATAGCTGACCAGTCTGCACGGAAGAGACAAAAATCTACAGTGCGGAGCCCTCTGGGTGCACATTATCTATTCCTGTGGTACTAAGTAGAATGGAAATAAGCATGAGAAGTCTTTTCTTTTTTCCAATAAGTATGTTAGTTCAGAATTGGTCATCTTCAGTGTAACACCCATAGGTGTTAGGGTTATTTGTGCCACCAGGTGGTCTAGCTTCTTCTAAGTTACTAAGAATGAGCACAGACTTTGTCGATGGGATTTGGGGGTACTAAATCATAATCCAAAAGCAACAGTCTAAACAATTAATTTCCCTAAGTTTCTTTCTTCCAGAGAGTGTTCTAGATATTAGTGAGAATCTATAATTTTTTTTTTGCTCTCCCATTGTTACATTGCTCCAGATGAGTAGACATAAAGCCAGCTGTAGTGTTCCCATCTCTCTTCAAAAGCATTTATTAGTCAGGTGACAGCTTCCTGTACTGTTGGACTGGGCAGCAGAGAGGGAATTTGAAGATGTACTGCACATGGTGTTTGGCTTTTGAAGAGAAGCTTTGGAGAACTGGCCTTGGATTCTGGTTTCCCTGCCCTTTGCAAGTTATTGATTGCCCTGGACTTTCAGTTTCCTTAATTAATGAATGAAGTTTAGACTAGGTTCTCCTGAAGCTTCTAAAGTTTTGTGGTTTACTACATCTGTCTTTATAGAGGCTGTAAATATAGGATGGTGGTTAAGAGTTTGTGCTGTGGAGCTTGGTGACCTGGCTTTGCTGTTTCCTGGCTCTGTGACTTTTGATAAGTTGGTTGACCTCTTTGCCCATTGGTTCCCCCATCTGTAAAACGGGGATTGAGAATAATATCTACCTCACGATTTTCTTCACTATAAAGTGTTTGGAGCAGTCTAGCCTGTAATTTTATTGATATGCTATCAATTTATCTAGACAGGTCCCTCACTCTAATTTAGGCATGATCAGAACTCTCTCTTACTACCAAATGCAACGTTGTGTCTGTTATCCCAGGTGGTAGATCTTTTTGGAAAAGTATGAAACAACCATACAAAAGTGTTTGGGCAGTATATAAGAAGTTTTAGTTTCATACTAAAAATACTCTCTAGTATTTTAGGAAGCATATTAGATGTTCTAATTCTACTTTTTTCTCCCTGCCCTATATCCTCATATAGGTCAGTTCTCCTCGGGTCTCGGGGACTTGACATATCCCACATCTCCCAGCGATTGGAGAGTCTGAGTGCAGCCACCACCTTTGAGCCTCTTGAGCCTGTGAAGGACACAGACATTCAGGTAAGGGCTGCCAGGTACCAGGACTGGTGCAGGTGCAACCCTGAGCATGCAACCCAGGCTGAAGGCCCTGGCCTTTTGTTCACCAGCTGGTTTAGGAATACCACATTTCTTTGTTAATTCTCTTCTTCCTCAGATATTAAGAGAATGGGAGGCTCAGCTTTGGAGGAACATTGGATTATTTTCAGAGTGCTCTGTAAGGCTGAATTTAGGAAAGCATTTCCGACCTGCACTTTTTAAATTATTGTAATTATGAGCACAGATTTCTCTTCCTTCTTTGGGCTTAATCCAAGGCACGGAGACATTAGTTGTAAGTTTCTCTTGCTTTCTTTGCTAGATCTCAAATAATTTTACTATTCGTCTTCCACATTTCTTTTCTACATCTTGCTTGTGTGGCTTGGCAAAGAGCTGGGGAAACTAAATAGCTTTACTATTTACTGAAACCTACTCATCGATTTCTAGGAAGTATTTGGCTCCATTAGTGGCACCAGGAAATGGTCTAATAGAGCACTCCTGTCTCATTTAACCTAGCATGCCACTGGCACAATTGATTGCTATTTTAATCTAATCAGAAACTGGTTTTGTGTGTGTGTGTGTGTGTGTGTGTGTGTTCAGAATTGTTAAGGAAAAATCTTGTGATCCATTTAGTTGTTTGGGTTTTTTTTATATTTGTTTATTCATTTATTCATTCATTCATTCCTTCAGGCTGCACCAGGTCTTAACTATGGCATGCAGATTCTTTAGTTGTGGCACATGGACTCTTAGTTGTGGCATGCATGTGGGATCTAGTACCCCAACCAGGGATTGAACCCAGGCCCCCTGCATTGGGAGCACAGAGTCTTACCCGCTGGACCACCAGGGAAGTCCCGTGATCCATTTAGTTCTGAGGAATTGGAACACTGACTTGTGTTAGAGTGAAGGGATAGTGGGATACCATTTTCATCATCGATTTACCTTTGAGATGAAAGGATGCAGGTCCTACAAAGGCAAATCCTAGTACAGATGAATCTGTTATTTATTATTTGGGCTCAATTTGAATTAATACTCTTTACCCCACCCTTCTGAGAACTGTTTTAATCCATCTACAGCAATGGCCATAATTCTACTGCATTTATTCCACTTGAGAAACCTAAAACCCTCAACTTTGAGTTGAGAGTTCAGTAACTATAGATATTCATTATTTTCCCTGTTATTGATATGTTCCCAGAGTATGAAAATCCAGTTTTTTCCAGTTTTATATACTAAATTATATTTGCCTGTCACCTTATAGATGCCTTCTTATTTCCGTGCAATCTTTTTTTTAAAAAATTAATTATGTTTAGCTGCATTGGGTCTTCATTACTGTGCGTGGGTTTTCTCTAGTTGCTGCGAGCAGGAGCTACTCGTCGTTGCGGTGCGCGGGCTTCTCATTGTGGTGGGTTCTCTTGTTGCGGAGCACGGACTCTAGGCACGCTGGCTTCAGTAGTTGCAGCACACAGGCTCAGTAGTTGTGGCTCATGGGCTCTAGAGCACAGGCTCAGTAGTTGTGGTGCACGGGCTTAGTTGCTCCACGGCACGTGGGATCTTCCCAGACCAGGGCTGGAACCCGTGTCCCCTGCATTGGCAAGCGGATGATTTTCAACCACTGTGCCACCAGGGAAGCCCTTTCCGTGTAATCTTAAAATGGCATGTATACTTGCCTCTTTTTTTTTTTTTTTAAAGTTTTAGCTGTTGCTCTCCCCACCTTCTATTTCAACTGCTTGATGCCCTAGAAACAAATACTTACTCCCATAACAGGTGAGTGAATGAGGTACAGCTCAGATAATTTGAATAATCACCATATATGTGCGGAAGTATTCCTAATAGTGTGGAAAGAAATGACATTTGCTGAAAGGTTATTTGTTTGTTTGTGTTGTTTTTAATGTTTAAAATGCCAAATAAGTTGTTTATTTTAAAAGCTGCGTTTTAGATTTTCTTTGGCATATTTGTAATACATATTTGGAATACCCAGCAACATTTAGTGATGCACTTCATGAATTCCAACTGATGTGGTACAACATTTTTTGCTTTGAGATATTAATGACAGGTTTATAAATGTATTGAGTCATAATGATCATTTATTCTAACCTTCTACTTTATGCATGAACACCGTCCTTCAATAGCCCCATTAGGTGGCTTCCTAACAATGCATGCTTGTTCACATCAAAGAGAGTTTCTTAATTTGGAATGAGCACGGCTAAGAGTTTTGGTCCTGCACCACTGGGAAGTCTTTGAGAGGAAGGATGCCTCCATTTCAAAATTTTACCTCTCAGTTGAGCTTTTCTGGAATAGCTTAAAAAATGTGAAATGGTCACTCCAAGGTAAGTTTTGATTAGTTGGGAATTGATCATCTAGACCTGAAGTAAAGATTTAAGACTAACTAGTTTCAAAATAAAATCCTCTATTGACTTCATCTTCTTGCCAGCAAAGGCTTAAAGGAGAAAATTTAACTTCTAAAGGGCTGAGTCTTTGGTCTAATCTGAGATAGCTCTAGTGATTGTATTGTGTGGCTCAGCTGATCTATGCCTAAACTTCCTGTACACATAGCAGTATCATGTCCTTCCCTGACTTCCTGTGTAGTAGTCAAATATAGGAGCCAAGCCAGCTTTCGCCCTTAGCATGGAGTGGTCCTCCTTTTAATTCTTCTCTTAATGTGTTAGTTGTCCAGGAAGAGTTAATTTGGATATTTTCAATTTTTTGTTTTTAAAAAGACCAGATATACTTTTTTTTTTTTTTTTCCCAGTACGCGGGCCTCTCACTGTTGTGGCCTCTCCCACTGCGGAGCACAAGCTCCGGATGCGCAGGCTCAGCAGCCATGACTCAACGGGCCCAGCCGCTCCGCGGCATGTGGTATCTTCCCGGACTGGGGCACGAACCCGCGTCCCCTGCATCGGCAGGCGGACTCTGAACCACTGCGCCACCAGGGAAGCCCCAGATATACTTTTTGATGGACGTTTTTTTTTCTCATTTATTTTTACCAGCTTTACTGAAATATAATTCACATACCATAAATCTGATCGATTTTTGTGTATGAGCTTTTGTTTTCCAATCAGTGCAGTTTTTGAGATGAGAACGTACCCTAATCCCACTGAGTATCAGTCAGAGTGAATTTATTATGTCAGCTTATAAATTCATAAAAGGAAATGCTGAAGGATCCTTTGACAGGTGCTGTCCAAGACTTTGTACCATCCATTGTTTGCATTACCTATAAGCTTGGAAAGGCATTTTCCCATGAATAGGTTGTCCTTTTCTGTTTGGTAAACATTGATTGTATTTCCTTCATTTTCTAATGGAGCTTGAAATTAATACAGGTTTTTTGTTGTTTGTCATAAACAGTGATGTTGGCATGCATTGATAATGCATTTTTGAAAGACTGCTGTGGCCAGCAAAAGTAACATATTTAAATAAACCCACTTAAATATATGTATGGCTGATGCTAGTGGAATTTTTTTTAATGTTTATTGATTTAATTTTTGGAAATGGTCATAAAGAAGGCCTGCACATTTTTGTAATGGAACTGAAGAGCCATAACTGTTAAGAGGACATGGTTCTAAAACAACTGGACTACTCTATTCTGAGTGACTTTGTGGTGCTTGCAAGTATGATTCCTCTCACAGAGATCCACTTGCTCACTTCTGTCTTTGGAAAAAAATATAGAGGGCAGACTGCACATTTTTACTGTGGTCTGAACAGACCTAATGTACCATGGATGATGTGTATTATGTAGTAATAAAGTGCACAGTTACACAGCTTAGTTATATTCTGGGCTTTTTCACTAGATTACATGTATTTTTCAAGAAGGCTCTGCAGAAATAGCCTGGGTTGGCCATAAAAAATGGGAGCTGCAGTTTCTCGGCGTTAGGCTGTAATATTTCCAAATGGCATTAAACCAAAATGTAATAATATTATTGCTGAACTTACTGTATTAGATTCCTATGGCTGCCACAGCAAATTGCCACAAACTTAGTGGCCTAAAGCATTAGAAATGCATTCTCTCACAGTCTGGAGCTCAGAACTTTGAAATCAGGGTGTTGGCAGTGCCCTCCGAAGGCACGAGAGGAGACTTTGTCCTCTTTTAGCTTCTGGTGGCTCCTGACATTCCTTGATCTGTGGCAGCATAAGTCCAGTCTGCCTCCATCTTCATAGGTTTTCTTCTCAGGTGTGTCAAATCCACTTCTCCCTTCTCTTATAAGGACACCAGCCGTTGGATTTAGGGCCCACTCTAACTCCAAGGTGGTCTCATCTTGAGATGCTTACCTTAATTACATTTGCAGAGACCCCATTTCCAAATAAGATCACATTCACTGGTACCAGGAGTTAGGACTTAGACATATATTTTTGGCAGTACCCACTTCAACCCACTATACTTACAGTGCCAGAAAATTTAAAACTGTCAATTAACTGTAATAAATGAAACATCTTCAAATCTAACTCTGTTTCATGGAGGAGTTTCAGGATAAGACATCTATTTCTAGTTGTTCCAGGGACTGCAAACCTCAACCAAGTATCTGATCTCATCCTCAGCACTCTCTTTCAGGCCTTGGAAAGTGAGGCTGACTACCCTTGTGTGATTCCAGAGTTTAGTCATAGTCATTCTCTCCAAACAGGTTGATGTTCTATCATATGTTTAAGAGATTTCTCAAGAGACATTTTCCAACTAGAAACAGTCTGATTTTTTTTTTTAAGTATTTTTAAGTACTCTAGTTTACAGGGTAAGTATAGGTAGGATTAAATTGGGGGGGGGGCGTGTGAGAAAGAGATTTCTACTTCAGCTAACCAAGTTACCAAACTCTTTCATTTTCCTTTTATACTTTAGGCCTTTGCTCACCCCCTTCCTTTAGCGTGGAGTAGCACCTCTGAAAATGTCTGAGCCATAATTTCAGTCTGACCCTCTTAAGACTTTCCTAGATGCCACCTCTTTCATAGTCTCAGATCTCTCTTGCCATGGCCTCCAAATATAGCATGTTGGCTTTACTGCTTAGGAAAAAACAAAACTTTCTGAATGTTCCCCCACAAAGTAAACAACTTTAGATTATGTTGTTGGAATTGACTTAGCAACCAATTTAAATCATGATAAATGAAAATGTAGCCCCTTCTACACACAAAAAAACTCTATATGGAACTAAACATCTTCATAATATGCTCAGTTTCCAGATGGAAATCTGTCCTGTATGAATAAAGAGAAAAAGAAGTCTTAAAAAGAGGATAAAATATAAGAAAATGGTGCAATAATAATTGACTTGTTAAAAACTTGTTCTACTTACCACACTATATGTATAATAAAATTTTCATTATTTCCTTCCTTTTTCTGTCCTTGGAAATGTAGAGTATACTCAAACCACTCTTAGCTTATCTTTTAAATAATCAGAAGAAGCTAAATGGCTTTGGTAAGCATAAAAATGAATCACTGGTGGTATAATCCCATATCACCTAAATTGTTATTTTCATGGTTTATCTTTTAATTTTATACCTTCAGAATTAAGGTACTGCTGATTAAATGCAGCTGTGTATTACAGCTAAGAGGAAAAGTAGTTGTCTTGAGTGCTAGTTGTGTGTGTGTAGTACTGGCAAGTTGTTGGTAGGGAACTGGTTCTAGAAATCTTGTGGCAGTTTGTTGAAAAGAAGTTCAGACTTTCTTAGAATGATTAGTATGCTAATAGCAGCTCTTCAGGATTAGTACTGGCAAGGTGTTAATATTGAGGGAAAGGTGCAGTAAGCTTTCCCTAGCTCAAATTAGTTGAGGGAGGGTGCATTCTGAATGGGTGACAATATCTTAATTCTGGAATTATTTTTAAAGAAATGTAGTTGTCATTTTCATCTATTCCTAGAAACTGAAACTGCTAAGTGTGTGTACCAAGGAGAGGTCTTACCAAAGCTGCTTTAGTAAATTAAGGAAGAGATGAGGTTCTTTCATAAGAGTTGCATCTATTTGCATACTGATAATTTGTATAGCAATTCTGAGAAATGGTTTAAGTAGGCAAAACATACTTATCTTCCTTATTGTTTCTGCTCTTAATATGCTTGAGCAGTCTTTTCTGCAAATAATAGTGATCTAGCCCAAATTGGATGATTAGAAATTTTGAATTGATGGACTCTGAAGGAATAAAACTTTGCTCTTCAGATGTTTTCACATAATATAAAAATGTAAGAGACTGTTGCATGGAATCTAACAGTGTGAAGATTTTTAGTTAAGCATTTGATTTATTGACCTCCTTTGTTATATTCCTCTTGCTCCTAAGAGAGTCAGTGGGAAGTTCATGGTAACCTTTCTTATGAATTTTTAGAGGACTTTAATGGATATTTGAATCTTGCCCTTTCCCAGCTTATAACAGCTGCCTATCCTGGACTTGAAACAACCTATAGGTAATGCTCTTGGGTTCACTAGCAAATGAATCCAATTCCCACTGGATCCAAAGCCCGTTAGTTAGAGAGAAACCCTTTTCTAGAACAAATACCAGGTACGTTTTAGGCCAGAATTCAGTTGTAGCGGCTGAGGTGCGTGTGGAAAAGACACACATCACACTGTGTCCTGTGTTCTTGTTCAGGGCAATAGCTGTGCTAGGCTTCGTATCCTGTGTATACACTGCGGTGCCCACATCACCCCCACTTAATGAGTATATTTGCTGTTCCTTGTCATTAAACCCTGACCCAGAGTAAATCTCAGAGCTGGTAAAAACCGGTAAACACGTAAAAACGAAAAAATAGTGTCTTCACAGAGGCAGGTTAATGTGCCATCCTATTTTGTGTTTATAATTAGGTAGTCTAATGCTGATTGCTGTGGTAAGTACAGAAATGATTTAATTTTTCTGCCTGTTTGTGATAAGGGGAAAGGTAGACATTATGGTATGGTGGCAAAGTATGCAGTTGCATTAAAGTGTCCTCTGAATGGAATTAGAAATGGTAACTTTGGAATAAAAATGGTTGTTAAAGGCATCGTCTGTGGAAAATGTGAAAAACTGCTTTTATGTGAGCCAAGGATATAAGATTTCAGCTTTTTAACTTAACCATTCACACTTACTCCTGAATGCAGAGCTTTCAGAACAAGCAAGTAAATGGATGCTGAATGCATTCTGTGCAGGCAGGAAATGACAGGCTTTTTTGTCTTCTCAGAGGTTTCTTATATCCTGTAGTGAGCAGGGGAATATCAATTACCAATTTAAGAAAGAAGTGGGAATGGTTCTGTAAGAGTGTTTTGGAAGAAGCCCACGGCTAAAATATTTATCTAACAATTTAATAGAGCACTTCAAGTATTGGCCAGGCCCTGGTGCCTTTGAACTGGAGTTGAGTCATCCTCTCCCTCTTTACCAGCTTCTCTTAACCTGCCGATATCTATTGATGCCCCAGTACTCCGGAGATGGGGAACATATATTGTTATCTTCACTCTGGTATCTTTAAATTGCTTGGTTTCAGGAATCAGAAATGGGCTAAACTGTTTGATTTAAATGGGAGTTAAAACCTTGTCAAATATTGAATGCACTACTGTAGACCAGTCTGTCATTCTCAGATGGCAGCCCTTGACGCTGTGCGCCACTTTGATCTGCTTGCCACAGCGCCCTGTGATCTCTTATTTCTGTTTCGGAGTGTTCAGTCCAAGGCTTTCCAGGCCAGCAGCCTGATGTGGCTCCTTCCATTGGTGGTGGTTACAAAGTGTGGCTCCGTAGTCATAAAACTTTGGGGCCCAGGTTCTCCTTGTCTCCACTAAAAATCCACATTCTGTGAAGGAACTGAGAGAGGGGCTCAGACAGGAGATACTCTTGGTTTTGCTTTTTTCTGTTTGTTGTTTGGCAGGGACCAGGAAAAGAAGCTGGGAGGTAGGATGAACAACATCCTCTACTGACAAGACCAGTACTATAATTTCTTTTGCTGCAGAGCTCCCAGAACCAGTGTGTATTGCTTCCTTTTTGAGCATTTTCCTGTCTCGCAAATGGTTGGCTTCCATCTTGCACATCAGATATGGAGAGGTTGAATGAGTCCCATGCTCAGGGTGAAGGCAGCTCCTGGTCTCCAACACTAATGATGAGCAACGGTGCACGCGCTGCTTCAGTTATCCTGGAGGGCAGAAGGGCTAGGCCCCGCTTCTCACCATGGAGTGGCTGTGAGGCCGAGATGCCATCAGCAAAATCCCGCCTGTGCTTTTCAGAAAACCACAGCACTTGAAGCACTGCAGCAGAACCTGCTGAGCAGGGCTGGGCGTGACACAGCTTCCAAGAAACTGTACAAAAAGAACCTTTGTCTTATAAAACACATTTACAACTAAAACCAGGCTATTCGTTTAGTTCATAACATAAACGGGAGGATTAGGTCAGCAGAACGTAAGTGGGAGTGTGGATTCACTGGCTGATTTTTATTACTACCTGATTTGATTTATTTCTTTAAATGACACGAGCACAAGGATGTGGGGCAGAGTTTTCTCCATTCCTCCTTTATATATTAAAAAAATATTGTCTAATTAAAAAAAGCTGTTACTATCTTAGGGACAGGTAGACACAGCCATGGAAGGTTATAATATGCTTGATTTGCTCAAGGTACCAAAGTATACTTGTATGATATTATCTGGGAGTGCTTTCTCATTTCTTACTCGGCTCTCTGTTATCCACAGTGCATATGAGCCTGTCTCAGCAGAAGCAGTCTCTAAATGAGCAGGGCCTGGTGAATCCTTGAAGGTTTAAGGCATTCACAGTAGCACTTGGCTCTGTGATGAGGCCCCACACTGCCCCACATGTCTTCCTGTTGAAGGAATATGGTGATGGGTGTTGTGTTCAGAAGGTGCTTACATAATCCGTGCTTCTCAAGTTTCTTTTTTCCCAATTTATCTCAGACTGAGAGATACTTTTATAAAATACAGCAAAAAAGAATTACTAGAAAAAAATGAAATAAAAGACATGCAGAATATAAGCCTTAGGTTTTGTTTTTTGTTTGTTTGTTTGTTTTTGGCCATGCCATGAGGCTTGTGGGATCTTAGTTCCCCAACCAGGGATTGATCCTGGGCCCCAGCGGTGAAAGCATGGATCCTAACGACTGCCAGGGCCAGGGAATTCCTGTAAGCCTTAGTTTTTTAAATTAAATTCAGTGGACATAAAATTACTCTGTCAGATTGCTATAAAAGTTTCTAAATGCTGATTCTCAGATTTTGTACTTACCTGCTGCAGACTGGGAACAAACTACTTGTGGACGGGTGCTTCTTCAGCTGTACTTTGGGTAGTACTAGTTTCAGTAGCTATGTTTTCTTCCTTTCTCCTTTCCCCCCCCTTCCTCCCTCCCCTCCTCCCCTCCAATTTCCCTCCTCACCTCTCTCCCCTTCCTTTCCTGTCTCCCTTCCTTTCTTTTGTTTAGTTTACTTGTTGGTACAGTGAAACATGGCACCAAAGACAATTTTGAATTCCGGTTTTCTGTTTTACCCCAGCTAGAATAGGGAAGGCAAAGCTAAGGTTTACTGAACATTTATTGTGTCCAGACACTGTACTGAGCACTTTGTGGGTTTCCTCATTCAGTCCTTCCATTAACCCTCTGAGGCAGTTACTATTGTTAACTCCATTTCACCAAGGAGGAGCCTAAGGCCTAAAAGGCTATTATGCCAGACTTGAAGTCCCTTCTGTGGGTTTGAGTTCAGTACTGTGCCCTTATTCCCCTAGGTTTTAAATTTCATTGTAGACTAATTTTCAGGTTATATATGAAGGACAAAGATGGTAGAAATAGGAAATAGAAGTATAATTGATCACTCATTTAGAGCAAAATAAAGAGTATAAAGCCCACAGAGAATGGATGTGGTGGGCATCGCTCTTATTTATATAAGCTTAGTAGTAAAATAATGTTGATTGAGGGAGAAGCTGGAATGTGCTTTCTAAACCTTAATACAAACACTGCTGGTTTGGGGGGAAGATGAGTTTTGCAGGAAGGCCAAACGTGCTTCCTCCGTTTATCTCCAGGTGCTGGTTTTTTTGCCATAGTTTTCTGCTTGCTGAGCTGTCAGTTTAATTTACTGTCTAAAGCCCAGACTATTATTTCTCAGTTTTGCTGCCCTACAGGTACACTGTAAAGGATTTCTGTGAAATCCTGGAGCAGCTTTTAGTTTTGAAATGCCAAGGCTTTGTGCTTGTAAAAATAGGTTGGGTTCAGCTTCTTGCTTGATCATCTTTGTTTTGTTTTGCTTCTGAAGCTGAGCTGGAGTTAGAAGGATGATGCTAGAAGCAATTTAAAGGGCACATCAAATTTTTACTGTAATCCTGAACTATTGATTGTTGACTTACTTGTAGGTTTAATGCAGACCCATTTCCTTACTTATTAGCGTCTGACTGGCCATTAAGCTCTGGCAGTGTGCCGGAATGTTGAAATCTTGCATCTTATAATATGATTTGGCTGCCTATGGGTATTATTGTGTTTGGCTTTTAAAGACACAGGCAGAGCCCTCAACTTGGTGTGTGCTCCAGAATACAGGGAAGAATTTCTGCACAGCAAAATTACTCACTTCTAGGAGACAGCACAAAAGTGAGGAGTTGACATTCAGCAGAGCATTAATACCTGAAGTCATGCAAATTGGTACTCTTTGGTCTAACTGACTCTTAGAAATAAATGCAAACTAACATAACAGAATCTTGAAGAGAAGACCAGCAGGGAACTAACTGGGCAGGGGTGATGGTGTGCAAAGAGTAGGTCCCAGCTAAGCAAGCACTCCCACGTAAGTGGTCCTCAGCGTGTGCCTGGTGCCACTCTCCCAGTGTGAAGTTGAAATTAGAATCTAGTTGAGGGGCAGGTACAGTGGCCTGCTTATGGAGGGAGCTGGGCTCAGAGTGATTGGAAGGGAAGCAATCACTGCCTATGAAAGACTTTTACCCTCCTTTTCACAACCTGGACACCTCTTGACTGGAATTGAGGGTAAGTGAGGGCTGAGGGAGTTAGATGACAAGAAAACATTAAATTTGGGATTTTAAGGGTGTGAATGAGAACTGAATGGCTTTAGAAGGGAAAATTCACTTTTCCCTCTGATTACAAAAGCAAGATGTCCTTAGTTCACAGAACTTGGAAAATGGCTCCATAGTGTACTTTCTTGACTGCCAGCATTTTGGGAGTGTTGAATTGTTTGGACCAGGTACTTGAAGCTGTAGAACATCTTTGAAATAACAAGGAAAATTGATTTATTTTAACAGGGCAGTGAGGAATTAGTCCATGAAGCATGTGTTAGAGGTAGACTGTAAGAATGGCCCTCATAGTTCAGAATTGGTCAGTTCCTATAAAGTAATATACAGTCTTTTCCTTTATTCTGTAATGGAAAAAACTTCCTAATGTGTGAAAAGGGATCTGAGATGTGCATATTTCATGAGCAACCATTATGTCATTTCACTCTCCCCCTCAAACCGTTGGGAAAGGACTTCCCTGGTGGCACACTGGTTAAGAATCCGCCTGCCAATGCAGGGAACACGGGTTTGATCCCTGGTCCGGGAAGATCCCACATGCCGCAGAGCATCTAAGCCCGTGTGCCACAACTACTGAGCCTGTGCTCTAGACCCCACGAGCCACAACTACTGAGCCCACGCGCCTCAGCTACTGAAGCCGATGCGCCTAGAGCCCGTGCTCTGCAACAGGAAAAGCTACTGCAATGAGAAGCCCTCGCACCGCAATGAAAAGTAGTCCCCGCTCACCACAACTGGAGAAAGCATGTGCGCAGCAACAAAGACCCAATGCAGTCAAAAATAAATAAATAAAAAATTTAAAAATTATTTTAAAAAAACTGTTGGGAAAAATAGTTATTGAGAAGCTCTATGACTTTGTCCTAATTTAGAAGTTTTAGGGGGGAAGTAACAGGTTAGTAATTTTATGTGAACTTTGAGGGACACACCATAGTAATCTTTCCATTCGTATAATACTTTGCAGTGGGCTTTGTCCATCACCGTCTTGTTCCTTATTGCAGTGTTTGAGGTGAGGTGAATGGGTGTTAGCATCATCTTTATTTAGAAGCAGAAGAAACCAAAATCAAGATAGATTAGTTATTATCAGAGGTGGAACTTGAACCCAGATGCTTCTTAATACCTTGCCCTGTATCCTTATTATCATGCCTTGCTGAGGAAGGCATCAAGGGGTGGACTGCTTGGATAAATTCCTCCTCCTCCTCCTCATCACCGTCATCACCACCACCACAAAGATGCTAAGCTAGTTCTTTTGCCCCTGGTCAAATTTCTTGATGTTTTGGTTCTGTCTTTCCCCTTAGACCTTTTCTTACTTGTTTTCTTTGAAGTGACTTTTCCATTTATTCCTTTCCATGTGAAAGATTTTCTGGTTAACTAAATCAGTCGTAGGTATGAAAATGCTACTTAGAAGGGTAATACTATAGTCTGAATGGTGACAAACCTCACTTTTTCCATTGGGGATATACTTTGGAACAAAAAGTGATACTGAACAAAAGTGCTGCTGCTGCTGATATATTTTACAGATGCCCTTTATGTGAAGGTGCCCAGGGTTTCTTGAGATTTGTCACACTAGAGCCTATCAGCCTTGTTTGTGCTGAGTAGGTCACTGGTGCCAAGCAAATGCAAAGTGGCAAACCAGAACAAATATCATATTTGAAACTTTAGGTGGACTAGGCTGTCAGGGTTCAGAGCAGGTTAGGGGGAAGATTTTTTGTTTTTGTTTCTGCCAGTTTTTTGCTTTGTTTCACTCTCCCTGATTCCTTCCTTCCTTTGGACTATCCTCCCTTCTTTCATTCTTTTCGTCTGTTCTTTTTGTCTTTTCTCCTTTTTTCCTTTCATTCTTGCTTTCCTTCTGTCTTTTGCATCCCTCTTTCTTCCCCCCCCCCCCAGTCCCTCCCAGCCTTTTAGACTGGCTGGCATCCAGAGCAGCCATTGCTAATGGGAGTGTACCTCCTTTTTTGCAATCAAGTGGCAGCTGTGAAATCATGGCCGGCTTCAAGAATTGGCTTCAGAAGCCAATCAAGAATGGCTTCTGCAGCCTGGCAGCGTGCAGCCACCAGCACTGTCTTGCTCTGTAGAGTGAGTCTAGGTGTGGGGTTGGGGCTGGGCCTGGTGGAGAGGCTGCATCTACTGGCTGCCAGAGGTGGGCCTCTTCCTCACGTGCTCTTGTTACTTGTGTTTTCTGCTTTTGCAAACCCCGAAGAGGTGGAATTTAGTTTATCCATCTGGCTAACCTGCTCATGCTTTGCTCTTTTAATGGGTACTCTGAAGTGCATTTCCTTATTTTTGGCCCTTGCCTAAAACCTCTGCTAATATTCTACTTTTTTGGTGCCTGACTCAGCTTGATATTGAGGGTGTATGACTTTTCTGTTATAGTACATAGCTGTTTTGGGTGAGGCTGTTTCAACTTATTTGTTTTTTGAGGATTGATCATACATTAAAGCCAAATCCTAAGTAGAGAAGATGATGGGGACGAAAATGACCAAGGAAAAGGGCACATTTGATTTTGTTTTTCATGTTTTAGGAATGAAGTTATAAATTAATCTAGCTCTCAACTTCATATATGTTCTTCACCATTTGTTAACTATTCATCCTACTAGCTCATATTTTGGGGAAAGGGGGAGTGTTATGGAATAGGGTTTGTTTTGGAGCAGCAAACATTGCAGAGTCCTTCAGGCCTCCAGGATTTTCTTTGGGTGTTAGGAGGGGAAAGGAGCTACAAATCTCACCTTTGTCTTTGTATTAACTTTCTACTTCAGGTTGGTTTTAATTTCCTTCTCCATTCCTCTCATGCCCTGAATGCATTTGACAACAGGAAAGAAGCTCTTTATCAGTGATTCTAAAGTGTGGTGCACAGATCAGCAGCATCAGTATCACCTGGGAGCTTGTTAGAAATGCAAATTCTCAGGCCCCACCCCAAAGCTGCGGAATCCAAATCTCTGGAGGTGGGGCCCAGAATGTGTGTTTGAACAAGTCCTCCAGCATGAGGTCCACTGGGTTAAGTTATTACAGAAGTCTAGTTAGTATAAGTAAACCCTTTTCTAGCCATCTCTGCCAACTTTTATACTTAGTCCACCTGTGGACCAACCCTGAACTTTCAGCCTGCAAAGCAGTGGATTTATCTTTTAAGTGTTTGAGTCCATAAAGAATTTGTAACCACTCATGAAGGACACAGTGGTCAATAAAATATGTTAAAAACTTACATATATTGAAAACCTATGACTTATAATTGGTCATTGATTATTTTTTTTTTTACCATGGAGGTATTGACTCTGATACCGAGGCTGTAGCTTAAAATACACTGCCTAAAAAGCAGTCAGAGCCCAGTGGGGAATGAAGAAGAGAGGGGGACGGAGGAAAGGGAAGTGGAGGGATTAATAATCCCATTTTAGTTAATCATCACTTTCCTCTCTGATCACTGTGAGCGGATGTGCCATTGCTTCTGCAAATGTTAATAATTCATGGATGGACTGTGCCAAAAGAAGGCCTTAAATCTGGTCTCTCAGCAGATTAAATACACCGTCTGCCATCATTAGGAGCCAGGAGAGATGAAAGATGGACTTATTGTTTTTATTCATTAACCTGATTTTCTCTGCCTTTCTCTTCAGCTCCTCTCATCCTCATTTTGTTTACCTTTTCATTTGCTTCTCTCTGTAACCCCCTCCTGCATTGAGTGAGCGCTAAAGATCTTGGGTCTTACTGTTAATGACATTAGATTTTACTTTTCCTTACCTGCTAGTAACAACAGATGCCATGAGAGAAAGCAGAGAGGCAGAATAAGTATTTCCTCGGAAATGTCTAAATCAGTCTGAATATTTTAAAAATGTATTAAAATGTGCAGCCTGTGTGTCTTAGAAATCATTTGAAATGGCTTCTCTTTGCTTTGAAGAGTAATCCTGTTGTATAGGCAGTTGAAGATATACATAGTGTTCTTCATATAGGTGTGGTAGCATTTTCCCATTTTACAGATGAGGAAACTGAGGCATGGAGTGAATAACTTGGGTAGGGTTACCTAGAACCCAGTTCTTTTGACTCCCAACTTCAGCATGCTTTCCACTAGGTTTAATTAACTCTTGCCTTTAGAAATCATATGTAGGTGGCTTTACATGGTTTTTCACCCATAAGGCTTAAATAGAACTTAATTAGATTAAGTGTGACTAATGTATAGGTAGCTTCACAGGAACACTTCAGGTTAAATTCTAAATGTGAGTTTGCCCAGAAGCACCACAGTTGGAGAAGGCTGACAACAAGCTGCAGTTCTGTAGACATTTCTTGAGCATCTGCATAATAACCTTCAACAACTCATAGGTTAATCAATAAATATATTTGAGCACTTAACCCGGTGCATGATGCTTTGTTAAGCACCGTAAGTGGATATAATATAGTCCCCATCTTTATTAGATCTTCAGTGTTTTAGGTCTACCGAAGGGGATTCAGCTACTTGAAATGTCCCAGTATCGACTTAAGGATGTGAGATGGCAAAATAGTAGAACTGGAAATGTTTTAATCACCTCAGTAGTTTGCTGGAGGATTTAGTATGTAAGAAGCATGTTAGTAAAACTGGGCCGTTGTTTTTTAAATGATTTTCACCTGTGTCACTGCTGGAAGGATGGTGGAGAGAATGGTGTGGGAAGAGCAGATTTTAAAATCAGCCTAGTTTTCAAAAAACTGTCTTAGAATTGCAGATCGTCATGTTCCTGTTGTCGAGATGTGGAGGGTACAGTACTGAGATGGAAACCTGAGCCAAGGTTCTTACAGGGAAGCATAAGCTCCTGGGGCCTAGACCAGGCCATCTGTCCAACTTGCCTTGGTTGTCTGTCCTGACCTAAGAGTGGTGGGTGATGAAAGGCAGGGCCTCCTCTCACCTCTCCCACCCCATCATGTAGGACCAACATCCCATGGGACCTCTGTCACCATGTTTTCTGTTGCAAATTCATTTTGTTGTTATTTTGCATATAATTTTTAACTCTTTTTTTTCTTATAAAACTTTTCTTAGAAAAATTTCAGGAACTTATATTTTATATGTCAGTGAATTTGAAATTCTGACCAGATAATGAAATATATACAGGTTTTCCCTTGTTTAAATTACATTGAGGATTGAGTAATTTTAGTAATCCTTTTCTATTAAGGAGCCTTATTTTTTTTTAAATCAATTTCTGGCCTCATCAGTGTTTTCTAGTTAATAACAGAAATGGTAAATAATATGCAGCAAAAAAATTGCATGAAAATTGGGGTTTTAGTGTCTTTTCTCTAAAATAATAGTAATAATATGATAGACCTTGCTTTAGGAAGCAAATCCAAACTCTGAATATCTGCATTTATTAAAGAAATCGTGGCGCGATATTTAGCTTTAGTATTCCTTCAAATAACAGCTTCCCTACTGAATTTAAAATAGAAGTTGTTTAAAAGAGTTCTATTTACAATCAACCTGGTAAGAAATACATCTGTTGTGTAAAGTACATTGGTAACAAAACTAGCAAGCCAGAAGCTGTTCTTTTCTATCCACCATCATCCTCCATGTAAGAACTTCAGATTCCATGAAATAGAGTCCATCAAGCACACACCCGGCCAGGTTTTGTTGGTACAGTGTCCTATAGTGCTGTGCAGAGAACTCAGGCCCTGAACCCAGGACCTGGAGCTGTGAGAATCTGAGTTTCTCTGTGCCTTATTTTCTTAATCTACGCCACAAGGGAAATGAGTCACCCCTGAAATTTTATGGCCACAACGAAAATGAGTCTGTATTTACTGTATTATTTCATTTATTATTATTGAGGTAGAAGAAGTTCTTCATATAGTCTACAAGTTCTTGCCAAAATCTCTTGTTCCCTTTATCTAAATACTAAGGCTTGATTAGATGCTGTGAGTGTGTGTCTGTGTGTGTGTGTGTGTGTGTGTGTGTGTGAGTGTGAGAGAGAGACAGAGACAGAGACCCAGACCCAGACCCAGACCCAGACCCAGACAGAGAGCTCTCATTCTGAATTTTTGAAACTTGGGACTGCAGTAAATTGCCCTGGAGGAATATTTGAGGAGAGCTGCTTCCTCCTCCCATTTTAGCCCATTCCCATTAGTAACTGCACTTACTGAGGAACTACTTCCCAAAAACATGTTTAAAGTGGAAATCTTACTTCTGAAATTACCTTCACCTACCTGCCTTAAAGTTTCTGGCCCACTTCTAAACTATGTTCCCACCCCTTTTGGCTTATAGGCTTACCAAAGCAGAACCCTGTTCTGGGCAGCAGGAACTCATCAGCTTCTCAGGCAGAGAGCTTTCTTTTCCCTGTTGTTTCTTGACCCCTGAGCAGACAAGTTTGCATATGAGCAACAGAGAGTGGACCTTAATTTGTTTAACTGCTAAAAAAGATGTGCAGACATCCTCTGACTCTTTAGTGACTGCGTAAATCTAGTGGTCCTCACTTAATACTCAAGGCGAAATGTCATTGATAAAATTAGCAGGTTGCTTTTTCATTCTCAGCTGATTTGTCAAGACAGATCAGCTGTGAATGCCACACCACTGACTTTGGCTAGGACCATCTCATTTTCCCGGAACCTCCTTGGCTCTAGATGCAACTGAGAAGGAAGCCGACTTTGGGAATTGAATACTGTTGGTAATATTGCTTAGTCACAAAGAAGAATTTGGTGCCTCTGCACATTGGCCAAGAACCACCTCAGCATCTGTCTTAGTACCTAAGGCTGCAATCACCTCAAGGAGCTGAAGAGATTTGAAAGAACAAACAATAAGCGAAAGTAATATTTAGCTCCCCTTTAAGTAGATGCTTCCATCTCCCTGGGTGGGGCCTAGTGAACACTAATGAAAATCAATGAAGTGGTTTTGTTGCATGCACATTAAGGACAGCACTATGGTAGGCACTGATGACAATTAGAATAAACATAAATTCTGGATACTGTCCCCTAGAAGCTCATTGTTTTCTACCTGGAGAGCCCAGACTAACATTCCTATATAATAGGGTCAAACTGTCCAAAACAGTGTAAAGTGACTGGCAAAACTGAATGGGAATGACATGAGATTCTACATGCCATACGGAGTTCAGAGGAGAGGAAGGGGGTAATGACGGATGACTTCAAGGGTGATTGGGGAAGATCCCCTGGAATAGTCAGGATCCCAATAGGCCTTGAAAGATTAAATGGGCTTAGCTTGCAGGAAGTGAAAGAAGATATGAGAGTAATAACCTGAACAAGGTCAGGGAGATGAGAATAGAAGTTATGTGCTAAGAAATAAAGTCTGTCGGTGAGGGGGGGATCAAATGTGAAAGGAGTGACTGCCAAGCAGTAGAATGTAGGCAGTACGTGCTGTTAAAAGTTTTGGAGTAGGTAAATGTCAACACGGAAGGAGGGAGGGTGTGGAAACACTTATGGAACTTAGCATGGCCAGTGGAAGGATACCTGCTGCGGTGTTGTTCAGAGGCAATTGCAGTAATCCAGGCACAGTGATGATGGCCAGGACCAGGTTGGTGGCCGAGAAAACGGAGAGGAAAAGATGTGTGAGGGACATTTGGAATAAAACATCTGCCGCACTTGGTGCCTGATGGGCTTAAGAAGGATGTTCAGAAATAACTCAAGGTTTGTGGCAAGAGAAGGATTGGTGCTGTTGGTCGAAGCTGAGGAATTAGGAAGGTTAACTAGATTGAGAGTTGAGATTTTGTTTCAGTTTCTGATGTTCTGGCAAGACATCACCATGGAAATGCCCCTCAAACACTTAAAAGTAGGATAAGAAACACTGCTCAGAAAATAGCTCCAGACAGAATTTTCCAGAGCCACTGGTCTAGAGGTAAGAGTTGTGGCAGTGCAAATGACTGTACAGGACAGGAAACATATAGCATGGGGCAAGGGACCAAGGTCTCAGCAAGGAGAGAGGAGCCGGGAGGAGGTTGGTGATGGAGGCTGGGAAGGGAACTGGGAGCCAGCTGTGCCTCAGAAGACTAGCAAGTAGGGGACAGTGACTGCCCGACCTCACGTGGCCTCTCATTTTTAACTCTTAAAAGCACTTAGCCACCAGTGATATTACTTGATCTTCCCAGCAGCCCAGTGAGCCTGGCAGAAGGCAGAACACAGGTAACTAGCGTTCTGTAAAAGCTTGGTTTCTGGGTAGAGCCCTGCATATTGTTAATGTACTTTAGAGCTTTACAGTTGTGCACTTAAACTTCACCTAGTGATTTTTTAATTTATTTTGTTTTATTTTATTTAGTTAGTTTTGGCCGCACCGCGCAGTATGCGGGATCTTAAGTTTCCTGACCAGGGATTGACCCTGTGCTCCCTGCAGTGGAAGCATGGATTCTTAACCATTGGACTGCCAGGGAAGTCCCCACCTAGTGATTATTATAAGAACCATAGAATTTCAGTGGCTTCCTTTTTCTACTCTATAATCTTATTTGTTAATGGTAACAGGTTTGTTTTTTTTTTAAAGGAGTACTGATGCCACCCCTTAAAAAATGTCTCCTCATCCTTGGTGTGTTTCAAGCATGGGCCTAAGGAAATTGGAACTGTTTTCCCCCCTCCTTTTTTTTTTTTTTTTAACCTTCTCAGATCTTTCAAACCAGTTAACTACATGAGGGAGAAAGTCTGAGAGTCTTTGGAACCTGGATATCTTAAGTTGGAGGAAGTGTTCCTACTATTTTCGGAACATTTTTTCTTTCTTTCTTGGTCCTATACCTGTACTTTGCTAAGAAGTTCTTTAATGGACCAATTGGGAGAATCTGTAGAGAGATGGAAATAAAAACAACAAACTTGAAACTTCTATTAAAGATTCTCATTACAGTGAATTCTAAGGAACTATCTAAAGGCATACTTTGTTGGAATTTTATATGGAATACTGTTTAAAAATTCAAGCCCTCACCTGAAATTTGCAGATCTTTCAAATACACAGAGACATAATACACTTTGGTCATTGTGGTAGTAAGATCCATCTGTCTTTACACTTGGGTGTCTACATTTTTTACATAGAGTGTGTGTGTATCTGATGTACAAATTAGCTGCCATTGTAGTTCAGAATAGTGCAGTGTACAGAGGATTTTGAAAAGATTGTATCGATCCCCTTTGGTAGAAAGAATCAGACATCACCTTTGCATTTGTATAAGCAGGCACATTTACGTCCCTGAGTCCACTACTTGTCTGTCCTTTTCTCTTTGTTTTAGTTTTTGGTGATTAGGGCTATATAAAGCCAAAACACAGAATTAAACAATGGACTACCAAATAGGCATTTAGGAATGGATTAACTCATCTAGTGATAAATCAATTGGAAAAGTACCTCCTTTGTAAGGTGGCTTCTGTCCAGCGTTTTAATGACCTCCACATACTTATTCGGGCTTGGAGTCTGAGGCAGGTTAGTTAACACTTCTCAGTAGTCTCTGCTCCGAGGTCCTTTGCAGTCAGAATATTCTCCAGCTCATCTGGTCTCCTTGGGATATTCATAGATTAGGGAAGACTGAGGCTGAGCTTGTTTATGGTTTATTCTAGCATAAAGATCTATCCTCTGAAAGTATTTCTTTGGCCATAGTGGCATGGAAAAATGTGGTTCCATGACATGGTTTTTTAAGTAATTGAAGGGGGTTTTCTCAGTCCCCTGTAGTGAACTTCAGATGTCTCCCTCAGGAATAGGTTTTAACCGTCCGTGAAGTGGTTTGACTGTAACCAGACTGAGGTCTTTGAGTTCTTTTTTTTCTTGCCCCTTCCATCCCCAGGCAGAGACTCCTATTGCTGCATATCCGCTGTGTTCCAATGCTGTATTTATTTGATCAGAAACAAAAGAGTTTGCTTCTTGCACTGGTTCAGAGAGAGGTCCCCCAGGATTGTCTTTTGTTCAGTAATTGGAGCATAAGCTGAGCCTGGTTAATTTCAAAGCTACCCCCAACACGATCCCCTCTCCCTCCTTGTGCGGTTTTGAGCTGCTAGTGCTATCTTGTATTGGGTCTGGAACAAAAAAGCTTGAGTTGTTGAATGTTAGCTACAACTACTGTGACATCTGCTGTGGCACCAAATAGCACTGTTGGTGCAGTTAATTTTAAGTTAGGAGAAGAAACAAAACTAGAAAGCTCTTCAGCCTTACAGCTCTTGTTAACACATGCACCTCCAAATTATGCATTTGGTGCTATCACAATGAATTAAACAAAGGAAATCATGGGTTGATTTTTATGTTAGTAACATAAGTTCTTTAATTGTTATTCACTGTTCAGACACCAGTGTGTTCTTATGTTCATTCTTTTTCCCTTTAGTTTTATTTTTTCAGGGCAGAAACGTCTGAAACATCTCAACTATGAACCCTTAATTGGCAAAAGTTCTGATATAAGAAATACAAGTTGATTATATTAGTTATTTATCTTTTAAAGCAGCAAAGCCTGTAACCTGGTTCTGCTTCTTTAAACACCAGAATGATTATTATAGATGAATAAGAACCTTAAGTAGCCAAATTCTAGATACTAAGTAGCCAAGTTAATATTTGTATAAAAATGTGTTGTGAAATTGGCAAATCATGTGTCCTTCAGGTTCCGCAGTATAGGTATTGGTTTTGCAGCCAACACATTGCATTGTAGGGTTTGTGGGTTTTGTTTTTGAAGATGGAAGGGTCTTTTTCTCGATTTTTCTTTTGCAATCTGCACCATAATGACCGTCCACTACCTTACTGGCCTGACTTTAATCATCTGGTGCCTGGTTCTCAGTGCAGTTTCATCTCTGCTTTTGCACAAGCTTTCCTGTAATTGCACAGTTGTTTGCTGCATTGAATTTCTTTCAGTGACAATAAAAAACACATGTTAGTATTTTGATGTAGTCTTTAATTTTCAGGTTATACATTAAAACACAGAGGGAAAAAAAATCCTTTCTGAGGAACATTTTAAAAAACCATTACGGTAGTATGGGAATATTCATTATTTACACATCATATATTTTTCCCTAAATGTTATACAGAGAAGTGACAGTTGAGCTGAGCATATGTTAATAAAAGGTCTGCATTTTCCTGTGTCACTGACAGTTTCATTGGCTGTATATTCCTGAAATGCAAATAACCTCGGTTCTGTTCAAAGCTGTAATTAATCTGAATAGTTATTTAAACAGTATCGAAATATTTTAACTACTGAGAGGCCAAACATATAAGATGGTGAATTTACTGTTCTGTTTGAAGGACAGTGCACTTGATGAGGGTACAGTGATCTGAGATGCTTGTGGATGTTGGATCTACGAATTCTGTAGGCTAAAATGGCAGAATCTGCCTGCTGCTGTATAAAATCTTTTAACCACCATTTATTTTAGCATCATGGCATGTGCAAATTCCTGCTGCTCAGTTAAGGGACCAGCTTCACAACTGGTGTTAAAATCTGTGGCCACAGCACTGCATTACAATGCAGCAAATGCATTTTCCACATTAACCAAACATGACAGCTGAAGTGATTATTAACCATGCAAGATGTCGGAAGTCATCAAAAATTCACATCAGAGTAATTGCAGTGGCTTGGGTCAAAAAAAAAAAAGTATCATAGCATTCCTTGCCTACATGTTGTCTCTCCCCCTCTTAAATCTTAACTTGGTACAGTCCGTTAACAATAAAATACCCTTCTGTAACCTATAAACTGTTACTCCCATCAGTTTGTGCTTTCAAACTGATGGCTGACTTCTCTGAATTTGTGTGGAGCAGCACAAATAATGATGCTGCACCCAGGGGCTGTGTGCACCCTTTTTAAGGGGACCCTGCAATCTCATTGTCTAATTAGACTCTTTAGTGCTTCAGTCATATCAGCATTTGCAGGGTGTTCTCTTTTCCTTTTTCTTCTTTCTCTCTCTTCTTTCTCTCTTTCCTCTCTCTCCTCTCCCCTCCTCCCCCCTCTCAATTCTGGCTGTTCGAAGTGGGAAAAACTTGAGCTCTGGTTCCAACAGAGCTCATCCCACACAGAAGGTATGGAAGAGCTGCGTGACCAACAGCGTCGACCGGTCTGTAACTCCTTAAATTTGAGAGCTGCAGGTAGGATTGCCTATGTTTCGTAAAGAAATTAAGATTATTGCGCCCTAGTAAATACATTGATAGCATGTAGTTGCAGTACCTCTGAAAGACAAAGTCTCGGTTTGCCTAAAATTTTGAGATGAATTCAGAAGCATTTAACTCATTCAGTAGAAAAAGTACTTGATTCTTCTGATAATTATTCAGATTTGTGCCCTGTCATTCTACATTTTTCTTAAAAAAAAAAAAAATCTGTTGGGTGGGGCAGAGAAGTATTTGCTTAAAGATTTAAATAGTTGGTTATTTAGGATTTTTGCAGGCTTCATCTTTAAGTAGTAAGTAGTGTGGTCTTTCTTTAGGATTTTTTTGAAAAGATGCATACGAAGTGCAGAATTCTTAAAAGAGGTAAAATATTAAAATAGAATTTTTCTTTGCTAAAATTAGATCCTTCTTTGGGATTGTAGGTGAGTGTGTGTGTGTGCGTAGATGCTTTACCAAGGAATTCAGTCATTTATATTTTGTTATAGGGAAAAATTACTATTTGATATATCTGGAATTATTTCACAAGAAATGCTTTAGCACAAGGCTTTAAAATGTGGATTCTTAAGTATTATCAAATGTAGGTGATTTGAATTAAGATAGTTACTTTTCCTATCCTAAATTCATCCTCAAAAGAGTATGATATGAATGCTTTAAGTATACTTCCAGTTTTTGGTGCAGAGAATGTGATTTGTGTAAGTGAAATGAAAAACTTCCCAAGTCACGTAAGCATTATCTGGAGGGTGGTAAAATTATAAATGTTGCCTATACCACTTTTAATACCTTGATTAATATCAGAGATAAAATACTTTTAATTCAGCATTAAAAAGCAGCTTGATAGTTGTCTTCCCTTAAAAACAAGCCCCCCCCCCAAAAAAAGACAATGATGTTTAGCTTTTTACCCCAAGGAATGTATTTGTATCATGGGACCTGTGGGGTCTGGACTTCTTTCCAAAGCATGTACTTGGAAACTGCTCACCTAGTTGAGAGATTTAGCTCCCTTCAGAGGTGTGGGACTTTCTGTACTCTTAACAATAGGAAGACTTGAGGAGCTGTCAAGTGGGGAATAGAAGAGAGCTGCTCAGGGAAGGGAGAGGAACTGTGAGAATTTCACTTGTCTCGGCGTTGGAGGTCTGGATTTACCCATGACTAAGATTCCTTTAAAACTCTGACCCAGTGCAGCATTACAGAGAATTGATTTCTGGGATGAGACAATGAGCTGTGGTTTGCATTTTGTAAAGATGGAGGAAACCTCTAACACTGACCCTGTATGGGAGATGACTCAGTTATCCGTGCCTTGGTACAGTCGCAAATTATTTTCCTTTGTCTGAAGTGGGAGGATGCCAGTGCCTTCATCAGAGCTCCTTAATTTAATGTATGGAAAATGTCTCAGCCACCATTTTTAACAATTAGCTGTATCATGGTTGAGGTGAGCTGGGTTCTGAAGGCAGCTGCAGGGCCATTTCATTTACATTAGGTTCTGTGGCACGAGAGCTTTGTTACTGTAAAACTCAGAAAATGAAATTGCACACTGCATAAAAGAGTTCTGTAGGAGGGTGGAGAGCATTCCCAGAAAGAAAATGGAATCCTTTTGTCTACAGTAAGTATTTCTCATACTCATAAAGTGGTGGGAGGTTGAAAATTTGTCTTTGGTTGAATGGGCAAAATAGACTTTAAAATGAACGCTGCAAATATTAAAGGTATAATACAGAGATTGTTAGATGTATTTTTTTAATGTATGTGATATATATTGGTGTGATATATATTGGTGTGTGTGTATATATATATATGTATATATACTTGAAATATAGGTTTTGTGAGTGGTTTTAATACATGCTTTTAATTAAATATTCATTGGTAATTTAAGTTAATGAGAGGTATGAATTTATCAGTAGTCAAAGATGAAAATGACACTTGAGAGAAAAAAGAAATCTAAATATGGTATATTTAAGAGAGTCCAGGCTTCTTTTCACTGTCCTTTATAGTTTATTTTCCATTTATGAAGAAAATTGCTGGATTTTATTGTTTTTGGGTTTTTTTTAAGAAAATGCTTCCATGTTAATGATCTATAATAGCTGATTAAAATATATAAGAAAAATGTTTTAACAAAAGAAGATTTTATCTTAAAAGATCAGTAGATTGAGGGCTTTCACTCTCATTAATGGGGATAATTTTTAGTGCCTTCTGTTTAATTAATAGTTGTGACTTCAGAGCTACTTGTGGAAAACTCTTGTTTGTGATTGTAAGCTTAGAAATCTTGATTCTTAAAATTAATTGGATTTGACTCAGCTTATTCCTTTGTTCCTTTATGCTGTTACTAAGAGGAAACAAGTGGATTTTAACTTTGATTTGTGTGTTTATCTTTTTAAAGGCACTTAACCCTGAGGAATTTATAGTAAGTGTATTTTACAGTAAACTGTACCATGAAGAATTTGCTCAAAATGCTCTAGTAGCTGTTTCAGGAGTTGAATCTTCACAGAACTAGATACCTTTTAACCTGATATCAAATTGATAAAGCCAGCTGTTCTTCCAAGTCTTGTTGCACAAGCTGTTGTTCATCCTGCTCACTGAATGCTGTTTTCTCTAATTAGGAGATGTCTTTGAAACTAGGGGAGAGGAGGATTTTCACATCAGTCTTTTCATTGAAATAAGAAGGCTCAGTTTTCCTAAGCCCTGTTTAGAATCCCACAAAGATTCCGTAAATCTTGCATTAATCTTACGCTTGTAGCATAAGAGCCTAGATCTCCATATAATTTTGTTAATCCTGAGAAGGACATTTAATATATTAATTGTTTACTATATAATGGAATGCAAAGGGATTCTTTTCCTTTGGTTTTTACAAGGCTTGCACTTAGAAATAAGACTTTTAGGGCAGCAAATTAGAACTCCATTTTAACTGCATCTTTGCTTGCATAAATGTTTGGTTGGATGACATAAAGGGTATCACAGAGGCTTCCTTTGAAATTTTTAAAGTAAAACTTGGTTGAAGATTCTGGTCTTATTTTCTTTCTCTGGCTTTCTGTAAGCTGTGTACCAGGTACTCTGAGGACATAGCAGAGACCCAGTTGCTTCGCATTTTCTTTACCCCCATCATGGTCTACTCAAGTTTGGCTACTCGGAAGAGGCTCTCCTTTCTGGTACTTGTAAGGGATTCCTAAACCTCTTCAATCTGAAATTTTAGCCTGGCTGGTAGTAAAGAGTCAGAGGTTGGTTCTTTTTGCTGCAAAAAATATATTCATACCAAACCTTTGAATGCTCTGGCAGTGCCAAAATGTAGATAAGCAAGCCTGTTGGCCAGCCCGCTAGGAGACGTTCATGGCACTAAGATGGCAGTGAGGAAGAAGTAAAATGGCGTCACCAGGAACACTGTGATAAGAGGTGGACCGCAAGGGTCATTTTCCTTCAATCAAATTTGAAGATACCTCTAGCAGCACTGCCCTGCCAATTTACAATCACTTTTTATTCTGTTAGAAGATAGAAAATTTGAGGTTTTCCTGAACTAAAGACTTAATTAGCACTTATATCTAGATAGCTTCTGATTGTTGCTTTCAAGAACTTGGTGAAAAATATGGATAAAATAAAATTTTAAATAGCTATTTTCTATTAATACTTCTGAATTTCCTTGCTTTGTGCTGTCTTCTTTTTTTAATTGTGAAAATGTACTCCTTTCAATATAGGATGAATTTTCAGAAAACAGGACAGTATGCTTCTGCTTTATGGCAAGATGAAACTAGCATTCCTATAAAAATACTTTGTCTTTGATTCTGATTTTTGTTCTAGCTCTGTGGGCTTTGGTTATTTTAAATATTAAATATATGTTGGCTGCCTTCAAAAACAAAGCTTATTGTATTTCTTGTGTGGTTTTAAGGTATGGATTATTTCAGAAGTGAACTATATAGTCATGACAATGCTAATTTCTTACCTGTTCCCACTTCTCATGGAGTTGGAATTTCTGGAGCTGGCCTTAGAGTTTATGTAGTGCAGTCAGCTCATCTTACAGTCAAGTAAAGCAAGGTTTACTGTCATTAAACAGCTTTCTCAAGGTCATACATCTGGAAAGCAGTCAATTTTGCCTAAATCTAGGCCATCAGACTCGTAATCTGTGCTGTGCCTCTGCTTGCATTTGACTCTTTCTCTTTGTGGGCTTACTGGTTGGTGATGGATCTAATGGATTGAGCTTACAGCAAAGTCTGTCTTTGCTTTAGCAACTTACTCACAGAGATAGATGTTCCTTCGCAGTCTTACCGTAAATGGCTTATTGAGCTGTGCTTGGAGTCCTCCTGGTCCTTTGTTGTAGATGATATGCATTTATAACCAAACAATTAAAACAAGATATATCCTGCAAGTCAAGCTTTTTAGGTTCACTGTGTTGCTCCACATGAAGGGCGAAGTGCTTGTCTTCCGGGATGGGCACAGGCATTCTGACATGTCCTCCCAGCAGATCACTCCTTTATCTCTAGGTCCCACAGTGCAGGGTGGCCCCTTCTCCTCCGAGTGTGCATGAGCTGGGTGAAAGGTTTTAGCTCCCTGTAAGTTTGGGGCAATTTGTGTTTGAAAAGTGGTCTTGCCCTCTCCTTTCCTGTTGCTTGTATTTGCCATTTTAGCTAAGCAGTGTTTTATGTTTTCTGTACCCGTGGTGACAGTGGTAGTGCATCCTGCAGTATTCCCTCAGCTCTGACAAGGCAAAGTCAAAACGCTTCCAAACTTAATTAAGAGAGTGTGAAATCCCAAGTACTGTTAGCAAAGGGGTACCATGACAGATTCCATTTAAGGCAACGGGAAGTTATAAAAGAGAAAGTCTGTTGTTTTAGTGGTCTCCAGACAAATGAATTTTTGAAAAACAATTTCTGAATAAGAAGAAACTGCAGCAAAACCAAAGCTCTGTTTTCTGTGACAGCCATGATGATCAGTGCTCCAATCCCATCAGCATAAACAGTGCTGCATAGCGGGAGGAGCTGTGATTTTCGACTGCAGTGTAAATGACTGACACCGTGTACCAGCAGGGAATTAATATGACACGTGGTTCCCAAACATTGTCTTGACTAACGGCGTTCCTTATGCTTGCTAAGTAGAACTCAGGCTTAATCCTGAGTGCTGTGGAAACCAGCCTGGCAAAAACCACTCAGCTCCCACCTGAGTGCCTCAGAGACACACACTCTGCTGCCTGTCTTTCTCATGGCCCCCAAATCTTGCTTTTGTCTCCTGTTTCCAAAGGGAAAAGACACTAGATCTGACAAAGCAGGCAATCTATATATTTTTAAAAATAATACGGGGTTCTTTTAATAAGTTCTTTTAGAGTGGTTTTTGGGGGCAGTGGGAGGGGACTTTGGCCATGATAAGGGCCGTGATTAATGCATTCCCATTTTATATTGCAGTGTGGTTTTAGTACTCAAAGTTCTTTGAACGCGGACTAATTCATCTCCAAGATGGAAATCAGTTCCCCAAAGACATATTAAAACATTTTATCATCCCTTAGTGTATCCTCCTTATCTTTCCATCACCTAAGAGTGGCTATGGGATTAATATTTTTTAGATCTGTTCATACCTTTGGGTAAGGACAGGGTTCTTCAGCTGATTTTTGAAGCCACACATACTTTGGCACACTGTTTATTCCATTTGCAAAGCTAGATTGAAAAGTTTTCTCTTCAGAATCCTCCCTGTTCTTGTGTCCCCAAAAGGTGGCTCTAGCAAGTATGCTAGTTTGGGGCAGGGTGGGGCAGGGGTACGGGTTTGGGGGGCAGGGAGAGGAGATAAAATGCTCAGAGTTGCTGTCCTTGCTTTCTCCTGTGGGGCCACCTCAGCATTCTGAGAGCAGTTGGCTGGCTGCTCTCCCTCCCTCTCTCCCTCCCTCTCTTGGTTTCTAGTTTTCTTGCTACTCTGTCCCCCCTTCCCAGGAGTGGAGAGAGAGGATGGCCAGCAGAGGTCCAGCGACTGTAGCATGGCACATCTGCTGCATCACTAGGGTGCAAGCTCTGGCTAGTTTTCTGGAAGTGGTGAGGTATCAGTGCTGAGCAAGTCACATCCTCCCCAGACCTCTTGTGACCAGCAGGGAAAAGTTGCTTACACAACCCTGAAAGGTTGTTGAAGGGCTCTGCTGGATTTGAGAGGAGGGGGCATTTCTGCTGAAAAGCATTTTCCCTCCCTAGTTGACTAAATGGCCATCATTTTTTATTTTACTCATTTATATTATGCCCTTACTACTTGCTCCCCCTCTCCATAGAGTCTCCCAATAACTGAGCTGGACAGATGCTTTCCTTTCCTTGATGGCCAGAGATAGATAGCAGGGATGCCCTGGGCCCTCTAAAAGAGACAGAACTGGCTTTGCAGTACAAGAGACTTAAATGGCCCTCACAGGATTGCAGACCTTAACCTTGGCCTTATTCTCCAAGTGCAGCAACCAGATGTGCTAAGCAGCCCCAGTTTGATGCCTTGGTGTAGAAGTAGGAAGAGGCATCTAGTAGTTATATGCCTACATTGTGTTGGCAGGGGAGGTGTGCTGCACATCCTTGCACCCCTCACCAGTGCCCTACAGAAATGACATGTCCCCATTCTCAAAGCTGATCTTCTCCTTCTGGATCATAGTGAGTCCTACTTCTTATATTCTTTCTTTACCCAGTGATGAAAATCTTGGAAGTTTGGGTGTTTGTTATATGATAGTTATTTCCTCCTCCCCCCCCTCCTCCTTCCCTTCCCCTTTCTTTCCTCCCCCACCTCCCCTTCTCTTCCTCCCCTTCCTCCTCTTCTCCCTCCTCCATCTTCCCTCCTCCCCCATCTCCCCCTCTCCCTCTCCTAAGATGGGAAGGCTAATTCTTGAAGCTGTAGGCCTGAGGTCCTTGCTCCTTTTCCTCTCCCAACTCCCCTTCCTCTTCTCTCTCCCTCTCCACTCCCCCCCTCTTCTTTTTGTTCTTTTGTGGGATGGAGAGGATAATAGGTAGGGATCCACAAAGGCTATTAGACGGACTTACATGAGTGGCTCTCTCGAAGGCTTGTGGCTTTTCCAGAAGGCACAGGGGAGATGGAATTGTGTCACAGTTGTGTTGGCATGGCTGCAAGAGATCAGGCAAGCCAGTACACTTGAGTCGGAATGCTGCCGGTAAGGTCCTAGGTGGGCCCAGGAGGAAGCACTGCTCAGAGCTCTGTATTCTTGGGTTTAGAATCTCTTTGCACACGTTGAGTTCTCTTCAGCCTGTGAGAATTTGTAGACCATCTTGTAAACCAATTTGGATTATATGGGAGCAAGTGATTTGCTTTGCCTTCATGGGCCCAAATCCATCATGTAATTGTGTGACCCTTTGTTTAGGCCAGTAGCAGAAACCATGTATGAAATGGGACCCTGCAGCCTAACAGTGACAGATGGCCTGGTGTTCACACAGCACCAAGGTCTGCCACCTGTGACTCCAGAGCTGCCTGTAGGCCGATGGGTCTGCTGAACTGGCAAATGATGGGACAAACTCCACAGCCACTCTTGCAGGGTCTGCTGCCACCTGCTGAATGAGGGTGGCTAGGCTTTTGCATAAATGCACAGTGAGAAATCATACAACAGCATTAAAAATGTATTACAATTGACAATGTCAAATCTGCCAGCTTAGCACTGCTTTCTGCAGGGGTATTTTTTGAAGATATATATATATATATATATATATATATATATATATATATATAATTAAATTTTAAAGAGATATATATTTTTTAAATTTAATGCAGTCTGAAAAAATATTTTATTTAATGCAATCTGTGAACAAACAATTTAAAATATTAAAATTTTGGTAGAAAACAAGCAGTGGAACTTATTCTGAATATCTGAGTTGGAGAATAAAGCTTGGATTTGCTATTTAGTCTGTATTTCTTACAAAGGGAGATTCAGTCTCTCTTGGGCCTTTTAAGCTGACGTTTTATATACTCTTATTTTAATGCATTAAATATTGATCTAATAAAATAACCAGGCATGCTATAAAACCATATGAATGTTCCCCAAATTTTGAAAATGCCCCAAATTTTAAATTTCTCTGTTCATCTTTTGGGCTTTCAGTAAAGAATATCTCTTTGCACCTGAAAAATTCCTTGAGGGTTCTCTGTAGGCACCACAAAGGGAGCTAATGAAAAGCATGTCCACACCATCTGATAAGCCCAGCAGCTCGAGTGCTGGCAGGATTTCTGTTGTGCTCATCTGAAAACAGTATCTTGCTTTGTCCTTCCTCACTTTCTCCTTTAGTAGTAGTTTTACCTTTGTAAAAATTTTACCCAAGAGAAGACTTCAGAAGAGGTCATTCGTTCAGAAATTGGGAAGAAGGTTTGGGAGAGGTTAAGGGAGTGGTATTTTATTCAGAATGAGCTTGAGCAAAATAATGGCTACAGCTCATATTCCTGTCTTGACAGAAAGCGGACACTTCTCCATTTCACTATCTAAAGTTCTAAGGAATACTTGTAATGCTTATTGGAATTCTTGTTTCATCTTGGAACAGACCATCTTGATTATTCTGTTTTTTAAGTTTATTTTTTGCCCTGCTTATTTTTCTTTCCTTTTTCATTGCCCTCCTAACTCCTGCTTGTGTCTTGGCAATGTTTTTTCAAACCACAGTGACCATTAACTACGGTCACTGCTTACTTGTGTTAATATTACTTGGATTTGGAATGTTGGTTATTGACTTCCTATAAATTTGTATATATTTTATGTATTAAATGAGAGAAGAGACAAGATTTTTTATAGCACTCACCATGTGTTTTTGTCTCATGTCAGATACCTTCTGATAGAAAGTCAGGCCTGCTATGGCTGCCTCACTTTAAATTTTGACAGGGTGGATTGCCAGTTGGTCTGTTGAAGGGGAAGAGACCTAGAACGGTCTTTTGTGTTTTGAGGGCCATGTAAAATATGGCTTTTGTTTTGTGGGGACAACTTAGACTAATTATTTTATCTTTTTTGTTTTATTTTTTAATTGTTAGGAAGTCTGTATGCTTCAATTCAGACTATTTACATAACTGTTCAATAAATCACTTATTTGTTGTTGGCGGAAAGCAAAGAACTGTGAAAGAATCAATGCAGGCTCTTTTTGCCATCATACTTTCCTAGCTAAAGTGGATACTAAAATTTTTCTCACAGAGACCCTTCTTTCTTACAGCTTTCACTTTTGGAAGGCAAATAAGTGAAGAGAATTTGGCCATTTGACAAAAACAAACATCCTTTGCCCACTCACTTTTTCTACAGTCATTTATATTCTGAAACCCAGAGTCTTCATGGTGATTAAAATAAGGCAGTTTTTCATACTTGTCTTTCTAAACCCGAGCCATTTAAAAGCCAGTTTGGCTGCCAGGTCCCTGAGATGTGACTACAGTTTTGATAGGAGACTTGGCTTACCTTGCAGTTACATTCTGGGTTATTCTCAGACATTGCAAGGCAGCCCACTTCCTCTGCTAAAGATGGAACATGTGGCTGGAGATATTGCTTGTGCAGGAGTACAGTGTTTATTGTTCCACAGCAATAAATAATAATATTTTGGAACACTATAGAGTTGGCAGGCTAGAACAGTGATTTCTCCAGCTTTTTTGTCTGTGATCCATAGTAAGAAATACATTTAACACCATGACCCACTTCATACATACAAATAAGTATATATAATTGAAAGAAAGTTTCACAAAACAGTATTTACCCGTACCACATATCTCTATTACATTTTATTTCATTTAAAAAATGCTGGTTGATTTCATAACCCAATTATGGGTTCTGGCACACATTTTGAAAAACACCATTCTAAAGGAATGCCCCAAACTTGTTTCATTCCTCACCTAGCTATGTGAAGTAGGGGAGGAAAGGAATAAATATGCAAGCGTAAAATAGCTGTCTGGCTCATCTTGACTTGCACGGTAGAGTGGAAAAAGGTAGAAAAGGGGTCAGAAAATTTGTATTCTAAGTCTGAACTTGGCTACTTACGAACCAGGTGGTCTTAATATGAAACCACAGTGTTTTAGAGTTGATAGAAGCTCTGGAAACCATCTCACACAGCCCTTTAAGAACATACTTTAAAGGATCATCCAGTTAAGTACTACTGAGAGACAGTTTAGCATTGGGTTAAAAGCAAGCCAGTGAACCAAATGTGTGTAACATACTTAGCACAAAGTAATCACCATATCCATATAAGTGTTAGCTCTTACTAGTACTGATATAAGAATTAGTATTCTCTGAGCCTTCAACTTCATCATAAACTAATAACTAAAGGGGAACTAATAACTGATGAAGAAAACAAATTTAAGGATATTTTGCTCCCCTCCTGGACTCCCATCCTTTTAGAGATAAAAGGAAATTTATCTTTATTTTCTAAATTTAGAAGTTTACTATTCCCTAAGTATTTCAGAAACAGTTGGTCTTTTGAGAGTTAGAGCTGAATTCTGCCTCTGCCTCTTCCTGGTCAGAAACTCTTGTCATGTTAGTTGAATGCTGAAATCTGTTTCTTACCTGTAAAATGGGATTGGCGGGGGAGGGAGGAGAATGGAGTGATCATGTCTACTCTTTCATATTGTTAAAAGTTTAGCAATAATGTCTTTGAATTGCTTGGAGCAATGTCTGGCCCTTAATTGCTTCTCGAATGGGAGCTATTATATGTTACAGAAAGCTTGAAACCAAAACCCATTCAAGGAGTCAGTTAGAAGAGGGTCTGTTTCCAGGACTCTGGCAGAGAGGAGCGGTATACAGATGGTAAGTCAGGGGTAGTTATCTTACTTAGCAGGCCTGCAGATGTTTATGGAATGTTCTTTATTGAGTGGGCCAGCAGTAGAAGGGCTGGGTGGGAGCACTTGTTGGCAAAAAGAGGAGATATTAATGATGAGTGTCTCTGAGGGTCAGTTAGATGGCTGGCATCTCCAAGTAGGAAGTGAGCTGTTGGGCCTTCGCTTTGACCAGGAGTCTTCAGTGTGGCAGGGAGCCCCACCCAATGAGTGAGGGCACCTCCTAGTACACTGTTCACACCCCAGCTCACCTCTATAGAAAACCCATTTTCTGATAAACTATAAAAACATATCTCTGAGATGAGGGGCCTGAGAGGTGCCTCACAGGAGGAGCTGGAAGGAAAGGAAACACACACATGGAAAAGGGAAGTAGAAGAGATCTATGGGAAACTTGGGCTGAGGCAGGAATTTTCTTGCCCAACTTATTAGTTCTTTAATTTGTTGTTCTTCCTTAAGGTATATATTCTTTACAAGAAACTAACTGCCACTAGATGGCACACGGATCCCAGCACTATTCTGACTGTATATTATTTAAGATTCTTTTCAAAAGATAGGTCACTAATACGTTGTTTTTAAAAATAAAATATGATAGGAGGGGACTATTTTACATAGGTTACATAAGCAATAAATGATGAAAGAAGGAACAAAGGATGAAAAATTAAAATTCAAAATCTATATATTTTGTGGGCTTGGTTTGTGCTATAGAGAAAGCCCAGTTGTAGAGGTGCATAGTGGCTCATGATCTTTGTTCATATGTAGGTGATGTCTGTAATTTGATTCTCATGCACAAATGCTTCATTTAATTTATTAAGTGAGATTTTTGGAAGGTAGGTTTATAAAGAAGACAGTAATCTGCCCCCCAAAGCAGTGCCGTTTTTTCTTCTTTTTCTTTCTTAACCACTACTTGAAATTTCATTTCTTAGAAATTTCGAAATTGTGTTTCTTACAGAATGTTATGTTGCTTTTAAACAAATGTGTCTGATTATTGCTTTGCATTTGTGTTTGAATTGTGTTTATGTGTATATGGGTTATACGCAGACACGGATGCAGTTAAAAGAATGGGATGGGCTGGTCACTGGGACGAGCAGAGAAGCCCAGGAGGGGGTGGGGCACTTGGCACACTCCTTGCCACCCCAGCCAAAAAGAAAAAAATGAGACCAGGCCTTGTCAGGCAGTGGTTATTACCACCACTCTGGCCATCAGCAGCAGCCATGAAAGGGTGCAGCAAAGCACAATCTATGCCCCTTTGTTCAGGAACAGCAGTCAAAGATAAAAGTTCTATAGCTTTGTTTATAAACTGTGACACTGTAAACTGCCTTTAGCTTTAGCCACTGAAGACCCGCTCAGAAAAAGGGAAATCATAATAAAGATTTGTTGACTTGATGTAATCATTTGCCGCGAAGGGTATGAACAAGGTCCATTAAAATCCTTCCCATGTTTTCGTGTCTGGCTCCCTTGCAATGGCCAGAAACAGACACGTGGTGAGAAGCTGCTCCCTTCTGATTGGATTACGTGGGGTCCTAGCTTTATGTGCTCTGGTTTATTGAGGCCATTATTTTAGAAGCAAGTGGCCAATGCTTCCCTCCACCCCCGCGCCCCCACCACCGAATATCAGTAGAGGTGTTTGGAGCAGCCTCTGTGTTGTGTCCTCAGAGCTGCCTGAGAGCTGCCTCAGGGACTGCCCTGGAGGAGCCGATGAGGGAACTGTTCCCTGAGCTGCTGGCCATTGTCTCTGTCCATTCCAGTGCACTGCCCAGGTTGGGATGTAACAACAGATGTGGAGAATCCTGTGAAGATTAGTAATATTTTATTTAAATATATGTCCCCACTCTTATCCAGCCCCCTACCCCTGTTTTGTTTTGTTTTAAGAATCACAGCCTTATATCTGCGACTGTTTGAACAAAATATACTAAAATGTTACAATTGTTGAAATATAAATAAGTGATCAATAAATTAATCAATTAACCATGAAAGTAAGCTTTCAAGAAAACTGTCAGATGTTTTAAAATTTAGCATGTCACTTAAAAAACTTTAGCTTAGGGGCTTCCCTGGTGGCGCAGTGGTTGAGAGTCCGCCTGCCGATGCAGGGGACACGGGTTCGTGCCCCGGTCCAGGAGGATCCCACATGCCGCGGAGCGGCTGGGCCCGTGAGCCATGGCCGCTGGGCCTGCGCATCCGGAGCCTGTGCTCCGCAACGGGAGAGGCCACAACAGTGAGAGGCCCGCGTACTGCAAAAAACCAAACAAACAAAACAAACAAAATAAAAACTTTAGCTTAATTCTACTTTGTATTGTATTCCCCCAAAGAGTTCCTAAAAGAAAAAGAGCAAAAACATGATTCTGAAAAAACAGATGATTTGGGACATGTATAAATACACCCATAGTGTGCTTGACACGCATGTACCTTACATTCCATAGTGTAGGTGGATCTAATGTATAGGGTGACTCAGAATCTTTCATATTACAACCAAGAGTTTGATCTCTACTTATTAGTTAATGGATCATCTTCCTTTCCTACTTGGCCCCCACATCCCAGGCTGTGGGGAGAAAGCTTCACCCCTGTGTGAATGGCAAGGCATCAGCATGGAAGCCCACTCTGTCTGCATCTGTCCCTTGCCCTCCTCCCCAGGATCTCAGGTTGAGCAATGAGGACAATGAATAGCAACTAGGAAGTCACCCTGGGCATCTTTCTTTAATGTCGCCAACAGATCTAGATCTAATCAATACTAATGCTAGAGCTACATGTATTGAGCCTTGGGCCAAGCACTTGATTACGTTGTCTCATTTAATATTCATTTTACATATGAATAAACTAAGGTTTAGAGAATCTGGGTGACTTGTCTAAAATCGTCACCCATGCAAGTAGTAAATGGGGGACCATGATGTAAAACTAGGTCTGTTGTGTTATCATGAAGTTGCATTTTGCAGACATTTAACCCTGTGTGTATTAAACCAGCCTTGTGGGCCAGTTCCTCTTCACCCCACCTATATTAAATAAGCAGCAGGTGTCATCAGGCCTGAAATAGGCAGTGCACGTAGCACAACCCCAGAAGAAAAGCATAAATAAATAATTTTTTGGGTATCCCAGCCATTGACAAACAAGTGAAAAACACCCAAACAAAGGGATGGCTGATGCCTTCCTCAGTGTTAGGAAGAAATTGAAGAATTAACTGAAAACAACAGAGAAATATAGACCAAGGAACAGTTACACGCACTGTGACTGGCTGCATAGCCAAAGGTGTATCTATAATATGGGCCATATTCAACTTGAGAGAGTTTTGTGAGGGTGAAGGTAGGCAGGGTAGCAGTTATCCTTACGGGTGTTTTCTTCTTTTTCCTACAGTGTGTTTTTGATTATTTGAAGGTTAATTTTGTTAATTTTAACCTAAATTGTGTAATTTCTCTCCTCCTTCCTAGGGCTTCCTAAAGAATGAAAAGGACAATGCCCTGCTGTCTGCCATCGAAGAGTCCCGGAAGAGGGTAAGAAATGAACCCAAATGTATATGTATACTGTTGTGAGAGCGGCAGTGTATACTGGGGCGTGGAGGTTCTAGAAACTGGATTCTGTGTTCCAGGCCCAGCTCTCTTGATAGTTCACCAGAGGGAGTTCTACAGGAACCATTTTTGAGGAAAATACCATGCTCGTAACTCTACGTGTATTTAGTGACTGCATCTGAAACACTGGGCTGGTCAGTTAATTATTAAGTTAATCATAAAATGGAAGGGCCAGACAATTCTTTGGTTTCATTGTTACAGTATAAATGGTATTTTGGTTTCTACTGAATCAGCAGTTCAGAAAAGCAATTATGATATTGATAATTCTCCTCAATTTCTTTTCCTTTTATCACACAATTTGACTTTCTACACCACCTTTTAAATTAACAATTTCTCCAAGCTCTTTGAAACAAACAAACAAACAAACATCTTGATATTTGAGAGGATAGTAAATAAGTCAGCCAGAACAGCCATTATATGTGTAGCAATATTTCGCAACAAGCATTCCCTCAAGATAGTCAAAGATCATTTACTTTACTAACATGAGTTATCTCCATTTGTTTGACAAGGACTAAAAGATCAAAACCTTTAGAATACATTCCATTATGGAGTAAGATTTTCAGGCCCCGGGGGTCTTTTGGGGAGGGAGGGAGGAGGAAGGTTAGTGGTCATGTGGAGTTGGTTCTAAAAATGCAGCTTTTCCCAGGAAGGAGGCTAGAGGGTTCACATTAGTCTGGAAGCAGTAGCTGTCTCTGCAAGGGAGTAGGGGTGAAGGGAATCTCTGTTTTGCTGTTTACTTATGTAAGCCTTAGATCAAGTGAAATGTATTTGTGTATTATTTAAGTGGTTCCAAAAATAAGAAAGTAAAAAAAAAAAAAATGCTGCTTCTCAGTGTGCTTTATTAGAATACTCCATACAGGTGGAAGTGTCTAAGTAGGGCTGATATGAGTGGGATAGGGCCTCAGGGGGGCTTGCCAGCTCTAATTTATAAGAATATGTTTCAGAGACATTATTTAAATGACTGATATGTTTAATTATCAGAGTAAAATTCCCTAAAATTTAATTAATTATATTTTTGGCAATAGTAGTTATTCCTAGAAATAGAGAAATTCACTTGATCCAGATTTGAAAATATTTTTTTTAAGGTTTTTTTTGGTTCACACTTGGAGTGAGTTAGTCACCAACATTGATTCTCCTGCTGTAAAGGACTGATGAAATTAAATTAGGATTGTCGAATGCCACCGAGCCTTATTAATCCATTTACCCTGCGGAATGTGTTTCTGAAATTGGCAGTCTCTGAACGTTGTGCCATATTGAGACTAAATGTGCAGCCAGCCAAAACATTTAAGTGACATACCACAGTGCAAAATGTGTGCATATGTGTTTGTGAGGGAGATGTTCCGGTGTTGGGAGCTGGCCCTGGGGGGGAACCTTTCACCTGTCTGGACACCAGAGGCTGCTGCTGAACAAGAATCATTTTCAAACAAAAAGGTGAGCAGCTTTTTGGCATTATTGGTGGTAATTTCACGTTTGAATAACTTGCCAATATGCTGCTGAAATGCCAAGAAAACAAGCTACAAAACCACAAATGTGTACTATCTTTTCCCATTTGGTGCATCCCAGCAAAAACAGAACAACATTATCAGAACATATGTAGAGTTTCTAAACGCCAGCAACAGCTCAATAATAAGTGGGTGTGAAGTCAAAGCAGGTTGCCCTCTTCCCTTTATGAAAATGGGGTTCGAGTGCTCCCCACCTGTTCTTAATTCAGTTGCCCAGTTCTTTCCCTGCCTTCCTTTCTTAACTATGTTCAAAGAGATATAGTTCCCCACATAACTTGAAAGATTCGGATTTAATTTTTTTTTTTTAATATATCTGAGGTCTGCCTGTCTTGACAATGACAATCTTATTATTATTTTTTGATTGCACTGGGTCTTAGTTGTGTTATGCAAACTCTTAGTTGCAGCATGCCTGTGGGATCTAGTTCCCTGACCAGGGATCAAACCGGGACCCCCTGAATTGGGAGCACAGAGTCTTAACCACTGCGCCACCAGGGAAGTCCCCGGATTTAATTTATAATAGTTTCTCCACTGCTTTGTCATTTTCTGTGGTTTGTCTTTCCTTATCCCTGCTATTCCTGTCTCTCACCTTGTCTCAGACCCTCACTGTCCTCCTTTTCTCTTAGTTCTTAGCTCTTTTGAGTAGCTCTGTTGATTCTCTCTCATTAGCTCCTCTAGTTGACATTCTTCTTTGCACCTGATCTGGTGGTTCAGATGTGGGTCTAAAGGGAATAGACTGGAAGAGGGCAGATGGGTGGCTGATCATCCCTGATTAGCCCACAAATTGGATGTTCCATTATCTCTGATGTAATTAAGATAAGCTGGGGTGGCATGGTGATGGGAAGAGAATTTTAATGTTGGGCCGTTTATTTTTATTTGAAGCTCCTTATCACACTAATGATGAATGGAACGACAGTGCTGTTTGTTCAGGTTGTGGAACTGTTTCTAAATGAGTAGCCTGGCATATTTCTCAGATACATCTGAGGATTTGAGCCCAGAAAGCTGCCAGTTTTCAGAGTATTTCCTGTGTTCTTGAAGCAGGAGCTCTTGGCACACAGGTGGGCAGCTTGATTAACAGGGGGATGGTTAATTCCCACTGTTGTCGCCCTGACCCTTACGTGATGCTGGAAGTCTGCCCCTGCCATCCTCATCAACAGTGTCTCTGAGACAGATTGTGTTTTCTTCAATTGCCTTTAGTGCTCTGCTATTCTTTATCAGCCAGAGGACTTACCCTTAAGAAAAATTCTTGTGACACTGTGGTGTCCTGGGTCAGTGGCAGCGCTTAGTCAGTGCCTCACTTCCTATTACAAGTTTGCAAAGCTGTATGGTATGCCAGCCCTCCACCTCCTTATTTCAACCCTCCCTGGTCCTCCTGCCCCATGGCCCTCTTATTTTCCCTTTCTGGGACAGGTTCAAGGTTAAGGAGGTGGATGCCCACTAAATGGAAGAGTTTTAGAAGAAATGTGGTTCAACATGTGCACTATTTCTGGATAGCTTCTAGGGAAACTACCTCTTCCCCTCACCTCTACCCCACCTCTCTATTCCAGCATACTTTTCTCTGTTCAAAATGCATAGCTTTCATGTTTAAGGTCACTAATGTAGCAAGAGACAATGATTTTTCTCTGGGTATTTTTTTCAATCCAGGCGACTTGGAGTGGTCCATTCTGCCTGACCTTCAGTGGGAAGAAAACCAGATGAAAGACTGTTTTTAAAGCTTTTGATAGCCATTTCTTTTTTTGTCTTTACAATACATATTAGAAAAGAGATCCATTGATAGATGGACCAAATCAAATTTGCAAGATGCGCCAACCTTCTTCCTAATCATTTTTGTGGGTTTCTGTTCTCTTTTTCACATTTTAATAAATATTGGTCCACACTCAAACATCCCATTTGTAGAAAGAGTATATGATTTTTCTGATAGTTTCCCAGAGCTCATATATATGAATATTATCAGTATAAATTATCTGCATTGCCAAAATAAAGCAGGCATTACTAATACTCATTCTCTTGGTGCTGCCTAATTAGATGCCAATCTGATTGTAAATGAAATGGCTTTTTGAGAAGTGGGCTTAAGCTGATGGGAAACCTGGTCTGCCAATTGAAGAATAATAGGCTAAGAATGGTTGTGATTCAGTATGTCTCTATAAGTTGCTTTAATCTCCTCCTCAGAGGGGTTTTGGCTTTGCTTTTGTTTGGGTTTTTTTTTTTCCTTTTCTTGTTTTTTTGGTGTGTATGTGTGTGTGTGTGTGTGTGTGTGTGTGTTTTCTGCCTTCTTCCCTTCCTCTTTTCTTTAACCACTCTCCTAGATTTTTTTTTTTTTTAGTTTTATTTTATTTTTGGCTGTGTTGGGTCTTTGTTGCTGCGTGCAACGGAGGGCTTTCTCTAGTTGTGGTGAGCGGGGCTACTCTTCGTTGCGGTGCACGGGCTTCTCACTGCAGTGGCTTCTCTTGTTATGGAGCACGGGCTCTAGGCACATGGGCTTCAGTAGTTGTGGCTCGCGGGCTCTAGAGTACAGGCTCAGTAGTTGTGGTGCACAGGCTTAGTTGCTCCTAGGCATGGGAGATCTTCCCGGACCAGCGCTTGAACCCATATCCCCTGCATTGGCAGGCAGATCCCTAACCACTGCGCCATCAGGGAAGCCCCCCTTCCTCTTTTCTTTGTTTTCCTTCTTTCTCTTTTTTCTTTTCCTTCTGAGTGCCTTTGTTTTGGCAACCTGCTGTGTCACCAGCAGATAGAAGTGAGGTTTGCCAGACATTTCAGTAGTGACTTTGAGAAGACTGATAGGAAACCTAATTGCAAAAGGCTCTGTTTTTTCTTTTACTGATTTGCTTCCTCATATGAAAATATTACTGTTTCTTAAAAAAATAGACACTGGGAGAATCTTACTTTTTGTCTTATCTTAGAGGCTCGTTAAATCTTAAGATACCATTGACTTTATAATCCGTCATTATTTTATGTACTACAAAGAAAAAGTACTTCAATTTAAGCTTTTGACATGCTATCAATTGTAATATGTAGCCTAATTTCAGAGGTTTTAAGAAGATATTTATCTTAATAAGCACATGAAAAGATGTTCAGCATCACTACTTATTAGAGAAATGCAAATCAAAACCATGAGTTATCACCTCACACCATTAGCATGGCTGCAATCAAAAAAACCCAGAAAATAGTGAGTATTGGAGAGGATGTAGAGAAATTGGAACCTTTGTGCACTGTTGATGAGAATGAAAAATGGTACAACCTCTTTGGAAACATTATGCAATCGCTCAAAAAATTAAACATAGTATGACCATCTGATCCAGCAATTCCATTTCTGGGTATGTAGCCCAAAGAACTGAAAGCAGGAATTTGAAGAGATATTTGTACACCCATGTTCACAGTAGCACGATTCACAATTACCAAAAATTGGAAGCAACTCAAGTGTCCATGGATAGATGAATGGATAAACAAAATGTGGTGTGTACATATGGTGGAGTATTATTCAGCCTTAAAAAGGAACGAGACTGTATATGCTATAACATGGATGAATCTTGAGGACATTTTGCTAAGTGAAATAAGCCAGACATAAGAAGACAAATACTGTATGATTGCACTTCCCATGAGGTACCTAGAAGTGGTCAAAATCATAGAGACAGAAGTAGAATGGTGGTTGCCTGTGACTGGGGGAGGGTGGGAATGAAGATATTGTTTAATGGGTGCAGAATTTCATTTTTGCACAATGAAAAGAGTTCTGGAGATGTATGGTGGTGACGTTTGCACAGCCGTGTGAATGAACTTAATACCACTGAACTGTACACTTAAAAAGGGTTAACATGGTAAGTTTTATTGTTAAGTGCATTTTGCCACAATTAAGAAAAATTTAATGAGTTAGACTTGATGAAATAGGGCATGTTGCAAACAGTTGTCAGTAAATTCTTTAAGGATAATTTAAAATAGATTGCTTTTGCTCCACTTATAGAAAGATGGCAGATCTGGAGGGCTTTGAATTTCTGTTGCGCTTCAAGGGAAACCGTGTTCTTTGTCTTCTCATTTGGGTCATCTCTCTCTGCTCCTCTCCAACAGACCTTTGGCATGGCTGAGGAGTACCATCGAGAGTCAATGCTGGTTGAGTGGGAGCAAGTGAAACAGCGGATTCTCCACACCCTGCTGGCATCGGGAGAAGATGCCCTTGACTTTACTCAAGAAAGCGAGGTAGGTTGAGTCCAGCAGGTAAACCACGATGACAAGCAAGAGAATGCTTGTCTGCTTGACTACTGACAGTCCTAGCACGGTTGATCACTGTCTCCTCCTTGAAACCCTCTTTTCATTGCCTTCCAGATGCCCGCATTTGCCTGGATTTCCTCCAACATGTCTGGCTGCTTCTGCTCAGCCTCTTTTGCTGAATTTTCCTCAAATTCCTTGACTCCTAGGTGTTTGTGTGTCCCAGGACTCGGTCCTTGACCTGTTCTTGTTTCTTCCTCAGTCACTGCCCCGTTGATCTCATCTGGGCTTGTGGTATTAAATACCATCTATGTACTTGAAGACTTAAATTTACATCACAGCCCCAAACACACCCAGACTCATTTTTCTAGTGGCCTTCTTGGCTGTACTCAGATGTCTCAGAGCCATCAAGCTAAACATGTTTAGAATTGAGTCATGGTAGCAACTGCCCTCAACTCCCTCCTGGCATCAACCTTCTTTTCTCACAGAGTTTATCCTCTTTATAAAGGGCAGTTGCAGTTTTTCACTTGCTCAGATCAAACACCTCAGATTGATTTTTGTCCTCCCTTTCTCTCACCTAGACTCTCTTACGTGTTGGCAAATTTACTTCACCCTGCTCTCAAAATATACCCAGAATCCAACCACTTCTTACCACCTCTGCTGTGAGCACTCTGGTCCAAGTCACCATCATTTCTTGTTCACATTATTGGACTAACCTCCTAACTGGTTTTTCCATTATCTATTGCTATGTAACCAATCACTCCAAACCGTAGTGGCTGAAAACAATCATTTAGCTTAGCTGCATTTACCAGAAATAGTTCAGGGTCTCTTGAGGCTGTGGTCAAGATGTTGGCTGAGGCAACACTCATTGCAGGGCTAAACTCGGGGAGGACCCACTCCCAGGCTCACTCACATGCCTCTTGGCAAGCCTCAGGTCCCCTCTGGCTCTTGGCTAGGGACATCAGTTCCTTGTCATGTGGGTCTCTCTTGTGTTGCTCACAGCATGGTAGTTTGCTTCCCCTGGAGCAAGAGTGAGGGATCCAAGGAAGAGCTAAAGGACCCCCAAGACAGAAACCACGATCTTTCCGTGACTTAATCTTGAAAGTAATATCCTGTCGCTTTGCTTTGATCAAGGTAAGTCACTAAATTCAGCCTGTGCTCAAGGAGAGAGGATTAAACGAGGGCTCAGATCCCAGGAAGTGGGGATTATTGGGAGCCATCTTAGAGGTTGTCAGCCACACTGGTCTCCCTGCTTTTGCCCTTGTACAGTCTTTTCAACACAACAGCCAGAGTGACACTATTAAGACACAGGCTAGATCGTGTCACTCCTCCGTTCGGGATCCTCCAGTGACACCCCTCTCACTTGGAGTGAAAGCCAGAGTCTTTACCATGACCTCTAAGTCCCTACCTGACCTGGTCTTGTTGCCTCTCGCAGCTCAAGTTTTTCTGCTCTCCCTGTTGCTCTTGCTGCTCCAGCCAAAGAAGCTCATTGCAGGTTCCTTGAACGAACCGGGTAGGCTTGCTCCTGCCTCAGGTCCTCTGGGCTTCCTGTTGCTTGTGCCTAGAAGGCTCTTCCCCCAAATAACTGCATGGCTGTCTCCCTCACTTTCTTCACATATTACCCAGTGCCATCTCAGTGAGGCCTTCCAGGGCCTTGATATCTGAAATCCAAACCAGCCTTTCCCCATTCAGCACTTTCTATATCCCCTTTTCTTGCTATATTTTTCTTTTTTTTTTTTTTTTTTTTTTTTTTTGCGGTATGCGGGCCTCTCACTGCTGCGGCCTCTCCCGTTGCGGAGCACAGGCTCCACATGCGCAGGCTCAGCAGCCATGGCTCATGGGCCCAGCCGCTTCGCGGCATGTGGGACCTTCCCGGACCGGGGCACGAACCCGCGTCCCCTGCATCGGCAGGCGGACTCTCAACCACTGCGCCACCAGGGAAGCCCTATATTTTTCTTTTTAGCACTTCTTCACTTTAAACCATTGTATGTGTTTTATGTCTTTATATTGCTTACTGTCTGTTTCTCACAGTAGAATGTAAGCTCCATGAAGGTAAGGATTTTTGTTTGTTGTGTTTACTCATATCTCCAGTGCCTAGAAGAGTCCCTGGAACATATTAGATGCTCTAGAAATATTTGTTGAATAAATCATTTGGCCTTAGCTAACTTTGTGCTAACCAGAGTATTAGGGATATGTTGAAACAGTGTGATTTTAGAGTGGGTATGTTTAATAGGATTTATTTTAATTGCCAGTGTTCATTGATTGCTGGTGGTGCTAAGTTGAGGGGTTTCTCCTCTTTAAAATCTAATTCTTTTTTTTTAAAAATAAATTTATTTATTTTTTGGCTGTGTTGGGTGTTCATTTCTGTGCGAGGGCTTTCTCCAGTTGCGGTGAGCGGGACCCACTCTTCATCGCGGTGCGTGGGCCTCTCACTGTCGCGGCCTCTCCTGTTGCAGAGCACAGGCTCCAGATGTGCAGGCTCAGTAGTTGTGGCTCAGTAGTTGGGCTTAAGCCCAACTAAGTAGGGCTTAGTTGCTCCGCGGCATGTGGGATCTTCCCAGACCAGGGCTCGAACCTGTGTTCCCTGCATTGGCAGGCAGATTCTTAACCACTGCGCCACCAGGCAAGCCCTAAAATCTGATTTTTTTAAAGGCAATGTATTCATATGACTCAAGAACTAAAGTACCCTGTCCCCAGAAGCTCATTCCCTCCCCACTTTGCCTCTCCCTGGAAGTAATCACTATTATTACTTTCTTGTGTAATATTTCGAGTCTCTTTATATGAATACAAGGCAATATATTATCTTCCCTCCTTCTTAGACAAAAGTTATTTTACTATATGCTCTGTTCTATATCATGCTTTTTTCACTTATTTATCCTGGAGATTTTTCCTGAGAGGGATTTGAGGCTGCATCTTGGGATCAGCAGGAAAGTGTGTCGTGCTTGATTAGTGATGTCTGCCCTTGTGCCAGTGGGAGCTGTGACTTAACCACACATTTACCACGCTGGTGCTGGGGAGAGAACAGCCCTGGGGTTCAGATCCTAGCTTCACCACTGACTAGTTCTGAGACCGTATCCAAGTTATTTAATCCTGCAGACATTTAATGTCTTCATTGGTGAAATGGGATTATTGGGAAGATTAGTGATAACATAAAGCACCTGACTCATAATGGGCGTCCCTTACTATTGTTTTAAAGTAAGTAGTTTCAGATAATTTGGAGGTGCAAGTTAAAAATTATAATGTCACAAAAATTATAGCGTTAGACATTTCAAGTAATATTGCCAGTGCTTCCTGATAAATCTTTTCCCCAGAAGTTGTTTCTTAACTAGCTAGCATTCTTTTCTCATGGGAGATAGGACAACTAAGGCTCAGAGAGATGTGTAATATGCTGGTGAGATCCAGGACTGTTGGCTTCTAGGCCATCGTTCTGTTGAAGTCTGGGTCAAAGGTGGGTAGCTTGGCAGTGTGTCATGCCTGCAGGGTAACTTCACACATCCTGTATCTACAAATTTGCTCCTGATTTAAAAACCCAGGGCTTCCCTGGTGGCGCAGTGGTTGAGAGTCTGCCTGCCGATGCAGGGGACACAGGTTCGTGCCCCGGTCCGGGAAGATCCCACATGCCGCGGAGCGGCTGGGCCCGTGAGCCATGGCTGCTGAGCCTGCGCGTCCGGAGCCTCTGCTCCGCAACGGGAGAGGCCACAACAGTGAGAGGCCCGCATACCGCAAAAAAAAGAAAAATAAAATAAAAACCCAGTTTTTCTATTAAATTAGCCCCCCAAATAAATAGATGCTAAAGTCATTTATCTTAGGAAATTACTCATTAGTGGCCCTGTTCCACATTTCTTAGACTCAAAGATTTCAAAGAAGAGTAGAGTCTTTGGGAAAAAAGAGCTAATGTATAAAATCCTTGGCCAGCCTAATGTTTCTTTCTCAATTTCTTGTGAGTCTGGGCAGATAAGTAGAACAGCTCATGGTTTTATAAACTTCATTTTTTAAAATTGTGTTAATAGGTTGTAGTCTGTATTGGGATTTGGAAGTAATTATAAGCTGCTAATGAGATATTCTTTCTTGATTGCTCTTGTCTTAAAATAGACTAATCTATTTAGTAGACTCTGCTTCCGTGACCTCGAGTCCTCCCTCTTGGAAGGGAGTTATTGATACTTTTGCTGTTGTCTGTTGTGACACCTAGCGGAGTGGATAGCTTTGCTGAAAAAGCTGGCAAATGATGCAGATGGTTCTTCAGATAATCCAGGGAATTGCCATTTCTGGAACCTTGTAGGTTTTGTTGTTTGTTGCTGTTTTGAACTTTTTTCCTGAAGTGTAACATATATACAGGAAAGTATGCACTTTTTAAGTATACAGCTCAATGAATATAGCAAAAGGGAACACACCCAGATGAAGAAACAACATTGTCGGCATCCCAGCATCCCCTGTTCTGTGCCTTTTCATTCACCACCCCTCACCACCACCACCAAAAGAAACACTGTCCTAACTTCTGATGTCATAGATTAATTTTGCCTGTTTTTAAACTCTGTGTAAATGGAGTCATATGGTATGTACTCTTGTTTCTGGCTTTTGCTTAACATTCTGTATATTGTTACATGTAGTTGAAGGCTATTCATTCTCATGGCCGAATAGTATGACTGCAATCTGTTTATCCATTCTGATGTTGATGGACATTTGGATAGCTACCAGTTCTTAGCTTTTATAAAGAGTGCTATTGAGAGCATTCTTGTACCTGTCTTTTGGTGAACATACGTTTGCACATCCATTGGGCACATCTAAGCGGGCAATTGCTGGGACAGAGGGTACACATAGTCCAACACTGTTCCAAAACAGTTTCTTAGTGTACCCTCCCACCAGCACTATGAGAATTCTCTTTGTTCCATACCTTTGCCACACTTGGTATTTTTTGTCTTTTTCAATTCAACCATTCTGGTGGATATGTGGAAGAACCATGTTTTTACAGGTTTTTTCCATGTAATTTTCTTCAAAATGATGGAAAGGTGGTATTATCTCCACTTGGGCAGGCACCTTCTCTGCCCTCTTTGTAAGAAACCGCCGAGTGTGAAGGCCTGAGACAGGCTTTGGAATTCTGCAGGCCTAAGTTCCCGGGGCTCTCCTGGGAACTTCCCTGTTCTCATCCTCATTGTAAAAGGCCTCTCTTGAAGAACCATTGGAAGGAACGTAGAACGTGTGTAAGGTGCCTGGCCCAGAGCTGGTATAGAGTGCACGCTCAGCATATCGCAGCACTGTTTATGGTGGTGGCTGGTATTTGGTAAGCTACACACTATTAAGTTTATTTTTATCATTTTAATATGGATCTGTCCCTTTTTAAGTGTCCCTTGACCTATAAAGTCACTAGGAATGAAAAAAATCTCAGGACATAAGTAGAAGAAATAATTAAAGTATGACTTGCCATCTAAACCATTCTTTCCTGGGCACTTTGTTGTCAAGAATAAGGTTGTTGGAATCCAAAGAGTCATTAGCTAGGAAAGAGGCTTCCAGTCATTTTGAGCTGACCTTATATTTGAAGGAAGATGTCCAAATTTGGTTAATTTAATATAAAGAGAGGCTTGAGGCTTTTATTTTTAAGCAAAAATGAAGTAGGAGATGGTGGTTCCTGAATCATTTTTCCCCCAAGCCTTCCAATAACAGAAGAGCAACAACACATTAGTAATATCTATTCCTGGCAAGTTTTAATAAGGGAAATGATGCTTCAGTAGCATAAATTCAATTTGGGAAGTTAATTTCCTTAGGATATCATTGAAGAAAAAGGTATAATTTTTAAAGAAAGATAGGAATCGAAAGATTGTTAATAACTTTCCAGGCTGTAGTCTGAATAAAAATGATGTGCTTTGAAGCAAGAAAGAGACTCCTGGCTAAGAACTCCCACACCCTAGTCCTTGCGTCTGGCCTGTGGGGAAGAACACCCCCCGTCTGTGCTCCTTGCATGACACTACGGGCTTTGAGCATCGTTGAGAATCCTTGATATATCTTAGGCAACATTTAAAAGTAAATTTTTACCTAGCCTCAGTGTGTCGTGGCTGTATTGATATTAGACATAGTCAGTGGATGTTGCTTTAATGTATTGCTTTAATGTATTATCTGGAAAATGGCTCAGCCTAGCAAGCAATAGGCTCAGTAGAGAAGCTAAGTTGTAGCTTAATCATTACAGATAATGATGTGATGTGTGAACAGTGTGTGTTGAATGTAGTCTCTAATTTTGATCACTGACTTAATACCATATTTCACCAATTCCCAGTTACACATCTTTTCTATATTTTAACATCTCTGAAATCAGGATACGCCTTAAATTCAGTGGTGTGTCATAGTTTGTCCGCATTTTTCTTTCCTAATGGTACATAAATAACATGATGCCTTGCAGTTGATGGTGTATTAGATTTGATGGAATACAGTAAAAATATAGACTGACAGTATGAGTTTGAAAACCCCAGACTAGATGATTCCAAGCTGTATTTTATGGCTCCCTGGTAGTTTCCTAATTTGTTTCATGTATTGGAATTTGAGTAGGATTTCAAGTATAGAAAGTGCTCAGCTGCTCTTTCAAAAAGAAGTTTAAAGAACCCAACTCAACGGGCCCTTCATTTTGACATCAGGATATATCACATGAACACCTTCTTCTTGCACAGCATTCTACTGGTAGAGATAGAGATAGAGATTGTGAAAATTCAGCTGCTCTCCTCTACCCCCAACCCAAACATAACCTCTGACATTCTATCCTTCCAGTTCCCTCTCAGGTATTTATGTGCACATTTATACGTATATGTCCATCTGATCAGTTTATTATCAATTTACTCCATAAACGGCACCATTTTATATAATAAATGATACTACTTAGCATTATGTTTTGATTTTTTTTAACTTATTTTGGAGCTTTTTCTAGGTTAGTACATGTAGGTGTCTGTCATTTTTTAGTGGCCGTAATAGATTTCATTGTATAAATGACCCAAGTATTCTTCCCGTTTTATCCATGGAGAATGATGCTCCAGAAAAGTTAGATGTCATTACCCAAGGTCACACAGTTGGGTTGCGTTTAGAACCTGGGTCTTCTGGTGCCCAGTCGGTGTTTTTTCTGGTAGTACTGGGCTTCTGTGTACAGATACTGTAGCCAACTATTGTACATTAATTACTTTGGTTCTGTTTTGCTTACATAAAGCCAAAACATTCCACTTGGAAATTAAAAACTCTCTTCCTTCTGTAGTATCATCACATTTTCTTTTTACTCTGTACTTGTTTTGCTAGAAGTGAGTGCTACATTCCTTTTTCCCTGCCTAGAATGTGCTCTCCTTGGGAAAATAGATTTATTCATCCCTGGATATGTTATGTACAAAAGTAGTTGCTTAATAAAAGCTTGCAGTTCCCTCCTACCACTCTCCAACCACATCCTGCCTGTTCAGGAATGTTCACTTAGAAAATGGCTGTTTGGGGAACACCAGGTACACTGAGAAGACCCTTCTCATGTCTGTGCTCCCAGAGACTGCTGTTTCTCCACATTATCTCCAGACGCCTGGGTGAGCCCCTTGTTGTTCTCTCTGGCCCTGCCTACCCATCTTCCCTGCCTTTCTGGTCTCTGATTCTGTGCTCCTGTTATCCCCACTGTGCTCCGATCAGGCCCCAATACAGAGAAAACCTGAAGAGTTTGGAACGTTATTCCCACACAGCATACCGGAGTCTCCTTTCCCAGCCCTCTAGCAGCTCCTGGCTTTGAAATTCCATTGAATGTTTGCTGGTTCCTCTGCTCAGGAATGTGCATGTACACATCCTGTTGATGGATAACTGACTTTGTGTGTGGTGAAATAGAGGCTCGGCCAAGGGCAAATGAAGGAAAGGCACGTTTGAAAACAAGAGCATTAGGCAAAATTAATTTAAATGGAAATTTGAAGGCCAAAAAACGAACTACTTTTTAAAATTAGGTTTTTAGTAGTACTGGAAAATATTTCTCAAGGCTGTTTATGTATATTTAGCTGAAACAACTGTGTCCTTGCAGAAGTGTTTAGTGCCATTCCCCCTCTCCTCCCCATTTATTCCCCCCAGTTAGGTTACTGGAATTAACAGGCTTAGTGCTCTGTTCTTTCAAAAGACTCGGGAATCATCAACTTTCAGAGAGTTCTGTTCCAGAAAGATGGCCACATTATAGAACAGTCCTCAAATGCAGTGTTACTGGGAACACTCAGAATTAGTCCAGAAATAGAAAATGAGCTGGTGGGGGATTCTTTTCCTACAAGAATGTGTTTTCGTTGTAGAGGAGTGAGATGAGAATTTCCAGCCAGCACAAAGAAAATATCTTAGATTATGTTTCTGTAGTGTCCATATCTATCCACTGTTCAACATCTGATTTAGTCCCATGTTCATTATGGTTTATTTTTTATTTAAAAAGTGGTAACAGCTAGCGTTTACTGGTCAAATGTTGGACAGTGAGCTCCTTCTACTTATTCCTACTTACTCCTTGTGAAATAAGTACTGTTTTCTTCCCATTTAATTTAAGATTATTTCACAAATCTATGAGGGAGATACCATTGCTGCACCTGTGTTACAGCTAAAGAAACCCAGGCTCAAAAGAAGCAATATACTCAATCAAGATCACATAGCTAGTGAGTAGTGGAGCCAGGATTTCTAACTGCTACTCTCTCTTGTTCTTCGATGGCCATCCTTGGACAGTTGCCCCAGGCTGCCCTGGCTGGCAGTGTGGCCCCAGGCTGTGGGCACAAACCACGGCTCCACTACTTCCTATTAGAGTGACCTCTGGCAAGGTGCTTTCTGTGCGCTTTGGTGTCTTCATCTGTAAAATTGTTATAATAAAAGTATGTATCTCATAGGGTTGTGGAGTTAATACACAGAAATTAAGACAGTGCTTGGCATATAGTAGTTACTCAGTAAGCGTGTCTGTTGTTACTATAACCTGATGGTTTTCAATCATTTCAGATAGGAATGCTTTCAGCTGTGAGTAACAGAAAACTTGAGTTTTTGTAGGTTGAATAGCGATTTATTTTTCTCACCTAACAAGTCTGCAGGTGTGGAGAGTATGGGCCTTAATTCAGTAGCTCTGCAGTGCCATCAGAGGCACCTCCTTGTCTCTGTATACCACCATTTTTAGCACGGACACTTACTTTGGGCTCACAAGCTGATTGCTGCAGCTCTAGACAACCTGTTTGCATTCAGGGGAGAAAGCTGAAAGGCCATGCCAGGCTCTTTTTTCTCCCTTTATCAGGAAAAGCAGAAACTGCACTAAGCCAGAATGTACTACCAGGCTTGTGCTTTCATCCGGTTGGCTAGAACCAGGGTTCATGGCCACTCCTAGCTGCAGTAGAGGCTGGGAAAGGGTAGTGTGTAGGGGTCAGCTCATGAGGACCTATTGTTAGAGTTTCAGGAAATTTGCCGTCTAGTTGATACTACTTGGAATAGCTTGATTTCTGCCATGGTGGGAATATTTACACCAGAAACCAGCAAACGCTACAAGTCAAGTTCCCTTTCCCAAGCCAGTTGTTAAACATTTACCAGCACACCATTGGATATATTTAACTCCATATGCCAGAGTGGGAAGTGGCAGTGAGTAGAAGTGAGAGGTAGGGATGTGAAATGGTCATTGGGTCAGCCCAAATGGTCAGAAGCAGCAGCATCTTCCAAGCTTACCATTTGATGGAGAGAGTAAGATGCCAACATATGGAAAAGTTTATTAGTCCATTTTTTAGAAAGACTAAAGTTAACCTTTAGCTAAGCTTATTCCCTACTATAAACAAGTATGGATCAAAATTAGGTGTATTCTACTAGGTATATTAGTTATATTCTTAAATTTCCAATACATTGGTTTTTACTGTACTGTAGTGAGATCAAATTCGATATTTTGAACAGTAAACTGTTTAAAGCTCTTTTAATACCAATGATTGCAGAAAATCAGAGCTGGGGAGGACCTCTCGAGATTGTCTAGGACAGCCCCTTCATCAACCAAAGGGAACCTGAGGCTCCAAGGATATGTGCTTTGCCCAGACGCCAAAGCAAGGGAGTGGAGCAGTCCTCCTGGAACCCACGTGTCCTGACCGTCCAGTGTTCATTCCAGAACCTGAGGGTTTACAACCCACCTTTCTGCTTCCTGCTTCTTCCTATTCTCTGTCCTGCCCCAGTGCATGCTCATGTTGGTATCCCTTTTACCAGCTTTGGTGGTGCTAGGAAGTTTTGCTGCTATCTGTCATGTGTCTCCCAGGAAACCTACTTTAAGCTGCTTTGTTTTAGATTTTAGAGAATAGAGCATTGCTTTTTTTTTTTTTTTTTTAAATGAGAGAAGCTTGAAGAATTTGATCTTTGCTGCAGTACAGTACAAACTAATATTGGAAATTTAAGAATATGCCTAATATACCTAATTGGAACATACCTGATTTTGATCCATATTTTTTTACAGTAGGAAATAAACTTAGCTAAAAATTATCTTTAGTCTTTCTTAAAAAAGGCTAATAATTTTTTCCATATGTTGGTGTCTAACTCTCCCCATCAGATGGTAAGCTCTTTGGGAACAGCCTCTGTGGGCTGTCTTGTCATCCTGTGGGGATGGATGTGTACACACTGTGCATGTGGCAGGCAGGCACTTGGCAGATGTTTGCTGAATGAATGAATGCCCAACTTAGGCTGGCTTCATATCTTCAGATGCATAAAGTTCATCAGTAGCTGTTGTCTTAGTGTGGACTCTAGATTGGACATGTCTGAATCCTGGTATTGTGACCCTATAAACTCCATTTCCTCAGCTATCTGATATGAGTGATGGAAACGGGAGACCCACATACACCACAGCCTCACTGGTGTAAAGACATGGAGGGGGAAGATGAGGTGGACTGGGGGATTGAAACCGAATGTTACAAAGAGGTGCCTTTCCAGAAACAGTTACTGAGATATCCTTACAGCTTCTCCAGCCTCCTGTTATTTTTGAGTTGAGTCCCATGCCTGCTCCCTTCTCATGTGATCATGGTAAGAGAGTTGCCTTCTATTGAAGCCCCTAAAAATCATCGTTTTGAGGAAGTCTGACTAGGAAACAGAAACAGCTTTGTTAAAGACAAACATATGTTTATAGTTGTTGTTTTTTTCTTTACATGACTGAATGCTGTTCTGAACCAATTCTGAATGTGTATTTCTGTACAGCCAAGTTACATCAGTGATGCGGGACCCCCTGGTCGAAGCTCTCTGGACAGCATCGAGATGGCCTATGCCCGGCAGGTGAGTGTGTTCTCAAGGAAGATCAAATCCAGGAAAATCCTCTATGAGCCCGCTGGGAAGTAAAAGAGAACACAGACTTCATGTGAAAGTCCAACCCTGAAAACAAGTTGGGTTTTCATTCAGAGGACGCGTTAATATTTTACCATCTAGGTCCCTGGAGAAGTCTATCAAATTGGGTAATAGAATGACTCAGGTTTGATTTAAGGAAATTGAAATCTGCCTCACACACTGACCAAGGCATCTCATTTTGCATTTGGCAACAGCCCATGTACAGTAAAGCTTTGAGTAACTGCACTGCTAAGTAAATGGAGTTCTGTATTAACTGATCACCTGGTCGGCGAATGGTATTATCAGAAATGCTTCTTAACCCCGTTGTAGAGAGAAATTTTCTGAATGCTTTTCTGCCTTGGTAAGCATAATGTACTCACCATTACCTGATATTACTGTCCTGGAGAAGCTTATGATATTTGGGGGGTTGTGGTTCTTGTGGTATATCATGACCATGCGATAGTTTGAGTATGGATTGAGACACTTTGTGGTAAAGCTCAGGGACTCTGTTGACTGAAACTGCCCTTAGGACAGTACATACCTGGAATTGACTTTTTGAATAAAGCAGTGCTGGCCACCTGTGTATTTTATTCTAATTTGCTGCTTTGCTGCACAAAGTATCAAGAAGGGGAAACAGTCTTGTTTCTTGAATTGAGGGTGGTGGGCTTCCATCCCCTTTAAATTGTCCTGCACCAGCAGTGACCAAGGAACATCTGTTCTGTCGTGACCAACTCCTGCGATTCTTTTTCTTTTTTAATAAATTTATTTATTCATTTGTTTTTTATTTTTTTATTTTGGCTGTGTTGGGTCTTCATTGCTGTGCATGGCTTTCTCTAGTTGAGGCAAGCAGGGGCTACTCTTCTTGCAGTGCACGGGCTTCTCATTGCCGTGGCTTCTCTTGTCGCGGAGCACAAGCTCTAGAGCGCAGGCTCAGTAGTTGTGACGCACGGGCTTAGTTGCTCCACAGCATGTGGGATCTTCCCGGGCCAGGGATCAAACCCATGTCCCCTGCACTGGCAGGCGGATTCTTAACCACTGCGCCACCAGGGAAGCCCTCCCGCAATCGGTGCCACTGTGGCCCTCAGCATCACCCAATTCCTTTCTTCCGTCCAACCTGGGTTGGGGTGGGGTGGGGTAGGTGGAGACAAAAACACGTGGTGGCTATAGAGGTGAACAGGGGGAGGGGAGAAACTGCTAGACCCTGTGCCTTTGACAGAGGGATGCCGTAACTGAATTATTTGGTGAGCTGATGGGATTATCAGAGATCCTTCTTGTACCCCTTGTTGAGAAAAATGTTCTAAATGCTCTTTTTAAGCCTCTCTCCTTCAGCGTACCACTGCCAGGTCTAACTCTAGGCATCTGAAACCAGCCACATCAGCTTCCCTCACATAAGTCCCCCTCCTTCCAACTCCCTCATGTTTTACTACTGGGCCTTCATTTATTTTTTCTTCAGTTTTTAGATCTTTTTCTCCCACACTACATCTACATTTTTTAAAATTTCACTTTCATTATGTGACTGACTTCCATTGCCACAGGCACCGTCAGAATTCAGACCTAATGAAATTACAAGCTTTTGAGGAGAGAAACCATGTATCTTCTGTGTCTGTGAAGACTAAAACTTCATAAAACTAAGGTTTACTAGCACTCAGGACACTGGAATGTCATGTATCTGTTTACATGGCTATCCCCTCCAGTGGAGAGCGAATCTTCATATCCCATGTTGAACACAGTAACCCAGGGAAGGCTCCTCATAAATGCTCATGAGTGAATAAACACCACGTTCTGGTTTAAAAACCGTTTCATTTAATCCTTATAACACTCCTGGAGGCTGCATGATGCTCTCCCCCATTTAGAGTGGAGGGAGGTAAGGTTTGACAGGGTCCTGACTTGTCTAACATCACTACCTTGTTCAGTCCTCGGTAGAGCAAGGACTTCAGATGCAATGAGTAGAACTTAATAGTTTTTACCATCATTATGTTAGTTTTTTAAAAATAAAATCCAAAGTAATATTGGCTTTTCCATTCGTTGAACGTCACATAGTTCCTTTTTCTTGAGAAAATTTTACTAAGGAGCTGGGATTCTTTCCGGAGAAATGGGTACTGCAGATGGGCAGCAACTGCTCTTATAAAACATGTGGAGGGCTGCGACCTGACAGTCCTTACTAAGTCCACAAGCCCTGGGCCTGGGGCCATTCAGTCCTTTTGCCAGAAAGATTACCAAATGTTTCCCTGGGTTCCTAGGAAGCAGCAGCAGGAGACCTTCCACTTTGGTCCTTGCTCTCTGGGACTGATGGTCTGCTGGGCAGAGCAATGCAGAACTGCCCGTGGGACTCCCCCACCCCCCACCCCCGGGACCACCCTGCTCCCACTCCTCAGATGTTAGGAAGGCTGGGCTAGCGGCTAGCTTTCGTGGGTGTCGATGCTGCTGTCTGAAGCTTAGGCACAGAACTGGGAAGCTGGCCGGAGGCCTTGCCCTCCAGGCAGTGTGGATAGCTCAGCCACTCTGAGGAAGGAAAGCTTCTGACCATTGGGCAGAAGCTGGTTTCAGAACTGCTTCAAGGGGTTCTAAAAAGAAAAGGTGAAAATAGAATTTGTGCGATTTACTTTGCTTTTCCTTTCAGATATATATCTATAACGAGAAGATTGTCAACGGACACCTGCAGCCTAACCTTGTGGACCTCTGTGCTTCCGTCACAGAGCTGGATGATAAGGTAGCGCCCAGAGCTGACCTGAGGAGACGTGTGGGGTCTGGTGTTCCAATGGGATTAGCAGCTTGCTGACTTGGCAGAAATGTGCTGAAGAGAAACTCTATGCCCTGGAAGAAGATGTTAACTGTTCTTCAGAGTTTTATTTTAAATAATTTTGGGGTGGTTTTTTGTTTTTGTTTTTGTTTTTTGTGGTACACGGGCCTCTCACTGCCGTGGCCTCCCCCGTTGCTGGGCACAGGCTCCAGACGCACAGGCTCAGCGGCCATGGCTCACGGGCCCAGCCACTCCGCGGCATGTGGGATCCTCCCAGGCCGGGGCACGAACCCACGTCCCCTGCATCGGCAGGCCGACTCCCAACCACTGCGCCACCAGGGAAGCCCTTGGGGTGGTTTTTTGATGATGATCCTATATATATAGATATATGTATCTTTATGCATCTGCAAAAGGCCCAGCAAAGTTGTGTTTGCTTTGAAGTTCTGTCAGGCTCCAGCTCCTCCCTGCCAGTTTCCCTCCTTAGACAGACTAACAGGCTCTTTCATGAGATGTGAATTGTAAAGGTGATGCGGTTTTCACACCAGTGAGCCCCTTGAACTTGACTCAGGTGGGGTCTTTAAAAGCCACTTGGTTCTGTTCCTCTCTGACTCCCCATCTTTATTCCTGTCCCTCAGTTCTTATCCTTGGCCAATTTTCTCCCGCTGGGGGAAAAAAATTAAAAAGGGGATGGATAGATTGGTAGGTGGCCAGGAGGAGGGGAGAAAGGAGGAAAGGCTATAACGGAAGCAAGCACTCGTACACAATTTTTTTTCCTTCAAAAATGCTTTATTTTTTTTTTAATAGTAAATATAAGGCAATACAAACCAATCTAAAGAAAATAAGAATTTATCTACCATCTCACCACCTAAAAAGGGTCACATTTAGGGTGGATTTTCTACAGTTTTTAATTTTTGAGAGAAACAGTGAAAACAGGATTTTCTCTTTTCCTTTGGAAAAGGTGTAAACCTGCTTTTTCTCTAATTGCTACTGTCTTCCAAGGATTCTTAACTTTATATTTTGCACAGCGTTCAGGGAACACATTTTTAGGAGAGGTTTACAGCCAGGAGGATTCTGGGAAGAGGGAGTCCAGCTGTGTGGTGGTAACACACAGGAGAGATCACCAGTGCCTTTCCTGGGAGGCCACAGGAAGGCATCTTTTGAAGGGAGTGAATAGTCAGGAGAAAAGGAGGCTGTGCCACTCACACGGTGGGGTAAGAGCAGTGGACCCTGGAGAGCCTCTGGGAGGACAGAACCTGTATTATTTAGGTTAAACTCTTATTTTAAGCCTTAAAAAACTCCAGTGACCTTGTAAGGACTGAAATGCAGCTACTTGAGTTTAAACTCCTAGAGATTTGGATGATTATAAATGTATTCACTCTCTCTTAAGGGATAACCGACTGAGATTCAGTGTTCTTGTTAGTTTTATGTGGTCTTAGTTATGTAGGTGGTTATGTCAGACCTGGAATAGTAATTGATCTGAAAACCAGCTCGAGGTGGGGGCTGCTCGCAGGGAAGACGGGAGCCTGGCAGCTGGCTGGGAAGAGGTGCGTCTTCTGTGCTGGGCTTGAGCCTGAGGGCCTCAGACAGGACGTTAACCTCTTCCCGCTCCATGCCCCGCCTGCCTTTGAGTCAGATTGCCCTGAAGAACGAGGCAATTTCCCCGGCCCCACAGCATTGTCACATGCAGTCTCATTTATGTGCAGAACATCTCTGACATGTGGACCATGGTAAAACAAATGACAGACGTGTTGTTGACACCAGCGACTGATGCCCTGAAGAGCCGCAACAGCGTGGAAGTGCGCATGGAGTTCGTCAGGCAGGCCTTGGGATACCTCGAGCAGAGGTAAGGCAACGGCAGCACAGAGGCTGGCTTTAAAATCCCCCGAAGGCAGCCATTCTTGGGTTTCAAGTAGTCCTCAAGCTAAGTGCTTTGTAGCTGGTATAATTTAAACAAGGTTGAGCAAGTCTGAGAGGTGTTAGGCTGTTTTCAGAAACACTTCTCTACCAGAACTATTTATGCACCGATATAAAATCATTTTGAGTGGGAGCATTGAGCACTGTTAGGCTTTTCTTTTTCTCTTTGTCCACTCTCTGTCCCTCAGTACAGAGTCATGATTATTAGAGCACGATGCCTTGGGTCAGGATCCTTGTCCCTCCTGTGGTTCAGCCATTACTGCTTAGGCTCTTTGTTTTCTCTAGGCATTTTAATTTTCCCACCCAGTATTACCACCTTCAAACCTTAGGAAGGCCCCTTGATCCTTTGTTTTCCTTCTGGCTCTACTTGGTTAATCCTTGTGAGTCCAGATCCTTCCCGGCTGCTAATGCCTCTGATTTGTGCCTGGGTTTTTTTTGCCATCTCCTCACTAATTGGAGTTGGTCACCAAGGGGTTTGTGGCTGTGCCCTTGTGCCCTAACTATTGTCCCCCTCGTTGGTAGGGCCCGTGCCATTCATCCACTCCCTGTGGACACTTCTTGTTCTGAATTGGCCAGCAGGGGTTGTCGTGAGCGTGCAACAGACCCTCTTTATTTCAGAGACAGGGTGCTGGGCCTCTCTCTGTTAGCTTGAGAAGAGAAAGCCAAGCTGAATACACTTGCTCAATTGCAGTTCTTTGCTTCTGAGCCCATGCAGCTGCCAATGGCCTTGTAGTGTGGTCACCCTCTGTCAACAAAATAATATAGTTCATTAGGAAGTCAAGGTAATTCAGACCTGGTACAGCAGAGAGAGAACAGGTTTTTATACCAAATACTAAATTAATTATATAATGGCTACACGAGATGAACACCATCAGACATATTAAACTCGCTAGCCTCCATTCTGTTGTTAAGAAAAATCTGGAACTCCAAATGGTTTTTTATTGCTTCTGGCACAGGGCACAAAGAGTTCATAAAGTATTATATCAGGCTTTCACTAAATTTTTGTAATGTAAATTTCTAAGTCTTCAGCCATAAAGAACCTAATGTATATAGTGATATTTATTTGCTACAAGTCAGCAAAATATGAGTCAGAAGTTCTTACAGTTTATAAAAAACATGAGGATTTTAGTTTTTAACGTGTGTACGTATATGACTGCTCGTGACTGCTTTTTCTTCAATAAACCTCATCCTTAACGTTGTTGCTTGACTTCACCAGTGGTACCAGGCTGCAGTTTTTGGTTTTATATATGTAAGCTATCCCATTTCTTTTATTATTCTTTTCATTTAGTTTTTTTGGAATGATGTTGTTCCATTAATTCCTTTAGCAGCACTTGGAGCTCTTTGGGAGTTTCCTGTGCACAACTATTGTATGCTTATTTTCTTTTTCACTCTAGTAGCATCACTCTCTGATGGCATCCTTTTTAAGATTTGTTGTCTCTTTTGATAAAGGGAATATTTCAGATAATTGTACTCACTAAAAAATATATTTTTTCTAATGCTAATCCACTGACAGTGTAACGTACATACAGTATTTCAAGTGATGTAATACACCAGGTGGCAAAGTAGACCTAGTCCCAAATTATTTTTGGGGTATAAGGCTGAAAATGTTGAGAAAACATAGCATTGTTCTGTTTCCTGCCACATTCCAAATTTGAAGCAAGGTACACATTTCTTAGCTCTCAAGGAATTTAGGCTCTGAGGCCCTTTCCAGCATGTGAGTTGTCATCATTCGAGTTTGAAGAGACCATAGTGGGCATCTGTTTGTCCTGATTGCTACAGGACTCTTCTGTAATCTCTTTCCCAACCTCTGCTTTTAAATACTTCCAGTGATGGCGAACTCATTACATTTGCTAAATTGAATTGTGTTCATTTTTCATTATGAAAATACTACATGACTGTTACAGAAATTTTGGAAGATGCCAAAAAGAGGACCTGAAAAAGGGAGAAGTCCCCTCTCCCCCGCCCAGAGGCCCCTGGCACCTTGTTGTATTTCCTTACCCCCATACCACCCCTGCCGCCTTTTTGGACATACAAATATTTTGTTTGATATGTATCTTTTACACAGCTTATGATCCAAATGTGTACAATATATGGTTTTATATAGTTTGCTTTTAAAATTTTTTGTCAGTATCATTTTTTATGACTACATCAATTTCCATTGAGTCTATTTTCTGTAATTGATAGTTAGGTGTTTTTCTCTGTGTGTGTCTCTCTCTTTTTCTCTCTCTCACTCTCACCCTGTCTCTCTCAGTTGGTTATTATACTTAATGTGGTATAATATTAATATTATTATGTGGTTGAACATATGAAGCACCTGACTTTTTGAGGCAGTCTGTTTTGTTTTGGACAAGAAACATATTTAGAAAGTTCTTCAATGTATTAACCCCATGTTTGGGTATCTATAACTTGAACCATTTAATCTTAATATAAAAGCAATTTTAAAACACCGTAAAGGATTTTAAGAAGCCTGCTAGCAAATAAATAAACAGGAAATGATAGAAAATCATTTGCAACCACCAATGTGACAATGGGTTCAGCAAGGACCACCAGTGGAAACTATTGGGTGAAAGATTATTGGTGAACAGATTATTCACATGACCTCCAAGTATTACCCCATAGAGTACTTATTAATTACAAAGGGGAAAGGAGGTGCTTTGACAGTGGTGAAATCTGGTGGACAACACCTTTAACCAAGTGATCAAATTAAATGTTACCAAGAAGGGCAAAATGGTATTACCTGCCTCATTGTGGCAGTACCAGCATCAGCTGTGTAGGTAGGGTTCTTGGCAAAAAAGTTGAACCTGAATCAAGTCATGAGAAACTATTCAGCTTGTGGGACATTTTACCAGGTAGCTAGTAGCCTGGATTCTTTTTAAAAGGTCAGTGTCTTTATATAAAAAGTGTTAGAATTACCCTAGATTAAGGGAAATGGAAGTGGTATGACAGCGAAATTTCATGCATTCCCTTGACTGGATCCTGGATTTTTAAAAAAAAAAAACTATAAAGGATGTTATTAAGAAATTTGAATATGTGTTATATTTTAGATAGTAACAGTATATTAATGTTAAATTTCTTAGTGTCATGGTAGTATTGAGTTAGGTAGAATGTCCTAACTAGGAGATACATGGTGAAGTATTTACAGATGAGGTAGCCCCTGATTTCTATATTTCTATAACATTTTCAAATGGTTCAGAAAAAAAGTATGTGTGTTTGTATATGTTGTATATCTACGTATATATAGAGAGAAAAAAACATCATACAAATGTTAACAATTAGCGAATCTAAGTAAAGGATATATGAGCATTCTTTGGACTATTCATTTTTTTAGGTTTAAAATTTTTCGAAATGAAAAATTTGAAAAGATCCCAGTAGAGCATTAGGCTGTGAGCTGGAGCAATTATTATTCTGCACATTAGCCCTTAATGCATTTGAAGTCCACTATTATATTGCTCCAGGGATTCTTTTGAGTATCCGCAGTGATGAGAAATCTTCACAGTGGTCCACTGCCCAATGAATAAATAATGTAGTTTGCTTCATTAAGCATGCACTGTTTCCTCTTCTATGTTAGGTTGAAATCCAGGCCCTTCCCTGTGGAGTTCACAGTCTAATGTTTGTGGATATGGACATAGATACATGTAATATGTGTTTTCAACCTCCCTTTCTTTGCCTGTAAATTTTTTCCAGTTATAAGAATTATACCCTTGTGACTGTCTTTGGCAACTTGCATCAGGCCCAGCTGGGCGGGGTGCCTGGGACTTACCAGTTGGTTCGAAGTTTCCTGAACATCAAACTTCCGGCTCCCTTGCCTGGACTTCAGGTATTGGCATCTTTCTCTATGTGATGAGTTACCTTCCCAGAGCAGTCTCTCTCGGATAGGCGTTTTCAGTTTAAATGAGGTTATGTGTGGGACCTACTATATGGAGAAGAGACCAGAGGGGGCAGGGAGAGAAGCTAGGAGACCTTGGGAGACTGGTGGTGCAGGAGTCCAGGTGATTATGGTGGTCGCTCAGCTTAGGGTGGAGGAGGGTGCAGGGGCATGATGTCATTGGGTTCTGGACATGTTTTGAAAGTAGACCCAATAGGACTGTGGAAGAACTTGGATGTGGTAGAGTCAGGGCTGACTTCTGAGATTGTTGGCTCAAACAGCTGGAAGAACAGAGTTAGATATGGGTCCTAGAACGTGCCTTTCTTCTCAGCTCACAGTCTAGTTACAGTCAGATACAGACCCTGTGCAAGGTGCTGAACCAGAGCTGTGTACCAAGGGTGGTGGGCTGCAGGCTGCTGGCTTCATACAGGAGGTGAGGCCCACATTTGTGCTTAAAGAGTAGGGGCTTGCCAGCCAGGGGTCTGGGAAAAGGGTATTCCAGGAGGAGGGAGGAGCGTGAACAAATGCGTGGAGGCAGGAAAGAGTATCTGGTGTATCGGGTATGTGGTAGGGCTGGACCAGCTTGGGGCCAGCTGGTGATGGCCTTGAGCACCAGGCTAAGCACTTAGGATGTAAATTGCTCAAAGGGGTTTAAGTGAGGAAGTGACACGATCAGATCTGGGCTTAAAGAGTCCTGCCTAGGGAAGGGTGGAGGGGCCAAGAAGGGAAGTCTGAGGTCCACTTTTCTGGAGGAGTTGGGGAGAAGCAGAGAGAGGAGTAACCACAGGGCTGCTGCGCAGGTGATGGCAAAGCCACTTTTAGGAGAGAGAAGCTCTAGTGCTGGGAGAGTGGGAACAGAGCTGCTTTCTTAGATTCCCCAGTGCATAACGTAGCACGGTGTCCAAAACAAAGATACTAAGTGAGTGAACAACTAACAGGTGAATGGAAGTGCCAGAATCCATTTAGCTAATCATTAATGGTTAACATTTTATAAACTCAAATATGATGATAGTCTCTTATTGGTCAGTGAACGTCCTTAGCCTGAGTGCACATCTGTAAATTATCACAGAAGAACATGTCACCTGATTGCTGTGGGTACTGGGGTTCCACGGAGAACCCACTGGCTGTCTTTGAAGCCTGTGTACACAGTGCTGTAGAGGAAAGGCTCTCGAGCCAGACTGCCGCTTACCAGCTTACCTTGGAAAATTATTTAACATCCCCATGCCTCAGGTTCCTAGTTTGTAAAACAGAGAGGAAGAGGCCATTCATGGTCCCTGCCTAGTGGAGTTGTGAGATTAAGTGACTTAATACAAGAAGAGGGCTTAGCTGAGGGCCAGCACATCGAAAGTCGTCAGTTAAACCTTTCCTCTTTTAGGATGGAGAGGTGGAAGGCCATCCTGTGTGGGCGTTAATTTATTACTGCCTGCGCTGTGGAGACCTGCTTGCCGCTTCACAGGTGGTCAACCGAGCCCAGCACCAGCTGGGAGAGTTTAAAACTTGGTTCCAGGAGTACATGAACAGCAAGGACAGAAGGTACAGTGAATGAGATGGTGCATCCAGAAGAAGCCACGTGGAATCAGCAGGGTGGCCCCCACTGGCGTTGCTCTCTTTTCCTTGTGCATGGCTCCAAATAAGTTTCTGCTTGGGAGAAAAATGAAGTTTAGAAAGCAAGTAGAACTCTGTAGAATAACAGTTGAAAACATTAAAAGAGCCCCATTCTGACACCATGTGTACACTTACAAAGTCCCAGGCACATCAAGGATGCTTTAGTAAATGAAACTTTGTTGTATTACACTTCACTTGTTCACATTTAGTGCTTTTCCGGTTGACCCAAATGACAATATACGCTTCATACTCAAAGGCCAGAGTTAGAAGTTAGCAAACTTGAGATATAATCATTGAATTAATTCAGTAAGTTTTTTTTTTTTTTAGTTCTCTTGCATTAAGGAACTGCTAAGCATTCATTTTTCTCTGGTTTTTGTTAATGTAATAGGACTTAAGTTCATATTCGAACCCAGTTTCAATATACATACATGTATGTAGAAGAAATAATGGTGGTTACCCCAGTTATACATGTGGAAAACCAGGGTTACTTTTTTGGCCGTGTCAATAATGCCGTGTCCAGAGATTATCTTAAACCATAAGCCCTGTCTTGCTCATGTTAGAGAGTGTAAAGTAGGGACAGTGTTTTAGGGTTCCCCCAGATGCAGACTCTGAGGCAAGGGTTTGAGTGCATGGAGTTTATTTGGGAGGTGATCTCACAGGGATAAGGGAGTGGAGAAGCCGGAGCGGGGCTGAGGCACTTAAGGGACTGACTCACTCTTGCCCATCACTGCTTGAGGGCTGCCAGGGAGGTGGGTGGAGGATTAATTCCCCAGACCTTCTCACGTGCCTCTGACAGCCACTACTTGAGGAAGCCAGTGGGTGGAGACGCAGGTTTTGGTAGCTGCAAGTCTGGTTAAAGTGATGGTGCCCGTGGGTATGGGTGGGACAGTGTTACCCTCCGTGAAGGAAGGCTTCGTGACTCTGCTGTGTGGTTGGGACCTGGGTACTTTCAGATGCCCGTGAGGATCTTTAGCATATGTGTCTGTGTGTTTCCTTGTGTCTCTAGATTGTCCCCAGCTACGGAGAACAAGCTCCGACTGCATTACCGCAGGGCCCTCAGGAACAACACGGACCCCTACAAACGGGCTGTGTACTGTATCATTGGCAGATGTGACATCACTGACAACCAGAGCGAGGTGGCCGACAAAACTGAGGACTACCTGTGGCTGAAGGCAGGCGCTACTTCCCTTGCCCAGTAGGGCATTCTCCCCTTCCCCCTGCTCACACACTGCACACAGATGTTACTGCTTAATGTATAATGCCAATAGGGTGACTGGACTAGTGGATTTCCTGTCTCCTGGCCCATTTTTTATTGTGTAATATTCGCAACCAGTAACACAGCCATTAGCGTAGCCTTGAGCATGGCAGCTAATCGGCTACAAGTCCGCACCCAGCACAGGAAGTAGCTTGTACCAATGCCTGTATTTCTCTTGGGCGTTTAGTTGAACCAGGTGTGTTTCGATGATGACGGCACCAGCTCCCCACAGGACAGGCTCACTCTCTCTCAGTTCCAGAAACAGTTGTTGGAAGACTACGGTAAGATACCCAGAACATAGCTACCTTTCCTCTCTTGTCCACCTAAGGTCACTGCTTAGCTTTTTTCTGGGAAAATCCTTCATCTCTGAACTCTGTCTCTCCTTCAGAACCCTCTGGATCTTCAAAACACAACACAACAAAACAATGAGTTCAAATTTGGGTAGAGGCCACGCACGTGGCCGTAAACAGAGTATGTGACTTACATGGTCGTTGACCATAAACTCCACTAGTTCTTTGAACTGCTCTGGCAGACACTTGGCTCAGGGAAAGACATAAGAGGACTTGGTTACTGCTTCCTCAGAGACCTCGCAGTGACTATATCTGAGCACAAACAAGGGAGAAATAGCTTTTCATTTTTTCTTTCTCTCACTGTTTAAAAATTGGGGGAAGAAAAGGAGATTCCAACTAGTGGTCCGCAGTGTTGAACGCAGATATCTGTGAATCGGAGAATACCGAAGCTTTGAAATCATTCGTGTCCTTATTGAGTGACTTTTATCAGGATAAAGGAGAGAAACAGCCCCTTTTGTATTCCGTTTTAAGGTCCTGTGCTCTGTTTCTCTCCCAACTAATGCAAGCAGTTTGGGTTTTACAACACAGCCCCGCTCGCCAGTTGTTTTGTGAGGTCCGGAGGCTGTGGAAACAGGCCACGGCTGGAGTGGCATCCACTGTGTCCAGAGCCCCCGCATCCGTTCAGGCTCAGGCTGGTGCTTTTGTCCTGCCCAGCAAGTCCTTTGAGCACATAGGGCTTCTTCTGGGCTCGGGGCTGCCAGCAGAGGCCGGCTCCTTCTGAGTCAGCTTGACCTCCTCTCCCTGGACAGGTGAGTCCCACTTCACGGTGAACCATCAGCCCTTCCTCTACTTCCAAGTGCTGTTCCTGACCGCGCAGTTCGAAGCTGCCATTGCCTTTCTCTTCCGCATGGAGCGGCTGCGCTGCCATGCTGTCCACGTGGCGCTAGTGCTCTTTGAGCTAAAGCTGCTTTTAAAATCCTCGGGACAGAGCGCTCAGCTCCGTGAGTATTTGTTGGCAGTGGCACATCCATAACACATCCCCCCATCAGATGGCAGTGGACACATAGCTGCAGCCAGCAGGGATTTGGGCAAGTGGTACCAATCATTTTAGAGTGTTGTAGGCGGTTGGGCTTATGAGATGATTAGTATGAGGGTTCTTGCCTTTCCCGCCTCCATTAGTATTCCCTGAGGTGTTTAATAGATAAAATGCTTTGCTCAGTGCTAGTTTTGTGGCCAGTGAGTCAGGTCGCCTGGAGGGTGGTACAGGAGAAACAGTCCCTAGAGTCATGAGACTGGTTCCCATTAGGGCTCTAACTGGAGACATTGGAAGGCGCAGCCAGCCATCTTGTGTGCCTACCTGCATGGGGTGGGAGTCCGGGGAGGGAGAGAAGATACCTGTGCATGAATGGCTGCAGCTTCCTTAGTAGCACAGCAGATTCACTCCAGAACACATGCCGTAATGGTCAGTTGTCACCATCTTTTCACTCAGAGACCAGCGTACTAGTGATTTACTAAAAATGCCACTTTCTCCAATCTGTACTTGGGATGAAATTGAGGACAGGGTGGTGAAGGGGATTGGCCTAAGCTCACAGTGGCAAACATTGGCTGGGCTGCAGGAGTAGGTGCCACCACTGGGTCTTTGGACTCAGTTCCCATAGCTCTCCGTTGCATGGGTAGAAGGGCAGTGTGGTTGTGAGCAGTTCTGTCCCCGTCGGTGCAGTCAGCCATGAGCCTGGCGACCCTCCCTGCATGCGGAGGCTGAACTTCGTGCGGTTACTCATTCTCTACACCCGGAAGTTTGAATCCACGGACCCGAGAGAGGCCCTCCAATACTTCTACTTCCTCAGGTTAGACTGGCTTTTGACCATTTACTTCATCTGGTTTTGATTTCTGCCACTGTGAGAATGACAGAGACCTTGGGGCCACACCAGAAACCAGGTTGATTTTGTCCCCTTCTAGAGACGAGAAAGACAGTCAAGGAGAAAACATGTTTCTGCGTTGTGTGAGCGAGCTGGTGATAGAAAGTCGAGAGGTATGTCTGTTAACTTTTCTCCACGCCCCCATGATTTACAGTGTACAAGTTCTCATGCTGATGTGATACTGGATGGTCACCTCAATATGAGTTTGGTGGATGTGGCTGGGGGCAGGGGGGTGTTAGAGTTTTCTTTGGTTTCTGACAATGAAAACGTTGATTCAGTCTCACTGTTCTCTAGTTTGTGCAAGACTTCTCCCACCTCCCCTATTCCTCTCTTGTCTTCAAAGAATTGTGGATTCTGTGTATATCCTCGTCCAATAAACTGAGTAAACTTTTTTTTGTCTCTGCAGTTCGATATGATTCTTGGGAAACTAGAGAACGATGGAAGTAGAAAGGTGGGTTAAGTGCACCCCAGAGGTGTGTTAGTTTGCAGTTGGGGGTTTATAATTGTCCAAAGAATACAGTTAGATTTTAGGATTCAAGGTACTGAAGACTCAAATCTGAATGAAGTTGCTTAGTTTTAAAAACAAAGAATGAAAATTACAGGCCCCAAATGATGACCTTGATTTTATATACATTTACATTTCTCCTTAAAATATGTAAATTTGTGGTTAGATAGTTTTTTTATTATGTTCAGAATACTCATCTGTTCACACCTGCCATATTTTCAGCTGAGAAGGCTACATTTCTGCCATTCTTGGCTCAGAAAATATGCAAGAAAGAAATTGGTTACTGCACTTACTCTCCCCAGAGGGGAAAGTTACAAATGCACTTGACCTCTCTCAAAAGATAGTTTTTGAGGGCTCAGAACTCTACACTGACCCCAGAGATGCAGCTGCTCCCGTGAGCCTTAGCAGTTCCCTAAGACCCATCATGGCTATTGGGCAATGTAGAAGGGGCAGAGGCCCTGGTGTCAGAGACCCCTCCTGACCCACTCGGGCACTCTCCACATGCCTCTCTTAGGGACTCACTTTCCTCATTTGTAAAAATGGGTGGTTTAGAGCCAGCAGTCTCAAGATGACCTCCCACTGCTCACACCATCCAGAAGAAGAACAGTGGCAGTGCTGGTGACAGTGGCCATGCTTATGGAGCAGTGACAACTGCCAGGCCCCTGTGCTGAATGCTTGACATGTATTTTCTCACTTAATCATCACAAGAACCCAACACAGGGGGAACCGTCATCTGTTTTTCAAGGGAGGAAGTGGAGACAAGAGAGGTTATTTTCCTCAAGATCACACAGCTAGTAAGGAAGTGAGCTGGAATTTGAGCCCAGTCCTTCTTGACCCCAGAGCCCATGCTCTTCACTGATCTCCTGTGCTGCCAGGGTGGCGGAGCAGGTCACCCGACTTGGTCCAGGGCTGATGGAGAATCAGATGGCCAGTCAGACGTCACATAGTCTGCCCTCTCTCTTCACAGTACCTCAGGCCTCTCCCATACTTTCTTGACCATTTGGTTGCTGTTGAGTGATGATGCAGATTCTTTTTGTTTGTTTTTAGTATCCTGACACCACTTGCCATATATTTTTTCAGGACTGGATTTCTTTTGCCATCTGTCTTAGAAAACAAATTCAGAATCTTTCAGATACTTTCTCTGAGCCCCTGGTTTCTTTCCCCCTAGTGCCTACTCGTCAGCAAAATTAAAATCACTGATGATTTCACCGATTCTCTAGGTCATTCTGGAAAATTAGAAAGCACAGTCCTACTGGTGACTCCTGTGCTTCCTTTGAGTCTGCCTCTTCATGGGTAGTTTCCTTGGTCCTTTTCATATGTTTAATACGACCTTATATCTTCAAGAAAGCCAGAGTCTAGCTGATGAAATATGTGAATTGCCCAGGGCAAGTATTTTCAGTTAAAGTAGTTTTCGGATCTCAGTTGCTTCTCTGTGTTTAAAATAACAGCTCTGTCCCCCCATTTCTCTCTTCCTCCCCTCCATAATTTGTCTTGTCAGCCTGGAGTCATAGATAAGTTTACTAGTGACACAAAGCCTATTATCAACAAAGTTGCTTCCGTGGCAGAAAATAAAGGACTGTTTGAAGAAGCAGCAAAGCTTTATGACCTTGCCAAGGTAAAATGTGCTCTTTTCTTTCTTCTGCACTTAATAGATCTGTCATCGGCCTTGTGGCATTAAATGCACAAGCATTTCGATGCTGCCATTGTTGTACCCTCTCCCTGCTGAGGCATTTTCTCCTAGTGCTTAGGCAGTTAATAGTCCAGTCAGGGTGAAGTTCCCATTGTACAGAATTATTTCTGCCCATAAGGTCTTCCTGGCCAAACAAGAGTGACGTATTGAAAGGCTGTCCCACGGGCACTGAGCAAGGCCTCCCTTGGCAGCAGAGGAAGCACCCATCACGCTTGGGTGGTGAAGCTGCTGGTGAAGATGCCTGGTGCTCACCCTCCGGGCAGCCGCACAAACACTGCCCGGTGTGTGTCAGGGAACAAAACCACAGCTGAGGGGTTCTGAGAGAACTGGAGGAAGTAGCTCGTTGTGAGAACATGCAGGGAATACCGATGACTGTTAGGGCCTGAAGAAGAATACATTCTCTCCTTTTATCAGCTGACCAACGTGGGCAAAAAGAGGGTTATAATTCATTTTTCCTTTCATTTAAAAGTGTTCTGATTGAGGTCTAATTAAAAAGTAGAAAAATGTACACATATTCAGTGAACAGCTTGATGGGTTTCCCACAGGTATGTATCTGTGTCATCACCACCCAGATCAAGATACAGAACAAAAGTTCCCTCTTTGGTTTCGGTTATTTAGTTTTTTTCCTCTTATTGATTATTTTTAATTGATTCCTTTCTTAATTTAAAAAACCGAACAGAATGCTGACAAGGTTCTGGAGCTGATGAACAAACTGCTCAGCCCTGTCGTCCCCCAGATCAGTGCCCCGCAGTCCAACAAGGAGAGGCTGAAGAACATGGCACTCTGCGTCGCGGAGCGGTAAGGCCGGGGCTGGCTCCAGGGGGTCCCGGGGCTCCCAGCGCCCACCCAGACGCATCTTCAGCTTTACCGTAGCATCAAAGAGTTCCCCAGCATGGCTCTACTCACTCACCCTCCCACCAGCACTGACAGTTTGAGAGTTCCTGTTCCCCCACGTCATAACCAACTGTCACTTGGCACTGTCAACTTGGTAAACATTCTTGCCAAAAGGAAGGGTATGAAAGGGTATCTCAGCATTTTAATCCTGTACATGAGGTTTAATTCTAGGCATTATACTCATCTATATGTCATTAGCAGCCATCTCAAAGACATTTTGGAACAAAGCTAGTGATGGATGGATGGGGAAATTCTTAGAGATGTAGTGGCCAGTGTTTCAGAAGCTACCTTCCTCCCCATGAGTTCGAGGAGTTATCATACTTTAACCAGTGTAACTCCCAGGCTGGGGCAATAGTTGTCACTTTTTGTGCCCTCTGCAGATATGCCTAATAAAGTGACCCAGTGAAAACTGGGTTGGAGATGCTTGCTGAGATGGGGGCTGAGGCAAGAGAACTGTGCTTCACACAGAACATTTATAGGTGGATTTCTGTCAAACCCACCATCAAATGCTTGGCCATTTCAAAAGAAACACTATTTTCCACTCCTTAGTTCACTTCATCTAGAGAGTTTAAGAGGTTTTGTTTGACATTTTTTAGATGCTATCCTCAAGTTATAGATTGCACAGAAATTCCTAATATACCCCCCTTCCTTCTTTTTTGTCCTTCAGGTATAGGGCTCAGGGAATCAGTGCAAATAAATTTGTGGACTCCACGTTCTATCTTCTGTTGGACTTGATCACCTTTTTTGACGAGTATCACAGTGGGCATATTGACAGAGCCTTTGATGTAAGTTTCAGGAGGGGTGTTTGAAGTGCAGGTTAATGTATGCCCTTGAAAAATCAAAACGCTTCGTGAGATTCATTTAAAACAAAGGAAATGTCACCAGTATGCTTGTTAAGTGAAGAAGGACAAGTATGATCCTGTGAATATAAAAGGGATTTCTGTGTTGCTCTTTTTTTCCTTTTTCTCTTCCTTTCTTCTTTAGTCTAAAAACAGAGAGGTTTCTCAGAGTAATTTGAAATCTCTGAATTGTAAAACTGCCTCAGAAAACGAGGATAGGAATTGAGTCAGTCAGCAAGTTAGAATCAAAGCCTTTGAATGAGGGGATTAGCATTTCCTATTAAGAAGCCCACTATGAATGTGTTAGATGCTGACTATGTGTTTGAGGAGATGAAATGACTGTGATGGTTGTATCATATGGGACCGATGTGTTTTGTTTTAAATAGATAATTGATCGGTTGAAGCTGGTGCCCCTGAATCAGGAAAGTGTGGAAGAGAGAGTGGCTGCCTTCAGAAATTTCAGTGATGAGGTGAGTCCTTTTCTTCCTGTATTATAAAATTCTTTTTTCCCCCACTTCTAACTGAAAGCTTTTGTTTTAACATAGCCAGTAACTTTAACAGTCCTACTACAGTCACCATCCAGACCGAGTTTTCTAAGACGAGTCCAATTTCAGGTATCCTGGACTGGTTTTTCTGTGAGTACACATATCCCCATCAGATTATAGTCTGAGTTCCTGACTCAGAAAATACACTCGCTTTAGAGACCAGACATATTCTTGGGAGAAACAGGTTTCTTGTTGATCCTGTGGGATCTGGTTTGATTCTTTACTATGCACTTGTTCTAGAGGGTGTGTCAGTGCTTAACTCTGATCTTGTCTAAGTAGTTCCATTGGGTACATGAAATATGCATCATGATTCACATCCTTCTTTCCCTTCTCTGAACCATTTTGTCTCAAGAAGCAGGTGCAGTGACCATGGACTCAATTATCAGCCCAAGAGCCCCAGAGCTACTGTCTCTCTGCAGGGTTTCTAGCATGTTGCCACTGCTTAGCCCAAGGGTGCTCAACTGGGCTGCACACTGGAATTGCTAGGAGACCTTTAAAAAAATCTTTGTGCCCAGGCCCAGAAATTCTGGTTTCCCTGATCTGAGCTGCAGCCCAGAACTCCCCTGGTTATTCCCATGTGCAGGCACTGAGGGCCAGCTGCCTGGTTCCAGGATGTTCCTAACAGTGTTTCAATTTAAAACCATTAGTAAGCACATTCCTTTTATGAAAGCATGTTTCTGTTCTAGAGGAAGAAGGAAGGCAGGCTTCTGCACATGTGGTGAGGCAGCTGCCTGCTGTGGTACACACAGTTCAGGAGGTCTTACCTCTTGCCGACCATCCCTTCACACCTGCTGCATTTCTACCCCTAGCCACTCCTTCTGTTGATTCTTGCCCTCCCCTGGTTACATCATTCAGTGTTTCATGGACTGAAGTGTTGTACCAGGGCCTGTCCTCACAGACACTCCCAAGGACTCTGCTCGGGCTGTGCTGGTCCCATGGAGACAGTCTGGTGGGCCTGAGACAGTGGGGAGTGGTAGGGACTGGAGAACCAGCGTATGCGTCCCTGCCTGCTGACATTCAAATGCAGGCTTTTGCTAATCACTCTTGCTGGCCAGACGTAGTGGGCATGCTTTTTGCTCACTGCCCCTGCCTAGGAGGACTGGCATAAACAAGGGATCAGAAGAGTGACCTACCTGACCTTCTGAGTAGCATTGCCTGAGCTTTGCTTTCACGCTTGACATTTCAATGCCATCAACTCCTTTTTGGTGGCTGTGTGGCGCTCCACCTGGCAGCTGTGGAGATGTGATGTGACCAGGCCTTCCTGGAGCACTGCTCCCCCCTCCCCCAACCTGTGGTTGGCCCCAGGGCTTGGTTCTTTCTCCTTACCTCATGTGTGTCCCTCTGTGCAGGTCAGGCACAACCTCTCAGAAGTGCTTCTCGCCACCATGAACATCTTGTTCACACAGTTTAAGAGGCTCAAGGGGACAAGTCCATCATCGGCATCCAGGCCCCAGCGAGTCATCGAGGACCGTGATTCTGTAAGATCCCAGCCAGATGGTTGGCCAGAGCCATCGCTGAGAACCACCTTTCTGGTTTGCTGTCCATTGCACCTCATGAGACCACTGCTCATGACCCTAAATTGCTCGTTTCTTTACTATCTGGCAGCTGGGTAAAGTTTGTGTCGGGGGCTCCCGGAAGAAATCGAACATTAATGGGGTTGCTACTCTTCTCAAGCTAAAAAACAAAGATGTGCTAAGTCAGCGAATATCACCTTTAAAAAAATCAAAATGCTAATTTATACTGATTCCACAAGAATTCCAGCCCATTTTAAAATAGAAGGTCATTTTATGAGTCTCAGTTCAGCACTTTCATGAAAACCATAGTTACTTTTGGTCAACAATTAGATGCAAACCCTTGTTTCTACTGTCATCTCACAGTGACTCCAGGGAGGTACCTAGGACAGTCGTTATCCCCATTTTACAGTTGAGGGATCTGAGGCCTGGGTCAGGAGGTGTCTTGCTTTTGTGGGCCCCTCAGGTGGTAGGTGAAGGAGCCACGTCTGGGAGCCGGGTCTGTCTGATACCAAGGCCAGTGCCCTTTCCATTGCCTGTGGGGCCTCCGGCATTGCTTGGGTCACGCAGAGTCCAGGTAGATAGAACCCTGGGATTCCAACAGTGTATGGTGTACATTTGATTTGATAAAAGGGGAAAGAAAGGTGTTTGACCCAATTAAACCATTAATTCCGTCGTGCAATGGATAGCGCATTGGACTTCCAATTAAACCATTAAAACAGGCAGTGTTTTAGAATTACCTTTCCCTTAACATTTCCACTTACTGTTTGGTGAGTCTCTCAGTATGGTGTACAACAGCCATACCTGATTTTGGCAATCAAGAAACTAGAGCCTTGAAAATCTATCTCCCGCCTCCATGGATATCTGAGGGCTCTCTCTGCTATGACCCCTACAGGCATTGTCACTGTCAGAACCTCTGCCTCGTGAGTGATGGTGGGAATTTTCACCTTTAGCAGCATACATAGCAGTACTCAGAAGTGGTCCTCCGACGTGGTAGGCCCATCCGTGTGTGCATGAGAGGCAGCTGCAGGTCTGCCATCTGCCCTTGGACAGGCAAGAGCCTACATAGGAGATGTGCCAGCAGTGGGCTCGCTGTGCTGGGGCCCTGGCAGCAGTGCTGTTGTGAATACGACTACTGAAGTGGTGGGCGTTTCTGATACTCTCTGTACTGCTTACAGGTCAGAGCAGGGCTTGCTCACAGAGAGCAGAGCTGGTGGCCTGGCAGGTCCATTTTCCACATCTGAAGGGAACTGATTTAAGACTAGCTGGACTCACACGCTGTGTGTTTTAGTCTCTCTTTTTTAGGCACTTAGTTTTTACATATGATGGATAAAGCCATTCTCCTGTCTTCCTCTTACCCACCGCTCTCCTTTGTAATGAAAGGAAGGGATGGGTGGAGTCGAGGAAAGACTTATGTGTAAAAGCTGCCTGCCCAAGAATTGGCCTCATGGTTTAAGCTGCAGTGTTGCCAGGGAGTGGATGTGTCCCTTGGCCTGCATACCCCTAGAGCTTACGTAAAGTAGCTAGAAGTTAGGAGATCCCATGCACATTTTTGCACTTTTAAAGAAAATCTGATGGATACTCTCATCATAAAGTAAATTTCTTTTGGCTTGGACATTAATTAGGACCTTTACTTGCCAATTTACTTCACATATCAGGTAAAAGGCACTTACCTTTCAGTTTTCTTCTTGAATGGTCCTTAAGAAGCCTAGTAAGTGACCCTTGAATTTTTCTTAAAAATCTCATTACTGATCCAAAAGATGTGTGTAGACCCTCCTTTTCTATTCCAGATATGGTTTCCTTTCCTGCTGGTATAAGCATCCAACACACCTCAATGTGGGGCAACCTGAAGCTGTTCTCTTACGTGTCTTTATTCTTTATTCAGTAATTTATCAGTTGGAAATTGGAGTGAAGGTTCCTATTTTTGTTGTTGGAAACACCTGAGTTTAAATCTTTTTCCTTCCTGGAGCAATCCAGGAATCTCATAAATATTGTTGCCTGAGAAAAGAGGGCCAAGCACTTCTGTCAGGAAGGAAGGAATGTAAGGAGTGAAAGGAAGGAAAGGGGAAGATGCAGGAGAGGAAAGAGGTGGAATGGGCCTCACTTAGGCACGACTGTTGCCTCTGGTAGTGCAGGTGCTTCATGAGGGTCCTAGAAAGAAACTCAGGACCCCATGGTAACAGTTGGACAGAAACCAGCCAGGAGAGAGAGAGAGGCTCAGAGAAGTAGAGCAGGCAGTCTGAAGCACAGGGCCGTGTCAGCAGCTGGTCAGGCGTGTCAGGTGAGGCAGCTTGCCCGGCACACCCATCCATCTTTTGCTAAGCAGAAGGGCTTTGGAACTGAGGCCCCAGCAGCCGAGCTTTGCTAACTCTGCACCATGCTGGAGGAACATGATGGTGGAGGGTGAGACTGTCATCCACCCACCGGGAATCTGCCCTGACCCCAAGGGGTAGAAAATGGAAGGCCAGGGTGGTGGTTCTCAGGACAGTGCCCTGACCCGGAAGTTAACTGGATCTCTTCTCTTCTTCCCCTTTCTCTCAGCAACTCCGCAGCCAAGCCCGAGCCCTGATTACCTTTGCTGGGATGATACCCTACCGGACATCTGGGGACACCAACGCGAGGCTGGTGCAGATGGAGGTCCTCATGAATTAAGTGCGATGCTCCAAGAGGCTCCTGGGGCTGCTCGCTGTCAGTACCTCAGGCCTGTGGGCCTGCCAGGGTGGGGGGAGTTTCTGGTTTTGTTTCTGTTGTGTTAGTTTTGTTTTGTTTTTTTGTATTATGTATATTTGTCAACACCAATAAATTTCTTTGATTTGTATTTCTTTTCACATTCTTTTATTTTCATTGTTTTGTTTTGTTTTTCCTTTGAAATTTTGTTCAAATTTTTATTTGTGTGGGAGGAAATGTCTTCACTAGTGCTTGGGCCAGAAAATTATAGGCTTATATAGGCATCTGTGATTTGGTTAAAGTTGACCTTAAATGATTAAAAATTCACCCAAAATGAGCAAGGAAATGAAGCCTTTGGGAGTTGCTTTTATTTAGATATAACATTCCCTGTAGCAGGGTCACAGTTTGCTTTTCACATTTTTATTTGAATGTGAAAGCCAGTCTCAGCCTTGGTAAGTTAAGATTTGTGTGTGAAATACCAAGCACTCCATGTCCTCTTCCCTCTTACCTCACCAAGGTGGGCCTTGGCGTCCGGGGGTCCAAGACCATCCTCCAAATTATTTGGTTTGCTGTTCTGTTGAAATCCCACTGGAGATGAAAACATAGGCCTAGGAAACGATAGCCTAGTAAATGAACCTTGTCGGGGTCTCAGCTGGAGCTCGAGGGAGGGCAAACCTGGGAGCCCTCTGTAGCTGCAGCACTGCGAGGCGACTGCTTGGCCTTGTGTACTCTTCTCTTCGAGAGGACTTCTAAGCCCCTCTTTTCCCTTCTCTGGTGCTTGGTTCTTCTGCTTGGACAGCTTCCCCTCTCCTTCCCTTTCCCACTCATGAAGCCAGTTGGCCAGGCCAGCTCATGGGTCTCATTACATTGGACATCAGCACCGTGGATGTGTGGTCCCTGAGCAGAGGTTGTCCCCCATCATTGGCCCTGTTTCTCCCGAAGCCTTGGACTGAACTAGAGAGGACGTGAGGACGAGTGTTTGTTCCTGAATGGACCAGCTGGGGCTACGAGAAATTGGGTATGGTCGGCTCTACCGGTTTTATGGACTGCTCCTGAGGTGGGCTCTCCCAGGAGGATGTTAAGATCCCCAGAGTCTCCAAAGGTACTTTTTTGCTTCTAGAGAGGAAACTCTCGTCACAGGGCATGGTTACCCTCACAATCCTCTGGTTATAAAAATACTAATTGTTGCCTTTCCTTGTAGTAAAGAGCTAATAGATAGATAATGGGGCCATCTGCTGTTCATCAGTTGGATCCCCTTATATCTATCAAGGATGTAGCCTAAGGGGCTGTCTCCCTCCTCTAGTCCCATCTATTCACCTTCAATTGGGCTTTACTAAGAAAGTCTCAGAATGCAAGCACTGCAGGGGACTTGATTTAGCAAGTTGTGCCCAATTTATGTGTGTTGATTATATTTTAAACAAAGCAAACAATTTGCTTTAACAGTGTCTTAAAAAGAGTATTCTGAGGACTTTTTATAAAGTTTGATTTAGGGTTCTTTTTTTGTTTGATACTAGATCTTGTAGATAGAAATATAAGTGTCATAAAGGAGAGAAGGCGCAAGGTGTTTAAATATGTATTTGCTCCCTGGCTCACCTCTTGTTCATCATTCTCATTGTGAGAATTAATTGTGAATTTGCCTTTCCTTGCGTCATGCAGTTCTGCCAGCTCCAAATAGGAGAGCTGCACGTGAGCCCTGCATAGGGGGATGAGGTCCTCTACCCTTGGACAGAAGGGAGAGGAAAGCTGCCCTGAAGGGGGAACTGGGTGGAGTTGAGAGGAACGCAGTCCCTGGTTGGCATTTGAGAACTTGCGTAGCGAGAGACATTTATAGGAGAAATAAGGTAACTTGGTTCATACCAGAAGGGCTGGGCCAGGCTCATGGAGCAAACCCAGGGCTTGTCCTGTCGACGGATTCTGTGGTAAAGCAAGGCCTGCTGGGTGCAGAGATGCAGGAGACATGAGGCCGAGTTTAGAAGGCCACAGCATCTAACAGGTTCCCGTGTACTCATGTTTACAGCTTGTGGCCAGAAATCATGGTCCTGTGATAGATTATTAGGTTAAAAGTCATCCTTAGCTCACTCGGTCAGGGAGCTAAATCCTTTCCCTTGATACTGGTCCATGATTTCACCATTTACCCAGAGAAACTGAGAGAAAGTGGTCCTGGTAGTCTTTCATCTTCCCAGGATGAGATTCCAATCTTTCTAACAAAATCAAGCGTACTTGGAGGCTGACAGGGTCAGTGCCTGCCTCCGAGTGGCTCATAATAAACTCACTGAGACACTCAGAGGGATGTACTGACTTGATCTGAGTCCCTTTCAGAGGCCTAGGGATTTGATTGCATGGACTCTGTTCCTTTGATTTTTTTTTTTTTTTTTTTTTAAACAACCGTGGCCGCCTAACTTCTAAGGGAAAACAAGTGGAACTAGTGAGCTCTCAGAGCGCGAATCCTTTGGTTTTATCACTCCTGAGCTGGACGCGTTCATCAAAGAGCAGGAGATGCCCACGCACACTGAAGCCAGAATGTAGGCCCTGCTCCTGCCCTCCAATAACTTACAGTCTAATTAGAGACTTGTAATGGCAGTAGAGCAGCCACTATTGTTATTCTTTTGATGAATCATTTAAATTCGAGGGTTTAGGTTACTTGAAGAACAGTACTATAGACTTTCCCACAGAATCCCGCACTTGCTGATATAGAGGGAAAAAAAATTGAGGAGCATTTACTCTTTGGATTCTCACCCCTGCCCGCTCTGTTTGAGTGAATTGTTTTGGCCAAAGCTTTAATACTTAATTTAACTATAACGTGCAGATATGCCAACGTCCTACTGCTTTACACTGATCCCCACAATCATTGTTTCTCCATTAGGCATCTGAACCTTTGTCTAGCTCATTAGGTAGTTCACATCACTGCCACATTTCCATTATGTCACTCAGAAAGTGACTCGGGCATGCCAAACGCTGAATAAAACCCCAAGCTGGGGCATTGTCCCAGGCCCACCAGAGTGCTGGCAGGCCCCAGCCTGCCTGGACTCTCACTTAGCCTCAGTCAGTCATAGAGATTGACTGAGCCCTGTGTCCAGCAAATTGGGAGAAAACGTTATAAAATTCCTAATGGAGATGTGCACTTTATGGTATTTTTCAAGATGCTCATTTTATATCAGTAAAAAAAAGGCTTTTGTGCCTGCATTTCAGGAATATCAGGAGGAAGTCAGCAACTCATTAAGCGGAAATTGTGTAGCTCCCTGCAGGAAAATGAGGCTGTTTTGAGGTCCTGGATGGTCCCCTGTTCTTCATTCTTTGTAGGTTGAATTCAGAAGTCACCTATCTCCGGCCCATCTTTTGACAGCTTCATAGTATACTAGTATCCCTCACAGGACAGGGACAGGAGGGAAATAAATGTCTTGCCACTTGTTTCTAACTAAAAAGGTTGGTGGAAAAAAGCTTAAAACCACTAACTAAAATGTTTCCAAAATTATTTTCAAGTGATCTGTGCTTCTCCTTGCCTTGTTATACATGTAACTGTTGTGACTGGCTATAGCTCAGGGAGGGCCTGCCTAAACAGGCCTGTGTGTTGATGTGTCAGCCTAAGTTCAGTTCAGCAGTTACAGCCCTGCATGTGCTGGGCTGTGCTAGGTAGCTGGGGATAGCCAGGTCATCAAGTCCCCATCCCAGAGTTGTTCAGAAGTCTAAGTGGGCTCTTTCTTTCCTTTTTTTGCCAGGATCATCTAAGTGGAAATACTGTTGGTTATAAGTGGCTAACCCAGGAAGGGAGGAAAATTCTTTGTCCTAATCTCGATTTTTGAAATAGCTTCCGTGTGCCCTCTCCTAGGTATTTAGCCCACGATGGCTCGCTCAGCAAAGGTTTGAATGAGCAGATTCTTTGCTTCAGCCTCCTGTGCCAGCCCCCTCCCCACATCCTCTGTACCAGCTCCACATGCCTGGATTCAGACTTAGGGGCCTTTAACAGGCATTCAGTCTGAAAGAAGGTAGAGGGGAGTGCCTCCTGGGGTTAGATAAAACAGGACTGATCCTTCAAAGAAGGAAACTTGCAGAGCTGCACAGTCTGTAGAGAAACATTGAGAAGAAGGGGTGGACATTTGATTTACTGTTAACAATGATAAAGGCCAGATCTTTAAAAAAAAAATAAAAGGTTGAGGGGCTGGCAGAAGCCCAGCATTGCATATTGGCATACTCTATATGCCCTGTTGTCTTTGCCCTTGGGGTCCTTGAGAATCTGTTTCTTAGGATGGGGAGGGCAAAAGAGTTTGCCTCAGACAGTAGCTTCTGTTTGAACAGGAAAGAGGGGAGCCCGTGATCCCAGAGGGGACTTCTAACAGAGAAACAGACATACTGTAGCCTCTTGGCTGGCCGCAGCAGAGCTGACCTAGGCAGGCTCTCAGGTGGCATCCAGGGCTGGCACGACCTGCAGCTAAGGCCCCTTCATCTGCCCCAGATTTAGCAAATAAAAGTACAGGACACCTGGTTAAATTTGAATTTCAGATAAACAGTGAATACGTTCTTAGTATAAGTTTGTCCCAGTTTTTTCTGACTGCCTTATTCAGGCTGGCCTCTGCTGGCATCTGCTGCGTAGAGGCTTCCAGGCTTGGTACAGGCTGCCAGTAGCTCTCCAGCTACATTGGATTACCCTGATTTGTTGCACTGTTTGTGCCTCTGTGGGCAGCGGAAATGACAGTGAGATATGAAGTCACTGGAGAGAGGGCAGTAAGGGGAATTCAGTTCTGAAGAGCCAGGCAGGCTGACTGAGTTGGATGAGTGTGGGCCCCCGTTGACCTCAGCTGCTAGCTTCTACCGGGTATTTTTCTGTCAGGAATTTCAAATGTGTATCTTATAAAGAGAGCAAGGAAGCAAAGTACAGCCTTTTCTCACTTGATCAGTAACTTTGATTAGAGATGTGGGGGGGGAGAATTCTTTGCTTTGTTTGGTTGACTGATTATTTTCCTTTCATCTTTGCTTTGCTGACGTTGTTGCTCTGTGTGCTATTTGTGGGGAGAAGGGGCAGGGTGGGAGAGTCGGTATATGTTTTCTCACGTTCCTTCCTGTACAGTAACTTCTGCATTTACTCTGTTTAGGATGGTTCCTTCACCACCACCCCTGTCCGTAGCCAGTAAATTTCTGGAATGTTCTCCCTAAGTGTCATGTGCCCCCTTTGTTCAGTCCTTCAGTGGAGCAGAAACCTCTCTCAGGCCTCCTTTCCCGGGAATGTCCTTAACTGAGGCACAGCCTGGGGCTCCTTGGAAGGCAGCAGAAGTGCCTCTTCCCAGCCTCTGGGGGTGACTGGGCCTGGCCCCTTCTCCACTCCCTGCAAGGAAGGCTAAGGCCTGCCGGGCCTCTGGGTCCTCGAAGTCCCCACAGGTTTCTGTAAGTACAGGACTCCCATCCCAGCTCCGAAGTCTTGCTCTCCCCTCACCAGCCTCAGAGTTCAGTCCCCTGGCTAGGGATCTGAGGGAGGTCGGTCTGGCTGGAGGTGTGGTGGGACAATAGATCCAGAGTATTTTGATGGTGACCCAGCATGTGGCATACATTCTGGGGCTAGGAGGTGTTGGAGCTCTGTGACCATTGACACTGGGCTCTCAGTGGAAAGCATTTTAAATGGGGGTCAATAGCCAGTTATTGGCCTTGGGAAGGGGATGCAAGATTGTTTCAATGGTGGGAGAGACTTGGGCCTGGTCACAGGACAGTTGTCCCCTGCTCTCTTGGGCAGTATCTGCCTGTGTTTCTGACCAGGAAGGGTTTTCAGGGTCTGGGGTTTGGGCTTCTGCCTGGGGATGTGCAAATGGCTGAGGAGGTAGGGGGTCTTCATTTCTCTCCGCCTGGGAGACCTGGCCCTAACGAAGAGACAGGCTCCAGCTGCCTGGTGGCAGGATATTCTCTCCTTGAAGGAGCCACATGGAAGAGCTTCAGCCCATTCCCTTTGCCTGGGGGCCCTCAGCTTGTTTTGGCCCCTGCGACCTATGCGAGGCCACTTCCTGATGAATCACCTGGAAATCTGGGCCTCAGACAAGTGCCCATGTAGGGCCCACCCCATGTAGGGCTTAGTGGTCTTCTCCACGCTCTGCAGCACCTCCTGGAGCAGGGGCTGGGGGCAGGTGGGGAGCTGGCTGCTGCAGTAAAGCATAGCCCCGTTTACCCAGATCTCAGAGCCAGAAGCTTTTCAGCGGAGTCCTAGTTAAAACCTTTAAAATGCCACCCACGAGGAAAGAGGACAAGGTTAGGGCCACTGGTCACCCCAAATGAGGGGTGCTTTAGCCATTCCCTTGGAACAGCCAGATTTCCATAGAAGCCCCGGGAAGCACACAGCCACAGAGAAGTATGAGGACTAATGGTGGGCAGTGAGGCCCCAGAGCCCAGGAGAGCTGCATGCTGGCGGTGCTGTTGCTGGGGTAAGACATTTTCCTCAGGGAGGTCGGCTGGAGAGCCCCTCCGCCCAGTTGCTGCAAATGCCTCCCCCCAAACAGTGCCGGCCCAGAGGCATCACCCTCACCACCCCGCTGACCCTCTTGCACTCAGAGTGGGTCCCTGGGTGAGCTTTCATACTGGTCAGCCACACACATCAGCTGGCGTGTAGTTTTAGGAAAATTAAACCAAACCCAAAAGGGCATTTTGATTCCCTAAATATGAATGTTTGGGATGTGGCCCTCTGGTGGCTGGCAGCAATTATTAGCTTTAGAAAGCACAAAAGGCCTAAGAAAGATATCGAGACTTTTTTTTTTTTTTTTTTTTGCGGTATGTGGGCCCCTCACCGCTGTGGCCTCTCCCGTTGCGGAGCACAGGCTCCGGACGCGCAGGCTCAGCGGCCATGGCTCACGGGCCCAGCCACTCCGCGGCATGTGGGATCCTCCCGGACCGGGGCACAAACCCGTGTCCCCTGCATCGGCAGGCGGACTCTCAACCACTGCGCCACCAGGGAAGCCCCATTCGAGACTTCTTTGAAAACTAAATTCTGAAAGGAAAGAGCTCAGCAACAGTGGGGGTCGGGGGGAGGAAAAGGAAATGAATATTGAGGGACCAGCCCAAGACTGAAGGCTCTCCAAGCACAGAGCCCTGAATGGAATAAGCCCACCAGGCCTCAGGGCCTGGCATTTTCAAGAGACACCACAGCCTTGGAGCTGGCCTGAAAGTTGGGCTAAAATCCCTATTTCACCATCTGGTAATCATGTGACTGAGGGCAAGTCGTTTGACTGCTTAGAACTAGATTGCTCAGATGTAAAGCAGGGATACCAATCATATTCCATCAGGCTAATGGGAATATGAGGTTAATTTATAGAAATCACCTACCTATTGCCTGACATACTGTGGGCCCTCAATAAAGGTTAATTTTGCCCACCCTACTCCCAGCGTTGTTTAGATGGGTCTCTAGGGCTATAGGTATGTCCTCTACCATTTGGCTTCTGCACTTCACAACAGGTTTTTCATATGGGTGCAGGGTGGACTCAATTACCCCCACCCCAGGGATGGCAATCTTTTTGTTTTTTGCAAGAGACAAATTTAGGTTAAAATTAGTAAGCCAAAAATTTGCTACAAGGGGACCAACGTTGGCATGTCAAGTTCAAGTTGTGATTCCTGTTGATTCAGTGACCGCTGATTGAAGAATGCAGTTCAACAAATGTTTGAGCATCTATCCTGTGCCAGGCATTGTTCTAGGACACAGTGGTGAAATGAATTGACATCCCTGCCTTCAAGAAGCTTGCCTTTTACTGAGGTGAGACCAACAGCAAAGGGCTTCTTCCTAGGTGAGACCGAGTTGCATTTCCTGCTTTTGTAAGCTCATGGTGTGGTGTGGTAGGCGGGGAGAAGAGATAAGCAGGTGTGTGCGTGCGCACAGACACTATAATAAAATAGGAAGCCTTAGGAAATGCCACAAGAAAGGGCTAGATAAAGAAGATCAGATTTCCTGTGGCTGGGGGATGCAGGAGCCATCTGCACTCGACCAGGATCCAGACCGCAGAGGGGTGGGTGGGGTGGGGGGCCAGCGTGGTTTGGGTGTGGCCACCCAGCCATCCCAGAATGATACAGTGAGCTCCACTCCAGCTCCCCACTCGGCCGCAGCAGTCTCATGCAGCTGTTAATCTCTCCTATGACCTTGAAGCTGGGGAGACAGCAGGACTCAGGTGAGTTGAGGGGCCTTGGAGCCAGGTGGAGAACTGCCAGAGGTCACAGGCCTCATGTGCAGCCCTTCCTGGCTGAGCAGAAACCTGATTGTGGGGCATCTACCTTGTCCAAGAGGTGAGTATGTGGGGTTTGCACCTGGGGTGTGTGGTCCATCAGGCAGAGTGACGAGGGGTGGTCTCATTTGGGGACACACACTTGTCTTACAAATCAATAACTGTAAAGCTGTCTGTTGGCCTTAGGCAGTGAATTCAAGCAAAGGGCTGATAACCTGCTTATATATTCATGAGTCTACCCAGGACAAAAAAGCTCTTTAAAATAGTTTTACAACATGAAAGATTATTTTTAAGAACCCTAAATCAGCATTACCTTTATCAAGAAAAGCCAGATTTTGTGCTGTGCACAGCCTTAATCAACACATCTTTCTCAAGCTTATAGCCCCAGCTCTGCCATTCTCAACCCTGGATACCGATTAGGATCACCTGGGGAGCTCTTAAAAATACTGGCTTCCAAGCCCTTGCCCCCTGAGTTTCTGACTTAATTGGCCTGGGGAGGGGCCTAGGCGCTGACTGGTTTTTTAAAGTTCCCCAGGTGATTTTCATGTCCTGGGTCAAGAACAGGGTCAAGACCATTGTTCTGAAGAAGCAGGGAGTGAAGTAGGCCCCTCTAAACATGGACTCCCCCCACCTTCCTCAACAGGGACTTTCAATAAATCATAGATTGTCAGAGATGCACTAAATAGGAAGATGAAAATTCTAACTAGTTAGGAAAAACATGTGCCATACCTAGGGCCCATTGGGTCAACTTGCCCATTGTGTACCCACCAAGGTCAAAGCTAGTTGTCTAGGATGGTTTTTGATGTTGATGGTTAATCAGTAAAAATGACACCAGTTGAAATGCATTACTGTGGGGGCGGGGGGTTGGCAGGGACCGCAGTGTCCATTTCCCAGGAAATCACAAGTGAATGACCATCTGACAACTCTGGCCGAATCCCTGGGCCCTCATCAGGGGTGTTCTTTCCTAGTGTCCACCTGCCCCCAGCCTTCCCGCATCCACATTTGGCAGGTACAGGCCTTGCCGGGCTTGTCCTGAGCCTCTCCAGCACTCAGTGCTGCTGCTAAGGAAGCTCGCTGGGAGTGAGGACTCGATTCCCGCTCCACGTGAAGCCCCTCGGACTTCCTGCTGTAGGGCTCCATACCCTGGGGACTCGCACCCAGCCAGAGGGATCGCGTCTGGGGGGCAGACTCCCTTTGGATCCAGCCCCTTCCCCACTTTAGCACAAATGCATTCCGGATGGCAAGTGTCATCTTGCAGCTGAACCCTTGGTGACCACCGGCAGGAGATCCTTTGGGATATATATTAAGGAGGTCAGTAGCTTATTTCAAGTGTCTGGTAAAGGGGCAACAAGATGATGGGGGAGACCCTCTCTCTGGGCTTCTGGGATCCTCTGGACATTTGCCCTGTCGAAGCCTGAGTTGTGATGAATGCAAATGACCAAATCCAACTCTCTTTGGGTTTCCACCTTCTGATCCCAGGCAACCCTTCCCCGCAACTCCTCCTAATGCCCTAACTTTTTTGTTTGTTAATAAATTTTAGCGCCTGCCCTTACTAAAAAGCATTGCCTTAAATAGTCAAGAATGAGTTGGTTTCTTCCCCCACCCCCACCTTTCTTTCCTGGTAACTAAAGAGCTGGGGGAAGGGTGGGGGGCAGAATACACACACACACACACACACATTTGCAGAGCAATGTTAATGTCCTCTGAAATGCTTCTTTCACAAGTTCCCTCTCTCGACCATCAGAACACTCATTGAGGAGAATTATCCATCTGGCAGATGATAAAACCAAGGCACACGGGCCTGAGGTCGTGAGGTAGGTGGTGCAGGGCCAGGTCCAGGCCTCCTTTGACTCTTATCCTGCCCACTCCCTCCATGTGTCTAGGGCTGGACCCAATTTGGGGGATGGGGTGGGGGAAGCTGAGCTTTTAAAGCAGTTCCACGATTCTAGGTCCCCTGACCCCAGCTCCAGTATCAGGTCAGAGGCTCCTGAGCTCCAAAAGCTGCCATTAAGGAGTATTCTGATTAAGAATGCACTGTGGAGTTCAAAATCGAGCAGAATGACCACGTTTTTCCTCTATTTTTTTCAAGAAAGACAAAAAGGTTTACAGGAAAGTTAGAAAAACTGAAGGTGTATTTAAAAGTGAAAAGCTGGGGCTAGGAGAAACAATGGGTTTGGCTCCTTGGTCTCTTGGAGAGCACATAGGCTGAGTCATCAGGGTGAAGAGCACATGGTCATGCCTGTGACTACAGGACCGAATTTCTGTTAGAATCACTGCTTCAGTTTGTGTTGATGCAGCAGGAATGAGCTCAAGCCACCCTTGTTTTGGAATCTTTTCCAAGTTTGGGTGGAGGGATCAAGGGTTGATGGAGATTTATTTTCTTTATGAGAAGAGGAAGAGGGGGAAAAAAGTGAAATCTCTTTTTATCAGATAGTGACTACTGATTATAATTCTCCTTTTTACCTTGGCTGCCAGGAAGCTAACACATGGCACTCTCCTGCCTTAAATGTTTGTTTATCTCTTTTTGCCTTTATTCTAACTGTGCTACTTCATACATCCCACTCCATCATTACCCCAGCCAGAGGAAGTCATCCCTTCTCTGAACCCATGTAGCATTTTATCAGGGATTTCTGCCTTTGGGCCTTGGGTTGTGGCTGTTGTGGTCGTTACCTCCTCTGAGGAACTATATGCTACTTGAGGACATTGTGCCCTGTCCTTCTGTGTATCCTCCAAAACAGCCAGGCTGTGTCTAATACATTATTAATACCTACAATTACTGTGGAATGAATGTTGGCTAAAAAGATTTTTTTAAAAAAGCAAGTCTAACCGTGAAGAAAAAGGAACGAGGAGTTGTTCCTTTAACAATGAAAATATCTTAATCATCAAACATGTTTCCCTTTTGCTTTAGCTGCCAGTAGCTTCAAGGTACTTCAGTGTTCAACTGCTGTAACACTGTCCGGATAGAAGGACCAGGATTGCAATAGACACACTTATGTGGTTTGCAAGGCTCAAGAGAAATCTCAGTTTTCTTGGTCCTGGTTGCTTGCAGAGGTTGCAGTCAGCCTCTGGCTTCCCAGATCTTTCCAGTGCCAGACACCTCCATCGTTGCCCTTCCCCCTACACTGTATACAGGGTTTTGTGTCTGCTCCCCACTTCCTCAATACCATCAAGTCTGTGCGCCCCCCCTGTGGGCAGGGACCCAGCCTCCATCATTTGCAGCCCTGGGCCTCTGCATGGCGCTGGCCCAGGGCAGCCATCGGTCGGGGAGGATGTTTGCCCAGGCTTGTCATCACTGCCTCAAACCCTCGGAGCCACATCCAGAGGAGGAAGCTCGCCGAGTTCTGGTATCGTTGCTGCAGCTGGTGTTGTGAATCAGGCCGACGAGCAGCGCATCCTCTTACCCGGCTATTTCACGACACCAGGGTTGCATCATACCCATCCTCTCCAGGCGAGCCTCGTGGGACCGGGGCGGATGTGGACGTGGGGATGGGGCGGGGGTTGGTGTGGGGGTGGGCAGTCTGCGTGTGAAAGATTGTTCTCTTTAGCCCACTGGGTCTCAGCCTGACTGCCCAGTTCCAGCTGGGGAGATTTCTAAGAATACTGATGCCGGCCCCTCACCCCCTTTTCGGCCCCAGGCCCATAGCATCTCCAGTGGGGGAGTCAGCATTTGTCAGAGGCCCCAGTGAGATGGTTGAGTATTGTGTGCAGTCAGGGATGAGCCCGAGGGCTCAGAGCTGTGCAGTTGTCTGTTCTGCCTGACTGTCACCAGAGCCCCTCCCGGCCCTCCCTGGCCCTGTTCTTTCTTCCTGGCACTGCTCACCACCCCACTATGCTCCCCACCAGCTTTCCAGAAACAGATGAGATCTGATTCCCCAGGACAAAGGCCAGTCTCCTACCCTGGCATTCAAGGCCCTCCTTGCCAGGGGTCCCTACTCAGAAATGACACCACATTTCCCCTATAGAGTCCTCCCTGTTCCCCTCTTCTCTCCAACTCCTGTCCTACATGAATCCGTGTGCTGATTCTATCGGCTCTGCCTTCAGAATATATCTCAACTCCCAACACTTCTCACGACCCTGCCATCCACATCTACTCCCCAGCCCGGCCACCACCTTCATGCACCCACAGTGGCCCCACTAGTCTTGCTTTGCCCTTGCCTCCCTCCATCCAATCTCCACACAATGACCAAAGTGAACTTTGAAAAATATAAATCTGACCATCACATAATAGAACGTGCAACTTCTAACCCTGGCTTATAAGGCCTGGTGTCCCCCCTTCCATGTCTCAAACCTATCTCCTCAGTCCCTCGGCTCCTGCCATCCTGGCCTCCTTGCCATCTTGAATCCCCAGCCACACTCCTACCCCAGAGCCTTTGCACATGCTCTCTCCTCTTTCTGGAACCCCTGTGCTCACACCTGCTCACTTATGGGTGTCTCCTCCTTATTGTTGGATCTCAGCTCAAAATTCTCATTCTCAGAGAGGCCTAAATGCCCCTCCTTTAAAAAAAAAGAAAAAAAGCTTTGTTTTCTTCATAGCACTTATCACTGAATGTACCATGATGATTGCTTGTTTACTGCTTGTCTGTCTCTTCCACTAGAATGTGAGCTCCAGGAGGGCAGGGCCTTTGTCTTGTTCCCCGTGGTGCCTTCCTTACCTAGCACAGGGTATGGTATGCAGTAGGCACTCAATAAATGTGAGTGACTGAAGAAACAATCGGACCACTTTCAGCCTCATCTCCCACCATTTCTTCCCTCCCCCGCCCACCATGGCACTGTGAGCTCCAGTCCCACCACCTGGTCCCTCCCACTGACCACGCCTTCCCAAGCCCCCATGACCCAGAACCCCCTCCATCCTTGCCTACGTCTCCCCTCAAGGCTCCCCCTCCTCCAGGGCAGCCTCCCTCCTCTGCTAGCCAGTTGCTGTGATCTCCTTGCTGGTTAGTCTGCCAGGCTAGGCTGTGAGTTCCAGTCCTGGTGCATAAAGGCTTAGGTGCCTCAGTGGCTGTGAAGACAGCAGGCCCTTCTGTCCTCACCATTTCAGCTCCCTGTACCTGGGGTTTTCCCTTCCAGGGAGTTTCCTGAGTCTTTCTGTTCCTTTAATACCCCATTCTTCCTCCTCGGAGATCCGGGAGAGGCCAGGGGCCCTAAGTCACCCAGCCAGGGGCCCTTAAGTGAGTGAGAGCCAGCCTGATGTAGGTGTCATTTCCATTTGGCTGCTAAGTGGGGGCTGAGGGAACGACTGGCTCAGAGCCCTGGAGAAACTGACAACTGAGACGGGAGCCTGACAGCCCCTGAGGCCAAATCCCAGGGTTTCACTCAGGGTTCCTCCAACTTCCACTCCTGGTCTCAGACCTGACAGGCTCTGGGCAACCTGGCAGCTGAAGCCCTGGAAGGCAGGAGTCGTGTGTGACCCACATGGTGCTCCCATCAAGAAGAGTGCCTCTGTGAGCATTTCTCAAAGGGATGGACTTCCATCCAAGGGCAGGAAGCCCCTTTCTTTGGCATCTGTGCTTTGGGACAAGGAGTTCCAACAGTCCCTTCAACTGTCCTATTGATAAGCCTTTTGAGGGGTCCTGCTTAAATCCCCCCACCCAGAGACATACAGATATGGGGGGCACAGGAAAGGCTTCTCGAAAAAGCAAATGCTCCCCTCCAGGGCTGGAAGGGACCTTGGAGCTGACCCAGGCCTGGGAATTGTAGAGGGGGAGGAAGTGGCTTGCTCAAGGTCATCCAGCAAAGCTGTGGGCCCTCATTCTGCCGGGGCCCCAGTGCTGCTGGAAACCAGCCTTGGTCCCTCTGACCACTTCCTCGCCTGAGATCTTAATCACGAATTTTCCACAGCTGCTCTGGGTACAGGGTATGTAGGGACGCGTAAGGGGGTGTTGGGCAGCTGTGGTTTTCACCAGTAAAGCGGCAGTTAAAGATGGAGAGGGCGATAAGGTCGTAAGCTCTACCCTGAGGCCCCGTGGGAGGGAAGGAGTAATTTGGCAGATGGGGCAGGGCGCTGCAGGGAAGGTGGAAAACTGACCACAGCTGTGGTCCTGGCCCTGGAGTCCTCACCTTGGAGCCTTCCCCCGTGCTGGCAGCTGGCTTGGGTTTGGGGACACCCTCCTGCAGAAGCCTCTCTGAGGAGGGGCCAGACGTCCTGGAGAGGGAGTAGGCAAGTCTGGGGGTCTGGGGAGCCCCGAGAAGAGTCTTTTAAAGAATTGAACACATAGTAAATATATCAACTTTGCAAAACAGTGCACAGTGATCATAATCTTTTGGGTTTGTCATCGAGGACCAGCCGTCCTCAGCTCACCTCTGTGCCTGATTGAGCTGGGAGGACCCCGAGAACCCACCCTTTGTCCCCATCCCCCCCCCCCGGGGTAGTTCTGTCAGCCAAGGGTTTCTATGGCAACCTCTCTTTGGTTCTGGCTTCCCTTCGTTACTCATTCAACAAGCGTTTAATGAGGACCTGCTCTGTGCTGTTCTAACTGCTTGGGAATGTCAGTGGACAAGATGGGCCCAGATCCCTGCCCCCGTGGACTGGTCTTCTAGCAAGTTGGATGAACTTTATGCCCCCCTTTCCAGGAAAATGCATTTAGGTATGAAAACTTGTCTACAAATTTGTGGGGCTCCTGGACCCCAATTGAAGCACCTTCATCTTAGAGGGGTGATTCCCTAACGCAGCTTGCTACCCTAACACAGTCTGAGCATTTCCTCCTGTCCTGGGCCCCTCTGAACCAGGAGTGAGGGGGCAGCAGAAGCCAGCCAGGCCCCCCGCAAGTTCTCAGTCCACTGGTGCTGACTTGCTGATGGACGTCATGGAGCCCCAGGGGGCTCTGAGCATCTCAGAGCTGGTCTCTGGGGACGTAGGTGAGCTTTGAGAGCCCAGCTCAGGTCTGAGAGGCAGGGCAGGGAGGTAGAGAAAGTGTGTCCCTCATGAGGAGGGCCAGAGCCTGGGCATAAGCCAAGCTTAGAAGCCTGTGGCTGGTGGTGGCCTTGAGGCCTCCATCCATCCCCTGCCTTCAGAAGAGCAGCTTGTCCTCCAAGACTCCGGTCAGGGGTCTGTCCTGTCCCTGGTTGTCCCCACCCTGACCTTCCTCCATGTGCATCTCTCCCATCGCCGCCCTCTTCACACAGCGGGGCTGGTCTCTTTCTAGGTCCGTTTCCCCCACTAACTCAGCAGCCCTGTGAACGTAGGCCTGTGCCCGCCGTCTGTGTTCCTGCCTCCTGTCTCCACCCATGACATGGTCAATGGTCAATAAGGTTTGTTAGTTGATTGGCTGAAAGATGCAAAACCCAGCAGGGATAACAAAGAGATGAGTGGTTTTCCTGTGAGCTTTAGGCCACCCACCCCCAGGAAGCAGACTCTGAGACAAAGGTGAGCCTGCAGGGCACTCACCAGTAGAGCTCTTGGGGTCAGTACCTCTGGTGAGAAGAGAAGGAAGCAGGACAGGACAGAGGGAGGAGTGGGCTGCTGTGTAGACAAAGCCTCAGCTGACCCTGGGGATTTCTGGAGGTGGGGTGGCTCCTCAGATCTGGGGGCAGGGCATCAGGCCTTTGCATCCCGCACCTATCATTGGATGAGAGCTCCATGGGGGACCTCAGCCATAGGCAAGGCCATTGCCATAGGAGCTGACACTGAGACCCCTCGCAGCAGCTGGGGGTTGTCCTTCTTTTCTGGTGGCACATCAGGTGGCCACCACACTACCTCTCTCATAGTAAGAGAGACTAACCTTTTATATATGTGTGTGTATCTTTTTAAATGTCATAACGTTTATCTATTCGAACATACTAAATAAACAAAATATAAAACTAAATACCATATACTGAAACAAGAGGTTTTTGAACCTCCGTGGAGTGGGTCCTCAGGCCATCAGGCTGTCTCTGGGGACCCTCGTAGGGTCCCTAAGGATCCTCTTGGTGAACACTCCTTCCTAGGGTCCGGCTGCTGATGTCCACTGCCCCCAAACTCAGAAGAGCCTCTCTAGGACCCAGGGGCTGGGCATGCCCCCCTTCTCTGCTGACCCAGCCCCGGCTCCCAGTCCAAGGCCATGTTGCTATCTCCAAGATCAGATGGTGGGTAGGACAGCATCAGGCACGTGCTCTGCCTCCCACCCTGTCCAGGGACCTTGCTCGCCAGCTGTGGGCGGTTTGGGCCAACCTCTCCGCCTCCTCCCTGCTGTGGCCCCAGCCTATAAAGCCACCCTGCGTGTCCCCGCCGACCCTGGCCCCCTCCCCTGACACCCAGAGCCACAATGGCAGAGCTGCCGGTGTCGGAGATGCCCAGGGACCCTGCTCTGTGCAGTGGGCGCTTCACCATCAGCACGTTGTTGGGGGGCGATGAGCCCCCCCCACCGGCCGCCTATGACAGCAGCCACCCCAGCCACCTGACCCACGGCAGCACCTTCTACATGCGCACCTTTGGCTACAACACTATCGATGTGGTGCCTGCCTACGAGCACTATGCCAACAGCACCCTGCCCGGCGAGCCCCGAAAGGTCCGGCCCACACTGGCCGACCTGCACTCCTTCCTCAAGGTAAACACCGTCCCAGAGGAGTGGCCCTTCCTGCTGTGTGACCTTGACCAGTTACCTAGCCTCTCTGAGCCTTGGCTCTGTCATCTGTGTCATGGGGACAAACAGGTGTCTTCCTCATGGGTTGAGAGGCCCACATGGAATGCGGGTATGGGAGCTGTAAAGCTCTGGGCACATGTAATATTCATTGCCCAGTCATTGGCAACCCAGTCAAGCAATCTAGGGTTGCCCAGAGAGGTAATGAGCTCCCGGTCAGTGGAAGTTTACAGAGTTTACACTCACCTAAAGGAGATGGGGAGAAGAGGGTAAGAAAGGTCTGCAGCAGAGACGGGGCTTGCTGGTTTGCTACTTGGGAGGCTGGACGGTGGAGGGTGGGGAGGCGGGGGAGCTGGATTTTCATGACCCCTGCCTGCCTGACCCACGGTCTCTGCGCTCCCAGCAGGAAGGCAGCCACCTGCATGCCCTGGCCTTTGACAGCCGGCCCAGCCATGAGATGACCGATGGGCTGGTGGAGGATGAGGCAGGTACCAACGGCGAGAAGAACCCTGAGGAGCCTGCGCGCTTTGGCTGGGTCAAGGGGGTGATGGTGAGCGGGGCGTGGATGGGATGTTCAGGGATGGGGGTAGGGTGACAGAGCTCCATTCAGGCTCAGCTTGGACTCTCGGGCCTTAGTAGTCAAGGCAGACCCAAGACTCAGCCCGGGCCTCAGTTTCCCCATCTGCCTAGTGACCTCAAATTTTCTCTGCTTTTGTACTTCCTGACCTCTGTTTACCTCCCAGACTGAGACCTAACCCTGGGGAAGATCTCTGTTTGTCTGCTCAGTCATCATGTGACCTTAGACAAGTTACTTAACCTGTCTATGCCTCACTTTCATCGTCTATGAAATGATGAGCATTCAATGAATTAATAGATGTAAAGCGCTTGGATGAATGCCCACCTTGGAGTTATTGAGAGAAACTGTGTTTCCCCAAAGAGCCCCCAGAGGGCAGTACTAAACACAAATCCACAACATTGTTTTCTCATTCTCCATGATGGGAAGGAGAAGGTTTGCTGTTTTAGACCCCAAGATAGCAAACAATCTAATGTACTTGGCTTTGGAAGACATTATGGCACTTTACAGAGGGGATCGCATGAGATCTAGGAGAAAGCTTCCCGCTCTGGGAGGCAGGAAGCCTGGGTTCTGACCTTAACTCTGCCAACTGCCTGCTTGGCTGTGCCTCTTTCTCCATCTGAACAGTCAACCCCCCTCTAGCTCCAGAGGCCCGTAATCCGGAGTCTGGGTCTCCCTCCCTCACTGTGGTGGCCAGAGCCTGGTGTGGGCCCTTCAGTACCTCAGAGCATGTGGAGGGCCTTAGAAATTTCCCAGGCCTAAAATTTTGAATCACTATGTTATATGCCTGAAGCTAATATAATATTGTAAATCAACTATACCTCAATTTTTTTTAATAAATTACATTCAAAAAATTTTTAAAGGCTTAAAAAAAAAAAAGAAAAGAAAAGAGAAAGAAAAAAGAAATCCCCCTGGGCTTGTAAATGCCACATGTCCCTCGCCCCAAGACGTGGCTGGGGCCAAAGACCACACCAGCCCTTCCCACACGGGATTCCAGCCTCAGCTGTGGCGTCTGGCTTTGCTTTAAATTCGGAAGCTGAAGTCAAAGCCACCTGAGCCCTGATTTCTGCTTGTATGTAGGGCATTGGCTCAGCTAGCATTTGCTGAGTTCCCCCTGAATGCCAGGCTCTGGGCCAACAGCTGGCCACTGGGCCATGAATGGGGCTGGCAGACACAGGACCCTGGGCTTGGAGCAGGGTGAGGGGTGATAATGCTTGCTGCCCATCCTCAGGCCTCGATGGAAGGAGGGTAGGAGAGTGGTGGGAGGGACAGGTGGGTCTCTGGGTACCCCTCCCCTCCCTGCCCCACAGAACCAGAGAGGCACTGAAGTGGGCACCCACTAAAGTGGGTGAAGCAAGGAAAGAACCCAGGTGTCCCCTAGGTGCCCGATGCCATGCCAAGACTGGGGACAGGGACTTATGTGCTTGACCTTGGGGTACTCAGCCCCCCCCAGGTGGCCTCTGACCCCCCTCTCCTCCCAGATCCGTTGCATGCTCAATATCTGGGGTGTGATCCTCTATCTGCGGCTCCCCTGGATTACCGCCCAGGCAGGCATTGGTGAGTGCTGCCTCTGGGGGGCAGGGGGAAGGTGCGCCCGGGTCCTGGTCCTCCCAGGCTCCATGGGAGCAATCTTGAACTTGGGTTACAGAGCCCACGGGTTACAGAGGTCAGGGCAGTGTGGCCAAGGAGCACTGGACGTGGAGTCAGCAGGCCTGGGGGCTCTCCCTGGCTCAGTTTGCCCTCAGTAAGTCACTTAACCTCTTGGAGCCAAATTTCTTCTGCAGAGCATCTGGGTTAGGAACTCACACTGTGGACAGACCAGCTGCTAGCTCTGTACCATGCTGTGTGACCTTGGACAAGTTTTTAACCTCTCTGAGCTTTGATTTCCTCATCAGTTAAATGGGGGCAATAACTGTCCCCACCTCACAGATCTATTGTGGGGTTCCTCTGATGCACATAAAACAGCACAGGGTTTGGCACCCAGAGGTGCTCATCAAGTGTAACTATTACTTTATTTTTTATTATTAAGAGAGGATACCTACGCTTCCATACGTAATGATTCTTTACATGTTGGCTTATCAGCTCCCTGGCTATTTAGAATATACCAGGAGGTAGACAGAGACCCATTTTTCAGATGAGAAAAGTGAGGCTCAGAGAAGGAAAGTGACTTAAGTCATGTGGTGAATCAGTTGGCTGATTCAGGTTCCTCAAATGGCTCCTTCTGAGAAATGCCCTGACTGAGTTTTGGGGCAATCACCTCCCCGCCCACCCCCACAGTCCTGACCTGGATCATCATCCTGCTCTCGGTCATGGTGACCTCCATCACGGGCCTCTCCATCTCGGCCATCTCCACCAACGGCAAGGTCAAGTCAGGTGGGCCCCACCCCAGCCCCAAGGTCCTCCTCGTGTAGGTCCCCGAGTATTCACCCCGGGAACGGGTCTCTGAACCACTCCTTACCCTCCACCCCCACCCAGACGGGGACACCCCAGGCTGCCCCTGTTGATTCCAGATGTAGGCTTCGGGCAGGCTCTCCACACCTATGGGACGGGATGGCCTTGGTTGTCTCCTGCTCCATGAACCCCCTGGGCCCCATGCTCACCCCCTCCCAGCCTCAGCTCTCCCTGCCCCAAGTCCACCCCAGCCAGGTGACTCCTCTGGTTTCATGGCTCCTGGCTCTGTCCCCAATAGGTGGCACCTACTTCCTCATCTCCCGGAGTCTTGGCCCAGAGCTAGGGGGCTCCATCGGCCTCATCTTTGCCTTCGCCAATGCTGTGGGTGTGGCCATGCACACCGTGGGCTTCGCAGAGACCGTGCAGGACTTGCTCCAGGTGAGGTAGGGGCTGGACCCCGGGCAGACAGAGCCCCGGCCGCCTGCCACATTCTCCTCCACACCTGCTGGGCCTGGCCTTCCTGCCCCTCTACCCAATTTGGCCTTTAGGGACCAAAGCCACAGTCTGATCATTGTGGGTGACTCTGATGATCTCTTCAAATAAAGACCGTCCCCAGAAGTCTCCTTCAGGGTTGCGTGTTGCCTTTAGGGCCAAATTGTCCAGACCCATGCAGTAGTAGCTGCTTTGGAGGACTTGTGGGCAGGGGAGGAGTCTGAGTTTGTGTTTTCCTATGAGAGGGCAACCATAAATGAGGTAAATCACGGTGGAGGAGCCTGGGGGGTAGGGTGGGCTGTTCAGAGGCAGCACGCAGCCTAGCCTGTCACCTCCCCCAGGAGCACGGCTCGCCCATCGTGGACCCCACCAACGATATCCGCATCATTGGCGTGGTCACCGTCACTGTGCTGCTGGCCATCTCCCTGGCTGGCATGGAGTGGGAGTCCAAGGTGAGGACAGGATGTTGGGGAGGGATGTGGGCACGGTCGAGTGCGGAAGCAGGAATCGCGGGACCTGGTCCCAGTCTTGGTTCTGCCTCTTGTTTGTGTCAGATGAGCTTTAAGTTCTGCTGCTGTGACACAGACCCTAAGGAAGGGGGCCTTAAGCCAGAATCGTTCATTTCTCTCTCATGGAACAGTCCAGGTGTGTGTGTGTGTGGCCCCTGGGGACCAGGTATTCAGGCACCTTCCATCCTGTGGCCTCTCTACCCCTGGGGTGTGGCCCTCATCCACCTGGCCCATGACAGCCCCCACCTCCATGTCCACAGCCCAGTCAGCAGGAAGGGGAAAGAGGGTGGAAAGGAGAGAGTCCCCTTCCCCTTTCCTTCTGTCCCAGCCTGGAAGTTGTACATATTCCTTCTGCTCACTTCCCGTTGGCCGGAACATGGTCCATGGCCACACCTCACTGTAAGGGGGGCTGGGGAAACGTGGTCTTCATCTGAACCTATCCCAAGCCCCGAGTCAGAGGTTCAGCATGAAATAAGGGAAGAGATGTTGGGCCACAGCCGGCAGCCTTGACCAGCAAAGCCCAGGCCCCGGCCGCCCTGCCTCTCGCCCCCTGGCTCTGACCTCCAGCTCCACCACCTCCCCACTGTTCCTTGAATGCACCAAGCTTATGCCCCCATCATTCTGCTGCTCCATTATCCTCCTCCTTTAGGACCCTTGAAGACACCTTCTCAGGCCACCCTGCTAAAGTAGCCTCAACCCAGTCCCCGGGACACCCCCTGTTCTTACTCTAGATTCATCCTCCTTATTTATCAGCAAGACAGGAGGCTTGCTATGTCGCCAGCTCCTAGAACAGAGCCTGTGGAGTAATGGGTGTTGAATGAGTGAATGAATGGGAGAGTAAGGGACCTGGGGCAAGCTCTTCCCTGCTGGGGCTCCCTGAACAGGCGGAGCCAGACCGTCTGACCTCCAGGCTCCCTTCCTCCCAGGCCCAGGTGCTCTTCTTCCTCGTCATCATGGTCTCTTTTGCCAACTACCTGGTTGGGACACTGATCCCCCCCTCTGAGGACAAGGCCTCCAAAGGCTTCTTCAGCTACCGGGGTACGTGCGGGTTGGGGCCACTGCCCGTGGCTCTGGGGACAGGGACAGTCTGCCCACGAGTCTGGCCCATTATGTGGGCACCAGTGTTACCGAACCAAACGTGGGTCCGCTTACCCGTGCGCAGTAAAGCCAATCTACTGACACTGGGTTGTGGTGAAGGAAAGTGCAGCGTTTATTTCAGGGTCAAGCAAGGAGTCCAAGGCAGCAAGTGCTTAAAAGACCCAAACTCCCTGAAAGCTTTCAGGGAAAGGTTTATAAAGATAGAGGGAGGGAGGGGGGTGTGGGGTGTGTGATCAGCTGGTGGACATTCTTCTGATTGGCTGGTGGTGAGGTAATCGGGAGTCAACATCATCAACCTTCTGGTTCCAGCTGGTCTGGGGTCTACGTGCTTGTGGGCAGCACGCAGTTAACTTCTCCCACCTGATGGGGGTTTCAGTAGCTGCAAAACAGCTCAAAGGATTTGGCTCAGAATATTACCTATAGCCCTTGAGGAGGAACTAAAAGTCCTTGACTTTGTTTAATGGTTAAGCTACTATTATTTTGTCTTGCTTGACTGTTTTCTTCCTGCATGTTCTCACTTCTCTGATTAAATGTATTCTTTGACTAAAGCTTATCTACAGACAAAAGGCAGGCAGAGGACATGGGTGGGGGTCAATTCTGGGAAGGCCCCGTAGGGTCCTGCTTGGTTACATGGGGAGGCTGGCACCCCCGACCCCCACAGCCAGGAGCTGCCATGGGAACCCCCTGCCCACCCGGCTGGGCCCAGAGAGGGTGCCCAGGCCTTCCAGGAGGCCCTGACTCAGGCCTTGTTTTTCCAGCGGACATTTTTGCCCAGAACTTGGTGCCTGACTGGCGGGGCGTGGACGGCAGCTTCTTCGGGATGTTTTCCATCTTCTTCCCTTCAGCCACGGGCATCCTGGCAGGAGCCAACATCTCCGGGGACCTCAAGGTGAGCAAGACGCCCAGCCCTCCTGCCTCCTGGCCCTATCCTACCAGGATGTCCCACTGGGCACTGAGCAGAGCCCTGAGACCCCAGGGCCAGAGCTTCTAAACTTCTGTGTGACGCAATCCAAGCCAACCCAAATCCATCCCATTCATCCCACTCCATTCTGAGGCTGTTGATTGGCACCACTGCACTCTAGGCCTTGAGGGCCACCCTCAAATGGGCTAGTCTCCTCCCTCGATCCTGGGACTCCCAGCCTAAGGGGAAGACTGACCCAGCTTGACCTTCCAAAACTCAGACGGGATCGGGCATATCCTCCCAGGGCTCTCCATCGTCTTGATGCGGGCAGGCTCCTTGGCACGGCATGTGAGGCCCCAGCCCCATGGGAACTGTTGCTGTTCCCATGACCCCTGCCCCAGCCCTGAGGATCTACTGCTTTGCCCCTGTTGCCCTGTCCCTCCCTCCACACCTTTGCCTCTGCTGTGCTCTCTACCTGGGACTCGCTATCCTCATTTCTTTACCTTGTAAAGTTCTGTTCCTCCTGCAAATTAAAGCCTCCATCCTTACACCTCTCCCAGCCCTTTTGTCAGTTTTGGTTCCTCTAATTTAGTGATGTCAGGCCACTTATGTCTCTGCCCTGCCGCACCTGGAGAACTGGGGCCTACCTCTCTGTCCCTATTCCCAGCTCAGGGTCTGACGTGTCCTAGGTGCTTGGTGCCTGTGTGTTGAGTGAACAGTGGTGGGATGTGGCAAATGGGAAGTGTTAGAGCAGAAGTACAATGCGCACAAGTGGGGGAGAAGTGCAGACTGAGGTGGCAGGGGCTCCAGCAAAACTTATGGCTGAAGGTGGGGCTGAAGCTGGGCTCTGAGAGACGAGAAAGCCAGCGGAATCTTTGCCAGAGGGAGGTTATCAAAGGAGCTGGTACACAAGTGGGGATGAACAGTGAGAAGCCTGGCTTTGTGCTGGGGACCTTCACCCTCCATCTCAGTCCCGCTCGAAAGGTGCTCCTTGATGCATTTTCTTAAATGAATTAAGAATTGTGCACTGGAGGCAATCTCGAATTGCAGCGTGGCTCTAGCAGGACCTGGAAATCAGAGGGAGGCTGTGTTTGCCCGGCTCCTCTCCCTTCTCTGGGGAGCAGCCAGCAGGGGCCTGGTCTGCCTGCCCCGAGTTCTCTGCAGAGCTCGGGCTTGTGCTCAGGTGGCCTGGTTCCCCTCCCAGCCCCGTTATAGATCATCATAGCCTGGGGATTTATCTAGATGCTTTATCAAGCTTCTTAGGTTACCAACCGGCCCAGTGTGCAGGCATCAGGGTCAGGCAGCTGTCTCAGAGCTGGGGGCAGGGGCAGGCATCTTCTTCTGTCTTAAATGCCCTCAAGCCCTAAAGGGACACTTTTCTCCTAGATCTGGCCCCCTGCCCATCCAGTGGGACAGTAAGTCCTCGGCGAAGAGCAGCTCCCGTTCATGCGGACTTTATGCAAGTCCCTTAAAACCTCTCTGGACCTCAGCTTCCCCAGCTGTAAACTGGGACTCACGCAGCCCCGGCTTCCCAGGGCAGGGAGCAAGGATTCAACGTGCTACTTTACATAAAGTGCTTACAGCAGTGCCCAGCCCAGAGGAAGTGCTAAAGGCTGGCTGTCAAGGCCAATGTCATTTTTACCATGTGGCCAGCACGGTGCCTCCTTCTTTAAAAATAATATCTGTGGGACAGCTGTAAGCTTCTACCATCATCACTCCCATGTTACAGACGAGCAAACCAAGCTTAGAGAGGGTTAGGGGCTTGCCCAGGGTCCCACACACAGGTGTCAGAGGATCTGGAATTCAAGTTTCTAAAACAAAGAGACCTCAACTTTATCACAACAACTCCATCATTCAACCAATATTTTTTGAGCACCTGCTTTGAGGCCAGTGTCTTGTGGATGCAGCAGTAAACAAAAGAGACACAAATTCCTGCCCTCATGGAGCTGACATGCTAGTGAGAGAGACAATCAACGAATAAATAAGTAAAATCTGTAGTTTGCCTGACGGTGGTTGAGCGATGGGGAGAAAAATCAAGCAGAGAAGTGGGGAGGCAATCCCTGGGTCAGGGGTGCAGAAGCATGGTGTGAATTTACACAAGGTGACCAGAGACTCCTGAGAAGGTGACATGTGAGTCGAGACCTAAAGGGGTGATGACAAAGTTGTCATTGTTACTATTAATCCTTTACGTCCCCCAACCCTTTAGTGCTTACAGAGCAGTCTCGTGACCATGATCTCATGTTGGTTTAATCTTCACAACCACCCTGTGCTAAGGCCAAGAAAAGCATTATTAACTCAATTTGCTGATGTGGGGGATGGGTGCTCAGAGACAAGGGACTTCCTAGTGACTGCCGTGGGATCTGTGCCAGGCTGGTGTTGTCCCAGGTTGTGTCGCAATACAGTCCCCACCCCTAACAGCTTATGTTTACAGGCGCTGGCTACATGCCAGGCTACTTTCTTATTTCACAGATAGCGGGGGAGAGACACTGAGGCTCAGAGAGGTTAAAGGGTTTGTTCCAAGGCACACAGCCAGGAAGAGATAAGCAAGATGTGGGCCCAGATATGCCTGATTTGTGAGTTGGGCTCTGAGATTTCATGCCAAGACATGAGGGTAGGATGGAAGCCTGGTGTATTTATTTCCTGTGGCTGCTGTAACACGTTACCACAAACTTGGTGGCTGAAGACAATGGAAATTTATTCTCACACAGTTCTAGAAGCCAGAAGTCCAAAAAAAGGTGTCAGTAGAACCATGCTCCCTCTGAAGGCTCTACGGAAGAATCCTTCCTTGCCTCTTCCAGCTTCTGGTAGTTTCCAACAATCCTGAGCATTCCTTGTCTTGTAGCTTCATCCCTCCAATCTCTACCTCTGTCTTCATGTGGCCTTCTTTCCTCTGTGTGTCTCTGTGTGTCCTCTCCTCTCCAAGGACACCAGTCATTGGATTTAGGGCCCACCTAATCCAGTATGACCTCATCTTAGCTAATTACATTTGCAAAGATGCTATTCCCAAATAAGGTCATATTCTGAGGTTCTGGATAAATGTGAATTTTGGGGGACACTATGCCACCCACCATAGGTGAGCTGGGAGGTTGACCTGGTCTGTTGGCCTTGGGACCAGGGACTCAGGGCAGGGCTGGCTGGCCCATAGTTGCAGGGCCCCCAGAGCAGAGACCTCAGCAGCCCGGGGTGCTCCAGAGCCTCCAGCCTCCCTCCAGCTCTGCTCCCACTTCTCTCTGACCCGCCGCGCCCTTCTTCCCACCCCAGTGCCTTCAGAGCCACGTAAATCGTCCCCTCCACGCTGAGGCCTTCCAGCGTTCCTGGCAGTGTCTCCCCCACCTTGTCTCCCAGCGCACTGTGATCCTCTCTGTGGCGGGCACCATCTGCCCTGTGTTGGCAGGATCCCACCTGTACCTCCTCCACTTGGGCCAGGGCTCCTTAAGGGCAGGTTCAGGGCCTGGTCATCACAGATTGACCATGGGTTCCAGCACAGGGCTCCGAGCGTCTGAGGCAGAGAGCTGGACCATGGCCAGCTTTGCTTCGACTTGCCAGTGAATTTGAACAGCGTCATGGTCCCTCCAAGCTCTGTCACCTGTGATTCTTCCTGCCAGCTGAGCGGTGAGCAGAACGGCCCAGAAAAGGCTGGCAGGTTTACGAATTTACTTCCTATGGCTGACGTGACCTTCGCCTCCAAGCTAGGGTCTGTGCCTGGATGGGAAGCTTGCCATAAAAATCCCAGCCTGCGTTACTCCACCCAGGATCAGCACCCCCGGGGGGGCCTGAGGCTGTGGACCTCGGCGTGGTCAGGACCAAGCCGCTGGGGCTCAGTGAGCTGGGCCTTGCTCACAGCTCCCTGGCCTCAGTTTCGCCACTAGCCACTTCTCAGGAAGCTATGTTTGAGAAAGTGCCTGGAAGAATGAAACCCATGACGTGGATGTGAAGGTCTGCTACTGCTGCCAGGAAAGCACCAGCAGAGTTCTTTCTCGAAGAGGAAGGAGAGAGTTTGGGGCTTGTCTCTATATTGATTGCTGTGGAACCAGACAAATCAACTGGCGCATAATAGTGACCGCGCGCAGTGAACCCAGCTGGTGAGCTGGGCCCTGGTCGAGGAGCTTGACAAGGATTAACTGGTTTCACCAGCATCCCTGTGAGGCTGGAGGGGCTGAGCATGGGAGGACATGCACGCTGCCCAGTGATCACCTGGATTTGCCTCAGGCAGGCTGACTCGGGAGCCCTCCACCTCACCCCACCCTTCACAGCCCCCAGAGCAAGCGTCAGCCAGGTGTCCTCGGAGACCAGGCCTGGGGCTGCTTGGAGTTCCTCTCTCTGCCTTGGGCTCCCAGGGCCCTGAATGTGGTCTCAGCTGTCCCCTTGGTTCTGTCCTGTCCCCCTCTCTGGGTCCTCAATCTCGAGGTGCCTTCCTCTCAGTGCCCCGGGGAAGGGGGTTCTGGTGGGTCAAGGTCAGTGTTTGCTGCCCCACCCTCAGCCTGACAAGGACAGGGCCTGGGAGGAGGCCCAGGGGCTGCCTGATGCCCTCTCTCCCTTCCTCCTCCAGGACCCTGCTGTAGCCATCCCCAAGGGAACTCTCATGGCCATTTTCTGGACCACCATTTCCTACCTAGCTATCTCGGCCACCATTGGTAAGCTGCCGACCCAGACCCTGGAGGGGTCACAGGGTGCCGCCTGGCTCTCTAACAAGGATGTCTGGGCCGGGAGGACATGGCACCCCCAGGAAGTGGAGCCTCGAACTTTATTTTGGGGGGCACCTTGGGGGGTAGTTTGTGGTGGAGATGGGGGATCACCCCAGGCTCCTCTGGTCCCTTCAAACCTCAGGTTACAGATTCCATGGTATGAAAATCCTATAGGAAAAGTCATGTTCCAACTCCAGGAATAATGATCAGAACAATGAGGAGGAGGAGGAGGAAGATGACTCTAGCAACTGACTTATCACCACGTGCCCAGCCCTTTACATGCCTTATTGCATTTAATCTGAGCACTATCATTTCTGCCACTTGACGGAGGAGAAAACAAGGGCTTAGCGAGGTTAAGCGACCTGCCCAAGGTCACAGAGCCTGAGTGGTAGAGGAGGGCTGTGGACCAGGCCTGGACTGCTGACACTCGCCTCTCACTGAGATCCTCACACATGCTCTTGCTCCCAATAGCCACATCGTGGGGTGAGCTGCTCGCAGGTGGCCAAGGGACGTGGCCCAGGTCATAGCCACTTAGGGCCTGAGATCCGGTTCTCCACTTTAAGGAGGACACTGTGACCTCAGGTCACTTAAGCTCCCTGTGTCTCTGTAGAATGGCAATGACAATAAAAGTAGTAGTAATACCTGTTTCCCCAGAGTGTTTAAAGTCCTTAACACAGGGCCTGGCACATTGGAGGTGCTCCTGCATGGTGGCTAAAGTCATTGTCGTCATCATCATTATTATCATAAAGTAAAGGAAGAGCTGGCCCATCAGCAGCATGTCGCCCTCTGCAGAAGCGTCTGGTGTTTTCAGGGTGGGGAGGGGAGGGGAGAGGAGGGAAAGGAGGCCTCAGCACGCCCTCCTTCCTCCTCAGGCTCCTGTGTGGTTCGAGATGCCTCCGGGATCCTGAATGACACGGTGACCCCCGGCTCAGGCGCCTGCGAGGGGCTGGCCTGTGGCTACGGCTGGAACTTTACCGAGTGCTCCCAGCAGCACAGCTGCCGCTACGGCCTCATCAACCACTACCAGGTACGCGTGGCCCTGCCAGAGACAGGGAGGGCCGGGTGGAGGCTGGACTGGGCTGGGGTAGACAAGGTTTGGGGGGCTGGCCCCAGGCTTGGGAAAAGAGCTTCAGGTAGGGGCCTGGGCCCAATTCTTGCCCTGTTGGGCACTGGGTCCCCAGTGAAGGTTGCAGACTCAGGTGGCAGCTCCCAGACTCAGCCCCTGCCTGCAGCGGGGACTGGGGTGCCCTGGGTGGGGGCTCTGGGCCCCACCCCTCACCATGGGGACCTGAACCCCATGTCCCTGCAGACCATGAGCATGGTGTCGGGCTTCGCACCCCTGATCACGGCCGGCATCTTTGGGGCCACCCTCTCCTCAGCCCTGGCCTGTCTCGTCTCTGCCGCCAAAGTTTTCCAGGTGAGGCTGTGGAAGGGGGCGGGAGTGTCTAGGAGGCCAGGTGCAGGGGGCCCCAGGTGACTGCCACAAAGGCCTGGAGGAGTCATATGACCTGGTGTCTAGACTGAAGGAAAAGGAGCTAGTAAAGCAAACGCTTGCAGGAAGCAGCCCCTTCCTGTGCCGAGCTTTGAAGAGCAGCTGCCTTTCCCACCCCTCACTCCCTCTGTGCAGCCTGGCACCCCGTTTGCAACCCCCCTCCCAGTTTCCCTCTGATGTGATCAGCCCCTTTTGCCCTTTCAGTCTTCGTGGTGAGGTGGGGAGGGCAGGAGATCAGTCCCCTTTCAAGAGACAGAAGCCGGGACCCAGGTCAGGAAGTGCCCTGCTGAGGTCACGGAGAGAGCAAGCAGGGCCTGGGGTCCAGGTGGCCATAGGGGAGGGGATGGGGCAGGTCCCGGCCAGGGGGTAAGCCCATCGTCCTGTGCCCACAGTGCCTGTGCATGGACCAGCTGTACCCGCTGATCGGCTTCTTCGGCAAAGGCTATGGCAAGAACAATGAGCCAGTGCGTGGCTACCTGCTGGCCTATGCCATTGCTGTGGCCTTCATCATCATTGGTGAGTGGCCACAGGGTACGCAGGGCTGCCACCTCTCCCGGCCAGCCGTGAGGGCCATGGGGACAGGGCCCGACATGCTTCCCCTGGCTCTGCATTCCTGTGTCCTGGCAGCTGGGACCTCCCTCCCCAGGTCTGAACTAGCCCCCAGGAGCACATTGGGAACACAGGACAAGCTGACTGATTCCTCCTCGGGAGCTGGTACAAACAGCTGGATCACTATCTCTGTAGGTATAGAACCTAGACCAACCTCATTTCTCAGATATTGAGCTGCTGGATCCCTTGGGCTCCAAGGTAGGGGACGCCTTAGGAGAAAGATTCCAGTTAATCAGTTAATTAGATTGACTTTCTATCCTGGCTTTGCCATATGCCAATTGTGTGACCTTGGAAAAAATCACCTCCTAGAGCCTCGGTTTCCTCATCTGAAAAATGGGAGTAATAATGCATAGAGGGTGTGTCACAGATGGGCAGGAAGAGACCATGTGTGTATATCACACACACACAAACACACACACACACACACATGCATTCATATACGCACACACTCATGTGTGCACACTCCCCAGTACTTCCTGATTTACTTAGCCAACGAGGCAGAACTTGCTAGGAGAGAGGTGGCCCTACCAAGCAAGGGCAATCGCTGTGCCTTGGCACAATGACCCCTGGTCCCTGCTCCCTATGCAGGAATGGGGTCAGGATCAGCTGTTGGTGAACCTCCCCAGCCTGGGGGGCACCTTCCTGCCACAGCTGAATCCCTGCTCTGATACTTAGGCTGGCATCACCAAGCCATGAGACATAACCCAATGGTCTAGCCACTTCCACTCAAGGGAACCTTTCTGGATACTAGATACTCCTGGATCCTGCACCAGATGAAGAGGCAGCAGGGCCACAAGCAGGGAATGGAAACGCCTAGTCAGGCCTGGCATTCCCAGATGTTCCTGGATGTTTTCTGCTCACCCTGCCGTCCACCCCTGCCTCGGGTTTGATGTCGTTTTATCTGGGTGGTTCTGACTGTACCTCAGATGGAGGATCACGATCTCAAATGCTCTGGGGCAAGGCTCTTGTGCTAATTCAATGGACTCATATTCAGAAGGCCTGGCACATAAGAGTTGTTTGTCTTGTTTTGGGATCCACAGAAGCAGGCCCTGAGACAAGGATTCACATGCAAAAGTGTGTCTAGGGATGCCAGGGGTTGCAGCAGGGCAGGGACTCGTGAGACAGGGAAGGGAAGGAGCCGGTTCTTGAGTGGGTTTCCATTGTGGGTGGAACTGAGATACAGTCTCAAGGTTTCAGAAAATAGAGAACATGTGTCTTGGGTCACACTGTAAAATGTATTTCTTACTGTAATTTGTGGTCACACAAAGAAGTGTGATAGCCACTGTTCTTGGCCATCCCGTAGCCTGATGGGATCTACCCTCACACTGCTCTCCATCCTCTTTAGAGCTGGCAGTTTACAGTTTACAAAACACTGGACTTTGAGATTCACAAAATGATGAACCCATTTCAGAGATGAGAAAGTTGAGACTCACTGAGCCTCGGTGGCCCATTTGGGGTCCCTTTATCCTGAGAGGGAGGGTACCAAGGACTCCTTGGTGGAGTTGCCCAGTAGACTGTTTCCTCTCTCCCTTGGGTCCCTGAAGCTGAGCTCAACACCATCGCCCCCATCATCTCCAACTTCTTCCTGTGCTCCTATGCGCTCATCAACTTCAGCTGCTTCCACGCCTCCATCACCAACTCACCCGGTAAGCAAGACCCTCCCCCTTCATGGGGGGAGGCACCTGGGGCTGGGGTATGGAGCGGGGAGTGGAAGGCATGGATGCAGGTGGGCAGACCAAGGTCACCTCTCAAATTGAAATCAATTAAAGGGACCATTCATATAATAACAGTAATAACAGCTATCCTTTATCAAGCACTTACAACGTACACTATACATGGATTCATGCACTGTTTACAGTATGCAGAGACTTTACTAGTGCCTTCCTACACCAGTTTTAAGGGAGTCAGGAGTCTGACTCCCCAGAGAGGGAACAGAATCGTCAGTCACAGACGGGGTGGCTGCAGGTTGCACGTTGACCAACTCCAGGGGGTGCCACTCATAGATGTTATAGATTTTTATGTTTATTATGAAAATTTTCTGGCAGATGGCAGTAAAGAGTCTCAAGGAAGACTTTTTCTACTTAGCCCCAAATCGCCGATGGGCTGGTCCTGGGGCCACCTTTTCCCTAGACCATGGACCATGGTGCCCTGGAGTTGTGCCGTGGAGCGGCTGTCACTAGTGGCGGGCGTGGCATGGCCTGCAGGTGCAGGGCTAGGCAGAGTCATGTCCTTCCCCTCCATCTCACCCCCTCGGCTCTGTGTGAGCCCCAGAAACCAGCACTGCTGTGACATTGGATGTCCTGTGGCCGTATTTGGCCAGAGCTGGACACCTCCCCCTTGGTGTAGCCTGTTCACATGGCAGGATGACAGCCAAGGCAGGTGTGTGGCCCTACCAGAGCCTCCAAGCCCAGCTCCAGGAAGCAGGGTGGGGGGGCGGGCACAGACTGGGACCCCAGCCCTGGGCATTGCGGGCATTGCCACCCAGGCCCTGCCCAGCTATGCTGGCCCAGGAGGAGGCTCCGGAGTACTGAGCGTACGTCCTGCCCTGTGCCCCCCACCCAGGGTGGAGACCCTCATTCCGATACTACAGCAAGTGGGCGGCACTGTTTGGGGCGATCATCTCCGTGGTCATCATGTTCCTTCTCACCTGGTGGGCGGCCCTCATCGCCATCGGTGTGGTCCTCTTCCTCCTGCTCTATGTGATCTACAAGAAGCCAGGTGTGCGGTCGCAGGCTGCCCAGGGGGTCACGCGTCCCTTCTCACCCTGAGGCTGCCAAGCCGTCCTGCCTGTCAGCTCAGCCAGAGGGCCTGCCTCAGGCGCTGTGCTCTCAAGGGCCCCCCTCTGGTGCTCCAGCCTCATCCCTTCCCACAGGTTGAGGAGCCCCCGGGAGTGTGCCCACTCAGAGCCCACACCTCTACTACTAGACCACCCCCCACCCCCGGACACGCAGGACCTGACATTGCCTGCCCAGGTCCATCCTCCTGAGAGTGGCCGGCCCACTGGTGTGCACACCAGGCCGAGGGCTGCCTGACTGAAGGGCAGCCAGCCCAAGCCTGGACGTGTGGGCGGGGATGTGTACACGCGTGCAGGCAAGGATCCCAGGGTGACAGCAATCTGGGGGTGGGATGCAGAATGCCGGGAAAGCCTAGCGCTCTAAAGTAGAACCCGGCCTTCCAGGTCATTGTGAAGATCTTTTCGTCAAGGGAGGAGAATGTTTTGTAGAGTCATTAGCTTGATGCATAACGTTTAAATGTGTAGCCATATTGCATGTGCAAACGTTAGGAACAGATCTACAGGCTGTCTACCTGCTCCCACGGTGCTCGGTTCCTGAAGGTCAACATATGTATGTCTGGTTTCTCCCATGACTTCTAACCTTGCACACGCCCCTCAGAGGTGAACTGGGGCTCCTCGGTACAGGCTGGCTCCTACAACCTGGCCCTGAGCTACTCGGTGGGTCTCAACGAGGTGGAGGACCACATCAAGAACTATCGGTGAGTGCAGCCTTGCGGATGCCTGGGAGGCAGGGCTGGCCGTGACCCTGCTCCCGGATGCTCCAGGCCAAGGCCTGTCACCTGACCGGCAGACTCATGGTGGGCACGGCCCCCTCGCAGAGAGGAAACAGGGTGGAGGAGCACTGCTCAGCAGTCAGGAGACCGGGGCTGACACTGCGCAGTGGGGACCAAGCAAGTCTAGTGACTTCTCTGTACCTAAGTTTCTACAGCGGAATATGCTCTGGGCAATACAGTCGTCCCTCAGTATCTGCGGGGAATTGGTTCCAGCCCACCTCCCCACCCCCACCCCAGTCCCTTACATAAAAAGCCTAGCATAGTTGGCCCTCAGTATCCGTGGTTCCACATCCACAGATTCAACCACCACCCTTGGTTGAGGTGGTGGAGGTGGTGGAACTCCAGGGGCACCTCCAGACCCCCAGCTCTGTCCTGACGGCTCACACCCTTTTCCCTTCCCCTCCTCAGCCCCCAGTGCCTGGTGCTCACGGGACCCCCCAACTTCCGCCCAGCCCTGGTGGACTTTGTGGGCACCTTCACCCGGAATCTCAGCTTGATGATCTGCGGCCACGTGCTCATTGTGAGTGCCCCCTGCAGGGGGGCGGGGCTGTACTCCTGGAGGAGCCCCTGGGCACCAGGTCCACCCCCGGGGGCAGCAGGAGGGGCTGTGGTGCCCAGGACAGGTTCTCTCCCTCCCCCATCCCTATCCCTGGCTTGCCCACACTGTCCTGCCTCTCACCGGCTCCTTCCATCTTCCTTCCACCCCTCCCCCTCCCTCCTCCTCCGCTTTTCCTCCCCTAATTCCATAAAGGAGAACCAGCAATGAGCTCAGGGGACAGCCTCCAGGGCAGGAGAGGGGCTGAGTCCCAGGCCAGAGGGTGAAGGCCACCCCTGATGTCACCTGCCCCTGTCACCCACAGGGACCCCGCAAACAGAGGATGCCTGAGCTCCGGCTCATCGCCAACGGGCACACCAAGTGGCTGAACAAGAGGAAGATCAAGGCCTTCTACTCTGACGTCATCGCTGAGGACCTCCGCAGTGGTGTCCAGATTCTCATGCAGGTGCGTGGGCCCGGGGCTTCCTCACAGGACTTAGTTGGTGTGACGACCTGGAAGGTGGGATGCCGTGAAGGGCTAGTTGAAGCCCCTTTTGCTGCAACAGGAGTCCCGCCTTTCTTGCCTTTCCAGATGTGCTGATTCAGGACACTTTCTCAAAGTGCCCAGGGCCTGGGGAAACTGCTTTGGAGGCCTGTGGGAGCTGACGACACATTTTGTGATTTTGGTTTTTTTGAGATATAATTTATACACAGCAAACTGAAATAGTGTATAGTTTGATAAATGTTTACATATGCAGACACCGCTCAGTGCTGTGAAACCACCAGTCAGATCAAGTTCTAGAACATTCCACTGGGCAATTCATTTTACTGTTCAGTTTTTTCATTTGTAATGGGATGCATGAATAAAATAACAGTTGTTAATTCTGAGTCAACATAGGGGAATCCTTTTCAGTATTTCTCAAAGTTAGAAAGAAGAGCATACGAGGTCTCCTTTTGGGATTATAAAAATATTTGGAGAGTAGGTAGAAGTTATGATTGCACAATATTTTAAGTATACTAAGCGCCACTGAATTATACACTTTTAAATGGTTGATTTTCTGTTATGTAAGTTTCACCTCAAAAAGTAAAAAAAAATTTTAACATAAAAAAAAGAGAAATATAAAAGATGTAAGGATTAGATGACCCAGGAATACTCCAAGCTTGACATCCAAATTCAAGTCCCTTGTTATAAGAAATAATTTACTAGAGAAGCTGGAGCTGGGATAATCCAGAACTTATGGGACAGTCCAGCCACTGGCCCCGGCTTGGAGAGGCCGCAGGGGAATAGCTCTGGCTGTAGCTTCACATTTCTCGTGGGTGTGTCCAGGCAGACAGGACCCTGAACTGGCAGATGTGTTTCCTAAGCCCCCATGACATGGCAGAGAGGACAGCTGGGGCTGAGATGGAGCCCCACCCTAGTCACAGAACAGAGCCCCATGGGGCCTGTGGCCTGGTTCCTCACCTCATCCCCTCCACCCCCCCCTCCCCCACGGCAGGCTGCAGGTCTCGGGAGGATGAAGCCCAACATTCTGGTGGTCGGGTTCAAGAAGAACTGGCAGTCGGCTCACCCGGCCACAGTGGAAGACTACGTCGGCATCCTGCAGTGAGTGAGGGCATGAGGGAGGCAGAGCCTGTGGTCTCTCAATTTGGGCCTTCGGAGTTTCCTGGGCCTTGGGAAGTAGAGGGGGAAACAGTGGGTGCTGTAAGGAGCTGAGTCCACTCGTTCGAAGCTGAGGAAGAAAAAGACAGTCTGAGGGTTCCCCACTCTGACCTGTGAGTCATAGACACCAAGATCAGCAGAAACAGGCAGGTAACACAGTAAAGTGGGCCCAGAGTGGGCATTAGGGAGCAGTGGGGATTGTGGCAAACTGGAGAGAACAGCTGCTATTTGGCTCCAGCTAATCGTGCCCAGGCAGAAATGTGGGCCCGGTGTTGCTAGATCTAGTTTTTCAGAGAAGATGAAAATGTGGGTTTTTAGGTGAAAATCTTGTGTCCACCTGGAGGCTGCAGAAGACCTGCAGATGGCCAGCTCTCAAGCTGTGAGGTGGTACCTCTGAAACCAGGCTTCCGAGGAGGCGACAAGCTTGGGAGATTGGACCAGGGGTATAAACTCCCTAGGGATTTTAGGGTTAATTCCAAACTCTTTCTCCTTCAGCTCTTGCTGTGCAAGGTCCAGAAAATGCCTACCTGAGTTGTTTTCTGCATTGACGTGGTACAGAGAGGCAGTGTGCAGGAGCATTTAAAGAACATGAGGCTGAGTGTTGGGGACCTGGGCCCTGCTTCCAGGTCTGCTGTGAACCAGCTGTATGACCCTGAGCAGTGCATCTCACTGCCTCTAACAAAATTACAACAGGAGGCGGTGTATACCTGCTTTTCAGGAACCCCCAGCTTCAACATGCCGAAACTCCAAATTGCTGGGGCCTGAAAGGCCCCTGTCCCAGTGATGTGTAATTAAAGGAGTCCAGAGAGGGCAGTGCTTAGCCTATTATATTAGCCCTAGTGCTGGGCTCTTGGGCACTGTGTCAACCAGGCAGTAAACATACTTGTGAGGTAGGAGCCTTGTAGACATTTATATAGACAACCTATTGATGTCTTCATGAGCGAGGCCATTCTTGTGTGCACACCTGTCCTCAGGGTTTCCAGCCTCAGCTATTTAATTCTAATCCCAGCTGGCCACTTCCTTAGTGTGTGTCACGGGCAAGTTACTCCTTAGAACTCAGGTTTTGCATCTGTCAAATGGAGAGAGTAATTCCCATCCCCACCTCTGCTGGCAGAGTTGTGAGGAGTAGCTGCATGTATCAGGAGGACAGGGCCTGGCCCTAAGACTGGCCTGACTCAGTTTTCCCCAAGTACAGGGTCTGTAGGATCCATAGTGCCACAGATGGTAGAGCTAGTGAGGTCCTGGGGGCCTTTCCAGTCCTGCCTGCACATTATACAGATGGGGAGACTGAGGCCCAGAGAGGAGGAAGGGTATGGGGGGAGGCAGGGTCAGCTCTAGACACCTGGCCTGCTGGGGGCTGGGGCCAAGGGGAGGCTGACCCCACCTCCTCTCTTTCCAGCGACGCTTTTGATTTCAACTACAGTGTGTGTGTCATGAGGATGCGGGAGGGGCTCAACATCTCGAAGGTGATGCAGGCGCACAGTGAGTGCACACCCCACTTTCTTGACACCTCATCACAATCAGAGCAGGATATCAGGAAGTTCTAGAACACATTTTTTTTAAGTGGTACAGGGAAGACAGGGGGAAATTAGTAAATAAAAGGTCACAGACTCCTAGAAAGTCAGCTTTTGATGTAGATCATCAGGTTTCTAAATGGAGAAACTGAGGTCCAGAAAGGGGATGTGACGAGCTCAGGGTCTTACTTCCAGCTGGGGCCAGAACCAGAACTGGACCCCAGAGGTCCCCGAATCACGATAAGAACTTTTGTAACCAGTGGGATAAAGAGGATCTAATAGCCAGGAAAAAGGAAAACAGGGGTGAGAGAGGGTCACGTAAAGACAACAGAGTATGAAAGCACACCCAGAAAGGCCATGAAAACTGGGTGTTTTGGTCTCCAAAACCAGGATTGGGGCACTGAGTAGGGATGTGTGTTACATGTAAAGTCACATGTAAACAGGCAGATCTGAATGAGTAATTTTTAGAGGTGTGAAAGAAAGAACGCATATGAAGACAAACGGGGAGGCAGTGCTGAGGGAACCGGGAGGTGTGAACGCCGCAGGCTGGCCTGAGTCTTGTTCATCCAGGTCACCGAGGGCATGCCTGGCACCCAGCGGTAGTTTACTGAATATTTATGCAACCAGAATTTACAGAGCAGTGGCCACACTCCTGACCGAGGCTGCTCTAGGCGCTGGGCGTGCAGCAGGGAGCCAAACAAAGTCTGCCCTTGAGGAGCTGACATTCAGGCGGGAAACACACGGACACAGGACTCACTTCAGGCAGCGACAGCATCCTGAGGAGGTGTCCTGAGGAGGCCAACACAGGGCATGCGGGCAGGAGGGCCTCTCTGAGGAGGGGGCTTGTGGCTAGAAGGGGAGGGCTGGGGAAAGAGGGCTCCCGGCCCAGGGACCACTCACCACGCCACCCACCACTGAGGCCTGGTGGGAAGGAGCGTAGCCTGTCTGAGCAGCAGAAGGAAGCCGGGTGGGGCCGAAGCATGAAAGGAGGCAGAGGCCAGATCTGTGGAAGCTGAGAGTCAGGACCTTCTTCCCAGGGTAAGGGGGAGCCCGGAAGAGCCCCAGGCATGAGAGCCTGGGAACAGAGCTCCCCCTTTTTTGCAGTTAACCCCGTGTTTGACCCAGCGGAGGATGGCAAGGAAGCCAGAGCCAGTGGAGCCAGGCTGTCTGTCTCCGGCACGGGTCAGTCCACCCACTCAGGGGCTCAGGGCCCTCACCCTGGGGGCAGCTAGTGACAGGCCACCGGGGAACCTGGGCAAGGGCAGGAGGTTTTCGCTCGTGACAGCGGTGCCTGAGACCCCTGGGATTGAGCAACAGGGAGTCGGGGGGTGGGGCGGGGAGCAGGATAAAGACTGCCAGCCCTGCTGGAGAATTCAGTGTCCAGGCATCATGGGACCCCTACCCAGTGAGCTCTGGAGCCCAAGTCCCAACCCCTCCGAGGCCCCCCTGGCCAGGCTCCAACCGGGAGGGGCAGCGATTCTCTGGCAGGCAGGGGAACCTGCAGTGCAGGAGCTGGGGGCATCCTGTGTGCATCTGTGAGGGGCACAGTGGAGTTGTTAAGAGAATGACCCCAACCCCCCCCAGTGCCAACCAGAATCCCAGGAGAGAGAAGCTGGGAGCAGGGGAGGGGCGCATCCCAGCCCTGCCCATCCCGGGTCCCTGCTCCTGGAGTCTCGGCATCAGGAGGGCCCACTGGCGGTGTTCCGGGCCAGTCCCCCAGTGCATGCCTGCAGCAGGGGCTTCCGGCCACCACGTGCACAGCCCCAGTGACGGCAAGCCCACCTCCCAGGGCAGCTCGCTCTGTTTTCAGACACACTCGGGTATTTGGATGGGCTCTGTTCCCATGTGACCTGCCCCTCTGCTCCTGCAGTGGACCCCGAGGGCCTGGTGCAGGAAGAGCAGGCCAGCACCATCTTCCAGTCGGAGCAGGGAAAGAAGACCATCGACATCTACTGGCTATTCGACGATGGAGGTCAGCGCCCCCAGGACGCCGGATCCCCCCGAGCCGTCTCCCCTCTATAACTTACTCTCTCAGCATGCCCCTCCTGGTCACTCTCGACAAGGCTTCTGGTGGGACCTTGGAGCCCAGCAAAGGGAAATAGGGGCCCCTGGGCTCACAGGAGCCTGGCTGGGCCCCTCTCTTGGCCCCATGCTTTTCAACTATAAAATGGGAGACTTAGGGGAGTAGCTGAGGTCAACATGAGGTGGAACCTTCAGACTGGACAGGCCCTTGGGGTCACAGGCACATGACCTCAATGGGAGAGATGGTCTGGTGCACAGGAAAGCTGTAGGGATATCCTTCACTTCCCAAAGAAAAACACTCTCTCCCATTTTTCTTAAAGCATATCATTCTCAGCTTTATTGTTCCCACCCTGATTGAGCCCTAGATACAGAGAAAATGTTCTGTTCCAGTAAGGTATACCCTATTGTATATAGGATGTGATAGATAGTATTGAATGAGCACTGACTGTATGCTAGACACTAAGTGCTTGCACGGGTTAACCTAGCGCAATCCCCAGGTAGGAACGATTATTAACCCCCTTTACAAATAGGAAACTGAGGCACAGAGTCGTGAGGTCATTTGTGGATTACACAGTGATAAGTGACGGCGATCGAGATTTACGTGTGAAATAGCCCAATTGTTAAATGCCAGCTCACTTGTTAAAAGCATCGTGCAGGCCACATAAACCCCAGCCCACAGAGCCCCGCGTTTCACCCCTGGTTTAGTCTGGCACACTCATTACAGAGGTGGGTACACTGAGGCCCAGAGAGGGGAAGCGGTTTGCTAGTGGCAGAGCGGGGCGGGAACTCAGAGAGGGCTGGATCCTGAGAGCATTTTCCTCTTGACTCATGAGACCCTCCTTGCCAGGCCTCACCCTCCTCATCCCCTATCTCCTCGGCCGCAAGAAGAGATGGAGTAAATGCAGGACCCGCGTGTTCGTGGGGGGCCAGATCAACAGGCTGGACCAGGAGAGAAAGGCGTAAGTGGGGGGCACTGTGTGGGTCGCACGGGAGCGGTAGGTGTCACCCCAGCACTGCCCCAGCCTGCCTACCCCACTCCACTGCCCCCGGGGGCTTGCCCCTCTCAGGTCACAGCTGTGGAGAGGAAGCTCTGGGCAGGAGCAGGTTTCTCTCCATTTCAGAGGTGGTTTTGGTGTCCTGTCCCCCTTTAATAATATGCACATGCCCTAGTCCCGGCCATGACAGGGAGAGCTGTTAAATTTTAAACCCACAAACCTCAAGGAGATTTGTGTGAAATGAAGGATGGAGAAGGCCCCTCCTCCTCAGAAATGAGGCGGAGCTTAGAATCTTTCAGAGCAATGTCCCCCCAAGCTTGGGTTGCTGCCCGTGGTGAGACCAGAGGTGACTTCAGTGGCCAGGATAAGGGGCAGAAAATCCTGAAGAATCTCTTGGTGAGAAGTGACTTAATTCTCCAATTCTGTGGCTAATTCTCTGTCTAAACAAGAGGAAGCAGGCCTGGCTGGAGTGCTTGGCAGGAAATGGGATCCACCAGAATTTAGTGACATTGGTTTACTGGCTTTATTGGTCATATCTTTCTGGCAAGAGATGCTGGTTTTCTGTTTAAATTGTGATGACAATTTCCTTTCAGGATGTATCTAAGTAAGAATGTGAGTTGACTTAAGCTGAGAAGGAAGTAAATAGTAGGCAGGTACACAGGTGTGGAGGTGGCAGGAATTGGGCAGGTGGCACATATGTGCCTAGATTTGGGCACCTGCTTCTTTAGAGCAAGGTCAAGTGAGGTCTAAGGTTGTAGGATGGAGGACTGCTGGAGGGTGCAGCCGGGCTGGGAAGGACGGGGTGGGTGGCTTGCCTCAAATCATGCAGTTAATTAACCAGAGAGAAAACCCTGTCCAGCCTTTAGTGCCCACCATGACGCCCCAGGGTCAGGACCCCATGGCTTGTGCCACTTTAGTCCTATGCCAGGACCACATCCCCACCACGAATCACCCACTGCGTGAGTTAAGGGTGACCAGCAATCCCATCTCGTCGTCCTCACCCCCGACTGAGAATCTCTCTACCAGAGGGCCCTTCTCAGCAATGCAGAGGAGGGCACTGCCTGGGAGGCGCAGCACCCACTTCCCTGTGCTCTCCAAAAGATAAACACGCCTCGAAGGCTGCTTTGCCCTCTCGGCTTCCTGTTCCAGCTCCAACCGAAAGCTGGGTTCAGCAGGTTTAGTTTAGTTCAAGGCTGCAGCACTGTGGGGTCACAGGATGTCTTTCAAGCAAAGGGTGTGAAATCTCCTCTGCCCCCCAGCTGACTCTTGACCAGGCCACGTCCTGTGCCTTCCTCATGACTGCCTCCACCCAGGCCCTGCCCAGGCCTGCCAACCAGCACCGCACACCAAGATGTTTGCCCACAGCTCTGCGTTCCTAAGTTCACTCCCAAGTTCAGGGACCAGCAGTGGCTTCACAGCTGGGCCCCAGCCTGCTCTGTCGGGCTTATCTCCTTTTTGTCCCCTAGCGTGCTCCACACCATGCCCTGCACCCTCATGTCTTTGGTCATTTGGACTCCCCTCCTGGGGTGCTCACTCCCCACCACCTAGTCCTGGGGCATCACCAACGCTGTGTCCTGCCCCGGGATTCTGATGCAATGGGCGGGCTAGGGCCGAGGCACGTGTACTGTTTGGAAGGCTCCTTGAGTGATTCCAGTGCGGACACCCTCTTTGGCCTATAAGTCTTACCCACCATTCACCATCCAGCCAGATCACCAACTCCTCTGTGAAGCCTTCCCTGACTGCCGCAAACCACAGTTGGCGTCTCCTCCCTGTGGATGCAAAGTCAGGGCCATCTGGCTTGCTGCTCCTGGTTCTGTACTCAGTTCGTGTGTGTTATCTGTTTCCTCAGCCACCTGAGGAGTTTCCTGCAGTTCGCCTCCCGTCCCTTAGACCCTTCCTTCTCAAAGGGTGGCCGGTGAACCAGCAGGCCTCACATAACCTGGGAGCTGGTGAGAAATGCAGAATCTCAGGTCCCAGCCCAGACCAGCTGGGTCAGAATCTGCCCTGTAACACAATCCCCAGCAGGTGCTCAGACATTAAAATGTGAGGCGCCCTAGTCCAGAGGTGGCCACCAGATACTTAGGACAATTCCTTTCCCATGTCACTCATCATCACCTGACCTGCTTTATCAGTATTTATTTATTGTCTGCCCTCCTCCCAGGTTAGAATGTAAACTCCCCGAGGGCAGGGTTTGTTTTGCTTGCTGCTATATCCTCCACAGGAGCTCAATAAAAACTCAATGAATGAATGAATACATTAAAAAAAAAAAAAATCTCCATCTCCCAGGATCATTTCTCTGCTGAGCAAGTTCCGGCTAGGATTCCACGAAGTTCACATCCTTCCCGACATCAACCAGAAGCCGCAGGCTGAGCAGTGAGTTTTCTGTGCTGGGGGTTCCAGGCAGAAGGGTCAACTCTTTCTCTCTGGTGAACCAAGGGCAAGGACATGGTCCTTCCTGCCCCCACCTAGACTGGGCTCATGGAAAGAAAGAGGAAGGGTCGAGTGTGCAGCCGTTAATTTCTGTTTGTGTTTCTTCCCCCTGCCTGCTGGTCCTTTGCATATCAGAGCTGTGGTCTTTGCCAGAAACACACCTGGGCGGGAGGCCAAAGAATGTTCACATTTATGCTTTATCACACACCAAGTGTTTTTGAAGCTCTTACTGGTACAAATCATGGCTATCCTGCCCCTTGAGCAGAAGCCGGTGTTTCATCTGCCAGGGACCCCACCACCTACCCCACAGACCTGGGGGCTGAGGGAGTCTCCAGCTTCACACTTCAGGAACCCAGGCTGCTTGCTATTCACAAAAGGCTGATTTTACCTACACTGGTTTTCTTCAGATTTGTGGCTTCTGCCTGCTTGTAGCTTCCGAGCTCTTTCTGTGTCTCGAACTTTCCCTGCAGTCCCAATCCACTACAAGCTGCCTCCTTCCTTCTCTGGGCATTGCTTAATTTAAGTGCCTAAAAAAGGGACTGTGACTGGCCCAGCTCACCCCTTCCTGCCAAGCTAAGGTAAAGGCCACTGGAAGGCCTATTTCTTGGCTACCTTTGGTCCAGTTGGCTGTGGCCAGGAATGGCAGAATCATATGCCCCGAAATACACAGCTAAAGGGTAGCTCCTTCTGTAGGGGCCATGGCAGAGGCACGTCCCCTCCACAGGGCTGAGGGATGCTGGAGCAAACAGAACGGAAGGTGCAAAGGCCCTGAGGCAGAAACATGGCAGCTGCGGCCCCTGATGTTATATTAACCCACTGGCACTTGGAGCGGGGAAGATGTCGAATGGTCTGAGGGACCACTCCCCCTGCCTGCCCATGCAATGGCAAGTGGGCGGACTTTAAGCAAACTCCTGTGTGAATTTGTATCAGGGCTCAATTGTGGGGCCAGAAGGGATGATTTACTCTCCTAATGGTTCAATTTTATATTCTTAAAAGAAGACATTTACAATAGGATTGCTTTATCTCAGTCTGTCTACGTGAGGTTTTCTAGGACTCTATCTTCTCAATAAAGTAAGGTCTGTCCTGACCTCTTTAGCCCTTGTTTACCTGGAGAGGGAAGGAAATCAAGAAGAGAAGAAAGGAACTATTTAATAGTGATGAATATACTGACTCTCCCATTCTCTCAGGGCTGTGCTTGAGCTGCAGGGGCAGAGATGAGGAAATTGCAGCCCTGCCCTGCAGGGTTTACCCCGGCTTAGGTGTAGGGAGGACATCAAGAGCCATCAGAATGCTGCAGACAGGGGCCAGAATGCACAGGAGGATATAGGGTCGTCTCTGCTGGTGGAGGAGTAGAGCCTTGAGAAAGGCCGTGAACAGAGATGCGGGAAGACCTTCCTCAGTGGAGAGGATCGCGCAAGCCAGCGTGCAGACCGCATCCAGCACATATTATCTTTAAGCCCCCCTTTGCCCCTGCATCTGCCTCCACCTCCTGGACCATTTCTCTCCTCCCTTGCCCAGCGAACCTTCTCCAAAGTGATGCTACACTCTTTGTGGCCGCTTCCTCCCCATCCCTCATTCTCCAGCTCTCTCTAGTCTGGCTGCCCTCCCACTGCTCCACTGAAATCATTCTCTCCAGCCTCGGCCGTGACCTCCGCACCACCAGATCCGCAGAGCCCACTGCTGTCCTCATCTTTCTCTGCCTCTCAGCGGCATTTGACACAGTGATCCTTCTTGAAACAGTCCTTCTTTTGGCTTCTAAGACGGCACCCTCTCCTGGTTCCCGCCTACCTCTGTGGTCCTCCTTTCAGTACCCTTTGCTGGCTCTTTCTCCTTTACCTGACTTACACTGGTTGGCATCCCATTCTCCCCTGCACTTGCCTTGCTCTGGACTCATGGGCTCCTTCGCTGCTCCTCAAACAGCCCAAGCATGCTTCTGCCTCAGGGCCTTTGCACCTTCAGTTCTGTTTGCTCCAGCACCCCCTGCCCTGTGCATAGCTGGTTTCAGAAGGACAGGCATCCTTGGGTCCAGGGAGTTCTTCCTGCCCAATTAGTCCCCATCCCGGTACTCAGTTTGTGCCTTCATAATACTTCCAATCTGTATTTATTTGCTTATTTGTTGCCCAGCAGACCGTGAGCTCTGTGAGGATGGGGTATGTTGTCTGGTTTGTTCACTGTTGTGTAGCACAGAGCCTGGCACAGAATAGTGCTCAGTAAATACCTGGGGGATGGACAGGTGGATGGAGGTGGATCACAGGTTGGTCTTCGTGGACGACTTGTGGAAGTTCTGTTGAAAGTCAGACCCACCCGTCAGCGCTGAATTCAACACAGAGGCTGCTTTGATGTGAAAGGCAGCATCAGAATGGGTTTTAGCCTGAAATGTATGTCCCCGTGGCACCCACTTCCATCTCCCTCTGAGGACCTGGTTCCCCTGGAAACGGGCATCTCATCTGGTCTCACTTGCTCTCTCTGTCCCCAGCACCAAGCGGTTTGAGGACATGATTGCGCCCTTCCGCCTGAATGATGGTTTCAAAGACGAGGCCACGGTCATGGAGATGAGGCGGGACTGCCCCTGGAAGATCTCGGATGAGGAGATTAACAAGAATAGAGTCAAGGTGCAGGAGAGAGAAGGGCCTTGCTGGTGTGGGGTGGGGGTCCAGGGGCTCCCAGGGGTCAGCACCTGTGCCCCATCTGTCCTGGGCTTCCTTAACCCCCTCCCCAACCCTCGATTCTACTCTCCCTGCCCCAAGCCTCTGAGGTGTCCTCAAGCCGTACATGCTCGGGCTGACGGGTGACCCAGTGGTTGATTTCGGAGCCTCCTTGGCGTGGGAGCCTGGTCCCCCTGCCCATTTTGAGTCACTGCCCCCTGGCCGTGGCAATGGACTGCCTGGAGTCCTTCTCCCTCCCCTCCCCTGTTCCTCCATGTGTGCAGGAAGGGATGCATAAGGCAGGTGGTGAAGGTCAAGGCACAATTTGTCCTGTGGGCCAACAAAGCTGGCTGATCTTCTCCCCTTAGCTGTAGACCCTGCCCCGCTTCCCAGGCAGCATCGTCAGGACGCTGATAGGGCCTAAAGGAGAGTGGTGGCTGCCAAGGCCATTTTTAGGTGGGGTGAGCAGTTGGGGGCCTGGGGACCACAGTTTTGCTCCCCGTGTACTCTGGGTCAGTGGTTCTGAGGGGCAGTGTGACATCTGGTGACTTCTGGAGACATTTTTGGCTGTCACCTCCGGTGGGGGGCGGACGGGATTGCTACTGTCATTTAGCGAGTAGAGGCCTGGATGCTGCTAAACATCCTCTAACCCACCGGTCCACAACGAAGAATGATTCCACCCAAAATGCCGACCTTGTGACATTTACGTGAATTCACTTCCGCTTGGTTTTCCATTCTCTCACGCGGGGTGGCCCGTCCACTATGAGACCCTGAGTGTCAGTCGTTTCTGAACAATTTGGAGACAGGCCTTGGGGTGGGAGGGAGCCCCACACAACCCAGCGCCCCCCCAGCTTTGGGGAATTCCCTGACCCAGCAGCCCTGAGGCCCCTCCCACAGCTGCCCAGATCCTTGGAAAACGCTGAGTAAAGCATCGTGTCCACAGAAGGCTCTTGGCTACTCTGTTCCGGGAGAGGTAGAGCAGCTCCGCCCCTGCTCCAAGTCCGCCTGATCAAGTGCTTCCCCTCGGCCTGGAGCTTTTGCATAGATTATCTCCCTCAGGCCTCCCCAAATTCCCCGGGAGAGGGCACTGTTGTACCCATTGCACAGCTGTGGACAGTGATGCTCAGGGAGGTGAGTTACCTGCTCAGGCTCTCTGCCAGGAACCCTCAGGGCTGAGATTTGAACCCAGCTTTCCCAGCCATGTGAGGGGTTCTTCCCTGCCATGATCCTGCTGGTCATGGTAATAAAGTCAGGAAGGAAACACCCAGGGGGCTTCTCCAGGAGGTGAGCTTGGCATTCACTTACCTTCTTGGGGGTGGGAGAGTCTATAATAATTTAGGGGCAACAATTCACACACCTGGTTTGAGATGTTCAAAGAGGCCACTGGGCTTGGCCAGGACCACTCACCAGACATGGGAAGTGACCACGTGGCTTTTCCTCGCCCAGTCCCTTCGGCAGGTGAGGCTGAACGAGATTCTGCTAGATTACTCCCGGGATGCCGCTCTGGTCATCATGTAAGTAGCGCCCTGCAGAAGGAGAAGTCTGTCGCTGAGCCCAAAGGTGTCAGCTCTGCAGGGGTGGCCACTGGCTGAGGACCCAAGCCTTCCCCTGTGAGGATGCAGGGCCCCAAGCTCCTGTAAACACAGCTCGGGTGGGTTCTCAGCACGTGGCCGGGCCTGCATCTGCCCTATGCCCCTCGCCTGAGCGCCAGCTGGCAGAGGTCTTGGGGCCCCAGTGTCCCAGGTCTCACCAACTCCCCTCACCACCGCTTTTCCCTTATCCACTGCTTTTTCCTGCCAAACTTGGCTTGACAAAGGGGACCCAGCTCATTCCAGAAGAAAATCGATTCCTAGTTGTTTGGGAACCACCCAGCCCTTCTTGGCCACCGGCCACCCCCAATTGATGTTGGTGCCAGGTCTAGGCATTGGAAGCAGAGCCCGGCCCCAGCCCTGGCTGTTCCAGTCTCCGTGCCTGTCAGCTCCTCGAGCTTCCGTTGCTGCTGCTTGTGTCTGGTTAGGAGCTGCCTCGCTAGGGCAGGTATTGGCTGAGGCTGAGTGGAAGATGAGGGGAAGGTAACAGTGGCACAGGGAGTCTCAGGGTGGCAGACCATGGCTGGGAAAGGCCCAGCTCAAGAGGCAATGTGGGCATTTGCCAAGCGGAGTACCTGACATTTCCTGGGGTGAGCCACCTGCGGATTCCGGATTCCGCAGGACAGCAGGGAAGCCTGTGGAACCTGTTTGTTCGTACCCAGAAATCAAGATGGAGCACGCGATTTCTAGGGCCCCGCGTGCAATGAGAAGGTGGGGCCCCTTGTTCAAAAGTGATTAAGAATGTCAAGATAGTGACAGCAGAGCATGAAGCCCAGCCTGGGACCCTTCTCAGTGGGGGACTTTGTGAATGCACAGGTGGCTGCCCACGAAGATGGCTCTATGAAGCCATGTTTCCTGGAGCTTTTAGGAAGATCATTTTTTGTACAAAGAAAGTGCTTCGTGTTGCCTTTGATGTGGGGACTGTGGTATGAGGAAAGTGGGTTTATCTCCAAGCCTCTGGCTAACATCTTGCAGAAAATGTTTCTAGGGCCAGGTTAGCCTGGCCGTTGACTGGGTCAGACGGCAAGACGGTGGCAATGGCTTCATCCTGGGATGGCTCCCCGACTTTCTCTGGGTGTGGTACCTGTTGTGTGCCAGCCAGGGGGTGTGGGTGTGCCAAACCACCTCTTCCTGAGTGCCACCTCCAAAACAGATTTGCGTTTTGTCTCTGCCATTGACCAGCACGCTGTGTGGCCTTGGGCAGGTAACCCTCCTTCTCTGAGACTCAGTTTCCCTGATTATAGAGAAGAGTTAAACTAAATTATTTCCAAGATTCTTTTTCACGCTAACATGCTATGATTCTAAGTTTATTCGCTGCTAAAATGAGTCCATCTCTCAAGCAGTAAGATGAGGAATTTCATCCAAGGAGGTGACTACCTGCTGGCACCTCTCCCTTCCCACTCCTCCATGCCCTGGATCTCATAGGGAAAACCAATCCCCCACCCACCAGTCTTTGTGGGATTGGCTGATACAAATAATCAGGAGTCCAGTCGCCTTAGAGAAGAGGCCTGCACACAGCGTCCCACCGCATGGCGGCAGCCGCAGCTGTTGCCCAAGGGGGCCCTGGCTGTCAAACCAGCTCCACTGGGAGGGCACAGCAGCTGCGCTGCTCAGCCTCCAGCCCGGAGACGTGCCCGTAAAAGTTCACTCTGAGGGTCACCTTCATCAGAACCACTGGGAGACCGTGGAAAACGGCAAATTCCTCAACTCCTTCCAGATCAGGGCCTGGGGTGGGGCCCAGGAGCCTGCATTTCGCAGAAATTCTAAGGATGAAAAAACCCTCCCAAGCCTCCATGAAATGACAAAAATCACATTTTCCAGCACGTCAGCGCACTTGGGTTCTAGAGCAGCTTTGAGGCAGAACTGGCTCGATTGCCATCTGATAATCGGCGGTTTATCTGCTTAACGCCCGCATTTGAGCTCAACCTAACCTGCGCTGCTGGTAAAGCAGCCTTGTAACCAGCCCAACAGACTTTGACCACACTGACAGCCTACTTCTGGCATAACTTTTGGGTCTAGACCCCTCTTTCTTCTATAAAGGCTCCCTCCTCAAAGCCAAACAGTAGTAGTCAAAATAATAGTAATCGACATTGCATTTTATCAATTGAGCCTCTATGACACTCAAGGCATTGGGCCTTATTTTATTTTTTTATTTTTAAACATTTATTTTGAAGTATAGTTGATTTACAATGTTGTGTTAATTTCTGCTCTACAGCAAAGTGATTACGTTATACATATATATATATATACATTCTTTTTCATATTCTTTTCCATTATGGTTTATCATAGGCTACTTTTTTTAAGGTTTTTTTTTTTTTGATGTGGACCATTTTTAAAGTCTTTATTGAATTTGTTACAGTATTGCTTCTGTTTTATGTTTTGCTTTTTGGCCACGAGACGTGTGGGATCTTAGCTCCCCAACCAGAGCTCGAACCCACACCCCCTCCACTGGAAGGCGAAGCCTTAACCACTGGACCGCCAGGGAATTTCCTATCACAGGATATTGAATATAGCTCCCTGTGCTATATACAGTAGGACCTTGTTGTTTATCCATTCTACATATAATAGTTTGTATCTGCTAATCCCCAAATCCCAACCCACTGGGCCTTATTAATTTTCAAAACTCTATGAAGTGGTTCTATTTTACCCCCATCCCCTCCGCAGCGCACACACTTAGGAGATGAGGAAACTGAGTCTCAGAGAAATTCAGCACCTGCCGGGATCTCACAGCTGTCAAGTGGCAACTGGGTTTTGAAGCCTGAGATGCTGATTCTGAAGCACGGTTATATTTCCGCATCTAGGTTTGATCCAAGGCTGCCTTTCTTTGTGGCTAAGAGATGCAGTTCTAAACAAGAAGCTCCTTTGTTCTGGAGCAGCTTTATTTCTAAAGATTAGTAGCTTACAGCACACACATCCTGTGAGCATAAATAGAGCGTGTCATTGGCTGGCACTGGGGGAGATTGCCGAGGGAATCAGTAGCATGGACAGGTGCACAGGGTCCGCTCCGGGAGGGAAAGGCCACAGCAGGAGCTATGGGAGTCCCCTGCCCTGGATAACGCAGCCACCAGTCCCCTCGTGGTCTTTGAAGTTTTTGTATTCAGTCCCGGAAAATGATGTAGAAGTTCCGGGAGGGCATTTCCAGCCTTTAGCGTAACTGTTAAATCAGGAAAGTTTGCTTTCCATATTCCCACTTCCCTTTTCCCTGGAAAGGCACCAGACAAACATAAACACGGTCTACTAACTAAAGTGACACTGGCTTAATGGAATGTCCTTGTTCCCACCGGGTTCCCCAATCCTGGGGACCTTGCTTTTTAAGGGAGGATAGTGTTTGTGGCAAGTGGCGCTTTGAGGATGGAATTTTAAATAAGGGACAGCTGTTTAGGGACCTCAGTTCACCTTCTCAGTGGGGGTGGGAGTTGCAGTGAGCAGGGGCCGCTGGGATGGAAAGATCCCAGGACCTCGGGTCAAGTCCCAGCTCTGCCACTCACTGGCTGGTCATCTCGAGCTGGTAAATGGTAATACGTGGTGACAGTACTGCTGACACCGTGAAGTGCTTACTCTGTGCGAGCACTGTTGTGCAGCGCCCTTCCCAAGTTGGGTTTTCATTAGAGCTTACAGGCATCCATGAAGGAGGCATGTGTGTTCTCACTTCGGGGAAGAGAAAACCGAGGCTCAGGGCCAGTGAGCCATTTGTCAAAGCCACGTGGCTGAGGGAGTGGCAAAGCCATGACTCCTACAGCTTCTCTGACCCCAGAGCCAGGCTCTGAAGCCCAGTGTCGCACAGCACCCTCCTGGCTGCCCAGTTCCCTCAGCTGTTCCCCAGGGTGGTTCTGAGGTTCAGATGAAATAGTACCTGTGGATGTACTTTGGGAAAACAAAGTGCAGTCCCACGGAAGGTGCTGGTGCCCCAGCTTCACGTAGCGCCAGCTGGCAGCTGCGATGCTGCCACCTCCAAGAGCCAAGAGCAGGACGGCTGCAGGCATCACCATGCGTCTTTGGAATCTCAGTGTGGTAGAAAAGTCACTTCCCAACATAGCCGTGAAAATGTGGCTGAAGAGCATTCCCAGGGCATGTTGTTATTTGCGCAGCATTGCAGTTCGGACAAGGGGCCCTCCCCTGGCGACAACGGAGTCCTGCTCCCAGGGACTTACCTACGGGGCAGGGAGCAGGACCAGGCCGCTCAGCTGAAACACGTGAACATATCACTTTGTTGTGGCCACAGGCAGGTGTGTAGCTGGAGAGGCGAGGCTGGCATGACCTGAGTGGTCGGATGAGTGGCATACAGCCTCACTGTGTCAGACTGTGTTCTAGGCACAGGCGGATAAGACAGACCCAGCCTGCTCGTGAGAGAACATACATCTAGTGGGGGGAGACAGACAACACACAAATAAATAAAAATAGGATTTGAGAGTGTGAAGTGCTATGAAGATAATGAAACAGGGTGACATGATGAAGAGAGATGGGAAGATGTTATCGAAGAGGGTGATCAGAGGAGGAGGTGCCCTTGAGCCAAGACCTGAGGGAATCGAAGGAGCCAACCCGGTGAAGAGCTGGGGCCACTGCCTTCTGGGTGGAAAGAACATCACATGCCAAGGCGCTGGGGCAGGAGCAAGCTTGCCGTTTTTTTCAGGAGTGGAAAGGAAGCTTCTGTGACTGTAGCGGTGTGAGCGAGGTTGCGGGTGGTGGGAGGTGAGGTTTTGGAGGCTGGTGGGGACCAGATCATGGGGACCTTGCAGGCCATGGCTTTGTTTAGAAATGCGTTGTGGGAGTTCCCTGGCGGTCCAGTGGTTAGGACTCAGCGCTTTCACTGCCGGGGCTCAGGTTCGATATCTGGTCGTGGAACTAAGATCCTACAAACTGTGGGGCGCGGCCAAAAAAAAAAAAGAAAAGAAATGCTTTGCGGCTGAAGGTACACTTCAGGTCATGCTTTCAAGGAGAGCAGCAGGTCATTCTTAGGGTGGCTGGGAAGAAAGAGCTCTGAAGGGGCCAATAAACAGAGACGCTGTTCAGAAAGCAAACCAGGAACTGGGCCGTGTGGGGAAGGCCCCTTGGTAATTCCCCATCTGCTGCTTCTTCCTGCCCCACAGCACCTTGCCCATAGGGAGGAAGGGGAAGTGCCCGAGCTCGCTCTACATGGCCTGGCTGGAGACGCTGTCCCAGGACCTCAGACCTCCGGTCATCCTGATCCGAGGAAACCAGGAAAACGTGCTCACCTTTTACTGCCAGTAACTCCGGGCTTGGCTGTGCCTGCCCAAAGCCAGGATGCAGGGGATGCCCACCTGTCCACGGGGACAGGACACATGCCCCAACGCACTTTAAGTGGTAGCATCTGATGACCTCATGGAAGAAGCTGGTAGATTTCCAAATTTCAGCTGGACCCCACTCCCCTCAGACAAGTCCTCTGGGCTTTGTTTTTCTGGGCTGGAGAAGTAGCAGGTGGAGCTGTCTGGAAAACTCTCTGGTGGATTCATATTCCTTTTAAGTTTTCTTTTGCTCTTGATTACAACAAATTAAGATTTCAATCTTTGATTTGTATACAAATTTTAGTCAGAGTGCTGAGTGTGAATTTTGGCCGTTTCTACAGACCTTTCCTGGGAGCACCCCCTAAACACTCCTCCCCCCTCCAATATCAGGAGAGTGGGCACCCCACCTACAGCCCTTACAGGGGGAATACAGGGGCTCGTTGAGCCTCCATAACAATGCAAATTTATTTAACCACCTCTCACTTCCTTTGCTTTCAATAGCACGTCTTCAGTGTTTTGGTTGGTTCTTTGGTAGACCGGGACTTTCAAACATTTTCAGACTGCAACCCACAGTAAGAAATCTATTTTACATTGAGGTTTGGAACAAACACAGTGAAACTGAAGTGTCACAAAACAATCCTTATCCTTACTATGAGTGATGCACTTTGGTATTTTCTATTCTTTCTACTTCTTGTTCTCCTTTTAATGTTGGTTGCAATCCACTAAAATGAGTTTGGGATCCACTAATGGGTGCTGACTCATGATTTGAAAAATACAGCTTAGACTTTCTTCTGTGCCCTGTGTTTTTCTATACAACAGGGAGTTCATCTAGTTGGAGAAAGGCCATGGTGGGCATCACTGGCATTTTCCCGAGCTCATCCCACAGGGAAGGAAAGGGAACCAACAAAAACACCAGGAGGAGGGGTATGGATGGTGGGTGTGTCAGGAAAGAGCTTCAAAGGAGGGGCATGGTTTAGGGAGTCTCATGCAGGGGTGTTAAATTTCAGGTTTGGTTGGGGGTGCAGGTTTGGTGGGTCAGGAATGGGGAAGCAGAGAGGTGGGTGTAAAGATGGCAACATTGGGCAAAGAATCAGAAAGGTCCAAACCCAGCCCAAGGCTGGGGGGAAGGACAGGGAGGAGGAACCACCAGTAAGAGATGGAAACAGAGTAAGTAGCAGAGGGGCTGCAGTGCGGGGAACGTAAGATGGGGCTCAGAGACGAGAGAGAACCTGGGGGAGATGAACCTTGCTCAGGTAAGTGTGTTCAGGCTACTGTGGATGGAACCCCCCAGAGTGTTTGCACCGCCACCTGGGATGCAGGAGCAGAATGTACATTAAGATATGTCCAATGCTGGTGCGTGAGGCTCTCTGAAAGGGCATTTCAGCTCAGACGTACCCAAGCGGCATAAAGGTGAGCTGTTGGGGGATTCCACTGGCTGAGCCTTCTTCCAATTGCACTGGGGTAGCCAAGGAACCAGGCATCTTTGGGTCTGGTTGACCCCCTCCAAGTGCACTGAAGCACCCACTTAGTCATGAAGGCGAAAGTCCCTTTCTTGGGGTTGGGACTCAAAGGACTTTAGTGTTCGTCCCACTACAGAGACCAAGGCCCTGGGTTCCCAGGCTGTGATAAGCCCCACTGTCCTGTTATTACATCAGGCCTTTGCTGAGGGAGCCAGAGCGCCTGGCTGAGCTCCTGAAGGACGGAGAGGGGGCTGCCTCTGAGCCGTTCAGTGGACCTGGACCAACTCTAACTCCAGGTAAGGCAAAGGCTCCATCAGGGAATGCTTGCCTTTCTAGAGCCGCATGGAAAACCATTTCCTGGCAAACAGGTGCTCCCTCTTCTGACCTCAGGGAGTCACTGATCCAAGAACAGAGAATGCTTTGCCTTTGGGAATTAAAAAAAAAAAAATTCACCGTGTTGGAAACCAAATTTTGAACAATGATAATAGCTTTGTTTAAAAAAAACAAAGGCTTTGGGGACTTCCCTGGTGGTGCAGTGGTTAAGAATCCGCCTGCCCATGCAGGGGACACGGGTTCGATGCCTGATCTGGGAAGATCCCACACGCCGCGGAGCAACTAAGCTTGTGAGCTACAACTACTGAGCCTGCGTGCCACAACTACTGAAGCCCGTGCGCCTAGAGCCCGTGCTCCGCAACAAGAGAAGCCACTGCAATGAGAAGCCCATGAACCACAGTGAAGAGTAGCCCCCCACTCTCCACAATTAGAGAAAAGCGCACACACAGCAACGAAGACCCAATGCAGACAAAAATAAATAAATAAATAAAATTTTAAAAGCCTTGGACTTCCCTGGTGGCGCAGTGGTTAAGAATCCGCCTGCCAGTGCAGGGGACATGGGTTCGAGCCCTAGTCTGGGAAGATCCCACATGCCGCAGAGCAACTAAGCCCCTGTGCCACAACTACTGAGCCTGCGCTCTAGAGCCTGTGAGCCACAACTACTGAGTCCATGTGTCACAACTACTGAAGCCCGCGTGCCTAGAGCCCGTGCTCCACAACAAAAGAAGCCACGGCAATGAGAAGCCCATGCACCACAATGAAGAGCAGCCCCCGCTTACCGCAACTAGAGAAAGCCCACGCACAGCAACAAAGACCCAACGCAGCCAAAAATAAATTTAATTAATTAAAAAAAATTTTTTTAAAGCCTTGAGTTAACAGTAAGGTGAAAAACAATGAAATGAATAAAAATACATTTATTCAGTCAACAGAATTCATTTGTTTTGGAACACACTGTGTTTCAACTATGCTGAGTGTTATGAAAAAACTGTGTTGTTTTTTCAACCCTGGATTGAACTTTGTGCTGAGCTTCCACTGGTTCTACAGGTCATATTGCCAGATTTCCACATGGACATTTACAGAAGCCACTTATTTTCCCTTCGCTTCTCTTACATGTCTTTGCAGACACACAGGGAACCTGTTTTCTTCAGTCTTTTTTTTTCTTTGGTGGCCATGCCGCGCGCCATGCAAGATCTTAGTTTCCCAACCAGGGATCGAACCTGTGACCGCTGCAGTGGGAGCACAGAGCCTTAATCACTGGACCACCAGGGAAGTCCCTTTAGTCTTTTAAAAAGTCTCCCAGAATTTTCAATCTTGCCTCAAACCGAGGGGCAGAGAGATTGAGTGGAAAGAGCCACAGCATGGCCACCAAGGAACCTGGACTTGAGTTTCTGTCTCCTCCCAAAACTGGCTTGTGACCTCAGCTACGCCCCCTTAACCTCTCTGAGCTTCGGTCTGTGAAATGAGAGAATTGGACCAAAGCATGTGTCACCAGCCAGCTGGCCTGCTGCTGACTGTGGTTTGGCCCACGCGTGATTGATCAAAGTTGTGGAAGCGAGGGGAGGCATCAGGGGGAGGACACATTCTTCAGTCCCCCCCACTTGGCCCACCACTTCCTGCTGCCCTACTGCGTGCTCAGAGGCTCTGAAGGCCCTCCAAGTCATTGTTGGGCATATTGGGCCCTGAGAGGGTACGAGATTTTGGTCTACAGTGTGTGTGTGTCTTTCTCTGCTTTTGGACGAGTAGATACTCCACATCAGTGAGTAGTCTACCCTTGCACTGTGCATGGAAAGCCACAGAGAGCTGGGTCATCAGAGCTGGGACCCAGCCCCCACCAGCAACCACAACGGCCACTGCAGAAGGGACTCCTCATTTATCTCCCCCAGGATCCACTGCTCAGATGACTCCTGATTTTCCCCTTGACATTTCAGCCTCCAGATTTCACATCCTCTTTCAGTTCCTGCCCAGACTTGTCATGGCTTTGACGTAAGTACAGCAGCGCCTGTTTTCCACCAGATAAGGCTCTCTGAGCTCCGCCTCCTAGGTCTCATTAGAGCATGGAGAGCCCCATTTGGACTGAATTCCCTTTTACACACCTGCCTAGCCTCTCGTGTGGCTAGGAGGGAGAGGTGGGTTTCACAGGGAAGAGAATAGCTGGAACGTTCCAGAAGAACCACCTGGCTGGGAGGCCCCCAAGCACATGCAAAACAGCCAGGTTTCACTTGTAGATGTGTATAGCTCAGGGTATCAGAAAATACATACCGCCCACTTCAAAAGTGTTTACAGAAACGGGGCCCAGGAAAGCCCAGCCACCGGCTTCATTGTTAATTGGCCACTTGAAGTGAGGGTCAACCTTATGACTAAAAACACAAGCATGACATGAGCGTCCCTTCCTGAAAGGGAGCCACAACAAACTCAATTTCTAAAAATACCATGTGGTAGAGCGTTAAGAAGAACCACCTGGCTGGGAGGCCGAAGAGCAGAACATCATACGGACAAAAGATGGTGGCAAGAAAGGACAAGTGTTTTCATTTTCTCATAGGAGAGTTACAAAATAAAACACTCTAAGGATGCAAAAGAGGGAGCAAACACTAAGGTCAAGGGAATTAAGAAACTCTCTCTAGAGAAAATGGTATTTAAAATAGGTTTGAACAGTTGATAGGATTCTATAGACAGAGATGGGAGCCGGGATTGGGAGAAGGTAACCCAAGTGGCAGGATGCCTTGAGCAAGGACCAACTTACTAGGTGTGTTTGGAGAACAAGAAATAAACCAGTCTTCCTGGTGTATGAGGGATGCATACCCGGGGAGAATAAGACTGAGAAGGTTGTAGTGTGCAAGGCCCCCACTGAGAGGCTGAGGAGCTCAGGACAGACTCAGGGGCGCTGGAGAGCCACTGAAGGGGAAGGGGCAATGGGAGCCTGAGGAAGCTTGGCCAGACAGGAGATGAAGGAGGCTGGAGGAGAAAAGGCAGGGCACCCAGAGAGGAGGCTGTGCAGAATTGCAAAGGCAAGTCAGCAGGTCTCAACACTCTCAGAGTGGCGAAGAGCAGGGAAAAGAGGAGGAAGAATAGTATCTTCCAGAGCTGGGAATTGCCTGGATGTATGTGTGGGAGTAACAGGACCCCAGGAGTTGGGCCTGGGCAGCTGTAAGAATGAACAAACCATGTAATATGGAGGGTGAGGTAACAGGCTTTCTGCTGTAGAAAATGAGCAATTAGGTGGGTTTGGTTTTGGACACTTTAAGTATGAAGACATCCCAGTGGTCAGAATTGTGGTCCCGGAGCTCAGGAAGAGCTCAGGGTGTCCACTGTTAGCCTGACACTGTAAGAACAGAGACGATCCGTAGATTTGGGAGTCAACACTAAAAGACAGGAAATCGAAGTCATACCTTGGGTGAGATCACCAAGAAAGAAAGTAAAGAGAATGGAGAGGGCTGGAGCCTGGACCTTGGCAAGGGCTACATTTAGGGGTAGGAGGAAGAATAGGCAGCCAGCAAAGCAGCCTAGAAAAGATCATTGGTGAGGCAGGAGGAGAACCCAGGTAACCAAGGGCCTTAGAAGGTACCAGAGAAGAGATCGAAAAAGCATAGAATCGTCGACCCTCATGGCAGCTGACTGCAGAAGTGAAGCCGCTGCTGAACTGCAGTTCTGGGAATCCCTGGGAGCCTTACAGGTAGTGGTTCAGGTACCAGAGATTGAGGAATAATTGCTGGAGGGGAAAGGAAAGCAGCAGCCATGCACATTGACCTGTGCTTCAGTAACCCAGCAATGGAGAGAAAGATAAGGAAAATAAGGGGAGAAAAAATAAGGTGGAAACTTGGAGGAGACTCCAAGGGAAAGGAGACTCCAGGGAAAGCGTTGTTATCTTAGGGGGTGTATCAGTCAGGATCATGGTATGCTCTGCTACAGTAATAAATTACCCACTAAATGTTAGTGGCTTACATGACAAAGATTGATTTCTCTCCTACAAATATTCCTGTGCTGGGTAAGCCCTCTTCTCCACCTCAGGACTCAGTGATCCAAACTATTCCCATCTTGGGAGGCTATCATGTCAGCCAGTAGCTTCTAACTCACTGAGGAAGGGAAAAGAGAGTAGGAGGGTCATGCCCTGGCTTTCCAATGCTTCAGCTCAGAAGTGACCTGTTACTTCCACTCAAAGTCCATTAGCCAAGGAAGTCACATGGCACCACCTCCCTGCAAGCGTCTGGAAAACTGGGGGGAACATGTGAGTATTCATCGAGCAATCCGTGTCTCTGTTACAGGTGGAAGTGATAAAGAGAGACTTGGGTGTATGTATAGGCCTGAGGGGAAAGATTTAAGATGCAATGAAGAGAATAATTGATGAAGAGGTAGTAATGGTGAATCAATAAAATGTGGCGGAAACTTTGCCAAGCAGCAGGGAAGGCATAGCTGATCTCTGCTAGTCCAAGGGTGCAAAATTCTCAGTACAGCTGCCCTGGTGCCTTTCTCTGGCAGGTCTCCTGAGCACCAAGTCAGAAAGCAAATGTGTAGAATGCAGGGGACACGTTCCCCAGTGATGGGGCTGGCCAAGCAAGAAGGATGGAAGGCCAAGGCACGAGGAATTCAAGGAGAATGACCAAAGTACATGAAAATGGCTGACCATGAGCTCGAAGATGGATGGAGACACCGGAAGTGAGCTGCAAGAGTTGAGAAGGCTTGAGGGGCTGGTAGCAGGAGGACTAAAAGTATGCTCAGTGGGAATGGGAGAGAGGGAGACAGAGAAGAATACAGGGTAGTTTGTGGTCAGTATGTGTGCATTTCAAAGTTTGAGATTCCGCAGGAGGTAAACTTTATTTTATTTTATTTTTTTAAATTTTGGGCTGCATCGGGTCTTCGTTGCTGTGCACAGGCTTTCTCTAGTTGTGGCGAGCGGGGGCTATTCTTCGTTGCGGTGCACGAGCTTCTCATTGTGGTGGCTTCTCTTGTTGTGGAGCATGGGTTGTAGGCGCGCGGGCTTCAGTAGTTGCCACGCGGGTTCAGTAGTTGTGCCCCGCAAGCTCCAGAGCGCAGGCTCAGTAGTTGTGGCGCATGGGCTTAGTTGCTCCGCGGCATGTGGGATCTTCCCAGACCAGGGCTCCAACCCATGTCCCCTGCATTGGCAGGCGGATTCTTAACCACTGCGCCACCAGGGAAGTCCCAGGAGGTAAACATTTTTGAGCAAAATCTAGGGTGTCTATCATTTGACTGTGAGCTCTATGAAGGTGGTCGTTGGGATGAAACTTTTAGTTACTGGATGGTAGGAAGACCTGGTGGTCTCAGGGCCGGGGCAGCTGGAGGGTATTCACGGCATGCTTACCAGCTGGCATGGTGGTATTTCAATATCTTAACTGTTGAAATGGCTGAGTGAGTGCATATCAGCCCCGATTGTGACCACATCAACTCATCTTTGCACCCATCACAGGGCTTAGCACAGAGTAGGAACTCAATAAATGTTTGTCGAATGAATGAATGAATGGCAAAAGAATGGATTATGCCAGTGAGCAGTGGGAGCAGAGCAGAGATAAATGTAAGTAGAACTGAATGAAAGGGAGTATGATCTGGAAGCTGGAATTATTAAGATGGGGAAGGGATGGGAGGGAAGCTTGTGATCTTGGAAGAGAGCCCTAGAGGTCAAGAGATTATACTTGCAGTCAGGTAAGCCTTCCGGTGAGAAGTGGCTGCTAAGATGCACACCAGCCTAGAAGCAACATTGGGGAGGAGGAGGGGGAGACAGGGCTGCCTGCAACGGGAGATGTTCGAGGGTCCTGTCTTGGAGAAAGGTAGGGTTGGTTAACATAAGGAGGTTTGGGGAATTAGGGCAAGGTGCAGGGGGAGGGGGCCAGAGCTTGTTTACAAAGAACCGGACCCGCAAGTGAAATCTTGCTGACCTGAATGATTGATGTAGGCCTGGGGCAGAGAAAGCTGATGGAACCAGGGCAGAGATAAGAGGGGAATGAGTGGAGATGTTTGTTATGGGCTGGGAAAGGAAAAGTCCAGAGTTGAATGGGAGGGCTAAGCAAGGAAATTCATGGAGGAAAGTATCAAGTCCCACCATTTTTTTTTTTTTTTTTTTTTTTTTGCAGTACGTGGGCCTCTCACTGTTGTGGCCTCTCCCGTTGCGGAGCACAGGCTCCGGACGCGCAGGCTCAGCGGCCATGGCCCACAGGCCCAGCTGCTCCGCGGCATGTGGGATCTTCTCGGACCGAGGCACAAACCCGCGTCCCCCACATCGGCAGGCAGACTCTCAACCACTGCGCCACCAGGGAAGCCCAGTCCCACCATTTTGACAAGAATATTGCTATATTGCTATAGCTATCTCTGTAGTCTTATGCATCTTTGCCTAAGTGCTAGGTCTAGTCTGAAACCAGCTTGGGGAAGCTGGGGGTTTTGCTAGAGAAAAAAGAAAGAAACTAACACACAGTCAAAATTTTACTTAGAGTACAGGAAAGATTCTGTATTTATGCAAGGTACTATAAAACTTAAGATGAATAAGTATGGGTTTTTTTCTTTTCTTTTTAAAGTAACATGCTGGACTACAATCAGAATATTTAGAAGAGGGCTGGACTGGCACCTGTGATGGGGAAGTGAGGGCTTTTGAGGTTTCCTGGGCCTCAGAGTTCAGCCATGATCCTGCCCAGGATGCAGGCCTGGAGGGCAGGGCTCACCTGAGTGGTGTTTGCCCTGGAACCAAACCCAAGCAGCCAGGAGAGTCATAAACCTGGAGCTGGCTGCACCTACAGCCTAGAGAAGAGCCAAGCATGTGCTCTGTGAGAGAGATTATTGAATCAAGCAGGCACCACCCATTCATCTACCCCGTCACTTTTGCGGTAATCGGAAGGATTTTTGTTGTCCGGTGGCGGTTATTTTATTTGGGTTCCTCCCTCCATTGGAGGAAAGGCTGTGAGATAGCATTCAACAGGAAAGAGGGAACCAAGTAGGACTTCTGATTTTTTCAGCTGTATAATATAAAATTCACCTCATAGTATCAATAGCACTATTTACAATAGCCAAGACATGGAAGCAACCTAAATGTCCGTCGACAGATGAATGGATAAAGAAGATGTGGCAAACATATACAATGGGGGAATTCCCTGGTGGTCCAGTGGTTAGGACTCCACTCTCACTGCTGAGGACCTGGGTTTAATCCCTGGTTGGGGAACTAAGATCCTACAAGCTGTGCGGTGTGGCTAAAAAAAAAAAGAAACATATACAATGGAATATTACTTAGCCATAAAATAGAATGAAATAATGCCACTTGCAGTAACATAGATGGACCTGGAGATTATCATACTAAATGATAAAAAAGAATATATATATACGCATATATATGTACATTTATATAGAAGGTATAACTGAATCATTTTGCTATATACCTTGTAAATCAAGGTATATATACATTGTAAATCAACTATACTTCAATTAAAACATAAAAGGAATTAATGTCTACTCCAAATATATGTGTGTATGTGTGTATATATATATATACATATAATTCACCATGTTAACTATTTTAAAGTGTGTAATTCAGTGACAATTAGCACATTCAAAATGTTGTGCAACCATCACCACTATCTAGCACCAAAAAATTTCCATCATCCCGAAAGGAAATCATGGACCCCTTAAGCAATCACCCTCCATTAACTCCTGGCAACCACTAATCTGCTTTCTGTCTCTATGGATTTGCTTATTCTAGATATTTCATATGAATAAAAACCATACAGTATGTGGCCTTTTGGGTCTGCCTTCTTTCACTTAGTACAATGTTTTCAGTGTTCATCCATGTTATAGCAAGTATCAGTACTTCATTCCTTTCCACGGCTTCATTCCTTTCCATTCCTTTCCAATATTATTCCATGGCTGAATAATATTCCATCGCATGGATAGACCGCATTTTGTTTATCCATTCATCAGTTCTTGGACATTTCAGTTATTTCTACCTTTTGGCTATTATGAATGTTGCCACTGTGAATATTCATAGACAAGTTTTTGTTTAAATTCCTGATTTCAATTCCTTTAGATATAACCCTAGGAATGGAATTGCTGGGTCATATGATAACTGTTTAGCTTATCAAGTAAATGAACCCCAGGTACATTTTTAAACCTTATAAGGGCTGAGTTTAGAAGTGCACCATGCATGGACTTCCCCGGTGGCGCAGTGGTTAAGAATTCGCCTGCCAATACAGGGGACATGGGTTTGATCCTTGGTCCGGGAAGATCCCACATGCCGCAGAACAACTAAGCCCGTGAGCCACAACTACTGAAGCCCGCGTGCCTAGAGCCCATGCTCCGCAACAAAAGAAGCCACCGCAATGAGAAGCACGTGCACGGCAATGAAGAGTAGCCCCCGCTCGTCTCAACAAGAGAAAGCCCGCAAGCAGCAACGAAGACCCAACGCAGCCAAAAATAAATAAATAAAAATAAATAAATCTATTTTAAAAAATTATTTTAAAAAAAAGAAGTGCACCGTGAATTTAACTACCAGGCCCACTGTTGCCCCCAGTGGTCAGTCTTGACTGGCCAGACCCCTCAGTGTCTCCCATTCAAGAGATACTTGGGGTTCTCAAAGCCAAATCAGTTTTCATTCTCTTTGATTATAAAAATATATGTAACATGCACTTTTAAGAAACAGATATCAGAAAGTAACAGGGAAGTGAGTGTCACACTCAAAGTCTGGGCATCCCAGTCCGAGATACCTCCTTCCTTTATCAAACAAAAACACTTCCTGATCACTGACAACATTGTTTGGGAGGATTTACTGTGGACGCTACTTCTGGTGAGGAAAGAAAGCTGCTTCCGGCTTAGCGTGGGCATGGGTCACCATGGGATGGATTTCATGAGTACAGAACAGGATGTCCATTTCCTGGCCTAAAGAAGATGGCTCGTGTGTGTGGCCAAATTAGGATTTCAGAAATGACCATAAAAGGCAAGGTTTCTGGTTGGAGCTTGAATTATTTGGGAGACTCTCTAGAAACCAAGTAAAAACAAGAATTCCAAGAGCAAAGTACAGAAGTTCAGCAGGGCCTAAGACGCCAGATTGCTTGAAATAAAGCACGTGCAGTGTCAGTGACCTTTTGCCTGCTCAGGTTCTGCAAAGGCTTCTAGACCCTCACAGCCTGAGTACAAAATAAAACAGGTCTCGGCTCCTTCCCTCTCCCCCCTCAGAATTTAAAGATGAATTAGTTCACAGCAGAGACATAGCACCACAGAGGTGCTTCTAACCATCAAGTTTTAAAATTTCCATAGTCTTTCATTTCCACATTTCCAGAAATCTCATTTAAGAATATGGATTTTCCGAGACTTCCCTGGCTGTCCAGGGATTAAGACTCTGCACTTCCACTGCAGGGGGCATGGGTTCTATCCCTGGTGGGGGAACTATAGATCCTACATGTCGCATGGCGCGGCCAAAAAAGAAAAAAAAAAAAAAAGAGTATGGATTTTCCTTGAACTCACTATCTTTCTTTCCCTGCGCCGCTTGACTTTCTATTCTTGAGAGGCACAGAGGAATATATGTTGTATGATTTCACTTATATGAACTTCTAGAACAGGCCCGACGAAACTGGAGTGACAGAAAGCAGACCAGTAATGTCTGGGACCAGGATTGGTGGGGGGGTGAGCAGGTTGGCTGGGAGGGGGCACTGGGGAACTCTCTAGAATGATAGGAATGTATCTGGAATGATAGGAATTCACACAGGTGAATACACCTACCAAAACTCTTTGAACTGTACATTTAAGATCCATGTATTTTACTATATGTAAATTATACCTCAGTACCAGTTAATTAAAAAATAAAAATTTCATAGTTACTAGCTCTGTAGCCGAGTTACTTAAACTCCCCGTGCCTCAGTTTCCCCAGCTGTGAGATGGCAATAATAAAAGCATTCTACTTCAAAGGTTGCTGTGAGGATTAAATGCAAGTTTCTTGAAGTTGTGTGTCTGGCACGTGGTTAGCACTCCCCTGTTAGCCATTAGCTCTGTTCTGAACCCATCTTTGTTCCCAGGCCTCTTTCCCTCCTGCTTTATTTCTGCGATGTCTTTTTCTTTTTCCAATTTTTTTTTTCACATTTCCTTTTTTGCTCGATCCTAGCACTGATCTACATTTTCTCTTGAACGAACCACTCAGGTCTCGTGGCCCCAAGTCTCTCCCCCTCGAACCCTTCGTAATGATGAAGATCCATACTGATTCTGATCACGTCCTTCTACTACTCAAAAACCTTATTGCCCGCAAAATAAAGCCAGCTCTCAAGGATGAGCATGCAAAGTCTTCCCTGAACTGGTCCCAAGAATTCTTTCCAGTCTTACCTCTTGCTGACATCATCATTGTTAATTTTTTAAATTTTACTTTATTTTATTTATTTATTTATTTATTTTTGGCTGCTCGGCATGGCATGCGGGACCTTAGTTCCCCGACCAGGGATCAAACCCACGACCCCTGCACTGGGAGCTCGGAGTCCTAACCACTGGACTGCCAGAGAAGTCCAGACATCATCATTATTAGTATTTTAAAATAAACTCTGTCCTTACTGCCACACTTGACCAGTGGTTTCCAAAGCTGGCCCTTGAATCAGTACCGACTTAGATGCCTCAGGTCCCATTTGGTAGGCCTGACATGGGACCAGACACCCATCCTATTGTTTTTACATGTTTAGTTGCGGGCATAATGTCCATGCGGTGAAATGCACATATCTTAAGTATACAGCTAGATCCATTTTGAAAAATGTCTGTGCCTGCCTACCCCACACCCTACCAAGACAGAACTTTTCACTACCCTAGAAATTTCCTTCATGCCCAGCGGTGTATTAGTAGAGGTGAACAACTGCTTCCCCGGGGGAAAAAGGCTCTGCTTTATTGCGTTTCCTGATCTCTGTGGTGTGAATATTCCTACCATGGCCAATTTCAGGTTGTGTGATGACACTGAAAGCAGAGTCAGGAAGACAAGCTCACATTCGGTTCTTGAAAACCAGCACCAGCCGACTTTCAGCACAGCCCCTTCCAAGTCCGTCTCTGCCACCCCATCCTCAGGCAACCATGCATCTGTTCTCCGTCACCATAGATTCATTTTGCTTATTCTAGAGTTTCATACGAATGGAAGCATTTAATATGTACTCCTTTTGTCTGGTTCTTTCACTCAGCACGGTTTTGAGATTCATCCATGTTGCTACATGTGTGGTAGTTCATTTCTTTTTATTACTGAGTAGTATTCCATTGTATGGATATACAGTAGTGTTTATCTGGTCTCCTGGTGATGGACACCTCGACTGCTCCCAGTGTTTGATGCTACGAATAAAGCTGCCATCAACATTCTTGTACAAGTCTTTAATTTCTTTTGGGTAAATCCCTGTGAGTGTAATAGCTGGGTTGTATGTTAGGTGTATGTTTAACTTTATGAAAACTGCCAGACTGATTTCCACAGTGGTTGTACAATTTTATACTCCTACCAGCCAAGTATGAGAGTCCTGATTGCTCCGTATCTTTGTCAATACTTGGTGTTGTAAGACTTCACTTTAAAAAAAAAAAAAAAAAAAGAGCTCCTCAGGTGATTCTGTTTCACAGCCAGGCTTGGGAACCTGTGGACTGGATTCCTTGCAGTTTCCTAAATATTAATGGCTAATATTAATTGAGCACTTGCTAAGTGTCTGGCTCTTCCCCAAGACCTTTAACGATGCTATATCATTGAAATATCACAACAACCCCCTGAAACTGACACGATTATTCTTCCTATTTTACAGATGAGGACAATTAGGTACAGAGAGTTTGAGTAACTTGCCTAAGGTCACGCTCATAAGTGACACAAGTTGGCTTAGAAACGGGCAGTCTGGCTCTGGGCCCATCAGTTGAACCACTGAACTATACTTGCCCATACAAATTGTGTATACAGGTCCCCTGTTGGGCTTATCAATAATTGCTTATCAATAATCAATAATTGCCATTATTATTTTCATTCAAATCCTTCAAAGTTCAGCTCGAATTCCACCTCTTCCATCCAGTTTTCTCTGTCTCCCCCTCTCCTCCTGCCTCTGTGTAACTCCTCTGTGTAATCATAGGTCCTTCAGAGATGGATGAGACTTTGGGGCTGTCTTTTATTTCTGTTTTTGACTGTCTTATCATGCTCGCTGTATTTGTAAGATCACTGAGAACAGGGTCACTCCGTGTTTATCTCTCTATTCCTGGCATGTTGACCTGAATTTAATGTTTTTATAAATATGGTTGGCCCTCTACATCCACGGGTTCCACATCCACGTATTCAGAGGACTTTTTGTCCCGAAAATATTCTGAAGAAAAAAATTCCAGAAAGTTCCAAAAAAAAAAAACTTGAATTTGCCCCACTCTGGAAAGCTTACATAGTGTTTACATTGTATTTACAATTATTTACATAACATTTACATTGTATTTAGTAATATAAGTAATCTAGAGATGATTTAAAGTAGATGGGAGAATGGGACTTCCCTGGCCGTCCAGTGGTTAAGAAAGACTCCACGCTTCCACTGCAGGGGGCGCGGGTTCAATCCCTGGTCAGGGAACTAGGATTGCACATGCCGTGCAGCGCGGCTAAAAAGTTAAAAAACAAAAAGTATATGGGAGGATGTTGCATTGGTTATATGCAAATACTACGCCATTTTATAGAAGGGACTTGTGCATCCAAGGGTTTTTCTATGGGGGAGGGGGTGGCAGGGGGGAGTCCTGGACCCAATCCCCCATGTATATGAAGAACAATTCTGTACTATAGGCAGAATCACAAAAGTCCTTTCCAAGGAGCTGTCTCGTTGAGAGATAACTCAAGAGGGAATCACAGAAATTGGATTGCCTTTTCCCTAGGGAAAAGCACACCCCTTTACTTTCTTACTACTGAGCGAAAATGGATGTGCTGTTTTAAGGGGACCTGACGCTTGCCACAGCAGGCTACAGGAAACCATGTTATGTGGCCTCTTTAATTACCCAGTGAAGCTGCTATCTCCTGCCCGGCTGCCTGCTCGAAGGCTTCTGCTTGTTTTATCTGGCCTGGCTCCACTGGTTAGCTTCTAGCTAGCTGGAGGACTAGCAGATTGTAATCAGTCATTTCTTCCATGCTGATGTATGAAAAACAGGACCAGCTACATAATTTGTGAGACCTGGTGAAAAATGAAAATGCAGGACTTCTTGTTCAAAATTTATTAAGAATTTTCAGAAGAGCATTAAACAAAGAGTAGAGCCCCGGAGGTGCCACACCCATGAAGCCAGCCTGGATGAAAAGGGACTGAGCCCTTCTCAGCCAACAAAAACCAATCACAGAAAGCTGAGCATGGGGACAATTATCTCCAAAGCGCTTCACCTCCCTTCTGAGTACAAGCACTGCTGAAAAGGAAACCACCCGTGTTCTGTGTTATATTAAGGCTGATTGTTATGGACTGAACTGTGTCCTCCAGAAAGATGAATCCCTAAGCCCCCAGTACGCGTACGTGACCGTATTTGGAAATGGGGTCTTTGCAGCTGATCAAGTTGAGGTCATTGGGGTGAAACCCTAATCCAGTATGACTGGGGTCCTTATAAAAAAAAGTGGGGGGTGGGAATTGGGACACAAAGACAGGCATGCATAGAGAAAATGACGTGAGGGCACGCACACAGGGGGAGCACACTATGAACACGAAGGCAGAGATGGGGGTGATGCAGCTACACACCAAGGAATGCCAAAGATTGCCAGCATGGAACAGATTCTCCCTATAGCCCTCAGAAGGAACCAACCCTGCCTGACACCTTGATCTTGAAACCAAGCGGGGCCCTGTGGGGCTGCTGGACACAGAGGCCTTTTTGTCCCGCATTTCTTGTAGGCAAGACTCCAGCCTCCATGACCTTCCCTGAGTTCCAAAGGGCAGATTCGAACAGTTGCTAATCAAGGGGGGAGCAGCCACGAAGCCACCTGAGGCAAGATTACAGGGACCAGAGAAGCTCCTCAAGATTAGGAGACCCCTGCACACACCCTAATCTTGTCAGCAACCCCACCCTTTAGAAACTCCGCAGAAGAAAGAAGAATGTAAGACTATTACCACCTTGATCCTTATTGAATACCCCTGACCACAAGCCCCGAATATGAGACCTCTCCCTATTCCCCAGGGAGGGAGGGGGGGGACAGTTCTTGAGGTGCTGGCCTGCTGTGTTCCCTCTGCCTGACAAAGAATAAAGCCGCCCTTTCTTTCTCCTCCAAGACTCTGTCTCTGTATCTCATTTTGGCATCGGTGTACAGGGAGCCAATATTTTGGCATCAATCTCAGACTTCCAGCCTCTAGAGCTGTGAGACAATACATTTCTGTCCTTTAAGCCACCCAGTCTGTGGCACTACACCCACCAACCACACCAGGTTCCTCCTGTTACCCTCCTTAAATTTGCCCCACTCTGGAAACTATTTACATAGTGTTTACATTGTATGTACAATTGCCAATGTCCTGACACACCTGGCAAAACATATGTCCCAACAGGATTAGAACAAGGACGGGCCAGCACAATGTCAGTTTTGTTTTTCAAGACTTTTTTTTTCCTACAGAGGGAGGGAGTGTCTACATCAGCCAGGCCTCTGTGGTCACATTTTAGGAAAACTGAGAAACATGCCTTCTGTGTCTCAGCCCCAATTTCAAGGAAGTATGTGTTAGTATCCTATAAAGTAAGGCCTTTTTCGAGCGTCTCCCAGCCTAAGCTGGACTGTGGCCTGCTTGCCACTCATTAGGATGACGTCCCACAGTTAGGGGTACAACGTTCAATTCTGAGGTCACAGGTGAAGGGGCAACATTGGCTCGGATTCCTGCATCCTGAACCCCAGGAAGAAGCTCCCTTCTTCCTGGCCCTTCTAAGGCTTGTCGGGGCGCCCTTCCATGTGGGCTCGCAAACGGGGCTCCCCCAGCAATTCTTTGAGCTGAGGCCGGGGTGGGGGTGGGGAGGCCTCCCCTGGGAGGCCTGACGTCCCGGGCCACCCGGGGAAGGGAAAGGGGAAATGGGGCTGGTGTCAAAAGGGCGGAGCTGCTTCTTTGTGAGGAAACAATTTGCAGAGGCTGCCAAACCGGAGAGTCGGCAGGGTCGGCCCTCCCTAAAGTGCCGTGAGCAACTCGAGCCGGGGAGCAAGCCAGTGTCTCAGGGCCGAGGGGCCCCGCGTGGGCCGCGCGAACCCCTGCACAGCCGCCGAACCCAGGGTCCAGGGCCGCAGCCGCGCCTGTGGGTGACGCCACGGCGGCGGGTTGCATCAGCCTGCTCCCACGTGCTCCGCCCGCCCTTCCGCCCACGGAGCCGGGCGCCGATTGGGCCACGTTAGGGCAGTGCTCTCCGCCCCAGCCAATGGGTGGCAGCCACAGAGGGTTCTGTCCGCAGAGTCCGGGCGCGGGGTTCCTATAAAAGGTCCCCGAGACGGGCGCGCGCGCTCCAGAGAAGCGAACCGTTTCTGTGGAGGTTGTGGCGGCGGCGGCACTTCCTGCCTGGCATCTGGGAGCGCCGCCGAGCCCACAGCACCGTCGACATGGAGCCCGAGCCCGTCACGCTCCTGGTGAAGAGCCCCAACCAGCGCCACCGCGACTTGGAGTTGAGCGGTGACCGCAGCTGGAGCGTGAGCCACCTCAAGGCCCATCTGAGCCGCGTCTACCCCGAGCGACCGGTGAGAGGAGCCTCCGGCTCCAGCTGCCAACACTCCCCTAACCCCGGCTGTCATCCTCGCAGCCCTCCTCGCGTCCCCCTTGGGATGCCACGTCCTCCTCCCCTTTCCCTGTAACTTCTCGCTTCGCCGGCCTTCCCCTGGTGCTCCCCAGGTCCCCTCTCCCAGGCCTGTGGTCTCCCCCTTTCTGCCCTGCCGCCGTAGGCGCTCTCTGACGTGGCCCAGAGGCTGTCACTTCCTCGTTCTAGGCCGCCATCGGCCCGCCTTCCTGACGGGCCGCCTTCCCCTGTCACCTCGCGTCCTAGGTCCCCAAACTCTAACGGCTGTCACACTCCCGCCATACCTCTTCAGACCCCTTCCCAGTCCCCTAGATCTGGCTTCCAGCCTTAGCCAAGCCGCTGAAACAGAAGTTTGACCTTGAGTGAGTCATTTCACCCTCCAAGCCTCAATTTCCCCCAAACGTCGGAGTGACTGGGTGTTCCTCGTTAGGATTGCATCCGATGGGTAGGAATAAGGAAACGTAAGTGCTGCGAAATGAGTTTTCTGAATGTAGCCTCTCATTGCAGAGAGGTGAGGGCAGGGACCAAGGCCCGGCCAGTGGCTAGAGAAACATGGTGAGCGCCCAGGCAGCGTGTACTTAAGGCCCCACACCCAGGAACAGGACGTGGCGCTTCCCCTCCCTGTGAGCTGGACTCCACAGCCTTTGCTTAGTCCCAGGGAGGAGCCCGGGGCACTTTCCGGTAGAAAATGATTTAGAAGGAAAATAGGTGGAAGGAATCTCCTGGAGTCTGGGTGTTAAGACCCTGGTCCCTCAATTGCAGAGACTTCCTCGCTTTCTTTTGGTTGACATATCTGTCAACATCACCCTTAGGGCCGCCCTCCTTCCCCACCACGTGATGGAGGCTATGAGCTGGACCTTCCTATATTTACTTTCTACTCTGATATTATGTAAGTGTCAACAGTGTTTTTTACTGCCCACAACTGTAATTCTCCATCAAACAGGAGAGGGCATCAGGACAGGACAAGATTGTGAAATTGTTCTTTCTTATCTGAAGTGTTGTAACGTGTCAGGTTGTAGCTTATGGGTCAGGTTGTTTTTGTTTCATATTGTCAAGAACGTGGTAGTGAGTTTCCCTTCTGAGCCGTTCTTTTGAAATGTGCTTATTTATTTAATAAGCTCCCATTCCTCTAGCACTCGCCTTGGCACTATTTGCAGTTTCACCATAGCTGCTCCCAAGAAACAGGTGGCAGTGCTGCTGCAAGAATGGCTATTAGGTACGCAAATTGGCGAAGCACGTGTATGTAGCCTCTAGTTGCGTCATTTGGTAAAAGGTGGCGTTTTGGGGGAGGGCTTTCCTTTAGGGCTTTCTTGGGTGAGGAACATCACTCCTATTAAGTCTGAGGATCCAAAGTTGTAAATAAAAGGTCTCTCAGGTCTGTATATTTGTGTTTAAAAATTTTGGTTGGAGCACATTCATCATTTGTTTTCTAATATGAGAAGCCTTACTTTATAATAGTTGTTTGCTTAATATATATATATTTTAAATCAGCCTCTGGATAAAGACGCAGAGTGTCGGTTCAGGCCTTTAACAGGCCTCAAATCACGGGCACCCGTGGTTTTCAAACCTTTTCTAGTGTGAAACTCTTTAATATAATGCAGGACCCCACCTATACAATAACGTTTACAAGTCCAGGTTTATAGCATTTACACATGAAGCTCAGTCAGTGAAAACAATGATGAACACAGCATCCAGTATATCTCTGCAGTTTGTCATAGTTGCCCAGTGTCCAAAAAAAAAAAAACTCCTGATTTATGCAGATAAATAGGTACGGTTATTTTTTGTTAGTTTTAAACAGCTTTTTGCTTTATAATCTTGGGCTACTTGGCAGGAGCAGCTTTGTTCCAAATTTTGCATAATTGGTTATTTTGGCAAGAGTAGATTGAGAAGTTGCTGGTGAGCTCCGGTGTACTGACTTTGGTATGTATCACTTGAAGCCATTATTTAAGTCCAGTTTTAAATTTTATTTATTTATGTTTGGCTGCGTTGGGTCTTTGTTGCTGTGCGCAGGCTTTCTCTAGTTGCAGCGAGCGGGGGCTACTCTTCGTTGCGGTGCGTGGGCTTCTCATCGCGTGCGTGTGCTTCTCATCGCGGTGGCTTCCGTTGTTGCCTAGCACGGGCTCTAGGCACGCGGGCTTCAGTAGTTGTGGCATGTAGGCTCAGTAGTTGTGGCTCTCAGGCTCTAGAGTGCAGGCTCAGTAGTGGGGGCGCACGGGCTTAGTTGCTCCGCGGCTTGTGGGATCTTCCCGGACCAGGGCTTGAACCTGTGTCCCCTGCATTGGCAGGCGGATTCTGAACCACTGTGCCACCAGGGAAGTCCCTTAAGTCCAGTTTTTAAGGGAATTAAAAATGGATTTTAAAAGTGAGATTTGTATAAAAGTGTGTGACACGACTGTGGTTTTAAAATCACTGGAATGGAGTAGAGGGTTCGGAATCTTGACTCTTTAGCAGCAGGTGACCTTGGACAAGTGAATTTTAGACTTTCCCCCTTAAAATAAGCATGGTAAATATAGGGTTGTGGTGTGGAATGTTACCACACACCATCTCCTCTTTAGCTGCATTTGTATGTTGGAAAAAGTCTCTTTGAGGGCTTAAGTTTAGAATTGCTTCATGTTATCTTGGGACAATGCTAGGTGGTTTTAGGGAAGGCTGACTTTGAGTTTTCTCTGAGACCAAACTTTGAGTTTTGAAGTTCGTTGCTGTAGGAGCCCCAGATTTGTGCTTTTTGTGGCAGAAAGCAATTTCCCTGGGAGTTAAGAAGTCAGGTAGCTTGCCATAGGTTTTGTGGACTGGAGGTAGTTTGCCATCCTAAATTTGTTTGCATGTTAGAGATCAGTTTAAAGTTAAGTACTTCCTAAGTAAAAGTTTTGTATATGGAGCCTTTGGAAAAATGTTTTCCTATGATGCTGGGAAAAACACACGTTTAAATTATTTGTATAAAACAGTTTCTTCAGTGTTGGGAACTTGAGGGGGCTAAATGCTGATCTGTGCTGCTCTTTCTTTCCATAAGCATCCAGAGGACCAGAGGTTAATTTATTCTGGGAAGCTGTTGTTGGATCACCAGTGTCTCAGGGACTTGCTTCCAAAGGTATCACTAAATATATTAACTTTTGAATGTTTTTGAGCACTAACAAGGTTGAATTCAGGTCCTAAAGTACCTCCTTATTACTTTCAGCAGGAAACCCGGCATGTTTTGCATCTGGTGTGCAGTGTGAAGGGTCCTTCCAAAATGCCAGAAGCCAGCGCAAAGGTATGTCTGCTTTTTCATGATGATAGCAGTTCGTGTCATTCAGACTCTCAAGGTCAAAATAAAGGAAGTTGGATAAAACTCTTAAGTCTTTTTATCATATAATATTTTGTCTCTTCCCCAGTGAGAATCAGGAATAAGAAACTGTTATCAATACAAGTGAGAGTTCACTATAATAGTAGTAGACTATTCCATTAGTGTTGTAGTGGAAAAGTGGAGTTCTGCAGTACACTCCTTTCTGGGATTTGATTTGATCTATAGTGGCTGTGTATCCAGATCACCGAACTAGCAAGGCAGTCATGAATTTAGCACATAATAAATTTCTTCTAAGGAAACATTGATTTTTATAAAGAGTAAAAAATGACTATATTTCCTTTGGAAATTTTCATTGTGATTGTTTGGATAGGAAAAGGCCGCAGTCTTAATCAAGTGATCTCCTAAGACTTGCTCATGTTAGATGGTCAAAATCCCTCTTTTTTCATTTCACAGTGTTAGTTCAAATATACGGTATTAAGGGACTTCCCTGGTGGCACAGTGGTTAAGAATCCACCTGCCAATGCAGGGGACACGGGTTCAATCCCTGGTCCAGGAAGATCCCACATGCCACAGAGCAACTAAGCCCATGTGCCACAACTACTGAGCCTGCGCTCTAGAGCCCGCGAGCCACAACTACTGAGCCCATGGGCCGCAACTACTGAAGCCCTCCCATCTAGAGCCCGTGCTCTGCAACAAGAGTAGCCACGACAATAAGAAGCCGGCACACTGCAACGAAGAGTAGCCCCTGCTTTCCTCAGCTAGAGAAAGCCCGCGCGCAGCAACAAAGACCCAATGCAGCCAAACATAAAAATAAATAAATAAATAAATTTATTTTAAATATATATGTACAGTATTAATATTCTAATGTGGTGATACATTCTAAATTTGCATTACAACTGTACATCCTGAAACATCTGAATATAGTGTAAGAAATTCTTTAGGTTGCTGGCTGGGTTGTGTTTATAAATCTTATTGGTCAAATTTAATTTCTTAGTAAATTTAACACCATAAGATGTATAGAAAAAAAAAGATGTATAGAGCATTAACAGGAAGCTTTCTCACTAATGATAACTTCATTGGGAGATTTTAGTGAAACTACAGCATAGCTACTCTAGGAAAAAATATGGATTTTTTTTTAGTATCTGTATTGATACTGTGTTGAACAAATTTTAGAATATTCATGTAACATTGCATCTGTTTGATTTTGTCAAGTTCAGAGGTCAGGGTTGGGGACATAAGCCATTCACAGAGAAAGAATCCTTGAAGCTTGATTTCACACAGTTGCATCAGGCCTTTTGTTCTCATGTTCATGTTACACTTATCTAGGTTGCTGAATCCATAGAGCAGCCCGCTGGTCTTAATCAGGGACAGTCTCCTGGGGATTCCTCAAGTGACGGTTTAAGGCAAAGGGAGGTTGTTCGGAACCCTTCTCCCTCTGGATGGGAGAATATCTCGAGGTGAGTGTTGTAATAAAGAAGCAGGTTGTACATGAATGTGCATTATTTGCATCAACTTAAGAATAAGCTGTGTTTATACTATATAGTCATAGAATTTTTAAATGGACAAAATTTTGCTTTATAAGGGCTTCACTTTAAAGACCTCTTCTGTATTTAACTTTTCTTAATACATAGCCTTTTAGGAACATCTAAAAAGTGGCGATGCATGTCCTGAAAATCTGGGCATTTCTCCTCCTACGTGGGTGTGCTTCACATTGCGCTGGCCTCATGGTAGGGAATTAGTGCTGGTGCAGAAAAGCAGCTGTTGTGAGCACTGTGCAGCTGCTTTGCCGAGTGGCTTTGTGCTTTGTCTGTCGCAACAGTGGGTGACAAAATGTGAAGGGATTGTTTGAGAAATGCTCTGCCAAGTACCGTGTCAGTGGTGCTAGGAGAAAAGGAGCAATTAGAGCTTTCCTTTAGCGCGAAAGCCAGAAGCGACTAAATGCTGTGATGTTCGGATTTCACAGCTCTTGGAACACCTTACTATGAAAGATCCTATGGGAAAAAACAGTTTATGAACTACAAGTTGAAACTCTGTTACTCCCCGAGTCCTCTGCCCACCATTTCCTAGTAGTTTTTAATATCTGATTGTTGATAAAGTCAGGTGTTTGAGGAATGAAGAGTTGGTTTTTTTCCTAATGGAGGTTTTCAAATATACACAAAAGTAGAGGGAACTGTATAATGAATCTCCATATAATGATCAAAGTTTTGCCATACTTGCTTTATCTATTCCTGCTTCCCATTTTTTCCTGAAGTATTTAAAAGTAATTCCCAGACATTATGTCAGTTCGTGATCAAAAACAGTATCGTACCAAGACCTATTTGTATTAGAATACAATTTTAGAAATACTCTGGGTATGGAATTTGGTTAAGTTCCATACCTACCATATAAAGTGGATAATTGAATCCATTATTGGATAGAAACACTTAAAACTGTTTCCCTTTTTCTGGCTATACGATTTGAGAATTTAGGCTCATATCTGACTATGAATTTTACCATAATAAAACTTGATTTCGTCCAACAAATATTTATTGGACAGCTGGTGCATATAAGTTTGTTTAAGGATAGGAGTTGACCAGCAGAGATGACCACATAACAACTCCTGATCTTTCCGCAGTTCTGTTAGTTTGAATTTTGTGAAGGGATGCCAAAGAAGTTCACTGTGTAGAGTTCACAAAACCAGAGATGACTCCCACACACACCCTGCCCCAGGCTGCGCTAGATGATAGAGGCATGAGTTTGGTGTCAAACAGGTCTTAAATCCAGCCCTACTACTTACAGGTTCAGTGACCACGTGCAGAACCTTTGTCTTCCCTGAGCTGCACTCGGGCTCCCCTCTGTAAAATGGCGGGGTGGAGAGCTCCCTCCCCACAAGGTTGTTGGGGATCCCGTGAGATAACAGCCCGGTGGCCTTACAAGGCACAAGTGGTCAGTAAGCATGCATGGGTGGTGCCACACATAACTCTGCTCCCCGTATAGTTCAGATCTAGGGGTGAGGGAGAAATGGGTATTGGGAGGAAAGGAGTATTTCCTGCAGAAAAGACTTTGGGAGAGGTGTGACTTTTTAGAGCTGCTCCCTAAAGAATGAATAGTGGGGTTTAGACCTTCAGTGAGACTCAGCAAGTCTAAAATAAGGGTGGGGATCCACTTAGACTGAAAAGGTCCAGCTTGTTTGTACATCATAGTGATGACATCATGAGACCCCAGTGCTGGACAGAGGGCTCTTGTTTTCCCACGGGATCCAGACCATGGGAGGGGGGCTTTGTCAGTACTTTCTGTGATTGTATTACACAGGTGCATCACCCAGAAATCTACGTGTCACTATCATAGAGCTCACTCTTCGGTCTCTTTGTTCTGAATTCCTGATTGTAATTTAAACTTAATTTTCATTTATTCATACTAAACCGACTCAAAAAGAGCATTTTTTTAAATCTTTCATAGGCCTGAAGCTGCCCAGCCGGCGTTCCAAGGCCTGGGGCCTGGTTTCTCAGGCTACACAACCTATGGGTGGCTGCAGCTCTCCTGGTTCCAGCAGATATACGCACGGCAGTACTACATGCAGTAGTGAGTCTTTCCTCACGTGCTGGGTGTGGCCAGGGCTCCCAGAAATTGAGGGAACTCCCACCCCTCAAAAATGCCCAACTTACCCATAAAGTTAGGAAGGGCGGGATGAGTGTGTTTTCATCACTTATCTGCAGAGTCCTTGCTGGGGGTGGAATAGAGTATAAATGATAACTACTGATTTGTGTACTGATCCATAGTTTGCTGACTGATCCATAGTTTGATGACTTTATTTAGAATATGTTATTTCCTCTTTTTTTCTTTTCAATTTGTGATATCTTTAGCATTTTATGAAAATCTTAATTTGCTACTGCACCATATTTTCATGGTGGCCTTGGTGTTTAATTCCAGATGAAATTTACCAAGCACCTTCTCTTAGGAGTAGAAAAGACATTTATAGATATGACTATTAGTAAAGAAGTTCTTCACTAAGTTAAAGAAAAATCAAGTTTGTGTGTGCCTACTTAATAGTAAAAGATCCCTGCGTAAACGAGCTTATGAGAACAAGTCTTCATGGTGCCTTGCTCTCAACAGTATTTGCCTCTGTCATTTTTATTTTAGCTTAGCAGCCACTGCTGCGTCAGGGGCTTTTGTCCCCTCGCCAAGTGCACAAGAGATACCTGTGGTCTCTGCGCCTGCTCCAGCCCCTATCCACAACCAGTTTCCAGCTGAAAACCAGCCCGCCAATCAGAACGCTGCTCCTCAAGTGGTGGTTAATCCTGGGGCCAATCAGAATTTGCGGATGAATGCACAGGGTGGCCCTATTGTGGAAGAAGATGATGAGATAAATCGAGATTGGCTGGACTGGACCTATTCAGCGGCTACGTTTTCCGTTTTTCTTAGTATCCTCTACTTCTACTCTTCCCTGAGCAGATTCCTCATGGTCATGGGGGCCACCGTAGTTATGTACCTGTAAGCGGATGATTTCGCTCTCCCTTTTTCCCTTTACTACAGATTACACTATGAAACCAAGTGCAGATTTTCCTCTTTTTTGAGCAGTCTCAGTCAATATTTAAGGAGGTGTATTTAAATAGTATGTCATTCTAGGATCTTCGATGCAAAGAATTGATGGCTTGGTTACGCATTGCCAAAAACACAACTAATTCTGTGTTAATACAGGAACAACATTCTCTTCTTTTCCTCTAGTTGAGTTACCTGCCAGGTTCATGGACCACAATAAAACAGCCATACTGAGGCATGGAAAGGAAAATTGTATTTGTGTTGAATAAGAACATATTTGTCTTTTATCAGGCTACAGCTGCCTTCTAGGATAAAGGTCAGGCAATGGCTGTGGCATAGTCCTGAAGGGCCAGAGATCCATCACAGACCTGGCATTTGGCTTTATCCATGGCTTAGAGCAGTGGTTCTCAACCAGGGTAGTTTTGCATCTGCCTCTACCCCCGTCCCCAAGACGTTTGGTGGTGTTTGGAGACATTTTTGACTGTCACAGCGAGGGGGGTGGTCCTGCTGGCATCTGGTTGGTAGCTGTTAAACATCCTCTGGTGCCCAGGACAGCCCCACAGTAAATATCCAGCCCGGTATGTCAGCAGTACCAAAGTTCAGAAACCCTGGCCTAGAGTTATATGTCCTTGTATGTGGTGAAAACTGACAGAAGAAATTTTTCCTCTACAGGAAAAATGGATTTTTATTTTAGTTTTTTAAAATCTTAAAAAAGAAATATTTAGAATAATGCATTAAGTACTCATATCCAGTATTAATCATTGTTATACTTTGTCATATTTGCTTCAAGACTTGGGTTTAATTGGGTTTTTCAGGTGCAACTTTTAGTTAATTCTTTAAATTCTATAGTCTCTAGAATCATATATGTAGGTGACCAAATCTAGGTCTTATTAGTATGTTATTACATATAGTCACAGCTGTGTATGTATTTCCCCTTCCCCCTCTGTTCAGGTTTTCGTGTCTGAGGTTTAGGTCAGATGAAGAAGTATTTATTGAGCACATACTATGTGTCAGGTGCTGTTTATGTTGCTGGGCACATGCTAATGAATAAAGCCTAGTTTCCATAGTGCCTGTCAAGAACCTGACAGGCCAGTGAGAAAGTCTAGGAGCTGGTGTGGTGGAATGTCTCTGTAGATGGGCCTGGCTGCGAGCTTCTAATCAGGTTCTGCTCTGATGAGATGAGGGGAGCAAGGGGGACCTTATCTCATTGAGAGGACCCTTAAATTCTTGAGTACATGTCACTCTGATGTTCACTAAGATGGACTTTATATGCTTCCTTTGAAGGCATCATGTCGGGTGGTTTCCATTTCGACAGAGGCCAGTTCAGAACTTCCCGAATGATGGTCCTCCTCAGGAAGCTGCAAATCAGGACCCCAACAATAACTTCCAGGTATGGAGCTTCTGCTGGAGCCCGGCGATCTCGGTGTGAAACACCGGGCTCTCGAGTCCTTAATCTTTAGATACCTTGTGGTGTACCATTTTATTAGGCTCAGTATTTCAAGATTTTTTTCAAATTTATTCTTACAGTGTTAGCTATTTTTAAAACATTGTGTCATAAAATCCATCAGGTATTTTGATCATGTGGCAATTTGCATTTTGGCATATATATGTAATGTTTTTTTTAAACTCACTATTTTTAGTGTTCATTCTCAATAATATGTTATACCATGGAAACTGCTAATGGAGAGTTATTCTAATTAAGGATTAGGAACATAAGCCTGTCTCACAGAATAGATTTCCTGGAAAATAACATACAGAAATAGAACTTTTAGGGACTTCCCTGGTGGTCCAGTGGCTAAGACTCTGTGCTCCCAGTACAGGGGGCCTGGGTTCGATCCCCGGTCAGGGAACTAGATCCCACATGCTGCAACTAAAATATCCTGCATGCAGCAACAAAGATCCCGCGTGCTGCAACTAACACCCATCACTGCCAAATAAATAAATATTTAAAAAAAGAAATAGAATTTTTATAAGGCAGTTTAATGCATAATCCTAAAGGATATTCTTTTTAATATAAAGTGTCACCCTCGAATCTGTTTTTAGAATCCTGTGTTTTCGTTTTTTTTAGTTTTAGTTTTCTTTAACTCGGGACACTGCCAGAATTAGGAAAATATCCACATTTAATGAAGTGGCTAACTTAATTACTAGTTTAATAATAGTTGAAGATCTAGTTACAGTACTTCATTTGATCTGATAGTTGCTGCCAGGAATATTGAAAACTATGAGAATGTTCCAGCACAGTTGTGCTACGGAGGCTGGAGAAGGAGCTCCGTCCAGCCGGGGTTGTCGTCCCCAGGGTCCTGCCTGCCTGGCTTGGCTTATGGGGCAAGGGTCCAGGGAGCCACTCTGCCCTTTCCTGATATTATTGGGTGTTTGTCACGGTCCTCTTTTCTCCTTGTGTTTTATTACCTGTAGGAAGACCCTGATCCTGAAATTGCAGACCCCAACCACCTCCCTCCAGACAGAGACGTAGTGGATGAGGAGCAGACCAGCCCTTCATTTATGAGCACAGCCTGGCTCGTCTTCAAGACTTTCTTTGCCTCTCTTCTTCCAGAAGGTCCCCCAGCCATAGCAAACTGATGGTGTTTGCTCTCTGGCTGCTAGAGGCTTTGGCAGGCGTGGACTGGATCATCTGGTTCTGGCTAGATTTCCTTACCTGGATGTGGCGACAGCACAGAATTAGTAAAAGAATCAACAAAGAGGATGACATGCTTTTGCGATTCTGCAAAAGCAGAAAGTAAGACGCGAAGCCATGATACAAATTGATGAACAAAAAATGCCTAAGGCTTCTCATATCTTTATTCTGAAGAGCTTTAATATATATTGTTGTAGTTTAATAGACATTGTAAGTAGAAGGCATTAGTGTCGCATGTTTATGCCTGAGGAACTTTTCCAGATGTGTGTGTCTGCATGTGTGTTTGTACATAGATGTCATAGATGCAGAAATGGTTCTGCTGGTACGATTTGATTCCTGTTGGAATGTTTAAATTACACTAAGTGTACTACTTTATATAATCAATGAAATTGCTAGACATGTTTTAGCAGGACTTTTCTAGGAAAGACTTATGTATAATTGCTTTTTAAAATGCGTGCTTTACTTTAAACCAAGAGGAGCTTTGCAGAGGTGAAAACCTTTGCCGGGTTTTCTGTTCAATAAAGTTTTACTATGAATGACCATGGCAGAGACTCCTGTCATCTTACCAGTTTACTCCGTTTCCATCATCCCTGGATGGTCAACAGCTGAGTTGCTGATTTTTGAGTAACCTGAATATTGTGCTTCTTTTTATTAAAGGACTGTTTGTACTGATGAAGAAGATAGGGTAAGGCCACGAAAGTTTTAATTTACTAAGATTATGCTTGTGTTTGCCCCCCATTTCCTGATTTAAACAGTACTAGCTTATGTTGTAACCCATCAGAGTTAAATTCCCACGATTTAAAGTTAATGGCATTAAGTACCTTTCACCTGCTCACATGTCATGCTGAGCTTACTTTTGGACTTTAATCCTTCTTTTAAGTATTATTTTTGAGACTAATCTGAAAAGCAAAGTGCTGTGTACTTTTTTTTTTTTTTTTTTTTGCGGTGTGCGGGCCCCTTATTGTTGTGGCCTCTCCCGCCACGGAGCACAGGCTCCGGACGCGCAGGCTCAGCAGCCAAGGCTCACGGGCCCAGCCGCTCCGCGGCATGTGGGATCTTCCCGGACCGGGGCACGAACCCGCGTCCCCTGCATCGGCAGGCGGACTCTCAACCACTGCACCACCAGGGAAGCCCTGTGTAATTTTTAACATGAGTGATGCTGTAAGTAGAATGCTGAAGGCCTGAGAGTGTTGCTTTGGGCGAAGTATAATGAGCTTCTTGTGTCATGGTCATGATCATTTGTATGAATTGTGACTGGACACATTGACATCAAATAAACATTCACTGAACAGTTCATAGCCAGGTGCTGGGTAGATACAAAGCTGTTTTATGTATGGTCGTGCTTTAAAAAGCCAACTAAGATAATTATGTAAGGAGTGAAATGGCATAGAGTTTCAGATAACACCAGACCTCCAGAACAGAGGAATGGCCAGTCAGGAGGCAATGATTATTGATGAGTTATGAAGGCAATGCTTGCTTGAAGGAAGAAGTGACTTGAGACTAGAGGTTTTGTAGTTTTACAAGTGAGGAAGTAGGTGACAGAAAAAGCCTGAGGAGCTGGAGAGAGAAGGGTCACAGCAGAAGCAAGAGTGCAGAGATGAGACTTCCCTCCTGCCATGAAGCTGGATTGATGAAAGTGGTCATTAAGAGTTGATACGAAGACCTTTTAAAACTGTTGGGTGGGAAATCCTATCGTTTTGCAGAGCAAGGGGCGTCATCCTTTGGAAGAGGGGCCTGGAGCCCCAGGCAGCTGGCAGTGCCCAGCTCCTGTTTCTGAAGGAGTGGGGCCTCTCTCCCTGTGGTGTCGGGTTGCATCGATTCAACTCCAGATTCCACCAGCCCAAAATAGTTCCAGGATGGTTGGTGCTCCTGAGGACAGCTGACAAGGGTTCAGATTGTCCCAAGCCCCACTAATACAAGAGAAGAACCTTCAGACAAGAGCCAAGGCTTAAGAGCGCTGTTGGGTGGGCGACATGGCAGAAATAACAGTGCTTCCACAACAGTTACTAAATATAGCATAAGGATGTACTACGTATCACTGTTAATACTTAGGAAATTATTGGTTGGGGTCTCTGTTGTTAAGTAGCAATTAAAAAGCTAAAAGCACAAACCAAAAAATTTCCAAATGTTAGCTCAAGCCATAGTAGCTTTTTAAGTTTGCATTTTCCAAGGTGTGTTTTCTTGAATCCTAGTTCTGTAGAAGAAACACTCCAGAAAATGAGCCCATGGTCAAGTAAATTTGGAAACCAGGTTGATTCCAGTTGGTGGGTTTCTTCACGGCAGGATTCCCGGGGCCTTTAATATGCTGATGTACTTTTGAAGGAGGGTGTGTGGTCTGCGGGGCCCTCTGTTCTGTGAACCTGCCCATGACTGAACGGAGTGCCACGGTTGGGGAAATGCAGTTGTTACTATTAATCAACACCTTGTTTGGCATTCTAAGCAGCAAACAGATGCATGGTGAGAAGTGATGGCATACAACCATAATGAACAACGGAGATAAATATTCTTTATGTGGCCGGGGAGGGGATCAGAAGCCATGCGGATCTATAGTCTGACTGAGAGGGAGAGATTACAGGTCATCTTTGTCAGAAGTAGCTCTTTTACCCATTTCTAAGGAAGTTAGCCCTTTGTCAGAAGAAACTGTAGTGGCCTCCCCGAGGTAGTTACCTTGAGAGATGCTGCTGATTCTTCTCAGGACCTATGCCCACCCCACCTCTCTTTGCTTCTAGACCTATAACCAGACTCAAGTCCCAGCAGGCCTCAAGGAGTGAACAGCTTTTTGCTACACACTGAAAGAGCTGCATGATTTTCCCAATTTATACAGACAGATCTCGGGGGGTGCATGGGAATGGATATTAATGGGTGTGGGTTAGTGGTGGAAGCAACACTGAGTTGGGTCAGGCTGACTTTATTAACGTGGATGCACTAAGCAGAGATTCTGCGTTTACTGTTTTAGCATGAAGAGTGAGGAAGGACACTGATAGTTTAGTTGGCTGAAACATAGTCTAACAGGTGGCCTACACTCAATGAAGTTGAAGTGCCAGGATTGCTTTAGGGAACTGTAGCGGAAGGTATTCTGAATCTTAGGAAGATTGGAATGTTAGAGTGGATTTTTTTTTTTTTAATATTTATTTCAGCTGCGCCGGTTCTTAGTTATGGCACGGGGGATCTTCATTGCAACACACGCGATCTTTTAGTTGCAGCATGAGGGTTCTTACTTGTGGCATGGCTGTGGGATCTAGTTCCCCCACCAGGGATCGAACCCGGGCACCCTGCATTGGTAGCGCGGCGTCTTACCCACTGGACCACCAGGGAAGTCCATCGGAGTGGATTTATCATGTCAGACCTGCTCACCCACCCTGCGAGGGTCCAGAGACACACCTTTCACCACGACTGAGAAATAAATTTGTGAGGGGAGCCCAGCGTCATTGCAGAGCTCTGTGGTCATTCTTCTCTGTAGGTCAGAAATTACAGTGGGAACCACAGTTACTGAACTAGGATCCTTAAATGCAATAGGGATAATCGGATTCCTGGGTGGCAGGGGCCAAGTGGTAGAACTTAAATCACCGGAGATAAGGTGGCTGTGGATACCATTATGGTACCAGCGGAGTCTAAAAAGAAAGAGAATCGTTGGACTTGCAGAGACCTTGGGCATTGGCCAGTTGATCATGGTATCCCTTGGAAAGAAAGAAATGGGGGCAGGCTAACTGAATTCTTGATCTGTGTAAGCAGAAGTGAACAGAAGTCTCAGTTGAATCACCCAAACGGAATCAGCTTCTCCATCAGTTCCCGGACTTGAGACAGCTTCCAGACCCAGAAACCCTCGAATGAAGCGGGGCAAGTCTCCTTGAGGAAGGACCCTGCAACACTGAAAAAATTTACACTGTTTTGCCCAGCCTTCCCCTAAAGGAACCTGAAGCTTTTTATCAAGGTGACTGTGCATTGGGGAAAAGGAAATAATCAGACTTTGGGGAGATGGCTGGACACAGCCTCTAAACTAAAACTAATTCAAGGAGACCCAAAACGTGACTGTGGTCCGCCAGTCAAGAGTAGAAACTTATGGGGCTTCCCTGGTGGAGCAGTGGTTGAGAATCTGCCTGCCAATGTAGGGGACACGGGTTCGAGCCCTGGTCCAGGAGGATCCCACATGCCACGGAGCAACTAACCCCGTGCGCCACAACTACTGAGCCTGCGCTCTAGGGCCTGCGAGCCACAAATACTGAAGCCCTCCCACCTAGAGCCCGATCTCCGCAACAAGAGAAGCCACTGCAATGAGAAGCACGCGCACCTCAACGAAGAGTAGCCCCCGCTCGCCGCAACTAGAGAAAGCCCGCACTCAGTAACAAAGACCCAAGGCAGCCAAAAATAAATTTTTTTAAAAACGCTCAATTTAAAAAAAAAAAAAAGAGTAGAAACTTATGGAGGTCAGGTCCATCTCACAGTAGGTCCAGTGGGTCCCTGAACCCACCTTGTGGTTATGGCCCCAGTTCCGGGATGTATAGTTGAAATAGACACACAGGCACATCTTGTTTTACTGTGCTTCACTTTATTGTACTTCGCAGATAACTGTTTTTTTTTGCAGATTGAAGGTTTGTGTCACCCCTGCGCTGAGCAAGTCTATCAGGACCATTCTTCCAGCAGCATTTGCTCACTTCGTGTCTCTGTGTCAGATCTTGGTGAATCTCTCAATGTTTCAAATCCTCCACCAGCAAAAAGATGATGACTCGCTGAAGGCTCAGATGATGATCAGCATCGTTAGTTAGCAATACAGTATTTTTAAATTAAGGTATGTACATTGTTCTATTAGACATAATGTTATTCCACGCTTAATAGACTATGGTATAGTGTAAACATAACTTTTACAGGCACTGGGAAACCAAAAAAAGTTCCTATGACTCACTTTATTGCGATATTCGCTTTATTGCAGTGGACTGCAACCAAACCCGCGGTATCTCCGAGGTGTGCCTGTACTTAGCAACGGGCAGAATCCCCACATTGGTTCCCTCACGTGTGGAGTGAGGCCTATTATGGTAGGAAAACCAAGTGGAAGTCACGAGGACTGCCTCTACCTAGGAAAATGGTAAATGAAAGACAATACTGCATCCCTGGAGGGACTACAGAGACCAGTGCCACCATCAAGGACTTGAGAGATGCAGGGGTGCTGACTCCCACATCTCCATTCAACCCCCGTTCTGTCTGTGCGGAAGACAGATGGATCGTGGAAGGTGACAGTGGATGATCATAAACCGATGACTGGAGGTGGTGGCTCCAATTGCAGCTGCTCTTCCAGATGTGGTTTCATTACTTGAGCAAATTAACACATCCCCTGGTTCCTGGTTTGCAGCTACTGATATGGCAAGTGCTCTTTTCTCAGTACCTGTTAGTAAAGACCACGAAAAGCAGTTTGCTTTCAGCTGGCCAGACCAGCAATACACCTTCACTGTCCTGCCTCGGGTAGATCAACTCTCCAGCTTGATGTCATTATAATTTGGTCTGCAGGTATCTTGATCACCTTTCCCTTCCACAAAATATCCCACAGGTTTAGCATCGATGATATATGCAGATTCCATCTAGAGAACAAGAAGTAGTAACTATAGATATACTGGTAAGACATTTGCATTGTCGATGGTCGGAAATAAATTTCACCAAAAGTCAGGGGCCTTCCACCTCAGTGAAATTTCTAGCAATGCACTGGTTGGGTGCGTGTCAAGATACCTGTTTTTTCAGTGAAGGATAAGTTATTGCATCTGGCCCCTCCTGCAGCCAAAAAACCAGGCACAACACCTAGTTGGCCTCTCTGGATATTGGACCTCTCTGGGTGTGTCACTCTGGCCCATTTACCAAGTGACCTGAAAAGCTGCCTATTTTGAGTGGGGCCCAGAACAAGAGAAAGATTTGCACCAGGTCCAGGCTGCTGTGTGTGCTGCTCTGCCACTTGGGCCACAGGATCCAGCAGATCTCCTGGTGCTTGAAGAGGCGGGGGCAGGCAGGGATGCTGTCTGGAGCTTGCGACAGGTCCCTACAGATGAATCACAGTGGAGGCCCTTAGGATTTGGGGGCAAAGTCCTGCCATCCTCTGCAGATAATCCCTTTCCTTTTGAGTAACTACTGGGCCATTGGATTTACATCTGCAAAGACTCTATTTCCAAATAAGGTCATCCAGGGTTCTGGATGGACGTGAACCTGGGGGGACGCAATTCACCCCACAACAGGGAGAAGTGCTTTCCGGAGACACAACATTGATGTCATTGAACTGGAAGTTCAGACAGCTACCAGCCACTTTGGGCTCCTTAAGCCTCCAAGTCGTCAGGCAGAGAAGGGAGTTATCCTATTGGCTGGGGTGACTGACCCTGACTACCAAGAGGAAATCGGGCTGCTACTATACAATTAAGGAAGAAGATGTGTGGAATCCTTACAGGAGATCCCTAAGGCTACCCTGCCTTAAAGTCGATGGAAAATGCAATTAAGGCAGAACTACTAATGGCCCTGACTCTTCAGGAATGAAGGTTTGGGACACCCCAGCAACCACGACCAGCCAAGGTGCTTGCTGTGGGTGTGGAATGGGTAGTGGAAGAAAGTAGTTGTAAAGACCAGCTACATCTATGTGACCAGTTGCAGAAATGAGGCCTGTAATCATCTTGTAATTTTCATGTAGTTCATCACCTTGTGCTGTTCGTATCTTCAGACACAAACTTGTATAGATATATAGTGAGTATAAAGTGAATCTTTTTGTCTTCTTCCCTTATAACCTTATCATGTAACATAAGATGAATTAATAATAGTTAACTTTACATAACAGGATCTTTCTTCTTTGGCCATGCAGCCTGCGGGATCATATTTCCCCGACCAGAGATCGAACCCCTGCCGCCTGCAGTGGAAGCACAGAGTCTTAACCACTGGACCACCAGGGAAGTCCCTACATCACAGGATTTAGGTTACAGGATCTCACAGAGAAGAGTAACTGTCACCCACGGACTTGGCATCCTCTTCTGGGGAAAGGATCTGTGTGTTCTGGGTTATAGACAGGATAGTTGCATCACATTCGATGGAAGCAAGGCTTTGTTATTTTCTTTATCTGGAGATTAAGTGTGGTTTAAGGACGTGTGCATGGGTAGCAAGCTGATAAAAGGTGAACTGGGCTAGGCCTAGTCATTCAATCAAACACTAATCTAGGTGTTGCCAGGAGGTTATTTTGCAGATGTGATTAACATCTACAATCCGTAGACTTTAAGTAAAGGAGATTATCCTCTGCATCTGAGTTGGCCTCATCCAGCTAGCTGAAAGATCTGAAGAGACAAATTGAGGTTTCCAGAGGACGAAGCCGTTAAGGCCACGGGCGGCAGTATCAGCTTCTTTTCAAGAGTTTCCAGCCTGCCGGCCTGCCCTACAATGTCAGACTCACCTAGCCAGCCTCTACGATCATGTAAGCCCATTTCTTGAAAGACAGAAACAAGCAAATAATCTCCTATGGGTTCTTTTTCTCTGCTAGAGCCCTGACTGCTAGAGGGCCCCAGCTCTGGAGGTTAGGAGTCCTGCTCCTCAGCCTGGTGCACCACACTGACCAGTGGGGTGGCTGCCAGGCAGGCTGTGTCCCTTGTTCAGAATCAGCTGCCCCCCGGCTCTGCTTGAGACCAAAGGCATATGGGGGCAGCTCCAGAGAAGGTATAAGGCTTTGCTCTGTGCCTCACAAAGAAGGTTTCCCATTCCAGAAGTGAGCTGGGCAGCCTTGGGGAAATGGGAAGAGGCAGCCTCCGCTGGAAGCACGTCCTTAGGGTGGAAGGGGTGGGATATAACGGTGCAGGGAGCAGGAAGTGAGGTGGGGCTAGCTGTCTCCGACGTGACACATCCAAGAGTGGCTTTGCCCGCAGTGGTACCCAGTGGCCCGGCAGCAGCCGACTCGGACGCTCTGATGCCTGTGGTACTCAGGCATGGCAGGAGCTTGCGTTCCCGGCCACACAGCTGGCTGAAGAACACACAGGCAGGCACGTGTCACGGGGTCGACAGTCACAGTTACGCACTCAGGACCTTCCTGGTGCCGGGTGTTCCTGCCCTCATGGAGCTTACATCCTGGCAGGATGACAGAGACTAAAGAAGGAAACAAGTGGACATAAAATGACAAGTACTGGGGAAAAAACAGAAAGAAAAGAGAATAATGGGATGGGGGACACTAGTTAGCAGTGGGTTTGGGGGAGGACAAGTGGTTAGACAGTGGTCAGGGAAGGCCTCTGAGGAGGTGACGCCGGAATGATGAGCTGAAGCAAACCAAGCAAAGATTTGGGGAAGGGTCTTCCAAGTAGATAGGTGAGTGCAAAGGTCCTGAGGCAGGAACAAGGTCAGCATAGCCAATGCCTTAGAAGGTGGCAGGCGGCTGAAGTTGAGTGAAGGGGGTGGTGGGTGAAGGGATCCAAAAGTGGGGGGACAGATCATATAGGGCCTTCTAGGCCATCGTAAGGAATGTGGGTTCTAGTCAAAGTGAGATGGGATCCATTGGAGGAGTCATAAGGGAGGGAACAGTATGGTCTGATGGATTATAGTTCAAGGACCTGGAGTTTTCCGGGGTGGGGGGGAGGGAGGAGAAACGATTTACACACAAGGGGTATAGGAGGGAAGACTGTGTACTGAGAACCTGCGGGGAAGGCCTCAAATCCAGGGTCAGAGCTGGGAGCTGAGGGCATGGAGGAGAGTGCCAGTGACGACAGAAGGCAGGTGGGAGGATTTGGGGTCAGGGAGGACTAGGGGGTGGGTTGGCTGAGGGCTGCAGGGAGCTGCAGAGGGTAAGAGTCCTGGTGTGGGCTGACTGGGAGACCCGCATCTAGGTGGTGCTGGAGACAGACAGGGAGGCGTTGGCAGGATGAGGCCTGAGAGGTCGTCCCTAGGGAAGGGCAGAGGGTGCAAGGGCAGGAGAGCTGGTTTGAGCCCTGGGGCCTCTCCAGGCTGAGCCCCTGCTCCCTCATCCAAAACATAGACCCCTAGGACATAAACTGCTCTGTCCACCCCACAGGGGCCATGAGGCTCAAAATAACGCAGTGTTCCCCAAAGGTGGCAAACGTGCCCTGGGGTGGGTGTGCAGAACCAAATCTAGAGGGTCTGTCCCTTATTTTAATAACCGTGTTACTTTTCAATGTATTAGATAAGCGTATTTTTCTACTTAAAGTGGAGATACGAAGTTCCCTTTTAAAATACATTTAAGTAAAGCGAGTCGGTTTAAAAGGTTAAGTAAGTAACAGTCTAAAGCATGTACAGAGAAGGCAGAAATCATGGCAGTAGTTTTTGAATGATGGAGGTCAGGAAACACTAAAAGCTTTGTGAACATACAGCCCATGAAAATGTTTTAAAAAAAAAGACACGAATCTCATCGCGATCGTTTGTTTGGGTGGCTCTTGTGGGTTCATGTGCACACGTCTGGGCGTGTACGTCTCATAGGCAGATGTAGCTGGGGTTGGTGTGTAGGGGACCTGTGTGTGTACGTGGGATGTGCACATCCGTGCACACACACACGCAAGGTTATTTGTATGTGCACGTGGATTGCTTTACCTGGGCAGGTGTGTGGATACAGGTACACCAGGTATGCGAGCATTTTGGGTTACAGCCGCCTCCCCCTCCCAGCCCTCAGCGCTACCCAGTGGCACTGGGCTGGGCCGGAAGCCTGGGGCCAGCTGGTCTCCAGCCACCAGGGGGCAGCAGAGGCCGAGCAGGGCCTTCTTCAGGACGGGTCTCCTCTGAGTTTGGCATGCGAGGCCCTCTGAAGTCTCCCTCTGTCCTGTCCCCACTTCCCCAGATCGCCCCAGGCCTCTGCCAGATTAGCCAGTGGCCCGTGGCTGAGGCTTGCTGGAAGACCTAGGACTCAGAAAATGGACCTGTGGTCGTAGATGGTTTGGGACTCCTGGGGTCATGGGGGGAAGGGACCCGGGTTCCTGAGGTGGTGGCATCTGGAATTCTGGGGGGGTGTACAGCTGGCTGGCCACTTCTGACTCTTCTGCAGGCTGGGCTCTGGGTCTCTTCTCAGGGGTGCTCTGTAGCTGTCTGTCTCCCTTACTCTCAGCCCCACGCCTGCTCAGAATACAGCTGAACCCTTGGGCTCACCCCTGGCTTGTGGCGAGTAGGCCCCTCCGAGGCTCCCAGGTTGGCATCACAGGGGCAACTGGATCCTAGAGCCCTTCGGCTCTGTCCCCGCATCCAGGGCCACCACCTGCACTAACAGGGAGGAGCACCCCCAGGTCAGCCCAGTGGCGGCAGTGACTAACCCAAATCCCGGAAGCCCCCACAGTTTTTCCATCCACAAATATGTAACGAGGTCCTACTGTGTGCCGGGCACTGCTGCAGAAACTCACCTTCTAGTGATGGGTGACACTTCTTCCCTGCCAGCCTTGAGGACCGAGGCCTCGCTAGAGCAGAGTATATTAACACCCAGCCTGGAGAAGAGGATGAGCCATGCTGATAAGACAGCCGACTGTGGGCCAGGCAAGCAATACCCCCTTTAATTCTCCCACCAACCCTAGGAGATGTGTAAAATGCGCCCATTTTATGCTTGAAGAAACTGAGGCTCTGAGAGGTTAAGTGGCTTACCCAAGTTGCACAGCCGGTGTGTGGCCCATGCTGGGAGCCACGTGTAGCCTGCTCGCATTCATAAGTTCTCTTTCTTTAGAGACCCCTGGGCACGACGTAGACACAGCTGCCTCCTCTTTGTTGTGACTGAATATGAAGGAGCAAAGTCAGTCCTCCGGGGACTCAAGGGTGACTTTATCTCCCCCATCCTTGCCCTCACCCCCACCCCAGGTGACCAAGTTAACAATCTAGTGTGTGTCCTTCCAAATAATCCGACATGGACCTACATGTACGTAATCAGGGTCTGGGGCTGTCGTCGTTATCTGCTTTAGAGACTTTCTTCTCTCTCGGGAAACTGGCAAACTGAACAATGCCCCCTCCCCCTCCCCCACTAAAAAGCTATCCCCGCCCTAATCCCTAGCTGACTTTTTGCACTTTTACAATCATCATGATGTAGGATTCCATTTACACAAAAGGTCCAGAGCAGATTTGTGGTTGCCAGGGGCTGGGGGGTTGGGAGGAGTGACTGCTTATTGGGTATGGAGTTTCCCTTTAGGGTGAAGAAGGTGTTCTGGAATTTGACGTTTGCACGCAACGCTGTGAGTGTATTAAATGTCGCTGCACTGTACCTTTTAAAATGGTAAACTCTAAGGTATGTGTACTTTACCATAATAAAAGTAAAAGAGGATTAAATGAGATGATGTAAACAGCATATAGCTCAGAAATATAGCTGAGATTATGATTATTAAGTTTTAAGAATTTAAGACGCAGGGTTCTAAGTTTGAAGGGATAGATTTTTTTTATTGAAATAGTTGATTTAAAATGTTGTATTAGTTTCTGGTGTACAGCAAAGTGATTGTTTTATATATATATATTCTTTTTCAGATTCTTTTCCCATGCAGATTATTACAAAATATTGAGTATAGTTCCCTGTGCTATACAGTAGGTCCTTGTTGTTTATCTGTTTTATGTATAGTAATGTGTATCTGTTAATCCCAACCTCTTAACTTATCCCTCCCGGCCAGGGATAGATTTTTTTTTTTGGTTTTGGTTTTTGGTTTTGGTTGGTTGCTTGGTTGGTTCTATTTGTTTTATTTTGCCTTTTAAACCTTTTTTTAAAAGCTAAATTTATTTTATTTATTTATTTTTGGCTGCGTTGGGTCTTCGTTGCTGCGTGCAGGCTTTCTCTAGTTGTGGTGAGCGGGGGCTGCTCTTCGTTGCGGTGCGCGGGCCTCTCATTGTCGTGGCTTCTCTTTGTTGCAGAGCACAGGCTCTAGGCACGCAGGCTTCAGTAGTTGTGGTGCATGGGCTTCAGTAGTTGTGGCTCGCGGGCTCTAGAGTGCAGACTCAGTAGTTGTGGCGCATGGGCTTAGTTGCTCTGTGGCGTGTGGGATCTTCCCAGACCAGGGCTCGAACCCATGTCCCCTGCATTGGCAGGTGGATTCTTAAACACTGCGCCACCAGTGAAGCCCTTATTTTGCTTTTTAATCCATTACCCCCTGGGCCTCTCATACTCCCATGCCAGGCCCCCCAGCAGCCAGCTGCACTAAAGGATGGGCATGCCTCCCTCTCTGCTGTGGGTACAGCCGCGACCGCCAGAACCCTGGCCGGGGCACCCTCAGTCACTGCCCTCCACGACCCCAGGAGTGGAATATGAACAGCAGCCAGGAGGACAGTAGCCCGCCAGGGAGTCTTCCCGTTCCTGGGAAATGGAGCCCATTAACGAGGCTCCCGAGCCCCAGCCCGTGGATGGGGGTGTTGGGGATTCCTGGGCGGAATCTCTGCCCTCCAGCCCCCACCCTGCTGTGGCCAATGGGCGCATGCCTGCTCTTCATACCCTCGCGATGACTGTGGGTATGTACCCCCCAGGGGCTGGGTGCCCAGGAGAAATAGGCCCCCCCTAGCTGGGCCTTGGGAATCAGTGAGGCTCACCCAGCTCTGTGAGTGGGTGTATCACGTGGGGCTAGGGAGGGACCTGCCCGGGAGCAGTCTGGGCAAGCCCTCCCTTTGTGGATAGCATCCTGTCACATCCTTGCGGCCCTGGCTCCCTGCCTGAGGACTCTTGAGAAGGAGAAATCGGCTGTTTGGTCTCAGCTGCTAAGGGGAATTCTTGGCCCCAGCTGTGAGTAAAACACTGTATGTCATAGTTTTTGAAAAATAATACATTCATGTGACCCAAAATTCAAAAGGTGTGGAATTCTCCCACCCCTTTCTCCCAGACACCCAGTTCCTCCCAGAGGTAGCCCATGTTTTCAGCATCTTGTGTACCCACCCAGAGATACTTTGTGCTGATCAAGCAAAAGCCTATATATAGGACTCTTTTTTTTTTTACTGGAGTATAATTGCTTTACAATGTTGTTAGCTTCTGCTGTACAGCAAAGTGAATCAGCTATATGTATACATATTGGGTCCGCTGCCTTTATCTCCTTGGATGCAAAGGGCAACGGTCAACATTTTCCCATTTTACAGATGAGGCAGCTGAGGTTCAGAGAGAGCCAGTGACCAATCCACGGTGACACAGTGAGTGAGTCAAGGGCCAACTAGACCCGATCCCTGACTCCCAGTGTGTGCTCCTACCCACCCCCACTCGGGGCTCGGGGACTTGTGAAAGCCCTCTGCACAGAATACAGACCTTATAGTTTAGGTCCTCCTCCTGATGTCCATCAGCTCCATCATCTAGAATATGTTAGGGCGCCTCTCTGAGCTCAGATCCCTCACCTATGAAATGAAGATAATAACTGATAGCTCCTTAGGAGGTTATCGTAAGAACCAAATAAGATAAAGCATGTAAAGGGCTCAGCACAGCACCTGGCTTTTCTACGCCATTCAACAAGCTTTTATTGCGGGCCTACTATGTGCTGAGCACCTACTATGTGAGGATCCAGTGCAGCCATGATCCTGGCTCAGGGAGCTCACAGCCTAGCAGGCTCACAATAAGAGCTCAGTGAATGGTGGATGTTATTATTCAGCAAATAGTCATCTTGCCTCCTGGTTCTGGGAAGCGGAGGTGAGACCACCGTACCTGAGTCTCCACCCAAGTCTAGAATGTGAGACTGTGAGAGGAGGGGCTGGCATCTTGTTCCCCACCCTCTGTGTCCCTGACTGGGGTCACATTAGTTGAGTAGGTGCTCAGTAAATATTTGTGGAATGAATGTGCAGAGGCAAAAACCTTTGTGGAGGAAAGCCCCTCACCCCCCCGCCACACACACACACGCATGCACGGACACACAGACAGATTGCTCCAGGATGGGAGGGCTGACAAGTGACTTGATTTCCTTTTCTCTGTGACTTTTGACTATGCAGATGCCAGTGTTATATTTTAAAACTTAATTGATTAATATTTAAAAATGGAATGGCACAAGAGCTCATCCATGGTGAACCATGCTATGTGTCCTGTGACTGGTACTGAAGAGAATTCAGAACGGGAGGGGGTGGCAAGGACGAGGTACGTACTCCAGGAAGGCGTCCTATAGAGGGTGGCCACAGAGACAGACCGTGGCACTAGGAGCCATGATCATTGTCAGCCTGGCTCCTGTTACCATCTTAGGACGTGGGGTTAAGTTCAGTGTGGCAGAACGCCATTCTCTCGGTGTGTCCCCAGGCCTCCTGCCCCGCTGGACCTAGGCTTCCCAGACTTCCGGAGCTGCAACTGTGAGGTGCCAGGTGAGTGCCAGCACGTCCCTCTGTGTGTTCGCCTGTCGGTAGAGCTCCTGGCGGTGCGGGAGGGGGACACTGACGGTGAGTGCGCTGCTCGGTCCTGGGTGTGGCAGGCGTTCACTCAGAGTTGTTCCCTTCCTACCTCTCAATCCTCTGGAAGCCAAGGACATGGGAACCCAGCTGGCAGGAGTGGTCCCGACACCCCCAAAATTCTGATTCCAGGCTACTGTAATTGCAAAGAGACCTTGAAGGGTGCCAGCATGGGGCCGGAGGTGTACTCCAAGATAGCCCCTTGCCTCATTCTGCCCCAGAGACAGGCTGTCGGTGAGGGAGGGGGTTTGGGAAGCTCCAAGGAGGGCAAAAGCTCTGGGGAGACAGCAGGTCAATGGGGGCAAAGAAAGAACCCAAGGTGGGGAGGCCCTCTCACTGACTGCTGTGTGGCCTCAAGCAGCTCGCTTCCTGTCTCTGGGCCTCAGCCTCTTGCACAGTTCAATAAGGGAGGCTAAGGGCAATGATCTCTAAACCAGAATACGGAAGTGTGAGGCACGTACCCCTGGGGGCGTGCATTAAGTACCCTGGTACCAAATTCCAGCGAGGGAAAACCCACAAAGCTGTCTCCCTTTTTGAACTGAGTTTTGATTTACATGCAACAGCATGCTTCAAACTTAGGGTCATTGTCGAGCGAGAGTATCTGGCAACAATGAAATGTCTTCATTTTATTGTCATTATATGTTAGCCTCTTTCTATTTATGGCAAAAGAGATAACATTTATTTTTACATACATTTGTTTAAGTAAAAAAAAGAATAAATTTTGTTTTAAGTATTAAGCAATTATCCAGATACATAGGAGAGGGCAAACATGGTGCCAGGTGGTAGAGGGGAGACAAGCAGAAGGTGGGAATCCTGGCTGGATGCCTGGCTCTGAACCTGAGAGAAGGCCGGAAGGGCAGCAAATTAGGCAAGACCCTCTGCCCCGGAAGTGCCTCCTGTCCCGTGGGAGCTGTGCAGACATGAGCTCTGCGTGGGCCCCCCCACGGCTGCCCGAGAACCACGCTCGCTGCCTCTCTCCTGCCCCCAGTCCTGCTGGGCAGTGACTGCGCCTGCCCCAAAGGCATTTTGTACCAGGCGTTGTGTACCGAGTTACCAAGCCTGCCCTCCTGGGGTGTAAGTACCACCACCACTGCTCTGTGCATGCATCTGTCTGTCCACCCATTTGTCTGTCGGTCCGGGGCTCCTTTGGGGGGCATCCACTGAGGAGGAGCCTCCCTGGCCAGAAGCCAGCTCTGATGCAGGGGCTGCCACACTGTAGCCCAGAGAGAGGACAGCCCTGGGCTGAGTGGAGCAGTCCTCACTCTCTCCTGTCCTCACCTTCAAGTCAAGCTCTTTGGTGAGAAGGTCCCTGAGGGGCTGCAAACAGCCTGATGTGGGAGTTTGTGTTTGCCTGGGACCCAGGATCATTCTGGGGTTCGAGTTAAGTTTCAGAGCAGAGCCAGGTTTAGGGTCAGGTTAGAAGGTGAAGGTTAGGAGGTCCGTGTGTATTTGGTGTTGGGGATCCTTCCATGGCTGGAGTCAGGGGTTAGCATGAGCCCAGGATGGGGAGGCTCTGTCACTCAGTCACTGCTGTGTGACCTTGGTCAGCTCCCCTACCTTCTCTGGGCCCCAGCCTCTTAAGGGCATAGGGAGGCTAAATGCAATGATCTCTAAAATGCAGGATCTCAAAGTTTGAGTCCCAGGACTAAACACTCAGTTTGTATTTAGGGGAGGAGGTGTCCCAGCACAGTGACGGGTGACGCTGGGCTTAGTGTGTGGCTGGGTTCAGAGGCTGCCATTTGACTAGGATCATGGGGTTCCTGTGTGTTGGGATCCAGAGGCTAGGGTATGACTGGGATCTCTGGCCAGGGTCAGGGGTCAGAGCTCTCTCTCTATGTGCCCTGAGCGTAGCCATCTAACTTATGCCAGAGTGAGGCCAAGTCCAGCCCCTCATCCCAAAGAGGCTGAGCCACAGCTGAGGCCAGGGGACAGGGCACTGGTCCTGGGCCTGCAGCCCCTCACCACTGCCCTCCCTCCTCATGAGCCAGGAGACCGCCAAGGTGATCCAGACAGCCTCCAGCGATATCAAGGGCAAAGGGCCATGGTGACCCTTGGCCAGGTCAAGTAAGGTCTGCACAAGTGAGTCAGGTCTGGAGTGTGAACAGCTGGGGGTTGGTGGGGAGTAGCCTGAAACTTGCCCCCAGCCCCCGGAGAGCAAGGGCAGCCAGGAGAGCTCAGACCTCCCCACCTGACTTGACACCAGGGCCAGAAGCCTGGTATTGCACAACCTGCCCCCACCATGCTGCTTCAACCCACTCACCATCCGCCAGTGCCCCTGTGGGGATTTATTGGAAGGTATCAGTCTCTCCAACAGCCCCAGTAAGATTCGGGCCTTAGAACAGCCCTTTCTCTCCCCTACTGATGGGGTCTTTTTTGGGTAGAGGGAGGCAGGGTAGTAAGATCTCTTGGCAAACTGAGTCTCCGGACTTTACCTGGGCTGAGGCTGTGCTATAGGCCAGGCGCCTTTACAAACAATACCTCATTTTACCTTCAGCACATCCCTCTACTGGCCCTGCTTACTGAACAAGGAAACAGGAGCTCGGAGAGGCTAAGCAGCTTGGAGGTCACACAGCGAGGCTAGCAGCGGCAAGCTCAGGTTCCAACCCAGGTCTGAGCACTAGGCTTGGCCCCTGGAACACGACACATCCACCTTCTGGGCCCCTCAGGGTGCAAGGGAACAGATTCTGTGTCTGTATATCTGTGTGAGGCCTCAGGGATGGGGAAGACACTGCTCAGGGACCTAATCTTTGTCCTAAAACCTCATCTTCCCCAAACCGCCCCCCCCCCCGCCCCCCAAGGACAAGCTCAATAAAGGTGGACTCTGATTTGCACAGGTAACCAACCTGGTGCTGGAGTCGGTGTAAACATTTTACTACCACTAGGGGGCGCTGGCGATGCTGAATGCCACCGTTACCTCTTGGGAGGAAAGCACCTGCCGCCAGCAGCTGGAGTGGGGGTATCCCAGGTCTAGTGGGGCATCCAACGGGGCTGCCCCAGCCCCGCACTCTCTGTGTAACATTAGGCTTCAGTTTCCCTTCTATAAAATGAGGATAAAGCCATCTTAGACCTACATCACAAGAGGTCAGAGATGGCAAAGTTGCCTGGAGAAGTTAAAAGAGATATTACCCTGAATAAATCATCAACAATTCAATAAGACCAAACTTCCATAGAATAAATTTCATTAATATATAACTTATCCAAAATAAACATGGGTGGAGTAGAGATTAAATGTGATTGACCATGACTGATGCTAGGTGAAGCTGGACTCAGCTCCAGGAGGATAGGGCAGGGCTCTGCCCACTGCATCCCTGGGCAGTGCAGGATGACAAGAAGTGGAGATGTGACAAAGACACCCCCTTGCCTCTTCCCAGGCCCCCGACGCCCTTCCTTATTTCCCTTTGTTCTCCCAGCGTCCAGATCAGCCACCTGTCGGTCTCCAGCAGCCAGGTAGAGTTGGTGGAAGACAAGCCCACCAATGTCTCCATTCAGAATGCGCCTGTGATCTTCAAGGGGACCCTGGGGTGCCTGGAGATAAGCATTCCCATTCAGCTGACACGCCTCTCCCTGGCCCTCTCTGGGCTGAGGGCGGAGAGAGGGTCTTGGGCCGTGGCCTCCTTGCAGGTTGAGGGTTGATCAGCCTGTCGACTTTGAAATCGACTCTACTGACCTTCAGATCAACACACACAGCTGAATATGTGTCCTACTCCCTCTGGGGAGGCAGGGAGGCTGGACTCCAGGAATCGACCGCAGTGGAGAGGGAAGGCTAGGCAGACCAAGGATTCTGAGGCTGCCAAAGATGGTCCAGCCTGGGAAGTTTGCTGGCTGGGGGAGCCCAAAGCTAGCCTAGCTCCTGGCTGGCCTGGGCAGCACATGGGCTCTGCCTGGAGGCCGAGGCTGCCCTGATGTGGTGTCAGGGGACTCTGCAGCCTGTGATTCTGGCAGTGTGTGGACCAATGCCCCTGAATGCTACCTATCTTTCCACAGGCCGCTCCTGCATCTCCAAGGGGAGTGCAAGTAAGTACGCTGCCTCTGTGGCCCCCATTTCTACTTGTGCCCCTTCCTGTTAGCATGAGCCCCAGGAGTATGGAAGGGTGGTGTGTCCACTGCCCCTCCGAGGGTCAACCCCAGACCATGCCTGTGGCAGCCAAGCCTGGGGGATCAGTCTTTTCAGTGGGGTCATTACCTACCTCTCCCCATCAACGCCCCCTTAAAGGCTGGAAAAAAAGAATCGCTTACAGTTACTGAGAACTTGCTATGAGCCAAGCACTTTTCCAAGCCATTTGCATGGATTAGTTAATTTACATCCTCACAACCCAACCCTGGAAGGTAGATTGTGTTATTAACCCCATTCTTACATATGGGCAAACTGAGGCACAGAGAGCTTAGGAAGGAAAGAAAAACTCATATCTGCTGGCATCCCAGGCATCACACAAGTTCGCAGCTACAGTTCCTAGCCAAGCTAAGTAACTGGCTGAGGACACACAGCTCGCCACTAGGGGATGGGGGCAGGATTTGAAACCAGCAGCCCCCCTGACTCTGGAACCTGAGATCCTGAGTACTCTACTCAGATCTTTGTCTTGGCCAACCCTCTGTCAAATTGCTGTGAGCATCCCTGATTCAGGCCCCTCTCTGCCCATGGAGCAGTTGGACACATGTGTGAATCTGGATTCAGGCATATCCATATGTGTGAGTGTAACAGGTATGAACATCACGGGCAATGGGGCCTCCCGAGGAACTCTGGGCTGACTAACACTCAGGTCCGAGGCTCCTTCTGAGGCTCAGTGTTCTTAGCTGTGAAATGGGGTTATAGCTGGGTTATAGGAGGATTCCAAGGCTGACAGAGCCCTGAGCAGTGCCTGGCACACAGTAGGCGCTCAATGGATGCACAGGACTGGAGCGCCGCAGCACTTGCTCCCTTCAGGCCCAGGTGGACCAAGCAGCTGTTCACCGACTTCATCTCCTTCACCCTGAAGCTGGTCCTAAAGGGACAGGTGAGCGGGGCTCGCCTACCCCTCTGGCCCGACCACTCATTGTGGGGAGCAGTCCAGGGTTATGCCCCAAGGTTGGGTCCTCCTCCCCCCATTGCCCTTCCCTGAGAAACAGCCACCACTTCCCAGTGTGGTCAGCCCCCTGTGCCTGTTCCCAGCACTGCCACCCCCACGTGGCCCTGCCCCTCTTCTGGTCTCCTTTCCAGCCTGGTGAGCCGCCTGCCCTGTCCGCCCCAGATCTGCGAAGAGATCTGCATCATCTCCAACATCATAGCCAACTGAGTCCAGACAAGGGCTGGTGAGTGTGCTTTGGTCTACATGCCTTGGAAGGCAGTGGTGGGAACCAGGAGGCCACCTTTGGTCACTGTGCAACCTTGGGACAGTCATTGCCCCTATCTGGGTCTCACAGCCCCTGTGTGGCTCTACCGTTTGGTGATTAGTTATGGCCAGGCTATGGCAAGTCACTTCCCCTCAGGGCTGCTGCCTGTCAGGCTGTGACCTTGGGCAAGTCACGTAACCTCTCTGAACCTCTGTTTTCTCATCTGCAAGATGGGGGTGATAATAGCAACTACCCCATACGGAGGTTGTGAGAATTGAGTGGAAAAAAATGTAAATAAAATGCTTAAGATGGTACCCGGCCCAGTTGGTCCCTGTTATTACTACTGCTGTTACTAGCCTGGTACCCCCAGCATGAGCATACTGTCAAGTACTTCTCAAGCAGCAGCAAACAACAGGTGAAAGCTAAGAGGAAGAAAGTGGTTTGGAGATCTAAGACTCCCTGAGTCTCTTCCCTCCCTTCCCATACAGCCTTGGGCTAAGGGGGAACTCCCACAAGGCTGTGCAGTGAAGAAAAAACTACTCAGGACTCAGTTTTCTCATCTGTCTAATGGGGACATCACCGGGCCTTTGAGAGAGACCCAGGACAAGAGGAGAAGGTGATCTGAGAGGTAGGAAGCACTGTCCTGTCCCAGTCCTAACACGAATACAAGCCAATGTTTGCAGAACGTGCTACCAACCAAATACTTGACTTAGATTAACTGTGGAATGCTCACAATCACCCAGCAAGGAAGGTAGTGCTAACAGCCCATTTTATGGATGGAGAAACTGAAATTTAGGGAGTCGAGGGGAACCCATCCCCCCTCCCCCAAGCTGGGAAGCAGAAGAGCAGAATTTGAGCCTGGGCCATCTAAAAATTCCAAGTCCCTGTTCTTACTACGTCATAACTGCTCCCCCTGTGGTTGGCCAGCAGAGGGGGAGGTGGCCAGGCTGAGCGATGTGCCCGGCTCTTTGGACCCTGGCATGTAGTAGGTACTCAGTGAACAGAGGCAATAAAGGACAGTGAAACCCACTGGGTAGACCCTCTGGGCTCCTGTGGGGGCCTTAGGAGGGGAGACCCCTGGTGGCACCAGGTCCGGGGCAGTGTGGACTGGCAGTGGAGGGGTGGAGGAGGGGGTGGAGTGAGCATAATTGCGTCTTCCTGTGTGCTAGATCCTTCCCCCGACCCCACTCCCATCACTGCCCAAACCTGGAACGGGAACCTTGCTCGTCTCTCTGGGAACACCACGCCAGGGGCTGTGCCATCAGAGTGCGTGTAGGCAAAGCTAATGCGAGGGTGAGGCCAGCCTCCCTGGACAGGCCCAAGCAGCTGCCAGAACACAGACAGGGCCAGGGGCCCAGGGGGCCTCACCAAGGGCGTGGCTCTTGAGGCAGTACTACTACACTCCCCCGCCACCCTCCAGCCCCCATGCTGGTTCTGCACCAGGAGTTGGAAACTACCTCCCGAGGGCCAAGTTCGTCCTGCTGTCTGCTTTTATAAATAAAGTTTTATTGGCTCATGGCCACGCCCACTCATGTAGATGCTCTTGCCTGTGACTGCTTTTGCCCTGCAGTAGCAAAGTGGAGTCGTTGCACAGAGACTGCATGGCTCGCAAAGCCTAAGATATTTACTATGTGGCCCTTTACAGATAAAGTTTGCCGACTCCTGGTCTGGCCTGTTGAACTCCATGACGCAGACCAGAGCTGGTGGGGGGGGGTGATCTCCAGGTTTCTCTTGGGAGAAGATTAGGAGGAAAATCAGAGTAGCTCATGTTACTGGGCATTCACCCACTTTTACCAGATTGTTCCATTAAATACATAGCTCTGAGGTGGATGCTCTCATTGGAGACGAGGACACCGAGGGTGCTGGGGGTGAGGCTCGGTCCCTGCCCACGGATCACCCAGCAGTAGAGGGCTGGGATTACAGCCCACATCTCCGACTCAGTCCCACACTCTGAACCACTCTTCTAGAAGGGCTTCTGCAGGGCAGGGCCACCCAGACAGACAGAAGTTGAGAAGAGAGAGAATGACAAAGTGCACCCTGTGCACCCCAGGACCCATTTTACAGATGGGAGCCCTGAGGCTGGAGGCTGGGGGCACCTGTGAGTGTTGGGCAGGGCCAGAAGGAGCAGGTGACTCAGGGCAGGCGCCCCATCCTGAGGCTCCACCCTGATCTCTCCCTCCCCACAGCCGACATCTCCTTGGATGCAGACGTCAGGTGGACGTTTCCCTGACAGGATTGCCTGTCATCAAAACCACCCACCTAGGGTCCCATCACGAGGTGGGAGTGGTGGGAGGGCAGCCTCCACGCCCTCTCCAGCATCTGTTATTTGTAGACTTTTTAAAGATGGCCGTTCTGACCAGTGTGAGGTGGTACCTCACTGCAGTTTTGATTTGCATTTCTCTAATAATTAGCGATGTTGAGCACATTTCCATGTGTCTATGGGCCATCTGTTTGTCTTCTTTGGAGAAATGTCTGTTTAGGTCTTTGCAGCTCAGAATCTTAAGCTTGCCCTTGACTTGCTCTTCTCATCATCCCCATTACGGAGTCCCTATTATGTCCTCAGTATTTCTGGAGCCTGTCCACTTTTCTCTGTTTCCATCTCCACCTGGGCCAGGCTACCATTATCACTTGTGGGGACCCATCTACAGCCTCCTGCATCCTGACATCTCCTGAATCTTTTCCCCACAGTAGCCTCCAGAAGCAAAGCTGATTGTTCACTTGTCTGCTTAAAACTCATCAAGAATAAAAGTCTTAGGATAAAAGCAAAATTCTCTGACATGGGCTCCAGGGTCATGTATCTTCTGGCCCCTGTTTACCTCTCAATCTAGTTGTTTCGGACTCAGCATAAGCATTCAGTTTAAGGGATGGTGTCTTTCATCAGCTTTGGAAATTTCTCAGCCACTCTTTCTCCAATTATTGTCTCTCCTCTATTTTTTCTATTCTTAACGTCTTGAATTTCCACTAGACGTATGTTGGGCCTTCTCATTCCATTCTATGTCTCTTAGTTGCTCTGTCATAGTTTCCATCTCTTTCTATCTCTATGCTAAATTCTGAATCATTTCTTCAATTATCTCTTTCAATTCACTCATTCTTTTTATAGCTGTGTCTCATCCGTTTACTCATTCACTGAGTTTTTCATTTTAAAATTAATAATTTTCATTTCTAGAAATTCTATTAAGTTCCTTTTTTAAAATTGAAGTATAATTGACCTTCAACACTATGTTAGTTCCAGGTGCACAACACAGCGATTATTTCTATAAATTACAGGATGATCACAAGTCTAAGTACCATCTATCACCTGAGTTATTACAATATTGACTGTATTCCCCATGCTGTATATTTCATTCCTGTGACTCGTTTATTTTATTTTTTAAAAATTAATTAATTTATTTATTTTTGGCTGCGTTAGGTCTTCGTTGCTGAGCGCAGGCTTTCTCTAGTTGTGTTGAGCGGGGGCTACTCTTTGTTGTGGTGCGCAGGCTTCTCATTGCAGTAGGCTTCTCTTGTTTCAGACCACGGGCTCTAGGCACATGAGCTTCAGTAGTTGTGGACCGTGGGCTCAGTAGTTGTAGCCCACGGGCTTATTGCTCCGCAGCAAGTGGGATCCTCCCAGACCAGGACTTGAACCCGTGTCCCCTGCATTGGCAGGCAGATTCTTAACCACTGCGCCACGAGGGAAGTCCCCATTTATTTTATAACTGGAAGTTTGTACCTCAGTCTCCCTCACCTATTTCATTCATCCCTCCAGCCCCCTGCCCTCTGGCGACCACCTGTTTGTTCTGGGTATCTACGAGTCTGTTTCTGTTTTGTTATGCTTGTTCATCTGTTTTGTTTTTTAGATTCCACGTATAAGTGAAATCATACGGTATTCGCCTTTCTCTGTCTGACTTATTTCACTTAGCACAGTACCCTCTGGGTCCATCCATGTTGTTGCACATGGCAAGATTTCATTATTTTTCATGGCTGAGTAGTATTTGTTATACCACATCTTCTTTATCCATTCAACTATTGATGGACACTTAGGTTGCTTCCATATCTTGGCTTTTGCAAATAATGCTGCAGTGCACATAGGGGTGCATATCTTTTTGAATCAGTGTTTTTGTTTTCTTTGGAAAGATACCCAGAGGTGGAATTGCTGGATCACATGGTGGTTCTATTTTTAATTTTTGAGGAACCTCCATACTGTCTTCCATAGTGGCTGCATGAATACGCATTCCCACCAACAGTGCACAAGGGTTCCCTTTTCTCCACATCTTCTTGAGTTTATTTTCAAGTTTTCCTTTTCAATTCTATCTTTTTTTTTCCCCCCCTGGAGTCCTATGCTTTCATTATGGCTCTATTTCTTTAATCATTGAAAAATTAGTTCCTTTGTAATTTCTTCCATGTTCTCTTATGTCAGAGCCTTGGGGTGCTTATCCTCTTGTTGGTTGTGTTTGCTAGCTCTCTCTCGTGGTTTCCTTGTGTGGCTTGTAATATTTATTTTCTTAGAAGCTCACCTTTAGTGGAATTTGGTTTTTCTGTGGACAGACTCTGCTCCCTGAGTCACCCACATTTCCTTAGAGAATAATTTTGCACTTATTACTGCCAGGGACCCCAAAGGTTACAGCATTCATTCCTTCCTGGCTTTGTAGGTCCATTTCTCAGTTCAGGAAGTCCTGCACCATGCTGGAAGTATAAATACATACATAATTCAGAGCTGCACATCTGAATTATGCTGAACCCGAGCTGCAGGCTCGGGTTCTCAAGTTATACCCTCCCAGACCCACCTTGACGTTTCTTGTGGCTTCCTTTGGTGGGTGAAGTCATTTGGTCTCCTTTTCACTGCGAGGAGGTATTTCCATTCCCCCTCCTCTCACTTCTCTCCCTCTGATAGTGTTAAAACCCCATTTTAGTGTGGTCTGAACCCACATCCAGTGCCTGTCTCTCTGGGCCACCTTACTTATGGTTTTAGCTCTCATTTCCCTTTTCATCTTTAGTATCTGGGATTGTCCCTTTTTTTTGTTTGAGCTCAGCTGTGTATTAAATAAAACATTTTGTTGCAAGGTACCTATTGGTTCAATTTTTTGATGGGGAGAGGTCTCCCTGAGCCCAGCCCAACAGTCTGCAAATCAGAGGTCCTGCCCTCCTGCCCAGGCCACCTTGGGCCGTACTTCCTAGCCCCTGGCTGCCTGTGCATTCTGTGCATTGACCATGTTCCCCACCCACCACAGGGCTTTTGCACATGCTGTGCCCCCCTGCCCAGAGGTGTCCCCTCTTCCTTGCCCCATCTGATTACTCCTTATCCTCAGAGAGGGCCTCCCCATTCCCTAACTAGGTGAGATTTGCTCTCCAGGGCTCTCAAACCACAGCCCGGTGCATCCATCCTTTAAGACGCTCCTCAGGTGCCATTTTACATTTAGTTCTGGGATTATCTGATAAACGTTGAGCCTCCTGAAGGTAGAGACCAGGTCTATTGAGCTCTGCACTGTCCCCCATATCCTCACCCAGGGCTGAAGCATAGTCAGCATTTCATGAATATTGTTACACAAAAGCAATGGCAGCTTCTTTTGGAGGGTGACCATGCGCAGGTCCTTCTGCAAGTTCTTTATGTTGATTCTCTCATTTAATCCTTGCAACAACCCTCGGAGGTAGGTACTATTATTATCCCCATTTTACAGATGAAGAAAGTGAGACATAGAAGGCCTTTCCACACACTAAGAGCTGGACAGGGCAAGGGATTACTTCACTATCACACAGGTGAGAAAACCAAGGGCCAGAGAGGGCAAGAGTGATGCCCAGGTCACTGGCAAATTAGTGATGGGGTGGCCTGGGCCCCAGCCACTGCTCTAGCTGCTTCCTTTTTCTCTCAGCCCTGGGAACCCCGAGTCAGCTTTGTCCCTTGTGTCTCCAAAGGCAGTGGCCACAGCTGTTCTGATGGGCCCCCATCCTAGCCATGGGACCCCCTCTGTGTCTCCCACTGCTTTCCCATAGCTTCCCCGCCAACCAGGCCCAGGTAACTGTCTACAGCCTCAAGATGTGCAAGCTCTACTGTCAGAACAAGGGTATCATGGTTCTTCACTGATGGTATAATTCCCCTCCCTACGCCCAGGCAGCCAACTTTTTGTGGCTTACACTTTTTTTTGGCTGCACCAGCAGCACGTGGGATCTTAGTTCCCCGGCCCGGGATTGAACCCACGCCCCCTGCATTGGAAGCACAGATTCTTAAGCACTGGACCACCAGGGAAGTCCCTGAGGCTTACACCTGAAGAGGTGAAGTGGGTACAGACGGAGGAAGGCAGGGAGATGGGGAGGCCGGTAGTTGGCAACCCCTCCACAGATGGACCTCTGAAACCTCCAAGTTCTTCTCACTGCTTCTGCTGTGATTGGTTGTTTCTAAAACATGGCTGTCCTCCTGATCATCAAAATCACACAATACAAGTTATGAATGGGGTACACATGGGAGTTTTGACAGTTTTAGTAATATCTTATTTCTTAACCTGGGTGGTGGGACGTGGGTGTTTGGAACATAGGTCCCCAAACCACTGTCCGTCTCCATTAGGGCCACATGACTTTCCAAATCCAGAATTTTGTGTATTTTAGAAGGTAGTAGAAGTACATGCACATTGGATATATTGCAGGACACCCGCATGGGGTCTGGGGTGGCACCCCACAATCAAGTCCACTGACATTTCTCTGCATATGAATTTTCACATAAAGCAAGGTAAGTACTATAAACAGCCTTCCATCCAAATGGCCAGGTTTGCTGACAAACTTAAGAAAGAAACTTGTAGTCTTCAGAGCGTGTTTGATTTTGTCATTGTAGGTAAGGAATTGATGATCAGTACTACTCTTAATGCCCCTCTGCATGTCTTCAATATTTCTTCATACATGAAAACGGCAGACAAAAGTAATGTAGGCACAGAGTGGAAAACAGAGAAAAGTATAAGGAAAAGAAACCACCAGTCACAACCATGGCACATTTGTTGTAACTTAAGAGATTAATGTTGGTATATTGCTATTAACCAGACTCCAGACTTTGAATTTCACCAGTTTTTCCACTGATAGACTTTTTCTGTCCCAGGATCCAATCCAGGTTAGCACACTGCATTTAGGTTGTTTTTTTTTAATCTTTTTGAATTTTGTATTATTTACTTTTTTTTTAATCTAGGAATCTGTAAAGTTTAGAGTACTCTTAACACCCAGCTGTAAACTCCACCTCCCAGAATATCCCATTTCATTTCCCCTCCCCTGACTTTTCTCAGAGTCCCCTGTTGTTTCTGGGTCCTGAGGACTTCCCTTCTTGCTTTTGAGTGTGACTGTGGACATACATGCTTTTTAGGAATCTATTAACCAAGACTTCTATGTGCTGGAGTGCTTCCAGAAGGCAGTTTGAACTGGCTTTTAAGGGGCAGGGAGAGAGCCAAGCGCAGGTGTCCTGCCTGGGGAACAGCAGTGACAGGACCAGGGGGAGGAAGGAAGCCCAGCGTGGCTGAGGGAAGGGTTGTTTGGGGGTAAAGGAGTTGCAGATCAGGCCAGGAGTTAGGTTGAGATCATGTCAAGGAGACTTAAAGGCCAGAAGGAAGCAGTAGAAGCTCCAGAAGGCTTTGGGGTGGGGTGTGGGAGGAGATGCCTTGGTTGGCACTGGTGCGGGATGGCTGGATTGGGGAGGCGTCAAACTGAGCCTCTGCTAAAATGGTAGAGAGCGGCGTGGCCCTCAAGGGTCAGCTGGACCCACCCCTTCACTGTACAAAGGGAGTTCCAGGGGCTGAGAACTAGAAGGACATTTGTTTAAGGTCACATGTCACATTCATATCAGAGTCAACAGTTTCTGTGGCCCCAGCATTTTTATGTATGGATGGATGTATTTTCAACAATATCTGTTGAGTTCTTACTCTGAGCCAGGCCCATATGGTTCATGACTTTGTGAAGCTTATAGTCTAGGGGACATAGGCAGAGATAGATAATATCTAGCCAAACAAAAGACTATATAACCACTAATTGTGCCTGGAGCTATGAAGCAAAAAGGGGTGGGTGGTTGGGTGCTTATACAACTCATAACCCCAAATCAAGAGGCTATTTGAAAGTTATCTAGTGCTATGGGTCTCAAACTTTGGCCTGTATCAGAATCACCTGCAGGGGTTGTTAAAACACAGATTCCTGGGCTCATCCTCAGAGTTGCTGGTTTGGTGAGCCTGGGGTAGGGGCTGTGAGTCTGCATTTCTAACAAGCTCTCTCCCAGGTGGTAAAGCTAATGCTCCTGGTTGAGGATCCATACTTGGTCTCTGGAATGTAAAAATGCAGCTAAATCCAACTGCCAGAAGATGAAGTGTCACCTTGTTTTGCTGATGGTTTCATTTTGAAGGTGGAGGAAGTGAGCCATGCGGGAAAGTCCTGGTGCAGGTTCAAACCAGGAAGAAGCTGTTGGAAATGTGGATGAGTGAGAATCCAGGAGAGGACGTGCCACATAATCCCCAAGCAGCAGGTCCTGGGAAACTCCCTTTTGTTTGTAGAATATCAATGCTAGGCTGACCCCAAGAGTCCCCAGGGTCCACCTCTCCCCACACCTCTCCCATCACTCAGCATAGAGAGTTGAGGGTCCTGGGCTTGGGGGTTGCTCTCTGCTCTGAGGAGGGCCCCTGCTCACAGGGAACCTGGTTTCTCTCCCCAGGATACCACCTGTGGGCTGCAGTCTGCAGGCCTGCGAGACTTGTAGTTGCCCAGCCTCAAGACCACTGGGGATCTTGGACAGGGGATCTTAAGCAAAAGGTTCTGGAGCGACACCTCACTGGTTAATGCCGGACAGGGCGGGGGTGGGGCGGGGAGAAGGAGGCTACCATTCATAGCGTAATTGACATCAGGTGGGGTCATCAGTTACCAGGGAAACCAGCAGCTGGGGCGTGTCCCTCACTGACCCTCAGGTTAAGGACCATCAGGAGGGCAGTTGTTTCCCTTTAATAAACTAGCAGGTGGAGCCACTCTGGCCTAAGGATTAAAACAAGCACTAGCCGGGCAGGGCGGGGTGGGGGGCAAACGCGTTAACGTGAGTGGGGTGGAGGTGAAGCGGGATCTGGTGGAGCACGGGATGTACAAAAAACGAGAGAACTTCTCGAGTGGCCTGACCACACACCATCACTACCACCCAGGCCTCCTGCTCCAGGAAGGAGAACTTAAGCCTCTTGGATTCCCGGTATGTCTGCAGAGAGGGGTGAGCGGTTGACTCAGCATATCCCTCCTTTGTCCCTCTGGTGTCAGGCACGGGGTGTTGGTGGGGAAATATGGCTGCTTCCCTCCAGGACTTAGGACCTGACTTCTCGGGGGAGAAGACTCCTCCTAGAGTCTTAATTCAGAGGGAGAGGCACCATGAAGGAGGGAGGGAGGGCATAGCCAGAGGAAGGGCCTGCCCGAGCAAAGGCCTGGTGGCTGGAATGGCAAATCTCATGAGAGAGCTCAAGAGGGCTCTCTGTGGAGGGCCCTAAATATAGATGGAAGCACTTGAAATAATTCCTAGAGTGTCTTTTCTGGGGGATTGGGAGCACAATGGAGGGCCAAATTCTCATCTTTTTGACTTCAGGATTAAACTGAGTTTTTCCACATTGACCAAGGTAGGTGGTCTTGGGTGCACCTGGAGAAATAAGCGCCATAGCGGGACTTCCCAGGCTGGCCAGTGGTCAAAGCTCCGCACTTCCACTGTAGGGGGCAAGGGTTCTCGGGGTGTGGCCAAAAAAAAAGCCCCGTGTACCTCATGTCTTAAAGAAAGCGGACACAGAGTCCTAAAGGAAATCAGGCAATGGGACCAGATGGTCCCTCCCTTATCTTGTGACCCTTCTGCCCGTGTGTCTGTTGGGACGACGCTGAGACTGCAGAAATGGAACCCTGCTGGTGTGGATTAAGGGGGTGGGGAAGGCAGGAGAGCACTGGCCAGCTGGCCGCTCGCCGGGCCTTGGTTCCTTGGATGGGATGCAGTCACAGCCTTCCCCAGGGCCTAGGAGGGACCACTCGGGAGAGGTACCATTTGGGGGGTCAGGACAGGAAGAGAGGGTGGGTTGAGATGTAGTTTTTCATGGGCATATAGATGAAGGCCCTGCAGGCTGTGGGGCCCTCTGCCCCATGGGTCACCTCTGTGCCCCAGGGAGCACTCACAGTGGGCTTGTCATCTGAGGAGCAGTGTTGAGTCTGCCCAGAACCTCCTGTGGACAAGGGTCACCACAGTGGGCACCCCTGAGGTCATGTCTCGAAAGTCTGGGCTGGAGGAGGCTTTGGGGACACATGCCTGACAGGGAGGCTCTCATTCATCTTCTAGGCCCTTCCCAGGTGGAGCTGCAAGTGCCCCTGATTCTCCAGTCATCGAAGCTTAGCAGTCCTGGGTCCCCTTCCCTCAAGGTGCCTCCTCCTGTGGGTGGCAATGCACACCCATGACTTGGCCAGAGCGTGGATCCCTGTTCCTGCTTCACTGGAGAATACTGTCTCTGCCACCCCACGGATAGCTCAACCCCCCTTAAGGGCACGGGTCTCCTAATGGCACCTGATGTGGCAGGAAGAGCCCTGGGCTGGGAGGCTCGTTCACGCCTGGCCCCGAGCCTCAGTTTCCCTTCCTATAAAATGAGAGAGTTAGACTTGATGATCCCCAAATTCCCTTTCCATGCTGACCTTGTAGGATATTTGTCCACATGAGATGACTCTAATGGTGGAGTCTCAGGCTCCATTACTGGGGCGTGCAGGGGGTATTTTGGAGAAGGCCCTGCCCAGAGCTTTCTGTTTCCCCACAGGATACGCTGAGCTGACCCTGCTGTCTTTTTGAATATCTGCCTGTGCGTGTGGCTTTGGTAGAGAGAAAGGGAGCAGGAGCTGGCTGGGTTTCTTTCTTTTTTTTTGTTTTTAAGGAGAGGTTTTTAAAATTAGTTAATTTATTTATTTATTTTTGGCTGCATTGGGTCTTCCTTGCTGCGCTTGGGCTTTCTCTAGTTGCGGCAAGTGGGGGCTACTCTTTTTTTTTTTTTTTTGCGGTAAACACGGGCCTCTCACTGTTGTGGCCTCTCCCGTTGCAAAGCACAGGCTCTGGACGTGTAGGCTCAGCGGCCATGGCTCACCGGCCTAGCCGCTCCGCGGCATGTGGGATCTTCCCAGACCGGGGCACGAACCCGTGTCCCCTCCATCGGCAGGCGGACTCTCAAACACTGCGCCACCAGGGAAACTCGGGGGGCTACTCTTTGTTGCGGTGCGCGGGCTTCTCATGGCGGTGGCTTCTCTTGTTGCAGAGCACAGTCTCTAGGTGCACGGGCTTCAGTAGTTGTAGCACGCGGGCTCAGTAGTTGTGGCACACGGGCTTAGTTGCTCCGTGGCATGTGGGATCTTCCTGGACCAGGGCTCAAACCCGTGTCCCCTGCATTGGTAGGCAGATTCTTAACCACTGCGCTGCCAGGGAAGCCCTGGCTGGGTTTCTTAGCCTCCCCATCGGTCAGCAGAAAGCGTCTCTCAGACCATCTCTCTTCCCTCCCCCACAGCACTGGGCCCTCTTCCCCACCCACCCACCGAGGTCCCATCTCCTGTTCTGACCAGCTTTCTGTATGAGGTGTCACCCATTTTGTGTTCATGTGGTTCCAGTGCTGGATAGGGAATATGGGACCATAGGGGCTTCAGATCCGGAGGATGGCAGGGAGGGTAGGGGGCCCTCACGGAGGATGGCAGGGAGGGTAGGGGGCCCTCACAGAGGTCTGGTTTCTGGTAGAAGAGGAGGAGGATGGAGCCTCTAAAAAGCAAATCAGACTTTAACATGGAAGAGTAACCTCTTATGAGCACCAGCCAGACCACCTTATGATGCTCAAAGCGTGTCTTCTTCCCACTCAGGCTAGAATACAAAAGGTTTCTTTCTGCCATCTCAGTCTTGGGAGGTACCAGGCTCCAGGGAGGGTGTGTGAAGAAAATCCCTCGCTGCCACATTGGCCATATGGAAGGGGGAAAAGTGTAGGAAGACACTGGCATGTGCAGAGTCCCTAGGAGGAACCATGAGAGAGTCAAGAAACTTAAAGGAGGCCGGAGTAGCACGGAGAGCAAAGAGGAGAGGGAGAGAGAGGAGATCAGGGCCCACACCATGAAGGTGCAGAGGGAGCCTGGCCTTTATTTTGACGGGCAGGAGAGACGGCCAGGAGGCAGGATCTGGGGTGGAGCTTTGCAGAGGGACATCTCTTCAGGTTTGGGAAGACTTGAGGGGAAGGCACCATCTTCTGAACCCGGTTCCTTCCTCCTTGGTCCCCTCTAAATGCTCTCTTGGGCCTGTTTCTCTTCCTCCCTCAGGGTCCAAAGAAAGGGTCTGACCCGCTAAGCTGACCAGGAGTGCTCCTGGGGGCTGGAGGGCAGGGCCCTGGCGCAAAGAGTCAGAGTGGTTTCAGCAGCCCCCAAGTCCTGAGTCCAACGTGGAAATTCCAGGCCTTGGGATGTAAGCCTCCAGGATACTGACACCAGTTGGGAGACTCACTCCACTCAAGAGAGCACCCCCAAAAGGGTTGGGAAGCCCAGGCCCCCAACTTGATACCCCAAGGACAGTATCAGGATGACCTGGCAGCCCCGGGCAGCTCCTTCCCCAAAATGAAAACTTTCACCATCACAAGGGGCAGACAGAGAGCTTGCTTGGAGTTGGGACCTTCTAGCTGGGACCCTAGAAGGCCCTGGGGCTCATTTCTGCTCCAGAAAGGTGCAGCCCCTCAGCTTCCTTTGCCGCCCCAGACGCAGGAAAGCGTCTCAGCCAGGTCTGCGCAGGAGGACTTACAGACGTGGAACCCCAGAGCTTGCCAGGACAGCACCAACCTGCTGGACCCCTCCCAGTCCTGGCCCTTCCATCCAAGCCCAGAAACTCAGACTAGGCCTACGACAAAAGACCAGGAAGTCCCCCAGCATGGGTGGGGGCATTTGCTGTTTCCTCCAGGGAGGAAACAAGGGCTGCCCAAGGCCAGGTCCTGTGGAAGCACATCCTGCCCCCTGGGCTGCTGACCCAGGACAGGATAGGCCCCTGGTATTCGGGACCAACCTTGGGCAATAGGGAACGCAGAGGGAAGGCTTGACCTTCAAATCTGGGTCCAAAGCCCAGTATCCTGAAATACTAATTTTGTGTGCCTCAGTTTCCTCATCTGTTAAATGGGATGATAATAATACCTTCCACATAGGGTTCTGGTAAGGACTGTGTTAGCCTAGAGGGAGTATCACATGGTGACCAAGAGCAGGGGTTCTGGAGCTGCCCTGCCTGGGTCCAAATCCCGGCTCCTGTGCTGCTAGCTGTGTAATCTCGGCATGTTACCCTCTCTGTCTGTGTTTCACCTGTAAAAATGGAGATAAAAGGGCTGCCATGAGGATTAAAGGAGCAAGCCCATGTACCCAGAACACTGTCTGGTATGTCCTAAGTGCTCACAAATGCCACCTATTGGCTATACTCCACAGAGATGGTACTTGGCACACAGAGGTGCCCAGTAAATGTGGGCTCCATCCTCTGGTCCCCGTGACTCTCACATCTTGTGTTTCCTACCCCCAAATCCAAACACCCAAGATTCCCTTTGATCTCCCACCAATAAAACCTTATTAGCTTGTTCACACTCAAGTGTAAATGATGGACGGCCATTTAATTTATACCAAAGGAGCATATGCACACCTTCAGCCAAAGGAGCAATGCTGATGGTGGACTCCAGGCCACAGGCCGGGCTGGGGGTAGGGAGCATTTGGGAAGGTAGCTCTCCCAGAGTCCTTCAGTGATAACCACCTCAGCAGGCCAGGTATCTCCAGGCTGGAAAGGGTATTGGGTTTAAGACCCAGCTCTGCTCCTGATTGCTGTGTGACTTTCAGCAACTCACTTGACCTGTCTGAATCTCAGCTTCCTCATCTGCCTAATGGGATAACTTGTCTTCTGCCATCCTCAAGGAGCTGTCCAAAATTAAATGCATCTGAAAACGGTCTGCCTTTGTCTCTCAGGATTGTGGTTATTTGTCCATGTGTCCATCTGCTCTTCCCAGCCTGGATAGGGAGCAGGTGTTCAAGCCAATAACACAGCAGGTGTTCAGTGACCATGAGCTGAACTGCAGTGCACATCCTGATCTTGGGGCATAATCCCTCCCATGCACCCAGTCACAGCCACATTCGCATTCTCATCCATTCCCCACCATGCCCCGCAGTGGCCTGGGGAAGCTTGGAATACCCCATTTAGCAGATGAGGAAACTGAGACCTGGGGAAGTCAGGGCATTTACCTGAAGTGGTGGAGCTGGTAATCACCCACAAGCACTTGACTGCAAAATCCGTGCTGTCACGTGATTTCTGGATATCAGAGTTGGTGCTGGAAGGGGAGCAGTTTCCCTTCTCACAGGGATGTGGGACCAGCAGAAGGAGACAAAAATACAAGGACACCTATTGGCTTCAGGCACAGGCTACATTAGCCTGAACTTTAGGTCATCAGATTCTCGTGACCTCTCTGCGTGGAGGGGTTCTTATCCTACAGATGGCAAGCTTCAGGCTCAGCGAAGTAAAGGCATTTGGCCAGTAAGTTGAAGAGGAGGACTTGAAGCCAGGGGTGTCTGACACTGATGGTTGTGCCTGTGACCATTACCATGCAGTGCCCTCACCCACACTCGCACACACCCAGCTGGCTTGAGAGGCGGGGGATAGAAAAGCTGGGAGTGGAAGCTGCTGCCCTGCGGGGATGTCATGGGAAGGTGGGTGGATGATCTTCCTAGAGGGCAGACCTGTCCACGGGGATGGATGTATCCTCTGCAGGACAGGAGCTCCTGGCCCCGGAGGAATGCAAAAAGCCAGGGAGGTTGTAGTCAGCTCTCAAAGGGTAGTGGACTAGTGGCCACTCAGGATTGCTGCTGACCCCCGCCTGGGGGAGGCTTCTCACCCTCCTTCTGCTTCTCCTGTCCTCTTTGTCCCATCTCTTCCTCATCTCTGCCTGGGTCCCTTGTGTGACTTGGACAAGTTCCTTCACCTCTCTCCTAAATTCATAGCGTTTAACACCGTCCAAAGGGCCAAGGGCTCAGTAAGGGCAATTATGGTCATTTTTCTTTTCTCCCCTCCCTCCATCCTGGAGAGCACTGAAGAAAAGGAGGCTGGACCCCCTGGGTTCTAAGTCTCCTCCTGCACAGCGAGCATTTCCTTCCTATCCTGTCCCATTCCGTCTTAGTCTCCAGAGAGGCAGGGAGAGCCGAACTCAGCCCGGGGTCTACTGGCGCGACCCGGGTGTGCCAACCCTCATCCCTTCGCCTCAGTATCGCATCCAGGAAAGGGGCGAGCGCTCCCCGCGTCCCTTGGTGCCGTCTCTGGGTGTCCTCCGCACAGGTGGCTGAGCTCCAAGAGGCGCGGGACGCGGGCCCTGCAGGAGGGCGTGTGCTGCCCCCGCCCATCCCGCGCTCGCGCCCTCGCCGGGGCACCGAGAACCCACGTGATTTCCCGGCAGAGGCAGCCGGCTCCCCGCACCCGTCCCCCGGCTGCTCTCCGCGCCTACTTTCAGTTTCGTGCTCAGCGCGGCGAAGCCGGGAGCGCAGCCGGGAGCGCAGCCGGTGAGTGCCCACCATTTCGCGGGGCAGCGGGACTCGGCTGGGGCGAGCTGCGCAGGGAGGTTCGGGGTGCAGACGCCGCGCGGAGCGGGGAGGAGGGTATGCCAGAGGACTCTGGAGCTGGACGTACCCATGGCCAGGTAGCTGACCTGATGGATGGTCGGGCCGACGGACGGCTGGACTGATGAACGGGTGGGCAGATGGGGCGCCGATGGTGGGGGAGCGCTTAGCCTGCCACCCTGCAGAGTTTGGGGGATGAGTTTCGAGCCGCAGAGGAAAGCAAGTCCGGGTCACCCGGGTTGGGTTTCGGGACGCGGCTGCGTTCCCGCTCCCTCCCATTCTTCCCCACCTTCGCACCGCTCCTGTCACCTCCTGGAGCTTCAACTTCTAATTGTCTTTTAAAGAATTTCAGAAGTCCCCGCTGCTCATTGCGTGGGACTATTTAGCCTAAAAGAGCTTTTTATGATGGACAGTTCCAAACATGTGCAAAAGTAGAAGAAATAGGGGCTCCCTGGAGGCGCAGTGGTTAAGAATCCGCCTGCCAATGCAGGGGACACAAGCCCTGGTCGGGGAGGATCCCACATGCGGTGGAGCAACTAAGCCCTTGCGCCACAACTACTGAGCCTGTGCTCTAGAGCCCGTGCTCTGCAACAAGGGAAGCCACCGCAGTGAGAAGCCCATGCACCGCAACCAAGAGTAGCCCCCACTCACTGCAACTAGAGAAAGCCCGTGTGCAGCAACAAACGCAGCCAAAATAAATTAATAAATAAAAATAATAAATAAAAGTAGAAGGAATAGAATTAGGTTGAGCTGTACAAATACGTCAGTTTTGGTATAACCAAGCCCCACGTAACCGCCACTTAGGCTTCAACAGTCATCACCCCAGACCAGCCCAGTTTCGTCCCTACCACACTTCATTTTGAAACAAATGGCAAACAGACACAGCAGCATCTCAACTGAACTTTCCCACAATGTGCTAAAGTAAGGAGATTTTAAAAAGACATAACCACAATACCATCAGCATAACTTTAAACATTTTAACAGTAATTCCTTAATGTCAAATCTCCACAGACTATTCCTGATGAGCGTTTTAACCTCACAAGTAATAGGTGAACACATGGGTGCCCTTTTGTTTACATGGGTGTCGTTTTGCTACTTGCTTTTTGCGTTTCCAAGTCGTTTTCAGCCATTTTCTCACCCAGGGGGCCAGGACCTGGAGTTTGCTGGGATGGCCATTTGGGGAGGTGCAGGGAGGCCCCCCACCTTCAGCACCATTTATATCCATTTTATACGTTGGGGTTCTTATGTTTCCTTTTTAAGAGGTTGGGGGTTCTGCAGGCTTCAAAAGCAGTTTGAAAACCAGCACTTCCAAGCCTCCCAAACCTGGGGATGGCAGGAGGTAGGGTGTACCCGGGGCCAGTACATGGAGCCTCATCCCTCCAAATTGCTTTTCTTTCTAAGAAGCAGTAAGCTCGGAAAACATTAGGCTTGGTCTCTTACCAGAGAACAGAGCAGTGGTGAATCTGATGATTTCATGGTGCATGCAGGCCCCCCATCCAGCGTGCTTTCCTCAAAACTTACCGATAGCACCGACTGGTCATTGATTATGCCCACCTGCCTCCCCTCCAAAGCGCAGCACCAGGACTTCCCTGGTGGCGCAGTGGTTAAGAATCCGCCTATCAATGCAGGGGACACAGGTTCGATCCCTGGTCCAGGAAGATCCCACATGCCACGGAGCAACTAAGCCTGTGTACCACAGCTACTGAGCCTGTGTTCCAGAGCCCGTGCTCCGCAACAAGAGAAGCCACTACAGTGAGAAGTCCATGCACCCCAATGAAGAGTAGCCCCCGCTCGCCGCAACTAGAGAAAGCCTGCGCAGCAACGAAGACCCAACGCAGCCAAAAACAGAAACAAAAACAAAGCACAGCACCAGCTAGATTGGAGCCTGGCATGGGAGGCAGAAGGACCAGGGCTCTCAGCACCTTGAATTTGCTATTTTATCTCTCAGAACCTCGGTTTCTCATCTGTAAAATGGGGATGATAACATGTCCTTCAAGGTACCGCACCAGCATGAGGAGTGATGGGTCCTTGATGAAAGCAGACAAGCGGAAGGGAAAGTTCCTTGGAAGAGTTTCCCAATATGCTTAGCCGTATTCCTCCGCCAGATACAGAGGTGCCTGGATGTTTGTAGGGCCAAGTCAGTCTCCTTACACCCAACACATATACCCACCTCCCCTCTGAGAAAAATTCAGCCAAATTACTTAGTATGTCTTCCCCTGTCTGTTACGGATTGAATTGTGTCCCTGAAAAAGATACGTTGAAGTCCTAACCCCTCTACCTCAGAATGTGGCTTTATTTTGAACAAAGGTCGTAGCAGATGTAATTAATTAAGATGAGGTCATACTACAGTAGGTGGGTCCTTAATTCAGTATGAATGGTGCCCTTATAAGAGAGGAGGCCAGCATAGGAAAATCGAGATACATGGGGAGAAGACAGCCATGTGACACAGGCAGAGATTGGAATGAGGTATCTACAAATTAAGCAGGTCCAAGAACTGCCCAGAAACCACCAGAAGCTAAAAGAGGCATGGCAGGGCCCACCCCTAGAGGCTTCAGAGGGAGCATGGCCCTGCCCACACCTTGGTTTCAGGCTTGGCCTCCAGAACTGTGAGAGTATAAATTTCTTACATTTTAATCCACCCAGTTTGTGGTTCTTTGTAGCAAAGCTAGGAAGCTAATTTGCCATCCCAGAATCTCTCCTCTGCTTTCCACAGAGTCCCACTAAGGATTAAGCAAATTAAATACAGGTGCAAATACTTTGTAAAAACTTTTTGGAGGCCTTCTAAGGATGTAAACTACGGGTTTTCTTTACCGGATCTATTTTTTGAGTGTTGCTGGTAGCCCAAAGTCTATCTTGGATGAAACTCAGTCTGCAAGGCAAACACCCAAATGATTTGAGAAGGAAACAAACAAACAAAAAGTGAAAAATTGATCAGTCTGATGGTTAGTGCAGGCTGTCTGGAGAAGGGAAGGCTTTTGGTCCCTCAGACCCCCCTGAAGATCATATCTCTGCCATCTACTGCCCTTAAAACCAGGAGGAAGTGGTGAGGCAGGCAAGCACTTGGTTATATGTGGGACTTGTTACCCATATAATAAGCATGCTTATGTAACCTGTATGCCATCTGGGGTTTCCTAGATCCTTGAGAGCTGGGTGAAATTGCCATGAACCCCCATTATGCTCCTTTGGGGGGCCCTAAGTATTTTCAAGCTCTCTGTGGATCTGGAAGGTGGAGATGAATGTCAGAGTAGTGCTTCTGGCCATCTCTGACCCCAGACTCTTCTTCTGCTCTGCAGCCATCCTCTCTCACTAGTAGAGCAGGGCATGAAACCAGTAGGTTTCCTGGGGTGAAAAGATGGGAGACCTGTGGAAACCTGAGTTCACTCATTTACCCTGCCTGTTTCAACACTGATGGGACTCCTGCTACATCCTGTGAGTCAATCCAAAGTCTTCTGATAAATTCCCAGACACAGGAGTCTTTCCCAGAAAGGTATTTAGCAGCCCTTCTGGCTGGGATGCCTCTGACATTTGGCAAAGGAGAACCTCAATGAACTTGAGGGAACGTTGAGTTCACACTCAGATGACTTCTATTCTCAGTTTGCTTTTCTTCCTTCCAGACTTTTTTCTATATGTGTATATTCCTATATGTGTATATTCCTATCTTTTTTAGTGGACTCATAACATAAAAACCAAAATGGAATTAACACTTTTTAAACTAAATAACATGGAATTATGTATTAAAGGAAGATTAAATGCTATGATATCCTTTTTTTAATTGTTTAGTTTTTAGTAGCTAGTACATTCACATAGTACAATAGTATAAAACAAATAAAAAGGTATGTAATGAAAAGTAAGTCTCCCTCCCTCCCCAGTCTCCTGGACACCTGATAACCCTTCCTGAAAACAACCAATGTTATCAGGTTCTTATGTCTCCTTCCAAACACAGTCCAGGTGGGCACATGGAGATATATATATATATATATATATATATATATATGTGTGTGTGTGTGTGTGTGTGTGTATACACACACACACACACACACACATATATATATCCCCTTCTCACAAGTGGTAGTATACTGTATATAGTGTTTTTTATCTTGTTTTTTTTAATTTAATGTAATTTGGAAATCTTTCCACATCAAAACAAAAAAATCTGCCTTTTTTCTTTTTAACAGCTACATAGTATTTCAGTGCATGGCATAATTGATATAACTGTTGTTGGGCATTTAGGTTGTTTCTCATCTCTTGTTATTTCAATCAGTGCTGTAACAAATATCCTTGTTCAAGCATCGTTTTTGCCTACGTGAGAATCTTTAGGGAAAACATCCAGGAGTGTGTTTGCAAGGTCAAGGGGAAAATATGCAGTTTGAACTTTGATAAATCTGGCAAATTACCCTCCTTAAGTGTTGTACTAATTTTCACTCCCACCAACATGTATGAGGAGGCCAGCTTCCCACCCATTCCCCAACACATGTTATCAAACTTCTCCATATTTGCAGATCTGGTAGACAAGTAATGGTGTCCTATTTTTTTTCATTTCTCTTATTATGAATGATTTTGGGCATCCTTTCAAATATTTAAGGCTCACTTATAGTTCCTTTTCCATAAACTGTTCATATCCTTTGCATACTTTTCCATTGAGTTGTTGGCGTTTTTCTTATTGAGCTGTAAAAGCACTTTACATATTAAGGAAATTAGCTCTTTGTAGTATGAGTATACTGTCATCTTAAGTGGCTACATAGTTGTCCAAAGAATGGCTGAACCGTAATCTTTGTTAAACATTTAATTGGATCTTGTTTTCTCCTACTACATATGGACTGTTTCCTCTGTTTTATATTAAAAAAACAAGAGGTAACATTTTAATTCTTTCCATAGCCCTTCCCAGAATTCCTCTCAGGGAAGGAAGTATTTCTGGAAAAATACCTTGATAGGATTGGGGTGGGTGGGACCTGTGTGCAAAGAGGTCAGCAGGGACCGGGACATGTCGGGGCAGGGCAGACTCGTGGCATGGAGCATGTTTATGGGCTGGGAGTGCAATATTTGCCCCTGAAAAGAAGGAAGAAGGAGAGAGGAGAGAAGGGAGGATGAGGAGAAGGTAGAGAGAAGGTAGGCCACAGAGGAAGAAGACCCCCAGAAACTTCTTGGGGGTAGGATAGCCAAAGGGCATTTTCGCTAGGGTGATGCCCCTACTTCCTGCGAGGTGGGTAACTGACAGCACAGACTCCAGCACAGGCTCCATTCTGCAACCATTAACCCGCTCAGCACACATTTGCTGAGTTTCTACATGCCAGGCCCTGCACTAGGTACTGGGCTACAGCTAGGAGTACGACAGAGTCCCTGCCCCGGGGAGCTGATGTGCCAGTAGAAACAGACAGTACACAAGTACACAAAGATGTGCGGTAGACATCAGGTAGTGGTGACTATGGTGCAGGAAGACAAGGCAAGCAAAGGGGCAGGCATGCTGGGGGCAGAGGGAGGGTTGTGTTTGGAACAGAGAGGCCAGGCATGACCTTTTCATAAGGGGCTCTTGGGACAATTGAGGGGAGTGAGGCAAGGAGTTGTGAACCATGATGGTGCCTGGAGTGGAGAAGGGAGGGGAGGAGGGAAGGGAAGGAGGAGTTGTTAAACTCACAGTTGTTTAAGCCTCTTATGAGTGAATTTTTTACCTGTAATTTAACAAAGGGCTGGACCTGGATCAGGAGCCCTCTGTCCTAGGAGCTCTGCCTGTGGGGAGGCCATAAGCTGCCCCAGGCCATGGTATTTCAGGTGTCTGTCTGAGCCAGTTCATCTGTAGCAGGAAAGATGGGACTGCCCAGGTTGACATCCAGCCTTGTGGTGAACATCCTGGTGACCAGAGCTCTGCTCGCAGTCTGGATGGTTTCCTTCAGCTCCACTCCCATATTCTAAAGCGATATATGGACTTTAGTTTTATTTTTAATTTTTTTATTGTGTTAAAATACACATAAAATTTCCTATCTTAACCACTTTTAAGTGTACTACAGTTCAGTGCTTTTAAGGACATTTACGTTGTTGTGAATCCATCACCACCGTCCATCCCCATGACTCTTTTCATCTTGTAAAACTGAAATCCTATGCCCATTACCCAGTAACTCCCCATTCTTCCCTCCCGCCAGCCCCTAGCAACCATCATTCTACTATCTATCTCTATGGATTTGACTACTCTAAGTATCTCCTATAGGTGGAATCATACATTATTTGTCTTTGGGGGACTGGTTGATTTCACTTAGCTTAGATGTCCTCAAGGTTCATCTATACTGCAGAATTTCCTTCCTTTGAAACGCTGAATAATAGTCCATTGTGTGTATAATAATAATAAGCAAAATGGCTTATTCATTCACCCATCAATGGACACTGGGTTGCTTCCATGTTTTACCTATTATGATCAATGCTGCTATGAACATGGGTGTACAAATATCTCTTCAAGGCCCTGCTTTTAATTTTCTTGAATATATATCCAGGATCCAGGGTCATAGGATAATTCTATTTTGAATTTTTTGAAGCACCTCCATACTGTTTTCCACAGCAGCTACACCATTTTACATTCCTACGAAAAGTGTACAAGGGTTCCAGTTTCTCCACATCCTCACCAACACTTTTTGTTTTCTGGTTTTTTGATAGTTGCCATCCTAATGGGTGCGAGGTGGCATCTCATAGTTTTGATTAGCATTTCCCTAATGATTAGTGATGTTGAGCATCTTTTCATGTGCTTATTGGCCATTTGTATATCTTTGGAGAAATGTCTGTTCAAGTCCTTTTCCCATTTTTGAATTAGATTGTTTTGTTGTTGAGTTTTAGGAGTTCTCTCTATATTCTGGATATTAATTCTTATCAGATATATGTTTTGCAAATATCTTTTCCCATTCTATGGGTTGCCTTTTTACTCTGTGGGTAGAGTCTTTTGATGTATGATTTTTAAAATTTTCATGAAGTCCAATTTTTCTGTTTATTCTTTTGATGTCTGTGCCTTTGGTGTCATCTCCAAGAAATCACTGCCAAACCCAGTGTCACAGCTTTCATCCTATGTTTGCTTCTAATAGTTTTATTATTTTAAGTCTTACGTTTGGGGCCTTGATCCATTTTTGTTTTTTTCTTTGGTTTGTTTGTTTGTTTAAATTTTTATTCATTTATTTTTGGCAGCGTTGGGTCTTCATTGCTGCACGTGGGCTTTCTCTAGTTGCGGTGAGCAGGCTTCTCATTGTGGTGGCTTCTCTTGTTGTGGAGCCCGCCTTCTCTAGGCGCGTGGGCTTCAGTAGTTGTGGCACTTGGGCTCAGTAGTTGTGGCTCGTGGGCTCTAGAACACAGGCTCAGTAGTTGTGGCGCATGGGCTTAGTTGCTCTGCAGCATGTGGGATCTTCCCAGACCAGGGATTGAACCCGTGCCCCCTGCATTGAAAGGCGGATTCTTAACCACTGTGCCACCAGGAAAGTCTTCCTTGATCCATTTTGATTTAGTTTTTATATATGGTGTGAGGTAAGTGTCCAACCTCATCCCTTTGCATGTGGATATCCAGTTTTCCCAGTACCATTTGTTGAAAAGACTGTCCTTTCCCCATTGAATGGTCTTGGCATTCTTGTCAAAAATCATTTGACAATATATGTGAGGGTTTATTTCTGGGCTCCCTATTCTGTTCCACTGGTCTGTATGTCTGCCTTTATGCCAATACCACACTGTTCTGATTACTGTAGCAAGTTTTGAAATCAGGAAATGTGAGTCCTCCAGTTTTATTTTTTTTTCAGGATTGTTTTGACTATTTGGGGTCCCTTGAGATTCCATATGAATTTTAGGATGTGTTCTTTAATCTCTGCAAAAAAGAAGTCATTGGGATTTTGATAGGAATTGCATCAAGTCTGTAGATTACTTTGGGTAATATTGACTTCTTTTTTTAAGGAAAATACATTTTTAGTTTTAGTTTTTTAATATTTTCTTATTTATTTGGTTGCTCCAGCTCTTAGTTGCAGCTCTCCAGCTCCTTAGTTGTGGCACGTGGGCTCCTTAGTTGTGGCAGGTGGGCTCCTTAGTTGCAGCTCGCCGGCTCCTTAGTTGCAGCACATGGGCCCCTTAGTTGCCGCTCACCAGCTCCTTAGTTGCAGCTCGCCAGCTCCCTAGTTGCAGTATGCGGACTCCTTAGTTGTGGCATACGAACTCTCAGTTGTGGCATGCATGTGGGATCTAGTTCCCTGACCAGGGATTGAACCTGGGTCCCCTGCATTGGGAGCATGGAGTCTTAACCACTGCACCACCAGGGAAGTCCCAATATTGACATTTTAACAACAGTGAGTCTTCCAATCCATAAACATGGGATATGTTTCCATTTATTTATGTCTTATTTAATTTCTTTCAGCAACATTTTGTAGTTACATTGTACAGATCTTTCACCTCCTTGGTTAAGTTAACTTCTAAGTATTTTATTCTTTTTGATGCTATTATAAATGGAATTGTTTTGGTTATTTCCTTTTCAGATTGTTATCTTTCATATTTAGAAACACAACTGATTTGTTTGTGTTGACTTTGTATCCTGCTGCCTTGCTGAATTCATTTATTAGTTCTAACAGGTTTTTTGTGGAGTCTTTAGGGTTTTCTACATAGAAGATCCTGTCATCTGCAAACAGATTATTTTACTTCTTCCTTTGCAATTTGGATGTCTTTTATTTCTTTTTCTTGCCTAATTGATCTGACTAGAACTGCCAGTTCTGTGTTGAATAGAAGTGGTGAAAGCAGGCATCCTTGCCTTTTCCTGATCTTAAAGCAAAAGCTTTCAGTCTTTCAACATTGAGTATGATGTTTGCTATGGGTTTTTCATATATGACTTTTATTATGTGGAGTAGTTTCCTTTTATTCCTGGTTTGTTGAATTTTTTTTTATCGTAAAAGGGTGTATAATTTTGTCAAATGGTTTTTTCTGCATCAATTGAAATGATTGTGTGGGTTTTTTCCCTTCATTTTGTTTTTGTTTTTTGTTTTTTGTTTTTTTTGCGGTACACAGGCCTCTCACTGTTGTGGCCTCTCCCATTGCGGAGCACAGGCTCCGGACGCGCAGGCTCAGCGGCCATGGCTCACGGGCCCAGCCACTCCGTGGCATGTGGGATCTTCCCGGACCAGGGCACGAACCCGTGTCCCCTGCATCAGCAGGCGGACTCTCAACCACTGCGCCACCAGGGAAGCCCTCCCTTCATTTTGTTGATGTGGCATATTACATTGATCAATTTTCATATGTTGAACCATCCTTGCATTCCAGGAACAAATCACACTTGGTCATGGTGTATAATCTTTTAAATTTGATGTGCTGAATTTGGTTTGCTAGTATTTTGTTGGGGATATTTGCATCATTGTTCATAAGGGATATTAGTCTCGAGTTTTCTTTTAGTGTCTTTGTCTGGCCTTGGTATCAGGGCAGTGCTGGCCTCCTAGAATGAGTTAGGAAGTGTTCTTCCTCATCAGTTTTTGGGAAAACTTTTGGGAAAAGTTTGAGAAGGATTGGTATTAGTTCTTTTCTAACTTTCTGGTAGAATTCACCAGTGAAGCCGTCAGCTCCAAGACTTTTCTTTGTTGGGAGATTTGTTTTATTGCTGATATATCTCCTGACTAGTTATAGGTCTATTCAGATTTTCTACTTCTTTGTGATTTAATGTTGGAAGGTTTTGTGTTCCTAGGAATTTGTCCATTTCATCTAGGTTATCCAGTTTGTTGACATACAATTGTTCGTAGTATTCTCTTACAATTCTCTTTATTTCTTTAGAATTGGTAGTGATGTCCCCACTTTCTGATTTTAGTAATTTGATTCTTCTTTTTTCCTTAGTCCAAAAGGCTTGTCAATTTCGTTGACGTTTTTGAAGAACCAACTTTTGGTTTTATTGATATTCTCTATTATTTTTCAGTTCTCCTTTTCCTTTATCTACACTCTAATTGTTATTATTTCCTTTCTTCTGTTAGCTTTGAGTTTAATTTGCTTTGCTTTTCTAGTTCCTTAGGTTGTAAAGTTAGGTTGTTGATTTGAGATCTCTCTTGTTTTTTTTTTTTTGCGGTATGCGGGCCTCTCACTGCTGTGGCCTCTCCCGCAGCGGAGCCCAGGCTCCGGACGTGCAGGCCCAGAGGCCATGGCCCACGGGCACAGCCGCTCCGCGGCATGCGGGACCCTCCTGGACCGGGGCACGAACCCGTGTCACCTGCATTGGCAGGCGGACTCCCAACCACTGCGCCACCAGGGAAGCCCTCTCTTGTTTTTTAATGTAACATTTATAGCTATAATATTTCCCCTTAGCACTGCTTTTGCTGTGTCCCATAAGGTTTGGTATGTTGTGTTTTTGTTTTCATTCATCTCTAAGCATTTTCTAATTTCCATTGTGATTTCTTCTTTGATTCATTGGTTGTTTAAATGTGGGCTGTTTTGTTTCCACAATTTTGTGAATTTTCCAGTTTTCTTTATGTTATTGATTTCTAACACCATTGTGGTCAGAGCCTATACTTTGTATGATATCTATTTTTTAAAATCTATTGAGACTTAACTTGTGCCCTACATATGGTCTATCGTGGGAAATACCCCATGTGCAATCAAGAATGTGTATTCTGTTGTCATTGGGTGGAGTATTCTGAATATATCTGTCAAATCTTATTGATTTATTGTATTGTTTAAGTCCTCTATTTCCTCACTTATCTTCTGCTTGATTATTCTATCCATTATTGTGAGTGGGTATTAAAGTCTCCAACTATTATTGTTAAACTGCCTATTTCTCCCTTCAGTTCTGTCAGTTTTTGCCTTGTATGTTTTGGTGGTCTGTCATTAGGTATGTAAATGTTTATAATTGGTATATCTTCTTGCTGAATTTAACTTTTTATTAACATATAAAGTCCTTCTTTGCCTCTTGTAACCTTTTTTTGATTTAAAGCCTACTTTATCTTATATTAGTACAACCACTCCTGCTCTCCTTTGGTTACTATTTTCATGGAATATCTTTTTCCATCCCCTTACTTTCAATCTGTTTTTGTCCTTGAATCTCAAGTGAGTCTCTTGTAGACAGCATATAGTTAGATCATGTGTTTTTATCCAGCCAATCTCTGTCTTTTGATTGGAGAGTTTAATCCATTTACATTTAGGTTATTACTGATAAGGAGAGACTTATTTCTGTCATTTTGCTGTTTGTTTTTTATATGCCCTATAGCTTTTTTGTGCCGTATTTTTTGCATTCCTCTCTTTTTTTGTGTTTAGTTAACTTTGTGTAGTGAAATATTTAAATTCTTTCTTAATTTTGTGTATATTCTATGGCTATTTTCTTTGTGGTTAACATGGGGATTACATTTAACATCTTAAAGTTATAACACTCTGATTTGAATATAGTGGCTTAACTTCAATAACATACAAAAACTCTGCTACTTTACAGCTCCATCCCCACTGCTTTCTGTTGCTGATGTTACAAAATTACATCTTTATACATTATGTGCCCCAAATATAAAATAATAATTTTTAAAAAACACATTAGTCTCCCAGTTTATGTAGAAAGCAAGATTTGGAATTACAAACCAAAGTTACAGTACTGTATACTAGCCTTTACACTAATAATTGTTTTTCTTTACATGTAATAGTCTCTTAAATCCTGTAGAAAACCAAAAGTACAGTTACAAACTATTGCTACAATAATACTAGCTTTTATATTTGTCCATGTACTTACCGTTATTTATATCTTTATTTTTCCTTATGACATTGAGGTACTGTCTAGTATCCTTTCATTTCACCCTGCAGGACTCCCTTGAGCATTTCTTGCTGGGCACATCTAGTGGTCTAGTGGTCATGAATTCCCTCAGCTTTTGTTTATCTGGGAATGTCTTGATTTCTCCCTTTTTGGTTTTTTTTTTTTTTTTTTTTTTTGGCTGTATCAGGTCTTAGTCGCGGCACGCAGGATCTTCTTTGAGGCATGCGGCATCTTTCGTTGTGGTGAGCAGGCTCTTTGTTGCAGCGTGTGGGCTTCTCTCTAGTTGTGGTGTGCAGGTTTGTTTTCTTTCTCCTCTCTGGTTGTGGCACACAGGCTTCAGGGCGTGTGGGCTCTGTAGTTGTGGCACGCAGGTTCAAGAGTGGGTGGGCTCTGTAGTTTGCAGCACGTGGGCTCTAGTTGAGGCACACGAGCTCAGTAGTTGTGGCATGCAGGCTCAGTTGCCCCACGGCATGTGGGATCTTAGTTCCCTGACCAGGGATCTAACCCATGTCCCCTGCATTGTAAGGTGGATTCTTTACCACTGGAGCACCAGGGAATTCCCTCTCCCTTACTTTTGAAGGACACTTTTGCCGGATATAGCATTCTTGGCTGACAGTTATTTTCTTTTTGCACTTTGATGTATGGACCTACTGTCCTCAGGCCTCCACAGTTTCTGAGGAGAAATCGGCAGATAGTCTTATTGAGGAGCCCTTGTATTTGATGACTCACTTCTCTCTTGCTGCTTTCAAGACTCACCCATTGTCTTTGGTTTTTGGAAGTCTGCTTATAATGTGTCTTGGTGTGGGTCTCTTTGAGTTAATTTTACTTGGAATTTATTGAGCTTCTTGAATGTTTATATTCAGCTTTTTCATCAAATTTGGGAAGTTTTTAGCCATTATTTCTTCAATTTTTCTCTCTGTCCTTTTCTGTCTCTTCTTCTGGGGCTCCCATAATGTGTATGGTGGTCCACTTAATCATGTCTCACACATCCCTTAAGCCCTGTTCACTTTTCTTCATTCCTTTTCTTTCTGTTTCTCAGCCTCGATAATTTCCTTTGTCCTATCCTGAAGTTCCCTGTTTCTTTCTTCTGCCTGCTTAAATCTGCCTTTGAATCCCTCTATGAATTTTTCATTTTAGATACTGCATTTTTTCAGCTCCAGAATCTCTTTTTGGTTTCTTTTTAGGTTTTCTATCTCTTTATTGATATTTGCATTTTGTTAACACATAATTTTTTTGACTTTCTTAGTTCTTTAGGCATCTTTAAGGCAGTTGTTTCAAAGTCTTTATATCTGTCGTTACATTTTTTTAAGAGACAGAGTCTTTTGAATTGATCTTTTCCTTTCAGTGGGCCATTGTTTCTTTTGTATGCTTTGTGATTTTTCTGTTGTTGTTGCTGAACACTGGACATTTGAATCTAATAATGTAGTAACTCTGGAAATCAGATTCTCCCCCTTGCCAGGGTTGCTGTTTTTTGGTTTTTGGTTTTTGTTTATCATTTTTGGTTTTTTGTATCGTTGTGAACTCTCTCTGCGCCCAAGATCAACCTGAGGTGTTAACTTAATGCCTTCTTATGTCTTTTCATCTCCTTATGTCTTTGCTGAGCCTTTCCTTGGGCATGTGCAGTCACTTTGTAATGTTCCTCATATGTGCAGTTGTTACTGAATGTCCTAGTCTTTAATGTCTGGCTTCCAAAAGGGGAAAAGAAAAATTGAAGGAGGGAACAAAAGGCACAGGCCCTTTAAATCGCCCGGAGGTCAGTTCAGCTGGAGGGGGAGGGGCTTGCCACCACGGAGCAGGTGGTGGAGTGACAACAACGGCTGCCTGCTTCTGTCTGCACCTCCGAGATCAGAAACAGCAGTCAACAATTATGGTACAAATCTCCGGGATCTGGAGGACAGGGTCCTTTTTACCCACCCTCGCTCCTGCAAACTGCGTGCAGGCTGCTCCAGGAACATGTGCATAGCTGGCTGCCACAAGACCGAGGGGTGGGGGGTGGCTACCTACTACTGTACTAAGAGCTGAAATTGACCAAAATGAACCCAGAAAAATTTTTTTATTGGAGTAAAGTTGCTTTACAATGTTGTGTTAGTTTCTGCTGTACAATGAAGTGAATCAGCTATATGTGTACCTATATCCCCTCCCTCTTGGACCTCCCTCCCACCCTCCCATCCAACCCATCTAGGTCATCACAGAGCACCAAGCTGAGCTCCCTGTGCTATACACTAGCTGTCTATTTTACACATGGTATTGTATTTATGTCAAACCTAATCTCCCAATTTAAAATTAACCGAAATTTAAGAGTCCAGATTAACCCTGGAAGCCGTAAGCTTTCAACAGACTCTGGAGTTCCAAAACAGTTATACCAGATTCTGCTCGTATGATTTTTGTCTAAGTGAGGAGACAGATTCCTGGTGCTTCCTACTCTGCCATCTTCCCCGAATCCTCACTGGAACCATTATTTTCAAAATGTTTGAGACCGTGTTGCTAAATTTCTCTCCTAGAAGACTGTGTGGATATAGAGGTTTCAGGCAGCTGGAAAACTGCCTGATCCCTCAACACCCATCTCCTGTGGGGAGGGATGGAGCTTGTACCATCACGAAACCCCAAACCCCCATCAACCCCTTGCCAGGGCGGTTCCTCCTGCCCCTCATGCCAAATGGAGGGAGGACTCAAATCATGGTGAGCTGGTACTCTGAGGTATTCAGATCTTGTCACTGCATCTTGTTTGAAGAGAGAAATAGCTTGCCGTTTTATTGGTCTCACAGTAGTCTTTTCCCTAAGTTCTTGAAGGTGTCCTGTGCATTTCTCAGCCTCAGAATTCTCTTCTTGAAATGGGCAGGTAAAGGTTTGCCTCGTTAGAGACTTACACGGTAGAGTCAGCAGGGTGATGTTTAGGAAGTGCGTGGATGAGGCAGTTGGCTGAATCATAAACTGAGAGCAGCTGTCCTCTTTTCACTTCTCTTTAATCCTTCCTGTTGAGTCAAGGAGAAAGTCTCAGTTGGCTGCTAATGTCTGTAAGGCCTCTTACACTCCTGATCACCTTTTCCACAATGCGAGGCCAGGCCTCAGGCCATAGGCAGCCACGCCCAGGTCCTGTTCAACGGGCATCATTTTGGTTTTGTTTCCCTTGGGTTTCTCTTTTAGGGGTTACCTTCCATGCAGGGCAAATGATACTTTAAAAAATTAAGTTCAAAGTGAAATGATTTCTAGAAAATTTTTAAGGAAACACTACTCAGATTCTCAGATCAGGCAAAAATGTCCTCCAACATGGGTAAAAAAGTCTTAGAAATTGTATTTCTATCCCTAAAGGGTAAGATTGTGGGAAAGTTCACGTTATATATTTCCGCAATGTTTAGAACTTTTCAAATAGTGCAGATTATATTTTATAGCAGAAAAATAATCAAGAGCTATGGGAATGATCATTTCGTTTGGAAAGAAGATCGTTGGTTGAAGGTAGTATGGTGCTTCAGTTAGGAAAGCGCCTCTGGGTTCAGCAGAGGTTTTAAATCCACTCTTTGCTTTTTGACTTCCCAGAGTCCATTTCTTCATCTGTAAAATGAAGGCCATATCTGCCTTGAAAGGTTGACTGAGGATCCACTGAGGAAATGCAGGTGGAATACTGTAGCATGATGCCCAACCTGTGCTGAGAACCCAATATATGAGATTAGCATCAACTAGCATCAGCTGTGGGTGGGCAGTCCCCCGTTGTGCTGTAATCTTTGTATGACGTATTGTCCGCCATCCTCAGAATGACCCTGTGAAGAAGATGCAAAATCATCACGCAGATGAGGAACATGTGGTACAGGGATGTTAGGAAACTTGCCCTACGTTGGGCAGCACATGTTGAAATCCGGATTTGCACCCAAGCCTCCTGACCCCAAAGGCTCTTTTATCAGCTCCACAGACCCCTGTGAGATGGGCTGATATTAACCCTGCTTGACATACAAGCGAACCATGGTCCAGAGAGGGCAGGGACTTGCCTGCTGTCACCTAACAAGTCAGTTTGGGGCAGTGGGGCTCAGAACTGAGGCTCCAACCAACCAATCCCCTAACCCCCAGTCCCAGCCCCAAGCCTTTCTCCTACCCGTGTTTTGTGTGTCTGGTCACTGTCGGCTGGCATGGGACAACATCGGTCAGATGATCCATCCCGGAAGCAGAATTCCTCTTCTAACTTCAAAGAGTCCGGCTTTCTGGTCACTGATCTTTGGTCTTCTTTCACTTTCAAAAAACTGTATTCAGTTTAAACCATACAGGTAATACATGACTAAATTCTGTTTGCAGAAAGCTAAACACCTTATACATCATGCTAAAATCTCCATTACTCACTGCTTCCCGCCCCAGGTCTGTCCTCTCCCAGTTTGAGGTAACCAGTTGGGTGTGTTGCCTTCCAGAACTTTATCTAAGCCTTCGCATTAAAAAAAACAAGCAAGGTAATTCCCTGGCGGTCCAGTGCTTAGGACCCTGCACTCTCACTGCCGTCGGGGAACTAAGATCCCACAAGCTGTGCTGCGCGGCCAGAAAAAAAACCTAGAACAAAACAAAAAAACAACAAAAAAAACCAAAACACTTAAATTGGGCTCACTCACTACGAGGCCCTGTTTTAAGTGCTTTACGTGTATTAACTCGTCCACACCCCTGTGAGGAAGGTACCGTTATTATCGTTGTTTTATAGATGAGAACATTGAGGCTCAGAGAAGCTATACAACCTGCCTGAAGCCTCACAGCCTGAAAATGGTGAAAAGTTTAGTCCCAAACCTAGACAGCCTGGCTCCAAAATTCATGCTCTTACCCTCTAAGTTATAAAAACATGTTATTATAGAACTGGAGTATTGGTGTTATGTTTTATATGTATTCTTCAGACAAATGATGTCGTATTATGCATATCATTATACGTGTGTCTTGTCTATTCAGTAATACATATGGAGGATCCAGCCGCATCAGTGCCCTTCATGCCCATAACCCAGAGGTGTGGTAAACCAAACTATGTTAGGTTATGAGTTGTTCAAACGCAGCTGCAGGATTTTCTTATGTAGTGCACTCTGTGCCTTGCAGGCCGTGTGGCTCTCCCTGTAGATTTCTGCCAAGCAGTTTGGTTGTAGAGTCAAAGGGCGGACACTTTTTTTTTTTTTTTTTTTTTTGGCTGTGTTGGGTCTTCATTGCTGCACACGGGCTTTCTCTAGTTGCGGCGAGCGGGGGCTACTCTTCGTTGTGGTGTGCGGGCTTCTCATTGGGTGGCTTCTCTTTTTGTGGAGCACGGGCTCGAGGCGTGCGGGCTTCAGTAGTTGTGGCTCACAGGCTGAGTAGTTGTGACACGCGGGCTTCAGTAGTTGTGGCCCTCAGGCTCTAGAGCGCAGGCTCAGTAGTTGTTGCAACGGGCTTAGTTGCTCCGTGGCATGTGGGATCTTCCCGGACCAGGGCTCGAACCCGTGTTCCCTGCATTGGCAGGCGGATTCTTAACCACTGCGCCACCAAGGAAGCCCAAAGGCCGGACACATTTTAAGTTTTAGAAATCATTGCCAATTTGCCTTTGAAAGCGGGCAGACCAATTTCCAGGCTGTGAATTCGAACCTCAGGATCTAACTTCTCTCCTTTACATCCCGAGCCTTCTTCATCCCCTCCTTGTCACTGGAAACAAGCTTCCTGGTTTCCAGTGACAAGGAGAGAGAAGCCTTGTTGGATTTGGAACAGGGACCTCCCAGGCCCAGGCCTGAGGCCCAGAGTGCAGGCTTGTGCCACCTCCACAAGGGCTTTGAGGCAAGAAGATGTTTGTTCAACTGTCAGCTCTGCGATTGTCTAGCTAGTGACCTGGGGAGGCCCCCTCACTGTTGGGAGCCTCGGTTTGTGCTTTGGTAAAGCATGTGACTGCATTTTAAGTCCTGCAGGACCTTGTCATTGTGAGGGAAATAAAGATTATTGTTTTCAAAGGAACAGTATTCTCCTATGTCATCATCACCCCATGGAAATGTGCTGTGTCAAGGACCCCTCTTGCCCGCTATGCCAGCTTTTGTGGGTGAGGGAGGAGATGGCCGCTGACGTCCCCCTGAAGATAGCTCCCGTGTGGCCTCATGAGAAGAGGGTGATTCCTGGGGTGGGGCTGTATCGGTCCCCCAGAAAGAGCCCACTGGGTCAGTCTGGTCCAACTTCTGCTTCTTATTTGCTGTGAGTGTCAGCAAGGCCTTCCTTTCTCGGGACCTCTGTTTCCCAATCTATAAAATGGGCCTGGCATGGACCCCACTGCCAGGATTCTTCCAGCTCTCTTCCCCTTTGCATCTGGGCTCAGGCATCCTCTGAAGCCTCGGACTATGATCAGCCGCCCTGGGGGAAGCAGAGGCCCTGGGTTCCCGGTCATCAGCCCTGCAGGGCTTGGCGTGGAGGATTCCCAGAGGGCTGGAGGGCCTCTGTGGACTCTGGTCCACCCTGGGGTCCCCAGGCCTGACCTGTCCACTCAGTCCTGAGAAACCAACTTCAGTAGCACTTTCTTTTCTCAATTTCAGTGATATTTTGGTCCAAATGTCTTGAGTGGATGTCGTGGCCGGGGGTACTGACCCCGCCAACCGCATCCTTCCTGACCCTGCCGTTAGCATTGGCAGCCTTCTTAGTTCTGTCCCTCTCTTCCCACTGCCTGTCCTCAGTCGCCCCCTTCTGTCCTCTTTTCTCCCCACCCGGGCCCAGGAGCTGGGGCAGAACCCCGGGGTCTGCCAGTGCCCGGGGAGGACAGGGCTTCCAGCCTCCCCCAGACCCTGATCCTCGGCCTGACCCTCCCAGACAGCCCTGGGAACAGGGACAGCAGGTGGTGTCCCCCTTGTAGAGATGAGGAAACAGATCCCAGCAAGTGGGAGGGGTGCTGCCAGCACCTATTACTCCTGAGCCCCAGCCTCAGGCGGGCTTCTTCTCCATCCAAGCAGGGAGAGGGAAGAAGCAAAAGGGCAGCAGCCAGAAGTATGTGACTCAAACCATATCCTCTCCTCCCTCCCTCCCTTCCTTCTACCCTGTGCTAGGGGCTGGGGCTACATAGGAAACAACAAGAACAACAACACTGGTAATAATAGCTAATGGGCCAGATGCCGTGTCAGGGGTTTTGCCTGCTGCATCTCCCAGCGACCTTGCCAGGTAGCTATTATTACCCCCAAGGCTGACCCGGCTGGGGTTCCCTCTCACCAGTCTCCTGGACCCCCTCATAGGCCAGTCCCCCTTCCCCCACCCATTGTGGGTGTAGGCCCACTAACACCTGCACCCCGTCCTGAAGGATTGCCCTTGTCTGATAGGAATGCCCCTCCTCCACCCCATAGGCATAGCCCGTAGCCAATGAGTGGCAGATGTGGCGGATATGGGCGGGGGAACAGCGCCGCCCCCTCACCTCTTGGCAGGACAAACTCTGGAGTGTTGTTCACATTCCCAGAGTTCCCTGTGGTCAGGCTAAAGCTAGACTGCTCCTGAAACCACATCTGTGCTTAACTTCTCCCCGCACCCCATCCTGCTTCCCTTCCCACCTTAATAAATAACTTGGACAGACACCCCTGTCTTGGGCTCTGCTTTTAGCAGCCTGACCTAGAACATCCCCATTTTACAGATGAGGACGCTGAGGTACCAAGCCATGGAGTAACCAGACCATAGCCACACAGCTGGTAACTGTGTAGTAGAGACTCAAATCCAGGGCCCTGGTGCCAAGGTATTTGCCCTTATCCACAATCAGGCAGTGTCCCTGCCCTGGAGGTGTACCCAGCTGCTGAAGGAAGGGCGGGCCAAGAGGAAATGATGATGCAGAGTGACAAGCCCTGCTGTGGAGGAGAAAGGAGAGATTGCTAGGGAGGGAAGCCCAATACTGGGGGTGCCACTCGGTCTGGGAAGGCAGCTGGGAAGACTTCCCTGAGAAGGGAGCAAAAGTCGATTGGAGCTGGGTCCAGAGGAGAAGGAAGAGTTTGCAAGATGGAAAAAAAGGGCAGGGCGTTCAAGGCAGAGCAGGGCATGTGTGCAAGGCAAGGGGTCGTGAAAGAGGATGCGGGGTGGGCATGGAAAGATCACGCCAATGGAAGCATGGTCACATGGCAGGGCAGCACGGGTGGTGTGAGGGGGCCCGGAGATGGCCAGGACCCAGACGGTGAAGGACCATTTGTTTATTCATCCTTTGAGCCTTTCTTCGGCACCTGATGCGGACCGGCTTTGTGGAAGTCATGCTAACGCGGTGCCACTTCGTCTTGCAGGTGGTGGGAAACTACAAGAGGTTTAGACAGAAATGAGGCCAGACCAGAGCTGAGTTGTTTGTTTGGGTTTTTTTTTTGCGGTACGCAGGCCTCTCACTGTTGTGGCCTCTCCCGTTGCGGAGCACAGGCTCCGGACGCGCAGGCTCAGCGGCCATGGCTCACGGGCCCAGCCGCTCCGCCGCATGTGGGATCCTCCCGGACCGGGACACGAACCCATGTCCCCTGCATCGGCAGGCGGACTCCCAACCACTGCGCCACCAGGGAAGCCCCAGAACTGAGTTTTAGAGACAACTCTGGCCAGAGGCGTGTGTGCTGGCGTGCGTGAACGTGTGCATGCCTGTGGACTGGAGGTGGGGGGTGTCTCCAGGTGCAGAGAGCAGCGAGGGCAAAGGCCCTGGGACTGGGGCAAAGGAACTGGCTGTGATTTCTCCACTCCACCCCCTAACCTCCACAGCAGTGGCGTTTCCTGGATGGCAGGAGATTCCCCAAGGGCACAGCGATGCAGGCAACGGAAGGGGCTCTCTGCTTAAAATTGAAGCCAGGATGGAGTGATCTTTTCATGCCCACCCCTCAGTGAGACTAGCACCCCAGCAAGGTCCCCTGCCCTTTTCCCTCTTGCTGTCTGGACCTGGAGTGGCAGGGGCACCGGACTGCAAACCCACACGCCTGGATTCCCTTGGCGTGCTGACTGTTTCTGATTGTGTGATTCTGGGCGTTTCACTGCCTCTCTCTGAGCCCCATGTTTGATCGCCCTATCCCAGGGATGCATTGGTGATTCTTAGAAGTAACACTTTTTTTTAGCCGGAGATCCCGGTGCTAAAATGCAAATATGAAGGCTTGAGAGTTTATTGAGGTTTATTTTCTTTGTTCTATTAGCAGCGCTCTGCTATCTTGCTTTCTGTAGAGCAGTAATAAAATTTTATGCATTTGGGTAACATGAACCCATAAACTTAACATCATTTAAAATTTGTTATTTAAATTCATATTTAAATTTAAAAACTGCTAACCATGCATGGAGAAATTGATAGAAGCACAGTGACTAAGAATGTCTCTGTCATTCTTTGATGGCTACCCCAAACCACATAGATACCACCATAGGAGATGTGAAGGACAACCAGTATAGGCGAGGTAATAGATATATTCGATTTTTTAAAAATTAATCTTGTTTAGGTAATACATGCATACAACATAAAATTCTAAAAGTTCCCCTCCCTGGGGACAATTACTATTATGAGTTTCTTCCAGAAATATTCATGTATTTAGAAACATACACTTTTTTTTTCTTTACACGAATGCGGCAAAGGTACCCTATTCTGCCCTTGACCTTTTTGAAAATGTGATGTATCTTGTTCCATATCATTCCACATAGTTCTGCCTCTTTCTTTTTAATGGCTGCATAAGATTTCATTGCATGGATGTGCCATAATTTTTCTTTTTTGTTTGGCGGCTTGGCCTGCGGGATCTTAGTTCCCCAACCAGGGTTTGAACCTGTGCCCTCAGCAGTGAAAGCGTGGAGTCCTAACCACTGGACCCCCAAGGAATTCCCAGGACCTTGTTGTTTATCTGTTCTTCTAGTACTTTCATGGTTTAACTTTTTACACTTAAATTTTGACTCCAAGTAGACTTTATTTTGGTATAATTTGTGAGACAGAAATCCATCTTTGTTGAAAAAGAGTATCTTTTAAATGTTCAAGGAATATTTTTAAATTTCTCATATACCAAGCCAAAAAGGGAACTCTCAACATATTCCCGAAAGCAGAAATTAGATAGGATTTATTCTTTGTACAGTATAGTAAAGCAAAAAATTAATGACCAAGAATTTTAAAAGAACTCACCCCTCTATTAAATGACTCAGTTCAAAATTATAATCTACTAGTAATCCAATATAAATTTTCTATAAACAATATAAATTTATGGAAATTGGCCAAAAGTTCTTTTAAAAGGAAAAAACTCAAAATGGCCTAAGGCGTAAAGTTCAGAAGTTTAAAGAATAACAGTCTCAGTAAATCAGGGGAAAGAAATAAGAAAATAAAAACAAAAATTACAAAACTAGAGAAGGGAAAATTCTACAGAACTGATAAAAGAAAACAAAAGTTTGTTTTAAACATAAGAGATACCAACTGCTGGCAAATTTAATAAGGAAAGAAAGACAAAGTAAGAGAAACTAAATTAAGTACAAAAATGTGAAATTTAAAAGTACAAGAGGGAATTCCCTGTTGGCCCAGCGGTTAGGGCTCCGCACTTTCACTGCTGATGGCTGGATTCAGTCCCTGGTCGGGGAACTGAGATCCTGCAAGCTGCGTGGTTCGACCAAAAGAAAAAAGGACAAAAAAAAAATATTATACACAACTGTGTGCTGCATACTAAGTTTGAACATTCTTGACGAACTAAGAAAATTTCTCGGAAAAAAACCATAAACTACCAAAAGTTAATTTAAAAATAAGTGGAAAACAACCAACACAGTAAGGGGAATGTTAAAGTTATCACATTTGAGTTTTCTTCTAACTGTTCAAACCACTTGATGGTGTTGAGAACTTTGGCTTTTCCTCAGGGTGCGATAGGAAGGGGCAAATGTATGTGGCGTGAGTCATGTTTTAACTTGACCATCTGGCTCTCTGTGAAGGATGTTGGGGGTAGGCCTCCTGGCGCAGGAATCCAGGTAAGAAATGATGGTGCCAGGTCTAGGTAGCAGTGGAGGAAGTAAGGTTCTGTGATATGCTTGGAAAACTTAAGCCACCTTTGGCCTGAGCTTGAGGAAGCTTGAGGCCGCCCTTCACTGGAATGGGGAAGGGGGTGGGTGGGAGGGGCAGTTTGGGAGGGGAGATCAGGAGCTCAGCTTTGGACTGGGAAATTTTTTTTTGGCCACACCCTGCAGCATGACATGCAGGATCTTAGCTCCCCAACCAGGGATCGAACCTGTGCCCCCTGCAGTCGAAGCATGGAGTCTTAACCACTGGACGGCCAGGGAAGTCCCCGGAAATTTTTAAATGCATAGGAGGCATCCAAGAGGAGTAGCTGTGAGAATTAAAATAGATGAAGCCTAAAGGCACTTGCCTGGCATTTAGCAAATATTCATTACGTTATCTGTTCAACTTTTTCAACACTTTCCCAGTGAAAATGTAGGTTTGTCCCAATAACACACACAGAAACATTAAACAAAAAGTAGAATAGGGGCTTCCCTGGTGGCGCAGTGGTTGAGAGTCCACCTGCCGATGCACGGGACACAGGTTTGTGCCCCGGTCCGGGAGGATCCCACGTGCCGTGGAGCGGCTGGGCCCGTGAGCCATGGCCGCTGAGCCTGCGCGTCCGGAGCCTGTGCTCCGCAACGGGAGAGGCCACAACAGTGAGAGGCCCGCGTCCCGAAAAAAAAAAAAAAAAAAATAGAATAAAGTATTTCCTCGGCGTGTATGAATTAGTTTTTAATTTGAATTTTCAGTCTCTGTCTGTCATACTTAATGCAGATATTCTCACTTATTGCCTTCCTAATTCTGTTTTCGTTTTAGTGTTTCACATTCTGTAGGGAACTTCCATTCATGTGAGCAGCACTGATGGTTTCTTGTGCTTACTCAGCACTGTGAATTTCTCTTCCTTACACACTGGGGAAATGTCTATTCTAGTTTTTAATGTGAACGTTTTATGGCTTTGAAAAAAAAATTGAAATGCACCCATTGAAAAGTTTTAATGGTACAGAGTGGTTCAGAAGAGAACGGTCGTCCTTCCGTATCCCTATCCTCAGTTGCTCAAGTCCCTTATATAAAATGGCGTGGTACAGTTGGCCCTCCGTATCCGCGGGTTCCACATTTGAGGATTCAAATCCACAGATACAGAGCGAACTGTACAGTGTAAAGGACTCTCCTTTGCCTGGGTCCCCCAGGTTCCCTCCCCAGACACAATCCTGTCACCAGTTACTTGTGTAACCCTAGAGTTGGTCTCTACGTATGCAAATGCACACAGCACATTTAAAACATACATGTGCCATAGCTTTTAAAAGTTGAATTCACTTACTAGTATACTTTGGAGCTTTTTTCACTTAGCATGTTTTTGCTGTTCATCCATGTTGCAGTATGTATTGTTGCTTTGTTCCTTTTTATTGCTAAATAATATTCTATTGTATGGATAGATATACCATATTTTGCTTATTCATTTGTGAGTTTTTGGACATTTGGACTGTTTTCACTTTTTAGCTATTAGGGATGATAAACATTTGTGTACATGTTTTCATGTAGATGTATATTTTCATTTCTCTAGGATATAAACCTAGGAGTAGAAAATCGCTGGGTTATAACCCTCTGTTTAACATTTTAAGGAATTGCCAAACTTTTTCAAAGTGGCTGCACCATTTTGCATTCCCACCAGCAGTATATAAGAGTTCCTGTTTCTCCACATCCTCATCAACACTTGTATTATCTTCTCTTTCGTTACAGACTTTCGATGGGGGTGTGAAATGGTATCTGGTTGTGGTTTTAATTTGCCCATACAGAAAAATTTAATTTAATTATGGAACTAAAAAATAATTCTTAAAAAAAAAAGGAAATCCCCCTGGCGGTCCAGTGGTTAGGACTCCGTTCTCTCACTGCCAAGGGCCCAGGTTCAATCCCTGGTCAGGGAACTAAGATCCCACAAGGGGCGCAGCACAGCCAATAACAATAATAATAATAATTCTTTCCATTTAAAACACTTGTATTACTATGTGTTTTTTATATAGTTGATTTACATACAATGTTGTGTTAGTTTCAGGTATACAGCAAAGTGATTCAGTTACACATACATATATATACATATATATATTCTTTTTTTAATAATCTCTTCCATTATACCATTATAGGTTACATATGTGCTGTGTTTTGTTTGTTTTTGGCTACATTAGATCTTCGTTACTGCGCGCGGGCTTTCTCTAGTTGTGGCAAGTGGGGGCTACTCTTCATTGTGGTGAGCGGACTTTTTATTGTGGTGGCTTCTCAGTTGCGGAGCACAGGCTGTAGGCACACGGGCTTCAGTAGTTGCCGCACGCGGGCTCAGTAGTTGTGGCATGCGGGCCCTAGGGTGCGCGGGCTTCAGTAGTTGCGGCGCGTGGGCTCAGTAGTTGCGGTGCACGGGCTGTAGGGCACACGGGCTCAGTAGTTGTGGCACATGGGCTTAGTTGCTCCACAGCATGTGGGATCTTCCCGGACCATGGCTCGAACCCGTGTCCCCTGCATTGGCAGGTGGATTCTTTTTTTTTTTTTGTATAGTATTTTTTTATAAATTTTTTTTTATTTATTATTTTTAGCTGTGTTGGGTCTTCGTTGCTGCCTGCAGGCTTTCTCTAGTTGCAGCGAGCAGGGGCTACTCTTTGTTGCAGTGCGCGGGCTTCTCATTGCGGTGGCTTCTCTTGTTGTGGAGCACGGGCTCTAGGCGCCAGCGTCAGTAGTTGTGGCACGAGGGCTCAGTAGTTGTGGCTTGTGGGCTCTAGGATGCAGGCTCAGTAGTTGTGGCGCACGGGCTTAGTTGCTCTGCGGCATGTGGGATTTTCCCGGACCAGGGCTCAAACCCATGTCCCCTGCATTGGCAGGTGGATTCTTAACCACTGCACCACCAGGGAAGCACCTGGTACCATAAAGTTTTAATGACAGTTACTTTATAAAATGCCTTTGTTTGGAAGCCTCTCCATTATTGCCTGCCTCTCCCAATGAATAGTCTTTGATATAATTGCCTTCGGTTTTTTTCTTTTTATCTAATTCTAATTCAAAATGTTTATTATGAAATAGTTAAGGCATACAAACGCTTGTCATATCTGCCATTTTTTGTCTAAAAGACCATTATTATAATTTTACCAAGTTCTCAGAAGTATCCTACTGTAATATATTTAAGGCATTGCCTTAAATATGTCTATTAACTTAGAGGGGTTTTTCCTTTCACTTTCTGTAGTCACAGGCAGGCTTGTCTTAGTCTGTTATAGCGGTTCTGGCAGTCTTAACAGAATACCATAGACTGGGTGGCTTACACAACACACATTTATTTCTCACAGTTCTGGAGGCTGGGAAGTCCAAGATCAAGGTGCCAGCAGATCCGGTGCCCAGTGAGGACCCTCTTCTTGATTTGCAGATGGCTGCTTCCTCCCTTTATCCTCCTCATGTGGCAGTGAGCAGAGAGAGGAAGCACATCTCTCCTGCCTTTTCTTATAACGGCACTAAACCCATCACGAGGGCTGCATCCTCATGACCTAATTACCTCTCAAAGGCTCCATCTCCAAACACCGTCACACTGCAGATTTAAGCTTCGTCATATAAGTCTGGGGGGAACACAAACATTCAGTCCATAGCAAGGCTTTATTTCAATTTGCTCATGCTTCTCTCCATTTCTTCTGTTAGAATTTGACAGTTTTCTTTTTTAAAAAACCATTATTACCTCAGTAGCTCTTCAACAGGCCGTGTTTTTTTTTCCCTTGTTTCTAACTACAGTACTTATCTCTGTTATATTAGAATATGCTCTCCTTTTTAAAAATTTATTTTATGAAGTGTAGTTGATTTACAATGTTGTGTTAATTTCTGCTATATGGCAAAGTGATTCAGTTATACATATATATATATATATATATATATATATATATATATGGTCTTTTTCCTATAATTTTCCATTATGGCTTATTATAGGATATTGAATATAGTTCCCTGTGCTATACAGTAGGACCTTGTTGTTTATCCACTCTATACTAATAGTTTGCACCTGCTAATCCCAAACTCCCGGTCCATCCCTCCCCCACCACCCCTCCCCCTTGACAACCACAAGCCTGTTCTCTGTGAGTCTGTTTTGTAGATAAGTTCATTTGAGTCATATTTTAGATTCCACATATAAGTGATATCATATGGTATTTGTCTTCCTCTTTCTGACCTACTTCACTTAGTATGATAATCTCTAGTTGCATTCATGTTGCTGCAAATGGCACCGTTTCATTCTCTTTTATGGCTGTGTAGTATTCCATTGTGTGTGTGTGTGTGTGTGTGTGTATATATATATATATATATATATATATATATATATATATACACCACTTCTTCCTTATCCATTCGTCTGTTGATGGACATTTAGGTTGTTTCCACGTCTTGGCTATTGTGAATAGTGCTGCTATGAACATAGGGGTGCATGTATCTTTTTGAATTATAGTTTTGTCTGGGTATATGCCTAGGAGTGGGATTGCTGGATCATATGGCAACTCTATTTTTAGTTTTTTGAGGAACCTCCATATTGTTCTCCATAGTGGCTGCACCAGTTTACAACAGTGTAGGCGGGTTCCCTTTTCTCCACACCCTCTCCAGCATTCATAGACTTTTTAATGCCGGCCATGCTGACTGATGTGAGGTGGTACCTCATTGTAGTTTTGATTTGCATTTCTCTAACAATTAACAATGTTGAGCATCTTTTCACGTGCCTATTGGCCATCTGTGTATCTTATTTGGAGAAATGTCTATTTAGGTCTTCTGCCCATTTTTTGATTGCATTTTTCATTTTTTTGTTATTGAGTTGTATGAGATATTTGTATGTTTTGGAAATTAAGCCCTTGTCCGTCACATTATTTGCAAATATTTTCTCCCAGTCCGTAGGTTGTCTTTTCGTTTTGTTTACAGTTTCCTTTGCAGTACAAAAGCTTGTAAGTTTGATTAGGTCCCATTTGTTTATTTTTGCTTTTATTCCTCTTGCCTTGGGAGACTGACCTAAGAACATTGGTACGATTTATGTCAGAGAGTGTTTTGCCTATATTTTCTTCTAAGAGTTTTATGGTGTCATGTCTTATATTTAAGTCTTTAAGCCATTGAGTTTATTGTTGTGTATGGTGTGAGGGTGTGTTCTAACTTCATTGATTTACATGCAGCTGTCCAACTTTCCCAGCACCACTTGCTGAAGAGACCGTCTTTTCCCCATTGTATATTTTTGCCTCCTTTGTCAAAGATTAATTGACCACAGGTGTGTGGGTTTATTTCTGGGCTCTCTATAGAATGTGCCCTCTTGGTGTGGATTGATCTAAAGTCTGGAACTTTGTTGTTACATTCCTCATACTTCAGAGATAATCAGTGCACACTACTCTCATCTTTTGCCTTTCTTCCGTTCTTCCGTGTACTTTTTAGCCATCTTTTTTCTTCTCTATTCCTTATTGTTAGATGAGATCTCTAAAGCTGTATTACGTAGGCATTTGTGCCAGAGCATCATTTTATTTTATTTTTTATTGAGATATAGTTGATGTACAATGTTATGTAAGTTACATGTGTACAACATAAGGATTCACAATTTTTAAAGGTTATGCTCCATTTATAGTTATTATAAAATATCAGAGCATCATTTTATTGTCCTCTTGGTGAGATAGTGATCGATGCCTCTGGGTTTTCTCATTAAGAAGAATGTTTGCTCTTGATTATTTAAAAACTTCTTCATGACGTATTAAGAGAGAAGACTGCACATTCTAACCTCTTTGGAGTTTTATTAGGAAAGGAAGCTGACATCTGTGGTAAGGATTATTCCATTTTCATCCAATAAATTAGCTGTAATAAGTCTGCTGAATTTGAGGAGCCTGCAGTGACGTCACTAGTCACTAGTCACTGTAAGGGGAATGTTCAAGTTGGAAGAGGAAGAGGGGCATCCTCTGGGCCAGATACGGCAGGAGGTGACACCAGGGAGGGCTGGGCTGTGAACAGTCCAGGGACAAAAAGAATCTTGGTTGGGGAAGAAGAAGATCTGTACCTGAAGACGAGAGACTGTTTCTGGGTCTCTGTCCTCAGTGGTGTCAGGGGTATAGGGGTCAGTGCCTTCTTTACAGAATTCCTCTTGGAACTTGGAATAATGATGGGGAGAGTGCACTGTCTCCTCTCTCTTAGGGGCCTGTCCTATGGAAAGAACCTGAAAATCCATCTCAGGGACTTGGCCCAGGAACCCATGAGACCCTCTCTGTGGACATCCTAGAACATCTATGATGAACCAGGAAGCCAGGTAGGTGATCATTCCCCTTTGCCTCCTCTCTTTCCCTCCCATCCACTCCTTCATCCCCCACCCTCCTACTGCCAAGACTGCACCCTACTGCTCCCTGGACTGCCCCCAATATAGCAAAGTTACCCTTAGTCACCCTTCAGCATGAGAGTGAGAATCATCAGACACAGAACGTCAGCAAGGACCTGTGTCAGCATCTACCCTTTTCATGGATGGTGTGACCAAGGCCCTGACAGAGAAGAGGTTTGCTCTATTAAGAGTGTATCAGGGCTTCCCTGGTGGCGCAGTGGTTGAGGGTCCGCCTGCCGATGCAGGGGACGCGGGTTCGTGCCCCAGTCCGGGAAGATCCCACATACCGCGGAGCGGCTGGGCCCGTGAGCCATGGCCGCTGGGCCTGCGCGTCCGGAGCCTGTGCTCCGCAACGGGAGAGGCTGCAACAGTGAGAGGCCCGCGTACCGCAAAAAAAAAAAAAAGTGTATCAGTTAAGATAAGCTAGTATGTGCTGCAGTAACAAACAACCTCCAAAGTCCCCGTGGCTTATGACAACCTAAGTTATCTCCTGGTCTCAGTTCTTGTCTAATATGAATCGACTGGGGCCTCTAGTCCACATTATCCTCTTTCCCGGACCCAGGCTAAAGGAACAGCCGAGATCTGGAACTGCTGGCCACTGTGTTAGAGGAAAAGAGAGAACAAGGTGAACTTCTGCACAGACATGACGTGGGTCATTCTTTAGCATATTTCATTGCCAATGCAAGTTTCGTGGCCATACCCAGTTTCAAAGGGGCAGGGAGATGCAATCCAACCAAAGGCCTAGAAAGAGAGTATCTGTGAACAGCCCAATTCTGTGAACAGAGAATTAGTTACAGAGCTGGGACAGGCACACCTGTCTCCTAACTCTGGGGCTGAGGCTCTTTCTACTATGAACCTCTGTCTCCAAGGCTATTTCCCACAGACTTTCACAATGACCAATAATAATATAATGTGCTTTTTCTTCCAGGGATGGTTATTTTTAAAGAGCTTAAGGTCTTACCCCCAGAGGATAGAGCACTCATGGTGGAAACAATGGCATCGTGTTAGACTGTCTAGAGGGGAAATTTGAATTTGAAGGACTTTCCTAGAAATTATACCATCCAGGCACTCCTCACTTCCGCCTGGCACCTTGCTGCCCTGGATGATTTCTTTATGGGCCATATGATTTTGGACATTATAGCCCAGAAAAGAAACTGTGCCCTAGGCCATGTTCACATCCTTGTGCCAAGATCACACAAAGGGCAGGGATGAGCCTTTGTCTGGTGCCACCTAGGGATCTCAAGCCTTGGAAATTTACTGGCCTGAGAGGTAAGAAATCTCAGTTCTGAGCCTGGCTCTGCCATGGACTTGTATGATGACCTTGGGCATGTCCTTTACCCTTCCTTGGCTTAGTCTTTCCATCTCTTCAGTGGGGATGGTGATCCCTGCCCATGCCATAGATGTGAGCATGTTTCATGAATTCTAAAGCCCTGTGCCTGAGCAAGGAGTTGTTGCTATTAGTTTAGTTGGGGAAGGGTGACCAGAGGGGCTGGGGACATGTGCCCAGTAGGCCTCTGCTGAGGGTCAAGGGAGAAGCTGGGGTCTGAACCCCAGGACACATGGTCTTTGCCCCAGCCTCTGGGAGTTGGTATGGCTGGACCCTGGGCAGGCCTCCTACCTTTTTCAGAGTTAGAAGTGGAGTCTCTGGAATTGTGATAATTAGATGAGACACATAAAGCACGTAAAACAGTGCCTAACACATAGTAAGTGTTTTCTGAGTGTTTGCCTCTATTATTAAGGAAATAGTACCAGAAAGTACATTTGGAAATGTTATAGTATATTCCGCTGTATTATGGATAACCAGTTAGTTAATCTCCCACTGTTGGATATTTAGGTTGCTTCCAATTTTTTATTTGTTTTATTTTTTTATTTTATTTTATTTTTTTGCGGTACGCGGGCCTCTCACTGTTGTAGCCTCTCCCGTTGCGGAGCACAGGCTCCGGACACGCAGGATCAGCGGCCATGGTCTTCCTCGGTACTGGCTTCTACCTCATAATCCAACATGGCTGCCCAAGTTTCAGTCATCACATCGGCATTCCACCCAACAGGAAGAAACAAAGAATGATATACAACATTTCCACCTACATCCCATTGGCCCAAATTTAATTACATGGATACATCTAACTACAAGGGAGGCTGAGAAATATAGTCTATTCCAGATGACCAGGGAATATTCAGGGGTTCTAGTACTAAGGAAGAAGGGAAGAACAGATTTTGGGGGACAGCTAGTTGTCTCTGCCATGAGCTTAGCTCACACAGAGAGCAGCACAAATGGGTCCGTGGAAACAAGAATGAGTTAAAGCATCGTCAGGGCATTATCCACGGGGGATGAACTAGACCATTCCAGAGCCAACACATAGGCACAGATTAATTTTGCAAAGGATGCAGAAGAAGGAGATTAATTTCTGGGACCGAGCTCTGGGCAATGGCATTGAGACTTCACGGAGAGGCCACTTCTTTGTCTTCTGTGTCTGTCTCTTCTCTTCCCCTCAGATGTAGGGGGTGGTTTGTGACTTCCCCTCTTGGCTTCCCCCCAGCTGAGTTGCCCCCCAGCTCACCTGCCTACCTGGTCCCTGCAGGGCCGGGCTGCTCACGGACCCCATCAGCCTCCAGCTGGGCACCGAGAACCTGTGCGGATGTCTCGTGAGGCTGCTCAGCAAAGACCCAGAATGGCTGAGCGCCAAGATGAAGTTCTTCCTCCCCAACATGGACCTGGGTTCCGGGGACCAGTCCCCAGACCCCACACAGAGGGTCATCCAACAACTCAGCAAACTGCACACCCAGGGTCAGAGCACCTGGCAGGAGTTCATCCACTGCGTGTGCATGGAGCTGGACGTACCACTGGACCTGGAGGTGCCGTTGCTGAGCATTTGGGGCCACGGAGATGGTAAGAGTGGCCGTGAGAAGTGGGGAGCCAGAGGGGCTCAGGCGAGGCCAGGACCTGTCTGGCTCAGAGACAGCATGGCCAAACCAGGAACAAAATTCCATGTTTCTGCGCACCTGCCGGAGCAAATGCCCTAACACCACCAAATCCACTGGGTACCTGGAAGACTCCTCCTTCCACCTTGTACCACCCCAGTTGCCCAGAAAGGCAGGATGCACAGAGAGAAAGGACCACGTGACTTCTTCCTGCCAGGAAGTTACAAATAGCCTGTAACACCCAAGAGGTTTCTTTTCGCAATGCAGTCAGAAAGTCAGAGAGAGAGCCCTCGGACTACTGCTTCTGTGCAGGCTGACTGAACTCTGTTCTGTCCAGCGAACGTTTCTTGGGCTCTTTCTATTTCCACAGCACCGTGGGGAAGCACAGAACATTGAGGGGTGACGGTGTTCTTGGAGAGAAAGTGAGAACTTACTCAAGAACTCTACAAGGCAGAGTGCAGGGCAGGCGGGGAGGCACAGTGTACACATGCATGGATACACACGTACGTGCATGCACACAAGCAGGCATAAATGCGTGTGTGTGCACACGCATACCTGTATGTGCACAAACCTTTAGATATGCACACGTGTCTGCCCCCAGCTGCCTTCAAGGCTCACCACCAGCTGTGCCCTCCACAGATCACTGAGTGTAGATTTCTCCCTTGCTGGGAACCCACCCTGAGGGATGAGCCCCGAGCCAGACATGGGGCCAGAGCTGGTCCCAGGGCATCCTAGCACATGCCCATAGCATATTATCTCCTCCCCTCTTCCAGGCTTCCCCAGGCAGCTGGACATTGGCGAGGAAAGCCAACCAGACTCTCAGCTCCACCCTGGTAAGGCCTGGGGCTGGGGAGTGGGAGTGGGGGTGAGCACGCGAAGTCCTCACCTCAAACCCGGAGCAGGCTGGTGGTGGCTGGTCACAGCCGTTTCCCATAACCCAGCCTCCTCATCCTTGGACCCATCTGCACGCTTCCCAGGTCCCCCACCACGACTCCCAGCCTCACCCGCACCCCCTCTCTGCCCCTCAAGGCTTTGGCCTGTCCTGATACATGCTCCCAGGAGTCTAACCTGGAGCCTCCTGGGAGAGTCTGAAGTTGTCAGCCCTTGACCACTGCCAGAATCCCCTCCCTGGTTTCACTAGGGGAAGCCCGTTCTCACTTCCCTGTCCCCAAGCCTCAGGGCCTCGTGCTCCAGCCCCACAGACTCAGGCCCCTCACCATTCAGACACCCGCAGGCCTGACACTAACCCACAAACTGCCGTCCACACCCAGGGAGCCTCTGACTGATTTTCTGACGGAGCGCAGTGAGCTCAGCGATCAGATGGTCCGCCTCACTGATTCATAGGCCACACCCTGTTCAGAATCTTTCTTTTGTTTTTCTTTTTACTGTGGTAAATTACATGGAATCAAATTTACCATCATGACTACTTTTGAGTGTATAGTTCAGTGTATTAAATACACTCACATCATCATGCCACCACCACCATCCATCTCCATAATTCTTTTCATCTTGCAAAGCAAACCCTACCCATTAAACAATAACTCTCCATTCAGCCCTCCCCCAGCCCCTGGTAACCACCATTTACTTTTTCTCTCTATGACTTTAGCTACTCTAAGTACGTTGTATAAGTGGAATCATACAATATTTGTCCTTTCTGACGGGCTTATTTCGCTTAGCATAATGTCCTCAAGGTTCATCCATGTTGTAGCAAGAGTCAGAATTTCCTTCCTTTTTAAGGCTAATATTCCACTGTATGTGTAAATCACATTTTGCTTATCCATTCATCCTTCGGTGGACTCTTGGGTTGTTTCCATATTTTAGCTATTGTGAATAATGCTGCTATGAATATGGGTAAACAAATATCTCTTCAAGACCCTGCTTCAATTCTTTTGAATATATATCCAGGATCCAGGGTCATATATCAACTCTGTTTTTAATTTTTTGAGACACCTCCACAGTGTTTTCCACAGAAGCTTCACCATTTTACATTCCTACCAACAGTGCACAAGGGTTCCAGTTTCTCCACATCCTCACCAGCACTTTTTGTTTTCTGTTTTTTTGATAGTTGCCATCCTAATGGGTGTGAGGTGGTATCTCATTGTAGTTTTGATTAGCATTTCCCTAATTATTAGTGATTTTTTAAATTTTATTTATTTATTTATTTATGTTGCACTGGGTCTTAGTTGTGGTATGCGGGATCTTTAGTTGCAGCGTGCAGGGTCTTTAGTTGTGATGTGCGGACTCTTAGTTGTGGCATGCGGGACATAGTTCCCCGACCAGGGATTGAACCCAGGCCCCCTGCATTGGGAGTACGGAGTCTTGCCCACTGGCCCACCACGGAAGTCCCAATGATTAGTGATGTTGAGCGCCTTTTCATATGCTTATTGGCCGTTCATATATCTTTTTTGGAGAAATGTCTGTTCAAGTCCTTTGCCCATTTTGAATTGGCTTCTTTGGTTTTTTGTTGTGGAGTTTTAGGAGTTCTGTCTATATTATGGATATTAATCCCTTATCAGATATATGTTTTGCAAATATTTTCTCCTATTCTGTGGGTTGCCTTTTTACTCTGTGGGTAGGGCCTTGTGATGTATGATTTAAAAATTTTTTATGAAGTCCAATTTTTCTATTTATTCTTTTGATGTCTGTGCCGTTGGTGTCATCTCCAAGAAATCATTGCCAGTCCCGGTGTCGTACTTTCATCTTATGTTTGCTTCTAAGAGTTTTATTGTTTTAGGTCTTACATTTAGGCCCTTGATCCACTGGGAGTTAGGTTTTGTATTTGGTGTTAGGTAAGAGTCCAACTTTATTCCTTTGCATGTGGATATCCAGTTTTCCCAGCACCATTTGTTTAAAAGACTGTCCTTTCCCCCACTGAATGGTCTTGGCACCCTTGTCAAAAATCACTTGACCATATATGTGAGGGTTTATTTCTGGGCTGTCTATTCTATTCCATTGGTCTTTATGTCTGTCTTTATGCCGATACCACACTGTTTTTGATTATTGTAGCTTTGTAGTAAGTTTTGAAATCAGGAAGTGTGAATCCTCCAGTTTTGTTCCTTTTCGGGATTGTTTTGACCATTTGGAGTCCCTTGAGATTCCACATGAATTTTAGAATGGGCTCTATTTCTGCAAAAAAAGGCATTGGGATTGTAATAGAGATTGCATTGAATCTGTAGATCCCTTTGGGTAATATTGAAATTTTCAACATTATTAAGTCTTCCAATTCATGAACATGTGTTTCATTTATTTATGTCTTCTTTAATTTCTTTCAGCAACATTCTGTAGTTTTCATTGTACAAATCTTTCACGTCCTTGGTTAAGTTAATTCCTAAGTATTTTGTTCTTTTTGATACTACTGTAGATGGAATTAGTTTGGTCATTTTCTTTTCAGATTGTTCATTGTTCATGTACAGAAATGTAACTGACTTTTTTTTTAACATCTTTATTGGGGGTAACTGACTTTTGTGTGTTGACTTTATACCCTGCTACTTTGCTGAATTCATTTATTAGTTCTAACAGCTTTTTTGTGGCTGTCTTTGGGGTTTTCTGCATATAAGATCTGATCGTCTGCAAACAGAGATAAGTTGACTTCTTTTTTTCCAATTTGGATGCCTTTTATTTCTTTTTCTGGCATAATTGCTCTGGCTAGAGCTGCCAGTTCTGTGTTGAGTTGAAGTGGTGAATGCAGGCATCCTTCCCTTGTTCCTGATCTTAGAGGAAAAGCTTTCCATCTTTGACCATTAAGTATGATGTTTGCTGTGGTTTCAGAACCTTTATTTCTATAGAAATATTGACTTTTTACTTATATCTGTGCATGGCTATAACAGAAAACATCCATCCCATAATCCTAGCTCCCCAATAAATCAAAACTGTTTGATACCTTGTCCCTCTGTCCCTTATCACTGAGCTGGAATACTTGTCACCTGGCTGTGACCAGGCCTGGTTGATATTTAGCTAGTGAGTCCGTTATTAGTAAAAGACTCGTTAAAATATTGAAATACAAGGGAATTCCTTGGTGTTCCAGTGGTTAGGACTCAGTGCTGTCACTGCCGAGGGCCCAGGTCCAATCCCTGGTCGGGGAACTAAGATCCTGCAAGCTGCTCAGTGCCCCCAAATATATCTTACACTGATTCCAGCCCCTCTTCGGGACCCCTGGGTTTCCCTGCAGACCAGCATCTAAAAGTTTAACACCTGGCGGGGCAAGAGACCTGCTCCAGCGGCTGTTCTGATTGATCACCAGTGCCTGGCTGTAGGAGTGTCCTGCTTTACTTCTTAAAATTCTTCCATAGCCCTCTTTCTTTCTTCCTCCCCTCCTTTCTGTCTCCCCTTCCTTCTTGTTCTCCTTCTTCCTTTCCCAACCTCTTCTGAAAGGTATTAAAGCAACTCTTGAAAATCCATGCAAACAGACAAGAGCTCATGAAACTAGTAAGAGAAGTGAGGAAATTTGGAAGATGTGAAATAAAGGGGATAAAACACACTGGTACAGGAGGGAGGGCACAGGCCTGACGAAGCCTCGTGGAAGCTCCACTTTTCCAACCAGCAGTGCCCAGAGCTGGGTGATTTCCAAGCCATTTAGTGCTTGAGGCTGTTGCCTGTGGGCCCTGCTTCCTGCATTCTGGGCTGGGAGATGCCCAGGCCCAGAGCCTCCAGCCCTCTCACTTGGGCCTGGGACCCCTCTGCAAACAGGAACTGATGCTGGTGCAGCCTTTGCCTGCCGTCTGCCTTCACTCAGTCCCTGCGCGTGGATATACTTGTCTGGCTGCTGCCCGTCTGTGGAATGAAGCTCCCTGAAGGTGCTGGCTACCCCCTCAGCCCAGGCCCCCAGACCTCACCCTTTACTCCTTCCTTCATTCTTTCCAGGCCTCAAGCGGCCTCATCAGAGCTGTGGGTCCTCACCTCGCCCAAAGCAGTTCAAGAAGCAGGAGCAAGGTGGGTACCAAGGTGTGGGGGGGACCCGAACACTGGATTGGATTGCCTTGGGGCAAGGACACAGATCCTGGACTCTGTCCCCTGATAACAGGCTTCCAGTCATGGGCCCCCTGACTCTTGTCTTCCAAGCTCCCAGGAGGGAAGAAGAGGAGGTCCTGGGTGGGCAGAGGAGAGAGCTAGGTCTGGCAAGGAAGCACCTTGCCCGGTGGGCCACAGCGGGGCTTCTCCAGAGACGGCTCAGCTGAAGGAGCTCAAAGCATCCCAGCAGGTCGCAGCTTCACCATCCAGGCTTTTCCGGGGATACTCCCATGTCCTCAGGGTTGAGGGAGCTCCAGGGATGTAAACAGCATGACCTCAGAACTGGGCTCCCATTGGCCAGTTTAGGGCTGAGCTGGATCTCAAGGCAAAAGCCTTGGGGGCCCCTGGGAAGACATGGGGGCTGCTGTGGACCGGTCAGGCCGGGACAGAAACTTCTGTCATTCTCCACCAGTTGTCCCACCAGCTGGGAAACCCAGCCCCATGGGGCATAGCCAGAGGATTCACAGCTGGTCAGAGGATTCATATCTGTATAAAATAGGACACTATGTCAGGCGCCCCCCCAGCAGGGGTATCCAGTGTCCCCCAACAGTGGCCCCGGGCCCTCCCCTGGGCCACGCAAGATCTCCCAAATGACCCAGCAATTAAAGTCAACACCCGGCAATGTAGGTATTGACTATTGACCAGCTTCCGCGGTTCCGATTGTCCAGTGCCTGGGCTCACAGGGTGCTAGTGGTCATCGTGGGCATCACACAGCTGAAACACTGTGGGGATGGGGGCCGCAGGCAGGTTACTTCGATATCACAGTGAAAGCTTGTTCCAATAAGATATTGCCCCCTTTCCCCTCCCCCATCTCACTGAAAACTTTACACCACTTACATTGTTGCAAAACAAATAGAGCCGTGGTCCACACTTCCCCATTCCTACTTCCCTGTGTAAATGGCTGTCAGAGCCTGTGCTTCTGTAGAGCCAATTAATTCTAGGAATTTGGGGGGCATAAGAGCACCTGTGTGCTCTTGCCGTCCCCCATCCCCATATGTACATGACCAAGGCTACCGGCTCCCAACAACCTGATACTGTGGTGAGCGGCGTGGGGAGGTCCCCGGCTCTCACGCAATCTCCCTGTCCCCTGCAGAGCTGGCCAAGAGGTACCTGCAACTGCTTAGGACTTCTGCCCGGCAGCGCTATGCCGACAGGACCCCGAGGCCAGGGCAGCCGCTTGCCTTCCCCCAAGTCTACATCCCTCCAATCTTGCAATGGAGCCGGGCCTCAGCACCCTTCGACGCTCAGGAGGGGGCCGTTACAGGGGACCCCAAGGCAGAAGATGGCACCGACGTGAACATTCGGGACCTCTTCAATACCAAGGCCAACAGGGGCCCAAGAGTGATGGTGCTTCTGGGGAAGGCGGGCATGGGCAAGACCACGCTGGCCCACCGGCTCTGCCAGAAGTGGGCTGATGGTCAGCTGGACCGCTTCCAGGCCCTGTTCCTTTTCGAATTCCGCCAGCTCAATGTGATCACAGGTTTCTTGACGCTACCCCAGCTCCTTTTTGATCTGTACCTGAGGCCTGAGGCTGGCCCCGAGGCCGTCTTCGAGTACCTGCAGGAGAATGCTAATGGAACCCTGCTGATCTTTGATGGACTGGACGAGGTCTTCCACCCCTGCCCCAGCAAGGAGACTGCAGGCCCTGAGGACCCAGCATCAGCCCTCACCCTCTTCTCCCGCCTCTGCCGTGGGACCCTCCTGCCGGGCTGCTGGGTAATGGCCACCTCCCGTCCAGGGAAGCTGCCTGCCTGCCTGCCCACCGAGGTGGCCACGGTCCACATGTGGGGCTTTGACGGACCACGGGTGGAGGAGTACGTGAGCCGCTTCTTCAGCGACCAGCCATCCCAGGAGGCAGCCCTAGCAGAGCTGCGGGCAGACAGACGTCTCTGGAGCATGTGTGCCCTGCCCGCTCTGTGCCGAGTCGCCTGCCTCTGCCTCTACCATCTGCTCCCGGGCAGCTCTCCAGGCCAGTCTGCAGCCCTCCTGCCCACCATGACCCAGAACTACGTGCAGATGGTGCTAACCCTCAGTCCCCAAGGGTTCCTGCCTGCCGAGTCCCTGCTGGGTCTCGGGGAAGTGGCCCTGCGGGGCCTGGAGACAGGGAAGATCATCTTCTCTGCAGGTGACATCCCTCCACCCGTGATGGCCTTCGGGGCTGCCCTCGGCCTGATGACCTCCTGTGTGTGCATGGGGCCCGGGCACCAGGAGACAGGCTATGCCTTCACCCACCTAAGCCTGCAGGAGTTTTTTGCTGCCCTGCACCTGATGGCCAGCCCCCAGGTGGACAAAGATACACTCTCCCAACATGTCACCCTCACTTCTCGCTGGGTGCAGCGAAGCAAAGCTAGACTGGGCCTCATAGACCACCTCCCCACCTTTCTGGCGGGCCTGGCATCCTGTGCCTGCCGCCCCTTCCTCAGCCTCCTGGCACAGCAGGACGAGGCCTGGGTGGGTACCAAGCAGGCAGCAGTCGTGCAAGCACTGAGGAAGTTGGCCACCCGCAGGCTCACGGGACCAAAGGTTGTAGAGCTGTGTCACTGTGTGGGTGAGACACAGGTGCCTGAGCTGGCTGGCTTCACAGCCCAGAGCCTCCCCCATCAAATGCCCTTCCACAACTTCCTGCTGACCTACACCGACCTGGCTGCCCTGACCAACATCCTAGGGCACAGGGATGCCCCCATCCACCTGGATTTTGAGGGCTGCCCCCTGGAGCCCCGCTGCCCTGAAGCCCTGGCAGGCTGTGGGCAGGTAGAGAATCTCAGGTGAGAGTAAGGACAGGGGAGCTCTGGGGGGAACCTGGGAACATCCCTGGGAGAGAACTGGACTTTTGGGAGAGCGGAGGCCAGCCAGTCTTGGCAGAACCCAGCTGAGGAAAACTGAGGAAGAATCTTGAATATCAGAACAGATAGGTCCTTCCTTACTGCCCCTTAGCCTGTGACACGGTGAGGAAGCTCCTTGCCTCTCCAGGAACTCTGGGGTCCAGTTAGATCTCCTCTAGTTATGGTTTCTGGATTCAGTCTTTCCCTCTTTTTCTCTCAGTCATGGGCTGGAGCATCTGACCCAGGCTGTGCTATTAGAGCCTCTTTGCTTTGGACAGGGTATTTAACCTCTCAGCCTGAGTCTCTTTATCCCTAAAATGAATCAGTAATAATACCTACTTGATAGGGTGTTGGGAGAATGAGATGAAATAATGCATGAAAAACACTTCGTGGCACAGTTCCTGGCACAGAGTAAAGGCTTGATATGTGTAGTAGCTAGAGAAAAGTTTAGGCTGCAATAACAAAGAATCCCTCCCCCTCCATATACAGTGGATTAAATAATGTGGTGGTTTTTGTTTTTGTTTTCACTCTTATGGAAGACTCAGAGGTAAGTGGTCCAGGTCAGTGGGATGGCTCAGCTCCACATGGCCATGAAGAGACCCAGGCCCCTTCCATGGTTGCAGCATCATCTCCTTGGGCATCTTGCTCTGCATGGTCAGAGCTGGGTCGCAGACACATCTGTGCTCTGGCTTGGGGGAAAGTAAAGAGAGAACACGGATTAGACATGCCCAATGGGTTAAAGCTCAGTCCCGGAAATAGAGCACATCCTTTCCATTCACATTCCAGTGGTGACAACATAGTCGGAGTCGTATGGTCACACTGAGCTGCAGGGGAGGCTGGGAAACACCACCTCTGGCCGGGAAACCATGTTCCCAGTGATAGCTACAGCGGAGAATGGGTTTTGGTAGACGATTAGCAGTGTCTGCCATAATATGTACTTGTTACTACTACAACAATTACAGCAACAACTAGTACTATTGCCATTACTGGATTAAATTCCATCTCTCAGAGGAGGGAATGGGTGATGAACTCTAAGCCCTGCCCACCACTGATCTTCTGCCACTTCGCCTCTTCCCGTGGCAGCTTTAAGAGCAGGAAGTGTGGGGACGCCTTTGCCAAAGCCCTCTCCAGGTGCTTGCCGACAATGGGGAGCCTGAAGAAGCTGGGGTGAGTCAGGGCTTGGGACCGAGATGGATCCTCAGCCAGCAATGCTTGGAACTCTCCTCCCGCCCCTCAACCCTGCACAGGGCAGATTCCTGGTCTGTCCCCTTTCCCATCCCCATTCTTCCCACTATCTTTGCTTACCCTGTAGGTTAGCAGGAAGTAAGATCACTGCTCAAGGCATCAGCCACCTGGTGCAGGCTTTGCCCCTCTGTCCACAGCTGGAAGAGATCAGGTGAGTGATCTCCAGGAGGGCTCGCTGGCTGAGGGGAGGAATCACTGTCCAGGTCCCAGGGCCCCCCTTGAGCCTGGACTGGGTCCTGTATATTCCATTAGGGTCTGGCCACTACTTTTTCAGTGAGACCCAGAGAGGAGAGGCATCAATCCAAGAACTGGGTGGGACTGGATCCAAACACAAGGCTCCCAGAGACCCCAGAGAAGTGCTAATATTTTGGGACATCTTGAAGGAGCTTGAGTTTTGAGGGTCCCTCCCTTCTTTCTGTGACCCTGAGAGAAGGCAGGTGCTGTGTGGGTACACATAAAGGCATGAAACACACACATACGTCCACATTCATGCACGTATGTGCGCACACACTTGCACTTGCCTGCTCACTTAAGTATATGCCACACATACATGCACATGTGGAGCACACACATGCCTGCACACTTAGATCCACATACACAGCTAAGCACGTATGTATGAATATACTCCTGCCCTATGTCTGTGATGAATGGCCTGAGAAGGGTGGGACCAGGGATCCTCCTTAGCAGCTGTCTGGCAGGACCACTGCTGCCTAATATGGCACCTTTATGAGATTTAGAAAAGACACTCCTTCATCCAGGCAGATGCAGCCCAGCAGTAGGGTGCACTGCTTGTCGAGTGGAGCATTAGCTGGGCCAGAGCTCTGCTCTGTCCCCTCTGCTGGGTGTCTTTGTTCATGATCACTCTGGGTGATGGGGGAAAAGATTAAGGTCACTCTCAATAATTAAGAAAGAAAAGTAAATGTCAACAAGTTCACGATTTCTGATCCTTTGTCCTGACCAAGTGATTACACACAGAGGCACCCTTATACTCTTCAGCTGTTTTGTCCCTCTAGCTAGGAACCCAGGCAGGGCTGTTTGTGGACCCCGTTTGACAGGTGGGGAATGTGAGGTCAGAAATGAAAGTGCTTGGCCTAGGGCTTTGGGTGAATCAGGGCCAGAGGAGAGGCTGCAAGCAGCTTCTCCTGCATCCTAGTCTGCCTATCACCTGGGAACCAAGAGGCCCGGCTGAACTCAGGCCTCAGGCACATCCCAGACAGAGCCTAGAGAGCAGGGCGCTGGGTCCCCTCATCCCACCTCATGAGGCCTTCACAGTCCATCATCTGGATCCCTTGGGCCACCAGGCAGAAACTCTCCCAGAGGGACTGAACTGGGATGGAAGTGAAGCCAGCAGAGGGCCTTTCCTCCTAGCTGGGCCTGCTGGATACCACGAACTTCTCGTAGGCCCCTATCTTGTGTCTCCTGCATGAAGATGGCCACGCTTGTCGCCTGCCACCTGGGGCTCCCAAGTCTCTCAACCCCAGGGCTGAGGGACTGGGCCTCGGTCTCCCTACAGTTTTCGGGACAACCAGCTCAAGGACTGGGAGGTGCTGAGCATCGTGGAGGTACTGCCTTGCCTGCCGCGGCTCCGGAAGCTTGAGTAAGCTGTCTTTCCACCATCCCTGCCTGAGTGACCTCCCCCTCCTCCCTTGGAGAGCAGAAAGAGTCTGGGGTGGATGGGATGGGGGATTCACTCCTGACACCTTTGCCACAATCATGCAGCCTGAGCCTCAGCAATGTCTCCGTGTCAACACTCCTCTCCTTGACGAATGTGGCGGTCACGTGCCCCACCGTCAGGATGCTACAGGTCAGGTGAGCAGGGGGAATGGGATCCTGGCCTTCAGGGTCTTGAGAAAAGGGGAGGAGAAAGTGGGGATGGGAAAAGGAGGAGGCCACCGGTCTGCAAGACCTACGTGTGCGTTCATGAGTCTGTTTTACTCAATCAGTATCTCCAGAGCCCAGCTCAGGCCTGGCACCTCGTACTCAATAAATAGTGAATGAGTGGAAAGATAAATGGATAGACGGATGGATGGGTGGTTGAGGGAATGAATCAACAAATCTAGGAACAATAGGCAGAGTGGAGGGAATCCTGAGTCCCGTGTCGCTCTCCGTGGTGCTGAACTAGCCAGTTGGGGTCGCGGGGTAGATGAAGTGTAATGCCTCTTAATCCCAACACTGTGGCTCCTATAGAAACTCTCAGCATTCCTAACTTTTATAATTTTTCTAGCAAAAATTGTTTTCCTGACTTTTTAAAACACTCAGGATTCGTCTAGCAACGACATAGTCACAATTTTACATGTCTGATATTGAGCACTTTTGCCAGTTCTGTTTCTGTGTCGATTACAAAATCAGCTTTCTCTGGATGTTTGGGGCAGCACAGGTGCACAGGTAGGGCTGGTGTACTGGTTTCACGGCTCAGTGTCTGACCCTGCAGGAAGGCGGACCTCATCTTCCTTCTCTCCCCACCCACAGAGACGGCTACAGAGCTACAAGGGTAAGAAGCTAGGGATGGGGTGGGTTTGGGCTCATTCTGAGAAGCAATCTGGGCTTAGGTAGTTGTGGGGAAAAGTGGCAAAAAGAGTTTAGGAAGAGGTGGAATGTGGGGATTTTTCTTGCTACTGCTCCCCTGGGAAATGACTTACTTCTCAGAGTTGGCCAAGGACTTAGCTTCCTCTAGTGTCTCTGGACCACATCCAGCTCCTGTGATGAGCGGGCATCACCAGAAGTCTCAGAGTGAATCAGACCCTTAGGGAGGACATGAAGATGTGGTGAGACTGGCGATACTACGCAGGGAAAACTCTTCCAATTAAAAAAGGAGGAAGGCAATTATGGTACCGACATCTTAGACTTGTTCTGAGAATTAAATGAATTAACACACTTAAAATGCCTAGAGCACTGCTGGCATCCAGTTGCCATTCAAGTGCTAGCTGTTCCAGCTGTGCATGGATTCCAGCTTGGCCAGTCCTTACTGGGCAGAAATAGGGAAGTCGCCTTCCCATTAAAGAACTTTCTGTGTTTCCCTCACACCCCTCCCTGTGAGACGCAGAAACACATGAAGTTGTATGTCCTCATGCAAGTCCTTTCCCTGCTCTGAGCCTCAGTTTCCTCACCCGTACAGGGATCTGGGAGGACCAATGTCTTTTTACCCTCTGACTGCAGAGCCCTATGATGCCCAATACGGTAGCTACTAGCCCATGTGGCTATTTAATTTTATATTAATTAAAATTGAATAAAATGATCATTTCAGTTCATCAGCCACTTTAGCCACATTTCAAGTGCTCAATGGCCACAGGTGGCTAGTGGCTCCCATAGTGGATGGAACAAATACAAAACATTTCCGTCCTTGCAGAGAGTTCTTTTGGACAGCACTGATCTAGAAGTCTATGAAAATCCATGATGTTCCAGTATCCCTGCAGACCCCGGTCCTCCCCTGGCCCAGTTGGAGAGAACACTTGGTGGTGCCTTGGCTTCCCACAGCCTGCACCCACATGCAGTCCATGCTCCTGGCCTTCTGAATCACAGATGGTACATCTACAAATGGAGACCATGGCATCTTAGACAATAGCAGCTTCTTTTCACTAAGCCTGCACTTTGCTAAGCTTGCCTATGCTGGGCACTTGACCATACATCGTCTCATTCAGTCCTTCGATCACTATGTGTTGGATGTTGTCATCCCACTTTAGAAAAGAGAAAACTGGGGCTCAGATGGGTGAAGTGACTTACCCAAGGCCATACAGCTATATATGGCAGAGCCAGAATTTGAATAAAGGTCCCAATTGACCTTAAACCTTTTGCCCTGCTGCTTTGCTGAGTAGCACCTTTAGTACCTTCAGGCAACCATCTTTGTTATTCATTCACTGTGGGTCATGCTATAGGGTGTTCAGTTCCTAGAAACCAAGGGAAGAGGTTTGGTCCATCAGGCCCTGGACTCCTGAGCCCAGGCCAGTGTTGGATTTGTTCTTGCCAGAGACCCAGACCTACGGGGCAATGCCAACCAGAGGAAAGAGGCTCAGAGGAGAAGCCTGGCACTCAGGTACCTCAGTGGGATGGGATCCATTGCTTTGAGGGGAGGGATATGATATGGGGGGAGGGTCCCTTCCCAGAGGAGGCACGGCAGGGGCAGGGAGGATAAAGGGAGAAGCAGATGTGGAGCGGGGAAAGGACATGAGTAACCCATCCCGGCCTGAGCAAGGGACACTTGTCATAACAACAATAATAGCTGTAATTTAATGGGCCCTTGCTTTGTGCTTGGCACTGTAGTATTTTATATCCATTACCTCATTGTGATTCTTTTGAAAACCCTGCAAAGTACACATTATTAGTCCCATTTGATAGAGGAGAAAACTGAGTCTCAGATAGGTTAGGTGCCTTATCCCAGGTGACCCAGCTACTGAAAAACAAGGCCAAGATTAGACCCAGGTCTGCCGGCCTCCTGGCTGCTGCAGCTCCTTCCTGGTAGCCGCACTCAGAGCCACAGGAGGCATAGCATAGCTTCTTACCTTGAGCCTCTCGGCCCTACGCCCGCCGCAGGCTCCAGAAGTGTCAGCTCGGGGTCCATGATGTGGAAGTGCTCATAGCCCAGCTCCGGGAAGGTCCACACCTGGATGAAGTGGAGTGAGTATGATGGGGAGCGCTGGGACAGGAGACAGAAAGGGAGGGCAGGGCAGCGTAGGCAAGGCCTCAGCTTTGGGTGGACGGTGTGGGGAAGGGCATGCTGCTTCATTAAGAATTTGGGGGAATCAGATCATCCTAACAGCTACCATTATTTAGCACCCGTCCTGTCCCAGGTGCTTTTACATACATCCTCTCATTTAATCCTTATATCTCTATGATGTAAGTACTGTTACTATGTGCATTTTATAGTGGAGGAAATTAAGCCATGGTAAAGGTAAATTTGCTCAAGGTCACAAGTCTAGGAAGAGTCTAGGGCAGGATTCAGGCTCAGACAGTCTGGCTCCTGGCCTCATCCTCACTGAGATCTGCGAAGCAGAAACCTCATCACGTGTAGTCTTGTCTTCCAGACCACAGCCCTCAGGGTCCCCTCACGCTGTCTTCCTCCCAGAGTAGCATGAGATGACCTTCTCTTTTTGGGCTGGAGAAATTCCCATGATGTCCAGCTCCTGAGCAGAGCCTTTGAGAGTGGGGTTTGGGGATTGGTGGAGGTCCTGTCATGTCACCGGGAAGGGACCCCTGCCACGGTCATCCGAGGAAATCAAATGGGCATGAAGGTGGGGTGATGAAATGCCATCATGTATTTTGAGTGGCCCCACCCTAGGGCAAGATGGACGGGGTGAGGGCTGCCTTGGTGACCAAAGCTTGAGCCTTGACCTTGTCCCATTGGGAGAACCAAGACAGGATTAGAAGGTGGTTTTTACCCAACTCACATACTTCCACCCACCTCGCCACCACCAAGCCTGTCCCTCCCCCAGTTTTCTCACCTGCAGGTGTGCCCCATCACCCACCTGGTTACACAGACCAGACACCTCTCAGCTCCCTTGCCCTCCTCCTATAGCCAGTCCATCCTGAGTCGACCTACCCCCTATAGAGTTCTCAAAACCGTTCTCTTGGGGACTTCCCTGGCAGTCCAGTGGTTAAGACTCTGTGCTTCCACTGGAAGGGGCACGGGTTCGATCCCTGGTCAGGGAACTAAGACCCCGCATGGTCTGGGACTAAGATCCTGCATGCCGTGCAGCGCTGCAAAAAAAAAAAAAAGTTCTTTTTTCTCCATCCTCTTCATCCACCTCCCTAGTCCAGGCCCTTCTCATCTCACTTGGATACCTCCTCACTAGGCTTCCATCCTGGCCACCTCCACCTGGCAGTGAACTGCCTTTTACTGCCTGCCCCCTTCCCAGTGCTCAGGATAAGCCCAAATCCTAAAATGCTGTGTGATCCAGAACCGTGCCCCCAACCCCACAAGCCCCATCTGACCCCACCCTCCCACTCCATCTTTAATGCAGACATATCTGCTCTTTTTCAAGTCCTCTAATGTGCTATGTCATGGGATCTTTGACTGTGCTGTTCCTACTGCCAGGAACACCCTTCCCCCATCTCTCTCCCACCCCTTACCTATTGAACTCCTAGTTTTTCTAGCAAGTAGCTCAAACATCAGGCAAGCCTTTCCTGGTCCCCAGACTAGATCAGATTTCCCGATAAGCGTGGAGCTCACCACAAGAAGTAATTATGTAGGTTGCAGCATAAAGAAACAGTTGAGGATGGGGCCTTGAAGTCAGGCTGCCGGAGTTCAAATCCCAGGCCCAACTTTGAGCAAGTGTTTTAACCGTTGTTAACTCATCAGTAAAATGAGGAAAATAATAGTGCCTACTTCGTAGGGCTGTTATGAGGATTAAATATCCAATAATTGTAAGAGCATCTAGGACAGTGCCAGGCACGTGGTACGCAATCTTTCAACGTTCATTATAATTGAGTCTCATTTGTTGGAGGGATGCTTTGACTGTGTGAACGCTGAGGGTTGAGGGGCAGCACAGGACATCAGGCCCCTCTGTCTCAGCCTCTCAGGGAACCAACTGGAAGATGAAGGCTGTCAACTGATGGCGGAGGCTGCACCCCAGCTGCACATCGCCAGGAAGCTGGAGTGAGTCACCCGCCCCACTGTCGACTACCGCGGGGGCCCAGGAGAGCCCCAGCTGGTCCCCGCCACCCCTGGTCCCCGTGCCCACAGTCACCAGAGACAGTGCTGCTTCACCGGCCAGCTCTGCTTTCTCTCCCAGCTCCAGCGCAGGCGGAGTGGTTCAACCATGCCTTGCATGCCTCTGGCATGAGCTACTTTGTTCCAGTTATTAAAATCCCTTGAACATGTAGAACGTGTTCACCGTACATCAGTAGCTTGTATTCCAGTTTGTCCTGACAACGGCCCCGGGGTGGGGTGGGACGCGGAGTTGCACTGGGGCAGCGCTAGGGTATTGGGTGGATGGGTGCTGGGCTGTTGGAGTGGGAAGTGGTACGGTGGGATATGGTTTTGGGGTGAAGGGTGGGTCGTTGTGGTGGTGGAACGAGAAGAAAGGGTAGTAGGCTATTGGGTGTGCTGTGGTGTTGCACGGTGTGGGCTAGGGGTGCTATTGGGTGGGGGGGATATGTTGGGGTCTTAGCATCAAGTGGGAGTGGGAGTGGGGGAGTGTTGAGGTTAGGGTATCAGTGGTTTGGAGTCTTGGCTTTGCATTTAGACCCTGGCTCTGTCACTCAGTAGCTTTGTGACCCTGGGAAGGTAACTTCCTATCTCTTGGCCTCAGGTTCCCCATTGGTAAAATGGGATTAAAATGGTGAGTTTTTTTCAGACCAGAAAACTGAGGATCAGAGAAGCAAAAACAGTGAGTCAGCTCTTACTGCTCCAGCTGGAGGACCTTATTCTCTGTGTGGGGCAAGAGGTCATATGTTTCATGGCTCACCCTTTAAGACGCCCTGGTTAAAGACCCAGGACATTCCACGAGTGACAGCCAGCCAGCTGCTGAGCCAGGAGGAGGCGGCTGGAGCTGTGTGGCGCTGGGGACTCCAGCCGCCTGCTAATGGCCGTCTTCCTCCTCCTCTCCGCAGCCTCAGCAGCAATGGGCTTTCTCTGGCCGGGGCGTGCCGTGTGCTGAGTGCAGTGAGCATGTGCCGGACCCTGGCAGAGCTACATGTCAGGTAGGGACTCCCCGTGCACCACCATCACCCACTCTCACCTCTAGCGTGGAGCTCTTGGGCTCTCCTGTCGTTCTCTCTAAGTCCTTGGAATTCTTTCTGGCCCCAGGCCTTTGAGACCTGTGGAAGATGCTGGTGCCCCGCCCAGACCCCCTTTACAGCTGGGTGCCCGTTCCCAGCTGCTGTGGGTGTTGGTTGCACACAGCTTATACCTCCTCCAGAGAAATGCCCTGGGCCGCTAAGAGCCAGTGATGCCTGGGAGGTTACACACCCCCTTATCCTCCCAGCCAGGAGTGGCCAGTGACAGAGGCAGAGGTATAACCCTCCGGCCCCCTTACCTCCGGTGAGACAAACTTTTAATGCTATTGACGTTACCAAGTCCAAGCTCACTCTGGTCGCCGCTCGACAGGCCAATGAATCAGAGACGAGATGTTGAGGCAGACGGAGAAGATGGCAGACTAGTGTCTCCGAGAAACCATCTCATTGGGGTTTGGATGCCAGTTTCTTTTATAGCACAGAGAGGGGGAGGAGATGAGGAAGTAAAAGGGCCATAAGTTTTGCAAATGTACCCTGGAATGGCCAGCCTTGGGGAGGGGATGTGTTAATTTCTTCTTTCTTGCAGCCAGCCACAGGTGGGCGGGGTCAGGATGCTTCCCTGAACAAAGGCACTTTGGTTTAACATTCAGGCAGAGGGGCAGGGTTCTCCAAGGCAGGCCATTATGTACAGACAGTATCCTTTTAGTGAACAAAAGCAACGGGAAGCAAAGGTTAAAGTAAAAGAAACAGATCCAACAGGTAGTCAGGTTTGGCTCTTCTGTGTTGCATTCATGCTTCCTGTGGGATCAGGCTGAGGACCTGCCCTGTCCTTCTTCCCTCGGTCCCTGAGATCAGACCCTCAGTACATCATGTACACAGTGACCAAGTGACTCTGTTTCTAAGGGAACCCGACCTCAGACAGGGCCCAACCTTATTTCTGTGAGTCTCCACATTCAGTCTGGGCAGCTGAGGACAGATGCTAATTAATGTCAACACAGTCCCCACCCATAGGGGCTCTCCTGCTTTAAACACCCCTTAAAGGAGGAAAGAGAGACCAGATTCACCCACACGGTGGTACTAGGGCCCTTGGTTCACTGTGTATAATGAATCAGTAAAGGCCCCTAGGGCATTCCAAATGACACTCCATTCACTTCTAGGAATTTATAATGAAGAAATTACCGTGACTGTGCAAACACTTTGACCTGCAGGGATGTTCACCTCAGTATTGATTATAACAGGAAAAAAATGAAAATAACTTAAATCTTTAACAGCAAGATATTAGTGATACTAGTTAAGTAAACTAAGTTGCCTCCAGAGAGAAGAACTGATGGAACCATGATATAGCTGCAGCTTTAGTGTGGAGGGATGACTCTGGCATATTAAGTAAACATAAAAATTTTAATTCATCAGGGAATTCCCTAGTGGTCCAGTGGTTAGGACTCGGTGCTTTCACGGCCGTGGTCCAGGTTCAGTCAGATGCCACAAGCCGCGCGGTGTGGCTAAAAAAAAACAACAAAAACTTAAAGAAACATTTTTTTAAATTCCTCATTTTTATAGTAAAGCTTTTCAATCAAACTGAAAGCTAGAGAGAATGGTATAATGAACTCCCCAGCTCCCACCAATAATTATCAACATCATGTAACCCTTGCTTCATCTGTCCTTTGAAATATTTAAAAGGGAATTTTTAAAAGGGAGTTTGTAAATTTAATCCCATCTTTTAAGAAAGAAAAAGAAAGAATATTAACTGCATTAAGAAGACAGAAGACTTGAAGGACTCACTCCACATGTTATCATCAGTGATAATTGATATGTGGAAGAGATTGTGGGTGATTTTTCTTTATTTTCTTCTTATTTTTCTACATTTTCTAAGTTCTCCAGAGGGAAGAAGAATAACTTTTGTCATGGGAAATATATATATAACATTCACTTGGAAAGGCGAGGTTAGGGATGCTCTGGACTCTCAGTGCCTGTCCCGACCTGGCAGTGGCCTCACCGCACAGGGGTGAGTACCCTCAGGCGAGAGAAGACATCAGGGCAAAGTCGGAGGAAGTGCCGCAGCTAGAGGCAGGGGGAGGGCACCTTAGAGGTCCCTGGAGGCCAGGCTAGAAATAAGACGTAGCAGCAGCTGGGCCCACCAGCAGCTACCTCCTCCCTCCCCTCCTGTCTGCAGCCTGCTGCACAAAACTGTGGTCCTCAAGTTTGCCCCAGAGCCGGAGGAGCAGGAGGTGATCCAGAAAAGGTAGGGCCAGGACCGTCCCCTCCTTGACCGCCACCGCTGGACGGTGTAACTCAACAGCCGGGGGGGACCTTGACAAATTCACAGAGGCACAAGAAGCCAGCAGGCTTGGCTGGGGATGAAGCCCTAAGGGGAGGCTCAAAGGACAAACTGCCTCCCCATTTCCCAAGTGGTACCTGAAGACAGCCCTGGGATGCCAGATGCAGACAGCAGACTGGGGCAGGGGTGGGGTAGCCAGAGAGCTACACGTGGGAGACGGAGTCCCTTCAGCCTAAACCCAGAGGATAGCCTGGCGTGTAGCTCTGATTCTGGTCAGAACTTCTGGCTGCCTTTGGCACAAGGACCCTTTAGAGGGTGTTTGCCTCCACCAGGGTGCCTTCCTGGATTGCCCCAGGCCAGCACCTGAGCAGAGACTCAGCTCTTTGCTCCTCAGTGTGCACCTACAATCTCTTCTGTAGGGTCTGAGCTTTAGAAGGCTTGCTTGCAGCTGAGGCTGACATTTTTGAAGGCACTGCTGGTGATGAGATTAATGATCCTAAGAGCCAAGGTTAACTGAGCACTTACTTTGCACCAAGCAGCAAACTAAGACAATTCACCTGTTCTCCCAGTAGCAGGCTAAGTGATTTGTCCCAGGTCACACAGCCAGGAAGCCGAGAAGCCCAATTGGAACCAAGGTCTGACTGTCCCCAGGTCTCATATAGGGATTGAATGGTGGGAAGTGGGTCTAAGGCTGGAGTCTGAGGCAGTGGATGAGGTGTCTGCTCAGCATGGCCTTGGTGTGTGTCCCTCCAGGGCTGCGTTTCCTGGCAGCCTTACGTTCCAGATGCCTTCTGATCCGCTCCCGTGCGCCCCAAGGATCAGGTACCGTGATGGCCTGCGGGCCCCGAGCATGGTTCCCGCCTCCCCACTTCCTGGGCACAGAGCCTGTCCCGGGTCCCCAGTGCCAGGTGCCCCCTGGAGGACACAACCTAAGCAGGACATAACCTGCTGTCATGTCCTGGTTTTCCTGCCTCCCATCTCCCCTGCCCAGCCCACCCCAGAAGGGGCTCACACGGCAGACCCCCCAGTCACCTTCCCTGCCCACGGTTCCCACCCCCCTTAGCTCCCCCGACCTCCAGTAGCTGAGGGGTTGTGGGAACTCTGGATGGAGAAAATGGGGAGCACGCGGCCCCTTCGTTCCTGATCCTGGGGCCTAGGCCTGGGGACTCAGCTCAACCTCCACAGGGCTCCCATCACAACTCTTCCAGCCTCCTCTCTGATTCTGTCCATCTGAATGCCCCTCCCTGTCTGTCTATTCTCTGGCACTCAATTTCTCTCAGTCTCTCTCTGCGTCTGTCTCCTTCCCTCCCTCTCTTATCTCGGTGTCTCTCCATCTTGGTCTGCCTCTCTCTGTGTCTCTGACTCTCTCTGGCTCTTCTCTGCCCATGTGACATCTCACGTGTGCTGTGTGTCGGTCCCTCTTTGCCTGTCCGGGTGCCCGATGCATCCCAGTCCCCTTTCCACAAGCCTCTCTGCCTGTGTTATCTGGGGGTGGGGAGCCCCGCTCGCCTCTGTTGAGCTGGGCAGGCGCTGCAGGGTTGTGGTCCTACCCTCCCTAGGCTGACACACTGTGCCTTGCAAGCCCAGCACCTAGAGCACCTCTGCAAAGCACTGGGAGGAAGTTGCTGCCTCCGTCACCTCGAGTGAGTGGTTGCTGGAAGGCGGGGTGGTGGGGCCCATTAGTGGGTAGGTGTTAGTGTGTTGTGTTTTGTTCTGTGTTTTAAGATTTAGGGTCATCTATTCTTTCCCCGCTGCAATCAGGAACCCCTTAGAGAACCTGGTGAAAGTTGTGACTCTTCCCCCTAAAATACAGGTTCCCCCATATTTGACACTCTCTGAAGCCCAAGCCTAACCCCTCAGGGGTCACAAACCTGAGGATGAGAACCCGAGGGGAGGGACTTCCCTGGAGGTCCAGTGGTTAAGACTCCATGCTTCCCATGCAGGGGGCGCGGGTTGAATCCCTGATTGGGGAACTAAGATCCCACATCCACATGCTGGGAGACCCCAGCTGATCCAGTGCCATGTGCTGAGATCCGGCCTGGCAGCCCAGGACCATATCCCAGTTTCAGGAGAAGCTGAGTGACTGGGGTGGAGAGGCGAGCTCCTGCTGTCTCCACCCCCGCCCTCTGCTGACCTGTCCTGTCCTGTCCGCGTGCCCCTCCCAGCTTATCAGGCAACGCTCTCGGGGACAAAGGTGTGGCCCTGCTGGCTCAGCTGCTTCCAGGGCTGGGCGCTCTGCAGTCCTTGAAGTGAGTAGCCCTCTGGGCAAAGCCTCTGAGGTTTGATCTCTGGATGAGAGCATGTGTGTGGGAAGGGGGGAAGGAGATGACGGGGTGGGGGGATATTCTGTGTCCCATCTCACTCCCTCCTGAGGTTATCATAAAGGTTACATCAGACAATGCATGTCAGCCACCGGGGCCAGTCCCTGACACGTGGCCAGTGCCCAGGACAGGGTAGTTACTACTGTGTTTCTCACTAAAATAGACACTGGTCTCTGTGACTCAGCGATCCAGCTGCTGAGTTAAGCCTTCGTTTCTCAAGCCTGTCTCCCTGTCTCTGCACAGGCTCTCTGGGAGGCCCAGGCAGGCAGGGCTGGGAAGTATTACCTGATTAATATAACAGCTGGCAGCTGGCCCTGGGGCAGGGTGGGGTGGAGGGGAGGGGCCGTTTGACTGGGGGGCCCTGGCCAGGTAGGCAGGGAGGGTTTGGACTAGAGAAGATACCCAGGAAGGTTCCCTGGGGAGATTTGAGAGCCCTGAGCACCTGGCAGAGATGGGGGAGATGTGCACTACGGGAGGGAGGCCCTGGAAGGAGGCTGTGAACGCCCAGACTTTGCCTGCAGCCAGCCAGAGTTTCTAGGCCCTTAAAGCTCCCTGTGCTCCTAGCTCACATGCCCCCCCCCTCCTCCCTGGCTCTTCTGGGCCCGACGGAGAGGCTTCCTGGCCGCAGCAACCTGGTCAAGACCCCAGGTTCCCAGTGTCCCTGGACAAATTACATCACCTTCTCTGAGCCCCTGGTTTCCAGTCAGTTAACACATAAACTCTGGAGGCAGTGGCTATGGTTTTCGCTGTAACCAGTGCTGTGGCCTGTGGGCACTGCCTGCTCAGGCCGCCTTTCGTTGGGAAGCTGGGACCAGAGGAGGTTGCTTCTGTTCCTGTTTGGGGCCTGCAGGGGGCGGAGGGGGGGGAGGGGGGGTGGGAAGGCCTCGCTGCCATTGCAGGCAAATTTTATGCAAATTGGAGTTCCAATCTCAGCTCTGTCACCAACATGTCTCATAATCTTGGGCAAGACCTTGCTGCCCTCTGGACCTCAGTTTCCCCATCTGTGCAATGGGGAGTTGGCAGAGGTGCTCTGACCATCCGGGGTTCAGTGTGTTCCATCGTCTGGAACAGGGAGGGACAGCCCTCCCCTGCCCTGTGCTCTGACCACAAAGAGGGTGTTTTTGAGTCCTGAGTGACTTCTGTCAGCATCATCCCTCTGATTCTCCAGCCTCAGTGAGAACGATTTGTCCCTGGATGCTGTGTTCAGTTTGACCCAGTGCTTCTCTACTCTGCCGTGGCTTGTGCACTTGGACTTCAGGTGAGAGTATCCCTGGGACCCCACTCTGCCCCTCATCTGTCCCATTCACGGTATAGCATCCTCAGGGCCCTGGTATGATACCAGGTCCAGTGAACATTCAATGAGTGTCTGTGAAATGAATGAATAGATGAATGAGTGAAATATAGCTCCAGGGACACTCAAATTTCTCCAAATTCACCGCGGGGCACAATCCGTTGACTCTCCTGTAGTTACTCTCTGGATTGTCCTGGGAGACTTTTAAGGAAACTGGGAGCTCTCTGGTGGGAGCTTGAGTTCTCAGGGACCCACCTGAATTGTGGGGTCTCTGGAGCTGATAAGAGTGTAGAAGGGAAGGCAGCTAGCCAAGCGGCCCTGGCCAAGGCAAAGCAGATCATCCATGGTTTCAGGTGAAGTCCACCTATTCCTCCCCTCCCTGCTTCCAAGAACCGGTGTTACGGTAGCAGACAGACCACGTTCAAATACAGGCTCACCACTTCCCTGCTGTGCCGCTTTGAGCACGTCACTGCATCTCTTGATACCTCAGTTTCCTGATCTGTGAAGCAGGGGTAAGAATACTTCCTTAAAACCATAAACAAGATGGAAAGACAACCCTCAGATCAGAATGGGAGAAAATATTTGCAAACAAAGCAACTGACAAAGGATTTATCTCCAAAATTTATAAGTAGCTCATGCAGCTCAATATCAAAAAACCAAACAACCCAATCCAAAAATGGGCAGAAGACCTAAATAGACATTTCTCCAAAGAAGATATATAGATTGCCAGCAAACACATGAAAGGATGCTCAACATCACTAATCATTAGAGAAATGCAAATCAAAACTGCAGTGAGGTATCACCTCACACCAGTCAGAATGGGCATTATTAGAAAATCTACAAACAACAAATGCTGGAGAGGGTGTGGAGAAGAGGGTACCCTCTTACACTGTTGGTGGGAATGTAAATTGATACAGCCACTATGGAGAACAGTATGGATGTTCCTTAAAAAACTACAAATAGAACTGCCATACGACCCAGCATTCCCACTACTGGGCATATACCCTGAGAAAACCATAATTCAAAAAGAGTTATGTACCACAAGGTTCATTGCAGCTCTATTTACAATAGCCAGGACATGGAAGCAACCTAAGTGTCCATCAACAGGTGAACGGATAAAGAAGATGTGGCACATATATACAATGGAATATTACTCAGCCATAAAAAGAAACGAAATTCAGTTATTTGTAATGAGGTGGATGGACCTAGAGACTGTCATACAGAGTGAAGTAAGTCAGAAAGAGAAAAATACCATATGCTAACATATATATATATATATATATGGAATCTTAAAAAAAAAAAGTTCTGAAGTACCTAGGGGCAGGACAGGAATAAAGACGCAGATGTAGAGAACTGGACTTGAGGACACGGGGACCGGGAAGGGTAAGCTGGGACGAAGCGAGAGAGTGGCATGGACATATACACACTACCAAATGTAAAATAGATAGCTAGTGGGAAGCAGCCACGTAGCACAGGGAGATCAGCTCCGTGCTTTGTGTCCACCTAGAGGGGTGGGGTAGGGAGGGTGGGAGGAAGGTTCAAGAGGGAGGGGATATGGGGATATATGTATATGTATAGCTGATTCACTTTGTTATACAGCAGAAACTAACACACCATTGTAAAGCAATTATACTCCAATAAAGATGTTAAAAAAAAAAAAACCACTTCCTTACCTCACAATTTTATTGTGAGAATCAAAGGAAATCATATCGGTGGTGTGCTTTGTATGTATATTTATTGTCCTATTTGCTGAGAAAACAGGCCACCATCCAGGTCTTGCTTGACCCAGCCTGTCTGTCTCTTGCTGCTGCCTGGGAAGGGGGCCCTTGGCCCTTTCTCAGGCTGCCGCCTCCTCTCTGCCTGCAGCTCTGAGAGCCAAAGCGTCATCCTGAGGGGTGATGGAAGAGACAGGTAAGGAGGGAAAGCTCTGAGGTTGGGGGGCCTCCCCTCTCTCTCTCTGGTCCCCATTTCTTATAGGTGCCCCCAACCCCCAGACCCATGCTGACTGTTAGCCCGGGTCTGGCAGGCTGCAATTAATCACTTCTGTAACCCCGCCCCCATGTAAATTTGCGGTAATCAGTTGCTTTCAATCTTTCCTAAGAGGGAGCACATGGGAGGGAGGGGCTGACGGGCGATGCTGCAGCAGAGCAGGTGTTAGGAGAGCGGATGTGTGGGAGGGTAGAGGGGAGCCGCTGTGTTTCTGCCACTGAGGACCTTTGCAGCACTTTGCAGCGTCCTGACTTCATATGAATCCCTGCCCTTTCACACTCTGAGTATCACGTTAGAGAAGCCAAGAACCGTTGGCGCTCTGAAAAAGTTTCCACATCTTTGCGGTAAACTAGTTCTCCGCAGTGTTCCCGGCTGCCCCCTAGTGGAGCCCGGCACCCTGGTCTCACCTGGGCCAAAGCACAGGGCTCTTAAAGCGGAGCCCCTGGGCAGAGTGCATTTCCAGCTAATGTGTTAGAGAAAAACACTGCTGTAGCAGGTGGGCTGCCTGAAGCCGGGGTGGTATTGCTTGCCGAGCTAGGGTCTCCATTTTTGGGAACTCTCTGGGTTCTTGAAGCCAAAAGAATTGAGGCACAGATAGGTGGATGATACCTACAGCAGTGGTCAGAAAGAGGAGGGCTCTGCCCTAGCTCCCCTCGACCTGCTCAGGTGCTGCCCACCTGGACAGGCATAAGCTGCTGGCATCCTCACTCTGGCGTCCCTTCCCCGGGTCTCAGTTGCCCCATCCGTACAGGGAGGGGCTTGACTGTCCCGAGGGCCCCTTCCAGCCCCGACTAATGAGTCTAGCCTTCCAATGTGGATGCTTTGAACTTTCCTTTCAAAATGATTTCCCCACTCCTAGGGATCTGTCGGCTGCTGGATCTTTGCCAGAGTTCCAAGCTGGAGCCCAGTTCTTGGGGTTTGGTCAGCGCCGCATCTCCAGGAGCTTCTGGTACCATCTTACCCACTTCTTGTTTAGGGGTAACCACAATGGGGTAAGGGGTGAGGGAGTGGAGAGCCTGGGGGTTGGGAGACGGGAAAGAGAGTTTGAGAGAAGGGGGAAGAAGTGTGAGGGCTGGTGACGGGGCTGCTGGCTCCCGCGTTCCCTGTAGAGAAGATTCTGCATTGTTTTCTCTGAAGACTTCCCAGCTCTGCCATGAGGGGCTGTGAGACCCTGGCTGGGCCCCTCCCCTCTCTGGGGCTTGATTTCCTCACCTAAGAAGAGAGACACGTTAGCTGGGGCCTGAACAGGGTTCTCTGGGGACGGGGTGGACAGGATCCCAGGCAGGTGGGACAGATCGTGCAGAGGCCCAGGGGAGTGAAGCCTTGGCTCTGGGGAAGCATTTCTGTGTGGCTAGAGCTTACACAGGGAGAGTGGAGGCGAGTGAAGACATGGGAAAGGCGTTTTGCTTTTAGCCTAAGGATAATGGGGAGCCACAGAGGGTTTTCAGCACAGGAGAGGCTGGCCAGATTTGTATTTGTTAAAGCTAAGACGCTGGCAGGGTGGAGGATTGCAGGGAGGCAAGAGGGGGAACCCAGGGGATGTTCAAGTGGCCCAGGTGAGTGACAGCGATAGCCTGGATGTAGGCAGGGGCAGTGGGGAGGACTTGGGACTGGACGAGGGCAGCTGGGCGCTCAGGGTCCTTGACTGTTTCTGTCGGAGTAGGGGGACTGGGGGCTGTAAGGGGTGGAGAGTGTGCCCTGTTGGCACTGCAGGGGCTGGCGGCCTGCAGGTTGGGGAGCAGAGTTGTTGGGAGAAGCGGAGAGCCCTTGGGGTTGGACAGGGACCCTGAGCCCTCCCTGACCCCCTCGCCCTGCCCGCTGCCCCTTTTCAGCCTCAGGGAATGTCAGCTGGAACCCTTGAGCCTCTCCCGCCTCTGTGAGACTCTGGAGAAGTGCCCGGGGCCTCTGGAAGTCAAGTAAGTATGGAGGACACAGCCGCAGGGGCACAACGTGGGCACCTGCCCAGTGACCTGGGGTGGGGTGTCCTGGTTAGAGACCAGATGAGTCCCTCCTGGTCCCTTCCTGCCAGACCCCGTAGCCCTACGCCATGGGAGTTCCCTAACCCATTGGTGGAAGGCTCCTTGCCTCCCAATGGCCCCAGCTTCAGACACCTCATCCCTCCCACTGAGAGAGGCCGTGCCGGGCCCAGGGCTTCATCTCCCCATCGGCTCAACTCAGGGCACCTGGGAGCCCCAGTCTGCCCCCCTCCACCCCTGGAGCCCCACCCTGGCACTCAGCTGGGCCTGCCTCTGTGGCTGGAGCCTGTCATTCTGAAGGCTCCTCCTCAGGGCATCCCCCAGCCTGGGTTACCAGCTCACCCCAGAACGCCTGGGTCTGTGACCAGAGACTGGGCTTAGAATCAGGAGTCCTGGCTCAGCCACCAACAAGCTGGGTAACTTTGGGCAAATGGCTTTAACCCCTCAGGCCTCAGCTTTGTCATCTGCAAAGTGGTCGGTCAGGCTTTCCTTCCCTCATCCTCGTTGTAATTTTATTACAATAATTACCTTAAAATAAAGAAACCCAAGACAAACCTCCCTCATCTAAATAACCCCGTCCCTCATCAACTCAGTGTTGTCATTTGTCCTGGTGACCTTCTCCATTTGCATATACAAGTTTTTTCCTGTTCGAAATCACAGGCCAGCTGCGTTCTGCAGTTTCACTTTCCATCGCCCCATATGTGTTTTTCCATTTTGCTACAGTTTTGGTTTTTTTTTCTTGCTTTCTGGCTCCCGCCTCAAATGCCCTCTGGTCCTTGCAACAAGCTCATTATCCATGTTGACAACTGGGGTGTGTCCTTCCATACGTCTCTCCATGTTCCAACACTTATGGATATGGAGGAAGGTGGTTTTGATGTTAACAGATACAGGATCTTAACAAGATTTGCAGTGAACTTTTGTCTCATAATAGAATATTGTGGCTTTCCTAGAATATCAGGATGTGTGGAACCAATGAATTTTCAAATAAACCATTTATTTTAGAATAGTTTAAGGCTTGCTTTCAGAAAAGTTGCAAAACTAGTGCAGAGAGTTCCCCCCACACTTGCCCCTGGTTTTTAATACCACTCATCACCATGGTACATGATGTGTACATTTTGGCATTCCAAATGCCAAAATAAAGGTAAAGTTTCTGTTGCTTAAAAAAAAAAAAAAAAAAAAAAAAAAACCCGTGTGTAAACCCCACATTGATCCCAAGCAGAGGCCGTAGCACTGTGTGTATTTGGGGTCCAGTGGAAAGCCACTGGTGTTTGTGGTCAGACCACCCCTCAGTGAACGCCTCTGCTCTGCCTGTGCTCAGAGCCCCAGGCCCAATCCCGGGACAGAGCGGGTAGTGCTGAGCCTACAGCCTGGGCCCTGGCAGAGGCTCCTCGCTTCCAGTTCCAGAGCCATAGGTGGCCCCTTTTACTGTTCCCCGCAAGGTGAAGCTGGGTCCCCCTTCAGCCAGACAGTAATGCGATGGAGATGGGCCAGGCTCCTGGCAGCCCCAGTGAGGGGATAGGGCAGCCTGCAGGGAACAAAGAAACAGGGACAGAGAGAAGGGGCAGCAAAAGGGGAGAAAGGCAGAAGGAAAATACAGTCCAAACGCCTCTGGGGGTCAGGAAGTGGCTCTAGACTCGCAGGGAGGGCTGTATGTAAACCCCAAGGTGCTTAGAGACTCTGGTTGACCCAGTCCTCCAGCCAGAGCAGAGACCAAAGGATGGATATCAGGAGTTTCTCCTAAGTGGACTGGCTTCTGATGAATTATCTAGACAAGTGATCAGCTGGTTGGTCTGGTTTTGATGGGCAGTCAGGGACCCGAGCTACCCTGCATCTCTCCTTTGCTGGCCACCATTATGTTCACTACTTTGGGTTAAGGCGGCATTGTCTTCTTAACAGGTGTGTTCTCCAGGGTACCAGTCTTCATGGCCCTCAAAATGATAATCCTACCAGTCCATGCCTTTTGGGGGAAAAATGTCTACTATAGCCCTTTAGAAATTCACAATGCACAAGGGCAGATTAAAGGCTCTGAGAAGTCCTGCAGCAAAGAAAACTAATGGGGCTTAACCCAGCATTTTCCAAGCATATATATGACCTTCCTTTTCCTCCAGCCTCAATGATAACTCAAGGACCCCAGTGTTCAGAGGGGGTGTTTTGGGCAATCCTGGCTTAGGACCCATCTAGCTTTTCCCAAGATTTCCCCACCTCATTCAGATGCTTTGTTTCACAGATTGTCCTGCAAGGTCCTGAGTGACCAGAGCCTGGAGACCCTGCTGCACCACCTACCCCGGCTCCCTGAGCTAAGCCTGCTGCAGTAAGACTGGTTTCCCCATTTCACTGTGCAGGGCTGAGGCTCTTGCATTGCAAAGCCATCCCCTTCTGCACCCTCCCCGCTTCTCTTGGGCTGTTTCATCATTTTACCTGGCACAACTGGGAGCTCAAGTCTGCTTCCAGCTCTTCCCTAATACCTTGTCAACCTCAGGGGGGAGTTATTTGACCCCTCTAGGCCTCAGTTTCCTTATCTGACAAATGGGACTAATATTCTTCAACCCTTCCCCCAGGGTTGGGATTCAAACAAGACAGTTGCTCTAAAAGCACCTTGAAGAATGGAAGGCCTGTGACAAATGGGCCATCGTTCTTCTCTCCACCCACAGAAAGGTCACCTACTCCTATAAAGAGACTATAGTTATAGGTCATGTATATATCACACACCAGTTAGGTTTTTTTGGTAATTTATATATATATATATTTATTTATTTATTTATTTTTGGCTGCATTGGGTCTTCATTGCTGAGCACGGGCTTTCTCTAGTTGTGGCAAGCGGGGACTGCTCTTCATTGGGGTGCACGGGCTTCTCATTGCGGTGGCTTCTCTCGTTGCGGAGCACGGGCTCTAGGCACATGGGCTTCAGTAGTCGTGGCACGCGGGCTCTAGAGCACAGGCTCAGTAGTCGTGGCTCGCAGGCTCTAGAGCACAGGCTCAGTAGTTGTGGTGCACGGGATTAGTTGCTCCACAGCATGTGGGACCTTCCCAGACCAGGGCTCGAACCCGTGTCGCCTGCATTGGCAGGCAGATTCTTAGCCACTGTGCCACCAGGGAAGTCCCCACACACCAGTTTTTAAAGGTCACCATCTAATTCTGTAAAAGGGGAATTTAAGCAGCATCCCCAAAGTATTTAAAACTCTATTTTCTAATTTCAGCTCAGACTGGTTAGAATTTAAAAAAGGATTTACTTTAAATATTTTTCCAACAGGGGGCAAGAGCAGCTACAGCTGATATGGAAAAATACAACAGAAAATTAAATCATACCATTAAAAACAGCAATATAAGTACTCCTGCTAAGGATCTCCGGGACACCTGAGACAGCTGACATCACATCCAGGATCTCACTTATCCCTGAGTCCTTTTGGGAGGGGAGGGAGGAGATGTATGACTTCCCAGAGGTGGGCAAGTGTGGCAGAGCCCATGTCAAACTACAGAATCCACTATGGTCCCACCCTGACAGGAAAGGACGGATCAGGAAGGGTTCCTTTGGACACAGAAGTTGTGGGCTAACATGAATAGATAGGGAACCTCAGACCAGAGAGGGACTTCTCTATGCCCAAGTCACACAGCATCAGCCCCCAACTCCTCATCTGTCTTTGGAATGAGGTAGCCGGCCTGATGGTCACCAGTGCTTAAGCTTTGTATTGGGTTGGTCAAAAAATTCATTTGAGTTTTTCTATAGTATCTTACTGAAAAACCCAAACAAACTTTTTGGCCAACCCAGTATTATTCAGTCCATACTGTTTGTGCACTGCTGTGGACCAGGCACTGCTTGGGGTGCTGGAGACACAGCTGAGAGAGGGAAAAAAAAAAGACGAGGTCCTTATCTTCCTGGAGCTTACCATGTAGTAGAGGGAGCTGGTCAACGAGCAAAGTGAAAGCAAATAAGATGAATTCAGAGAGTGATAAAGTATTTTTCTAGAGAATGTGGTAAGGAGTGATTGTGGAGGTGATTTAGACAATGGCAGGGGTGGTCAGGGAACGCCTCTGAGGAGGGACGCTAGGGTGCTACCTGAAGGAAGAGAGGGAGCCAGCCTTTTGAAAAGCAGGGAACAGCATTCCAAGGAGATGGAACAGCATGCATGAGGCCCTGAAGCAGGATTGAACTCAGTGGGCTCGAGGAACAGTCAGAAAGGCCAGTGTGGCCAGAGCACAGTGGCCGGCAGAGTTGTAGGAGAGAAGGTAGAGAAATGAACCTGGGCCGGGTCACACAGGGCCTGGTAGCTGTGGCAAGGAGTTTGGGATTTTGCCCAAGGCAGAGGAACGATTTGTCTTTTCAAAACCTTAGTCTGGCTGCTGGGTAGAGAAGGAACTGGGACAAGCGTGGAAGCAAGAGCAGGGAGGGGGTTGTACAGCCAGGGTAAGAGATGATGAGGGCTGGGAATTGGTGGGGAGAGAGGGAAGTAGGTAGATTCAGGGTGGATCTTGGGGGTGTAGACAAGCTGATGGAGGGTTTATGGAGCGAGGGAAATGGAGACCCCAAGGATGCATCCAAGGGCAAGATGGAAGCATCTCACTTTCTCTAAGGCAGTGGTTCACAGCTGGAGGGTGATTTTGCCCTTCAGGAGACATTTGGCAATGGAGACATTTTTGTTGTCATGATGGCAGAGGGGGTGGGAGGTCATGCTACTGCTGGCATCTAGTGAGTAGAGGTCTGGGATGCTGGTAAAGTTCCTACAGGACAGCCCCCAAATCCAAAGAATTATCTCTGTAATGCTGAGCTTGAAAAACTCTTAAGGACCTAAAGCTTCCCGCTCCTTGACAGCAAGGACTCACCTACGAGTGCTTAGGATAAAAACAATATAATAATAACAATAAGCATGGGTATCGTGCTGGCAGTGCCCAGGCTTGATATGATCCAGTCCTCATGACACCCTAGAGGAAGGTGTATAAGTAGTTCTGTTTTCCAGATAAGGAAACTGAGGTTCAGAGAGGTTAAGCTACTTATCCAAGGACACACAGCCAGTAAGCAGAACTAGGACTCAAACCTCAGTCCACTTGACCTCAAGCTCCTATTTCTCGCTCTTGAGTTCCTGTCTCCTTCCTTAATGCCTGGCTGACCCACCAGCCCCCCATCCTTTTCATTCACCTCCAGCCTGTCCAGGCTTCTTGCCCACTGATCTTGCTTGGTTCCAACTTGCTCACATAGGGCCCCGCCCCTTTCCTACTCAGGCTGACCCAGATGGAACTGTCCCCAAGGAGCCCCCTCCTGCTGGCTGACATCTTCAGCCTGTGCCCGCGGGTTCAGAAGGTGGATCTCAGGTGAGCATTGCCCTGGGACAACCGGAACCTAGGAGGGTGGTGCCTGGAGCCTGTTGGATGTGAGGGGCTAGGATGGAGATAGTGGGACCCAAATCAGAGACTCAGCTGCTGGAGGAGGGGGGCCTGCCCCTGGGGGCATGCTGAAGCTGTGGTCAAGGGTGGCTGACCCAGGTGCTGTCTGCTCCAGGTCCCTGCATCACGCGACCCTGCACTTCAGGTCTAGCGAGGAGCAGGAAGGTGGGTGCTGTGGGTAAGTCCCCCGGAACCGTGTCCGAGCAGCCTGTGGGGATTGAGGACGAGCAGACTTGCCTCCTGGATGTCCAGAGCAGAGGACAGACTGAGAGGGCTGGGCTCCGTCACGGGCAAACAAGGAGTCCACAGCAGACAGGATTAGAGCTCAGGGGCCTGGTCTGAGGAAAAGCTTTAAATACCAACCACACAAGGGTCTGGCACCTTGGGCAAGTTCCTTAACCTTTCCAATCCTCAGCTCCCGCAGCTGGAGAAGGGAGATGCTATATTGCAGGCCGTTGGCGAAGAGGAATTGAGGCAATGTGTAAGGCACGAGAGGCACTCACAGTTACGAGTGTCCCCCTGCGCCACACCGCTGACTCTTGGACCAGTGCTTTGTGGTGGCCTTGGTGACAGGGGAGCCAGCATTGCACAGGATAATGGGGCCAGGGAATAACCTCTAAGTACAGAGATGATGTTTCTGGTAGCTATTTGATGCCACTGGCTCACCGAGTGACCTTGGGCCAGACCCTTCTCTCTGCGTCTCAGCCTCCTCAGCTGCGAAATAACAATAAATAAAGAGCTGATGTTTGCTGAGCATCTGTAGGGCACCATTCTAAGAGCCTCATGCAGATTACGTCCTATAAGCCTCACAGCTGTGGTCATGCAGCAGGAAGGGGTACAGCTGGGACTTGAATCCAGGGAGTCTTATAGCGCTCCTGGCCCAGGGGCAGGCAAACTTCTTCTGTAAAGGGTTAGATTGTAAATATTTGGGGGTTTCCAGGCCATAGGGTCTCTATCACAGCTATTCAACCCTGCCGTTTTAGCTTGAAAGCAACACAGACAATATGTAAACGAAGGCGTGTGTCTGTGTGCCAGTAGAACTGGAGTTATGGACGCTGAGACATGAATTTCATGTAATGTTTGTGTGTCATGAAATGTTACTCTCCTTTTGATTTTTTTCTCAACTGTTTGAAAATGGAAAGACTATTCTTAGTGTGCAGGTCTTATAAAGCAGGCGGTCTTGGGCTGTAGACTTTCCAATTCCTGTCTTAACCCAACACTATCGTGACTTCTAGAATACCTTCATAGTTTCCAAGTCTGTGATTTCCAAAATGCAGGGCAAAGGCCAGGCTGGGAGGATTTTTAGGAGGTTGGGCCGATAGTAGAGTACTTCAGCTTCATTGAATTCCTCCCTTTTCAATTCTCTGATTAAGGCCAAGAGGAAGCCTCAGTTAGGTGTTAGTGTGTCTACAACACCTCTTAACATTTGCTAAGCTCCCTTTTAAATAAAGAGAGAGCTCTCAGCAGGTGCCAGTGTCTGGCTTGAATTTAATGATGATATTTTGCTCCTGTTTCCTGTATCCTTATGCTTATGGTCTGTTTGGGGCAGGCAATCCCAGTTTTCCATTGGAGTGAGTGATACAGGGTTTCCTTTTCCAATAAATGCATTAAATAAAAAGAATGAGCTGATTTAAAAATATGAAGTAGGGCTTCCCTGGTGGCGCAGTGGTTGGGAGTCCGCCTGCCGATGCAGGGGACATGGGTTCGTGCCCCGGTCTGGGAAGATCCCACATGCCGCAGAGCGGCTGGGCCCATGAGCCATGGCCGCTGAGCCTGCGCGTCCGGAGCCTGTGCTCTGCAGCGGGAGAGGCCACAAGAGTGAGAGGCCCGCATACCGCAAAAAAAAAAAAAATTTTTTTAAATAAAAATATGAAGTAAACAGTAGGGTAATAGGGAATTTAGGACTATGGAAAAAATCACGAAGGAGAGTAACAATGATAAAAATTTTAGATACTGGTTTTAGGTACTTTCTTATTTTAAGATTTTTTTTTTTAAGTTGCTGGCTGGCCGTAAGCTGTTCATTTACCTTATTGTGTAGTCTCGGTGTAGGCCTCTCAAAGACACTTACTATTACTTTTGATTCCAGCATCAATAACCCTCTGCAGGAGCAGACATCACCCTTAGTCTCCTCCACTCCACCCTCATGTCTGTCCATTAAAGTGACCGCCAAGAGCTGTAGTTCACCTTGAATCAGAATCAGTCTGGAGAGCCTTGTTCCTAGAGCTTTTAATTCAGCGCATTTGGGTTGCGTTCCCAGAACATGCCTCTCACCAAGTTCCCAAGGGATGCTGGTGGGGGTGGTCGGGGACCACACTTTGAGAACCACCTCCCCAGAGGGAGAATGTTGGTGGGATCTGCTGTGGAGGGAGGTGGGAGTGGTGGATGTTGGATGTTTCCAGAGAATCCAAGCTTGGGTGAGGCCCCGCTGAAACTCAGAGGCCACACCCAGGACTAGCCAGGGCAGAGGGTCTGAGTGGCCCCATTCCCAGTTTGCACCCCTTCCTGCAGCAGATTCACAGGCTGCGGCCTCAGCCAGGAGCATGTGGAGCCACTCTGCTGGTTGCTGAGCAAGTGTGAAGACCTCAGCCAGCTGGAGTAAGTCGGGCAGGAGTGGGGAGAAGAGCCCGGGAGCGTGTGCCTGGGTGGCACCGACGGGGTGTGTGTGCATGCGTGTGTGTGTGCACTCAGCACCTCTCAGGACCAGCTAACAGGGCATGGGATGCCTGGGACTCAGTCACGTCCACGTGGTTTCTCTGTCCCCATTTTATCCCTACCATTCCCCACTGCCACCATGGTGGAGCTAATTCAGGGTATGCCCTTGATCTAATTTGGGGAGTCCTTCACAAAGGGCCACAGGAGCCCCTTGGCCTCATGTTGATCAGGGCACTGGAGCTCTGCTGGCTGGTGGCGCCTGAAAGAAGGGATCCGTTGGTTGGCCTGGCAGGTGGTTAAGAGCAACAAACGCCTCAGCCCGCGGAGGGCCCTGGAGGGTGGGGATTTGTGGGCTGTCGTATGGATGAGAAGTGGTATCTGTGTGGCCTGTCTTGGGTGCCCAAATAGCGCAGCCCGCGTGGGTAGGTGAAACAAAGCTAATACCTATTGAGTAGTTTCTCCACTGTCCTAAGTGCTTTACATATTCTTTTTATCCTTCCAACAACCCTAAGTACTATTATCCCCATTTTATAGATGAGAGAACTGAGGTACAGAGAGTTTAAGAACCTGCCCTAAGTCACACAACTAGTACGATGCAGTCTTTGCTCAAAACTGTTAGGAGTCCAGCTTAGGACAAGCAGGATGTAAAGAGAGCGGTCTACCCGAAAAAACACAATTTAAGTTCCTGTTGTGATGTGGCCAAGGAGAGGAATACGGCTGATGAAAATCATGTATTTTAAAGAAAGATGAAAAAGCAAGATGTCTTTAAGTTTTCCTGTTTTTTCATTATAGAGGGAACTTTTGCTTATTTTAAAGATTATTAAGTGTCTTCCTGAGACAAACTAGTTTTTCATTTTTAAAATTTCTCAGGAAAAGACAAAATAAACAAGGCTTAAAAGTGTCATAATCAGGGGCTTCCCTGGTGGCGCAGTGGTTGGGAGTCCGCCTGCCGATGCAGGGGACACGGGTTCGTGTCCCGGTCCGGGAGGATCCCACGTGCCGCGGAGCACCTGGGCCCGTGTGCCATGGCCGCTGAGCCTGCGCGTCCGGAGCCTGTGCTCCACAATGGGAGAGGCCACAACAGTGAGAGGCCTGTGTACCACAAAAAAAAAAAAAAAAAGTGTCATAATCAGGGGCAAAATGAGTTCAAAGATGCAGGACAAAAATCAGATATTCCCGGGCATGCTGATTATATTGTTTCTGAAACTGTAGCTAAAACCATAGAATGCTACAATGAAGGGAAATAAGAAAGTCTTCCAGTGCAATTTCAGATATTGCATTCTCAAATTAAAAGAAGAAATCTGATGGATAAATACATCCTCCAAATATCTTTCTTTTTCCTGAATTTACTCATGTTCAAAAATTATGGCTCCCAACGGATGCAGGCCAAGTGCATGGTAAAAGTGAATTGGTTTTTCTCTAACCCCTGAAAGCCTGCTGGAGGCACATGAGTCCTGGGAGTGGTCACCAGATACTGAACGGGAAGATGAGGCCTGGTTAACTGTGGTGCTGGTGAGGGGGATGGTGGTGATAATTCTAGTGGTGATGGAGGTGGTGATGCCTAGTAGCAGTGATGGGATGGTGCTGGTGGTGGTGACGGTGCTGTTGGAACAGAAGTAGTGCAGAGTGGTGGAGGGGATAATGGCAGTGCTGAGTGGGTAGAGTAGCAGTGATGGTAACTGAAGAGAAGGCACATCTGAGCACCAACAACCCCCTCGTACCTCTTGCAGCCTTTCAGCAAACCTGCTGGGTGATGCCGGGCTCAGGTGCCTCCTGGAATGTCTCCCTCAGGTGCCCATCTCCGGTTCACTTAAGTAAGTGTCGAGCAGCTTCAAAGACAGCAAGGAGGAAGACTCCCCAGGGCCAAGAACATTAGTGGGCTTCTTTTGAGGCATCCCTAGAGAACTGCAGAGGACAAGGGCTAGGGAGGGGAAAGGGCTGATTCTTACCTTGACCCCTGCCTACCTTGGGTCCTTTCTTCCTTCCCTCATTGCCCACTATGGGCAGAGCTCCCACCAGACACCCAGGAGAGGCTGTGACTAAAGCTGGGTGATCCAAGTTGACTCCGGGTAGGGAGCAACAGTTCATCTCTAACCAGCTGCTGGGTCTCAGTTGTCCTGGCTCTTTGTCCACCCCATCCCTGAAGCTCCTCTGACCAAATCTATGGTACACAGATTTGGGGATGTCGCCACAGCAGGGAGGGTCCCTAGGAAGTCATCCTCACTCAGTCTCCCCAGTGACCTGGGAGGCTGGCGGCCAGAGCCAGGATACAACCCGTTGCTAGGCAGCTGGGCTTTGTGCTCTGGGCATCCCTGACCCCTGTGGGGCTGGAGTTGCCAGCCTGGCCTCATCATCATGCAGTCTCAGACCAGTCTGGTGCCTGACCTGCCCCGTGTGGGGATAGCGCCCCTCTGGCCTCTCTCTGGACCTCGGTGTCTCCACCTGGAGAATGGACACTCGGACACTGAGGACGCTCCTCTGGGAGATGACAGCTGGAAGGGAAGAGACGAGGGGGGCTGGGCAGGGCTCCACTGAGGTGCTTCCCCCAGCCCCCATCCTGAACCTCTTTTCTCTTCTAGTCTAAGCCACAACGGTGTCTCTCAGGAAAGCGTCCTGTACCTGGTGGAGACTCTCCCCTCCTGCCCACGCATCCGGGAGGCCTCAGTGAAGTAAGGCGACGTTGGTGCCACGTTGGTGGGGAAGCAAGCCTCGCACACTCAGTGGCCCTCCATCTGTGTGACTTGGGCAACCTCCACCCTCTCTGAGTCTCAGGGTTCACTGAACGTGGGATCATAGTTTCCATCCTCTGAGGCCCGTGTGCCACAGGGCCTAGGGAGGACACGGGTTAGGGAACACCAGGTTTGGGGTCCTTGAAGAAGGAGGTGGGAGTCTCCTCGGGTCGGCACGGGTCTCTCCTCTGGTCGTCAAGGGTCTCTCCCGTGGCTTCCACCCGCCCTTGCCCCTGAAGACCCAGCCCCCTTCCCTCCCGCACCCCCCTGGTGCCTGGGTCCCAAGGATGCCGGCAAAGCTGGGCCCTCGGCTTCCATACACCCCTCTCTCTGCAGCCTGGGCTCCAAGCAGAGCTTCTGGGTTCACTTCTCCCGACAGGAGGAGGCTAGGAAGACACTGAGGTAATTTCTGGTCTGGGGGGACGGGAAGGGGGGACAAGGGAGAGGAGGTTGACCCTGTGGTGGCCTCCATGCCTCCTTCCTCTCTGGGTCCTCTCCTCCTTCACACACCCTGCTTCAAGCTACTGCCTGGGTGCCTCTCCCCCACATCTGCCCCCAATCTCCCCTTACCTCCAGCCCCTGGGCTGGGCCTTTGAGTGGTATTTGTGCCCCTTAGCCACGTCCTAACTATAAGTCTGGAGGCTTCTGAGTTAAGAGATCAGACTCTGGAGCCACTTGGGATAAATCTTAGTTCTACCACTTAGCAGCTGTGTGACCTTGGACAAGTGACTTAACCTCTCTGTGTTTCAATTCCTCATCTGTAAAATGGGAATAATAGTGAGACCTACCCTTTAGGGTTATTGTGAGGACTGAATGAGTTAATATATATAAAGTGCTTGGAAAGGCCCTGGCTTATTTGAGTGTTATATCAGTTGTTTATTATTACTGTTATTATTATCCCCCCCGGTAGCCTTGAGCTCTGTCTGTCTCTCTCATCCTTGGGTTAGTTCCTCTACATGTCTTACGTCACCTTTGGTCGTGGCCTCTGAATCGGTCCACTGCCTCTGGCTAGGCCTCCTCCAATTATCCCACAGCACCTGGAGGGGTCTTCCCAACACACACATCTGAATGTGGTACTCCATTGCTCAAAGCCCTTCGGGGGCTCCCAGTTGCCCTCAGGATAAAGTCCAAATTCCTTGGCCTGGTCTTCTCCCTCAGAGTCTGATCTGGCTGTCACCTCCCGCCATATTCCTCCTCACTCCCCCCACCCCACTCCACACACACACCACCCTCACACCAAGTATATACACACCACATACCACCCACCCACACACACAGCAAATGTGCGCACAAATTCAGCCACAAGGGATCTTTGTTCACCAAACACGCACTGCCTGATGAAGCTTCCCTGCTTCTGCGTACTCAGCCTGACGTTCTCTTCCTTACCTTTTCTGAGATCAAATTCTCCTAATCCTTTAAGACCCAGCTCAAATGTCAGCCCCTCCTGGACACCTCTGGTGGCCCCTGTCCTGTGAGAGGGAGCGGCCCCGTGGTGCTGTGCTGGGCCCTCTTCTCAGCCCGTCTGTCTGTGAGACAGTGTCCCGAGGCCTGTCTGCCGGCCACACGGGGCCAGGCAGTGGGAGAGCAGGGCCACAGCAAGAATCCCAGTCCCTCCTGCCCCCGAGGGAGCCTGAACTAGGGTGGTACTGGAGACTAGGGAAGCGGTCATGGGTTTGGGGTATGGAGTCAGGCTGACTTGGATTGAAACCCGAATCTGTCCCTACTTCTTACCAGCTGTGTGTCCTCGGGTTGGCCACTTTCTCCGTCTGTAGGTGATGCTTTTGGGGTTCAGTGAGATACTACATGTAAGGCAGGCATTCCTGCGTGCTCACATGGCGCACCCAGAGGCTGGCCCAGGGCGTGCCTTATAGTCAGGGCTCAGTAAATGACTGACTCCTCGCACCTTCTTGGGAGGTGGTCTTTCCAAAGAGAAGAGAAGCTCCCAGAGCAGGGGTTGCATCTTTGGCCTTTTCTCAGGCCTTTGGTCCAGGCCTTTGCACTCAGTGGAGGCTCCCCCGTGGGTCCTGGCAGTCCCAACAGGCCTCGCCCAAACTCTGTCCCTTGCCCTCTGCCCTCAGGCTGAGCGAGTGCAGCTTCAGGCCAGAGCACGTGCCCAGACTGGCCACTGGCCTGAGCCAGGCCCTGTGGCTGACGGAGCTCACGTGAGTGACCAGGCCCCGCCCGTGGGGGCAGCTGAGGGGTGGAGAGTCCCTGCCAGAACCTCTCTGGTAACTGACCTCTGTCTGCAGGCTGACCCAGTGCTTCCTGGGCCTGGAGCAGCTAACCATCCTCCTGGGTCTGCTAAAGTGGCCGGCAGGGCTTCTCACTCTCAGGTATCGCCTGCCCGTGACCCTGGGAGGGGGCCGTGGTGGGAATGGGGGGCAGAGGTGGGCTCTGAAGTATGGGTCCCCCCGAGGTCATGGTCTTAGCCGTTTCCTGCGTCCGGAGCCCTGCCACCTGCATGTAGGACCACCCTGCCCATTAGTCCCAGAAACCCGCTCAGGCGCAGAGAAGCCGCCCTCCCCAAGGTGGGGCCTATGTTTGGAGACTTCAGAAAAAGAGGAAACTGAAAAGGACACTGAGCTGAGGTCAGAAATAACACGTAACAAATATCATGTTTGTATGTTCACTGCGATCATTTTAAAACTTTCAGAAAGGGCTTCCCTGGTGGCGCAGTGGTTGAGAGTCCGCCTGCCGATGCAGGGGACATGGGTTCGTGCCCCGGTCTGGGAAGATCCCACATGACGCGGAGCGGCTGCGCCCGTGAGCCATGGCCGCTGAGCCTGCGCGTCCAGAGCCTGTGCTCCGCAATGGGAGAGGCCACAACAGTGAGAGGCCCGCGTACGCAAAAAAAAAAAAAAAAAAAAAAAGCTTAAAAAAAACTTTCAGAAAAACAGAAGATTCCAAAAAGTAGAAAAACAATTCTGAAAACTCATTTTCTCATCACCTAGTTCTGACAGTTGTTCCTGGTTTTCCATATTTGCCTCGAATTTTTACTTTTTAGCTGAAGTGTCTTAAAGTAAGTTATAGATCTCATAAAATATCACTCCAAAATATTTCACCACAAGTTTCTAAAAAATAAGGACATTTTCTACATAATCACAGTTGAATTAGGACACCTACAAAAATCAGTAGCAATTCCTTAGTGTCAGGTATTACCCAGTCCAATCTAAAATTTCCCACTCTCCCCAGATGGGACGGCTGGCTCTTTGGATCCAGGATCCCGTCAAGGTCCCCATTAGCATGGAGTGGTGATGGCTCTTTGGACTCTTAATGGGTGAACCGTTGACAAAATCGGTCCCCTGTGCTGTAGACCGTCCCGCTTTCTGGCTCTGTCTGGTGCTTCCTTGTGATGTCTTTGAGTTTGTTCCTCTAACCCCTGACTTTCCTGGAACTGGAAAGGCTCCATGGGATTTGTGTCTAAAAATACCTACTTCATGGCCAATACTGTGCACTTTTCAACTCAGCCCATGATGAGGCACATAGAGTCTGGTTGTTCCCCAACACGACATTTTTTAAAATTCTGGTAGAATACAAATAACATAAGATTTACCATCTTAACCATTTTTAAGTGCACAGTTCAGTAGTGTTAAGTACATTCACATTGCTGTGTAACCGAAACTTTTCACGCAAAACTGAAACTCAGTACCCATTAACCGCCCCATTTTCCCCTCCCCCCAGTCCCTGGCTTTCTACTCACCTTTCTACTCTGTTTCTGTGGATCTCACTCTAGGTGCATCATACAAGTGGAATCATACAATATTTGTCTTTTTGTGATGGGCTTATTTCACTCAGCATAATATTCTCGGGGTTCATCCTTGTTGTACCGTGTTATAGAATTTCCCTTCCTACTTAAGGCTGAATGATATTCCACTGTGTGTACACACCACATTTTCTTTAGCCATTCATCCATCGGTGGACATTTGGGTTGCTTCCACCTTTTGGCTATTGTGAATAATGCTGCTACGAACATAGGTGTATGAATATCTCTATATCTCAGCTTTCAATTCTTTGGTGTAGAATCGCTAGATCACCCCAAATAGCATTTTAAAATAAAACTTTTCTTACTCTAAAAATAATGTGTACTCCTCGTAGAAATTTGTGGAAAACCCAGAAGAACGTAAGAAGAAAATAGTACTTTGAAAAAAAATTCAACATAACTTTAGAAGCAGCAATGTTTTAAACAGCTCTCTTTTTTCCTGCTTCTGAATTAATTCATACAGGGACTTCCCTGGCAGTCCAGTGGTTAAGACTTCGCCTTCCAATGCATGGGGTGTGGGTTCAATCCCTGGTCGGGGAGCTAAGATCCCATGTGCCTTGTGGCCAAAAAACCAGAACATAAACAGAAGCAATATTGTAACAAATTCAATAAAGACTTTAAAATAATGGTTCACATCCAAAAAAAATCTTTAAATTAATGCATACACATTGTAGAAAGTTCAGAAAATACTGAAAACTAAAGAAGAAATAAAATAAAAACACTTCAAGAGAATTCTACAATTGAAAAAATCACCATTAACATTTAATATATTTTTCTCACAGCTCTGTCTCCCTGTTCCTCACCATATGTGTTTTTCCCTTTCCATATATATTTTTCCTTTTTTAAATACAAAATTGGGATCATGCTTCATATACAGTTTTATTTCCTTATCTTTGCAACGTGACGTTATGTAGACCTTTTCTTAAACCTAAAAATATTGTTTAAAAAAATAATATTTTCCCTTTGGATGGTTGCATAACTGTTAGAACAAGGATGATGTTAATTTTCTGTTTGATGCTTATGCCTAATTTTAAATTTTATTGTTTTTAAAATCAGCAAAACCCAGAAAGCCTCTAGGCAGCCCCCTTGGCACTTTCCTCCCCGCCCCCACTAACCCTAGGCGACCTTCGTCTGTGTCCACCTCTGTGACAGGGTGGAGGAGCCGTGGGTGGGCAAAGCCGGGGTGCTCACGCTGCTAGAAGTCTGTGCCCAAGCCTCAGGCAACGTCACTGAAATAAGGTAAGTCCAGGGAGGAGGCCCCTCAAGTTCTTCATCTTTTCATGACCATTGGGACCATCCGTCATCTAGACATTGGTCTCTTGTCCTGTGGGGTAATAGCTGCATCCCTAGTGAGTTCTCTGGGTCCCCAAGATGGCAGGAGCTCCTGGGGCATATGTGAGGGACTACACATACTTGTTGGGACTTGTGCAGTAGGCAAGCCGCAGGACCAGAGAGAGGAAGGCAGCCCCAGGTTCAAGACAAAGAGCTGTTAGATCCCAGACAGACACTGCTGGAAGTCCATGCTGGTTGTCTGGAAGGGGCCCCTGGTGACAGTAACACACACCATGGCTCTGTGACCAGAGGTGCCAGGATCCCATGGACTAGCTAAGAGCAAAGGCGCTGGTGTCTCACTGACCTATGTCCACATCCCCACTGGGTCTGGGAGCTCAGTCGGCTGAGCAGCCCCAGTCCCAGCACAGCCGATACGGGAAAGCTGCTGTGGGCCTCACGCTGGCTACCCCTTCCCTCCTCAGCATCTCCGAGACCCAGCAGCAGCTCTGTATCCAGCTGGAATTTCCCCATCAGGAGAACCCAGAAGCCACGACCCTCAGGTGAGACCCAGTACCTGGGGCCCCAAGAGAGAGGCTGGTGATGGAGGGAGGGGGAGAGGGGGGTACTGCTGCTTCTGACCAATAATTCTTATGCCCCTGCTCAGAGTCCTTTGATGCCCAAAGTCTCTACATGGCCTCTGAGATCTAGCCCAACCTACCTCTTCATGCTATCTATCCCTACCCCAAACCCCAGTCTAGGCTCCAGCTAAGCTTCCAGTACCTTAAACACCACCTTGCTCTCTTTGACCTCAGGGCCTTTGCACAGGCTGTTTCCTGCCCAGAATATTCTCTCCTCCCTTTCCTTCTTCATCCTTCTTCACCTGGCTAACTCAACCTCATCCTTCAGGTCTCAGTTTAAATGCCACCATCTCAGGGAGGCCCCTCAAACCCACCCAGACTTAGTCAAGTCCTCCCATCATCCCTTCTTACAGATGCCTGGGTTCACAGCTCCTCTAATCCATATAGCACGTTTCTGGAAATTAATATGTCACCTCTTTGGGGGAATGCAGCCCTGCAAGTATACATTGTGAGGACTAGACCATACCTGGATCTCAGCCCCAACTCACTTCCTTGGCTGGGTCTCCTTGTGCAGTGAACAACCTGCACAGCCATACCAGGTGCCCCATCCTGACCTCTCCTTCATAGTACTTCCCATGATTGATTAGTAAATTGGGGGACTTTATTTGATTAGCATTTATTTACCACCGTAAGAAACGCTCCTTGCAGGTAGGGACTGAGTCCCTGGTACTGAGCCAGGTGTTTAGAAGCTGCTGCCTCCCTCTCCACCTCCAGGCTGGCTCACTGTGACCTTGGGACCCACCACAGCCTTCTTGCCAGGCAGCTGATGGAGACCTGTGCCCGGCTGCGGCAGCTCAGGTCAGCACCCTGAAACACTGTCTGGGGCCCTGAGTTCTCTGATTGACCCCAGTGCCCGCTCCAGGCCATAGGTGAGAGGCTGGCCAGTGCAGGATGGAGATGAGCAGAGCGTGGGGCTGTGCTAGCATTCTTGCTTCCCTCTGCAGGAGAGAATCACACCTGGCCAGTGGGGGAGAGCCCCAGGGTGGCAGAGGGGAGCCCTGCCCCACTGGGAGCTCTTGGGTGGGCCTTTCCCCTCTCTTGGCCTCCCCATCTTTGTGTGATGTTTGATCCCTGAGGTGTGTCCAGCCTGAAATCCTCTGGAATATGCTTGGGCCTTTTCAGCTTGTCCCAGGTGAACCTCTGCGAAGCCAGTGCTCTGCTGCTACAAAGCCTCCTGCTGTCCCTCTCTGAGCTGAAGAACTTCCGGTATGCAGACAAGACTTTCACTCAGGGCCTCCCCCGCCCTCCCCGCCCCCTGCAGGTCAGCCCCGCCCCCACACTTCCTGTTCTCCCCAACCCTGCGCTCAAAGGAGCTCTGTGTCCCCATCCCATGGGCTGGGACCACACATGACCCTGGAGATGATGCCAGGGTTCACGGTCATCTACATGGCCATGTGGCATGAAGGTGATTCCCTTTTGAATATTCTTTCTTTTTCTTTTCTTTATTATTTGGAAATAATTGCAAACTAATAGAAAAGTTATGAGAAGACTGAGAACCTCCATATGCCATTTTCCCAGATTAACCCTTTGTCATTATTTTTTCACATTTGCTCTTTTCTTCCCTTCCTCCTTCCTCATCCCTCCCCTCTCTTCTCCACCCCCCCCTTTCTTGTTCTGAACCATTTGAAAGTAAGTTGTATAATTATGCCCCTTCGCGCCTTAATATTTCAGTGAATTTCCTAAGAACAAGAACATTCTCTCCCCTAATCCAGTAAAAGTATGAAATTCAGGCAATTTAACATGGATATCCTACTATTATCTAAGCTACAGTTTATATTCCAATTTTGCCAATTGTCCCAATAATGTTTATTGCATTTTTTTTTTCAGTCCTGGATTCCATCCAGGATCACACACTGTGTTCAGTTGTCATCTCTCTTTAGTCTCCTTCAATTTGGAATGTGTCCTCAGCCCCTCTTTGTGTTTCACACCGTCATGACATTTACATGGCAGTTATTTTGTAGAACGCCCTTCTGCTTGGCTTTCTCTGCTGTTTCCTCATGCTTAGATTTAGGTTCTGCATTTGGGGCAGGAATATCACAGAGGTGCTGCTGTGCTCATCTCAGTGTGTCACATCGGGAGGCACATGTTGCCTACTTGTCCCCTTACTGGGGATGTTAACTGTGATCTCCTGGTTAAGGTGGTGTCTGCCAGGTTTCTTCACTTGCAAAGCTACTGTTTTTTCCCTTTGTAATTAACCAGTTATCTGGTAGGAAGATACCTTAAGATGATGTAAATATCCCGGTCTTCCTCAAATTTTCACCCACGAATTTTAGCATCCATTGATAATTCTTGCCTGAATCAAATATCAAGGATGATGGTTGCAAAGTGGAGCTTTTGTAACTCTCGGTTCTCTTTTAATTCAGCCTATCACATCAGGGGGAAGGTCTCCTTTTGGTACTAATATATCTTTAACACCCTCTCCAATACTTGCTACATTTTCTGTTTAAATAAAGATGCAGAGCTCATGGTAAGTGACAGTAACTAGCTAGACTTCACAGTGATGCCTGATTATGACAGACATTGTGAAGTTGCTACCTGAATGATTGTGGTTTAAACAAGTATTCAACTAGTCCATGTTCCTGCCTCCAAGCTATGTCTTGACCTAAAGATTCCCTGATGGGAGAGATTTATGAAGGGAAGGAAGGTCCCCTCCCACTGCCCCCCAGGAACCATTCCCCACCCCTCCTCCTTGCCCTCTGCCACCAGCATCCAGAGCTCCCAAGACCCAGAGCTCCTACCTGACCTGCCTCCCTTTGGCCCTTTGACCCCCACCAGGCTGACCTCCAGCTGTGTGAGCTCCAGTGCGCTAGCCCACCTGACATCTGGTCTAAGCCACTGTCACCACCTGGAGGAGCTGGAGTGAGTTGTGGGGTGGAAGGGTCCGGGAGGGGATGGCCCAGCAAAGGCAAAGGGTGGGGAGTCCAGTTGTGCCTTTGGTTAAAGTGGGTGGTGGGACTTCAGCCTATCGCTTTTCTCCCTGATGAAGCCCGGCAACTCTGGGTGTGGCTTGGGAAAGGCTGAGCACTGGGTTCTTGGTCCCAACTTTATCACTCACTCAGAGTGACCTTGGGCGAATAACTGTGCCTCTCTAGACTTGGACAGCCTCATCTGTAAAATGGGGCTCGTCATCCTTTTCTGCCTAGAGCGGCTCTGGGTGTTGGGTAGAGAGAGAGCTAAGGGGCAGAAGGGATCATTGCACGTGTGTGTGTGTGTGTGTGTGTGTGTGTGTGTCACTTGTCCCTGGCTTCCTCTGGTGCAGCCCTCATCCAGGGCATCCTTTCTCAGCTGGGTCAGCTGTGACTGCAGTGCCCACCTCCTCGGGGACCCCAGAGCCTGACCCTTGGGGCCAGGAATGTCCCTGTGCAGCCTGGGTAGGAAGGGTGGTCTGGGATCTGTGGACCCAGAGCCAGCCTCCTGGGGGGACTGGGGTGGTAAGGGGGGCTGATTTGACAGCTCAGCTCCAGGGGGCTGGGCAGGCTTGTCTAACCCTCACCTCATGCTTGGTCCCCTCCAGCTTGTCTAACAATCAACTTGGCGAGGAGGGTACCAAGGTGCTGACGGGGGCCCTTGAGGGCAAGTGCTGGCTGAAGAGGCTTGAGTAAGTGGTGGTGGTTAATGGGGGTGAGAGCAGGGAAGTTGGGAGCATGTCTAAGAACCTTTGCATCTCTAGTGAACACCACTGTCAATCTCCTGGATGGACTCAGGTGAGCTGAATGCCCTCCCTTTTCCTTCCTTACCTGGCTCTGGGTGTTATCAAAATGCTTGATCATAAGGAACAGAATACTCAGTCAAAGCAACCCAACCCAGAAATGTATTAACTCGTGTCACAGAAAATAATAAGGCAACTGATTTCAGGCTTGGTTGGATCCAGGTTCTCTGTTTGTTCCCCCTCCTCCCTCCCTCCCTCCCTCTCTCTCCCTTCCCCTCCCTCTCTCCTCCCCACCCCCCATCTCTTTACTTCATCCTCAGGCAGGCTGTTCCTGCAGCTGCAGGTTCACTTTCTACCAGCCAAGCGGAAAGGGAGCACCTTTTTCCCTGTACCTACAACACAAGTCCCTAGAATGAGTCTCACTGGACTAGCCCAGGTCACATGCCCGCCCCTAAACCAATCACTGTGGCTCTAAGCACACGATAATCTGATTGGCCAGATCTGGGTCACATGCCCATCCAATTATCTGGACTGAGTCAGGGGTGGTATTTCAGGGGACTATTAACACAAGACAGGGAAACAAACTCTGGGCAGATAAAAAACTCATAGATGACCACTGCCATGTGCCTACAATCGTTTCCTTAGTAACTGGCAACTTTTACCCTCACCTATAATTTGGAGTCACCAAATTCTTAGAAACGGTGGAAACAGCCTCAGTCTAAAGGACAGGTCCCCATCCTGCACAGACGTGACAGTATCGAGACAGAACACTTGACAAGGCATCTTCTGCTTTTAATCTCTAAGTTTATCCGTTGACCAAAAATACACACGAATTATAAAAAGTTCCATCATCATAGAAATATGTAACAATGAACATGAAATCCCTAGCAATGACACCCCCTGGGAAAACTTCTGTACATGAGCAGTTTGTGAGTTTTCCTCCAGATTTTTCGGACACATTTTTGAATACAGTTTAAAAGCAGCTCTGACTTTTTGCCCCTTAACAATGAATGAAATTCTTCTACTTTGTCCCTCTTTGCATATCCTGGCAGGGGTCAGGGGGTGGTATTAGGGAGACCTTTGACCAGAGGGTCCACTGTCTTCCCACTGAGATGTTTCTTTGGCTTCCCCCCATGTGCCTGCACCTCTGCTCAGCCTCCCTTTCTTCTGGAAGCTTTTATTTGGGGTGGAGTTGGAGGCCCAATGAGGTCATCCATTGGCTCATTCATGCGTTTAACATATATGTGTGTTCACCTGGGCACCCAGGCCAGAGCCAGGAGCTGGAAGTGCTTCAGAGAACAGGACATGTGGGATCTAAGTTCTCTGACCAGGGATCGAACCCATGCCCCCTGCATTGGGAGCACAGAGTCTTAACCACTGGACCGCCAGGGAAGTCCCAATGATTCCGTTCTGTCTGAAGGAAAGGGATGGATCTTCACTCCCCAGAGGCCTCTTCCAGTTTCAGATCTGTCGTTTCTGAGTGTCTCCTCTCCAACAAGCAGCTCCCCTCAGATCCAGCCAACTTTTCCCACCTGTCCCTCTGGGTGAAATGGTTAGGGGTGTAGGTGCTAGTCAACAGCCACACCACCTGGGTTCAACTCCTGGCACAGTAACCAACTGTCCCAGTTTAGCTGGGACAGAAAGTCCCGCATCCTGGAAATCTCCTCAGTTCTGGGCAAACCAGGATGGTTGTCACCTCTCGGTTCTACCTCAGTGTGTGAGCTTAGGCAAGGTACTTAACCTCTCTCTGTTTTCTTCCTCATCTTAACTCTGGGGATAATAGCTGGACCTACCCCCTCAGTGATTGTGAGGATTAAATGAGATCACACACATGAAGCACTTAGAACAGAGCCTGGCACAGAATTCACACTCTACAAGTATTGGCTGCTATTGTTATTATTACTGTTATTATTCCTCTCTCCTGCCCAAGGTGGGGCCATAAGGAGCATGATCCATGGGTAACACATGGTTGGGCCCAGGAATGGGAATCCTACAGCCTTGGGTTCTGTTCCTGATGCTGCCACTTTCTGTGTGTGACTGCTGGGCCTCAGTGTGCCTCATCTGTAAAATGGGGATAACTGTATATCATATCATCTCTAAATGGCCCTTAGTATGTGCTTGGTGTGTGGTCGCTGTGGTTACTGGTCAGTAGTCTGGGTCTAGTGTGATTCAGAATATAGAACTGCTGCCTGGATGACTGTATCATTCTTACAGAGAAAACAGCATTTGGATTTCCCAGTGCAGTTTTGTTTGTACAGTTTTGGGTTTTTTTTTACACTGTGTGGATGTAAGTGGCTGTCTTGGAGATCACTGGGCATTGCTGAGCACTCAAGGTCTGCGTCAGGGACCCAAGCCCAGTATGCCAAGTCCTCCTGTGGCCTCCTCTCCTCCAGCCTCAGCCACCTCCCACTGGACGGCTCTGCCCTGGTTGCACTCACTCAAGGACTAAGCCACATGACCCTCCTGCAGAGCCTCCGGTGAGTAACCGAGTGACCCCATAGGAGTGAGTAGGAGGAGGCACTTGCAAGTTCTGCTGGGACCACCCATCTAGGGAAACACTGGGGCACCTCCCTGAGAACCCTCTGTGGCTCCTGTCCTCGGCACATTCCTATAACCCTCCCAGGTCGGTGTCACAGCTCTTGCCTTTTACTGCCACCAGCTTCCTCTGCGCTACACAAGTGACCTGAAGGAGCTGAGCCCAAGTCCTAGGACAACCCTTCACGTGCACAAATTCATCCTCTGTTCTTGTTCATGTTTCTGATTCACGGTTGTGGGTTGCCTAGTTTCTGCATTTCAAGCTCCCAGGTGATGCCAGTTCTGGGGGCCACAGACCACACTTTGAGTAGTGATGGTCTAGCCTCAGAGCTGATGACCTTGATATTCTGCCCTTGTGCCCCTGGCCACTTTGAGAAACAAATAGCACATGCTCTTTTCATGTGATTTTTCAAAATATGAAATATTGTGACTCTAAACAAACCCAAGCAATGACAAAGCATTGTTTTGTTTTTATCCAAGTCCCCGCCCCCCACTCTGGCAGGGTAGAGCATGTAGGAGATGAGCTCAGAGAGTTTGGGGGACCAGGTCATTTCACCCCAAATTAATTTACCGAAAGGCAGTTCCCTAAAAATTAATTTGCAAAACGAAAGGCAACAAAACAAACAACCCTCAGACTAACGCATCAGCTGTTTTGTTCCGTTTGTCTCTTCCCCCCATTCACAGAGGCAGGGTGTGGTCAAGTGCAGAAAAGACCATAAATAGACTGGGTTTAAGGAAAAGCCCACTGTTTTTATAGATTAGAACAGGATGAGTTGTGAGAGACACGTGAAACTGACATTCAGCCGGGCTGGCCTGAAGATCCCTGACATAGGGGCAGAGGCAAAGCCTGGCCAAACCAAAAAACTATGGCCACTGCTCCAGGCCAATGGCTCTGGCCTTTCATTTCCACCTTGCCTGTGAGGCCCTGGGGGTCTTTGGCCCATCACGGCTCCTCCCTGGGCCTCCGAATTCTCCTCTGGGTATTAGGTACAGTCTGCCCACCTTGCCCATCCCCCACCCTTGGACGTTTTGTGACTGACATATGAGTCCCTGGAAGTGTAAAGGCTTTGCAAACTGTGGAGTTCTTAGCACTGCACTTGCAAATGCCTTTACTCCTGACTAAGGCTTCTTGGCCCTGCTCCTCCAGTCTGAGAGCTGCCACCAGCTTAGAGGAGCTAGGGTGAGTTGCCTGTCCCTCCCCCAGACCCAAGACAGCTTTGGCAGGGGAAGGTGACAGAAGCAAGGGGCCCCTGGAGGACACTCTTCACTTCCTAGTCTCGTCACCTTCACCCACTTATATACTGCATCACCCCAGACCCAGAGCCTCGGGAAACCCAAAGACAGGATATGAGAGTGTTGATTGCAGCAAGAAGGATTTAGGTCAGACACCAGGGAGAACATCCTAAACAGAAGACAAGAGTTTGGGGTCCTCACCCAACATAGGGTGAGAGGACTTTATCACTGTGGCTGAGGCCTTTCTCTAGACGTTGGCCTCCTCTTCTGGGATGAGGACACAGACAAGATGAGATGGGTGGCAGGCTGATGGTTGCAATTCCCCTGCTGTTCTCTCCCCAAGCTTGAGCCACAACCAGATTGGAGACACCGGTGCCCAGAACTTAGCTGCTGTCCTGCCGGGACTGCCTGAGCTCAGGAAGATAGAGTGAGTGGCCAGCCCTCCTGACAGGGGTCCTCAGCAGCCACACCATGGTCCAGGGAGACTCTGGCTCCCCCCTCTAACCTCAGTGTCTAGGCCCTGGGGCTGGTTACCTCCTGGAACTGTTGATCTGGGGACCTTGAGCCAGCCCAGCCCCTGCTCTTCCCTGGGCCTCTCTGTCCCATCAGGCTGGGACAGTGTGTGGCGAGAGTGCTGTCTCTTAGGGCCCTAGCAGATGTGGTGGGGTTGGCGGGGGACGGGGGAGTCAAGGGTCTGACGTCTGCCCCTCCTCAGCCTCTCGGCGAATGGCATCGGCCCCGCAGGGGGAGCACGGTTGGCGGAGTGTCTCCCGCTTTGCAGGCACCTAGAGGAGCTGATGTGAGTGTCTGCCCGGGTGGGCTGCCCTCTGTGTCCCCGCAGGCCACCTGACCCTTGGGTCCCCCAGTGGGCACAGGGCAGGGGTATGGAGCAGGCCAGCCTGGTGCTCAATTTCATCCCCTCTCCTCTTCCAGGCTCGGCTACAACGCCCTGGGAGACCCCACAGCCCTGGGGCTGGCCAGGGGGCTGCCCCGGCACCTGAGGGTCCTGCAGTGAGTGGCCCCCTGCCCGCGGTGTGTGCAGGGTTAGCGGGAGGGGTTCCCCAAGGAGCACTAGGGGACCGAGGCTCCCATCGGCTGAGCTGCCCTGCCTTAGGGGAAACCGTGGCGTGTGCTGGGGCTGGCTGCCCCTCCCCCACCTGCTTCTCCCCTGCCTCTGGAGCCTGGGGCAGGGAGATCAGGAGACCCAGCCTCGTCCTGGCTCTGCCACCAGCCCCCTGTGGGCCCTTGGCCAAGCCCCTGCCCCTTCTGAGTCTCAGTTTCCTCATAGCTCAGCGTACCCTGTGAGCCACTCTCCGAGGGGAAGTGAGGAAGTGTCAGCAAAGGGCTATGCAGGAGAAAAGCGACCTGCCACTTTACAGTTTATGTCCATGGTCTCATCTGAGCCCTGTGAGGTCGGGATTTCTACTTGATCCATTTTCCAGGCAAGGGAACTAAAGCCTGGAGAGGTGTGGAAAGCTTTACCCTATTAATACATCAAGGAGCCAGGCCTTGAACTTGGGATCTCAGACCCCAAAGCCAGGGCCCTTGATACCCACCCAGGTCCTATGTGGGTGGGGAGAGGGGTTAGGGTGGCAGTTACCCAGAGACTGTCTAAGGTCTGGCAGTGCAGCCTGAGACAAGGCTCAGGGTGGGGGGATCTAGCCCCCCCCAGTTCCCATACCTGGTCCCCCAGGCTCCCCTCACCCCTTCCCTTTCCTCAGCCTGACATCCAGCCATCTTGGCCCAGAGGGAGCACTGAGCCTGGGCCAGGCCCTGGATGGATGCCCACACATGGAAGAGATCAGGTGAGTAGAGGTCGCGGAGCCTGGGCAGGGGGCCAGGCCCGGGGGGGTGGTCTGGGGCTTCCTCTCACAGGTGTCTCCCCTGCCCTGCAGCTTGGCAGAGAACAACCTGGCCGGAGGGGTCCCACATTTCCATCTGGGGCTCCCACTGCTCCGGCAGATCGAGTAAGTAGCCTCCTCTGACTGCCCGGGGAGCTGCGGTGCTGTAGGGGGCAGTCCTTCTCTGGCTGAGCCTGATACCTGGGAAGGCTTTTGAAGTGACAGAGGCCTCAGGTATGGGGGGAGCCTGGAACTAAAAAAAGAGGGGGCACTTTCCTAAGACTCCCAGCCTGCCCCAGATGCTGGCCACTCTGCTTCCTCCTGCTGTGATTGCAGGGTGGGGAGAGGGCCACTAGGCTGAGGGTGCCCCTGACTCAGATACCTCCCTCCCATCCCCTTCTCCATCTCCATCTCCATCTCCATCTCCATCTCCAGCCTGGTGTCGTGTGAGATTGACAACCAGACTGCCAAGCCCCTCACTGCCAGCTTCGTCCTCTGCCCGGCCCTGGAAGAAATCATGTGAGTGCCTGGGAGAGCCCTGAGCTGGGCAAAGTGGGCACCTGGGGGCCTGGTTCCTTCCTCCCTGGAGGTCTTCCCATCTTGTACAGGGAAGGTCATTCTTTCTCAAAGCTCCTCTCGAGGAAGTTTTAACACTTGAGCTGCGAGTGTTGTTTGTCTAAGCCATTCACCCTTTCCTGCCCATTTCCCCATCTGTGGAGGGTGAGAGGGGCAGTGGACCAGATGGAGATGGTTAGGACCATTTCCCGATTGTCCCTTTGGGAAGCGTCTGGATAGACTACCTCACCGGGTTTATGGAGCCTTGATTTACGAACCACCTGTTGGTAGTGAGGAGTGGCTGAAAGCAGCAGGCCCCCCGACCTGCCCACTGGCCATGCCCACCTCCCTCTTGGCCATCAGAGGTGCTCAGACCTTGGGGCCTGGCAGTACTGCCTCAGGGATAAACTAGATTGCCAGGACTAGCCTGGGACCCTGAGCATGGTGGAAGAAAATGGGATTTCTTTAAGTACAGGACACAAGGGATTACAAGATTTTAGGTTTGCATCCTAAAGATTTTAATTCTTCTCATTACTTTACACCAAAGAGAAAGTCTCAGATCAGGGCTAACTCACCAAACACTGGTGATTATCCCTTTTTAGCCAGCAGGGGGCAGACCACAGGGTTAGCGCCTTAGGAAGGACGCAGGTTCCAGCTAGAAGTTAATACCATTGTTTGCACTGTATTTATCCTTGTAACTACCTTCTACTTAGGGTCCTTAACACAAGTCTTTCATTGATAGCAGTGATAAATGTTTCCTAAGATCAGTTTCTTAAAGTGAAAAAAAAAGAGGGCACAGAGGACTGATTTAAAGAAAAATATGAAACAAATAATATAGGCGGTACATGGATGTAGCAAAGTCAGGATGGAGGCACATGCACGGTGGAAGTTTGGATCATGATGTTTCCACAGGCCTCGTGTTCTGAACTCTCAGGACAGCCAGCTCCTAAGCTGTCTGGGTTCTGAGGGATGACCGGCTCGGGAATGGGGTGGGGAGGTAGGAAGGAGCCTCCTGTGCCTTGTAAAGCCTTCAGGGAGGGCCCGCAGGACCCCGTGGCGCTCCCCCATCCCCGTGGCCCCCAGCCCTCCCCACCTGCCCCCGGTCTCTACCCTCACTGCTCTCCTGCCGCTGACATTGGCACCCCACCCTGCAGGCTGTCCTGGAACCTGCTCGGGGATGACGCAGCTGCTGAGCTGGCCCGGGTCCTGCCGCAGATGGGCCGGCTGAAGAGAATGGAGTATGAGGGGCACATCCGGGGAAGCCAGAAGCGGGTGGGGAGGACCAAAGGGGGACCTGTGTCCTGGGGAAAGCCAAGAGTCCACTGGGTCAGGCCCCTAACTCCCAGGAAGCCCTCCTGGATTTGCTCACTCTGGTCCACTCCAAGCCCCTGTCAAGCTTAGCTCTCCCTGGGTCCCGGCCTTCCGCCTTCCCGCTGCACTGCTGAATGTTGAGTTCTCTAAGCACATGTGCGGGGAGCCTTTGTTCCCCCCGCCCAGCTTGGCACAGGGAAGGGACACAGGGAATCACCCCTCCGGCCGCCTCCTCCCCATCTCACCATCTCACGTCAGTCTCTTTCCCCTTCCTCCGCCATCCGTCGGGAAGCCTGGAGAAGAATCGGATCACAGCTTATGGAGCCTGGCTTCTGGCTGAAGGGCTGGCGCAGGGGTCTGGCATCCAAGTCATTCGGTAACAGGACTTGCAGGGGCAGGGATGGTTGGGGCTGGGGTGAGCACACCAACCTCTGCAATGTAAAGGCACCTCCTGTAGGAGAAGGCAGGACCTGGGTCGGGAATTATGCAAAGAGACTTGGACCGCACCATCAGGGATTTGGCAGCAAGCAGACCTGGATCAAATCCCAGCTCTGCCAGTTGCCGATTGTGTAACTTTGCATCAGTAACTCAAGCTCTCTGAACCTCAGTTTCCTCCTTTGTAAAATGGAGGTAGTGATAGTATCTACCTCAGAGAGGTGCTCTGCAGAGTAAATGATTATATAAAGCACTGAGTGCAATGCCGGGCACATAGTAAGCACTTAAAATAGTAGCTATCATCAGGACCACCACATTACAGTTGTATAGGTGGTGCACTGAACTTCGGAGTATTGCATCTAAGGGACACCACTCACATAGTAGACGTGTTAGGTTTCTAGTAGTAGTGAAGTGCCTCGCTCTATAAAACAATATATTATGACAATTTCAGACGATGGAAGTAAAGTGTCTTGAAGAAGGGGAGCTTTTTCCTTATTTGTCCAATGTGTCATATGAGCACGGCCTGGGGAAGAAGCTAGCTCCCGGGGAAGAAGATTGAGTGGAGGGGACTTCCCTGGCTATCCAGTGGTTAAGACTGCACGCTTCCTCTGCAGGGGGCATGGGTTCAATCCCCGATCAGGGAACTAAGATCCCCTATGCCGTGCGTTGTAGCCAAAAAAAAAAGATTGAGTGGAAGAAGTCCGGGTGGGCATGGGGGATACCATCTCCCTAAGGTAGCCATGCTGGCCTAATACCTGCTGCTGCCTACCAGGTAACTCTGGAAACAGCTCTTACCCTTTGGGGCCTTGGTTTCCCCATCTGTAGGTTGGGCAGAGGGCAGAGATAAGACAATAAGTGAGCAGCTCCCAGTGCTGAGAAGAGTCTGTCTCTGTGCCCCACAGCCTCTGGAATAACCCCATCCACCCGGAGATGGTCGAGCGTCTGCAGAGCCAGGAGCCCAGGCTGGACTTTGCTTTCTTCGACAACCAGCCACAGGTCCCTCACGGCACTTGATGGCCCCTCGAGACCTTTCAAATGCAGCCGAGTGATGCCAACTTCCACCCACCAGGATAGAGGACTCAGGAAGAGAGCCTCAGCTGGCTGTCCCTGTACCCTGCCCCACGAGGGGGAGACAGGTTTTTCCTGCAACAGTCTTCGGGGAGGACTTTTTTGGCAACAAAGGACCTAGTATAGCCAATAGACTACCCTACATCCCATGGGACATGCATGACCAGCCAGAAACATGTAACACAATGAGCATGTCATGGTGTGATGCATGACACAGAAGGTCACACGTGACAGCATTCCATGTGACATTGCATGAAACTTGCAGTGTGGCCTGTGGGTTAATGTCATGGGTCTTAGCACTACATGTGATATATGAGACATAACAAATGTCCATGCCATGTGGCTGGCCAGATGCCCTCAGGCAGGTCCAAGATCTAATTTATTACTTTTTTAAACCAAGTATGTATTTATAAATTGCATTTCCAGAGCAGCTAAGCCAGAAAATGTCTTCCGCCCAGAATGGGATGGGGAGAGCATCCAATCACTGACCAGCCCAGTGGCCCGAGGGCCAAGGCTGTGGGCCAAGCCAGGGATTTAGCCATGAGTCTTCCAGATGAGTATCCTCCTGCCTCAAGCCTCAGTTTTCCCATCTGTGAATTGGATCACCCACTCTCCCTTAGTTTCCTAGGACTTTAGGCCCAGGTCCAGGTAGAGCCAGCCTGACCTTGGACAGGCCCAGTCCGTGCTGTGTAAGGGACGAAGCTATGCCTAAGGGTGCAGGGGGTGGGGACTGCCAAAATATTCAGGTAAGGCCACTGGATCAAGCCACTACCTCAGCAGAATCTGAGTGAGCTCCCAGGGGCTGCATGTGTTACACAGTGCTCTCATTACTTCCAAGAGGGCCAAAGGGTGGCCCTGCTACACTGCAAGCTAAGTTTGACCAATAAATGTGGGTGATCTTCCAGCCTCTAGCCTGAGTCTGATGTGTCCCACCACCTCACCAAAGTCAGAAGTGGTTCACCCCCTGCCCTGGGGACTGGAGAGCAGGGCAGACTACAGAGAGAAATGCTGAGAGGAGCACTGGCCTGGGAGTCAGGAGGCATGGGGTCAAGTCCAGACTCTGTCTCTATATGTGGTCATGTGATCGTAGGCAAGTGACGACCTCTCTCCAGAGCTCACCTGCACCATGAGGGTATTGTAGAAGCTCATAGTGTTAGAAACAGTCTTTGTTTGGCTTGCAAGTGTTAGAAACAGTCTTTGTTTGGCTTGCATTATATTTACGCTCTTTTCTGATTTAACTGTCAGTATTTTAAATTGGGAACTTTGACCCAAAATTCAGATTTTCAGCTTCTCGTAGGTGCTAGTCCAGCATTCCCATTCAAGAGTAATCTGCTGGGGACGTATGACTGTGTCCTTTAGATGTGGCGCACATCCGTCAGTTTGCCGCAGTCCCCACCACTCCGCAGTGTATCCCCTCTCACTATTGCTGCTTGCCTGGTCCTTGTGAGAGCCTGGGAACTCCTGGCTAAAGGATTTCCACAGGCAGGTGGTACATCAAGAACATGGCTTTGCAAGTCAGACGGGCACGGAATGGAATGTGACTTGACCCCTTGCTGCCTGTCCTCAAAGCCAGGAACTGTTTCTATACATGTTAGTAACACCCCTGGCCCCCAGGGCTTTCAGAGGGGTCAGGGAAGCAAAGTGTACAAAGTCCCTAGTATGAAGAAGTAGGTGCTGGTTACATGCTCGTTCTCTTCCCTTTTAGAGCTGAATGTCGTATGAAGTGAAGAGGTGTTTGAAATGGCAGGATAACAGCACTGCCTTTCCATCACCTACCTGTGGGTTGAACAAGTCCATATCTGGGGAGCCTTCCTCCAGAGCTGCACTCCACTGTAAAAAGTGGAGCAGGGAGGGTGCAGTTACTACTGAGCACCACTGGAGGGCAGGCTGGCCCACTGGCGAGTCCTGAGATAACTTCACCACTGTACCCAGAATGAAGTTAGGAAGTGATGCTAGAGGCTGTTCCCACCTGGCTTGGGAACCTGGGATATCCCAGCTGGCTTGTGGCTCACCTGGATGGCTTGGCCTTGACCTTTGCCACCCTCCATGTTGTCCTCGGTCCCCCGCCAAGCATGAGGAGAAAGTCCTCCAGCCAAATGCCAAATACCCACACCCCACACAGGGACACTCTTTATCGGGCCAGGATCAGGGCACACCTGGCATCAAGTGGGGCCATCAGCCTGGTCCTGGGGGAGGGGATGGGCAGGTAGGGGATCCAAGAAGTTTACCTGGAAACCTTGAGTCCCAATTCAGTCTTTCCCTTCTGGGAAAGGATGCCAAGACCATCAGGGTGCACCTTCACGCCAAGGAGGGTTGTACTGCTTCCTCCCCTTGCCTAAGACTGGAGTATGAATTCCACAAAGCCTGAGGAGCCTTTGACCGGGAAGGTCACAGATGAGGAAGGAACAGAGCGCTGACCAGAAGCTCCAGCCCAGGTGAACCGCACACCACGCAGAGCCCAGAGCTCAGAGACACTTCATTTGCTGCTTATTTATTTTCCTTTTCCCTTCTTCTTTCCCCTTTAGCTCTGCCCAAGTTCTAAACTCCAAGAAACTTGCAGCAGCTGTCCTGAAATACACCACAGTACTGTCAGCACCGCAGAGCCGCCTGGGCCCAAGTCAGGTGCGGTCACCATGCTCATTTCATTAAGAAACTTCCTCTCCTGCCACCTACTTGTTTGGAGGCCTGGACTATTTTTCTACCCCATGCTGATGAGGTCTCCCTGCCCCTTTCCTCCCCAAAGTAAGCTCAGTTTAAACAGATCTATGAAAACAGATAAAATGCAAAGAAAAGTAAGGCTCTGGGCCAGTAAGCAGTGTAATCAAAATGGCTCTCCCTGTTTCTACACGTGAGTCTTCCCACTAAGAAGGTAATCGGGCTGGTAAGTTCCCATGTCTAACTGCCAGGCTGGGATCAGCTCATTTTGCTGCTTTGTCACTTGGCCTCCATCCTATGGTTTTACAGATTGAATATCCACCTTTCTGATGGGAGTCACAGAATCTTCCTTCCCACCCGCTCCGGTCTCAAATCCTCCCAAATTGCCCCCTCTGTCCTTCCCCTAAACATACACGTGTCTGAAATCCACTGTCCGGGCCAGTACCTCTCAAACTGAAAAATCATAGTTACAGACACTGCAACGTGCATTGAATCATCTGTGGATCTCGTTAATTTGCAAATTCTGATTCAACGGGTCTGGGGCGGAGCCTGGGATTCTGCATTTCTAAGAAGCCCCCAAGTAATGCTGCTGGCCCACACTTAGTGAAACTGCAGACTGGTGAGTAGATCTCAATCCTGACTGCACCTTAGAATCACCTGGGGAGCTTTTAAAGCTGCCTTTCTAAGACTACAGTGGTATTTAGAAAGCTCTGCAGGTGGTTCTGACGTGCAGCCAGCATTGGAGACCCACTAGTCTGGAGTATGCTGCCCCTCAGAGAGGCGAGGTAACCCTTTGCACCTACCTTATTTTTTGTCCTGGTAGATCCTGGTGACCCTCCTTTCTCAGATGAGGACACCGAGACCCAGAGATTTTTCCTAACTTGCCCAAAGGTAAGCTAGTAAGTATAGTAAGTGAAAACTAGTAAGGGGTAGCACCAGGAATTGAACCTGTGTCTTCACAACATTTTTTTTTAACTTTTTTTTCTTTCCAGTTTTATTGAGATATAATTGACATACAGCACTGTATAAGTTTAAGGTGTGTGATATAATGACTTGATTTACATATATTATGAAATGATTACCATAAGTTTATTAACATCCATCATCTCCTATAAGATACAAGTAAAAGAAAAAAAAGTTTTTCCTTGAGATGAGAACTCTTAGGATCTACTCTCAACAACTTTCAAATTTTGTGACTCTTAATCCCACAGGTGCTGCCCCAGTTTCCTCATCTGTATAGTGAGGGCACAAGCAAAATGAGTCAGAGCACAAGGACCTACTTTCTCCAGCTGCAAAGATGACCTTATGCTTCATCTCTACACTCCCTCAGGTGGGATCTGAATCCTCTGTCTCCTGCCTCACCTGGTTACAGTTCTGTAGGGCTTCACCCTCTGGGACCTCCTCTAGACCCATAGCCACAACCTCAATAACAATGTCCTCCATTTTACGAATAAGGCCCAGAGAGAAACAAGATTTGCCCAAGATTCCACAGCAAGTATTCAGTGGAGCTCAGATTCCAACTCTAAGGGAGGGAGGATGTTGGGGTGATCCTGGCTGGGGACTTAACTGGTCTGTGGGTCTGTATGTTCAAAGAGAAGGGTCCCCAGGAAGGCGAGAGGGCCATATGACCTTCCTGACCTTGCCTCTGGCCCCCAGCCCCTCCCTTCCCTGGCCAAGGCCAGGCCTGAGGGCGGTGGCCCCAGCCAGAGCTCTGTATGCCCTCTGGACACATCCGGAGCTTCCGAGAAAAGACCTTGCAGTGGCTGGTTTGGTACAGATCCTCCCAGGATTGGGCCCAGTGACAGCTGGTCTTCCTCCCAACCCCCAGCCACGCCAGTACAGCACCCCACCACCCCAGTGTGTCTCGAAGCCCCCCAGAGCTGGAGTCCTCCCTCCCCTTCAGCCCTTGGAAGCCACACCTTATAGCTCATCCCACACAAGCCCCAGCCCTGCCCTGGCTGCCCAGAAATCAACCTTTGCCCTGAGGAGGAGGTGACAGAAGAGGAACTTTTGCAAGAGAACAGAGGCCAACTGGGGTCCCCAGGTTGACTGTCTTAAGCCAGAAGTATCAGTCTCCTGGGCTGTGCCCATAGGCCCCGCCCCTGCACGCACATGCATAGTTTAGTGCAAGACCGGGGCTGATGGAGGTGTCTGGGGAGGTGGAGGGAGGCACGGGCATCCTGACCCTGGAAGGGGATATCCCTGCATTAGAGTGACCACAACCCTGGATCTTAAAAGTAGCAATAACAACATGCTAGCCCTGGGGTCTAGGCATGCCTGGCACCAGGCTAGACACCAGATACTAAATCCATCCTTACATTTTACACAGGAGGAAACTGAGGCCCAGAGCATTGAGTGATGTCATCCAGGCAGTAACTGGACAGGCTGAGATTCAAAGCCGGGGCCGTGACTCTAGGCCTGAGATGTAGGAGTGCAGTGAGCCACACCCACCTCTCTCCGTGAGATCCCTGAGGGGATGTCTCCATCGCTGACGTGTCTCCACATCAACCCCCTTTGTGGGCAGATGGTATTTTCCAAAGATGGCCACTGTAACCTCTCCCTGCCCACGTGCTCTTCCTACAAATGACAATGACACTCCTCTCACCTAGGGGCGGGGTCTATGGAGAGAGCCAGTGACTACAGCAGAAGTGACATTATATGAATTCCAAAGCCACGTCCAATAAAAGATAATAAGGCTTCCACCTGGTTCCCTTGGGATACTCATTCTTGGAACCCAGCCACCATGCTACCAGGAAGCCCAGGCCACATGGAATGGTCACGGGTAGGTGTTCCAACTGAGGTCCCAGCTGACAGCCAGCATCGATTTCCAGACAAATGTGTGTGAAAGCCTTCTAGGTAACTCCAGGCCCTGTCATGGTCTGACTGCAACTGTTTGAGAAATCCTGAACAAGAACTGCCCTAGCTGAGCCCAGAGGCCCCCCAGAGCCATGAGAGATGATAACGCTTGGGGTGATTTGAGATGTCGCATAGATAACTGGGACACCCTCCATCCTCTCCCAGCTCACATACACCGGAGTCCAGCCAGAGCCTGCTACGCAGGTGGTGCTATTTCAAGTCACTAATTCACAAGCCATAGGCGCATGCGTGCACATACCCTACTATCAGCCTATTTAGGGACTCGAGGCCTCCCAATGGTGCACAGAGAAGTCTATCAGGGCAAGGAAAGACTTGAGCATTCTGTCGTAACAGCCTTGTATTGTGTGTGGATGAAAGACAGACTGCAGAATCAACCCATGATGGACACTTGGCCTTAAACAACTGACCTCTGGGCTCTCCTGAGCCCTGACATTTTTTAAAAAAGCTTTATTGAGATATAATTCACATACTACAGCATTCACCTCTTTAAAGTATACAATCAATGGTTTTATCTACAGTTGTGTAGCTATCACTATAATTTTAAAACATTTAAAATCATTGCTTTCTTTCTCTATGGCTCTGTCTAGTCTGGACATGTCATATGACTGGAACCATACAATATGTGGTCTTTTGTGACTGGCTTCTTTCACTTAACACAATGTTCTCAAAGTTCATCCATATTGTATATACATCATACCTTTCTGTGGCTGAATAATATTCTGTTGTATGGAGAGACCACATTTTGTTTATCCTTCATCAGTTGATGGATCTTTGGGTTGTTTCCACTTTTTGGCTATTCTGAATCATGTTGCAAAGAACATTCATGTACAAGTTTTTGTATGGATGTATGTTTTCATTTCCCTTTCCTAGGAGTGGAATTGCTGTGACCTGTGGCCTTTGTACTCCGCCCTTGGCCAGGGATCAGGTATCTTCTCCACCCCCCCCCAACCCGCTCAGCAGGCCCAACTACCTCATCCTTCAGGTCTCCGAGAGGAAGCCTCGCTGACTCCTCTGGCTGAGTTGGGTCTTCTGAACAACCCTGCCTCAAACCTTTGCACTTTTCATACAGTAATATGATTGCCTGGGCCATGGTCTTGCCCCCAAGAGGTGAGCAGCGTGAGGGGAGGCACTCTCTGCTTGGGTTCACCACTATCCATCCCAGTGCCTGGCTCTCCTGCTCTGGAGCCAGGAGAGGAGAGGGACTCTGGGGGCCAGATCAATCAGAAAAGCCTTCCTGGAGGAAGAGGGGCTACAGCTGGGTTTAAGAACACCTCTAGATTGGTTTGCCCCACAGCTGGGCTGAGGGCTTTGAGGACTTTAGTTGGAAGCAAGATGAGAGTTTGGAGAAAAGAAGGATGGATGGAGGTCGGGGTGGGGGTGGGGGGGAGGCAGGCAGAGAACAAAGCCCAGAGCCCTGGGGCTGTTTAGCAGCCGCCCTCTAAGGCTGCAAAGTGCCTGTGACTCAGACGCGGAGGGAGGTTCGCAGGATGCAGCGTGAGTCTCCCAGTTAACCCTCACCTACCTAGAATGGAAAACCCACAACCCAAGTGTTCTGCGTTAACTCCCAGATTCCCAGTCTGTGAGCCCCGGGGCCAAGGGCTGTGGACGTGGTCTTGAGATCCCCGAGCCAGCTCTGTCCCCCACAATCTGGTTAAATGAGGCTCCTTTGTCTGAGGCACTGGATAGGGGAGAGGGGCGGGGGGAGCGAGCACATAAATACTGCCGAGTGGCCTGCAGCACGAGCGCCCAGCGACAGACGAATTTCTTAAGAATTGGTGCCTCTTCTAGGGAAAAGAAGGCCACCGCCGAAGGGCGGACTCGGTGCGCTAAGGTCTCAAGGACCCGCTAGACGCCCTCCCGCTGACTAGCCCCAGGCACTGTTCGAACTGAACTGTGTTTATCTTATCGTCTCCGTCAGAGAAATAACGCTTGTGTCATCTTCCCAGTCCCTGGCGGTAACAAGAAAACGCCGAGCTCTTTTACTATCGGAAAAAAAAAAAAAGAAGAAGAAAACACAGCGATCCTAGTGCTGCCCGATACAGCCCAGAACCAAACCCCGTGGTATATCCCCCGAGGGCGCAGCGTTGAGCCGAACAGCCCTTGGGGTCGAGGCTGCAGAGGGCGCCCTAGGGCCTGGCAGGTTCGGGCCGACCCCACCCCTCGGATCCCGCGTCGGCAGCCCTGAGCACACAGTGCGGGCAACTCGGAGGTGCCAGCGGCTCGGGCGAGGCCAGCCTGGGGCGAGTGCGAACCAGCTGCGTTCCGATCCGCGGAATCCTAGCCTGGAACGTTCAGATCCTCGGATCCCGGCCTCGAACGTTCGGACACTCGGATCCCGGCCTCGAACATTCGGGGCCCCGAGGCACTGACAACCCGGAGTGCCTGGGCTCGCCAGCCGCGGGCGGCGGGCGGGCAGGATATCGTCCCCGCTCCGCCCGTGGGAGCGCTCGCCCCTCCAGGAAGCGCCCGCCTCGCCTCCCACTTCCCGCCCCACGCCCGCCCCCGCCCTCGGCCGAGGGAGGAGCCCGAGCAGCAGCCGCCGCCACTGCCCGCCCGGCCGGGGAGGAGGACTGGACCTCGAGCAGCTGCGAGCACACGCGAGCTGGCCATGGCCGCGGGGGCAGCGCCCTGAGCCTGTCCCGCGCCCGCGGGCCCAGCCGAGCAGGGGAGCTCCCGGGGATGCCCCGGTGGCCCGGAGTGCGGGGAGCGGCAGCCGCGCGGTGAGGGTAGCGGGACCCGAGGTGAGTCGGGCCCCAAAGGGGCGGGCGGGGCGCCCTGGCGGGAGGGTTCAAGTTCGGCCTTGGGGCTCGGCTTCTGGTGCCAGTGGCGGCTTGGAAGGAAGCTGGGTTTCGCTTCGGGGGACTGCGGAACCCCAAGCCCCCTCCCTCCACCCGCACTCACCCGGACTCCGGCGTTTGGGTGACTGAGCTCCGACCCGGCCACGCGGGGGCGCTCCGTCTTCGCCCCGACCGCGGGAGAACAGAGGGCAGGGTGCCGAGAGGACGGTGGCGCCGCCCGGGGTCCGAGCCCAGCGGTTTAGGGACCCTCCTACCTCCCCGGAGGCGCCTGGGGGCGTCAGGAAGGTGGAGCCCCGCCACCATCGCAGCTACGGAAGTGCTGAGTTCGGGCTGGCTCCGGGCAGGCGCGGGACCGGCTCCTCGCCCCCCGTGCCCTACTCCCAGCCCCCCAACCCCCTTGCGTCCCCGGCCCCAGAGAACTGCTAGAGCGTCAGCTCCCTGCGGGCGAAGGGGGAGCAAAAAGAGGGAGTGGAACTGGGCAGCTTCCCAGAAGTCGGAGTGTGTTTGCAAACTAGTTTTTTCTCAAACGCTATCTGGCACCTGTGTGTTTGGGGTGGGGGCGGGGAGGGGGAAGCATGGCCAAAGAGAGAGCAAGGCCCTTTCTTCCTTCCCGTTCCTCGTTACCCCGCAGAGCTGCTTCTCTGAAAAATAGAGGGTTCTTACTTTCCTCTTCCCATTTCATCCCCCAGCCTTGTTGGACAAGCCCCTTTGGGGAAGGGGCTGTGGTTTGCCCAAGGTGACAGGTGGCACTGGAACCCAGGGCTCTGTTAGCCAGGTGGAAGTTCTTCTTACTGTCTGGGACTCCCCCAGCCCTGTTATGTACTGGGTGAAGTGACAAGGGCAAAGGATCTGGGAGAATTAGCTGAGTGACCCTTTGTTTGTCTGCCCTTAGTTTTTGCTCCCCTAGGGGTGTGGGCTGTCACTGAGGGATGGGGGGCTTTTTCTGTTTCTTGGAGCACCCACAACTTCAGTAATTGGGGAGAGGAGCCAAGCTGTAACCTTCGGCAGCTGCACAGCCCTAATGGAGAGCTTGGGAGACCTGGGTCTGAACGCCTACCCAGCAGTGGGCCCCTGGCCTAGACCTTCCTCCCCTCCGAGCCTCCAGGTTCTCATCTGTAAAATGGGCTAATTGTCCAGGGCCTGTGCATATGGAGGCTGGGTGCAAACATAAAAAGTGGTTTTATTGCAGTTCCTCTGGTATGGAGCCCAGTGAGTGCTGGGACTGTCCCAGGCATGTGACATAGCTGGCCGGAGTGGGAGGGGTCACCCAGGCAGTTTTCTCCATGGGAAGAACTATGGGCTAAGAATGTGGACACTTGAGTTCTCCTGGCCCTCTGCCGTGTCCTGTTTGGGTGCCTTGTCACTCCTAGGGCTTAAGGGCGTTTCCATTGGTAAAATGAAGCAAAATTTGACACAATCCAGTTTACAGGGCTGCTGGGAGACTGGAACCTGGGCCAGGGGGCAGGTGTTCTGCAAAGTTGGGTGCACTGGTGGTCATGGGACCTCCCTCCCAGAGGCCACAAGAATTAAAAATCCAGGGACGTAAGAAGAGGGTCGGAGCTAGAGCCTCAGTTTATGTATCTATAAAGTAGTGAGAGCAATACTCTGTGCATCTTTATAATCTTTTAGGGTAGTTGTGTAGTTCTTTAAAGGTGGTTGTGAGGATTAAATTAGACAACAAAGGGCTTGTGCACCAGCGCTGTGACTGGTGCCCGATAAGCGCTCAGTTAACGTTAACCATCGTTGTCATTATTCATGGGAATATTAGTAAGCCTGATGTGGGTTACTGCTTTAGGATTCCTTCTGGGATTTCCTCAGGCCAGCTTGCTTCTCTCTCTCCCACTTCCTTCCCGGAGAGAGGAGCCTCAGGATCCAAATGTTGGACTTCCGGGCTGTTCCAGGGGCAGGCAGGGTCCTGAGCAGGGAGGCGCCGCTAGGCCGAAGGGAACACCATGGGGGATGGTAGATCCAGTGGGGTGGTCCCGTTTCCCCCACCTTGGGCTGGCCTCGCAGGGCTCTAAGGGGTGATGGAAAACAGAAGAGCATTCTCTAGGAATTCCCGCAGGAGCAAGGTTGCCAGGCAAGGTCCCCTACTGTGAAGCCCTCAGCCAGGGCCGGGGTCCCATCTGCCTGATGCTCTCCTCTCCTCTAACCCTTGCAGGGGCTGTTGAGTCAGGGCAGTCACTTCAGGAATCCATCTCCCTCCAGCTGGGAGAATATGGCCTCAGAGAGGGGGCAGGATTCCTCCCCTCCTGCCAGGTCCCCTGCAGGACACAGGGTGGGCTCCTTGGAAGCCAGGAGGCCAGGTCACCGTAGGGTCTTGGCAGGCAGCAACTGGAGAAGACGATCATGTCCCACCCATGCTGTCCAGAAATAGGGTATGGGGTCCCAAGGGGATTCATGGCTTCCTGAGGTCCTACAGGGCCTGAGGAATGAGCGGGGGTCCGAGGCACCTCCTGGCTCCCAGCCAGGTGTCCTCTCCCTTCCTTGCGCCACCCGGCCTCTGCTCTGTGGTGGCGTCAAGAGGGCTGTGCTGGCCCATGTCCTGGAGTGTTTCTCCACTAGCCCTGTCCACACGTGCCTCCAGAGCCTGAGATGAAACTAGACTAGACGCTGATCCCTCGCTCGCTAGCACATCACCTTGCTTAATTTTTCTCAAGGCATTAGCTGCTCTCTCCCATCATCTGATTTATTCAAGTATGTGTCAGTTTGTTCTCTGCCCTCCTCCCCAGGGGGTCAGCTCCAGGAATGGCAAGGGCATCCTGTGTCCATCTTGTTCAGGGCTTTTTCCCTGCACTAACTGGCTTAATGGCTGAGTCCACCCCTCCTTGTAGCCTCCTGTTGAATGGGTCTGTGATGTTGGGTGATGGAGCCTAGAAGAATCATGAGCTCACCCTTTGGGGTTTCCGGAGGAATCTCTGTCTCACCATACTGAGTGCTGGGGCACTGTCAGAGGGCAACGATGGAGGAGGGGCAAGTACTGGCCTGGGGGAAGGGAAAGTCGTAAGTCTGGGAGAAGGTGGGATTCTCCCGGCACTGAAGCTCTGGGGGAGGTGGTCATGGTGGCTGCTGACCTGGTTGGGGTGTCACCTGCTGCCGTTGCCTGCAGGACCAGAGGTCTGGGGTGTGCTGGGGAGAGTTACCCATCCCCCAGGTGACCTGGGCCAAGTCTCTTAACAACTCGGACCTCGGTTTCTTCATCTAGAAAATGGGGAGCTTTAGACCAGAAGCTAGCTGTTCCCTTGCTTTCTTCATGTGGTTCTTTTTTTTTTTTTAATTTATTTATTTTTATTTATTTATTTTTGGCTGAGTTGGGTCTTCGCTGCTGAGCACGGGCTTTCTCTAGTTGCGGTGAGCGGTGGCTACTCTTCGTTGCGGTGAACGGGCTTCTCATTGCCGTGGCTTCTCTTGTTGCGGAGCACGGGCTCTAGGCACGTGGGCTTCAGTAGTTGTGACACATGGACTCAGTAGTAGTGGCTCACGGGCTCTAGAGCGCAGGCTCAGTAGTTGTGGTGCACAGGCTTAGTTGCTCCGCGGCATGTGGGATCTTCCCAGACCAGGGCTCGAACCCGTGTCCCCTGCAGTGGCAGGCGGATTCTTAACCACTGCGCCACCAGGGAAGCCCCTTTCATGTGGTTCTTAAGGCAGCTGTGAAAGGGGTTATAAACCAAAGAGGGCTTTGCCCAGTTGGCGTGATTCCTCTTCCACATGTGGCTTCGGGTCCCTGCCTTCCAGAAAGGTTTCCCTCACCATGCAACCATCTATTCGTCACTGAACAAATATGTTTTGTTTTGTTTTGTTTTAATAGCGTAATATATCAAGGGTTTATTTACTATTTTAGGTAGAGCCACAGATTTGTTTATTCATAGACTTAAAAATTTTTACTTCATATTAGAGTATAGTTGATTTACAGTTTGTGTTAGTTTCAGGTGCATAGCAAAATGATTCAGTTATACATATACAAATATCCATTCTATTTTTAAAAATAAATTTATTTATCTTATTTATTTTTGGCTGTGTTGGGTCTTTGTTGCTGTGCGCGGGCTTTCTCTAGTTGCAGCGAGCGGGGGCTGCTCTGTTGCGGTGTGCGTGCTTCTCATTGCGGTGGCTTCTCTTGTTGCGGAGCGTGGGCTCTAGGCACACGGGCTTCAGTAGTTGTGGCACGTGGGCTCAGTAGTTGTGGCTCACAGGCTCTAGAGCGCAGGTTCAGTAGTTGTGGCGCATGGGCTTAGTTGCTCCGCGACATGTGGGATCTTCCCAGACCAGAACTCGAACCTGTGTCCCCTGCATTGGCAGATGGATCCTTAACCAATGCTCCACCAGGGAAGCCCCATGTATCCATTCTTTCTCAGATTCTTTTCTCATATAGATTATTACAGAATATTGAGTTCCCTGTGCTATACAGTAGGTCCTTGTTGATTATCTGTTTTATATATAGTAGTGTATATATAACCATAAGTTTGGTAACCATAAGTTTGATTTCAAAGTCTCTTTCTGTTTTGTAAATAAGTGAGTCTGTTTCTGTTTTGTAAATAAGTTCATTTGTATCATTTTTTTATATTCCACATATAAGTGATATCATATAATACTTGTCTTTCTCTGTCTGACTTACTTCATTTGGTATGATAATCTCTAGGTCCATCCATGTTGCTGCAAATGGCATTATTTCATTCCTTTTTATGGCTCAGTAATATTCCATTGTATATATGTACCACATCTTCTTAATCCATTCCTCTGTTGATGGACATTTAAGTTGCTTCCATGTCTTGGCTGTTGTAAATAGTGCTGCAGTTAACACTGAGGGGCATGTATCTTTTCAAAGTATGGTTTTCTCTGGTTATTTGCCCAGGAGTGGGATTTCTGGATCATATGGGCTCTAGAGCGCAAGCTCAGTAGTTGCGGCACATGGGCAGCTTAGTTGCTCTGCGGCATGTGGGATCTCCCTGGACCAGGGCTTGAACCCCTGTCCCCTGCATTGGTAGGAGGATTCTAAACCACTGCGCCACCAGGGAAGCCCAGCAACACTTATTGAAGAGACTGTCTTTTCCCCATTATGTATTCTTGCCTCCTTTGTTGTAGATTAATTGACCGTAGCTGCATGGGTTTATTTCTGGGCTTTCCATCCTGTTCCATTGATCTATAAGTCTGTCTTTGTGCCAGTAACATACTGTTGTGTTTTTTTTTAATATTTATTTATTTATTTGGCTGCGCCGGGTCTTAGTTGTGTCACACGGGATCTTTTAGTTGTGGCATGCAGGATCTTTAGTTGAGGCATGCGGTGATCTTTTTAGATGTGACATGAGGGATCTTTTAGTTGTGGCATGTGAACTCTTAGTTGCAGCATGTGGGATCTTGTTCCCTGACCGGGGATCGAACCCAGGCCCCCTGCACTGGGAGCATGGAGTCTTAGCCACTGGACCACCGGGGAAGTCCCAGTAATATACTGTTTTGCTTACTGTAGCTTTATGGTATAGTCTGAAGTCAGGGAGCCTGGTTGCTCCAGCGCCATTTTTCTTAAGATTGCTTTGGCTATTCAGGGTCTTTCGTGTTTCCATAGAAAATTTAAGATTTTTTGTTCTAGATCTACAAAAAAATGCCATTGGTAATTTGATAGGGATTATATTCAATCTGTAGATTACCTTGGGCAGTATAGTCACTTTGATAATATTGATTCTTCCAATCCAAGAACATGTTATATATCTTTCCATCTGTTTGTGTCATCTTTGATTTTTTTCATCGGCATCTTATGGTTTTTGGAGTACAGGTCTTTTGCCTCCTTAGGTAGGTTTATTCCCAGATATTTTATTCTTTGACACGGTGGTAAATGGGATTGTTTCCTTAATTTCTCTTTCTGATCTTTCATTGTTAGTGTATAGAAATGCAACAGATTTCTGTGTATTAATTTTGTATCCTGCAACTTTACTGAATTCATTGACAAGCTCTAGTAGTTTTCTGGTAGCTTCTTTAGGATTTTCTATGTATAGTATCGTGTCATCTGCAAACAGTGACAGTTTTACTTCTTCTTTTCCAACTTGGATTCCTTTTCTTTCTGTTTCTTCTCTGATTACCGTGGCTAGGACTTCCAATACTATGTTCAGTAAAAGTGGTGAGAGTGGAATCCTTGTCCTGTTCCTGATCTTAGAGGAAATGCTTTCAGCTTTTCATCGTTGAGTATGATGTTAGCTGTGAGTTTGTCATATATGGCCTTTATTATGTTGAAGTATGTTCTCTCTATGCCCAGTTTCTGGAGAGTTTTTATTTTTTATCATAAACGGGTGTTGAATTTTGTCAAAAGCTTTTCCTGCATCTATTGAGATGATCATATGGTTTTTATTCTTCAGTTTGTTAACGTGGTGCATCACACTGATCGATTTGCATATATTGAAGAATCCTTGCATCCCTGAGATAAATCCCACTTGATCATGGTGTATGGTCCTTTTAATGTGTTGTTGGATTTGGTTTGCTAGTATTTTGTTGAGGATTTTTGTGTCTATCTTCATCAGTGATATTGGCCTGTAATTTTCTTTTTTTGTGGTATCTTTGTCTGATTTTGGTATTAGGGTTGTAGCGGCCTCATAGAATGAGTTTGGGAGTGTTCCTTCCTCTGCAATTTTTTGAAATAGTTTCAGAAGGATAGGTGTTAACTCTTTGCTAAATGTTTGATAGAATTTGCCCGTGAAGCCATCTGGCCCTGGACTTTTGTTTGTTGGGAGTTTTTAAATCACAGTTTTTAAATCACTTTTTCAATTTAAGTACCTGTGATTGGTCTGTTCATATTTTCTATTTCTTCCTGGTTCAGTTTTGGGAAATTGTACCTTTCTAAGAATTTGTCCATTTCTTCTAAGCTGTCCATTTTATTGGCATATAGTTGCTTGTAGTAGTCTCTTACGATCCTTTGTATTTCTTTGGCATCCGTTGTAACTTCTCCTTTTTCATTTCTAATTTTATTGATTTGAGCCCTCTCCCTTTTTTTTCTTAATGAGTCTGGCTAAAGGTTTTTCAATTTTGTTTATCTTTTCAAAGAACCAGCTTTTAGTTTCGCTGATCTTTTCTATTGTTTTCTTCATCTCTATTTCATTTATTTCTGCTCTGATCTTTGTGATTTCTTTCCTTCCAACTTTGGGTGTTGCTTGTTCTTCTTTCTCTAGTTGCTTTAGGTGTAAGTTGAGGTTGGTTATTTGGGATTTTTCTTGTTTTCTGAGATAAGATTGTATTGCTATAAAATTCCCTCTTAGAACTGCTTTTGCTGAGTCCCATAGGTTTTGTATCATTGTGTTTTTGTTTTCATTTGTCTCTAGCTATTTTTTAATTTCCTCTTTGATTTCTTCAGTGATCCATTGGTTGTTTAGTAGCATATTGTTTAGCCTCCATGTGTCTGTGTTTTTTACAGTTTTTTCTTGTAATTGATTTTTTAAAATTAATTAATTATTTTATTTTATTTTTGGCTGCATTGGGTCTTCGTTGCTGAGCGGTGGCTACTCTTTGTTGTCATGTGCGGGCTTCTCACTGCGGTGGCTTCTCTTGTTGCAGAGCATGGGCTCTAGGTGTGCGGGCTTCAGTAGTTGTGGCACGCAGGCTCAGTAGTTGTGGCTCGCGGCCTCTAGAGTGCAGGCTCAGTAGTTGTGGCACACAGGCTTAGTTGCTCCACGGCATGTGGGATCTTCCCGGACCAGGGCTCGAACCCGTGTCCCCTGCATTGGCAGGCAGATTCTTAACCACTTCGTCACCAGGGAAGCCCCTGAGATTGTTTTTGTAGGCCTTTTTTCTTCCCTTCCTCTTTTGTTCTCTTGTGATTTGATGACTATCTTTAGTGTTGTGTTTGGGTTTCTTTTTTGTATGTATATCTACTGTAGATTTTTGGTTTGTGGTTACCATGAGGTTTTTTGGGGGTTTTTTTGTGGTACGCGGGCCTCTCACTGTTGTGGCCTCTCCCGTTGCACAGCACAGGCTCCGGACGCGCAGGCACGGGCCCAGCCGCTCCGCGGTATGTGGGATCTTCCTGGACCGGGGCACGAACCCACGTCCCCTGCATCGGCAGGCAGACTCTCAACCACTGCGCCACCAGGGAAGCCCTACCATGAGGTTTTGATATAGCTGTCTGTGTATATACAAGATTATTTTAAGTTGCTGGTCTCTTAATTTCAAATGCATTTCCAGTATCCTGCATTTGTATTCTCCTCTTCTCTTGATTGCTGGTTTTGATATCATATTTGTGTGTGGATGATTTCGTACCTTTACTATATGTTTACCTTTACCAGTGAGCTTTCCCATTCATAATTTTCTTGTTGCTTGTTGTGGGCTTTTCTTTTCTGCCTAGAATTGTTGTAAAGCTGGTTTGGTGGTGCTGAATTCTTTTAGCTTTTGCTTGTCTCTAAAGCTTTTGATTTCTCCATCAAATCTGAATGAGAGACTTGTTGGGTAGAGCCTTAATTGGTTGTAGGTTTTTCCCTTTCATCACTTTAAATATATCATGCCACTCTGTTCTGGCCTACAGAGAAAAGTCAGCCGATAACCTTATGGATTCCCTTGTATGTTATTTGTTGCTTTTCCCTTGTTGCTTTTAATATTTTCTCTTTGCCTTTCATTTTTGTCAGTTTGATTAATGTGTGTCTCAGCATGCTCCTCCTTGGGTTTATCCTGTATGGTACTCTCTGCACATCCCAGACTTGGGTGACCGTTTCCTTTCCCATGTGAGGGATGTTTTCAGCTATTACCTCTTCAAATATTTTCTCAAGCTGTTTCTCTCTCTCTTCTCCTTCTGGGAACCCTATAATGCGAATGTTGGTGCTTTTAATGTTGTCCCAGAGGTCTCTTAAACTGTCCTCATTTCTTTTCATTCTTTTTTCTTTATTCTGTTCCACAGAAGTGATTTCCACCATTCTGTCTTCCAGCTCACTTATCCATTCTTCTGCCTTATTTATTCTGCTGTTGATTCCTGCTAGTGTTGTTGTTGTTGTTTAATCTATTTATTTATTTATTGGCTGCGTTGGGTCTTCATTGCTGCGTGCGGGCTTTCTCTAGTTGCGGTGAGTGGGGGCTACTCTTTGTCGTGGTGCGTGGGCTTCTCACTGCGGTGGCTTCTCTTGTTGTGGAGCATGGGCTCTAGGGTGCAGTCTCAGTAGCTGTGGCACACAGGCTTAGTTGCTCCGTGGCAGGTGGGATCTTCCCGGACCAGGGCTTGAACCCGTGTCCCCTGCATTGGCAGGCGGATTCTTAACCACTGTGCCACCAGGGAAGCCCCCTGCTAGTGTATTTTTAATTTCAGTTATTGTATTGTTCATCTCTGTTTGTTTTTCTTGAAATTTTCTAGCTCTTTGTTAAACATTTCTTATATCTTCTTGGTCTGTGCCTCCATTCTTTTTCCACGATCTTGGATATCTTCACTGTCATTACTCTGAATTCTTTTTCAGGTAGATTGCCTATCTCCACTTCACAGACTTGTTCTTCTGGGCTTCTATCTTGTTCTTTCATCTGGAACATATTCCTCTGCCATCTCATTTTGTCTAACTTTCTGTGTTTGCAGTCCCACAGGCTGCAGGGTTATAGTTCCTCTTGCTTCTGGTGTCTGCCCCCATCTCGTTGTGGCTGCTTCTTTGTCTTTGGAAGTACAATATCTTTTGGTAGGTTCCAGTCCTTTTTTGTCAGTGGTTGTTCAGCAGCTGGTTGTGATTTTGGTGTTTTCAGGAGAGAAGGTGAGCTCAGGTCCTTCTACTCCAACCATCTTGTCTGGGCAGGCTCCTCAGCAAATGTTTTTTGAACAGCTCCTCCTATGGACTGTGCCGAAGCTGGGGTAAAACTACAGAGCTCTGAATGGAGTTGGGGGGATAGAGTGAGGCAGGCAAATGACAAAGAGACAGGAAAACTTAAGATGGTGGAAAATGTCATAAAGAGAATGAAGCAGGGTGAAGTGATTGAGATTGGCGGGATGGGGGGTGGGGACATCAGGGAGACTTCTGGAGGAGGAGGTGTGACACTTAAGCTGAGATGTTAATCTATGGCATGACATTCATGGCTGTATCGCAGCTTACCTAGTTCCCAGCAGGAACTAGGATACTTCCTGGATATGCTCCATGGATATTTTTGAATGAATGAAGGAGGGAGGAGTGCCCAAAGCAGAGGAAGGAGCGCGTACAAGGGCCCTGAGGTGGGAACGTGCTCAGTGTATTCCAAGAGCCCTTTCTCTCCACCACGCAGCTCTGTGTCTCCTTTGGTGGCTCTTGTCTCGTCAGGAGCATCTGGCCTGCCTTCTGTGCTCTGGCTGCCCCATGACACAGGAGACTGCATGCTCAGCTCCCAGCGGGTGATGCTATCCAACCTCTCCCTCCTTTGGGCCCCCAACAATCTTTCCGAGTCTGAGGGCTGTGCAGGGCAAGAGCACAGTGGACCCCATCTCATTTCAAACTCTGGTTTGCCACTGACTAGCTAAGTGACCTTGGGCAGTGTATTAGTTTCCAAGGGCTGCTGTGAAGCCACCACAAACCGGGTGGCTTCAAACTACAGAAATGTATTCTCTCACAGCACTGGAGGCTAGAAGTCCAAATTCAAGGTGTTGGCAGGGCCACGCTCCCTCTAAAGTTTCTAGGGGAAGGTGCCTTCTTGCCTCAGCCAGCTCCTGGTAGCTGCAGGCATCCCTTGCCTTGTGGTGACATCACTCCGGTCTCTGCCTCCTTCCCATGGCTGCCTTCCCTCTGTGCCCTTAAGGACACCAGTCATGTGGGAACAAGGGCCCACCGTACTCCAGCATGTCCTCCTCTTAACTCTTTACATCTGCAGCTACCTGTTTCCAAATATGATCACATGCTGATCTTAGGGGTTAGGATTTTAACACCTCTTCTGGGGGACACAGTTCAACCTCTAATAGGCAGGTTACATAACCTCTTTGTGCCTCAGTTCTCTGTTCTATGAAATGGGGTGGTAATAATAGGGCTCCTCTGCTGGGGTTGCAGGATAGCCTACACAGAATGGTGGGAACCTCTGGACAGGGCCAGGCACACAGAAAGCACACAGTCAATGCTGTTATTTCCACCTTATCAGTGAAGGTTTCCTGGGAGCAGCTGGCAATGTCCTTGGCCAGGAGGACTTACTGAGGAGGGCCTGGGGCTGGGCTGTGGGCCTCTTGCCTGGGATGCGGAGGCTCAGAGAGGCCCCTCCCCGCTGTCTGGATGAGAAGGGGCAGGTGGGCGCCTCTTCAGTGTGGCGGGGTGAAAGCCATTAACAGAAGGTGGGGAGCTCAGTCTGCAGAGGGATGTGAGCAGAGGGTGCCCAGCCACTGTAGGTGCCCACAAGGGGATTCGGGTACTGAATAAGCCCAGATGACCTTTCAGGCCCAATCAGCCTGGAATTCCTGGGCGGGAACTTGGGGCTAGAATCCCAGAGCAGCCCAGCAAAGACTGAGGGGCATATGTAGACTCCCCAAAGCCAGAAGGGGCCTAAACCCTGACAGGCAGGGCAACTGAGGCAGAGAGAGGAAGGGACTTGTGGGGAGTTCACATAGAGAGTTGGGAGCCCCTGTCTCCTAGTCTCCCCATGGTAGGCCCCTGGGTGGGTGTGGATGCCAGGGGGTAGGGCCCCAGGGCTGGGTCCCAGTCCCTGAGGCTGCCCCACAGTCCCCTTCAAATGAAGCTACTTTGGAATGACTTCAGCTGGTGGTCATTGTCACCATGCCCTCCTCCCTCCATTAGCTTGGTCCCCCCTCTCTGAGCCTGGCCAGATTCACCCCGAGGTCCCCGAAGTACTTCCTGCATCCCAGAGTCCATCCACGCCCATCCCCTGTAGCACTTGCTGGGAGGCAAGAGGGCAGGGCGTCGCCAGCCCCACTTTGCAGATGAAGGAGCTGAGACCTAGAGGGAAGGGGTGGCAGAAGCGGGCAGAACCCAGTGCCTGGACTCCTTGGGCGGTAGTGTGGAGGCTGCCTCTCAGCCTGCTGGACCAGCCCCTGGGGCAACAGGCTGGAGATACCCCGGGATCAAGCCCATTTGGTGGTGGCTACAGAGAATAGCCTCCCTCTGGGTGTGGTCTGGCCACAGCTGGGAGCCTCAGGAGAGCTGGGGGTGGGGGGTGTCAGGGCTGACCCCTGCAGCAGCCTCCTCCCCATGCTGTCTGTATCTATATTTATCCCCATGTCGGCCTGGCTGCCTTTTGGGAGTGCGTCGTCTTCAGAGCTCAGCAGCTTTAGCTAAGGTAGGGAAGTGATTTGTGTCAAGATGCTGCCCACCCCCCACCTTGATGGGAGCACCAGTCTGCTCTCTGAGGGGCTGTGCACCACCTGGCAGGAGCCAGTGCAGCAGTGGGTGTGCAGGGAGGGCCCCAGGGAGTATTAGCAGCTTGGGGATGGACCCCCCCATTTCAGAGAACCAGCGCTGTGGAACATTGGGGTGGTAGGGCTGCGGCTAGAAGGTGGTACCAGATAAACTGTAAAGCCTTTCAGCTCAGAGATTCAGAGAACTCCTGATTTCCGAAATCCTAGAATTCCCAAACCCTGGGATTCTGTGAATCTGTGAATCTGTAGGCTTCTGCAATTCCAAGATGCCGCAGATCCTCTTCCCTTCACCTTCACTCTTCCTTCAACTTTCAGCAAACGTTTGTCGAGCTCCCGTTCTATGCCTCTCTGCTCTGGAAACAGCAGAGATGAAAATAAGATCTGGTCCCATCTTTAAGCTCAAGTGAGGGTGACATTTCCTAAGCCAGTGGTTGCAATATGGTAACAATGTAAGTGCTTCCCTCTCCAGGGCCAGGGGCTCAGGGGGCACTTTGTAGAGCAGTCCCCAATTTGTGTTTTTTTAAAAAACGTTTTCTTGAAGTATAATATACAAAATAGAGCAGACTTCCTGCTCAATGACCGTTCACAAACCAAAAACATCCGTGTTAGCAGCCCCTAGATTGAGAAACAAACGTGACCCTCACTGAAGCCCCCTGGTAGCCCCGTCCGGTTACTCACACCCTCCCCCACTATCTTGCAATGCCCCTCCAGCAGCATAGACTTGTTTTGCCTGGATTTAACTTCATGTAATGAGATTATACAGGATGACACGCCCCTTTGCGTCTGGCTTCCTGCATTCAGTATGTTCATAAGACCTATTCATATTGTTGCTGTCCTCGTGCTTCCTTCATGCTCGTGGCAGTGTGGTCCACTGTGTGCACGTTCACCATTTATTTATCCCTTTTCCAGATGATAGGCGTTTAGGGGACTCCCGGCCTGGGGCTATTACAAATAGTGCTGCTCTGAAAGTTCTCCGGTGTGTCTTTTGGTGAACATATTGCATGTTTCTGCTGGGCGTTGCTGGGTCATCATAAGGGATGCACTTATTTAGCTTTGTAGTCGCTGCCAAACATTTCTCCAAAGCGGTTGTACCAGTCTACACTCCTGTTGGTGACACGTGAGAGTTCCAGTTGCTCCACATCCTTGTCAACACTTGGTATCGCCAGCTTTTTAAATTTTATCCTGGGGGTGGGGGCAGGAAGGCATAGTGGCATTGATTTCATTTGGTTTTGCTGAGCTGAGTTTGAAGAATGACAGAGCTAAGTGAAGAAGAGGGAAGGGCATGCCAGGCAGATGGAACAGCATGTGCAAAATTACAGAGGCATGAAAAAGTACTGTTGGAACTCTGTGTAGTAAACAGCATAGCTAGAGCCAGAAATGTGTTGAGGCAGTCGGGGGTGGGGGGGCGGGGGGCGGCAGCTATCAGGGTGTTTGGACATTGTCCTGAGAACAGTAGGGAGTCCCAGAGAGGATTTTCTCATTTGAGCGAGTACCTGCAGTGTGTCAGGCATTTTGTAATTTACATTTTTTTTTTTTTGCGGTAGGCGGGCCTCTCACTGTTGTGGCCTCTCCCGTTGCGGAGCACAGGCTCCGGACGCGCAGGCTCAGCGGCCATGGCTCACGGGCCCAGCCGCTCCGCGGCATGTGGGATCTTCCCGGACCGGGGCAGGAACCCGTGTCCCTTGCATCGGCAGGCGGACTCTCAACCACTGCGCCACCAGGGAAGCCCCTGTAACTTACATTTGATGGATAAGAAAACTAAACTGAGACTCAGAAAGACCAAATGACTTGTCCTGAGTCATATTAGCAGAGGCTGTGGAATGCACATCCTTCCAAGCCTCAGTTTGCTCTTCTGGAGAATGGGAGTGGTGGTAACACCTCGCTCAAGGATGTTGTGAAGCTATAGAAGTTAAAGTCCATAACACACTGGGCACAGGGCCTGGGGCAAGCGTTATTATTACTCTCATTTTATATCCTGTCTCCATCACCACAGCCATACCACCCCCTCTCTTCCCTGCCAGCTGACAGGGTGGGAGTGGGCTCTCCTAGCTCCCACAGTTAGGAAGGGCTGGCAGAGAACTCTAGCCTCAGCACCCTATTTTCCTGCCCCACGGCAGGTCTTCTAGGACCTGAAGGTTGCTACGATGGTTAATCTTATGTATCACCTTGGCTAGGCTATCGTGACCAGTTGTTCAGTTAAACACTAGTCTGATGTTGCTGTGTAGGTATTTTTTTTAGATGCGATTAACATTTAAATCGGTGGACTTTTATTAAAGCAGATTACCCTCCGTTATGTGGGTGGGCCACATCCAATCAAAGGCCTTAAAAGCAAAGACTAAGGTTTCTCCCAGAAGAAGGAATTCAGCCCCAAGACTGCAACATAGAAACCTTGCCTAGTTTCCAACCTGCTTGTCTTGCCCTGTGGATTTCGGACTGAAGACTGCAGTGTCAACTCTAACCTGAATTTGCAGCCTTCAGTTTTGCCCCGCAGATTTCAGACTTGTCTTCTCCAACAAGCTCATGAGTCGGTTCCTTAAAAGAAATCTCTCTCTATATATGTAGATATCCTATTGGTTCTGTTTTCTCTGGAGAACCCTAATACAGTTGCCATTTGTCTTCCTGGATCTTTCTCATCTGGGAGATGGGGTGAAGGAGGCAACTTAGATCTGGATGCGTTCAAGGCATCTTCTGACCCTGTAAGTTCAGTAAATGCAGCCATCAGGGCCAGTGGGGACCAGGCATCTGGTTAGCCGAGGGTTCCAGTTACCAGAGTGTCACCATCTAGACCAGAGGCTGCAAACTCAGACGTCTGCCGAGACCTCGCGGGAACTCAGCGTGTGAAGTTGGCAGGGCTTGTATGGGGACCAAGCATGACATCTGCCTAATTAGGCCAAGAGCGGGCTAAACCAGAGCCATCCCTGGGGTATGGTCAGCCACTGGTGGGCCGTGTAGCAGCCTCCCGCCTAGGAGCTTGGTGTTCAAAGTGTGGTCTCAGATGGGCCGCCTCAGCGGCGCCAGGAAGCTTGTTCGAAATGCAGACTCTCGGGTCCTCCCCCAGACCTGCTGCGTCAGAATCTGCCTCACCTACCCACCCCTCTGGGATTTGTGTGTTACGAGGAGGGCTTGTTAAAGCACAGATGCCATTCTGGGGACTCTGAGCAGGTCTGTTTGGGGCCCAGGAACCTGCCTTTCTAACAAGCTCCCAGGAGATGCTGAGGAGGCCCATCCGGGAACCACCCTTGGAGCGGAGAGAGCCTGAGGCAACCCCAGGATCCTCTGTTGTCACCGATTAGACCCCACTGAGCAGGATTTGCTGCATGATGAAGAACCAGGAGCCCTCAGCCCAGGAGAGTAGCACCTTGAAGGGTGTGTGGGTGTGGGGTCTGAGTCTGTTATTCCCCCCCTGGCCCCCTATCTACCACCTTGGTCTCCCTTGGCATCTCTGAGCTGTGTCTTCCAGCTGAGAAAGGGAGCCTAGAACCATATCCTCAACGAGTTTTCACTCCTGGTCCCCTTTACATACACCATAAACTTCACACACCTCTCCCCCTGCCCCCAGTCATCAAGAATCGCTGATAATAGCACAAGCTGCATAGTGTCGTTCTAAGTGCTTTACCTCATTTAATCCTGGACGTCAATACCTGATGAAAGCACTTTTGCTGTTCCTGTTTTTATAGAAGGGGAACAAAGACCAGAGAGGTTAAGTAACTTGCCTGAGATCACACAGCAGGTAAATGACAGAACCAGGGATTCAAGCCCAGCAGTCTGAGTCCAGAGTCAGTGCTCTTACCCTCAGCACAGTACCGACCAGAGGACCACACCCCTGTCCTCGTAACTGCTGCCAACAAGACTGTAGAGCATTACTTGCTGCAGGTGGCACTGAAAACAGAATTTCATTTTTCAGATATCTGGTTGAGCATGCTTTTTCAGGGGGCACAGGATGCCCCCCAGTTCTGACAGGCCATCCCGCTGTTGCACTTGCCCCTGCAGTGGGGGGCACCTCGGCCCTGCCCCTCCCATCTCCCTTTTCCCCATCTGGGTCTCCAGGTCTCTACCTCAGCTGCTGCCTCCCCTGCCCCCTACCGGCTCTCTCCCTGCACCTGCCTCTCTTGGTGTCTCCTGTCACTGCCCGTCTCTGAACTGGGGCCCCTGCAGGCCACCTTGGCGTCTCTTCTCCACAGTGGGTGGGATGCACAGCCGGGCTCCTGGGTCCTGAGCTGCTGGGGCCAGTGATGGGCGGGGAAGTTGGAGTAGGGCAGCCCTAGCTCTTAGCCTCAGCACCATTCTTCCCTGGCCTAACCACTGCCCCCTTCTTGGGCCTTGGTTTCCACCTCTGTGAAATGGGACATGAACCCCTCTAGTGCTGGCCTCTTGGAGCAGTTATGATGGTTCCTGGACTGAGAAGGGGCTTTATGATCCCTCAAGTGCTGTGTGTAGCCGGGAGGTGGTTGTGATTCCTCTGGGGCTGCAGATTAAAGAGCCTGCCTGAGGGGCTCCCTTCCTCATTCATTTGCCACAGTGTAGGTGCTGCTCTAGGTGCTGGGGAAACAGTGATCCCTCCCTTGTGGAACTTACATTCCAGACAGTACACAAGGCAAATAGACAAATTAGTAAAAATGGTTGTAGATTGCATTGATCTGTGAAGGAACCAGTGTGGGGCTGAGATTAGCTTGGGTGACCAAGGAAGGCTTCTGAGGAGGTGACGTGAAGCTGACAACTAAGACCTGTCATGTGATGGGACTTCCCTGGTGGTTCAGTGGTTAAGAATCTGCCTTCCAGTGCAGGGGACACGGGTTCGATCCCTGGTCGGGGAGCTAAGATCCCACATGACGTGGGGAAAGTAAGCCCGCGTGCCGCGACGAAAGATCCTGCATGCTGTAACCAAGACCTGACACAGCCAAATAAATCAATTAAAAAAAAAAAAAGACCTGCCACGTGAAGAAAAGCATTTCTGGCAGGGGAAAGAGCAAGTGCAAAGGCCCTGAGGCAGGAGAGAGATTAGCATATTTGCAGAGCAGAAGGAGGCCAGTGCAGCTGGGGCACAGGGAGTGATGGAGAGTGTGGCATAAGGTGGGGTCAGGTCAGGCCCTGTTGGCCTGGGGAGGATTTGGATTGTGTGACAAGGAAGGGCAGCCACTGGGAGATTTTCCGGAAGAGCTGTGGTAGCACCTGATTTGCATGTTTAAAGACTCCCTCTGGCTCTGGCGGGGCATGGAAAAGAGAGAGTCTGGGGGCTGGGGTTGCTCAGGGAGACCTGACATGGGCCAGGGAAGTGGAAGCGGGGAGATGGGGACGATGCTGGACGCATTTTGGCGGTGGAACCGACAGCAGTAGTAGGATATGGGGGGTGAAGGAAAGAGAGAGGTCAAGGAGGATGGGTTCCTAGGTTTCTGGCTAAAACTGGAATGTTCTAGACCTGTGACTCAGCATCAGAGTCTCCAAACCCTGTTCTTCTGCCTAAAGGGTAAGATGTCTTAGGAGCCGGGCCAGCGGACCCTGTGGGAGCTTAAGCCTCAGTCTTGTTCATTGTTGAAGCCCGAGAGTGCTCAAGGAATGTTTGCTGAATGAATGAATGGGAATTCCCAAGCCCTGCCCGCTCTTTGCCTCAGTTAACCCATCTGTAAAAGGGACTGCTAGTTTTGTATCCCCGCCTTCCAATTCCTTCCCCGGGGCTCTGGTCACCCCAGAAGGCCTGTGTCCATCTGGGCCAGGGGTCAGGACCATCCACGAGCAGGCCCTAGCTCCCCAGGCCCCCTCTCCAGCCTGAAACCTCAAATTACCTGTACTGCGGTGATGCACCAGGGAGGTTTCCATCTTGCCTAGATGCGCATGGCAGGCCCAACCCTCCCTTAATGACACCTTGCCTGCCAGCCCTCCTGCTGGAGTAGGAGGGGAGGGGGCCCGGCCCAGCCTAAGCCGTGGTTTCTTTTTCCATTGCGTCAGGCCTCAGGGTCTGGCCTGCCCGCCCGCTGCCGGCTGGCACAGAGGGGCCCACTCTGACCCCCACCTGCCCCAGCTCCAGACATCATGTGCTCCCCGTTTTGGGGATCCAGAAGCTTCCAAGCAGAGGGTGAGTTGGGGATGGGGACCTGCCCCTAGCTGGGGGAGGAGTGCCCCCTTCCCCCGCCCACTCATCACTCACTCTCTCTGGGGCCTGCAAGCTGATCCAGGTGGGGCCACAGTGGGCTCTGAGGAGCCCCACCCAGCCCGACTGTCCCCTGGACCTGGCCCTCCTGGCCACACCCTCAGCCAGGCTGGAGCCAGTGAGGGGTAGGAGGAAGTGCAGTAACCTAGGCGAGGGATGATGGTAGCTCAGACCAGGGGGAGGGTGGGGGAGAAGTGGCCCCAGAGTGTCCATACAAGCGCTTGCCTTTGCATCTGTTAGCCTGCGGGCATGTGTGTGCGTGCGTATGGGTGTGACGTGCATAAGGAAATGTGTGAACCTGGGTGTGTGTACCTGATACCCCTGAGGTACGGGATGAAAACAGAGGTCTCTGACTTGGCAGTATGGGGGGGTGGTGGCCCAAATGGCATCTAGCATGTCATGAAGGGGGCCTGTGAGGTGGAGAGGGGTGGGTGAGCTGGAATCCACCCCATTAGTGACGATGGGAGAGACAGGGGTGCGGGCAGTGTAACCCCAGAGGAACTGGTGACCTTGGGGGCGCCGGGGTTTTCTTAGCCTCAGGCTCCCTTTGGCCTGGCTGACTCCCCAGATGCCCACACCTGGTTCTAGGTCCCCACCATGCCCAGCAGTCCCCTGGCCCTGGCCAGAAGGCCGTACGTTGGCCTGGGAGTCTGGAAAATTGGTTCACAGCCTGCCTCTGTTTCCTGACTGTGTGACATTGTACAGGTGACTTCTGCTCTGAGCCTCACTTTCCTTATCTGCAAAATGGGGGTGACTCTTGTGCCCCCCACCCCACCCCAGGTAGTTGTAAGCATAAACAGGTGTTCTCTCAGCCTCTTTGTGGATGAGTCCAGCCCCCAAATACTTACCCACAAAGGCCAGGTTCCAACTCCTTGACTAATATCTTATATCCCCTGACTGTCGAGTGGGTAACTGGCCCTGCACTGCCCCAGAGGAGGGAGGTGAGAGGAGGCCATTCCTTCTGAGAGCATGAACCCACCTGACCATGCTGACCAGCCCTGACTACAAGCTGAGCACGTCACCCGCATGATGTCTCTGATCCTTATTCAAATCTGGCGGGGTAGGTCCTAAAATTGCCTCACCCTCCAGAGGGGGACACTGAGGCTCGTTCGTTCACTCTAGAGTGTTTACTGAATGTCTGCCAAGTCCCAAGACCTGTGCCAGAGCTGGGATCCTGTGGTAAGAAGACTACCCAGCTCCAGCCCTCTAGGACCTCATGTTCCAGGCTGGCTGAGAGCTGCGGAGGGCAGCCAGGTCCTTCGGGCTCCAGGCTCCCAGAGGGAGCTGGGGCTTTATTCGGAGAGTGATGCAAGTCTTGGAGGGCTTTAAGCAGAGAGGTGTCATGGTCCAATTTGTGTTTTTCAAAGCTCCCTCTAGTCCCTGTGGGGACTAGGGGTGGTTAGACTAAGGAGAGGCAGCAGGGAGGCTGGCGAGGAGGTGGCTGTGATCCAAGCGGCAAGGACCGAGCCACAGTGGCAGTGCTGGGCCCGCTCCCTCTCCCTCTGACCCCAGCCCGCTTCCTGAGCGCCAGCCCCTCGCTGGGCACACGCAGCCCCGGTCTGCAGGAGGCCTGCGTGAGCGCGGTCCCCTCTTCCGCTCCAGACACAGCGCCCTGGGCATACCTGACAGGGAGAGGACCTGGACAGTGACAAAGCCAGTGCTCAGCCTCCTCCCTCCCACCGTCTGTCCCTAGAACAGAACCTCATTATAGTCACACGAGCCCAGAGCATCAGCACAGCACTGCAGTTTGCCTGCAGTATTTATTCTTGTCGTGTAAAAACTAGTTTCCATCGGAGAGGCTGGAGAGCTGCGTGTGTGCCGCAGGGTGGCCGTGCCAAGTCAGGGAGGGATGAGCAAATCTGTGACCCGCCGAGGGGAACGGGGAATAGGGATGTCCAAAATGGACATCTTGCCGGGTGGCTGATGCTGGAAGGCGGGCCTGGGTGAACTTCAGATGTGCCAGTGGAAATAAAATCTGACCACACCTTGTAGGACTGTGTCATGATGTGTCGTTAGCACATGAGGAAACTGAGGCACAGAGAGCTGAGGATAAGGACCAACTCAGGCAAGATCTGAGCGATATGGAGCGTTTGTGCGTTTGTTGATTTATACACGTACCTTTTTTTTTAAATCCAACAAATGTAAACTGAGTGCCTCCTATGGACCGGTCACTGTGCTTAGGCTGGTGATACAGGATGAACAAGACAGATAATGAACAAAGTCAAGTTTTGGATAAGTGACCAGAAGGTAGCTTCCTAGCGGCCAAAGCACTGAGGGAAACCTGAGCAATTACAAGCTTCGTCGTAGCCGCAAGATGCCGATATGTCAATTGCTCAGGAGAAGCCCAGGTTTTCCTGGCAAAATGATTGGGATGCCTGTGTCCACTGTGATTTGTTGCTGATCTGACAGGGGCAGCTTGGACCTGTGTGTATCTCACAGGTAAAGACGGACCAAAGCAGAGAATGACTTTAAAGACAAACTAAACACACCTACCGGAGACTCCTTTTTCACGCATTTCCTGCATTCTTTCTCCAAGCTTTTGCCCATGTCATCCTCCCCACTGCCACCCCGCCCCACACACACTCCTTTTCTTCCATCTTTAACCACACCTTGAGGGTCAGTCAGGTGGTGACGCCTCCCCGGGGTGGAGTGGCGCAGCAGATGTCTGTCCCCTCTCTGACCCCCAATGCTGTCCCCTCAGACTGCGAGGAGCTGCCGCCGCCGTTGCCGACCCCCATGGCCTACACGCCAGGTGGAGGTGCCCCAGCACCGGGGGTGGCCCCCGTGGGCTCCCAGTACTGCGTGTGCAAGGTGGAGTTGTCAGTGAGCGGCCAGAACCTGCTGGACCGGGACGTCACCTCTAAGTCCGACCCCTTCTGTGTCCTCTTCACAGAGAATAATGGCAGGTGGAGCGAGGTGAGGCCCCTCTGTGTGCAGCTGCAATGGGTGGAGTGTGGCTCGGTCGCTGGGTAGGGGCTCTCACTGTATCCCAGGGACCTGGGGTCAGGCCTTTGGAAGTACTTGCAGTGTGGGCCGGAGGTTACTTAGAAAATTGTTATTCTGAAAATCATATTTTATTTAAAATGTTTATAACAGTACTTAAAATAGTTATATTTGTGTTTATTATAATTCATAGATTTATATTTATATAATTTTATATTTAGTGTTCTATAATATTTTAAGTTACTATAATATATAGTTAAAACCTTAGAGTTTTGCAAAATGCTTGCTTTCATTTTTAAAATAACTTTCCCCTCTTATTCCTAAATGAGCACAGTCAGTGAGGAGCAAACAGAGAAATAGGGAACTCAGGCTTTGGTCCCAGAGCTGGACCAAGACCCAGCTCTGTCACTCCCTGCTGTGTGGCCTTGGGCAGGTGGCTATCCCTCTCTGAGCCTGTCTCCTCATCTGTGAAATGAGGATTTTCTTTCCCTGCCTACCTTGGAGAGTCCCAGAGCTGGGGATGTTGATGGTGCCACAGCCAACGACTTCTGAGCTGGAAGACTTTTGCCTGAGGGCTGGGGAAAGATGCAGCTTAAGGAAGGCTATTAAGAAATCCAAACTGTTAAGACTTTCAACATTTAAAAATGGCTTTGTTTCCTATTCCGAAAGGGGTCTATATTCATTGCAGTAAATTTAGAAAATCCAGGTAGACCTAGAGAAGAAAATCAAAATGGTTGGGAACCCGCCTGTCAGGGAGAACCAACTGTTAATGGTTTGGTATCCAGCCTTCCAGACAGTTTTACATGCATATAAAATTTCCAAAATATGTTTCTATTTTTCATAGTTATTTAATGAGGCCTCAGTGGGCGTCCCACAGAACATACTGTGGTTTACAAAGAATTTCCACAGATGTTGGCTCCTTCTTATGATGCCAAGGAAATGGGCTGGGATTGTTGACCCATTTTACAGAGGAGAACTGGGGCCCAGAGCGGGGAGGGACTTACCTGTCTTACCGAGCACATTGGTGGTACAGCCAGAAGTGGGAGGTGGGGCATGAGGTCAGCCGAGGATTGCTGGGGGAAGCCCCAGGCCTGAGGCCAGCATGTCCAGAGTCCCCTCTGACAGGTCTCCGGAACTCCCCCCGCCCCTGCCCCTCGGGGAGTGATGTCCTCCCCCACTGCACCCACCCCCACTCATGACATGCCCCCCACCCTCCCTGACAATCTCGCTCCCACCCAGGCCAGACACCCTGGCTAAAAATAGCTCAGGGCCAAGACCTCTTCCGTCCCTGCTGCTCTCTGGCCCTTGGAAATGGGATGGGTGGGAGGAAAAATCAACACAGCCCAGGCCCTAAAATAGACTGTCACCCAGACTCCGCGGTTTGGGGCCTCAGTGCAGAGAGGCCGGGAGGCGGGGTTCCTGTCCCAGCCCCACCAGAGACCCACAGTGCAAGGCCCTGCCCTTCCCCAGGCCTTGGTCTCCACACTAGGTAGGGGACGCTCGGTTCCTGGTTTTGACATTCCAGGGTTTGAGGAGGGTACAGACACCTGCCTCCGGGGAGATGGGGAACCCCTGACCTCACCTCCCCGCTAAGTACCCCTCCTTCTCTCTGTTTCTTCTCTCAGCTTCCATGTAAAATGTGGTTTGAAAAAAGGGTTCTCCCCAAATATAAAGGATGAAAGCCACAGGTGTCAAATCCTTTCATTTTACAGAAGGGGAAACTGAGGTCCAGATGGGAAAAGGGACTCCCTCTGTCACTTAACCTAGGCAGGGACAGGGTCCGACCTCTTACCTTGGAACCTGGGTATGGAGTCAGGACCAGTGTGTTAAAAGTATGAATGGTGGGCTTCCCTGGTGGCGCAGTGGTTGAGAGTCCACCTGCTGATGCAGGGGACACGGGTTCGTGCCCCAGTCCGAGAAGATCCCACATGCTGCAGAGCGGCTGGGCCCGTGAGCCATGGCCACTGAGCCTGTGCGTCCGGAGCCTGTGCTCTGCAATGGGAGAGGCCACACAGTGATAGGCCCACGTACTGCAAAAAAAAAAAAAGTGTGAATGGTAGAGTCAGGACTGGGTTCAAATCTTGGCCCTGCCCTCTAGCTGTTCAACCTTGGGTGAGTCACTTAGCCTCTCTGTGCTTCAGTGTCCTTATCTGTGAGCTGGGAGTAATGATTGTTTCAGCCATCTGGGTAACTGGCCATGAGTGCCTGGCACAGAATTGGGTGTTTAGCAAGTAAGCACCATGATTCCCTGTAGCCCAAGAAGGGCTGAAACAGCTACTTGACTCTGACACCTGTTTCCCTGCCCTCTGCCAGTATGACAGGACAGAAACTGCAGTCAACAACCTCAACCCCGCTTTCTCCAAGAAGTTCGTCCTTGACTACCATTTTGAGGAGGTGCAGAAGCTCAAGTTTGCCCTGTTTGACCAGGACAAGTCCAGCACGCAGCTCGAGGAGCATGATTTCCTGGGCCAGTTCTCCTGCAGCCTGGGCACGGTGAGCCGGGCTCCTCCAGGAGGGCGGGGTCAGTGCAGTGCCGCCATAAGTCACCTGGCTCCCAAGGATGGGGCAGCCCCCTGGAGAGTCTGCTGCTGCCTGCTTTCCCTGGTCCTGTTTTCCCGCCTGGCTCCCGAGGTGGCATCACAAAAATGGACAGCCTTGGGGGCCAGCAGGCACAGAAAGGGGGAAGTAGGCAGGTGGGGTTGGGGCCAGGCTGAAGTGTTCCCCTCGGAAGACACTGAGCACAGTGCCACACAGGAGTGGGGCGCCCTGTGGCCAGAGCTGCTCAGTGGTAGAAGTAAGCAAGTGTGGTCTTGACTTCCTGGGATGGGAGCATCTGACCAGCAACCAAGACACCCACGACAGTCCCACTTGATGGCTGGCTCACTGTGTGACCTTGGGCATCTTCCTTTCCCTCTGTGGGCCACATTTCCCCCTCCAGCTCACTCCTTGGTGAGCTTATGGGGGTTGCAGGGCTAAGAGCTCCTGATACAAGTTCCGATCATTGTTAATGGCTATGTGCCCTAGGGCGAGCCCCACACCCTTCTGAGCCTCACTCTCCCCATATTTTACTTGGGGATAGTGATGAGCTCTCTGCCCAGTCTATAGGGATGGTGGGAGAATAAAACGGAAAATGCTTCGAGAGGTTCTAGTGGAGACTGAAATGCCCTGGGCCTTCCCGGAGATGATGTTCAATGAAAAAAGCAAGGGCCCAGCAGTTACGTAAGAAGTGGGGTGTGTCTCTCAGGGTCCCCGCCATGTGTCTACACCCTCAAAGGGTAACCGAGGAGAGAGCTTTAGGACCAGTGGGCAGGGGCAGGAACCGACAAGGGGTGAGGAAACCTTTACAGGGCTGACACCTGCCAGAAGCCCAGCCACCCCTAGCCTGGAGGGAGGGGCGGGGCAGGAAGTGGTGTTGCCAGGTCCTGGGGAGAGCTGTGGCCACCACGGGGAGGCCTCTGGACTGGAGCCGAGGCGATGATGAGCAACAAACCTTCCGCCAAGGCTCAGCCCAGCCCTTCTCCCCTCCTGCTCTCCTAGCTCCTGCTGGCACCGCCGTTGGCTGAACCCCAACAAGCTGTAAGACAGGGGAGCCAGGTGATGCAGGCCGCAGTGGCATAGAGAAGGTGGAGAAGGGCAGAGTGGACCTAGGGAGAAGAAGTAGCACAGGGAGACTAGGAACATGCTCACATTGGCACAAAGAAATACTGGCCTTTTCCCCAAGAAACAGAACTGTGGTGGCACAAGGAGGGTGTGGGAATGGGGTGTACGGAGACCGGTGGGAGCGAGACTTACAATGTGTTCCACTTGTCCTTTCTATATTGTGTTGATCCTTGAACTCTATGTGAATGTATTCACTATTCAAAGCAATGAAAATACACAGGAGGAGTCAGGGTTTGATCCTCTCCATCAGGGATCACACCCTGAGGGAGGGTGGGGGTCTCTGGATGACTCTGGGGGAGGCAGTTACGCGGCTAACCTCCCTTCAGCAGTCTCCAGAAAGTGAGCCTTACAAGAGCCTTTTCCTGGGGACATCCAGGTCAGCAGAATCCGACTGCTGGGATTCTGTCCCAGCTGTGGGACCTCGGGCAAGTGTCTTAACTTCTCTGGGCCTCAGTTTCCTCAGCTGCCCGGTGGGGTTAGCAGTGGTTGCTGTCTGCCTCCCATGGCGGGGATCACGCAGGGGGAGGTTTAGCCAGCGCCTGGCATGGAGCATCGTGCTGTGAGCAGTGCCTGTTGAGGACTTTTTCCTCCCTGGGTCTCTTCCCCAGCCCTCAGAGTGAGTGCCTCTCCTCTCTCCCTCCAGATCGTCTCCAGCAAGAAGATCACTCAGCCTCTGCTGCTGATGAATGACAAGCCTGCGGGGAAGGGCTTGATTACGGTACCAGCCCTGCTCCCCGCTCTCTGCTCTCTGCAGGCCCCCCACACACTGCCCACTGCCCTCCCCCATCAATGGGCCACTTCACTGGCAGATAATCACCAGCTTTGTTTGGAGTAAAAAGGCCCAACTTACAACTTAGCAACAGGTCTCTTAGCAACGGGCTCCTGGCTCCACATATGATGTGTTGGGGCTGCCAAACCAGGGAGTGGGGGGCACTGCCAGGGGTGCCCAGGGTGGCTCCCCAGGCAGGGGCGCTACTCCTCCTCCCTGGAGGCCTCCAGAGCCCTCCCTGCATCCACTCCCGGCACTGGCCTTTTGGGCGACTTTCAGGCGTTTCAGGGCCTTGCCCATCGGAACTCTGCTTGTGGCTGCAATGCGCAATGATTCCTGTGATGCGCAGTGATCCCTGTGAAGCGCCGTGATTCTTGCGATGCGCAGGCCCTTTGAGCGGCTGAGCTCTTCGGTCATTAGAATTCCGGAAGGCGGGGAAACCTGGTTTTACAGATGAGGGAACCGAATCCCAGAGAGGAAGTGCCCTTGGGCGGTTCAGCTAGTGAGGTTCGCTCCTAGATTGTCCCTCTTCAGAGCCTGTGTGACGCCAGGGGTTCTGGAGGGAGGAGGGCTGTACCTGTGTGTGTTCACAGGCCTTACTCCCCTGCCCTGGAGCCTTCCTGGCTCCCCACTGCCTGTGGAGCCATGCATTCCAGGCTGGGAGGGACCCAGCAGTCTCAGCTGTTTTTTACCCCGTTCATGTCCATGGCCTGTGTTCAAGGCAAACTGAATTCTTAGCATACCCTGCACTTACCCTAGGCCCTCATCCACTGTTCCTGCCACCTGGAATGTCCCCTCCCAGCCTCCCCCATCTCTTGGGGTTTAAAACCTCCCCATCTAAATGCCTTCACAAGCCAGCTGCCCTCCACATGGAAGCCAGCCCAGAAGGACCCCACCCAGTGGGTATGCCAACCTCCAGCGTTGCCAGCAGTTCGCCTCCAGACCTGGGTTCTGTCCTCTTGTGAAATGGGGGCAGTAATAGGGCCTACCCTATGGGGTTGTTGAGCAGGTCTCAGCTGGAGGGGGGGAAGGGGAGAAGGGGCCTCTAGCCTGGCCTCCGTCTGTGGTTCTCAGGGTCAAATAGCTCGTTAGGTGAGGCCATCCCAGAGGTGTGGGAGCAGAGGAAGTCCTAGCCGAGGGAGAGCCCTGCCCACTTGGGTTGCTGTTGGCCAGAGGGCCTTCCCTGCCACTCTGGGGAGGTGAGAGGGAGAGGCCCAGAGAGGGTAGATGGCAGCCTCGAGGTCACCCAGGTGGTGCATCACTGGCTGGCCTGGGGCAGAGGGCCATGGCTGATGGGGAGGGCGTGGAGGATAGATGAGGGGTGTGAGCTGGCGAGACAGCAGAGAGAGCTCGGGTGGTCCCTTGCCTGCCCCGGGCCTCAGTTTCCCTGGCTGCACAGTGTGCAGTTGTTAGAATTTCCGACACCTTGGTGTTTTGAGGTGGTTGTCTGTGCTCCCTGGATCTGCAGTGGGGACATGAGAGGGTCTGTCAGGCTGCTCGCTGGCCCAGAGCCTCTCTCTAGGGCTCAAGACCACCCTCCATGTTTGGTCCCTGCTTCATCTCCCCCCCGCCCCCCACCATCTCATGGCCCATCTCTTGAGCCACATTGCGGTCACTTTCTGATTCCTCATATCCAGAAGGGTTATTATCCCCATCTTCCAGAAGATGGAAACTGAGGTTTGAGGAAGACGAGAGACTCGTCCCAGGTCACCTGGCACTACTCTTCCCCACCACTCCCCTCCTAGCCCTGGAGAATTGACTCCTGGGGCAACCTGTGTCCAGCCTGCCTGAACGGAGGCCAGAGGGCGTCTCAGGACAGACCCCGACCCCCGACGTTCCTCTGGCCTTACAGATTGCTGCCCAGGAGCTTTCAGACAATCGGGTCATCACGCTGAGCCTGGTGGGCAGGAAGCTGGACAAGAAGGTGAGGCAGGCAAGGGAGGGGGCTCTCCATCAAGGAGCAGGAACCCTCCCCCAGCCCTGGGGTTGTGTGGCCTGGGGGTTCTGGCCACCACCTTCATTGCCCCTCCAGGGACAAGTCCATAGCACACGGCCCTACTGCCACCCCAAATTAGGACTGCTTCACCACTGAGGTAGTGAGTTTCCTATCACTTAGAGATATTCAAGACATGGCTGGAAACCCACTCGTTGGGGCTCCCCATCCCACGTAGTGTAAATGCTAGGGTCCTTACAGTAACCTACAGGACCCCACCTGATGTGTCCTCAGCTCCCCCCAACTCCCTGGCCTCACCCCTTCTGCATTCCCTACTTTCATTCTGTTTTAGCCAAATCAGCCTCTTCCTTGTCCTAGGATTAAACCAGGCACCGTCCTGCCTCAGGACCTTTGCACTTGCTGTCTTTTCTGCCTGGGATGTTCTTTACCCTGAATATTCTCATGACAGGCCCCTCTCTCACCTCCACGTCACCTCCTAGTGAGGCCTTCCCTGAAATTGCAGTGGTCCCTGCTATCCCGCCCCCTCCTCCTTTATTTGTCTCCTTAACGCTAATTCTGCCTCATGTGTATTACTTACTCATTTATTTTATGTCTCCCCCTCTTGAATATAGCCTCTTGAGAGTCCATGTTTGCTTAAATAAATGGAGGTTTAAAGGACTCTTCTGCTAGGATAGTTTCAGTTTTTCAGAATCCCACTAAAATGAATTAAAATCCCATCCTGCTGGGTGCCTCCCTCTGCCCTGGGAACAGTCTCCCTCTTGACGTCCTGCCCCACTGAAGATGCTGGAATTGTAACTTCTACAGGCTCCAGGTCTTAGGGTCTCTGAGCCCAAGCTCTGGTAACCCAAGGATGGGGCAGTTTCTCCTGGGGCTGCTGCTTGGTCCCAGGGGGCTGCAACTGCCCTGGGTGTCTGCTGAGCCCTGCAGAGGCTGAGGGGAGAGGGACCAGGCTGGCTCTGCCCATAGCCCTCACTCCTGACGCCAGGTGTGGGAGGCAGTGGGGCCACACCCCCACCCCATCTGAATCCAGTGGAATTATGCCTTCCTCACCCACATCCTCCCGCTTCCTCCAGGACCTCTTTGGGAAGTCAGACCCATTTCTCGAGTTCTATAAACCAGGAGGTGATGGCAAGTGGATGCTGGTCCACAGGACTGAGGTGGGTGTGTGGGGCTCCAGGGGTCTCTGAGCCAGTGGGTCTGTAGTCCAGCCACACCCAACAGCTCAGGTCGGGGCTAGGCAGTCACAGCCCTGCGGCACACAGGAAAACCCGAACTGGCCCCTAAAGGACTTGTTCCCTCCCCATCACAGGGATGCTCACTTCCATCCCCAGAGGCATGGCTGTGGGTCTCTCCACCTTGCCACTCCCTGTCCCATTGGGCTGGCCCAACCCCAGAGCTGTACTGGCCCTGGGCCTGAGTTCACCCTTGCCCCTCACTGTCCTGCAGGTGATCAAGTACACTCTGGACCCCGTGTGGAAGCCATTCACTGTGCCATTGGTGTCCCTGTGTGATGGGGACGTGGAGAAGCCCATTCAGGTGAGGGGGGCTATGGGAACCCTGCTGCCCACCCTACCAGCTCTGGCCTCCTGGTTACCTGAGGCTTCCTGGGGGTGCCTTGGCAAAGCTCTGGAAAAAGAACCCTTGTGGGGGGAGGGGCAGGAGACCTGAGCCCTTGTCCCCGGTCTCCCTGACCCTCTGAGTGATGTGGGCAGGGCCCTCATCTCTGTGATTCCCTTGTCTAAAAGGGGAACAGAGTGACTGCTCTTTTTTTCCGGAGGGCTGTGTGCTGCTAGCTAGGATAATGAATGCAGAATCACCTTGGAAACAGCCAAGTGTTGTTGCTGTGATGAAGGTGATGATTACTAGTCTCTGAAAGCCCTAAGTCCTCAGGGACCATGTCTGAGAGCAGACGAGGTGGGGCGAGGCCCTGAGACCATGTAGGGATCCCCAGGCAGGGCACCAGGAAACTTGGGTTCTAGTTCTGGGTCTACTACTGCCACTGTGAGACTTTGGGCAAGTGCTTCCCACTCAAGGCCTCAGTTTACCCATCAGTACAATGGGTACAACAATCCCTGCCTTCCTTCTAGGAGTGTCATGGCAGCTAAGTTAGAGAGCATATCAAGCTGGGACTTTTTGTGCCCATCTCAGGAAAAAAAATAGCAGTCTAGGGAGGACTCCAGACCATGGCCCATGAGGCCAGGTGGGCCACAACCCAAGATAGATTAGCAGCCCAGTGTCAGGTGTCTGAGGTGTGCAGCTTCCTGCTCCAGAGGGAATGGCCTCCATTACTAGAGCGGGCACCCTTTCTCCTTTTCCCGGCAATCATGGAAGGCTTCCTGCAGGAGGCGGTTCAGGAGCTACCGGCATCATCCCAAGCCAGCTAGTCACATCTGGAGGGGAGAGGGAGGTACCACCCCTCAAAAAAGGCATGGGATTTGCTCAGGGAGCTGAGAGGAGCTGGCAAGTGCCTCCTGTGGGGCAGCTCTGGGGTGACTCGCTGGACCCACTCCAGGTTATGTGCTATGACTATGACAACGACGGGGGCCATGACTTCATCGGTGAGTTCCAGACCTCGGTGTCACAGATGTGTGAGGCTCGTGACGGCATCCCGGTAAGATGTGCACATGTGCGTGACCCCAGGACCTCGGCAGGGGATGGGGAAGGGGCACAGGTTTTTGAATCAGGCAGACTGGGGCCCAGATCCCACCTCTCTGCCTTATGACCTTGAGCAAGACATTTAATCTCTCTGAGCCTCAGTTTCCCCAACTGTCAAGTGGAGGCAGAAGAGTAGAGTGGGAATTAAATGAGATTAAACAAGTAAAGTACCTAGTGCATAGTGAGTACTTGGGGGAGCTGTCTATTTAACTCTGAGAAGCCAGGCTCTGGGCAACAGTTCTGGGTGCGTGAGTGGACATGACATGGATGAGTTGTCTGGGGATGGAGGGCAGATGCACATCTTCTGACCTTGGGCAGATATAGCTTGGCATGAGCCTAAGGTGGCAGGAAACATTTCTGGGGCGGGGGGCTTCCTGGAGGAGGCATGCTGCCCCTGTGGAGTAGATTCTGGGGCCCAGGAGAGGGTCAGTCCCCACAGAAGCCCCAAGCTGAGCTCCTCTTTCTTCTGTGTTGCCCAGCGGGAGTTTGAGTGTATCAACCCCAAGAAGCAGAAGAAGAAGAAGAACTATAAAAACTCGGGCATCATTATCTTGCGTTCCTGCAAGGTGAGCCAGCATGGGTGGGCACGGGGCACAGTCCCGGTTTGGGGTCACACAGAGGTATATCGCTGCACAAGAGACAGAGTGTTGGGTTTGGAGCCAGCAAGGCCTGGGTTCAAATCCTGGTTCTGCCATGTCCTGGCTCTGTGACCTGAGCTTAACCTCTCCGGGCCTCAGTCTCCTCATCTATAGAATGGGAAGGTTAACAAGGTAAAGCATGTAAAATGTTAGTCTCATATCACATTCCTTTGTGGAAGTCAAGGAGGGCATGCGATGACCTTCCAGGGTTTCCTTGTTGGAGCGTAACTATAGGGAGTTACTGCTTCCCAGGCTTGCCCATTGCATGTTCAGCATCAGAGGGGCAGAGGATATCCGGCCAGGGTGACCTGTGCTCTGGCAGTGACCCTAGTGAGGGCTGAGGTTACTGGCCCGTGGTGTAACTGGGGCCACTGAAGTCCACAAAGACAGTGAAGTTTGCACCGGCAGTGGCCAGGCTGAGGTCAGGGGCCAGGCCCCCCTGGATATCTGGTGGCCATGTATCTGCTGGAATCAGGTAGAACGTTAAGGAAGGCAGCCCAGGCCAGAGCAGCAAGAACCCTGGATGCTGGGCCTGAAGGTTCCAAGTCCTGGCACTCTCTCTACCAGCTGGCCGACCCCAGGCCTCAGTTTCCTTGTCTGGAGACTAGGATTTAAGTGAGCATTCAGTGAGGTCACAACGTAGCAGTGCCCTGTAGAAGTTAAGCTGGCAGGTTGCAGCATCATGATTTCGGGTCCTTGTTTCTGAAACTTGGGTCATTCACATCCCTCTTCATGATTTTTTCCACCTGCCTTATGTTTTGTATTCAGCCCCTCCTCCCCCCATTTTGGTGTCTTTTTTTACTTAAATACATTTATTTTGAAAGGAAACTTTCTAATGCCACCAAAATTGGAAGGCCAGTATCCTTTGCCAAAAGGAGGCAAAGACCATCCAAACAAACCATGTTTTAGCAGCTTTATTAATTATTAATTTACAGCAGAAGGCCTTGAGCCAGAGGCCTGGCATCTCTCTGTTCAAAGTTGAGGTTGGTGAGGGCTACACTGGGCCCTGGGACACTGCCTGGACTCATCGTGTGTGTGTGTGTGTGTGTGTGTGTGTGTGTGTGTGTGTGTGTGTGTGTGTGTGTGTGTGTGTGTGTGTGTGTGTGTGTGTGTGTGTGTGTGTGTGTGTGTGTGTGTGTGTGTGTGTGTGTGTGTGTGTGTGTGTCCCACCTATTGGTAACCATTGCTCTGAGTGCTTTGTCATAGAGGGATTTGGGTTTTGTTGTAATCAGATCAGGTCCATCTGCCTTTTTCCGCCTCCTTGACCCCTGTCAGGGCACAGAGCAACAACTCCCCAAAGGTCATCTGTGGAGTGTGGCCAAGTGAAGGCGAGCCCTCAGGTACAGGGCAGGGACCCACTCACCCCTCTGATTCCTTCCAGATAAACCGGGACTACTCCTTCCTGGACTACATCCTGGGAGGCTGCCAGCTCATGTTCACTGTAAGGCTCTCCCCCATCCCACCCCACCCCAGTGAGGATCCTCCCTAAGTGCTTGGGCCATGATTGCAGCAGGAGGGACTTGGGATAAACTTCAGGAAGGATCCTCCCCAGGGCAAGGGGCGTGTCTGGCCCAGAGGAGAGGGAATAGGTGGATGGGCCTGAGTCAGGGCTTAGCTGCAGGTCAGGGCCTGGCTGCCCAGCCCTCAGAATGTCACTGGTTACACTTCCTCAGAAGGAAAAAAAGCCAGATTCCTCCCCACTTCCCTTCCTGCCTCATCTGCTATGCCCTCATCCTTGCTCACTCAGCTCCGTCCACACTGATCCTCCCCCAACACGCTAAGCTCTGCTCTGTCTTGGGGCTTTGCATTTGCTGTTCCCACTGCCTGGAATGCTCTTCCCCAGAACCTTCTCTTGGCTGCTGCCCTGCCATCCTGCAGGCTGTGACACAGAGGTCACCTCCCCCCGATGCCTCCTGTTCCTCGTCACTTCTCCTGTTTTATTATCTTCAGGGCACTCGCCACTCTGAATTTTCTTAAGTATTTTTCACTTGTCCCACTAGCGACTAATGACTGTGAGTGTCCTGAGTGCGGGGCCACTGTTTTTTTTTTTTTCCCTCCACCCTCGGTGTATCACTCAGTGCCCGGCACATAGCACCTGCTCAGTATATGCTCATTGGAAGAATGAATTGTCACTCTGCCGGTGGCCTGGAGTGTATGCCCCATAGACTTCTCCCGTTCCTCACCCGAAGGGAGGCCTCAAGCCCAGAGGAGAACTCCTGCCAGGGTCCCATACTCTGCCCACCTCCCACCTAGCCTCCCTGCTCTCTATCACTGCTTCTGATCCCATGGGGGCTGGAAGTCATCTGCAGGACTATAAGGAGGTGCAGGGGATTGGCCTTGTTGACCTGTAACCCCGCTGGTCACCACAGCCCCCCTCCCCTGCAGAGAGTGAAAAAAGGCCTCGAAATGGGAGTAGATGAGTGTGTGGGTTGGGACAGTGAGGGGGGAAAAGGAATTTGGGGCTGTTAGTTGGCTTTGTATCATATCTGGGCAATAGACTTTATGCTTGGGCAACAGGGAGCCACAGACGGCATTAGAGCCAGAGGAGTAATACAGTCAGACAGTTTCCAGGTTTTGGACCATCTTTTGGAAGGGTGGGTCAGGGCTGGGAGATGAAGTGGGCTTTCTGTGTCCCATCAGCCTGTCTGTTCCCTGGAGGTGAGATAGGGAGCTGGAGTCTCTGGCCACACTGGGTGGCCTTTTCCCCCACTCTGCAGGTTGGAATAGACTTCACAGCCTCCAATGGAAATCCCCTCGACCCTTCCTCTTTGCACTATATCAACCCCATGGGCACCAATGAATATTTGTCAGCCATCTGGGCTGTTGGGCAGATCATTCAGGACTATGACAGGTAAGCTTGGGGAGGGACTCTGACTAGTCAGCTTGGGCTCCATCCATCCTGGGAAGTTCAGCTTTTCAAAGCTAGAAGGGACCCAGAGATCATCAAACCTAGGAATGAGTAGCATAGGACATGCGTGCAGTTACCTGTGCATACCTGTGGCAGACATTGCTAATCAACTGCTGATCTCTGACTTACTGAGCCCAGATCCATACTGAGATCCTTCTCCACACGGTACACCGAGTAAGAAAATGAGTCAGGATAGAAAATGAAATTTGTTTGCTATTGCTGCAACCTCCACTGTTAGAGCTGGGGGAAAACAGGCCTAGGATGTAGATAGAGAATTTATCCAAAGTCACCCAGATCAAGGAACTGGAACCCAGACATTTTGATTCCTGTACCCGCCACCTAATGGTCTAACAGTCTCACTCCTGTTGGGAACTTCAGAGGAGCAGCCTGCATGTGTGGGTCCTCTTCCCATGACCACGCTTCCTGGAGATCTTTGGGTGGGGTGGGGACAGTGGAGAGTCAGGGAAAGCAGTGTAGAGGGTGTGGCCACCAACAGGCTGGGCCAGATGCAAAGTCAAGAGGGCCTTGGAGGATCCAGAAATCACGTGAGGGTTGTGATGTCATTGTCACAGATGGTGCTTGTTCGGACTTCCAGGTCAGAGTGTGGAATGACCAGGAGGACACACGGGGAGCAGGGGAGAAAGGAGCAGGTCCCACAAATTTGGTAGGAACAAGAGCAGGCTCAGGAATCCTGTGTGCACTTCAGCCTCCTTGAGAGAGGCAGCCTAAGGTGCAGCTTCTGACTCCCAGGGGGCTCAGGGCCTAAGGGGTGGCTGTGACCCCAGGCCACATTAAGAGAGGTACGGCATGCAGAGCAGGGGAGGTGGAAGTCCCCACCTGCATGGTCGGGTGGAGGAGCCTGCTGTTGCTGCTCCAGAGACCCTTGTATCCAGCTACCCACCCAGCCCCTTTGCTGAGCCTTCTCATGGGCATTCAGGTGTTACTGGACACTTGGTCCACCCCTACCCCTCTTACCCTCTTCCCCATCTCAGGGAGAGGCACTACCACTCACTGAAAACCCTTCACTTCCTTTCTTTCCCTCATCTCCCCCATCATTCCTTCAGGAAATCCTTTCAAAATATGCTTGAATCCAGCCTCTTCTCCCACCCCTACTGCTACCAGCCTGTTTGAGCCACCATCACCTCCTGCCCAGAGCAATTCAGTAACCTTCTCACTGGTCTTCCTGCTTCTGCCCTAGTCCCTGACAGTTTGTCCTCCACACAGCAGCCAGAGGATTCTTCAATAAATACATGTTGAATGAATGAACAAATGAGATACAGTCCCTGCCCTCAGGGAGATCCCATTCGAGGAGGAAGATAGGGAAGAAATCAGTGGGGTTCCAAGAGACCGGTTTACATGTGAGACAGGAGCTATGGGAGCACCAAAGAGAGAGGCATCCTGGGGTCTCAGGGAAACCCACAGAGAATGGGCCATTTGAATTGGGCCTTAGAGGATGAGTAGGAGTTTGCCACAGGGAACAGATTGGGAGAGGTAGTTCAAGAAGGGGTGTAATAGGATTGAAGTTGGAGCGTGAAGATGCCCTGTGTGTTTGGGAAACAGTCAGTGGCCAGGGCTGGGGGAGTGGGGAATGAGGGAGGGCAGGTAGAAGATGAGACTAGGCTCTTGGGCTAGATGATGAAGGGTCTTGAACGCCAAGCCAGTGTTCTCATTTTAGAATTTTTCCCAGCCATAAAAGGGACGTCAAGAAACAGCCAGTACATTTCACTTGCATCATGACTGTGGTTTAGTGATTGCCAAGGTCCCCGTTTGAGAAGGATCTAGAAGCTGTACTCAGGCCCATGGTTAGGAGTGCTGTGGTTGATTAGCAATGTCTGCCATAGGTGTCAAGCCTTTTATTCACCAGATACCCAGAAGTGGGTTTGGGCTCAATAGATCATTCAAACAGATTTTTCTAGAGGTGGTGAGCTTTTTCTTTTTGTCTGTGGAGGTATGCAAGGCAGAGTGGGCCCAGCCCTGGGTAGGGGGTTGGGAGGGTGAGCGTGGGTAGATGAGGCCCCTGTCTGGTTGTCTCACAGTATTTTTTTCTCCTTTCTCTGATTAGTGATAAGATGTTTCCAGCTCTTGGCTTTGGGGCGCAGTTACCCCCAGACTGGAAGGTAAGTGAAGCCAGACTGTTTTCCTTTTGGCTGAGATGGGATTTGCATGTATGGCCTCTCTGGAATCTGCTTTGGAAAGGTTGGGCTATGGCCCAGCTGCCCTGCCTTCTCTGCGTTTACCCCAAACCCACACGCATTTCTCAGCCTGAACCTCGTGCAGGCAGTGGGGCTAGAACAAGGAATAAGTTATGATATCTGTCCCCTGGTACCCCAGTCAGGTGGGGAAGATGCTAGATTTAGCAAATAAAAATACAGGATACCCAGTTAAGTTTGAATTTCATATAAACAAGTTGTTTAATTATGTCCTAAATATTGCCTGGGACATACTTAAACTAAAAAATTATCCATTATTTATCTGAAATTCAAATTTAACTGGGCATCCTGTATTCTGTCTGGCAGCCCTAAAGATAGGCAGTGGCATCAGTGCTGAACGGGGCAGCAGTCCCTAGAGGAGGGCCCCAACCTGGCCTGGGGGCATCAGGAAGGCTTCCTGGAGGAGGTCAGGTCTAAGCCAAGAGGGGAAAGGAGAGTAGGAGTTTGCAGAGTGACTTGAGGTGGTGACGTGGCAGGTAGAGTTCAGGGCAGAGAGAATAGCCTGTGCAAAGTCTGGGAGGCAGAGGGAGCAGGGTGGTTGGAAGAACTGAAAGAAGGTGGGCGTGATGAACTCTCCATGAAAGATGGGTGGGATGGGGAGAGATGTGACTGGAGAGGTGGGGAGCCAGCCATGCAGCAAGCAATGGGTGGGTCTACATGGGGTGTTATTGGTATTCTTGAAGGCTCACTCTGGCTGCTGAGTGGGGGCTGGCTGGGGTGATGGTGGGCGAGATGGAGGGATGGAGAGAAGGGGCAATGTCCATTACAGGTGAAAAAACAGAGGCTCAATGACTTGTCCAAGGTTACGTTCAAAACAGGGAGCCTGAATTCCATCTGGGCAGGTGGACTCCCACGTCTGTTCTCAGAATGTGCTACCCTTCTGATGAGAAGCCTGGGGCTGTGGGCATAGAGGACTCCTAAATCTACATGTATGTCTCAGCCAGCGGCCCCTCTTGTCTGCCCTGCTGTACCACATGCTGTTTCCAGAGTGAGCGTTCCCCTCACATCCTCTCCGGAGAGGGCAGTTTTCACCTAGAATTTCAGGGAGTGGCTCTGTGGCCTGCTGGCCATTGTATGGTAGGGGGCAGGACCCTGTGGGACCACAGCTGGGCCTCTGGGCAGACACAGTGATGCCACTGGGGGCAGGGCGGGCTGGTGCAGCCAGGCCCAGCGCTCTCGTTGCTAGGACACCAGCCAGCTTCCAAAGAACTCTGGCTGAATGAGATGTTTTCTTGCGCAAAAGCCTCCTTGGAAATGTCACAGGGCAATTCTGGGGAGGCTGGGGCTTGGCCAGGCTGGAGTGCCCGGTGGTGCCAGGAGGGATGCTGGAACGAGGCTTGGAAGGGGCAGATGCTCTATCCCACCTCCCCCTGCTGCTGGAGCTGGCCAGACCTGGCCCCTCACCTTCCCTCTCATTCTAACTCACCTTGCCGTGCCACATGAACCTTCTTCTGTTCGTTCCTACCTCAGGGTCTTTGCATGTGGTCTTGCCCTGGCCTTTTGCCCCCTTTCACTGACTTCCCATTGCTGCTGCTTAGCCGAGAGATCATTTCCTCTAGAAGGACTACCTTGAGCGTGCGCACCTGGGGCCCCTCCTCCCTGCCCCGGAACTTTGCGGTCACTTTGTATGTGTTGATTTGCTCATTGTCTCAGGGAGGGCACTTGGTCTCCTTCTTGCTGTGTCTGGCTCTAGGCATGCAGTACGTGATTGTTGACAGTAAATTTGGGGCCCAGGGGCCTGAGCAGACAGAGGTGTTGGTTCTCTGAGTGTGGGAAGTTGAAAGGAGCTAGAAGGAGCGTGCCACTCAGCTGCCTGCCCTCAGGACCTCAGTCCCTCCCTGGGCCTGGTCCAGGTGAGCCCCAAGAGGACCCCTGACCTGGGTAGTGGCTGAGGGACTCAGGAAACATTGGCCTTTCAAAATGAGCCAGAGTTAGTCAGATGAAGAGAGGGATCAGGCTGAAGGACAGGCCTGCACAAGGTCTGGGGTGGAGAGGAGCACAGTTTATGACTCTCCCCACTTTATAGATGGGAAAACTGAGGCTCAGAGAGGATGGTCACTCTGAGATCCCTTCGACTCCCTCCATGCCACCATCTACTGCCCTGCCAGGACCAGAGGGAACAGCCTCTTAAGTAACTCAAGACCATGGGCTGGCCCTGGCCGGGGGGGGTGAACGGGACCATTGATCGTCAGAAGGCAGCAGGGAGTCCCAGGGCAAAGACCTGTGGCTGGCCAGTCCCCAGGGGCCCCTAATCAGCTTGGGGTGGCCTCCAGGAAGCTTGTCGTGTTTGCTGGCATTTCTCGGGCAAACTAGGGCAGCAAGTGTGGGAGAGGGCTGGGCTGCTACAGACAACGTGAACTCCTGTCCCCCAGATCTGGTCCCAGCTCTGCTGTGGCTCACTCGTGTGACCTGGGCATTCCTTGGCCCCCTCTGAACCTCAGTTTTTCCACCTGTGAAGTGGAGCTGCTGGGTGGAGTAGGTGACTTGGCAGGCATCCTGGGTAGATGGTAACCTCCCACAGCCCCACCCACTTGACCACCAGGCCCCACTCTCCCCTTAATAGAGGAAAAAAAATGGAGAAGGAAGAATTTGGGTGGCTGAGAAAACAGAATATTAATCCATCCCTATCAGGAGGGGGCTTTTCCCCCTTGGTCTGTAAAATCTCCTAAAATCTGATTTTGCAGGAAGTTGTTGGCCCAAGGGAGGCCTGTTTCCCTGGCAACCATTTTCCTCTCAGCCCCCTCTGTACAAGCCCCCCTCTTAGTCACTATAGAGGCTCGTGAAGTTTCCATGGCAACAAGGACCTCCAGCCCCCACACCTGGAGCCCAGGCTGGGGACAGGGTGAAGAGGGCCCCTGGGCAGGAACAGGGCCCAAGAGGGGCATCAGGGGAATGGCTCCACGTCAAGCACTTAGGGCTGAGGGAGCAAAGAACAGAAAAGCCCATTCCCCTGAACAGGTAGGGGTCTTCTCCACAGGGCAGTGATGGGGTGAATTCCTCTGCTGAGTCCTTCCCGTCTTGGCCCAGGAGGGCTCCCCGAGGTCAGCAGCCCAACCCCTTTACCAGGCTTGAGGGACCTGGGCCTCAGGTCTGTTCTTCTGTGTGGCCTCAGCACCTGACTTCCCCTCTCTGGGCCTCAGTCAGTTTACTTGTAAAATGTGGATGTCGGGCTTGGTAGGGCCTCCCAGCACCCCTCTGCAGTGTCTCGGAGGTAAAGCGTCTGCCTGGGATTTGCGCCTGGACTGGAGCGCTCCTCCAGCCTCCGAGGGGGGGGGGTCCCTCCCCCCTGGACATCTCTTGACCCTCCCATTTAAACTCCTCGGGAGAGGACCACCTTCTCGGGTTAGTGGGTTTATGGATTGTGAGCTCAGGAGGCAGCCTGATTTCAGTTCTAGTCCCAACTCTCCCCTTCAGTAAATGGGGGAACATTCTGGTCCATTCTGTCTCGGTTTTACATCAGAAAAAGGGAGTAATACCAGGCCTTCGTCCGTTGGACTGTTGCAAGGAAGGAGTGAGGGGATGCTAGCAAAGCCCTGAACGTAGACTGTGGCACACGGTTCACAGGGAAGGGGCCGAGTGGGGGTTTTGACGGAGGCAGCAGGGGAGGGAGGGAGGGTGGTCCTACCATCTGAGCTCTGGCCTCTCCTGAGGCCCTGGGTTCTGCAGCCACTGAAGTCTGACCCACAGTCCTGAATGGGGTCTAGTTATCAGTCCCTCTGTAGGCCAGCGGCATCCAGGAGTGTGCAGGGTCAGCCTCTGATGATGCCCCCGGGCTAGGGGCTGGGTCTGCAGGAACTGGGACAGGGCTCTCTATTCCCTGCCCTTCTGGCCCCATTATGCTTCCTGATCCCCCAGTCCAGCTCTAAGTGGGTTGTCAGCTAAGCCCCAGTTTGGCTCGCTGGCATAAGGTGGGCTCCCTTCCAAGCACTCGTGCTTATTAGTAGGATGGGGGAAAGCACTCAAGGCCCGAAGAAGTGGAACTCTAGTTATAGCCCCACCACAGTGAAAGCAGGTGACGAGGGAGCACTCCAACTGCTCCTTGAACCTGCCACCCTCAGATGCATCTCCACCCTACTCAAGGACTCTTTCTTTTCCCCCCCGGCTGCTTTGGGTCTTCGTTGCTGCCTGTGGGCTTTCTCTAGTTGCGGTGAACGGGGACTACTCTTTGTTGCAGTGCGCATGCTTCTCATTGCAGTGGCTTCTCTTGTTGCGCTCTAGGCGCGCGGGCTTCAGTAGCTGTGGCACGTGGGCTCAGTAGTTGTGGCTTTCGGGCTCTAGAGCGCAGGCTCAGGGGCTTAGTTGCTCTGCGGAATGTGGGATCTTCCCGGACCAGGGCTTGAACCTGAGTCCCCTGCATTGGCAGGCGGATTCTCAACCACCGCACCCCAAGGGAAGTCCCTAGGGACTCTTATAGTGGGGCGAGGAGGCATAGACAGCCCTGACCCCCCAGAAGAGATTGGGGTGGTGTGGAAGGTTCTGTTTCTTCTGTTACTAAGTGAGGGTGGTTAGGCCTCTCTGCGGGTCAGACCCGGCAGTGGAGGTAAAAGCAGATGCAGGGGTATCAGTAGCCTTGACCAGGGGTCAGGGTGACAAAGAGCCAGGTTCCCTCAGAGGGAGCCTTGCCTGGCAGCAGGTGGGCCTGGGCCCAGGTTTGGGCCAGGAGGCTTTCAGCTCATCATTTTCTCTGCATTTCAGGTCTCCCATGAGTTTGCCATCAACTTTAACCCCACCAACCCCTTCTGCTCAGGTGAGTGTCAAGCCCACCTGCATCTGCCCTGGGTTTACGCCAGGCCTGGCCATCTCCCTGGGCAGATGCGGGGGAGGAGTACTGGTTTCTGTTCTTTTCTCTCCCCTCCCCTTGCACTTGCTCAGTGTGGCAGATGGGGAGAAGCTGGAATTTGGAGTCAGGTGGCCCTGGATTCAAGGCCAGCTGCTGCCCTTTTCTGGCTGTGTGACCTCGGAGAGATCACTGCACCCCACTGGGCCTCTGCCTCCTCACCTGCCTCAAGGAGGTGTGATACCAGGGTAGCTCACCTCACTGGGTGGTCAGGTGAGAATTAAGGGAAGCGCTGACAGAAAGCCCTGTGTAGACCAGGAGGAGGTGGGAGCAGCAAATTACACACCTGCCTCTCACCTCCCTTCTGCCCTCACTGGGAGGGCCCATTCTTGTCCTGCCCCACCCTGTTTCCCCACCTTCCACAGGGGGCCTTGGCACCTAAGGATTGAGCATGGCCTGGGCGGGGGTGCTGGGCAAGAGGGAGGGGCAGGCAGCGTAAGTGGTGTCTGTGCTCTCCCTGCCCCAGGCCTAAGAGGACTTCTGAGCCTCCCAGAGTCAGTTAAGAAACAGTGAAAGAGAAGGGGCTCCCAGGTGGGTATGGAAGAGGGTGGTTCCTGACACCATGAGAGCTTTCAGCCTAGGACTTGCCTTGGGTGTAGCATCTACCTTCCCTGGGAATCCCTGAGGCTGGGTCAGGTTTGTACTTGGAAAGGAAATGCATCAAGTCACCACGATGGGGATGATGCTGTAACTCAGAAGCCATGGGCCTCTGTTGGCTGAAAGCGTGGCCCTGTCCTCCTGCTGGGGCCTGTCTGGTTTGAAGTAGGTCTGCCGAGATGTTTTATCCAAGTTCAGATTGGTCAACCTCATCTCTGGCCAGAGGCCTTCTGGACAGGACAGCAGAGCAGGGGGTATTCTTAGCCTTGTAATGGTGGCTATTTACAGAGCACCTACTGTCTGCAGAGCTGTGCAAGCATCTCAGTTCCCCCAGCAACCCTGAGAAGCCATAGCGTGTCCAGAATGGACCTCCAGGTGGCTCCCTGTGACCCCAAAGTGTCACCGCAGGTTCTGCCCGCCCCTTCTCTGGGAGGAGCCTGCTGGACACCCTCCTGCCAGCTTCCCGAGGGTGTAGATTACTAGTCTCCTTGACAGACAAGGAAACAGGCTTAAATAACTTCCCCCAGATCCCACAGCTAAGAAGTGGTAAAGGCAGGAATTGGAACTAAGGTCAGACTCCACGTTCAGGGCTCTTTACTTTTACACCACTCTGGCCCTGCCCTCTGGAGCTTCCAGTACCACAGGGCCCAGACTGGCCACGGCAGGGGGCATTTGGGGTGGGCAGCAATTGGGATGAGAGTGGGTGCAGGGTCAGGGAGGACCTGGCTGATCCAGAGTCTTCTCCCCGAGGCAGGCGTGGACGGCATCGCCCAGGCATATTCGGCTTGCCTGCCCCACATCCGCTTCTACGGTCCCACCAATTTCTCTCCTATCGTCAACCACGTGGCCCGGTTTGCAGCCCAAGCCACGCAGCAGCAGACAGCCATGGTGAGTAGGTGATCACTGGCGTGGACGTGCAGGATAGGGCTGGCACAGGCTGGGCCTTCCCTGCCAGATGGAGGTCTGTCCTTCCTACCCTACCCACCCGTGGGGCTGGCTGGCGAGCTGGATGTTCTGCCTCCCCTTGTTCTAAAATCCTAGGTGAGCCCCGGCCTCTCCACCTTAGTTTACCAGCAGGGATGGGAAGGGGGTTGGAAGCAGCTCAACTTGACTGGTTCTGGATTCCTGGAGCACAGACTCCAGGACAGACAGCAATTCCATTCGTTCGGTGCTTAGTAGGAAATAAGGGCTGTGATTAATGGGAAGTGCCTCTAGGCAGAGGGAAACCCGGAGACTGTAGTCCCTGCAGCCCTCAGGCTGACCCTCTGGGCCACCTAGTTCCCATTAGAGCAGCTGCCACCTCACGCTGAAGGGTTTGGAACCGTCCGGCCCGGGTCCGGCGCTCAGTGACGAGGCTCAAGCCTGAGGCTGCCAGGGCTGCTGTGTGGCATCTGGAATATATGGCAAACGGCCATCCTGGGCAGCTGCATCCCAGGTCCTCTCCCTGCACCCAGCTCCAGGCCCAGTGCCAGTGCTGGAGTCACCAAGGGTCATCTTGCCCACCTTGCCTGCCATCCACCAGCCCCTGCCCCAGGTCTACTGCCGTGAGGAGCTGAGCCAAGTCTGGGAATCCAGCACCCGGCCCTAGGGTGGTGGAGCCCGGGCTGGGACATGGGTCCAACTCCCACCTGACCAGGCCCCCGAGCCACTGCCACAGCCTCTGCCCCTGTGCGGGCTTCCTCCTCCCCTGGAAGGAAAGGGTTGCCGCACAAGTGCTGAAGTCCTTTCCTGACTGTCCTTTTCACTCTGCCTCCAAAATACTATCCTCAACTCACTCGCTTCCCCATTACCACGGCCACTGTCATCTCTCAGTGGACACCACAGCCGTCCCCTCACCCCTCTTGCCCCTCCTATCCATGCTCCTGCTGGAGGGTCCTTTAACTGTGCACATCAGATCCTACCCCATCCTGGCCTCTCCTTCCCGCAACCCCACACCCCTTCCTTTACTTGTGACCATTCCACCACTGACCTTGTTCCTATTCCTCAAAGACACCAAGCTTGTCTCCCAGCAGATCCTTTGTTGTGCCGTCTCTTCTGCTTGGATGTTCTTCTCCTCTCTCTCTCCCTGGCTTGCTCTGTCCCATCCCTCAGTGTCCCTCAAACGCCACCTCCCTGCAGCCTTCCTTGCCCACCCACCTGAAACCTATCTCCTGCCTTCTCTGTTTATTCCCGTCTGGACTCTGATGACGGTGGCAACATCTCCCTCACATACTCTACGTTTCTGTCTACTGGGTGTCTCCCTGGTTGGCCTCTCAGCCCCACAGTGTTGTCCGTCATCTACTGTGTGGCCTATGCTGTGGCAGACGCTCGTGTTCTGGGAACGGATGGATTTAAGTTGGCCCCTTTTGTGTGCTGTGCACTGTGCGAGGAGCTGGGAGGAGGTGACTCAGCCAGGGCCTCTCTCAGAAGGAAAGGAACCTGGTCCCATTGGGACTGCCCAGAGGAGGGAGGCACCTGCTCAGTCACTGAGGTAGAGGTTGCCTTCCCGAAGATGGAGACAAAGATAAAAGAAGGGGAGGTTATAAGAAAGAGAGGAGGACACCAGGGCCAGCCTGGGGAGGGCAGGACAGCAGTATGTGTGGTCTGTCTGGGAGGCAGCAGTGGGTCTGTGGGAAAGGGGGTCCTGGGGTCAGCCTGCCAGGGTTTGAATCCAGCCCCTGCCCATCCCTCACTGGGTGACCTGGGTAAACTTACCCTCTCTGAGCCTTGTTTGTACCATAGGAATACTAACAGGACCTACCTTAAGGAGGTGGTGTTAGGATTCAATGTGATAAACAGCTGGCACCCAAAGAGACCTGAGGATGAGGAAGGACAGGTGGCAGAGCATTCTGGGAAGAGCCCCCCAGGCAGAGGGGATGGCAGATGCCAGGGATGGAGGTCAGTGCACGATGTCAGATTGAAGATGGTCCTGGTCGTTTCTGCTTCAGGGAGCGTGACTTGGTCTAGTCCTGGTCTTGGTGATGGCAGCTGAGGGCCTGAGACAAGTCCCTTCCTGCCCTGATCCTATTTCCTTTATGAACTGGGACAAGTGGGGAGGACCTGGGAGTGGCGTTTTTAAATTCCTGGGGTGCTGGTTTAGAGCTGGATGGAGGGAGCAGAGTGAGGGGCAGCCCCTCAGCTTGCACACCGTTTGGATGCCTAAGCCAGCCAGGCCATTGTCCCGCCCAGATTTTTATCTGCCTGAACCAGCTTTCAGAGGGATGGAAGAAAGGCCTGCGTTCTTGTTTAAGGGAAAAAAATGGGGCGGAGCAGGAATGAAGGCCAGTGTTCCTCTGAGGCTCTTTCACCTGCCAGGCAGGGGCAGGACTGGGCAGGAGATGAGGTCCTGGGGAGAAGGAGCCTGTGTCTGCTGGATCCTAGGGGAGGGGCTTGGGCCCTGGGGACCAGCTGCTGAGGGCCCTCCAGAGGGAAGAACTGGGCCCTTTCTGTGAACAAGTCCTAATCCTCACAGTACCCCAGCTGCTTTCGTCGTGACCAGGTCCTCCCAACCTGAGGAGGCAGCCCTTCCCTGGCTCCCTCACACTGGGGAAGCGCTGTTACCCACCCCAGCTCTGTGACTTTGGGCCAGCATCTCTGGGCTGCAGGAGGCGAGCCAGGGGTCTCTACTGGCCTCTCCTACTCTGATGTCCAAGAAGATACAGATAATTCTCTACCTCCTGCCTTTACTCCGTCCATCTCACCGTGCACTGAAGGTGGGGATGCCTCAAGGTTTGGAGGCCCATCGACCTGGTTCAGACCCCAGCTCCCGCACTTCCTGACTGTGTGACCCAGAGCAGGTTGCTTATTAAGCTCTCTGAACTTCAGTTTTCTCACCTGTACAATGAGGATGATGGAACAGTACCTGCCTAATAAAGGCATTGCAAGGATTCAACCAGCTCGGCATCCAAATAGCTCAGCACAGCGCCTGGCACACAGTAGCACCTAATAAACGTGAGCGGATGAATCTTCTTAGGACACCTCTTGGGCCGGCATTTGGTGCTGCTGAGCCCATGTAGGCCTAAGGCAAAAGGAAATAATTTGTGCATTACCTGATGCTTTCATACAGCTGCTTGTGTGGCTTCATCCTCCCTGTCCCCCACACACGAACATGCATGCACACCCACGCACAGGAAATCAAGAGCAGATGGTGGAAGCATCTCTCTAGGCAGGCCTGTGTTCTCCCATTCATTCACGCAGCTCATCTCTACCGCGTATGTTTCTCTGCGGCACTGGGGAGTCCATGATGTGCAAGCCATAGCCTCTGCCCTTCCAGGGCCTGTGGTCTTGTGGGGAGCCAGGCCAGGAACAGCAGCTGTGATGCCAGCCAATTAAAACTGTGATGACGGAATTATAGGATTATGAAGGTGGCATCTAACCCAGACAGAGGGCTCAGGGCAGGCTTCCTGGAAAAGTGATGTCCAAGCTGAGACTTGGAGGATGCTTAAGAGTTAGTCTCATAAAGGGTGTGTATGTGTGTGCGTGTGCATGTGTGGAGTGTCCCGGGCAGAGGGAACGGCATAGGCAAAGGCTTGGAGGCATGGTGTGTGGCATAACTAAGGAGTGTGATGTAAGAGGGGTGGGTGGGGGTGGATGAGGTTGAGAAGGTAGGCCAGCTCCCACAAATGCCTTTGAAGCCAGTAAGGAATCTGGATTTTCTCTTAAGGGCAGTGGGGAGTCACTGAAAGGTATTAAGAGGTTTGGGTGGTACCAGGGGACTCCTACTGTGGGGCCTCATCCTTCCCTCTGCTCTGACCCATGTGACTTGGGCCTTCCCATCCATGGCCCATTGATGGTTGGCTACCTAGGCAACTGGTGCCATAGTGGAGGGGGAACTGGGAAGCAGCCAGCACCCTGGAAATTTCCCTCCACTCCCCAAGGCCCTCAGCAGCCAACTTCTCAGAAATAAGCTAGGGATGAGTGTAGCTTCCCCGGACTCTGCCTGGAACTGTTGTGGTCAAGTCAGTTTCTTATAAATCAAATCACATGTTAAATGCATTGGGGAAGTGGCTATTTACAGCCCTAGAAGCCTGAAGAACCTCTTGGGTAAATGCTAGAGATACTCTGTCCTTGAAATGTGTTGGAAAGTTGGGGTTTGGGTTCGACCTGTCAGCAGTTGGCTGTGTTTATGGAGCCCGCACAGGGTGCCAGGCCCATGAAATGCAGAGGTGTGAGAGGAGGGGCTGCCCTGAGGAGCTCTAAGGGCGTGGGGGGAGAGGAGTATCCAGAGAAGCCTGCCCCAAGGGGTAATCGCTGGCAGCGAAAGCAGAGCTCAGGGCTTGGGGGAGCCCTCACATCCACTCGGGATGGAGGAGTAGACACTCAGAGAGGTCTTGGAGCTGTGGCTGGGGAGGGTACGCCAGGCAGAAGGAAGTAAACCAGGAAAGGCATGGAGGTGGGAAAGCTTGGGGTAGGGTAGACCAGGACTATGCATGGGGACAGCAGAGGCTCTTCCCACCTCCTCCTGCCTGATTCCACCCTTCTTTCTCCCCTTCCACAGCCCCCCCCTCACCCGCTGCCACCTCCCCTCTGTCTTGGGGATGGGATCGTGGACCCCTAGGGTTGCAGTAGACCTTAGAGGCTACTGGACAACCTCATTTTTGCCTGGGATGGGCATGAAGCCTAGGACTTGTCAGTGGCACTTCGCTTCTCCCTGCCAGGCCCCACTATTGGAGAGACAGCTACTGGCCACTGCTGCCATTGTGGAAAGAGCCCTAACTTTGGAGTTAAGGCTTGGGCTTGAATCTCAGCTGTGCCATTCCTGGCTGTGAGTCCTTGAGCAAGTCACTGAACCTCTCTCAGCCTGAGCCTGTCTCCCCAACCTCCAAAAGGAGAATCCCAGCGTGAGGATGACACGGAGCATGTGTGGTCACCACCACCGTGACTCACCTTTTCAGTTGGTGCCTACTGTTCTGCAGGAACCCAGGCCATGGGGAAGAAGGCTCCAAGGCTGTGAGGGAGGCCTCAGCCTGTGTGCTGCAAGTCTCCTAATGTAGACACGTGGCTGGTGGAAAGGGAGAGCCAAGAGGGCCATGTAGGGAGGAGGGTGGGAGACAGCCATCTGAGCTGAAGGGGGCTTGGAAACCAGTCCCACCCCGAGTGGTGAGGCCTGTCACCCAAGGCCAAGTATTCTTTTCTGTCCTCATCGCTAGGCCTCTCAATGCCTTCTTCCCTCCTGCCAGCCTAGGTGCCCCAGAAATACTGCCATGGACTATTTTTGGTGGGATGGAAGTAGGGTTAGAGGGCCACTTAGGGAAGGGGTGCTGGCTAGAATGATGGTGGGCTATGAGGGGACAAGGGTCTGGATGAGCTTATGAGGTGCCCCTCAACCCCAGGAATGGGGACTGGCAGCAGCAGCCCTCCACTACAGGAATTCGGGCTGCCATCTCCATAGCAACAGGTATCCATCCCCAGCCAAGCTTTTGGCCTCTTAAAGGTACTGCTCAGGAGTTGTTGGACTACTGCTGTCGAGGATTGGGGGTTAGGATGGTGGCATTCGTACCTCCACACGGTTCATTCCTTTCAGGTTGTGCTTGGGGGACAGGCAGGAGAGCTAGGCATCCTAGCTGGCTGAACTTGTGGTCTCTGTATGTTTCCCAGGGAGCAAACGGCTTTGCTGGGTGAGAAGGTGGCCAAATGATGACTTGGGGGCTAGCTTGGTTCTGCCCTTTTTAGCTCCATGACCTTGACTAGTCTGGGTCCCCGTTTCCTCTCCTGAGAATCAGAAGAGTCAGAAGAGAAGGCAGAAGCCCCAAACAGAGAACATTAGGGCCACAAGGGCTTTTCTATTCATCTTATGTATGGGGAAAACTGAGTTCCCCAACAGGGGCCAGAGGGTGCTAAGCACAGAGCCAAGTTGAAAATGAGGTCTTAGGCAGCTAGGAATGCTGGGGCTTCTGCCCACAGATCATCCAGTGAGATTTCCTGAACGTCATTCACTCACTCCCCACCTCCACAGTCTATGCTATGGCCACCTGTCACCTACACTAATTATTCATATTTTTTTCATGTAAACAATTTTATAAAGAAACTATAACCCACTGTAAGGGAAAAGTTACCACTTACAATAGAGAGTAACAATAAAAATAAATACACCAGGCTGCAGAGTGGTATCAGAGTCTACCTAGAGACTGCTGTCCCTGGAGCTCTGAGCTTCCTGCCTTTTCTCTCTGTTTTTAATAAGGAAGGTTAGCAAGAGGGACACACGAGCACCAAACTGAGACTTCCTCCTGGGTGCAGTTTGTAGAATTCAAAGACCACTGCAAAACCAATACCCTGGGCTTCCCTGGTGGCGTAGTGGTTGAGAATCTGCCTGCTAATGCAGGGGACATGGGTTCGAGCCCTGGTCTGGGAAGACCCCACATGCCACGGAGCAGCTGGGCCCGTGAGCCACAATTACTGAGCTTGCGCATCTGGAGCCTCTGCTCTGCAACAAGAGAGGCCGCGACAGTGAGAGGCCTGCGCACCGCGATGAAGAGTGGCCCCTGCTCGCTGCAACTAGAGAAAGCTCTCGCACAGAAACAAAGACCCAACACAGCAAAAATAAATAAGTAAATAAACTCCTAGCCCCAACATCTTCTTAAAAAAAAAAAAACAACAAAAAACCAATACCCTTTCCACTGTGACTGATGTTGTGTCTGGGGTGTGCCTCCAGGCCTGCTTGTTGCCAGCAGAGTCCCACAATCCCAGAAGCACTGACCGAGATGATCTGCTTAGCTCCTGCAAGGGGTCTCTGAGACCGGCTGTGCTAATGGGGAACGAGCAGCATCACAGGTGTTCACGTGAAGGTGGAGCAGAGAAGGGGAGGCTGCTCCCAGAGTCCACAAGCCAGAATGCATATTCCTCAACAGCTGTGGGCCTCACTCTGCCACAGATGCAGCTGTCGATTACCAAGCCAGCATGGTCTCTTTGAGAGGTGCAGGAATTCCCACTTTGCAGACGAAGAAACTGAGGCACGGCGAGTTGAGTCAGTTGCCCAGAGTCCCACGGTGTAGCCACTGTCAGAGCCAGGCCCAGAGTCTGGGGCTCTCAAACCCCCAAGCTGGGGAGTCTGACATTACACAGGGCAGGAGGAAGAGAGCAGTTTGTGCTTCCAGCTGTGACAGAGGAGAGGCCTACAGGGCCCAAGCACTGAGAGGTGGCTGCCTAGGGAGGTGGCTGGGGTTCAGCAACAGCTCGGGGAGACAAGCCACCTTCCTCCCAGGGGTCAGAGGGTTTGGGGGGATTGGGAAAGGACGGAGGGGAAGGGTGGCCAGGGGCCGAGGGCTGTGCTGAGCGCCTGTTGACCCCCTCCGCAGCAATACTTCATCCTCCTTATCATCACGGACGGTGTCATCAGCGACATGGAGGAGACGCGGCACGCCGTGGTGCAGGCCTCCAAGCTGCCCATGTCCATCATCATCGTGGGCGTGGGTAACGCCGACTTCGCTGCCATGGAGTTCCTGGACGGGGACAACCGCACGCTGCGCTCCCACACAGGGGAGGAGGCAGCTCGTGATATCGTGCAGTTCGTGCCCTTTCGAGAATTCCGCAACGTGAGTGTGGGCCAGGGCTGGGGAGGAGGCGGTTACAGGACCCCAGCAACCATAGTTAATAATCCAGAATGAAGGCGCTGGGATTGTCTGCCCAATCCTAGGCTCCTCTACCCTCAGCTCTGTTGACTACGTACCTCCTGAGAGCCTACTACCCGCCCGGCACCATGCAAGGCCCTGCCCCCAGGTGAGGCCATATGACAGTTGCATGAGCACTTGCTTCAGCAAGCTGACAGAACTCAGGGTAGTAGTGCCCAGTCCAGACTGGGGCTCCAGGACAGGGGTTCCCGGAGGACCTGCCCTCTAAACCTGAATCAGAAGTCGGCGTCATCCATGCGGGGGAAAGCATTCCAGGAGAAAGAGATGAGAGTAAGGCCCAGAGGCGTGAGGGGCTTTCCAGGAAATCAAACCTCGCCAACCACCTCGCTTCAGGTGGAAAACAGGGCCCATCTTAGGATGGCCTCCTCTCCCTGAGGGCCGCTCTAGGAGGAACTGGTGGCCTCCCTTGCTCCTGGAGGTGGCTCTGGTCCTATCTGCAGGTGACCCAGGTCTGCTTACAAGGAGGCTGGCATTAGCTTCCTGGTTGCTGTCCTTGCAGCTGGGCCCGCAGGCAGCCCCAGAGGGAGCAGTCTGTCAGATGCCAGCCTGGGGCCTAGCTTTCATTTGACCAGAGGCACACTGTATAGCCTTGGGCAAGTCCGTGACCTTTCCTCCTGGCCTCAGCTGTAAGCCTCAGGGTGCTGTGGCTCAGGTCCTGGGAGCCAGTCCCAGCAAGAACTGGCCACTCTGATTTGTAACCACTGGTGCTCACATCTCTGCCCAGTACCCTCTGGGTTTGCCTGAGCTAGTTCCAGTTCCTTCCTCTGGAGCGTGAGCTTCCTGAGGACAAATGCTGGGTGTTGGCCACCCAGGCACTGCATGGACACTGAACGAGCTCCTGGTGTGCCCAGCCTGTGACTGGGTGCCGAGCAGTGAAATCAGACAGTCACAACCCCTTAATACCAGCCAAGAAGGTGCTCAGGAAATGTTTGCCAGATGAGTAGGCCGTGCAGCTCACCTCCACCATCTCTTTGCCCCAAAAGCCTCCCATAGACAGATTCATCCTGAAACGTTACTCCTAGGCACCTCGAGTGCTCAGGTAAGAGTTACACTTAATGTGAAGGAAAGCACTGCTAAGGGTGGGATTTCAGGCCTGGGCTGGGCTGAGGAATGCTAGTTTTAGACAGCTCTGGTCCTCTGCTCTGGTTTTGTCCTGCAGGGACACCTTCTGTACCAGCTCCCTGGGCATGGTGCCCCTCACCACTTCATCCAGTGATCCTTTCTCTCTCCTCTCTCCACCCTACCCTGCAGGCGGCAAAAGAGACCTTGGCGAAAGCTGTGCTGGCAGAGCTGCCCCAACAAGTTGTTCAGTATTTCAAGCATAAAAACCTGCCCCCCACCAACTCGGAGCCCGCCTGAGTGCCAGCCCTCACCCAGCAGCAGCATGCCGGCTGGGCCTCCCGCCCTCCCCAGGAACATGCACGCTCACCCTGCTTCCTTGTGGGTGGCCTTTTTTTTTTTCTTTTAAACTGATCCACATTTTAATTTTCTACAACTGGACCTCCACACCCCCAACTTCCTGCAGCCCAGCTGGGCTTCCTTTATTGGAGTCGATTGATGATACTTCCAGGCCACACCGGATTCCTCTCCTCCTCTCCCCACCCTTGCCACTCTTAAGTATTGAATGTACTTTGTATAATTTTAGTGGAATTGTTATTAAAGAGAATAAAATTTTTACAATCATAACTGGCTTTTTCCAAGTAACTAGCTGCAGACTCAAAGGAACCTGTCCCCGGTGCATGCTGTGTGGTAGCCTGCACCTAATTCCTGCTCTGTTTTTTAATACTGTGATCGTGTTCTACTTGTTATACTCAGGGTAATAAAGGAGTTTCAGATGTCCCTGTGTCAGCTCCTTCCTCAGCTGGGACCTGATGGGCTCACTGATCTGGGAAAGGAAACATGAAAACCCCTTCCCCCCAGCAAGCCTGTGAAATTGGTATAATCACTTCTACTTGGGGACATGCATTCCACACAAACAGTAATGCAGCTGTTAAGCTGGCACAGAATTTGGCACATCACACATGCTCAATAAGTATCTGTGGGGCAATGAAATGCACGGTCCCTCCCCAGCCTTCTAGGCCCCAGCAGAGCCCATGCTGGCCCAGCCAACAGCACACGGTGCCCCACCCTTCTTCCTCGTGGTCCACGCTGTCTTATGTACCCCACTCCACCACAGCAGTGGCAGTCGCTGCCACCCATGTGCTCCTCCTGCAGGTCTCCCAGGCACTGGAGTACACCCTGTGGTCTGCAGCACGTGAAAGCCTCTTTGGCTTTAGGATGCTAAACAGGGCTGCTTCTGTCCCTGCTGCAGCAGCCGTTGCTTTCTATCACACACCCCACCCTGGGCTTGGGCCCAACCTCACGAAACCAGCTAGGTGACGCATCTCTGAAACCCCCGCCGTCTGGCCTGTTCCCTTCTCTCCTCCAAAGAACACATCTTTCTCTTTTGTCTACTTCCTCCTTAGAGCTCCAGTCAAACCCTTTGCCACAGGCTCATGTGCAACCAACAACTCACATTCATATTAATAAGCACATTACAGGCATAATCTTGAACCCTTCCACCAGCCCCTGCCTGTGACCATTTCAGAGATGAGGAAACAAGCAGAGAGGCTAATCGAATCTATTAGAGGCAGAGCCAGAACTCAGCTCCAGGTCTGGCCGACTCCACAGAGCCCACACTTGTTCCACTGCACTGAATGTCTTCCCGTGACTATGAGGGAGTCTTCTGCTCAACCTGCCGCTGAATTTGTCCTTCCCCTCCAATGAAACTGGGCAGTCAGACATCTCGACCTACTCTCCCAGGTCAGCAATTCTTACCAGTGGTCTGCTATACCTGGCTGGTGTGCCAGGCAAGTTCCTAGCTCCAGGTGCCTGGTAAGCTCAGGAGTCGGTGTTTATCTGGTGGGAGCAAGCGAGGGACATCTGTATCCTAGGCTTCCAATCCTCTTCTGATTCCATGGCCACCAAAAGCCAGCTGAAATATCCTCGAGGGACACCTTCACTTCTCCTGAGAGGGCTGCAGGACTGCAGGGAGCCGTGATTTCCTCAGGGACCTTTGGGAAATCACACCACAGAAGCCCAGAGGCCAGCTCGGCGCTATGGGTAGAAACCCAGGACCAGCGCATCTGCCTCCTCTGGTTCACACCCAGCCCTTGCTCAGGATAGCTGCAAGACTGCATGATGGTTGAAATAACGCCACATGACTGCTTCCTTTACCCTCCCGTTTCGTAGCTGAAGTGTCTAGCTGGATGTCAGATCCAGGGAAGTTTGTATCCAACTCAGCCTGGGAGAATCTGTCAAGTTCTAATCGACCAGAGGCCTCTATAGTGGAACAGCCTTCTCCTCCCAGCCCCACATCCCCTCCTTAGCCCCTCAGGGGATGGGTGTATTGGGGCGACACCTGATGCAGACCTCTCCCTTACACCCCCCCCATGGGAATAATTTACCAGATTGGTGAAGCTATGGAGACTGACATCTACTGGGCCGGGTTAAGGTAGACTCCCTGCCTTGCATCAGGGCCCATCATAAATGCTCCAACTCCTATGGACCACGTACCTCAGTGTGGTGCCGGCAGCCCCCACTTCACAGCTGCACGAGGGAGCAGACCCAGCCATCTTTCTTCCCCCTTCTCTGCCTGAGGTTGGGTGGATCAGTCAAACAAGCCTTCTACTCCCACCTGGTTTGAGTTCACCAGGGAAAGGAATGTCCTGAACTCCTGACCAGGCAAATCACCACTTAAAAAACAAACCAAGATAAGTTAAGTCCTGGGGATGTAATGTGCAGCATGGTGACTATAGTTAATAATAGCAGATTGTACATTTGAAAGTTGCTGAGAGAGTAGATCTCAAAAATTTTCATCATAAGAAAAATATGTTTTGGTAACTATGTGTGGTGATGGATCATTTCACAATATATACAATTATTTAATAATTACATTGTACACCTGAAACTAACGTTATATGTCAACTGTATTTCAATAAAAACAAACCAAGCCTTGGTGCTGCTATTTGGTTCTTGCACATGGACAGTAGGATGAAAAGTGAACTTGGAAATCTGACTAAAAGGCTCCTTTACCCTTGAAACACCTCCACTGAGGCGTGGGCACTGGCATTTGTTTTAAAGTTTCATTGAAACCACAGAAAACCCAACTTAGAAATAAAGGCTCAAATTAAAATTCTGGTTCTGATACTTACCTGTGTGACGTTGGGCAAGTCAGTGAATCACTGTGAATTTCGGTTTCCTCTATAAAATGTAGAGAAGGGCTGTTTCACAGGACTTTTTTTTCAGGATGAAAGACACTACAGTCTGCAAACATCTCAAACAGTGCCTGGCTCGTCCATAGTGGGCCCTCAGTAAATGCTCACCAATAAACAAACCGACATAAGGGATAATGATGTGCATGACCATGTCTAAAACAGTGAGGTAGATGCCCAGCCGATGGCTAAAGCTCACAGTGGAGGTTGTCTCTGCGTTGTGCTGCCCATGGCTCTGTGAAACTCTGATGCTGGGCCACCTTCTGCCTATTAGTGCTATGACGCTCCCTCTTTCCCTAAACCATTGCTCCAGCAGGTAAGGGAGCAAAATACCAGCCCTTGCCAGCATCACTAAGGCATAAATGGGCGACTGGCTTCTTGTGTTCAACACTATGAAAGTGTTGCCAAGATCTAGCCTCCCACCAAGCAGAACTTGCATTCCATACTGTTACGTGTAAGTGGGCTGGGCACGCCAAGAAATCAAGAAAGATCCAAGTCCAAGTGATGGTGCACTGCCGCTGAGCTCTCTCTCCTTTTTGTTTTTCTGGAGGGGCTTAAGACGACAGCTGAGCTACATACCCACGGTTAGGACACCCGAGCCAAGGAACTGGGTGTGCCTGAGCAATTAACATTTAGCTAAGAGGGAAGCACACAGCAGAAGCTGGTGGTTGGAGCTCTGATGACCAGATCCGACCCGTCATCATGTCAGTGTTCTACCTGCAACTGAGAAATGCCAGTAGGATGGATAAACCTGCCATAAACACCACAGAAGCTCTAGACGATCTACCCAGAAATGGGGGAGGCCGAGGGTAACAGTACTAATGAGGATGGCTACCATTTTCTGAGCACCAGATACCACATCAAGTAGCTCTTATAGATCCTCTTTCACCCTCACTAGGAAGTTGGTGTCCTGATTCCTATCTACTGAGGAGGAAACAGGCCTGGAGAAGTTAAGGACTTTGCCCAAGTGATCCAGCTAGTAAATGTCTGGCTCCAAGCTCATAGCCACTGTGGTGTAGCCACAGAAGGGGGAACCAAGTTGAGATTCCTGAGAAGTAGCCAGAAGGGAAGAACCCACGAGACAGAAAGAAATGAGGACCCAAGAGACTAGCCTAAACCACTCCTAGTTATGGACTTTCAGTCTAGAATGCTCCTGAAAAAGTCTAGAATGCCTTCCCAACTCTGTGTTTGAGAAGCCAGCTTTCTCTCCTCCTGGGTCTGGGCCCAGGGAAGGCAGAAATAAACAGGTCACCAGCCAGCTCTGTGGGTCCAGTCACATTGCCCTCCCTGCTTTTTATAGATGGAAAAACAGATGCTGTGGATTTCATGCTCCCTTCCTCCCCACCCAGGTGGGTGACAGGGCCAAAGGTAGATGCTAGCAGGAAGTGCTTAAGAGAGAGGCCGTGGTATGACACAAGCTAGATAATCCAGATAGAGCTGGCAATAGGATTCCTCAGAGACAAGCTTTCTCCCTCACATGGTTCAAAGTTGTAAGAAGACTACCACTCAGGACAATGCAAGCAGGTTTTAAGAAACCACCCCAAACCTTGTTTTTATCCCTTATTACCTAGTTATAAAATCCCAATTATCTATTAAGGCAGGAAAGCTGCATCTTGTGATTTAAAGCAGTGTTTCCTTCCATCCCAGGTTTTCCTATTCTTCTTTGGGTTTGAAACACACAGTCTACACTAGATGTTTTCCAAGGTGACTTCTTCTACTGGGAGACCAGACTTCCTCCACTGGGAGACCTGCTTTGCTGTTCATGGTTTCTACAGAACCTGTGCCTCAGCTCTAGGGCTCTCTGCTAACAGGTACGGCGAAAGATGAAATGATCGCTGGTGATTCTCAACTTTTTCTGAGATACTGAGAGCAGAAATCTCAGTCTGATGAGTCTCAACCTCCTTGACACAATCTAGCTGTTACAGTAGATGGGGACGAAGGTGGGAGCACAAGATCCAGTACAAGAAAAGCAAGATCTTATTCTCTGACAGGTTTATTAGCTTTCAAATTAATATAGGTTTTTAATCCCTGCAACCCTTTGTCAACTTCTCCCAACATCGACAGAGGCAATGAGGTATAGTAATGGCCTCTTAAAAGTCAAACCAGCGACTTCCCTGGTGGCCCAGTTGTTAAGACTCTGTGCTCCCACTGCAGGGGGCATGAGTTCGATCCCTGGGGTCGGGGAACTAAGATCCCGCATGCTGTATGGTGCGGCCAAAAGAAACCCAAAAGTCAAACCACATAAAGATGGTGACTTTGGTTCCTCGGCCTGCCTCCTGAAATGATCTGACGTTGCTCTGGGTACGGGCTGTAATAGCAACAGCACAATTGCAGAACAACAAAGCAGAGGAGCAGAAGGTGCCTACACAGTGTTACCTCAACGTCTTGTTTGTAAGGATGGAGCTGATGTGCCTGTACTGACAGTCAGGAACAATTAGCACAGAGTAGCTCTGAAAAGGAAAAAGAATTCACAAGCCATCGGTTATGGGTGAAGGGAAGTCACCATCTGCCAGCGGGCACCAGAGTGTCACTGCTGTGGGAGGGAAAAGGAGTGGGTTTGGAGGAGATCCAGGGGCCTCTGTGCCCACGTTAAAACTGAGTAGCTTCTCTGCCTGCCAGCATCACAGTGTCAACACATTCTGTGTGTGTGTGTCTCTCCGTCTCACACCCAAGGAAGTAGAAACAATTGACGTAGGAACCCAGCGGAAGAAAGAACCGTACAGGCTCACTCTTCTGAAGCAGGGGAGCCTACAGCTTTATGTTGTTGTTGTTAAAAGCTCATGGCCTACCTCTGTCCTCAGGGCCTCCATACCTTGTCTCCCCCTGCCCTTCCCTGCCTCCCTTTAGGGGATGGAGGTGGAGCAGCATGTCTGGGTCTTGGCTGCTCTGTATGGGAAGGGAAGAGCAGGAAGGGCAGCAGGTCAAAGCAGAGGAAAGGACAAGCGTAGCACCTTTAGCCTAGAAACTGCTTCCATAGTTAGAGGCCACAACTAGAAATGTAGCCAACAGAGAGGGGCCTCAACAGGTTAGAGCCAGAATATGCAGGTGGGTCCCCCTGGCTTGCCATATTAGAATTCCAGGAGCTGCCAGAAATAAGTCACCTCATCCACATACCTACCAGCACTTCTGATCTCTGGCTACAACAAAATAAGGCCTATGTTTGTTTCTCTAAGGTTTAGAGTCTTAAATGGGATTAGGTGGAGGGAGATGGAATAGCCAAGGGTAAGGGAAAACTTCACAATGAACCATGAGTGTTAAGTGACACCCCCTGCGGATGTAGTTTAGAACCTTTACTTAGTCACACAACATCAAGAATAGGTTAGTTCCAGGGCAGTGCGCCATTCCATCACCTGGGACCTTCTCTCCGCCCTGCACACTCCACAACACAGTATAGTCAAACGGCGCCTTCGTCTAGAATAGAATGTTTTAAATGATACCTGTTCAGTAACTGTCCTTGCTTCTTTGTGGCGTTGGGAAAGGAAAAAAAAAGAAACAAAAAACAAGAAAGCAACAGAACCCAAACCCTTTGCAAGCCGCTTGGTACCTATTTTCCCAGGGCATTCTTAGTGGAATTTCTGCTGGGCCCTGACCTCTGCCCTACTACAACAGTGAGGACAGAGGCTGTGGGACAGGTTTGGGCATCCATACTGGAGTAGAAAGAGAAAACAAACACAAGTCGGGCCACAAGTGGATTCTGGCACATTTTTAGATGAGGTTAAAAATGTCACGGTGTGCACAGGGAGCAGGCAAAGGACTTTTCTGTGGGAGGTAATGCCTGTAGGCAGAATAAACTGTCCAGTCTATTCTTGGGGAGGAGCTCCCTGCGGTAAGAACAGAGGAACTAGGGGGCCTCGAGGAAGGTGTTGGTTCGGAAGATGGAGGAGACGATCTTGCCGGTGGCGTTGATAGTGCCTTCGCTGTCTGAGCTGGACTCAGAGTCGCTGCTCCCAGAGTAGGCACCCAAACCTGGGAGGATGCCGATACAGACGGCAGCGGAGGGGCAGTGGATGGAGGGACCACTCAGAGATGTGCTTCCAAGAGACACGCAGGAAGGGGCTTCTGCAAAAAAGGAGGCAGGACTGTTACTTCATCACCCTTTTCCAAAGGTGATGGTGTGCTTTCCATGTGTAGAGGGCTTTATGTTGGAAGCCTCAAAACAACCCTATGTAGTCGACACTATTGCCATCCTCATTTTTTTTTTTTTTTTTGGCGGTACGCGGGCCTCTCACTGCCGTGGCCTCTCCCGTTGCGGAGCACAGGCTCCGGAAGCGCAGGCTCAGCGGCCATGGCTCACGGGCCCAGCCGCTCCGCGGCACGTGGGATCTTCCCAGACCGGGGCACGAACCCGTGTCCCCTGCATGGGCAGGCGGACTCTCAACCACTGTGCCATCAGGGAAGCCCTGCCATCCTCATCTTAATGTTCCTCGTTTACAACTGAGAAAACTGAAGCCACAGCAGAGAACATTTTAAGACCATGCAGAATATCACCAAGTAGCTGGGGCTCTTTTTGCCCCAGGAAACCCAGAGTCACAGCAGCACCTCCATGCAGAAAGCCTCAACCTAGAAAACACAGGACTTGAAGGTTAGAGGAAAAGTTAAGAACTCTCCTCCACCCCTTCTTCTTCCCTGTTTCCAGCCTCATTTAATCACTACAACAACCTGGTATATAGATATCCCCCACTTTGCTGATGAGGGAGGTCCAAAACCCAGCTAAGGTTAAAGGCCACTTAGAGTAGAAAACATTAAACTAAATTTGAATCAAAAGATAATGTACTAAAATGATCCCAGAGCTCACCTCAGAGTAAGGGTTGGAGTTCAAACACTGTATCAGGCTGACAAGCATATTACCTTCTAGGGTTTTGCCTTAACAAACCCCTAACACTTCATGTAATTGTGAAAAGGATACATGGTTCCAAGTATATGAAATCAGGAGTAAGCAAAAAATATCACTGAGAAGCAAAGAGAGATCTCCAACAGCCAGTATACATAGTTCATTTGCTTATACAGGAAGTACTAATAAGGGAAGGAAGCTGCTAAAGATAAGTAATGTGAAAACATGGAGATGTAGGAAAGTGAGAGCTCACAATGATTGCAGAGGCTACAAGAGGTAACAAGGCTACAAGAAAACAGGCAAATATTTACAATAAGTATCACAAAAGCTAATTTCTTTACGATATAAAGAGTTCTTCCAAAACCAATAACAAACCAACAACTGAACAGAAAAGTAGACAGAAGACACGAATAGTTCACAGAAAAAGAAACAAATGACTTTTAAACATAGAAGAATAAACAATATAAGGAGGAATAGGCATCTATATATGTTGCTGAGGGAACGTAGGATAATTCGGCTAAGTCCTTCACACTTAAATGATGTTCATGCAGCACTGTTGACAGTAGAAACCAAAAGGTTCATTAATAGAGGACCAGTGTAATGGACTAGTATTCAGCCATTAAGAAGAATAAAGCATCTCTGTGTGTAATGGTATTGAATGATCTCTAAGATGCCATGTGTTAAATGAAAAAGGCAAGGGTGAGTACAAGTTATAATCTGGGGGGGGGGACATTAAATATGCATGATAATGTATGAAAAAATACATTAAAAACTGGCAACAGTGGCTGCTCTGGGGAGAGCAACTGAGTGGCTGAGGACCAGGGAAAACTTAACTTTTTATTCCACACTCTTGTGTCCCTTTTCAATTTACTATTAGGTACATATAACTACCTATTTAGACAACTGTTAAGAAAGCCAAATGCCACAATTCAAAGAGTATCCTAGGACATTTAATTCAGAAGGACCAGCCCCTCTTACCTCTGTAATCCCTGTATTATAGCCAGGAAGGCTGTAGAAGACTGACAGTCCTAATGGCTATCTTCTCCTTATCCATATTCTCCTCAGACTATAAGTCTCTGGAGGACAAGGGCTCCTTCTTCTCTATCCCATCCCCTGGGCATAGAGCAGACGGCCTGGCACAGAGCAGGCCAACATTCACAATGTGTGAGAATGCAGGAAAATGCATAACAGAGTTTCACTGCAAATGGCTAAATTTTGGGGGTGGGAGTGGGGGTGGGGGAAATGTGAAAATTTGGGACATAACATCAAATTAAAAACCATTCATTTACCTGAACATTCATTGTATTACTATTTTCACACATACAAGGATACTTTCAGTATTCTGTGAGAAAAATTGGGTTGTTTAAAAAAAAAAAACAAAAAACCCTGATATCATAAGGGTATGAATCAGTTACTTGGAAAAGTAATTTATGTGAAGTTACTCAGTGAAATGTGTCCTTTTATTAAGTATTTCAAGGGTGAACTGAATTTTAGGGTCTATCTTAGAAAAGAAAGATCAAGTTCTGAGTACCTCTGGAGGACTAGAGCCGGCCTAAGGGGAGGATGGAAGCCAGCCACAGAAATGTAACCCAAGGAATCTGGACGACAGGAGCATTAGCAGAGTTTAAGCAAAAGGACCAAATCTCCCAATTATCTAGGAAGTTTCAAGAAAGAAAAGAGATTGCAACTCAAACAAATTTCATTCCAAAAGCAGTTAACTGGGACTTCCCTGGCAGTCCAGTGGTTAAGACTTTGCCTTCCAGTGTAGGAGGCAAATTTGGCAATATTTTTCTAAGTTACAAATGTATATCTGACTCAATAATTCTCCTTCTAAGCATTTAACCTGACATATTACAAATGTGAACAATGATCCATGTACAGGGTTATTTAATGAAACATCATAATAGAGAAAGAATGGAAACAATCTAAATGTTCATCAATAAAAAACGAAATAAATATACTATGGTACAACCATACAATGGATTACTACACAGCCTTAAAAAGGAATGAAGAAGCTCTTTATGCACAGGTATGCTATGATTCCCAAGGTAAGTAAGCAATGAACAGAAGAGTATGTTAATTAAAATAATGATGATGGGCCTTCCATGGTGGCGCAGCGGTTGAGAGTCCGCCTACCGATGCAGGGGACACAGGTTCGTGCCCGGGTCCGGGAAGATCCCACATGCCGCGGAGCGGCTAGGCCCGTGAGCCATGGCCACTGAGCCTGTGTGTCTGGAGCCTGTGCTCTGCAACAGGAGAGGCCACAACAGTGAGAGGCCCATGTACCGCAAAAAAAAAAAAAAAAAAAATGATGATGATAGGAAATGCAAAACAACATATTAAGTAAATCTTGCCAAAAAATCAACGTGAATTGACCAAGCTCTAGACCTAATTACCATTTTATAGGAAACACAGGATATAAAGGAATCCCATGGGGATGCAATTAGCAAAATCTAGAGTGCAGGAAACTCCACAGGGAAGAGGCCCAGTTCCTTCGCAAGTAAAATATAAATGAAACAAAAAATAAATTAAGAAAGAGGAAGAACCCATAGGTTAGATGAGACTGAAAAGGCAGATTAGCCTACTGTTAAGATGCCATAAAATGGCAATATTCCCAAACTGATCTACAGATTCAAGCAATCCCTATCAAAATCCCAGCTGCGTGAATTGACAAGTTCATCCCAAAATTCATATGGAAATGCAAGGGACCTCAAATAGCAAAACAATATTGAAAAAGAACACACTTGGAGGACTGATACTTCCTGGTTTCAAAACTTACTACAAAGCTAGAATGATCAAAACTGTGTGGTAGGGAATTCCCTGGCAGTCCCGTGGTTAGGACTCCATGCTCTCACTGCCCAGGGCCTGGGTTCAATCTCTGGTCAGGGAACTAAGATCCCACAAGCCGTGCAGCATGGCCAAAAAATAAAACAAAACAAAAACAAACAAACAAAAACAAAACTGTGTGGTGATGGCATAAGGATAGACATACAAATCAATGGAAGAGAAAAGTTAGTCCAGAAATAAACCCAAACATGCTGTTCAACTGATTTTCAACAAAGTGTCATGACAATTCAGTGGGAGAAAAAACAGTCCTTTCAACAAATTATTGAGTCAAAAAATTAACACAAAATGGGTCAAAGATCAAAATGTAAGAGTTAAAACTATAAAACTCTTTGAAAAAAATGTAAGCGTAAATCTTCATGACCATGAATTAGGCAAACTGTTTCTTAGATATGACACTTAAAGTACAAGCAACCAAAGAAAAAATAAATTGATGTCATCAAAATGTAGAACTTTTGTGCTCCAAAGAACACTATCAAGAAAGTGAAAGTACAACCCACAGAGAGACAATATTTATAAATCATCTATCTGACAAGTGTCTAGCATCCAGAACATATAAAGAACACTTACAACTCAAAAATAAAAAGACAAATAACCCAATTTTAAAATAGGCTCAGGATATGAGTAGATATTTCTCTAAAGAAGATAAAAAAATGGCCATTAAGTACACAATGCCAACGTCATTAGGGAAACTCCAATCAGAACCACAATAAAGTATCACTTCACACCCAATGGATGGATATAAGAAACACAGTAACAACTGTTGATAAGGATGTAAAGAAACTGAAACCCTCATATACTGCTGGTAGAATATAAAAATGGTGCAGCTACAGTGGAAAACAGTGTGGCTGTTCCTCAAAAAGTTAAACATAGATTTACTGTATGACCCAGCAATTCCACTCTTAGATATATACCCAAGAGAACTGAAAACAGTTTTTCACACAAAAACTTGGACTTGAATGTTCATAGCAGCATGGTTTGTAACAGCCCAAATGTGGAAATAACCCAAATGTTCATCAATTGACGAGTGGACAAAAAGGTAGCATACCATAAAATGGGATATTATTCAGCTGTAAAAAGCACTGATACATGCCACACAACATGAACTATGAAAACATTATGTTACGTGAAAAGAAGTCAGACACAAAAGGCCCTATATTGCATGATTTCATTTATAAAAAATGTCCAGAAAAGGCAAATCCATAGAGACAGAAGTTGACTGGTGGTTGCTAGTGGCTGTGGAGAGGGAAGAATGGGGAATAACTGCTAATGGTCACGGAGCTTCTTTTTGCAGTGATGAAAATGTTCTGGAATTAGATAGTGGTGATAAATACACATTCTTCTGAACATATTAAAAACCACTGAACTGCATCCTTTAAAAGGGTGAATTTTATGGTATGTGGATTATATCTCAATCTTTTTTTTTAAGCCATATAAGCCAAATACAATGTCTAATCCTTCCTTGGATACTACTTTTTAAAAAAAACAATTGTCGGATTGGAATAAAAATGGTGGAGTAGCAGGATGTAGAACTCAAGCTCTTCCTGCAAATATATCAAGAATACATCTACAAATGGAACAATTCTCATAGATCACCTACTGAACACTAGCAGAAGACCTCAAACACCTGAAAGGACAAAAAAGATCTCCATGTAACCAGGTAGGACAAAAGGAAAAAAAAAAGAGAGAGAGAGAAAGTAGGATGGGTCTGGCACCCCTGGGAGGGAGCTGAAGGAAAGTAGAGGTTCCCACACCCTGGGAAGTCCCCTCATGGGCGGGGAGATCAGCTGGGACAAAAAAGAAGCTTCAGAGGCTCAGAAGGAGAGCGCAACAACTAGGTAGTGGCAGGCAGGACAGAGAGAGACCTACACAGTCTGTGTCACCACTCTGCACATCCCAGCCTGAGAGGCATGTCCACTGGTATGGGCAGGGGATGGGTGCTGGAACACAGGGTTTAGAGGACAGACCTGGGGAGAAGACTGCTGTTGGCTGTGTGGAGACAGCCGGAAGGGGCTGGAGTGTGGGGTGTTGCAACCAGGAGTGTTGGTGGCAGAACCCTGGGCTGCCAGAGAAGCGAAGCGAGATTGTTAAGTGGCATGCAAAAGGAAGGGGTGGGGCCAACATTGCAGCCTCTTTCCCCACCTGCCGTCTCCTGCTTCCTTGGGCTCCATGCGGGGCCCCACCCCAGGCCAGCTCATGCATTAAAGCTGCTCCGGCCCCCTCCCACCAGAGCAGGCTCGCAAGCTCCGGCCGCTGCCTCAGTGGTCTTGGGAACAGATGCCAGTGGGTTGCCCACATGCAGAGGTGGGGCTGAAATTACAGCTGAGCCCCAGGAGTCGTGCAACTTAGGAAGCAGAGCTGAAATCTCTCCCCACGGCCGTGCAAACCGCAGATTACACTGCCGGCTTTGTGAATTCAGTGCCTGCGGAACATCTGAACGGACAGCTGGTGCTCCTGTGGCTGGGACAGGTCTGGCCTTAGCAGCTATGGGCTTTGAGGGCGCGTACACACAGGGGTCTGAGCTGCCTCCATAGCTCCCGTAGCAGGTCAAGGCGTGCAACTACTGCAGTCCTGGGACACGACTTCAGTGGATCTGCACTGGTGGTCTTGTGAAAACAAAGTCTGAGAGGCACCAGGGCCAAGTGCCGGTATACCCACAACTGAGGTGGGGCCTAGGGCAGTGCCAACAACAGTGTACTCTGTGAGCCCACACAACGGATGAAAGGTGACAAAACAGAGCACACTCACAGGTGAACGGCTCCAGCGGAGGAATACTCAGTGGCTCCTCTCCCAGTGGAAGCACTCCGATCCCGCCTACCTCACACCACAGATCAGAAACACAGCTCAGAAATGGAGCTGGGGGCTTCTACTCCAACAACTAGGGAGCAGGCCCTACCCTGGACAGGGCAGTGACAACCACAGAGCAAAGAGGAGGCCCGCTCAATAGTCAGTGCAGGCTCTAATTACCACAGCATCAGCCACACCTCCTAGCAAGGGGATAATGGCCTGCATACACTGAGAAAAGAGGTGGCAAGCATCCATACTAAAAGCAGCCCTCACACCAAAAAATATTAAACCCACAGAGGCTATACGGGGATGTTCCCACTTAAAAATAGCCCTCTAAGACCACAGTAGATAATTGTTTCTCCTAAACTCATAGAGCAAGAGAAATATAAGTAAAATGAAGAAGCAGGGGAACCACTCCCAATTAAAAGATCAAGAGAATTCCCACAAAAGAATAAACAATTAAACAGACATCTTCAGTCTAATACACACCAAGTTCAAAAAGGAGATAATGAAAATACTGAAGGAATTAAGAAAGGCTATCAATAGAAATGTAGATTACTGTAAAAAGGAACTAGAAACTATAAGGAGAAGCCAAGAAAAATCAGAGAATTCATTTGAAGAGATGAAAGCTGAAAGGCTATGAATAGTAGAATGAATAATGCAGAAGAACGAATAAGTGATCTAGAAGATAGAATAATGGAAATCACCTAATTAGAACAGCAGACAAAAACCCAAATGAAAAAAAAATGAAAGCAATATAAGAGACCTATGGGATAATATAAAGCATGCCAATCTATGCATAATAGGGATCCCATAAGAAGAAGAAACAGAAGAGGGGATTGAAAATGAAGAAATTACAGCTGAAAACTTCCCAAACCTGAAGAAGGAAACAGATATCCAGATACAGAAAGCATAGAGGATCCTGAACAAGGTAAACCCAAACAGACCTACACCAAGACGTATTATAATAAAAATGGCAAAAGTTAAAGAGATGATTCTAAAGGCAGCAAGAGAAAAACAAAGAATCACAAGGGAACACCCATAAGGGTACCAGCTGACTTCTCTACAGAAACATTGCAGGCCAGAAGGGAATGGCAAGATATATTCAAAGCCCTGAAAGGGAAAAATCTGCAACCTAGGATACTCTACCCAGAAAGATTATCATTTAGAACAGAGGGAGAGACAAAGAATTTCCCAGACAAGTAAAAACTAAAAGAATACAGCAATACTGACATTATCCTAAAGGAAATATTGAAAGGTCTTCTCTAAATAGAAAGTAGTAAGAATCTATAGGAAAGAGAAAATCACAATTGGAAAGTAAATCACATAAATAAGACAGTACACAGATTAAAAAAAAAACCAAAAAATTTCTGTGAAAGTGATGATAACCACAATGAACAGCAAAAGGATGAACATGAAGATGCAAAAGGGGACATTAAAATCATAATATGTGGGGGAGGAGAGTAAGAAAATGTAGATTTTTTTTTTTTCTAGAATGTGTTTGGGCCTATATGACTACCGGTCTAAAGCAAGTAGACATACGAAGGGGTTAACATGCTTGAAAAACAGGGCAACCACAACTCAAAAACATACAATAGATTCACAAAACCAAAAAGAACAGAAGCATAATACGAAAGAAAATCATCAAACCACAAAAGGAAAAACAAAAAGAGACAAAGAAGAATTATAAAATCAACAGGAAGACAAGGTTTAAAATGGCAATGAATACATATCTATCATTAATTATCTTAAATGTCAATGGACTAAATTCTCCAATCAAAAGACACAGTGATCATCCAAACTGAAAATAAATAAGGGAGCCTGAACCAAGGCGGTGGAATAGAAGGACATGCGCTCACTCCCTCTTGTGAGAACACCAGAATCACAACTAACTGCTGGACAATCATCGACAAGAAGACACTGGAACTCACCAAAAGAGATACCCCACATCCAAAGACAAAGGAGAAGCCACAATGAGACGGGAGGAGGGGCGCAATCACAGTAAAATCAAATCCCATAACTGCTAGGTGGGTGACTCACAGACTGGAGAACATTTATACCACAGAAGTCCACTCACTGGAGTGAAGGTTCTGAGCCCCACGTCAGACTTCCCAACCTGGGGGGCCGGTAACGGGAGAAGGAATTCCTAGAGAATCAGACTTTGAAGGTCAGTGGGATTTGATTGCAGGACTTGGACAGGACTGGGGGAAACAGAGACTCCACTCTTGGAGGGCACACACAAAGTAGTGTGTGCATCGGGACCCAGGGGAAGGAGCAGTGAACCCAGGGTAGAATGAACCAGACCTACCTGCTAGTGTTGGAGGGTCTCCTGCAGAGGCGGGGGGTGGCTGTGGCTCACCACGGGGACAAGAACACTGGCAGCAGAAGTTCTGGGAAGTACTCCTTGGCGTGAGCCCTCCCAGAGTCGGCCATTAGCCCCACCAAAGAACCCAGGTAGGCTCCAGTGTTGGGTTGCCTCAGGCCAAACAACCAACAGGGAGGGAACCCAGCCCCACCCATCAACAGACAAGCAGATTAAAGTTTTACTGAGGTCTGTCCACCAGAGCAACAGTCAGCTCTACCCACCACCAGTCCCTCCCATCAGGAAGCTTGTACAAGACTAAGTCTTAGATAGCCTCATCCAACAGAGGGCAGAGAGCAGAAGCAAAAAGAACTACAATCCTGCAGCCTGTGGAACAAAAGCCACATTCACAGAAAGATAGACAAGATGAAAAGGCAGAGGGCTATGTACCAGATGAAGGAACAAGATAAAACCCCAGAAAAACAACTAAATGAAGTGGAGATAGGCAATCTTCCAGAAAAAGAATTCAGAATAATGATAGTGAAGATGATCCAGGACCTCGGAAAAACAATGGAGGCAAAGATCAAGAAGATGCAAGAAATGTTTAACAAACACCTAGAAGAATTAAAGAACAAACAAACAGAGATGAACAATACAATAACTGAAATGAAAACTACACTAGAAGGAATCAATAGCAGAATAACTGAGGCAGAAGAACGGATAAGTGACCTGGAAGACAGAATGGTGGAATTCACTGCTGCGGAACAGAATAAAGAAAAAAGAATGAAAATAAATGAAGACAGCCAAGAGACCTCTGGGACAACATTAAACGTAACAACATTCGCATTACAGGGGTCCCAGAAGGAGAAGAGAGAGAGAAAGGACCTGAGAAAATATCTGAAGAGATTATAGTCGAAAACTTCCCTAACACAGGAAAGGAAATAGCCACCCAAGTCCAGGAAGTGCAGCGAGTCCCATACAGAATAAACCCAAGGACAAACATGCCGAGACATACAGTAATCAAACTGGCAAAAATTAAAGACAAAGAAAAATTATTGAAAACAGCTAGGGAAAAATGACAAATAACATACAAGGGAACTCCCATAATGTTAACAGGTGATTTCTCAACAGAAACTCTACAAGCCAGAAGGGAGTGGCATGATATACTTAAAGTGATGAAAGGGAAGAACCTACAACCAAGATTACTCTACCCGGCAAGGATCTCATTCAGATTCGATGGAGAAATCAAAAGCTTTATAGACAAGCAAAAGTTAAGAGAATTCAGCACCACCAAACCAGCTCTACAACAAATGTTAAAGGAACTTCTGTAAGTGGGAAACACAAGAGAAGAAAAGGACCTACAAAAACAAACCCAAGGGGCTCCCCTGGTGGCGCGGTGGTTGAGAGTCTGCCTGCCGATGCAGGGGACACGGGTTCGTGCCCCTGTCCGGGAGGATCCCATGTGCCACGGAGCGGCGGGGCCCGTGAGCCATGGCCGCTGGGCCTGCATGTCCGGAGCCTGTGCTCTGCAGCGGGAGAGGCCACAACAGTGAGAGGCCCGCGTACCACACACACACACACACACACACACAAAAACCAAAACAATTAAGAAAATGGTCATAGGAACATACATATCAATAATTACCTTAAACGTGAAAGGATTAAATGCTCCCACCAAAAGACAGATTTGCTGAATGGATACAAAAACAAGACCCATATATATGCTGTCTACAAGAGACCCACTTTAGACCTAGGGACACATACAGACTGCAAGTGAGGGGATGGAAAAAGATATTCCATGCAAATGGAAATCAAAAGAAAGCTGGAGTAGCAATACTCATCGGATAAAATAGACTTTAAAATAAAGAATGTTACAAGAGACGAGGAAGGACACTACATAATGATCAAGGGATCAATCCAAAAAGAAGATATAACAATTATAAATATATATGCACCCAACATAGGAGCACCTCAATACATAAGGCAACTGCTAACAGCTGTAAAAGAGGAAATCAACAGTAACACAGTAACAGTGGGGGACTTTAACACCTCACTTATACCAATGGACAGATCATTCAAAATGAAAATAAGGAAACAGAAGCTTTAAATGACACAATAGACCAGATAGGTTTAATTGATATTTACAGGACATTCCATCCAAAAACAGCAGATTACACTTTCTTCTCAAGTGCACACATTCTCCAGGATAGATCACATCTTGGGTCACAAATAAAGCCTCAGTAAATTTAAGAAAATTGAAATCGTATCAACCATCTTTTCTGACCACAACGCTATGAGATTAGAAATGAATTACAGGGAAAAAACCGTAAAAAACACAAACACATGGAGGCTAAACAATATGTTACTAAATAACCAAGAGATCACTGTAGAAATCAAAGAGGAAATCAAAAAATACCTAGAGACAAATGACAATGAAAACACGATGATCCAAAACCTATGGGATGGAGCAAAAGCATGGGTAGAATGGGTATCATCAGAAAATCTACAAACAACAAATGCTGGAGAGGGTGTGGAGAAAAGGGAACCCTCTTGCACTGTTGGTGGGAATGTAAATTGATACAGCCACTATGGAGAACAGTATGGAGGTTCCTTAAAAGACTAAAAATAGAATTACCATATGATCCAGCAATCCCACTACTGGGCATATACCCAGAGAAAACTATAATTCAAAAAGACACATGCACCCCAATGTTCATTGCAGCACTATTTACAATAGCCAGGTCATGGAAGCAACCTAAATGCCCATCAACAGACGAATGGATAAAGAAGATGTGGCACATATATACAATGGAATATTACTCAGCCATAAAAAGGAACGAAATTGGGTCATTTGTTGAGACGTGGATGGATCTGGAGACTGTCATACAGAGTGAAGTAAGTCAGAAAGAGAAAAACAAATATCGTATATTAACGTATGTATGTGGAACCTAGAAAAATGGTACAGATGAACCGGTTTGCAGGGCAGAAATTGAGACACAGAGGTAGAGGACAAACGTATGGACACCAAGGGGGGAAAGCCACAGGGGGGTCAGAATGGTGGTGTTGATGAATTGGGTGATTGGGACTGACATGTATACACTGATGTGTATAAAACTGATGACTAATAAGAACCTGCTGTATAAAAATATAAATTAAATTTTAAAAATTTTTTAAAAAAGGCACAGAGTGGCAGATTGGATAAAAAAACAAGAGCCTACAATATGCTGCTTACAAAGGACACACTTCAGGGCAAAGGACACACAGATTAAAAGTGAGGGCATGGAAAAACATCTTTTATGCAAACAGAAATGACGAGATAGCGGGGGTCACAATACTCAGAGAAAATAGACTTTAAGACAAAGATAAAGAAGGACACTACATAATGATAAAAGGATCAATAAAAGGAGAGGATATTATACTTTTCAACATATATGTACCCAACATAGGAGCACCAAAATACATAAAACATATACTAACAGACATAAAGGGAGAAACTGACAGGAATACAACAATAGTAGGAGACTTTAACACCCCACTCATATCAATGGACAGATCTTCGAGACAAAAAAATCAATAAAACAACAGAGATCCTAAATGATAGAACAGTTAGACTTAAATGATATATTCAGGACATTACATCCAAAAAAAGCAGAATACACATTCTTTTCAAGTGCACATGGAACATTCTCTAGGGTTGACTTGGGCACAAAACAAGCCTAAACAAATTTAAGAGTACAGAAATTATTTCAAGCATCTTTTCTGACCACAATAGCATGAAACCAAAAATCAACCACTGAAAAAGAAAGAAAAACAAAACAAAACAAAAAAACAATTACGTGGAGACTAAACAACATGCTACTAAAAAAACCAATGGATCAACAATGAAAGCAAAGAAGAAATTTAACAATACCTTGAGGCAAATGACAATGAAAACACAACCATACAAAATCCATGGGATGCAGCAAAAGCAGTTCTCAGAAGGAAGTTCATAGCAATATAGGGGCCTTCTTTAAGAAACAAGAAAAATCTCAAATAAACACCATAGTCCACCACCTAAAAGAATTAGAAAAAAAAGAACAAACAAAACCTAAAGTCAGCAGAAGGAAGGAGATAAGAAAGATCAGAGAGGAAATAAATAAAATAGAACTTAAAAAAACAATAGAAAAAATTCAATAAAACCAAGAGCTGGTTCTTTGAACGGGTAAACAAAATTGACAAACCTCTGGTCACGCTCGACAAGAAGAAAAGAGAGAAGACCCAAATAAACGAAATAAGAAGTGAAAGCAGAGAAATCACAACAGATATCACAGAAGTGCAACAAACCATAAGAGAATACTGTGAACAATTATATGCCAACAAATTTGACAACCTTGAAGAAATGTTCAACTTTCCTACAAATATACAGGCCACCAAAACTGAATCAAGAAGAAACAGATAACTTGAGCAGACCAGTCACTAGAAATGAAATAAAATCTGTAATAAAGAAAAAATCCCTACAAACAAAAGTCCAGGACCAGACGGCTTCACTGGGAAATTCTACCAAACATACAAAGAAGAACTTATAGCAATCATTCTCAAACTCTTCCAAAAAACTGAAGAGGAAGGAACACTCCCAATGGGGTGACATTCTATGAAGCCACCGTCACCTGGATAACAAAACCAGACAAAGACACTACAAAAAAAGAAAATTACAGGCGAATATCCTTTTTTTGGAAATGTTCTGATTTTTAAAAAATTTTTATTTATTTATTTATTTGGGGCTGTGTTGGGTCTTCATTTCTGTGTGAGGGCTTTCTCTAGTTGTGGCAAGTGGGGGCCACTCTTCATCACAGTGCGCGGGCCTCTCACTATCGTGGCCTCTCCTGTTGCGGAGCACAGGCTCCAGACGTGCAGGCTGAGTAGCTGTGGCTCACGGGCTTAGTTGCTCTGCAGCATGTGGGATCCTTCCAGACCAGGGCTTGAACCCGTGTCCCCTGCATTAGCAGGCAGATTCTCAACCACTGCGCCACCAGGGAAGCCCCCAGGCGAATCTTTGATGAATACAGACACAAAAATTCTCAACAAAATATTAGCAAACCAAATCCAAAAACACATAAAAAAGGTCATACACCACGACCAAGTTGGATTCATCCCAGGGTCACAAGGATGGTTCAACATACTCAAATCAGTATGTGGGACTTCGCTGGTGGTGCAGTGGTTGAGAATCCGCCTGCCAATGCAGGGGACACAGGTTCGAGCCCTGGTCCGGGAAGATCCCACATGCTGCAGAGCAACTAAACCCACACGCCACAACTACTGAGCCTGTGCACCACAACTACTGAAGCCCGCATGCCTAGAGCCAACGAAGTTAGAACACACCCTCACACCATACACAAAAATAAACTCAAAATGGCTTAAAGAATTAAATATAAGACAAGACACCATAAAGCTCTTAGAAGAAAACACAGGCAAAACACTCTCTGACATAAATCGTACCAATGTTTTCTTAGGTCAGTCTCCCAAGGCAATAGAAATAAAAGCAAAAATTAAAAAATGGGACCTAATCAAACCTATAAGCTTTTGCACAACAAAGGAAACCATAAATAAAACGAAAAGACAACCTATGGACTGGGAGAAAATATTTGCAAATGATGTGACGGACAAGGGCTTAATTACCAAAATATACAAACAGCTCACACAACCAAACAACAAAACAACCCAATCCAAAAATGGGCAGAAGACTTAAACAGACATTTCTCCAAAGAAGACATACAGACATGAAAAGATGCTCAACAGCACTAATTATTAGAGAAATACAAATCAAACCTACAATGAGGTACCACCTCACACTGGTCAGAGTAGCCATCATTAAAAAGTCTACAAATAACAGGGCTTCCCTGGTGGTGCAGTGGTTGAGAGTCTGCCTGCTGATGCAGGGGACACGAGTTCATGCCCCGGTCCGGGAAGATCTCACATGCCACGGAGCAGCTGGGCCTGTGAGCCATGGCCGCTGAGCCTACGCGTCCAGAGCCTGTGCTCCACAACGGGAGAGGCCACAGCAGGGAGGGGCCCGCGTACTGCAAAAAAAAAAAAAAAGTCTACAAATAACAAATGCTGGAGAGGGTGTGGAGAAGAGGAAACCTTCCTACACTGTTGGTGGGAATGTAAACTGGTACAGCCACTATGGGAAACAGTATGGTGGCGCGTGTGTGCGCGCGCGCGCGCACACACACACACACACGCGCGCGCGCGCGCGCAATGGAATATTACTTGGCCGTAAAAAAGATGAAATAAAGCCATTTGCAGCAACATGGGTGAACCCAGAGATTATCGTACTAAGTGAAGTAAGTCAGAAAGGGAAAGACAAACACCACATGATATTACTTATATGTGGAATCTAAGATATGGCACACACCAGCATAACTATGAAACAACAACAGACTCAGATATAGAGAACAGATTTGTGGCTGCCAAGGGTAAGGCGGGATGGGGGAGGGACGGATTGGGAGTTTGGGATTAGCAGAGGCAAACTATTAATATGTAGCATGGATAAACAACAAGGTCCTATTATATAGTACAGGGAACTATATTCAATATCCTGTGACCAACCATAATGGAAAAGAATATGAAAAATATATATGTATAACTGAGTCACTTTGCTGTACAGAAGAAATTAACACAATATTATAAATCAACTATACTTCAATACAATTTAAAAAAACAAGTGATCACAGTGTTGCATTTGAATCTGAAAAACAAAAATCAACTGTTAAGAAAAAAAATGTATGGGAAAACTGAGGAAGATGAATACTAATCTGATATTTGATAACATTTAGTAATTATTATAATTATTTCAGGTGTGATAATAGTAGTGCAATTATGTTAAAAAAACAAAGAATCCTTATTTTTTTAGGGATACATACAGAAGAATTATAGATGAAATAATTTGATGTCTGAGATTTGCCTCAAAATACTACAGTTGGGAGATTTAAATGAAATAGGATTGGACGGGGAATTCCCTGGCGGTCCAGTGGTTAGGACTCAGCACTTTCACTGCCGTGGCCTGGATTCAATCCCTGGTTGGGGAACTATGATCCCGCAAGCCGTGCAGCGCAGCCAAAAAATAATAATAATAATAAATAATAAATAAAACTTTCTTTAAAAAAAAAAAGAAGATTGGACATGTGTTTAAAATTGTTGGGACTTCCCTGGTGGCGCAGTGGTTAAGAATCCATCTGCCAATGCAGGGGACAAGGGTTCGAGCCCTGGTTTGGGAAGATCCCACATGCCATGGAGCAACTAAGCCGGTGAACCACAACTACTGAGCCTGTGTGCCACAGTTACTGAAGCCTGTGTGCCTAGAGCCCATGCTCCACAGCAAGAGAAGCCACCGCGATGAGAAGCCCACGCACCGCAACGAAGAGTAGCCCCCGCTCACCGCAACTAGAGAAAGCCCGTGCGTAGCAACAAAGATCCAACACAGCCAAAAATAAATAAATTAATTTTTAAAAAACTGTTGAAGGTACATGATGGGGTTCATTATACTTTCATCTCAATATTTGAATATGTTTTAAGTTATCTATAATAAAACACTTTAAAAAAAGAGAATATGTGTAATTGCTTATACATACATAGAATAGCTCTGGATATATACATATATACATTAAAAATATATAATACTATTTCCCACTGGGAAGGAGAATTGGATGGAAGAGGACATACAGGTAGAAGGGAGGCTCTTCGCTTAATATCTTTTTCAAAAGTAAATTCTAGAGTAAAAAGATATCAGCAACAGCTCACCATTATTGGAGTTCAGTGGATATACTTTTTTAAATAATCATTTTTTTGAAAGAAAAAAATATATTTTAAAATATCCATTTTTTTGTGACACAGAAATAAATGTAAGCCCTGTTTTATCGATGACCCTTTGAGTTCAGCTCAGAGTCTCAATTCCACAGGGAGTCAGGAGTAGAAGAACTGAAAACACTCTTGGATTTCTTATCCTTGATTCAGTCCTGAGTAACACTCACTTTCACTTATAACTTTGTGCCACTTAATACAGTAGCAGATTTGATCACATAAAAGGAACCACCAAAGAAAGTGTACTCCTGGAAACTGTATTTAGTAGCCTCTCGGTTCAATCCAATCCAACCAACAGCCGGAGCCAGGCATTCTACCTCTCACGGGTAGCCAGCCAGGTGAAATGAAGAAACTTGACATTTAAGGGAGACAGAGAAACACTCTTTGTGAGTAGAGGTGATATGACCAGGGCTTTGGCTTTGTAAGCGCTCCTGGGACAACACAATTGTCACTTATCAGTTCCACTGGTTTCTAACATATTGCTTTGCAGGGCAGCTGACATATTGCTAGGTTTAAATCCTGCACAGCCTAAAACGGTTTGGTAAGTTAAGTTTAGGTAGGTTTGCTTAGAGATGCACACATTCCTCCACAGATACAATGCATTCCAGCCTTTTACCATGGTTCACGTATATGATGAGTAAAGAACAAAATGAAAGCTGCCACCCACCTTGATTCTTGTCATCTGGGTCAGGGTCCGATTTCAGTCTTTTCACACTGTTGCCACTCTCTGAGCTGTAACAAAAAAATATGGTGATTTGAGCTAGGTCCAATCTTGGGGATCAAACTTTGGGAATCAGGAGCTCCAATAACTATTTATATGGGTCTTAGGCAGCCTCAAGGAGCTGAGATGATCTGAAATGAAAAGTCTTCATTTCAGGTTCTTAATCTCCTTCCAGCTATATTATTGTTATAAATATAATTTAAACCTCTGACCAATTCAAGGGGTGAAGCATTACAGCTTCAAGCATCACCAAAACATCAGATTCTTTGTTGTCATCATTCATCTTGGTTAGAACCACAGATGGACTTCAAGAATATCTGGACATATTTATATATGACAAAAATTTAGTTAAGTTATTAAAGATTGAAGGAAATATCTTTAGTGACAGGCTAGAGATTCTGAAAGTCACCCAAAATACCTTCACTAAAAGAATATCTAGAGAATGTACTTCTCTCGCCATGCAGCTAGAAGACACAATGCTCTCCAGCTCCACTGTTACCACTAATACTAAGTAATGTTTGTAAATTCTTACCTAATAAAAAATTTAGGACAGTCAAAAAAAAAGAAAAAAGAAAGCACTCCAAAGAGGAAGGAAATGGTCCCAGGAGGAAGGCCTTAATCCCAGAAGGAAGGGATGGTGAACAAAGAAACTTGTAAATACAAATCTAAACAAACAGTCTATATAAAAAAATAGCATCTAATTTGTGGTGTTAAACATGACCATGCTAAAGTCCTGGACAGCATGTAAGGAAGGAAGAACGTGACTGTAGCTAAAAGTTCTAAGGTCCATGGATAATTTTGCAGGGAAGTAAGATAGCTATTTACTTTAGGTTTTACTAAGTATTCTTGATAAATTGCAAGGTAAGCCACCAAACGAATAGAAATAGAATACAAAAATCCAAACAAGTAGAAAGAAAAGAAAATGAATAGAAGATTTTAAAATTGTAATCAATTTTTATAAAAAGAATACATGGAAAAAAATTTTTAAGTAAAAAGACAAATAACATTAAGATAGTAGAAGCTGGGGAGTCCCCTGGTGACCTAATGGTTAGGATTCTAGGCTTTCACTGCCACGGCCCAGGTTCAATCCTTGGTTGGGGAACTGAGATCCCGCAAGCCATGTGGCATGGCCCAAAAATTAATTAATTAAAAAAAAAGATAGCAGAAATTGTATAAAAAATCCTAATAAGTCCAAGCCTACCTATAAAGAGAGTTTAACAGACTAAATTTTAAATCAGCTATTCATGAGACACACCTAAAAATTTAGAAGCAAAACAAACAACTTAAGACCCAGAAAGACTGAAAGTAAAGGAATGGAAAAAGAGTTAACCACGGCAAACACTAACGCAAAGAAGACTGGGGTACCTATATTAATATTAAGGAAATAGACTTTAAAACCAAAAGTATTATAAGGGATAAAAGAAGTTAGTTTATAAGGAAACAAAGTTTAATTCACTATGAAGAAAGAACAATCCTGAACATCTATGCTTCTAAAAGAGCTTAAAAATATACTATGTTCAACAGACTGAAAAAAAATCAAGAAATCATTACTATAGTAGGAGATTTCAAAAACTCCCCTCAAGTACTAATAGAACAAGCAGACAAATATGTAAAGAAACAGATGATTTGAACAATACAATCAATTAGTTTGTTTTGTTGTACCTACATAGAACCCAGAACAATTACAAAACACAGATTCTCCTCAACTTGGAACATTCACAAAAATTAATCTCAGGAATAGGTCACAAAGCTAGTCTAAAGCAATTTCAAAAGAATCAGCACATATAAACCATAATGCAATTAAGGGAGAAATTGATAACAAAAGATAAAGATTATATTTCATAGACTCTAAGACACCACTGATTATAAGGTATTAAAATGTGAGGGAGAAACAGGTTCATCTTAGAACCAGTGAAATATGGTTAAGTTACCTCAATATGTTTGGAAATTTAAAAAAATGTTTCTAATTCATGAGTCAACAAAGAAATCATAATGGATATTTAAAAGTACTTAGTTGGAAATACAAAATTGTATACAATGAAAGCTGAGGAAAAATTATAGCTTTAGATGCTTATAACTGAAATGAGCTGAAAATTAATTAGCGTGGTATCTGACAGTTATTTATAACAGAAATAATAAAAGTATAAGTCTGAAGAAAGTAAAGAATATTCCAAAGAAGGTAGAAGATATTAAAGAGCAAAACTTAATAAAATAGAAAAAATAAGAAGTAAACCCAAAAGATCTTTTTTTTTTTATTTTTATTTTTTTGCGGTATGCGGGCCTCTCACTGTTGTGGCCTCTCCTGTTGCGGAGCACAGGCCTCTCACTGTTGTGGCCTCTCCTGTTGCGGAGCACAGACTCCGGACGCACAGGCTCAGTGGCCATGGCTCACGGGCCCAGCCGCTCCGCGGCATATGGGATCGTCCTGGACCGGGGCACGAACCCATGTTCCCTGCATCGGCAGGCGAACTCTCAACCACTGCGCCACCAGGGAAGCCCAACCCAAAAGATCTTTGAAAAGACTAATAAAACTAAGACTACCCTCTCATGAAAATAAGAATAAAAGCATAATTCATCAATATTTGGGATGAAAAAAGGACAATTACAGACAGAACAGCAATCAGAAAAATAAGGAATACTGACAATTTAGCTAACACACTTGAAAAAAGACAAAATGAGCAAATTCCCAGAAAATATAACTAAATAAAACTGACTCAAAAAGACATGGAAAAACATAGATAGTCCTATAATCACAAGTTAAAAGAACAGGGACCGGGCTTCCCTGGTGGCGCAGTGGTTGAGAGTCCGCCTGCCGATGCAGGGGACACGGGTTCGTGCCCCGGTCTGGGAAGATCCCACATGCCGCAGAGCGGCTGGGCCCGTGAGCCATGGCTGCTGAGCCTGCGCGTCCGGAGCCTGTGCTCCACAATGGGAGAGGCCACAACAGTGAGAGGCCCGCGTACCGCAAAACAAAACAAAACAAAACAAAAACCTAGGAATAAATCTAACAAAAGACATGTACAACTTTTTTGGGGAAAAAAACAACAAAACTGTAACTTTATTGGATGACTTCAATTAAAGGAAACAAATAAATGTAGATATATGCCATGGATAGAGAAAGACTCAAATCCATAAAGATCTGTTCTCTCCATAAATTTATCAAGCAATTTAATAACATTCCAATAAAAATCCCAAAAGGATTATTAAAGAATTTAAACTAAAACTAAAATTTATATGGAAGAATGAAGTGGCCAAGAATAGACAAGACACCCTGAGAAGAATGTAAGGGGACTTGCTCTACCAGATATCAATATCTGTACAAAGCTACAGTAATTACACAGAGTGATACTGGTCCAACAGATCCTAGGAACAGAAAAAAGAATCCACAGACAAACCCGTATAGGTATGGAAACTTGTTATAAGACAGAGGTGACACTGAAGATCACTGAGGAAAGGCAGAAGTATTTAGTAAACTGCTAGAAAACTGGCTTTTCATTTGAAGAAAAAATTGCCATGTGATCCCTACCTCATACCCTTCAAAAATCAATTCCAGATTTAAAGACTAACATGTGAAAGACAAACATTCTAAAACTTTTACAAGAAAAACTATATTACGACCTCAGAGTAGAAAGAATTTCTTGAACAAAATATAAAAGGCTCTAACCATAAAAAGAAAATATTAATGGATTTGACCACCTTAAAATGGACCACCTTCAAAAGGTACAAACTTCCAGTTATAAAATAAATAAGTACTGAGGATGTAGTGTACATCATGGTGACTATAGTTAATGATGTTATATTGTATATTTGAAAGTTGCTAAGGGAACAGATCTTAGAAGTTCTCATCGCAAGAAAAAAGAATGTGTAACTATGTGTGGTGATGGATGTCAACTAGACTTACTATGGGGATCATTTCACTATATATATATGTATATATATCTCATATTATCAAATCATTATGTTGTACACTTGAAATTAACGTGTTATATGTCAATTATATCTCAATTTTTAAAAACTGACCACCTTAAAATTAAATATATTTGACCACTTTAAAGTAAAAAGATAAGCTATAAACTGGAGAAAAAAAATATCAAGACTACGTTTAAAAACAAACAAAACCTATGAATCAATAAGAAGAATACAAATAACGCAGTAGAAAAATGGCAATATAAATGAACAGACCTTCCACACAACAGGACACATGAATGGCAAATCAACATATGATATGTCAACTACATTTGTTAACAGGGGAATGCAAATTAAGACCATAAGGAGATACTAGTTTATAAATCACTTTATCGCTGTATTTGTGCTGTCCAGTAGGGCAGCAACAAGCCACATGTAACTATTTAACACTTAAAATGTGACTAGTGTGGGGCTTCCCTGGTGGCGCAGTGGTTGAGAGTCTGCCTGCCAATGCAGGGGACATGGGTTTGAGCCCTGGTCTGGGAAGATCCCACATGCCGCAGAGCAACTAGACCCGTGAGCCACAACTACTGACGCGCAGGCGCGCGTCTGGAGCCAGTGCTCCGCAACAGTGAGAGACCCGCGCACCGCGATGAAGAGTGGTCCCCACTCGCCGCAACTGGAGAAAGCCCTCGAACAGAAACAAAGACCCAACACAGCCAAAAATAATAAAAATAAATAAATAAATAAAATGTGACTAGTGTGGCTAGGGAACTGGATTTTAAATTTCATTTAGTTTTCATTAATTTAGATAGCCACAGGTGCCCAGGGACTAACATATTGGACACACAGCTCTAGAGAAACAGATGTACATATGTAACAAAGCATGTCCTTGACCTGTCAGCACTGTTTGTCATAATTCAAACATTCATTCACAGGAGAATGAACAAATTTTGGACTCTCAAATAATGCACTATTATACAGCAGTGAAAGTGAATGAATTATAGCTATACATACACATACATACACACACACAAAACTGTTTCAATCAGAGAAACAATTTGATTGAAAAATGAAATTCACAGAAGGTGGTGTGTATATAATGAAATCTTTTTTTTTCTTTTTTTGCGGTACGCGGGCCTCTCACCGCTGTGGCCCCGCCCGTCGCGGAGCACAGGCTCCGGATGCGCAGGCCCAGCAGCCATGGCTCACGGGCCCAGTCGCTCTGCGGCACGCGGGATCCTCCCTGGACCGGGACACGAACCCGTGCCCCCTGCATCGGCAGGCAGACCCCCAACCACTGAGCCACCAGGGAAGCCCATGAAATCATTTTTTATAAAGTTCAAAACAAGCAAGCTATTACATTATTTATGGGTACCTATATAGGTAGCAAAAAACAAAAAAAAACCCCAAACTACTAAGAGTAAAGAAAGGCGGGCTTCCTTGGTGGCGCAGTGGTTGAGAATCTACCTGCTAATGCAGGGGACACAGGTTTGGGCCCTGGTCTGGGAGGATCCCACATGCCGCGGAGCAACTAGGCCCGTGAGCCACAACTACTGAGCCTGCGCGTCTGGAGCCTGTGCTCTGCAACAAAAGAGGCCCACACACCGCAATGAAGAGTGGCCCCTGCCTGCCACAACTAGAGAAAGCCCTCGCACAGAAACGAAGACCCAACACAGCAAAAATAAATAAATTAATTAATAAACTCCTACCCCCAACATCGTCTTAAAAAAAAAAAGAGAGAGGCAAAAGAATGGTAAACTAGATATAGGAAAGTGGTGTGAGGATGTCAAGGCACAGAGACAGAATGGGGAGGAACACAGAGGCACTCATATTGTTGATAATGCTCTAGGTCTTAAGTTGGGTGATGGGTTCAGGGGGGCTTGTTTTATTACTATGCTTCATAACATATATCAGGCATCAGACTTTCACCAAGCATCGGAATTATCCATGGAACTTTAAAAATTAGACTTCCAGACCTCACTCCAAACTTACTGAGCCAGACAGAATTACTGTGAGGCAATCTACAGTATTAACAAACTCCCAGGTGACTCTAATAAACCCAAGGCTGGGTAGATTAGGAACTCCTGCCCCAGGAGACTAATTTATCACCTTGCTACACAAAACAACAATAAAGGATGATCTAATAAAAGTTGATCTAAGGATTAGGAGAGCTACTTACAACACATTCTGCTAGAAGCAAGACACTGCTGAGAGGTAACTAACTGACCGCCTAGAGAGCCCTTTCTTGGTATAGCCCAGTACAACTGACCCACATCCAAAGACACTAGGCCAGCAAGAAAGCTTATATGAAAACTTGAAAGGAATAATTCATGGCTGGGGTAACTGGCCCTTTTCAGGCTACTGATATTCCTCCCCTTGGCTGCTATACCACGACGACATTTTTACATGTAAGCAACATTCCTAGCAATGTTCCTGGGAACATCAGCACACAGAAGGTGTGCCAAACCACAAAACTGCATCAACACACTTTCTTCAAAACATGTGGCTGGTTGCCAATATACTATATTGATTTTCCTAATAGTCTGCACTTAAGCTTAACATCCTTTTGCCTGTGGTAGGGTTGGTCAAATTGAAATGACCAGATTTAATCACTTTGGTGCCATTTCAAGACTTGAAAAGAAAGGAGCAAACAAGGCAGTGCTGCCACCCCACACCAAACAAGCAGAGCCCCAGCCAGGTGTGTAACCCTGTCACAGCTGCCATGTTCTTATAGATCATTGTGCCCTTGCCCCAGCTCTTCTCTCTTCCTGGGATGTTCTGCTCTCCCCGTCTGCCCGTCAAAGCCCTAGTTGTCTTACCTAGTCAATCTCTTCTTTCTAAGGCCTTAACTTCCCCAACATGAGCACATATATCCACCTCCAGGCAGTTATTCCTCCCCCATGATCTAAGTACACCCTATATAAATCCTTCCATAGAACTTGCTACCTTGTTTGCCTAGAAACAGATGCTCAAGTACTGAACTCCACCTCTCCTACTACTTTGTGACCTTGGACAAAGGTTCTCAACCTCTGAGATTCTCAGTCTCTTCATCTGATAAGAACCTGTACTTCACAGAGTTGTTGAGAGGAATAAAAGAAATCATGTATGGAAAGTACTTAACACAATGCCTGGCACGTAGCAGGTATCCAATGAAGAGTAGCTATTATGTTGAATGAACAGAGAGACAAGGGTCAAAGGCTACAGAAGACACCAAATCTGGTAGGGGAGAGAGAGGTAAGACCACCAAAGGAACTTCACCAAGACCTATGTTTAGGTAACCTTTTGTTCTGGCTACCATTAATCTGGCATTTCAAAGCACACAGTCAGAAGGAGATTAAAGTTGTGTGAATTCGGGCTGACCTCTTATGCTTCACAGCTCCTGCCAACAGCTTTGCCTGGGAGAACTTGGTCTTGGTTTCTGTGGGTTTCACAGCCACTTTCTTCTCCACTTCCTTCTTGTTTTCTTGAGAAATTCCAACCTTGTTGAGATTACTGTGAGTTACAGGTTAAGGGTCAAACTAAGCAAAAAGAAGAGCTACAGCAGGACAATGATAAATCAAGAGATGGAAGGCAGATATAACCCGTGAGCACTTCAGCTCTGCCATGGAATGTTCAACCTACTTATTTTAAAAATGCCCTCCCCTCCTTATTCTGCCAGTCAAATCCAGCTGATTTAAAAAGAAATGAAGGGACTTCCCTGATGGTCCAGTGGTTAAGACTCTGCACTCCCAATGCAGGGGACCCGGGTTCGATCCCTCGTCAGGGAACCAGATCCTGCATGCCGCAACTAAGACCCAGCACAGCCAAAAAATATATATATTTTTTAAAAAAAAAATAAAGGTGACTAGGAGGAAAACAGCAAATCAAGCCCAAAATAATACAGAGAAGCAAACTTTTTCCTTTTGATTCTCAATGAAAATCTGAGTACAGCCAGAAAACCTGCTATTACCAAAGACATGGCCAATATCATGCTTGCTGGAGAAAACAAAGACCTTGAAGAATGCAACAGAAAAAATGTAGCTTCCCTGAAAACATAAAAATATTTGCTTTTTCCCCCAAGGGTAAAAATCAAATTTTGCGGAGTGTCCTATGACTACCAGTGGCATTCAATTTTAGACATCATGAAGACTAACTCCTACTCTGCTGGTGCAAGACAACATCAGAATCACCTTAAGGCTCATTAAAAGACAGAGTCCCTCCCCTGTCCCAAACCTACTGAATAAGGACCTCCAGAGGCCCAGGAACCTGTTTTAAACACTCTCAAGGTGATTTAATGAGAAACCCCTGTGCATATGCAACACAACACAGGACTGAAAAGTTGTTTTAAAAGCATAAAGCAACCAGTTCACTTGTAACATACTTTTTTCATGCTTGATGTCAATCTCTAGCCCTCAAACTTTGCCAGTTTCTTTTGTTCTCTCCACCAACCCCCTCCCCTCCTTCCTTTTCATGCTCTCCCACAACATATCAATCAACAGATAAGTATTGAAACATGTATTGGAACATCTTAAGATGCAGTAATGCCTTGCTGGAACAATAGTGACATCTAGTGCCCAAGATATCTAAGAAGTATGTATTATCAGCCCAAAGGGGTGGGGGTAGGGGTATATGGTGTAAGCTATTCCTGTATCTTTGAATAATGGAGAAATTGGGTACCAGAAATTAGGAAATTCTAATTCTGATCACTCTTCAGACACTAACTCGATTCTTATGGGCACCAGTTATCTTAAACATTTTTAATATTCAATACAGATTATGCATAATGCTCAGTACTATTCTGAGTTTCATCAATTTAATGTTTTTAAGGTCATCATGGAAACTGATAATATGTTAATACTAAATGTTCTTTTTTTAGAATAAAAATGAAAGAAACAGAAATTTCATCTTTCTAGTACAGAATACCAAAAATAATGAGCATGCTGTGATTTTTACCTACAACTCTATCACTAAAGGATAGAAACTCTCAAAGAAAATTAATATTAAATATTGAAAAATAAAACAAAAATGGAAAAAATATAACAAAACCACACATTTATAATACCAAGACAAAGACAAAAACCAACACTTAACTTTCTATTCTTTTGAAGTGAAGAAAAGCCCTCAACCTCTTCTTTTTTGGTGGGCAGGAAGGGAAGTGGTAGTTATATTTTTGATCCATATCCAAAGCATAAGCCCTTTTTTCCCCTAAGTCCCTCTCCCCCTAAAATGCTTTAAATACACAAACACATCTCAAAAACCTCATAGAATGCATTAGATGAGCATTTTTTTTAAAATCACATTGTTTTACAACACACATAATATTAATAAATACTGCTCTAACCTGAAAGAAACAAGAGTTCTGTTGTTTGTACTGGCACAAACCATAGCTTATTTGTATTCACAAGTATCACATTACAAAATGTATCATTTTATAGCAACCAAGCAAAGCCAAGAACCAGCTCCTGATTTAGAGCTTCAATAAACAAATGTCTAATCCTTCAACTCCTATTTCAACATGACTCTGGCTACATGCATTCTTGGGATTAGCACATCAGTGGGCTGGAAGGCTTGCTTTGCTTCAGTTTTTCTAGACAGTCAGAACGTTCCAAGTTTCCAATAAAAACTAATACCCTGGGCTTCCCTGGTGGCTCAGTGGTTAAGAATCCGCCTGCCAATGCAGGGGACATGGATTCGAGTTCTGGTCCGGGAAGGTCCCACATGCCGCGAAGCAACTAAGCCCGTGCGCCACAACTACTGAGCCTGTGCACCTAGAGCCCGTGCTCCGCAACAAGAGAAGCCACAGCGATGAGAAGCCCCCACTCTCTGCAACTAGAGAAAGCCCGCACACAGCAACGAAGACCCAACACAGCCAAAGATAAAAATAAACAAAATAAATTTATATACATACATAAAAAAAGCTAATACCCCTGAAGCCTCTTCAATATTGTGCTGTAATGTTACCAGGACAGAAAAGAATCTTTTGCCTCATGGCTGCCCTGTTCATTCTTCTCTTTGAATTGAAAACCGAAAGGCCTCTCACACTCATACCACACCAACAATACTCTCCAAAATGCTGCTTTGGGAGACACTCTGTCTTATTTGCTTGCCTACCAAATTAAGCACATGAAACAAGACATAATTCAAATGAGAGTGTAATTAATATATTTTTCTTTAGAGGAAAAAGCCAGGTGCCTGAAACAATGCAATACACATATCTGCCCATCTCAGATATATCAATGCATAATATCATCCTGGGGTCACCACGGAACAGAGTTCGGGAGGGAAGCTTCAGAAAAATCAAGCTCAATCCTACAATTGGGATGGAGGTGTGACTTGCCATCAACTCCTATCTTACTTAGTGTTATACCAGAATTCCACTAGAAGAACTGGGACTTGAAGCCAGGTCTTTCGCTACCAGTTCAGAGCAGGTTTTGCGGCACCGTGCTGCCACCTTATCTCGATCACCGTCAGTCACCTTAAACCAAGTTTGTCTTAAACCAAATCCCTGGGAATCTGTCCACATTTTTTCCTACATAACTTTTTAATGGAACCTACTGCACACTCTCTGCAACAAATACCAATTAGCACATACACACAGTCATATTGTCAATCTTAGAGGTAAAGCCTGCTCAGTCACACTAGTGAGGTTATTCAACATACAAGCATGAAATACTCAAATTAGCTTTCTCACAGAAGGAAAAAGCTAAAGTGGCCCTTTTAACCTCTCCTATGAGTCATTCATTAATATATTCACATATATACTAAGAACTTATTATATGCCATGCACTGGAGAATTCAGTGGTGATCAAGTCCTTGTTCTTATGGAGCTTACTTTATATCCCAGCAATAAAGAACAACACAAACCAGTAAGCATATAAATTAAGATTTTCAGGTAGTGACAGAGACCATTAAAAAAATGACATTATAGGGCTTCCCTGGTGGCACAGTGGTTGAGAGTCCGCCTGCCGATGCAGGGGACACGGGTTCGTGTCCTGGTCTGGGAAGATCCCACATGCCGCGGAGCGGCTGGGCCCGTGAGCCATGGCTGCTGAGCCTGTGCATCCGGAGCCTGTGCTCCGCAACGGGAGAGGCCACAACAGTGAGAGGCCCGCGTACCGCAAAAAAAAAAAAAATGACATTATAGTCAGTGATGGGGGTGGGTACAATTTTAGATGGGGTGCTCTATGAGTAACGGAGCTGAGACCCAAGTGTCATGAAATGCCAGCCTTGTAAACTCTGAGGGCAGAGCATTCCAGGCTGAGGAAATAGCAAATGCCTCACAGAGCTCAGTATGAGAGGAACATAAGGCAGGCCAGTAGGCTGGAGTATAGTAAACAGGAGGAAGAGTAGTTCAAGATACAACACGGTGGTGGGTTGGCCGAAATCATGCAGAGCCTTGTAGGACCTGGTAAAGAATGTAGACTTAAGACTAAATGCAACAGGAAGCCACTAGTGTTTCAAACAGGAAAGTGATATGATCCCACGTATGTTTTCAAAAGTTCCCCAGACTATTGTCTAGAGAATGGATTGTGGGGGAGGAGAGCAGAAGCAGAGACAATTAGATGGTCACAGTAGCCCAGAGAAGGTCTACGACGACTGCAGTGGCAGTAGAGAAAGCAAGAAATGCAGGATTTGGAGTACATTTTGGAGGTAGTTTTTGGCCCAGGCACCTGGGGGTATAGGAGTACCATTACTGAGACTGGGAAGACCAGAAAAAGAAGAGATTGGGAGTGGGGGTGGGGGGTGGGGAGGGAGATGGTGTGATGAGGGTCGGGGTAATGAGGCACGGAATTGAGAATTTTGATTCAGCCAAGTTACATTTGGGATGTCTATTAAGACATTCAAGTGGATGCCAAAAAGGCAATAGTGAACCAAAGCAAAGTTCTCTTGGATGCTTTCTCTACCCACCTATGGGGACAAACCAGGCTGTATCTGTAGGGAAGGTCTTACTAAGGACACAGGAGGGCTGCTAAACATTTCCTTTTAAAACGTAGAAGCCAGTTTCTCCCCTGGATGAGGTTCACTGCATCGTCCACCTGTTTCAGAGTCTAATACCACATGGCAAGAATAACCTGGTACTGACTATTAGGATTTAGGCCTTTAGTTAATCCTAAAGGATCTGGACTTTTGATTGCGACAGATTCCTGCACGCAACATAACTCTACATATCACTACCAGTTACTCAGGGTCCTAGGAACATCAGTGTTGAAAGGGAACTAGAGATCACCAGGCAGAAGACCCTCATTCTACTTATGAAGAAACTAAAATGCATAGATGTTGATGAGAAACTGACACCTTATACTTTCCTAACAAAGTACAAAGGATATTCTGTATTCCTTCAGTTCTTTCAGTTCTTCTTCTCTTCGCTGCTTTTCTATTAGTTCCTGCTGACGAGAAACCTCATCAAGGAAGTTGGTCTCATCTTCGTCTAAGCCTCTTACCATGTTTTCTGAGGAAATAATTAAACAAGGAACACTTAACAGGCTAAAGGAAAAATATAGTCAAATAAGAATTTTCCTTGTCCTATTTTTAAATAAATAGCAGATACTTCAGGGGATTAGAAGAAAGAATTTGTAAACACCAAAGCTTTTGGATAGATAACATGACATAAAATCAAGGCATCTCTCCCATTACTAGATATTAGCATAAATTAAAATGGGTACCTTGAGTTCTAAACAAAAATGTTCAGTGTGGTCTAGATGGTAGAAAGTTGTCTCTTTTCCACAAAATGAGCATCTACAGACAATTTTATCTAAAGATAATCAAGACAGTTTCATGGCTGGTTAGTAAAAGTGTTCACAGGGCAAAAGTGCACCAAAAAGGCCCTGCAGAGTCCCTTGGACACTGTGTTTTCTGAAGCTTACTGAATTTGAACTGTTCTTCATACTCCTGCTGCTTCCTATCTTTCTGTTCCTGTAGCCTTTCATATAGAGACCGAGGGTCATAAACCTCCTCTGGGCATTCTGAAAGAAAGGGAGGGGAAAAATACATACTTTAGAATCCTTTCATATTATTTTGGAATCACAAAGGATTTTAAAGATAAAGTCAAGTCTCTGCATGATCTGAGGGCAAAGATAACACAAAAATAGTACAAAGTCCACAGCTTCCCTTTGGACCTCAGAGAGGGGCCAGCAGTTCTCAAAGCCAACTATCAATGTTAATAGGGCCCAAGGCTTGAGACAGTTAACTGGATGAGGGATCCACCCAAACCCTGCATGGTAGCAGCATTCTCAGCTGTTCAGATCCTGGATCCACCTGAATAGATGGAATAGACTAGCAGAATCTCCTGGAAGACAGTGTGGCAGAGTGGAAAGGGCAAAGATGTGAGGACCCTGGTTCTGCTCCCAGCTATGGAGGCCTTACATAGCTCCCTTGAGCCTCATTTTCTCTACTCTAAAGCGAAGACATTAATACCCACTTTGCAGGGTTGTAAGGATTAAAGGTCTACAAGCCTCTATACCTTCTGGATCTTCAGGTTTTCGAACTTTCTCCCATTCTTCTTGCCTCCTTTTGCGCCGTTCATCTAATTCTGCCTCAGACACAAACCTCTTTTTGATAACAAGGTTACCATCATCCCCTCCATCCATAATGGAACAATCAGTCTACAAAAAAAACCAAAAAACAAAAAACCATTTCGAGTGAGAACTGCAATTAAAATTCTAAAGAGAAACAAGAAGATTGAGCTCTGTCTCCCCCAGCAATAGACTACCGCAAAACTCCTTTCAACCTTGAATTGAGAAATCCTCAAGCAGTTTAATTTACAGGTCACTGATGAAAGCACATGATTACATTTTCCTAATGTATCAAGTAGTTTTATCAACATCTATGTTATCTACAAACTCAGCAGAGGACCTGGAATAATTCTCATGATATGCCACAGTAAATCTTACATTCCAGATTTGTCTCTGTCCCTCTAACATAGACAAATTGGCCTCCTGGGCACCCTGACATTGTTCCTTCTCGAAATTCCTGTTTCAGGGATATTACACCACCTTGATTCACCTGTTTTTATTTCCAAGTAGATTCCAAAAGGAGAAACTCGGATATTCAAGGAGCCTTAGAGATGAGTCTAGTCCGTTCAGCAGAAAAGTGATATGCCTAGAGGCACACAGACCACAAGTGGAGAAAGTAAGACTAGAAGAACCCAGATCTCCCCACTTCAGGTTCCATGTCCTCTGTACTCTACTAAAATGACTCCTCTTTCATCTCTTCCTGACCTTCCTCCCTGTAAACTCCAGATCTGCCCCACTTAAGATTCTATCCTCCATCCTTCTTTTTTCTCATTCCCACAATGACCTCAACCATTTTACGCACTTCAGGCCCAGAGAAGTTAGGTCACTTGTCTAAGGTGATAAAGATGGTGAATGGTGGAGCTGAGAATCAAATCCAGGCCTGAGAGCAAAAATTCATACTCTTACCCACTTCACCATACCCCTTCCCAGAAACCAGGGATCCTCCTTGAGAAGAAGGACATGTCAATTTCAGCTTTCTTCCTACATCAAATTCCAGTGCTGAGAATGTTCATGAAACATTTTTCTCTACTAAAGACGAAAATGGAAACTGAGAAAATAAATCTGAACATGCAGAACAAAAGAATAGTCTCCGCCTAAATCCTACTGTTGAAGTTTAGTTCAACGAAACAACAATGAGAAAATTTTTAAATTTATTAGAAAGAAAACCAAATCAATTGACAGAAGCTGTTGTTCCCACCTAAAGCCCACAACCTGGACACTTTTGATTTAGCATTACTTAGCATTTGATTTAGCATTACAGACAGAATTGTTCTGTCTCTGTGACCACGCCAAAAATTCCTCAAGTTCTGCATAATGACCTCTTATGGAACAAGAGCCAACATTTTCTTAAATCTCTCTGGCGGAGAAAACATCAACTATGTAGAACTCTAATGGATGGGAGAGACATATTGGGCCCTCAATGTCCCCTTTCTTAGCTGTAGCTCTCCTTTCTCACCCTAAATTGGCTGTCCTCTTACCCTTACTTCCTGGTAAATAATTCAGAGTGCAACGGGTCCTTATAGCCCACCTCAAACAATTCTCCATCTGACAGAAGAACCCACCATCCATACCCAGGAGATTTTCATCCAACCCATACTTTAAAACTGTACTCCCTTCCAGGCAGCTGACTCTGAGCAGCTCTGACTGGTAGGATAGTTCTTCCTTAAACTGAACTGAAATCTGTCTCCCTATAAATTCCACACACAGGTTCAATCCACTGGGACTACACAAAAGGAGCCAAATTCCTTTTTCAACATGACAATGCTGCAGTTGTTTGAAGACAACTCCCATTTTCCTCCTAATTTGTCGCTTTTCTAAGTCAAACATTTCTAGTTCCTTTAATCTTATAAAATAGAGAAAAAAGTGTCTCAAAGCAGTGAACTTAACGAATTGCATATGATTTAAACCTGGTAAATAAATTTTAGGATATGGTAATGCAACTGGTATGCCATTAAATGCATCTCTTCACTCTCGTTACACTTAAAAAATGAAAATATTAATACTGAAAGAACTCTTCTAAAAGGCCAAAATAAAAACCTAGAATCTTACATGCTTCAATCTAAATAAGAATTCAGAGACTCTTAAGATTATTCTTATAATGTAAAATTAAGGAAGTAAAACCATTTAATTTTCATAGCCTGTTGAGTTTTTGGAAAAAGAAGAACCTACCTTCACTTAACTTTAACAAAGATCCCTGAAACTCACGGGACAGAGCCTTTAGGATACATGTAAACAAGGGTTTGAATTTGAAATGGAAACTCTGGAAAAATAAGAATCTTCCCAACATTTATCAATTACTTTTGGGAAAAGACAAATTTATGGGATTCCAAGACATTCTTACTCTCCTTTTCATCAACCTTTTTCTCAAAAGTGTTAGAATTTGGGACTTCCCTGGTAGCGCAGTGGTTAAGAATCCGCCTGCCAAGGCAGGGGACACAGGTTCGATCCCTGGTCCGGGAAGATCCCACATGCCATGGAGCAACTAAGTCCGTGTGCCATAACTACTGAGCCCAAATGCCACAACTACTGAAGCCTGCACGCCTAGGGCCCGTGCTCTGCAACAAGAGAAGCGACTGCAATGAGAAGCCCGCGCACCTCAACAAAGAGTAGCCCCCGCTCACCGCAACTAGAGAAAGCCTGCGCACAGCAACAAAGACCCAACACAGCCAATAAATAAATAAATAAAGAGATTTTTAAAAAAAGTGTTAGAATTCAATTTCTACCCAAAGAGTTTAGCCTGTGCTATTTCCCCATCTTTCACAAATAAGGACAAAATCAAGGATCACCGTTGGCTAATGAAAATGAAAACAAGGCAGAAACACATCAAAAAAAGGAAATTTAAAGACAATGGATTTAGAATTTGACAGAGAAACTCTACTTCTCTCAAAGGGTTGACTTCCTGAGAAAACACTCACACAGTAAAAACTAATGAACACTTGTAAAAAATCTGTTCTTTATTTTATTTTTTAAATAAATTTATTTATTTATTTAGTAGCTTGTGGGCTCCAGAGCACAGGCTCAACAGTTGTGGTGCACAGGCTTAGTTGCTCCATGGCACGTGGGATCTTCCCAGACCAGGGCTCAAACCGGTGTCCCATGCATTGGCAGGCGGGTTCTTAACCACTGCGCCACCAGGGAAGTCCAAAACTCTATCCTTTAAAGCTAATATAATCCTGACATTCCCTCATTCCCAAAATAAAACTAGATGGACACACCTAATTATAATAAATTTCTGTGAGTTTAAAAGGGCCAAGACTAAACCATAGACTGCTTTATCCATCTCTTTCTTCAATTTGCACATCTTCTGTAGGTCCTCATTCCCTGGCACTTCAACTACTGTTGTTCCCTTCTTGCCTTCAATGCCACCAGTGGCCCTCTGGCTAATTAATTTTTATATTAGGAGAGGTTAAAGTACAGAAAATATTCATGAATAAGTGGTCATACTCCTGAGTATTCTGGATAATATTCAGAATATTTCTTCTCCAGAAATATTCAGGTCTTTTCAGAATTCAAAACTTCACTGTCAATAAATATTGCCAAGAAGTCAGCTTAACTTCAAGACACCTTTCACAACAACCTAATCTAATTCAACCAATATATAACAAATACCTTCTGTTGCAGTCTCCTTACAAGAGGTAATGATACAGGTAATGATGAAGACTATAGACTCTGAGATCAAGAGACCTCGGTTCTGCCACTTACAAGTTGTATGATCCTGGACAAGTCACTTAACTCCTCTGAGCCTTAGTTTCCCAATCCACAGATTGCACTCACCAATGGGGATTAAAATAGTACTGCACAACTTATAAAGCTTTTGTGAGGATAACAAGAGAATTCATGTAAAGCATTTAGCACAGTGTTTGGCACCTGCTTAAAAATGCTTTGAAAGGTTTGCCATTACTACAAAGTGCTATGCTAAGCTCTGGTTATGGGAGTGAGAGAAATACTGTCTGCACTCAAGGAGTGCAGAAGAAATAAATCAGTGACATAAACAACCATGATATGTGAAGTGGGAAAGGGACCACAACAGAAATTAGGGAAAACGTACATGTATACATATTTGGTAATTCTATATTTCCCCTTTACTGTGGTTCTCTCTTTTACTGTTTTATTATTAATTCAATTTAAATAAACTCAACATTGTGCTGAATGCTGAACTGTGTCCAGCACTGTGCCAAATTCTATGGGGTGATAAAGAAAATAAACTTTAAGAGTTAGTACTCTTGCACTAGTTAATACCAATAGTGTACGTAATGAATTACCAAAGTGAACAGTACAGGTAGGAGGCAGTAATGAAGGGCACAAATATGGATCAACCAAGTTTCCCAGGCTGAAAACCTGGGCATATATCTAGACTCCTTTTTCCTTTTTCCCTTACATGCCACCAGTCTCTAAGTTCTGTTATTTCTACCTCATAATGATCTCTTTCTAATTCATCCTCTCCTTTAAGAGTCCTTTCCTTTCTAATCTCTTCTTTTCAGGGCCTCATCTTGCATAAACTACTGCAAGAGCATTCCATTAGTCTCCCTGTTTCTCCTCTGGCCCCTATTCCAGCTATTTATTACTCTACTATAGCACTTACCCATTGTGTTTTACCATTTATGACTATTCCAACAGCTCTTTTTACTCACAGTGCTTATTAGCACAGTGTCTGCCATACATTAAATATAAAGACATACTTATTGAATAAACCAACCATGGAGAGGATTTGAAGAATTTGAGCAGGGAGGAATGCTCTCACATGAATATTCTTAGATACTGTCCAATGTAAATTATAGAAAATGGTAGTCATTAAACAAATATTCACCAAAGCGTCTTTGTCCCATAGGGAATTCTATTCAAACACTATACAACTTGTGCAATAGGAAACACAAGACCAAAGATTACATCACATTACTATATTAGATAACTGACGTCTTCTTCAAGAATAACTTTTGTGGGACTTCCCTGGTGGTGCAGTGGTTAAGAATCTGCCTGCCGATGCAGGGGACATGGGTTCGGGCCCTTATCTGGGAAGATCCCACATGCCATGGAGCAACTAAGTCCATACACCACAACTACTGAGCCTGCACTCTAGAGCCCACGAGCCACAACTACTGAGCCCACGTGCCACAACTACTGAAGCCCGTGTGCCTAGAGCCCGTGCTCCTCAACAAGAGAAGCCACCACAATGAGAAGCCCGTGCACCGCAAGGAAGAGTAGCCCCTGCTCGTTGCAACTACAGAAAGCCTGTGCGCAGCGATGACGACCCAACGCAGCCAAAAATAAATAAATAATTTATTTAAAAAAAAAAAACTCTTGCTACTTTCCTTTAATTTCAACTGACTAAAAAAATGCTCTCACACTAAGCAATAAATATTTCCCACACAAAGCATTTTTCTCTGAAGAGTCCAACATTCACTAACTGTTTATTCTGCATTAGAAAGGTGATGAGTACCCACAACTTACCTTCTTCTGGAAGTAGACAGAGAAACCAGAAATTAAAGTGTCTATTTCAAATTCCTACAGCCTATCTAAATTTTCACAAGTCTCTTATTTTCCTCTTTTGTTTGCTAAAATAATTTAAAACAAAACACAAACAAACAAAAGCCCAGGGGTCCGGGGATCTAATTATAAAAATTCATTTAGGGATGAAGAGGATTTACATTGAGAATGCTTATTTTGTCCTTACTGTGTTTAATTTTAGAAAGAATAAATGCTGCCAACTTTCCTTTACTCACATAGCTTTTCTGCATGGTGACTCAAGTTTAATTATCAAATTAAACATTACATTATTTTTAAAAGGATTATTTAAGTTCTTCAAGTAGGGAATTCATGGAAAACCAAAACCATGCCAAAATCACTTTGTCCCAACTTAAAAGTTTCAAACTGATGCAAAGAGTTTTCAAATTTGCTTGACAGCCAAAGAAACAAAGTTCTTATATTTCAAGCTGAAGTAAATGTTAAACACTGCACTACTGTATTTGTACTGGAGACTGTAGTATTTAATTTCCAGGTTGGTGGGACAGAATGGACTCATACATACCATGCTATACAAGTTTTAAAAAACAAAACTTACATTGCTGCTCCCAAAATAATTGCCATTGCTGACCTGAAAATTATTCCATTTAGCTCGTGCCATGATACAAATTAATGGGATCTGGTTTCCTATGGAACTGAATTTTGTGATGGCAGACTACCTAAGTGTTTACATCACTAGCCACCATACCCTCCTAATTTCTAACATTAGATACACTGTACGTGTAAAAATACACCAGGGAGGATCAGATCTCTGTGTTACAGTGTTCTAAGGCTTCCCTTTGCGGAGCAAAAACAATAGGCCAATCCACTTTCTTTCTGTCAGTAAATATACTTAAGTACTGCTCTTCCAACATTTTTATCCTCATGTTCAAGTCACATGGGATTTCAAAATGCAGGACAGCAACTAAGAGGAATTTGCCATCTGGCAAACTCAAAAATATTCCAAATAAAGACTGCTTTCTGGCCAGGAGACACTTCTACCAAGCTACAGCAGTTTAGATCAAGCCAACTTTCCCTGTATTATAAAACTTCAGGGACTTCCCTGGTGGCGCAGTGGTTAAGAATCCGCCTGCCAAGGCAGGGGACACGGTTCTATCCCTGGTCTGGGAAGATCCCACATGCCACGGAGCAACTAAGCCCATGTGCCACAACTACTGAAGCCCGCGTGCCTAAAGCCTGTGCTCTGCAACCAGAGAAGCCACAGCAATGAGAAGCCCGCGCACCGCAACCAAGAGTAGCCCCCACTCACGGCAACTAGAGAAAGCCCACGGGCAGCAACGAAGACCCAACTCAGCCATAAATAAATAAATAAATAAATAAAACTTCAGAGAATGACAACTACTAACAGAGAACACTTTGTCAGCACTTACTATTAGACAAAGTAATCCTTAGTCACTCTTCTAACACTGAGGCTTATTTAACCTACTCCACTAGCAAAGGAGACAAAAGAATCTCAAAATGAGGGTACACCATAAGCAGTGTAATTCATATTTAGAATGTTTATTATAAAGAGCAATTTGAAGTAAACTTCTGGTTGTCTAGGCATCTAAAAAACACATGAAGTTAAAAGTTTAAAAAAAACCTAAATATGCATTTATCTTTCCACAGCACAAGAACAAAATCTCATCATATGTGCATTTACCCTGAATTCATCTATATCCACTGGAAGAAAAAAAGAGAGAACTTAAATATTGGTTCCCTTAGCTGATTCTCAGCTCCCCAATTCATGTGTGCCTCTCAGAGTGTAAACACTTCCCTCACTATGTGTGATTCTAGTATTAGTTATATTTTTTTACACATTGTGATTCCTAAATGCAAACCAACTACTTCATCTGGGACTCAAAGGAAGAAAAACAGCATCTGTTTCAAAGCCGGAGGAAAATCTGGCCATGCTGGAATTTTGCTGCACTGGTATACCTACATCCAACATGATGCCTCCCTAAAAGTTTTTCGAGGATAGCTTTGATTACACACTATTTTACGATCTGGGCTAACTCTGGAACCTAACCCACACTAAATCATGCTCCTTCCCACCCCCACCCTCCAGGCTTTATGTATCTCCTCTCTTAAGGCCAAATTTAAAAAAGAAAAAAAAAGGTTTTACATTACACCAATCATACAAGGCCCACTAACTCATTCAGCTGTATTTCTGAAGTAAATCTTTACAGGGAACCTATTATGTGCAAGACACAGTGCTAGGTAGTAAACTGGCACTACTTTTTAGCAAGTGAGGAACTTGCACTCAATAAAAGAGATAAAGTTGGTACATGAGCAATTTAAGAAAGTATAGAATGAGGTTAAATGCTCTCAGAGAATGGAAGTTAGATAAGGAAGACTAGAAAAAAAGCACAGGGGAAGCTTAATTTTGCAGCTATGACACTGCACAGTGAAAAGTGGTGGAAGTTTTACATATATTAAGAAAAATAATCTTTAACTCAAGTTTGCCTGAAGTGACATATTTCACACTCTAAAATCAAAATCAAAGGGGGCCTTCATTTCCAGAAATAGTGGGCTAGGTAATTGAGACCAATCCCCTACCTCTATTAGTAAAACTGGAAGAATTTTTTTAAATAATTTTTAAACAAATAGAAAAGCTAACAAGATGGTAAAGAACTTGGCCAAAAACCCAAGACAAGGTGAAAACCAGATTAAGTCCAATATTCAAACTGGTTTTCATCCCAAGGATTTCTCTGATCTTGAAAATTGAATGAAAGTTACTGTTTTGGTGCCCTTGCGAAGCAAAACTCAAAAGCAGGGAGCCCACCCAGGGTGTGCGGAGTCTGATAACCAACCACCTCTTTCTCTATCTTAATCTGGTACCCCAAAGAACTACACCATGAAGGTAAAGGTGAACTGGTAAGAAAAAAAGCAAGAATAATGGGTAACAGAAACAGACTCAAAGGAAATTCACATTCCCAAAGGAATTAACACATATAGATTACAAAACAACTATGCTTACCATGTTTAAAGAAATAAAAACCAAGCCTCAAAATTAATAGCAGAGAATAAGAAACTGTAAGACAGTGGCATGGCACATTTGAAAAGAAAAAAAAAAATAGAACTTCAGTAACTAAAACATGCAATAACTGAATTTAAGATTGCAACAGATGAGTTTAGTAACAGGTTAGAAGTAACCTATGAAAGAATTAATAAAGAAGAAATTATCCAGAATATAGTATAGAAAAATAAGAAGAGTAAGAGGCATAAAGAAGAGAGTGAAAAGGTCTATGTTAAATCAATAAAGAAGGAAGATAAACAACGGGGCAGAAGCAATACATGAATATAAAATGGCTGAGAATTTTACAGAACTAATGAAAGACACCAATCCACAAATTAATAAGTGTAATAAACACCAAACTGAACAGAAACAAATCCATAGTTGCATACATCATAATGAAAATGCAGAAAACCAAAGACAAGGACAAAATAATCTGTAAAACACATCCTATAGTAAAAAGTGACACAGATCATATTTGAGAATTAAGACAAAGCATGTACAAAAGGTGATCAACAGTGAGCACACTGAAATTGTTTAATTTAGCTGCCACGAAGACATAATTACACACAACTGAGTCTATGGCTAAACCATGCACTTAAATTACTTCATTTACCAGATACGTGGTTTTCAATTTCTGAAGCAGCAGCTTGATTCTAACCAAAACAGCAAGATTCTTAGAAGCTAAACACTGTTAACCAGGTAAATGGTATTGACATAATTCTTCCTTTCTTACAACCACGAAGAATTTCTCACCGGAGGCACCAAGACCTCAGGTGAGAAAGATAATTGGGTAGCCTCTGCTTTCAGACCCTTACAAATTGTTAACCTCGAGCTCTATTTGAAAGACTGTACAAGCTGCCTTTACCTCAGCTCAATTGCTTGTTATCAAAAAGGGGCCTACACACTAATTCCTCTCAAGTGTTTCAAAAGCAGTGCCTTCCAAACCATTTAACGGGGTCCTTGTTAACAAAGCAATAAGGCGCACAGCTGAATGAATTATCAACAAATCTTACCCAACAGCTGGTACACAATAGGTCATTGGGAATTCTCACCACCAGACCCGCACTTGGCTTCCTGGGTCCCACCCAACACCCCAGTCCGACTATCTAGGGTGGGGTCCGAGAATATGCATTTTAAAAGGGCCGCAGAAGCTCTTGTTTTCTACTAGTTTAAGAACCAGTGCTCTGAACGCGCACTCCCCCTTTCCCGCCATGCGCACTGACATTCACCTGGGCCAGCAACTCTCAAACAAGACGCTTCAACCCGCGCGCTCTTAGTTTCCTAAGTTTTCTGCAAAACCAGCACACCGGTTTGTTTTCCATTAGAAGAAAATGCACTGCACATCTACTGGTACATGGTACATAATAAATGTTTCTCCTCCTGCACTAATTCTGTGACTCAATCATTTCCAACCAGGCACCCCCCCACATCTCCCGAGTAGCCTGGAGCCGTTCCAAGACCTTTGGGATAGAGCCCGCTCCTCACCTGGAGCCTGGGTGGCCCCACCTGACAGAAAAGGTAGAGGGGAGCCGACTAGAGGCCCAAAGTCCCAGGACCCCTTGAAAGGGTCGGCATCTCCCTCCACAGGACCTGAAAGCATTCCCGCGGGCTCCCTCGGCTTCCCTCAGGCTGGGCCCCGCAAGCCCCAGTCCCCGGTGACTCAGAACACTGGGCGAGAGAGCGGACTGAGGGCAGACCTGGCCCTAAACCTCCCATCAAACGCAGCCCCTCACCTCCGGAGCGAGGAAGCCGGAGCCCAGGTCTCGCTGCCTGGCCAGGGCCCAGGCCGCACTCACCTACCAGCGTGCGGGAGGCGAGACCCCCTCACCTCGGCGACGCCCACCCCAAAACGCCACCGCAAGGGCCGCTCGCTCTTCAGGAAAAAGAAACAGAAAGAAAGTAAAAACAGAAAGAAAGCAAGAAAATAGCCTTTGCTTTTATATTTCTTTCGACCCTGCCGAGCTTCCTTTTCCTCACCGCCACAACAGAGCTCCGCCCCCCTTCCGGCAGCGTAACCCAATCCGCACCTCTCTTCCTCCGCAGGAGACAGATGGAAATCCGGGCCTTAGAAAGCCAGCGGGAGAGACTTGATTGGGCCATTCGCACTTCAGCAAGGGGATTGGCCAGCTCACTCCAGGGGGGCGGGCCGAGCGACGGTGTCACGTGACGTATTATCTGAAAGCTGATTGGCTTTCAGGAAGAGGGATTGCCACCGAGGAAGGGGCGTTCCCTAGGGGACTGAGGGAGGGCCTGGGCGGTACGAAGCGGGGGTGGGCCCAGCACGTAATGGCAGCGCCGTGGCCTCGCGTCCATCTTTACCGCTTTCTCGGACCTGTCACAAAGGAGTTGCGCCGTCGCCGCCGCCGCCTCCTCCCTCGGGTGGGCCCGGGAGCTGGAGAAAGTCAGTGCCGCAGCCCAGTCACGCTGCTCCGGGAAGCCCCTGGGGACGCAGAGCGGGGGGAATCCCAGGGCTGGGGACGTCCGTGAGGGAGGGGAACAGCCGCCCGAGTCTGCGGCGGAGAGACCGGACTGGGGCCGGGGGAGGTTCCGAGAAGGGGCCTGGGAGGGGGTGGCGTTGGGCAGAGCCCAGGAAACAGCCCGGAGGTCCTCCAGCGAGGCCCGTGCTGAAGACGCTCGGAGAGGTTTCTGGAAGCGGGTGTTCCCCCTTTAGGGGGTTCTTGACCGAGGAGGTTGTTGGGGATCGCCTTTCTGAGGAGGCCGCGGCTAAAGGGGCCCAGGTGAGAAGCAGGTAGCTCCTGGGAGGCTGCTGATATTTAGCAGTGCTCCTCAGGGGTGCCCAGGGTGGAGGAGGTAGGTGGGAGGACGTTTGGGGAGGGTTTCCTTTTGTGGAGTTTTGAGGTTTAGGTGGCACGAGTGGGAGGTAGACCATAGCCGGGGAAGCTTAGACGTGCCTTAGGGTCAAGAGACGCCTCAGAGAGAGAGGCTAGGAGTTGGGAGCCAGAGCTAGCGGGTTCTACCTCGGAGGCCCCATGTGACAAATGGGTAAGGGCCTGGAGAGAGGGGATTTGCTGCGCGATTCCGGGAAGAAAAGACCCCCATCCATAGGAAAGCCTGGGTGGGGAATAGTGAGAGGGAAGCGGGAATGGCAAGCGTTTTCCTCTCAAACACAGGATTCAGCCGCTTCTGGGTATAGTGCAGGTGGAGTGGGGGAAGTCCGTCCCACCAACACGCCCTGCGTGACTCTAGATCAGGCTTTTGTTCTACCTGCTACCTCAGTTTCCCTGTCTTTGGGGGCGGAGGTAGAGGCAGAAATGGTCCACTGAGACTCTGGCGTTCTATCCTGTATAGCTGTCTGAATGAGGTTGCTCCCCCTGGAGTGTTGTACTTTGAACTTCTAAAGGTTAGAAGTGTCTATTTAACTGACTGAATAGAGTCCCTTGGTTGTCCAGGCCCCTTACCTACCATCTCCTCCTCCTTAACCTCCTTGGGTCTCTTCTGTAAAATAACACAGTGTGTGAAAGTACTTTACAGACTACAAGCTGTGTGGAAGTAAAGTCCTGTGATTCTACCATCAAAGGGGTTGCTGTTGAGAAATGAAAGTGAAGGCACTTTCTAAACTGTAAAGCAGTATGTAGATGTAAGGGATTAGCATTTAATACACTTGTTGATCACCTATGGAGTGCTGGAAGCCATATTGTACCGAAAGCTTCAAGGTTTACAGCTTTGTAGGTCATATAATTTTAAACCCATGATTTCAACCCCTGCTTAGATGGGGGTAGAGGGATTTCCAGTTTTGCTCCCAGAGTTTTAATTTACTTTGAACTTCTGATGGTACTGGCAGAAGATAGCCCTATGATATAATCTTTTCCTTCGGGAATTTTTTTTTCTGACAGCTGAAATTTTCTTGTAGGTAATTTGATCTCAATATTGTAAACTACCTCCCATTTTCCCATATATACGTATTTGTGGCCTTTGGATGTCTACAGGTAGTGAATATCATGTTTCCTCCCTCAGTTGTGATTTTATAAATGAGACCTCCTCTTTTTTCCATGAATACTATGCCTTCCTGTAGTAGCCCCAAACTATAGATTATGAGGCACATTAGCTATTGCTTTTATATTTCTCTTCCACAGTGGTTTTTTCTACTTTTCACCATATATAGTTTGCATTTCCTGGGGTGACATCTTGCCTAGTAGCTCCCTCTGTGAGGGTATACGTACTGTGCCCATGTCTGACATTTTCCTAATTTTTGTTTAGTTGTATTTGTTAGAGCTGGTTTAACAAATATTTAGTAATTTGTGATTTTTGAAGTTTTTTTTTAAAAAACAAAAAGCCGACTTGAACTTCCTGTTTTTCTAATCTTATGTTCCATGAGTCTTTTTTGAAAAAATCACTGTGGTGATTTTGTGAGCTTTCTGGTTCCCAGGGTACATGTCGTCCAGACCTACTGCTTAAGGTCTGTGTCCTGCTTTTGCTGTTTTCATTATTTCTGTACTCCATGACTATTTTTACGTTATTGACTATAGGAAGTGTTCCAGCATACTCTATGTGGACTTTTTCTGCTTTGTCAGCAAAATAACTTTCCAGTTAGTAAATTGGCCAAGAATCAAGAGAAAATAAAAACTTAGCATTTTATGTAGTAGTATGCTATTCTGTAGTGAATAGGGGAAAACAACAACTTTGAAGTATGTTTTGGCAAGAGTATAATAAAAAAAAAAAGCATTGTGTGTTCCTAAAGTGAATTTATTACAGTCTGTTTCAACTCATGAGCTTAATTCAGTCTATCAGGAATTGCCTATGCTTTTCCTAATAGTGAAGTAATTTGTTATAATGAAATGAGAAGTCATTTTGCATTCTTTAAAATACAACTCTCTTGGACAATCTAGTACCCATATAGTTTGAAAAGTATTAGGAATTCTTGAGATGGTAATCGCTATCACGCTACTGTTTTTTTAAATTAATATTTTTTTTGGCTGTGTTGGGTTTTCGTTGCTGCGTGCAGTCTTTTCTCTCTTAATTGTGGCAAGCGGGGGCTACTCTTCATTGCAGGGTGTGGGCTTCTCATTGAGGTGGCTTCTCTTGCTGTGGAGCACAGGCTCTAGGCACGCGGGCTTCAGTAGTTGTGGCACGCGGGCTCTAGAGCACAGGCTCAGTAGTTGTGGCACGCAGGCTTAGTTGCTCCGCGGCATGTGGGATCTTCCCGGACCAGGGATCGAACCTGTGTCCCCTGCATCCGCAGGTGGATTCTTAACCACTGCACCACCAGGGAAGTCTCACTATTATGCTACTTTAAATTGGAAATTTTCTGTTTTGTGGTGGGATTCTTGTAAAGTAGGATGTGACCGTCACAGGGTTGCAAAAGTAAGTGAAAAGTCATTAGGCATCACAGACAGGAACCGCGGTAGAACAATGGTAATCTATTTCAAAAGAGTTATGGCCGGGGAAGGGTGGGTAGTAAAGTATCTATTTAGCTTCTCTTCAAATATTTTTCAAGGCATTTACCATTGAATTTGGATAGTTTTTTCCTGGTATGCAAGTTAGAAAATTGAAGAACAGAACAGTTATGAAGTAGTAAATGCCATAACTTGGGCCACCAGTTTAGGAGGAGACTTTCACAACTTTTAGGAATGCAAAAAAGTGAATATGTGCCCTTTGGTTTATCTGTTCAATAAGTTGGCTTTTGATATAGTTTTCTTGCCAACCTTTATGATTAGAAAAAAAGTACATATTTGTTATATTTTACTCTCAGTGTCCATTCCAAAAGGGAATGCTTGCTGGTTCAGTATGTAAAAGCATGTTTAACTGTAGATAACTATGATATATACAAGGCTAAATGAGATAAAGTTATCTAATAAATAGTGATAAGCTCTTAGAGAATATTCCCCTTTCTCCCTCTCTAAGCTTTTGAAAACTAAGAATGCATTTGAGACAGCAAAGGATTGATGCACTCCTTAAGTTTGTTAAGGAATGAACCCTGTATGTAGCTTTCTTATTGCTTGAAATTATAGTTTCCAAGCATAATTTCATGTATGTATATATACATCAAGTAGAAGGTTTTGAAATACCTTACTTGGCAGGTTTATTATTACCTCAGCTTAATGTTTCAGTGTTAGTTTTTTTTTCTTACCCCTTCTACCTCCTGAAGAATTAAGTTTCCTCATCTGTGCTCCTTTAATGCAATGATTCTCAAAGTATGGCTCCTACCTGGCCCCTCTCCTTTTTTTCAATTCTTATTGCTTCATAGTTGTTCATACCTACCTATGCCTAAAGGCTACTTATTAATAACCTGCCAAGTAAATTATTAAGGAGTACTAAAACATAATATTCATAAACTAAAACTAGCACAACATTAGAGTTTACTGTTATCTCTAATACCTTTTTCTCCCAGGAAGCACTGTCATGGGAAACTTGGCACCAATGCAAAGCTTCTTACATGTCATATGCAGAATGGGGATTCCTACAATATTCAGGAAGGGATGATGCTTATTTGGGATGCATCATCAGTATTGTCTCAAATTGATCTCGGTTTTTCATCGTGTTTCCTCTTTATTTTTCATTAGAGTTACTGTTAGCTTCATCTTTATCAATTTAATTTATGGACTTTCAGTTAACTTTCATTGTGTGGTCAGGGATATTTGTACCAACAATATTTTGGCTTATTTAAGACATGAATGTGTTGCAGTGCAAATATAAATCCTTCATTCCTCTTTTGCTAATGCTGATTTATACAGTCACCTAAAAACTTGCTCCCATGGAGATACTTGAATGTTACTAAGTTCCTTTTCCACTGGAAGAATGGGGGAACGAGAGGCCTCCTCCTAGTGAACCTGACACTATATGCATGGGCTTCTGTGGCAGGTGCTATATTATGGGTTGGGCACTCTGTGTTGTCTGTCCTTCGTCCCTTTAAGAAGAGCACAAGGGACCTTTTTTCATCTTTGCTCTGTGCCTGGCATATAAGCATTAGATTCATATTTATTGAGTGATGTTGTCTCAGCTTCTCAAAGAGATAAATATTTTTTTTACAGATTTTTTAAACATTTTTATTGGAGTATAATTGCTTTACAATGGTGTGTTAGTTTCTGCTTTATAACAGACTGAATCAGTTATACATATACATATATCCCCTTTACAGATTTTAGAATAAACTCACTTAAAATGCTTATTGAATACCTGTTAGGTTCTGGTAGGTATACAGTCGAGAGTGCAATTGAGTGTTTTCAGACACCACTTTAAGTGGATCTCATTAAGGAAAGTGTTGCTATTCATACTGTTTACATGTTTTGTTTGCTTTTCTTAATAGCAAAGAGTTTCCTATAACAGAAAAGTCCTTTTCCTTCAGATTTGTTAATCATGTATGTGTTTGAATGACACATCTATATTATTTCCTGTTATTTGGTCTCCTGGAGGTGAAAATCCCAAACAGCATGGAGTATTACATTTGTTTTTCTCCTCTGTATGGTAGCCATCATTAGCACTTACCTCAGTTCTTCCTTAGCATTTCCTTTTTGGGTCCAAGGCAAATTTTTCAAACTTTGAGACCAGACAGGGATTATTCATTTCTCTCTTTTTTTTTTTCCCCTCTCTTTTTTTACTGTTATTTGCTTCTGGAAATCCCTTACTCTGTCCTAGCCATAAATACTCCTTCTCTAACAATTCAACCAGAAAAATTATCTACTTTTACCTCAAAGATGTACTTTCTTAAACCAACCTCAGTGCATAAGAGAAATATCAGAATCATTCAGTGCTTTTCCCAGACAACTTGAAGGTTACAATGCAGGGGATAAGAATACTCTATGTGACTTAAACCTCAAGTGCCCAGTGCCACTGCAGACAGTTTTGGACACCTGGATGACATGTAAAAATATCTTATCAGAGCTGCCTTTCCTTTTGGGGCAAAAGTGAAGTTCCAACCAAATATTTCACAATCTTTCACTTCCCTTTCCCCTGAATATCAGATACCTTAGAGTCTAGAGACAAAAAATGCTCTTGTTAAAATGTCTTTAGGTGGTTTCTGTTTCAACTGGCAAGTGTACTCTTGATATACAATACACCTTTCTTATCTACTTTGCTACCAAAGAATCTTGTTGCCCTCCAAGTTTTCCCCATTTAAATACAAGAAAATTGTGGTCATTGGGGCGTCCTGCAGGATATTTTAAAAGCAAATATATTTCTGGGTAAGTTTCCCTATCTTGATAGGGTTTGAGTTATACAGGTATACGCACTAGACAAAGTTCAGCACATACATGCTTAAGACCTGTACATTTCATTACATATAAATGTAACCTCAAAACATATTGAAGTCCAGTTAGTGATATGCATACTGAATTTTTTAGGGGGAAGTATACTGATGCCTTTGAAATGCATCAAAAAAAATAGGTGGATTGATGATGGGTAGAGATGTGATAAAGCAAGTATAGTAAAATGTAAATGGTAGAATCTAGGTGCTGGGTATATAGGTGTTCACTGTAAAATTCACCTTTGCTATATGTTTGAAATTTTTCATAATAAAATGTCCGAGGGGCATAGTGAACACTAGAAGCTATCACTTGTAATGCATTCACTGTCTTAGGGGAAAAATCCAAAACATTTTCTAAAGAGAGAAAATAATTAATATTTCCAGTGTATTATATATTGTTATTGTTCATGCTATACAATTTAGCCTTCGGGTGGTGGATTGGAAAAAAGTCCTGCATCCACTGTTTTGGAACAATGAGGTAAAGATGACAGCAATAGTAATTTTATGCCCAAAGTTTGGTTTTTCTTCCTATGGTCATTCATTTAACCAGCCTCTCCTGTCTTGGCAGCACAATCCTGAAGTCTTATTTTCAGAGAAAAGAAAGTATTCTTAAAGTCACTGAGCTGTATTATGATTGAATGAAAGCAAATATTTGAAGAGATGAATCATTGATTCCTGGACCATTTGTTAGAGAGGGTTAGGCCATTTGGCAGATATCTCTGTGGTGAGCTGTTTATGATGGTAGAGAGGTCTGTGTTTTTTGAACCAGACCTCACTCCTTTAACACTAAACTTACTGAGAGCCCAAGTTTGTTTTTTCCCCCTCTCAGAGCGGCTTTAAAACATATAAAATGTAAAATTAATAAATCATAAATGATATAGAAATGGAAAGAATAGTCTTTATTTTCTTTTTTCAAAGGGGGAGGATAAAAATAAATAATACTACACTTCAGAGAAGTAGATTTGCAAAGGAAATGTTTGTAATTATGCCCTTTTAGCAAAATAGTCATGAACAGTGTAATGATTTAAAAAGCATTACCATTTAGATGGTAAGAAAAGTATTTCTTTTTTTAAAATAAATTTATTTATTTTTATTTATTTATTATTTTTGGCTGTGTTGGGTCTTCGTTGCTGCCCACAGACTTTCTCTAGTTGCGGCGAGCGGGGGCTACTCTTCGTTGTGGGGCGCGGCTTCTCGTTGAGGAGCACAGGCTCTAGGCGCCCGGGCTTCAGTAGTTGTGGCTCGCGGGCTCTAGAACGCAGGCTCAGTAGTTGTGGCACACGAGCTTAGTTACTCTGCAGCATGTGGGATCTTCGTGGACCAGGGCTCGAACCCTTGTCCGCTGCATTGGCAGGTGGATTCTTAACCACTGTGCCACCAGGGAAGCCCAAGAAAAATATTTCTACTAAGCAATGGCATCCAGTGGTATCACTATCATGAAATCAGTTGATGATTGCCACAGCTGCAAATCTGATAATTGTATATATTTAAATGATGTGACTAGCTTTTTTTTTTGGTTTCAAAACTGACTTGACCATCTAATGCTAAGTAGTCTTCAAACTTAAGGTGAAGTACATAGGTATTACAAATGTGTTGCCTTTACATAATCTCTAGTCTTACTCATTTTCCATTCCATTCTGTCTGTCAACCCTTGGATAACATTACCCATAAGCAGGGTACCGTCTAGGTCCAGTATGATGCTTCATAGGATGGATGTGGTGGGAAATACAGGGAGCTGTTTCATTGTGTTAGTATGTACTGTACATGATCACTAATGGATGTAAATGTTGCCTAATGGTTATTTTGGCTAACCTCTCCAAAAGACTATGTTCAAAGATAGTCTCAGTTCATTTTTCTGGAAAAGGAGATTAACTTTTTAGACCCCAGAAGAATCACCCTTTAGTGTTTCAATTTGTCCCTTCATTCAGTCAGGAAGTCCTGCCTATGGTGCCAGTTTCTGTGTTGGGTTCTGTAGCACAGTGATTTCCAGACCTGGCCACCATCAGAATCACCTGGGGAGCTTTTAAGGAAACACTTGCTTGGGCCACATCCTAGAAATTCAGATGCTGGCTATTTGGAGTAGAATGAGGAATTTGGATTTTAAGAAGTACCTAAGTGACTCTAATGCCCATCACCTTTGGGATTATTAAGCTACAATCTTTGCCAAGGTTCTTTGTCTAAAAGTATAGATAAGTAAAAATTATTTCAGTACAGGGTAGACGAGTTCTATAAAAGATGAGTTTGTTAGTTATCTTAGTGCTCTTAATTAAGACAGATCTGATTCCAGAGCCCCCACCTCCCAGATTATCTGGTTACTTCTGATTAGCTACCTGCTCATTTTATAATATCTTGCATTTTGGGATCCATTTTACATGTTGGGCACTGTGCCATGTATTTTACACGTACTATTTCATTTAATCCTCATAGAACTACTATGAGGTGTAAGAACTATTACTATCTCCATGTTTTTTGTTTTTTTTTTAAATTTATTTATTTATTTATTTTTGCCTGTGTTGGGTCTTCGTTACTGCGTGCGGGCTTTCTCTAGTTGTGGTGAGCGGGGGCTGCTCTTCATTGTGGTGCGTGGGTTTCGCATTGCAGTGCTTGTTGCAGAGCTCAGGCTCTAGGTGCACAGGCTTTAGTAGTTGTGGCGCACAGGCTTAGTTGCTCCGCGGCACGTGGGATCATCATGGACCAGGGCTCGAACCCATGTCCCCTGCGTTGGCAGGCGGATTCCTAACCACTGCGTCACCAGGGAAGCCCTCCATGTTTTAAAGTGTGTCAGTAGTCAGGATAATTAGAATGCATATTTGGAAATATTGCAGGGCTGAGACCTGTGCCCAAACTGTGTGACTGCAAAGCCAGTGCCCTTGTACTGTAGGTGGCCTCTGGCATCCTGTACAAGATCTGTACATTGAATGTTACTGTCTTAAAACAATGGTCTTTGGAAAGTGGGCCACATAATGCTTTTTGGAATGAGATAAAATGAAGCTGTCTAAAGTGTAATTGTTTAGCTTCACTACCCAGTCTTTTGCCTAAGGTATTCACAATTTAGTCTCTGAGAAGTGTCATAAGTGACAGCCATTTCCAGATGAAAAGCTATACATTTTTTAGTGCTGAATAAATCTGAAAGATCATACGCTTTGTTCACTTATTTGTCCTGCTTTTGGCTGTTACCCTCAAGAGTACTCTGTATGCTCATTTCAGAAAAAAATTAAAGATAACAGCTCTTATTTTTTCCTTGTATGTTTCATAGTCTTTGCTTTGAAATGCCTCCTGGCTTCTCCCCCCTAATTAACTTATTTATACCTGGTCTTTACAGATAGTCCTTAAAAAAGAGTCTTTGGTTTTAAAATATTGAAAATACTTGTATTTTTTTACTCCATTTCCTTCTCTGACAAATTTTGTAGTTGACATCATTTTCTAGGTCATTTAAGGAAAATGACTCTTTTGGAAAAAATTGACCTGAACTATACTTGAGTTCAATTTGGAAACAGAAAAAAAACAAAAACAAAACAAAACAAAAAAAAACCCACTACATTTAATTCTCCTCACCTCCAAATTAGTCAGATTTTTAGAAATACCTGTATTATTGGATATCTTCCATTTGCTTTGAAATATACTAAATGGAAATCTGCATGGATTTAATTATTCTACATTCAGTTTAAATAAGCCTTAGCAAAAATATTTGGATAGAATAAAGTTTAAGAATTTGATGAGGACAAGGGGAGGGGGGAAGGGTAAGCTGGGACAAAGAGAGAGTGGCATGGACATATATACACTACCAAGTGTAAAATAGATAGCTAGTGGGAAGCAGCTGCATAGCACAGGGAGATCAGCTCGGTGCTTTGTGACCACTTAGAGGGGTGGGATAGGGATGGGTGGGAGGGAGACGCAAGAGGGAGGAGATACGGGGATATATGTACACATATAGCTGATTCACTTTGTTATACAGCAGAAACTAATATACCATTGTAAAGCAATTATACTCCAATAAAGATGTTTTAAAAAAAAAGAATTTGAGATCCAACAAACTTCCTTCCTTCCTTCCTTTCTTTCTTTCTTTCTTTTGTATTTATATTTTAATTAAAAAATTTCATCCATTTGGAATTTTCAAATATGGCTTGTGATAGGAACCTCATTCCCCTTACATGGATAGTTAGTTGTATCCTAACAGATCATGTATATATCATGACTCACACTTTTCCACTGGTTTTTCAATGTCTGTAAACTTATTTTTAACCCACTGTTTTCCTCACAGTCACTCCCAACATTGTTTCTTGTTAGTTATTCTAAATAGCTCTACAAGTGTTAGCATTAAACTGTAACTTTATAGGATCCCCTGTTCTCTCCCCTTCAGGGCTTTGTTTTCTGAGACTTGATCTCACCTTGACATCCTCAAATCATTGCCGATATTTTTACTACCTGATTTGTCTCCCTTCCTCAGGTATGCCTTCTCCAATTTAATGTGTCATGTTGGATTGAATCTACTGTTTGCATGTCATGTCCATCCCAACTTCCATACTGATTGCATGGAAAGGTTCTGGAGCTTTAGAGAAGCCAGTGGAATTCCCTCCTGCTCTGATAACATTGAGAGCACCTCCCCAGAAGACAGAGCGTTCATTCCCAAGTAGAGTTCCCTTGTATCAAATCTTGGACCACTACATTCTGCCATCCACAAAGTATTAGCTGGCTTAGCCACAGACGTTTATAGACTATTGGTTAAGAAACTATGTTAATCCAGAGTATGGATTTCTGTACAGCCTTAAACGGAATGAGGTCGTTTTATATATACTGGTATAGAAAGATGTTAAGGGGGGAAAAGCAAATCATAGAAAATATGGTGATGTTCTAATTAATTTTTTTAAAGCCAATTTGTAAGTACATAATAATAGGTGTGGAAACAGATTCATGAAGCTTTTAGCAGGGGTTACCTCTGGGAAGGGAATGGGCTATGAAGAAAGCCTTTCAGAAAAGAGCAAAAGACCTTTGCAGCATTTAGGTCTTAAAACGAACATGTATTCACTTTTTATGTTTTTTGGTTTTGTTTATTTGTTTGGGCCGCATTTCGGCATGTGGGGTCTTAGTTCGCTGACCAGAGATTGAACCTGTGCCCCCTGCAGTGGAAGCACAGAGTCTTAGCCACTGGACCACCAGTGAATTCCCTCTCACTTTTTATTTTTTAAAAATCACCAAATGTAAAATAGCTAGTGGGAAGCAGCCGCATAGCACAGGGAGATCAGCTCAGTGCTTTGTAACCACCTAGAGGTGGGATAGGGAGGGTGGGAGGGAGACGCAAGAGGGAGGAGATAGGGGGATATATTTATATGTATAGCTGATTCACTTTGTTATAAAGCAGAAACTAACACCATTGTAAAGCAATTATACTCCAATAAAGATGTTAAAAAAAATCAATGGATGTTGTAAAGCAACTATACTCCAATAAAAATTAATTTTAAAAAATCAATGGATGAAAAAATTTTAATCTAATAATTTAAGATTTCAAGGAAGTGACATTAGCTAAGCTACTGCCCAGTGGCAGGCCTGCCAGAAACCTTGGATTCTTACCTCCTGTCATCCAAATTGTTCCAGCAGTGCCTCCTCTGTGAACTTTCTTGTGAGAAGGGCCAACGCATCACTTTTTAACTTTAACCTAATGTTTGCTGTCTGAGATTTTACCACTTCTTTTTTTTTTTTAATTTTATTTGGTTGTGCTGGGTCTTAGTTGCAGCTCTCAGGCTCCTTAGTTGTGGCATGCGAACTCTTAGATGCAGCATGCATGTGGGATCTAGTTCCCTGACCAGAGATTGAACCCGAGCCCCTTGCATTGGGAGCACGGAGTCTTATCCACTGTACCACCAGGGAAGTTCCAAAGCATCACTTCTTAAATGTTGCTTTTTGGTCTTTCTCAGAAACCAGCATAATTTATAAGATCAACAGAAATTTATACCAAGGACCCTTTAAAAGAGTTATTTCTGATTTCTGTCTCCTTTTAAGCATTGAAATCTCTTGGTTATCTACCCTCTGGAGGGAATTATATACCCTGGTCCCTGCAGTGATGGGAATGGTATGGTATTACTTCCACTCTTTGCTGTTTTAGAATGTGTTCTCTTTCATTTATTTATTTATTTTTAATTTATTTGTGGCTGTGCCACACGGCTTGCAGGATCTCAGTCCCCCAACCAGGGATTGAACCTGGACCGGGGATTGAACCCGGGCCACAGCAGTGAAAGCGCTGAATCCTAACCACTAGACCACCAGGGAATTTCCACTGTGTTCTCTTTTAAAAGGTTATTTTCAGCTGAGTCCCTGCGTCATATTCCTACCTATACTTCAGTCACATCCTTTAAAGTACAACCTCCAAATTTTGAACACAGCCTGACTATGTTGGGAGAACCAGGAACATCTGTCATATTGCTTGGCTCAGCCATTGCTGTCTTGGTAGTCTGGAGGGAGATAATGTCTATCCATTGCCTCTCCTCTCTCCTCTTCTTCCCTCCCTCCCTTACCCTGTCCCTCCCCCTCTCTACATATTAGATTAGATTAAATATTATATATATATTTTTCCCTTCCATTTTTCCCCTATGAGCAGTAATTAGACTGGGCAAATATTAAAAGAATTTACTACAAATCTGTCCAAAATAACAGAAATAAGTTTTCTCTTGCTTCTGATCCCACTAAATTATTTTATTTATATCTATTTCTGAGCCAGTGCTCAAGATATGAGGATGTAATTATAAATAGCCAAATGTTGAGTAGAGACTACCAGTGTCTAATCCTTATGTAACAGTCTCTAATCCTTATGTGTCTGTTTGTGTCCTTATGGGTCCTAGTCTTCAGGTCTCAACATGATTTTTTACTTTTTGCTACCAGCCCCACATTAGTCTCCTGCTTCCAAATCTTTACTTCTTTTTACATGTAACCAGATTTCCTCAGCTTAATGAAGAGCTGGCTCTATCATTAGGCTTTTTTTTTTTTTTTTTTATGATAAACATGCTGTGTGGGATGAGAATGGCCATCCACAAATTCCTGGAGGGTGGGGACTGTATCTTGTTCATCTTTATTCTGCCAGTGCCAGCCTGGTGCCTGATATGAGGTGCTCAGACAAAGATCATTGGTGCATCCCTGTTCTTAACTTTGTAGCAGTTGTGTGCAACAAACTTATCATTGTGAAAATGTAACCTTGTGATATATATTTACCTTCCCCAAAACAGAGTCTTGCTTACATAACAGAAAAACTTTGTAACTACTTATATGATTTCTTAAATTCTCAAGTGTCTCCAAATGGGAAATCTATGCAGTTTGGGCAATTTAAACAGAACACTCTGGGCTTCCCTGGTGGCACAGTGGTTGAGAGTCCGCCTGCCGATGCAGGGGACACGGGTTTGTGCCCCGGTCCGGGAAGATCCCACGTGCCACGGAGCGGCTGGGCCCGTGAGCCATGGCCGCTGAGCCTGCGTGTCCGGAGCCTGTGCTCCGCAACGGGAGAGGCCACAACAGTGAGAGGCCTGCGTACCGCAAAAAAAAGAAAAACAGAACACTCTATCCTTTTATTATTCTTGTTATAATGTGGGTGCTATCACGTTGGTATCATAACTTTTTTTTTCTGTCCTTTTTTTAAACTTTATTTTATTTTGGAGTATAGCAGATCAACAACATTGTTACCGTTTCAGGTGTACAGCAAAGCGACTCAGCCATACATATACATGTAGCCATCCTTCCCCATATAGACAAACATCTGTAATTAGATATTTTTATTTGAAACATATTAAAATTTCTCATACACTTAAATTAAGAAAGGAGACAATTTTTTTTAATCCACAAAAGGAGCCCTTAAAACAGTTGAACACATTCTTCTCTTGTATTTCTGTATCGATAGAGATTTTTTTTTTTAATCTATGGTAACTCCTGTGGTTTACAAGGATATAGTTTAGCAATCATCTTTATACTGTAATGATAGAAAGGAACCACTTTTTGTTAATTCTTATATAAAGACACCTCTTTGCGTCAGAAACCTATAAAAATAACCAAAGATGATTCTTCACTGTAATCCTAATATCTATAATATCAAACTAGGAAAGTTTGAGTAATTGAGTAGGTGAGAATCTTTTATTCATTTTCCATTTCATTTTTTCTTCTAGAACTGCCACTGGATGACCAGGATTCCTTGTAATTGATAATGTTGGAGATCAACTCTGCAACTTTCTTCAGCATTCAGTTGTTAAAAACAAATAGGATGCAGGTTCCTCAAATCCAGATTATGACAACAGTACTTGGAAAACTGAAAACTATCTAAATGATTATCTTTGGTTGGGCTGTGTTCTTAGCGAGCAGAAGCCTTGGCCAGGGTCTGCTGTTGACTCTTGAGGAGCACATAGCCCGCTTCCTGGGGACTAGAGGTGCCACTGCTACCATGGGTAATTCCTGTATCTGCCGAGACGACAGTGGAGCAGAAGACAGCGTTGACACCCAGCAGCAGCAGGCCGATAACAGTGCAGTACCCACTGCTGACATGAGGAGCCAACCCCGGGACCCTGTTCGGCCACCAAGGAGGGGCCGAGGACCTCACGAGCCAAGGAGAAAGAAACAAAATGTAGACGGACTAGTGCTGGACACACTGGCAGTCATACGGACTCTTGTAGATAAGTAAGTATCTGGCTCACGGTCACCTCCTGTCTAATGAAAAGCCTTCTGCCAGGAACCGTAACTTTTGGACTTCTTCCGTTCATTAGGATATATTCGCCAAGCCTTGTTGCTCATAGGGCAAGGGGAGAATATTTTATTTCTCCTCTGATGGCAGAGTAAATTATAAGGTTTGATGTTTTTACTTGCTAACATGTACACCGGTCGGGAAATGTGTAAACATTTCTGTAGCAGAAAAAACTATTTAAAGCTATGATCTTTATTGGGGAACGTAGTCAGTATGGAGTGAGTTTGTGTTGAAGTTACAAGAGGTAATGGTTTCACGAAGACTCACTCTTATCTTGCTTGACTATCTACTCCACTGACCAGAGATTCAAGATGAGTTGTTTTACCAAGAGCATAGCTGCATGCAACTTCCGTTGGCAGTGGAAGGACTTAAGTCAAGGAGCGTTTTCATCCTTCTCCCTCTTTTTTATCCCTTAGTTGGCCCTCTTAGATCCATTTGGGAAGCTTGTAAATTAAGAGAAACTGCAGGACACACCTGTACCTGTTTTGTTTTCCCCTCTGCTTTGTCTAAGTACGAAATCCCAGATTGAATAACAGTGAAATTAAAGGGCATTGTTCAAGTTGAAAAAAATATTTTAACTTAACCCTATAGCACAGTAGTTAGGAGTAAGTTTTAGAACCATGGTGGACAAAGGTTCAAATTCTAGGCCAGCCCCTTAACTAGCTACATGACATTGAGTAAATTACTTCTTTTAAGCCTCAGATTCCTCATCTATAAAAGGAGAATAATACCTTTCTTACAAGGATTATCATGATAAAATATATATAAAGCATCTAGTATGGTGCCTTGCATGTAACAATTGCTCAATAGAAGACAGTATTTTTTTAAAAGTTCTATCTGGGTTCTTTTTGCTTCAGGGTCAGCTAGTATTATATATTTAAGTATCTAAATATTTGATAATCACATTTATAAAAGCACAGTTTTGTTTATTCCTGAGAAAGTATAGCATAAAGCAAGGTATACCTGTGCATATTATTCTGAGGTATTTTTTTTTCCTCATAGAAATAAATTTATTTTGCATTATTTTTCTATCTGCCATAGAGCATGCTGGGGGAAGGTAGTTCTTACAAATATTCACCATAACCAATTCAGAAAGGCCTTCCTAAGTTTACTAAAACCTGCCTTTGAAGTAGTTCTGGTACCTGAATTAATTTAATGTAATCTTTATATGTGGGAAATATCTGTTGAATATAACTCTATGCCATTTACATCCTCTAAATTCAAGCAAGGGTCTAGAAGCTGTTATGTAAAGTTTCTTCACAGTGACATTTAAAACGTGCTGTGAAATTGTAATGAAAAGTTGTCCTTCCCAAATAAGGAAGTAAACCACAGCAGTGTTATTTAAGCCCATTGGAAAAACAGGTACAGAATAGACTTTGCTGTATTTTTTAAAAGGGTGATTAAGAGAGTGTGGGGGCAAAGCAGGAGGAGCTTTAATTCCAAGCTTCAGGAAAATATTACAAATTGTAAGAAAACTTGTTGCTAAAGCACATAATCCACTTATGTGAGGCAAGTAGTGTACACTTGAATAACAGCCTAACTTTTACCTTAAACCTGTTTGTACTGAATTATAGTTAAAACTCTTCTGAGAATGGAAAAATTAGGCAGATGCAGAGCAAGTATGAAGGGACATGTTGGAAAATATAATGGCAAAACGGGGTTCAGACAGTTTGTAAACATAGTTACATAGCTTATTTTTTTAAAACTGCTAAAGAAAAGAATTTCTTAACCTGCGAAGTTTATAAGGCTATTAAAACTAAACATAAAAGACAGGACAGATGGGCTTAGTAAGAATATATGTAAAAGGGTGCATGCAGATATCACAATTATAAAATGACCTATATTTATTGTTCTCCTCTCTCCTTGTTACTTAGGAGAGGATGACCTTGATTTGAGAGGACAGTACAGTTCTTAATGGCATAGTGAGAGACCTGCTATAGGAAATACACTTGAAATACACTTATTTTAAAATCATTTTGAAGTTTGATTATTTGCTTTTTTTTTTTTGGTAGTAACTTTACCCTCAGATTGCTAATGGTATTAATGTTATTCACATGACTTTGGAATTTTAATTTGCAGGCTCCTCCTGATGGAAGTTTTTTTCCTCACTCTGTGTGTGTGTGTGTGTGTGTGTGTGTGTGTGTGTTCCCTGTCTTTTTCTCCCTTTCTCTCTGTCACCTTTGTTGTCTCCATCTGGGTCTCAGGGACCTTCAGTCCACAGCTGAACCTAAAAGTGGTGGTTCTGAGTTCCCATCCTACTGTAAGAAGCCCAGGTCCTGCTGCATGGCTTTCTCTGCCTTTTTCTGTCACCAGAGACTTGCACGTTTATACCGGTTGCAGCTCAGATTATCATTCAGAGCTCTGCAACTCCTTTCACTGAGAGCAGTACCCTGTTCCCACTTTATTTGGTGAGTCTCTGCTCCATCACTTGCACAGGTGGGGTTTTGGTCCCCATTACCTGCCTTGCAGGCATAAAGCTCCTGGTGACCTCTGTCTAGTTCTTGACCCAGAGCCCAGTAGTCGTATGACTTTAGCTTTTGTCTTCCACCGGAAGTTTCTGCTCTATTTCTGTTCCACAAAGAATTTTATCTCGTTTTTTTGAGTGTAGGGATGTGTATGTCCTTTAAGTGTGTCTGTATAGAATTCAGGTGCTCATATTCGTTATTGGTCACTGATCTTGTCATATTTTTATTAGTTTGTCCTTCTTCCCTAATCCCATTGTCCTTTTTACCACCCACCTCCAAATATCAGTAGGTAATCATTCTACTGAATTTAAGGTATGTTCTTCCAATATGCCTGGCATATGTTTGTCTATGTCTGTATAGGAAGTTTATAAATATTGTTTTGTGTATGATTTTAAAATTTTACATAACACAGAAGTCTCTTTGGTTTTAACTTCTCTCAACATTATATTTGAGACCTATGAAGCTACAACTGCTTCTGACTGCTACAGAGTATTCCTTTGTATGCTCAAAATTACTATATTTTGTTATCATATAATCTGGTGACAGTCACTTAGGTCACTACTTCTAAATTTTTTGTTCCTACAAATAACATTGCAGCAAATAACCTCATATGCACCTGTGTAATAATTTCTCTAGCATTGTTGAGTATATGCATACGTAATTTCATTATTGCCAGATTGCCCCAGAGCAACGTTTGTATCAGTTAGTTATATCATTTAAGACAATTCTTTTAAATAAGAATTTTCCCTTATTATGAAAAGGCGCAGGATGTGTCAAACCCCAGCACCTAATGAGTACCTGAAATGAATTTAGTAATTCGCATATTGCAAGGTTATTCTGAGGATTAAAAGATTGAAGACAATAGTTTTTGTTTTTGTTTTTTTTCACAGTGAAACAGAGAGCCACGATATGTAAACAAATAAGCAGTGAATATACTCCTTAAATAATTAGATTATCATTGTTTGATGGGAAATATTTCATTCATTATTAAAAGTTCCCCTAGGGTCCCTGGTGGCGCAGTGGATGAGAGTCCGCCTGACGATGTAGGGGACACGGGTTCGTGCCCTGGTCCGGGAAGATCCCACATGCCGCGGAGCGGCTGGGCCCGTTAGCCATGGCTGCTGAGCCTGTGTGTCCGGAGCCTGTGTTCCGCAATGGGAGAGGCCACAACAGTGAGAGGCCCACATACAGCAAAAAAAAAAAAAAAAGTTCCCCTAAAGCACCTCTTTGGATTCCTGAGATCACAGTTTGAAAGTCCACTGAATTAAGGGGAAGATGCCATTTTAGAGCAGTGACTAGAAGATTAAGTAGCTTAAGTTTGGTTTCTTTTTCTTCTAACACCATTTTATGAAGTTTAAGCACATAGTGATATTTACCAGAAGAACACTTAAAAATGAAGATGTTACGTAGGCCCTTGCTTCTGTAAGTCCTCATTTGGGATTGTCATCTCCCTTCCTGGTGATTCTTTGAGGTACATGTGAGGAAGATGATGTTGGCCTCCCTGGCTTGTCTCTATTGGCATTGGGCCACTAGAGGTAAAGCTGAAAGTGGGCTCTGGGCTCCAGTATTAGTCCCATGCTTTGACTTCAGGCTACATGGTGGTCCTTTCATGTGCCCTTGTGCCCATTTTATTTGTGGGCCATCATAGACAGTAACCTTGGAAATGAGCACACGTGGTGTGCGTTTGTCCTTATAGATTATAGCTCTGGTTGTCTCCTCCATCTCTTTCTCTACGCTCACTAATGTACATTTCTTTCTCTTCCTACCCCCACACTTCCAGTTTGAACTTTTATTTGAAATTGTCATTTCTTATTTCTTCAAGTTTGATGTCTTGAATGTTTGTTTTTCAGTGATCAGGAACCTCCCTATTCAATGATTACATTGCACGAAATGGCAGAAACAGGTATTTTTAAAGTTTTTTAAAATACTTCCTAATTAATGATCACGAAGAAGTGTAGCCACTTTTTTTTTTTTAATAAAAGACTTCAAAAATACTTAACACATATGATGAAGAAAAAACCCCCTAGTCTATGGAAATTTTCTTGTATAAGGACAATAATTAATAAGCACTGTATTGTATCCTGAGTATATGCTGCATATTTCAGTAATGGTTTTATCTCACTAAAATTATTAAAATAAAATTATTTTTGGCATTGACAGATCTTCGACTATAACTCTTCTAGAATGGGGAGGATAACTTTTTTGTCCCTCAATTTCCTAAATGTCATTCTGAAAATAGAGCCAGCTGTTTCAGATACTTAATCTTCTCAGTTAACCCCTATGTCATAAATAAGATGCTGGAAACTATTTAATCATAATTTGAGAACCCAGAACCGTAGCTTAAATGTTCTTCAAATAAAGATACCCCCAAATCACCAGACTCCTGTAAGTTAGGATTCTTTGTCTCTACTGTGATGACTAGCAGTTGATGACCATGTCCATGCCAAATACTAGCTGCTTAAAAGCTATAGGATGTTTCTGTTTTCCAAGAGTGTTTCTATTTTAATGTGAAGTCATCTTGTGTTGTAAGTTATATATTCACATTTTTAAAATATGGCTCCATCGTATAATCTTCTTGATTTGCTCCTAGATGAAGGATGGTTGGACGTTGTCCAGTCTTTAATTAGAGTTATTCCATTGGAAGATCCACTGGGACCAGCTGTTATAACATTATTACTAGATGAATGTCCATTGCCCACTAAAGTAAGTTAATACTTATCTTTTATGAAACTGACATCACTGCTTAAACACAGGATGAATGACCACAAAGAACATTTGATATAATGCATTTCTTTTTATATATTTTGCGTCTGTTTTATTTAATGTTAATTTCATTATGTAAACTTGTTTTTTATTACTAATAAATTGCTACATCCTCTTTCTGTCAATAGCTTACTCTAAAACTTTAGTTTAAAATTTTAAAAATGTTAAAAATGGAAGCATTTATATCTGAAATGGCAATCTTTGAAACTAGAAAAGAATGTTCAGTTGCTGAGCTGATTTTCTTATCTCTCTCCAAACAATTTCCTCATAACAAAAGTTTTTTAAACATTTTCTATTAAGAGAAAACACTGTTATACCAAAAGTACTTTTGAGTCTTAAACATATTAAATATTGGCATAACTTTGATTATCCCTTATGTAGAATGAAAGTATCTAACTTTCATTGCCTTATTCCATATGGTCTATGGAATCCTTTTTTAAAAATTTTGGACTCTGGCATCTTTCATTTGTTTAAAGCCTCAGACATTTGGGCCTAACATGGAAAACATGGGCAGAGGGAAAAGTCTTTGGCCTTGTCACTGGTGAATTGACCTTTGCCTAGTCTTTTAAAGTCTTTGCCTTTAAAATTCTGGTGATATTTGTTCTTGATTGATAAAAAAAAAAATTTGTAAGAAACTTTTTACTTTAGTATCACTAGGCCCTATTGTTATCAATCATACTGGCATTTGGGTGGATTTACTCTGTTTAACGACTCGAGTATATAGCATATATTTGATACAACTGGTACATTTTGAATTAAATGGAATCTAGCAATTCATTTAAGAAAACTTTCAGGTTGATCAAATAATATTTCCCATCAATAATGGTATCCTGGGCTTCCCTGGTGGCGCAGTGGTTGAGAGTCCGCCTGCCGATGCAGGGGACGCGGGTTCGTGCCCCGGTCCGGGAGGATCCCACATGCCGCGGAGCGGCTGGGCCTGTGAGCCATGGCCGCAGAGCCTGTGCGTCCGGAGCCTGTGCTCCGCAACAGGAGAGGCCACACAGTGAGAGGCCCGTGTACCGCAAAAAACAAAAATAAATAAATAAATAAATAAAATAAAAATTAAAAAAATAATGGTATCCTGTGACTATATTATATCATTTTTGTATGGTCATTCTGAGTTAATTTAACACATGGTTATTGCTTTTGTGTCAAATAATTACCTTGAGGGAAAAAAACCTAAGTAATACATTTACCAAATCCGTTTGTACATTTTTGTTTTTAGGATGCACTCCAGAAATTGACTGAAATTCTCAACTTAAATGGAGAAGTAGCTTGCCAGGACTCAGGTCATCCTGCCAAACACAGGAACACATCTGCAGTCCTAGGCTGCTTGGCTGAGAAACTAGCAGGTAACTCTGGGAAGCTGCATCAAGGAAGACCTTAAGTTATTTAACATCAAGGGGAAGATGGCACTGCAGGTCTTTGATCAAACCTGCTTTACCACAAAGAAGTGTCTCTAAAAAAATAAAATAAAATTGAGCAACAGGGTCTAACTGGAAAAAAATTACTCAAGGCCACAGAGGTAAATGCAAACTAATTTAGCTTTGAGGACTTTCAGAGGGAAATTTAAAAGAAAAAGTTTTCCTTATTTGCTTTAAAATTAAAAATAAGAGAAAAGGCTAAGCTCATATGATAAAGATTGTATGTAATATACACACACTTTATAAAGTTTAGCTAGGCAATAGAGACATATTTGGTAGGGGAAGAAGAAAAGGAACTTTAAATTGGAGCAATTCCTGAGAAGACAAGCAGATTTTTTACTTGTCTGTGAATGTTACCCATTTTACGAAAGTTAACATCAAAGTATAGGTGAATAACCCAGCTAGTTGCATCATTTATGGTGGAAGAAACAATGGATTAGAAATCAAAACATGGGTATTGGTTCAACCTCTACCGTGTGCTCCCCAAGTGCCCTGGAGTAAGTCACTTCAGGAGTGTGTCTCAGGAGTGGGCTCAGTTGCTCAACTGTGAAATGGGGATAGTACTATTCCCTACCTTAAGCAGGAGGCTTGAATAAGATAATGCACATGAGAGTACTTTGTAAAAGAGCTCTACAATTTTATTGGTATTAGTTACAAATTCAAAATAATGTAACACATTTAACTATATCCAGTGTTTGTTGTATTCATCTAGGTCCTGCAAGTATAGGTTTACTTAGCCCAGGAATACTGGAATATTTGCTACAGTGTCTGGTAAGTGAGACATCAAAGCTAGTTATTCTTAGTCATCTGGAATTGTGCATTTTTCTAAAATTGCCCACTTAGCCACTGGCACAGAGAATGGAATCAGCTATAAATTTTATTTGCAGGTGTTTCCTGAGTGTTTATCTATTCCTTCCTGTGTTTAAAAAAAAAGTAAGGGCAGGATAGGAATTTATTGCAAGCAAAAACAGCTGAGTTGGTCTGGTATTAAATTTAGTCATAAGATAGGTGCTATGATTGGCTTTTTTTGTGTGCGTCCTTAGAGTCTGCCAAATGGTAGTAGGAACCTCCGCAGTGGAAACAAAATTACACGGCATTCCAACAGGAAACTGTGAGGTCAGATTCCCAGTGTATATAAATCTCTGTTCCCCCATCCCTCCCACCATTACTGCTCTTAAAACTATTGTTGAGTATTTGATATATCGTCTGTGAAGCTTGTGGTTTGCCAAGGCTGTGCTATCGGATCTCTCACACTGCTTGACTGCAGTCTTGACTGGTCTGTGTTTTTTAAAGTTATTTTTCAGGGCTACTGTGCATTGGCCTTTTTTCAAAATCTGAAAGACCCTTTTTTTCAGGACCTATATGATATGTACTTAAAACACTTAACACTATGCTAAGTAAGCACTGTAGGGGTACAGAAGTAGTCTAACAGTCCTTCACCCTCAAGCAGTTTCCTGGTTAGGGGAACAAAACTACTCAGACAAGATAATTAGCTTCCATTTTATGACAGGATACGATCAAGGGCAAAATAGCTTCCTTCGGACCAAGTGCCAAGGGTTCTGAGAAGGTGGTTGGGAGGTGGGAGAAACGGGTGGAGGGGGCTGGGAGTCATGGGAGGCAGACTTCCTGATGAAGGTGGGACCTCAGCTGGGTCACACCACAGGGCTAGGATTTGTTTGTGCACACAGGAGGAAGAAATGGGTTTCTTGGCTAAGGGCACATCACCGGCAGAAGCCCAGAGCCAGAAATGGCCATGTTCCCAGCATATTACAGAGAATTATCTGATCAGAAGACAGTGTTCAGAGACAGGAGGACATAGACTTAGTAGCCAGGTGGGGAGGGCTCAGGGCCTGAAAAACCAGACAGAGGGAATGAGGATGGATGTGGCCAAGAAGCAGGGTGCTAAACAGGCTTTGCAGCAGGGAAGGGCAATGGTTACATGAGCTCTGCAGAACCCAGTTGGGCACCAGAAAAGTGAGTGGAAATCATCTGTTGTTCTAGAGCTCTTTTGCAGGCACCTAGCATAGCTGTGGGGAAGGATAGCTGTGAGAAGATATGATGTTAAGCAGTTAGACCTTCCTTCAAATGTGAACACATGTGACATGAACTTAAATGTAACTGAAAGAGTTCACTTGTTGCTCTATCCCACCTACCATCAGCATTTGTAGAATTCCTTTCAGAGAACAGGTTGAAAATGAAGCCATAAGTTGTTAATTTCATTATTTATAATTTTGGAACTTGGTAGTGATGAATGGCTCCTTTTAGGGTTCTGAATAAAAAGCCATTTTTAGCTATATTTCTGGGCTTCTGTTTGGCTTGCTTAAAGGAATATAAGAATCAGCATGATTTTATTTAACAAAGCTTTAATATATAAATGATACTAAGTAAAATAACATAGTACATTTAATAAGATACTTTTGAAATTTCCATATCTATAAATGAACACAGTAACTTCAAGAAAATAATATAAGTTTTAAGAGACTCTATCTTGGTTTATTAATAACAATATTAGCAAATGGATAATCATGGACTTGAATGAGTAAAACTTGTCCTACTGCTCCAAAAAAAAATCTAGCACACATTGGGTAAGAAGAGGAAATTGATAACTTGCCACCTCTGCAGGGCAATGATTTTTTTTTTTTTTTTTTTTTTACCTTTTGTTGTCTTTCAGAAATTACAGTCCCACCCCACAGTCATGCTTTTTGCACTTATCGCACTGGAAAAGTTTGCACAGACAAGTAGGTATAGTGACTTCTTACATTAATGATCTATATCGCTTGTTAAAAATCTTATTTTTCATAGTTACTGGATGAGCTGATGCTTTTGAACCCCATCAAACATGCATACATTCTGGGGAATTCCCTGGTGGCCTGGTGGTTAGGATTCTGGGCGTTGACTGCCGTGGCCCCAGGTTCAATCCCCGGTTGGGGAACTAAGATCCCTCAAGCCGTGTGGCACAGCCAAATAAATAGATAAGAAGCATGCATACATTCTGATTTGTCTGGGTAAACATCTCAAAGCCAGTAAGATGTAACAGTGACAAAGGCAAGAGTTTTCTCACCTAAAGAATCAAAACTTAATGGTTCTGAAGAACCTAGGGGCAGGACAGGAATAAAGACGCAGACGTAGAGAATGGACTTGAGGACACGGGGAGGGGAAGGGTAAGCTGGGACAGTGAGAGAGTGGCATGGACATATATACACTACCAAATGTAAAACAGATAGCTAGTGGGAAGCAGCCACATAACACAGGGAGATCAGCTTGATGCTTTGTGACCACCTAGAGGGGTGGGATAGGGAGGGTGGGAGGGAGACGCAAGAGGGAGGGGATATGGGGATATATGTATACGTATAGCTGATTCACTTTGTTATACAGCAGAAACTGACACACCATTGTAAAGCAATTATACTCCAATAAAGATGTTAAGAAATATATATATATATATATATATATATAAAGAATCAAAACTTGGTGACCGTGATTACCCACTTTTTATAGCTAAAAATTTAGTGATCATATTGCTACTTTCTAGAAAATAGAGCTCTTGGGCTTTGTCATTATTATAGTTTCCAGATTCTCTAATTGTCTCTCCTCACTCTTTCCCTCCATTAATCTACCCAGCAAATCATCCTACTCTTTCATGGTTAATTTAAGGTTTATGTCTTCCCAACAGGTGAAAATAAATTGACTATATCTGAATCCAGTATTAGTGACCGGCTTGTCACGTTAGAGTCCTGGGCTGATGATCCTGATTATCTGAAACGTCAAGTTGGTTTCTGTGCCCAGTGGAGCTTAGACAATCTCTGTAAGTAGGAGTTGTCCTTTATTAAAATGCCTGTTTTCATTTCCAAATCCACTTCTTAAATAGGATCACAGGTCTTTATTTTGTGACAGTGAGTGTGAGTTTTTCCATATAAGGTCCTCTACTGGTGGGTTGGCTATATTCTAGCAGTAAAGTAAAGAGTCTAGGGACTCTTCAGACTATTAGACGGAATGCTTCTAATTGCAGCACTCTCCTGTTCAAAAACTTTGATTGGTCCCCTGTTTCCTCCTGCATCCAGGCCATTAATCAGATGCCACTGTCTAATCAACTCTTTCCAACACAAACTCTTCTCACTGTCCTACAAGCAGTTCCCAGTCATTCCTACCCCTGGGCATGTTCCCCTCACTTGGAATTCCCTCTTTACTCTTCTCTTTGTCCCAACTTTGCTCTTCAAAACTCAAGTCATGTCTTACCTATACCGTGAGAGTTGCTCCCAACTTTTCTTTTTCTCCTCCAAGAGCTGCAAGAACTAAAACTATATTACTGCTCTATCCTCACTCCCCCTCCCACAGGTGGCACTGTGCTAAAGCACAGTTGGACGTGTGACCCCTATGCTCCCTACTGCAGCATTATGGGGAGTAGCTCAGTGCCCAGCCTGTGTAGTGCCAGTTAAAGAATAATTCTGAAAAAGTACCATTTGGATTTTGCTGCATGCAAAATAATGACTATAGGGAACAGAAATATAAACCTAGCAGTGCTGCCTTTACTAGCATTTGCTTAATTAATCTTCATATGGCAGTGTAGCAGCAAAGTTAAGGTTATAAGTCTACCAATTCTGCCATTTATGAGCACCTCCACTTCTTAACTAGAATGGCAACTAGCAATGACAGTAGCTTTTTTCTCCACGACAGCCTGCCTTAGAAATGTGCCCACTTTTTCTTTTGCAGTTTTAAAAGAAGGTAGGCAGCTGACCTATGAGAAAGTGGACTTGAATAGCATTAAGGCCATGCTAAATAGCAACGATGTCAGCGAGTACCTGAAGATCTCACCTCATGGCTTGGAGGTAAAGCTTCCATAGACGGACCATTCTGGGGAGAAAATCTTGTCCTCATTTTCCTGCCCTGATTTTGAACAAAAGCAATCCTTGCAAAATAGATGGAAATTTTCTACATACGCAAAGAGTGTTTAGAGGTAGAAGTGGTGGGAGAGAGCGTGTTTGGGATATTATTTACTCTTTCATATCTAACATGGTCCTATACATATAGTACATGCTATAATGTTTATTGACTGGTTTAAATATGTCTGATTTTCATCTCTGCCATTTTATGCAGTTAAAGGTACAAAGACTAGTGTTTCTAGAAGAGGCCCTTCCTTTTTTTGTTGTTGTTGTTGTTTTTTTGGGGTTTTTTTTGCGGTATGCGGGCCTCTCACTGTTGTGGCCTCTCCCGTTGCGGAGTACAGGCTCCGGACGCGCAGGCCCAGCGGCCACGGCCCACAGGCCCAGCCGCTCCGTGGCACGTGGGATCTTCCCGGACCGGGGCACAAACCCGTGTACCCTGCATCGGCAGGCGAACTCTCAACCACTGCGCCACCAGGGAAGCCCGGCCCTTCCTTTTTTAAATCCCTGCATAACCAATTGTATTCAGTCTAGAGCTTCACCTTCTCCCTTTATGTTGAAAATGTTGCTGATTTGGAGGTGAAGGTTAATGAAAGAGCCGCTTATATACAGGAAGGTACCGTTAGGCACTAGACATGTCAAGATTAAAGAGCCGTTGAAGAATGGCTGCAAGTAGGTTCTTTGATCTTACATCTTTTTGCCAAATGCTTTACGTAGTTTTCTGCTTCAGATTATTTTTAGGTACTCCATCTAATACACTTCAATATCCTTCTCTCCCTCATCTCCCTCCCTAACAAGTACAATGTTTATGCATTTGCAAAAGATTCTACTATAAGAGCAAAGCTCTGTAAGTACTTAAAAATGAAGCCAGTAGCCTTCACTAATTCTTATTTTGAGGTCTTCCAATCCTTTCAATCTGGAACTCCCTGGAAATTAAACTATAAAATAGAGTGTCCTTCCTTCGGTTTTATACTTTTTGTCACTGAGAATGCACAGGGAGGAAGACAGTAGTCCACCAGGAGCTTTAATGAGGAAGAATAGATTCTACCTTCTGAGCCGTCGGTTATCTCTGGTGGTCTTCAGGCATTGATGGTGGACTGCCATGCTCTTTGATTTTGCCAGGCTCGCTGTGATGCCTCTTCTTTTGAAAGTGTGCGCTGCACCTTTTGTGTGGATGCTGGGGTGTGGTACTACGAAGTAACAGTGGTCACTTCTGGTGTCATGCAGATCGGCTGGGCCACACGAGACAGCAAGTTTCTCAATCATGTGAGTACCTTGGAGACCTGTGTGGATGAGAGCAGCAGCAGTTTTTTTGGCGAGTGGGTGGCGGATACTCAGTTTTCAGATAGCTTTGCACAATAATCGTTCCTTGGGCTGAATCACATGGTGCCAAATCCCTAACAGTGGTTTTCTAAACTGATTTAGAAATAGGAAAACACAGGTGAAATTGCCCGTCAGCTGTTTTTTTCCCCTCAAGTTTTAAGTTCATGTTAATCTTCCACCCAGAGTTTAGATGTGCTCTTTTTCCTCTTTTTGTTTTTTAATTAATTAATTTATTTTGTTTTTGGCTGCATTGGGTCTTTGTTGCTGCGCATGGGCTTTTCTCTAGTTGCAGCGGGGGGGCGCTACTCTTCGTTGGGGTGGCTTCTCTTGCTGTGGAGCACAGGCTCTAAGTGTGTGGGCTTCAGTAGTTGTGGCGCACGGGCTTCAGTAGTTGTGGCGCACAGGCTTCAATAGTTGTGGCTCGCAGGCTGTAGAGCGCAGGCTCAGTAGCTGTGGTGCGCAGGCTTAGTTGCTCCACGGCATGTGGGATCTTCCCGGACCAGGGCTCGAACCCGTGTCCCCTGCACTGGCAGGCGGATTCTTGACCACTGTGCCACCAGGGAAGCCCCTCTTTTTCTTTTTAAGCTCTGCTCCAGCCCCAGCCACATGTTTGGCTCAGTTTTTATATTGGATCCAGTGATGGTTTTTACCTTGCGTTTAAGCTTTAGGAACTTCGTAGGAATTCTGTTCCTTTCATAAAATACTAAATGTTGTCTTGACTCCTCTTACTTTACTTTTACCTTGTAATTAGTAGGCACATTTGTTTTCAGTATTCAGTTTTTATCTTTTGCTATACAAAGCTGTAATTTATAAGGGAAAATTAAGTCCACTAGAGGAAGCAGAATTGGGCTGCCTCTACCTGGGTGTGAGAGGTTGGGGTTCTTCGCTTTCCTACAAATGTTAATTTCTTGTCACTTTATACCCTTCTAATGCCCAACCCAATCGGCTTTCCTCTCATAGTCATATTATAAGCTGTTTGGAATTAATCCAGTTTTGATCAGGAATATTTTGTGGACATATGATTTTTACCCTTTGAGCTGGGAAAAGTCCCTTAGATTTTTTTTTTTATGTTAATGTAAATAATAGCCTCCCATCCCATATGTAAGGTCCTGGGATGGGTTTTAGAAGTGATCCAACAAAATCAAACTAAACTTGCCTGCCATACAGCTAGTTTCTAAAGTGCCCTTTCAACAAGGCTGTACAGCATCCTGGAATTGTTCATGGCATTTTACTAAACTCCTTGCTGGAAAGAGACAAATTGGAGGAAGAGGGCCCAGGGAGAGGTCAGGTCTGGATTTTTGTCCAGGATGGAAAACTGGACCCCAGTCTGCCATTGCTTTGTTGGGAACCTTCCCTGATGCAGCACCTCCTAGTCCTCTAGGCCTTAATTAAAACCTGGAAGAATGGGGCTTTTTTGTGACACCATGTAGTCAGAAGTAAGTGGGTCTGGAGAACAATGCCAGTTAGTCTTTTAGTGCCCAACTTGGGCACTAATTTAAAGAAGACAGTATCAGTTACACTGACAGCCTGCCCCAAATGATGTCCTCAAGATGATTTTTTAGGAGTTAAAAAAAAATCTTAATTTCCAGAGCACCTTCATTTTAGAGCCTATCATCCGATTCCCACAACAGTTTTTACTGTCACAGTTTCCATTTCACAGATGAGAAAACTGAGACTAAGACTGGGACAAAAAGAAACTAGGACTAGAATTCAGTCCCTTTCCTATTCTACAATAGTTGTGTTCTTTGCATTTGAAAATGGGGAGAGTCTCAGAGAAGTAGCTAGTCTCATTTGGAAGTAAAGATTTGTTTGGGAACTAGAAGAAATATGGAATCCTCTCGGGAGAAAGCTTCGATATAAAATGTGCCTCTCCTAATTTGGCAGCACACTACAGGTCTGAGTGTAGTATATTTGAGACTGAATGTTGCAGATTGTTTTTTTTTAGTGGCCAATGAAGCTGGATCATTTTATCTGATGGGTGAAACTAATTTCTGCCATATAGTTGCAAAAACTTTGGCTTCTCAAGTTAAGAGGCTTAACATACTATCTTCCTACCCTCCAGATTGCTTGATAGACTTAATTTCTTTCTTTAAAAAACAAAAATGAAACATTTTTCCCTGATTCAAGTACTGGTTGGTTAGAAATTGGTGAAGTCTGATGTATCTTTCCCCAAATGTAGGATTTTAATGATGTTGCCATACTTAACTTTGCTTCACATGGACATTGTTCTGGTGATTCTGAATCCTTTTGCCTGTACAGATAGGGTGTGGTTTTATGGAATAAATCATTCCTAGAATACATGCAGTTTCTAAAACTTTGAATCTGTTCATAGACTTATTTTAACTCCTACTGCTTGGGCTTCAGTTTTGAAAAGATGGTCAAAGTGTTGGGCTTGGACATAGATCATTAGTCTGAGAAGCTAAAGGATAGTTCTTGTTCAGGTCACTTAGAGAATAGTTATCTTGTATATATTTATGGGGGTTTGGGAGGAGCAAGTCTCCAAGGGTGCATTTTGACTTATCTAAAATATCTTTTGCCTTTTCATGAGCATCTACCATGTGACAGGTCTTTCACATACTCATCTCTAATCTTTTTGAGAGTTTGGGAAGGTATTATTCTCCCATTTAGAGATGAGAATGAAGTTCTAAGAAATTAATTTAGAAACTTGCCCAAAGTCACCTAGCCTCCAACTGCTGGCGAAGAATTCAAACCCTGGTCAAGGCAGCCCGTGCTTCTTTCCCTGTTGAAGCCTCTTGCCATGGAGAAAATGACTCTGCTATCTTAAACAGAAAAAGAATGACTTGGAAGCCTATTGGGGGCTCCCAGACTATTGAGGGGTTTGAGAACCAGACAGGCTCCAAGGCAGCATCAGAGGCCAAGACACAGGAAGTACAACAGCCAGTGTTTTAGGGACCAGAATGCCAGCACTGCTGCCACAAAGGTCCTAACCATTCCTCCATGTGGGGTCATAGACACTAGGTGTCTGATGGGAGGGTCCAGTTGGCCAAGGTCACATCTTACCCCTCCATCTCCAGAGCAGGAGGCAGGACATTGTATCTTCATTATATTCCCCATAGCAGGAAGTGGTAGGGATACTGGACAGCAGAAGAAAGGATGGTGTCCACCACATAAGGAAGGAGTCAGTATATTCCGTAAACAACAAACTATGGATAAATGCTTTTTTGTTGTTTGTTTTTATTAATGTTGCCATTACTAAAGTATACGTGACCAGAACATACAGATCAAAATAATCACCCCAAGTACCAAGCTAGCTACACTGTTCTCTCATTTGTCTGCCTCAGCTGATGCAGACCATAGTTATAGTTCTGCTGGGAATGTTTTCACGTTGAAAGAGGGTATAGTACATCTGGACTGCTCTTTGGTATGTGAGCTCAAAGGGCTTTTTAAAGTGTATCTCTGCTTAGCAGAGGCACCTACTTCTTAGCCTGTAGAAGTTGATCTGTGGTTAAAACGATTAGAGTTCCCCCTCTGTCTCCAAATGCCACTTTACTGTGAAATTCATCCAGGCATAGAAGACATTGCATGGTAAAGTCTGCTCTTAACCAATTCTTGGTGGCTGGGAATCTTCTGGGAATTTCTTTCAAGTGTTCAGTGGAGGACTTCCTAGGACATTGGAAAGGAAAGATAGAAAAGAATTGCTTGCCTTTTGCCTATGCCCCAACACTCCACAAATAAAAAGTAAGTTTTTACTTATTTGTTCAGGCTTTGAAAGGAATAGCAAGGTGTTTTTTCTAATAGACTGGTGAATATCTTCTCGGCCTTACGCTGAGAACTTATGCAAGTTCATTTAACTCTTGAGTAGTCTGAATAGTGCATTCAGAAGCTAATTCAGAAGCCTCACTTTGGAGAACACTCATCCGAATTCAGTATGTTGTGGTCCGAGTAGTCAAGAAGCATCTTGGAGCCCTTTTTCCAATCTATCTCCTCACTGCATTGTCGCATAGAATAAGCAGACCATCACCAGGATCTGAGATCTTACTTGGATTCAGCCCACATTTTCAATGCCTTTCTCCACTATAATCTTTCACCATTGAGCCTTAAAGATAGCAGTTGTCTGATCTGCATGTTTCCTCTGTATTTTCTATTTTCTTCTTATAAGTGCTCAAAATAATTTCTTAAGATCCCACCTCCCCTTTTATGTTAACAATAAAATAATTGTGAAATAATTAAAAGGCAGTAACTAATAAAAGAAGCTGCCAAGGACCTGTGTGATGTTCAAATATCTCAGAATACCTATAAGCTGATTACCCACTATAACCTTCTGTTGTCTCCAGTTTTGAAATCTCTGAGCATGTGGGTGTTTTGAAGTGTACTACATGAAAGAAAGGTGTTTGCCCACACCAGCCTTGGAATCAGAAAATTCCAGGGTCCAAACTTGACTTTTTTAGTAACATGTCCTTGGGCAAGCTGGTTGACTTCTCTGAGCCTTATTTCCTCTTAAGATGGAATATAATACCACCAGCCTCAAGGTGGTTCATGAGAATTAAATGAACTAACAGACGTGAAACTTGGGAAAAATTTGTTGGTGAAGTCACACTCTATTCTGACTCTATGTCAGAATTTTGGTATCTTCCAAGAACTGTAGGCTCTCTCCCTTCATCCAAAAAGCTTAGAATTCTAGCCACCAGGTTAATGGAACACAGCAGGCAGAACCTTGCTAATCTTCTGGGCCCTCTCTCCCTCCAGGAAGGCTACGGCATTGGGGACGACGAATACTCCTGTGCATACGATGGCTGCAGGCAGCTGATTTGGTACAACGCCAGAAGTAAGCCTCACCAACACCCCTGCTGGAAAGAAGGTATGCATTCCTCTTCATCATGAATTTATTAATTAGGTTAAGACATCTGGTTATGATGAGGCGTGTATTATGTTAGGCTTTAAAATCTTTTAATGGAAAAAGAGTAAATGTGAAAAGGGATATTAGCTTTTGTATCCCCTACCATAGATGTGAACCGTACTCCTGATATTCACCTCTGATGGAGCCCTTCCTTTAGCAAAACATTTCAGACTATAAAATTCTTAATTTAGTGGGAAAATGATCATCTTAAGATTAATATGAATTCTAGTTTCCTCTCTGGGTATATGTCTTAAATCAAAGCAGCCGTGGAGATATTGAGGACACTGAAATTGTAATGCCAGTAAAATAAGGTTATTTTCAGAGAATTGGCACTATTCAGGGGACACATTCCGGGGCTCTCTAGGGCAGCTTTTAAAGATGACTTGAGTACTGTTAGCCTCAAAAACTTCTGCCCAGCCTCATTTCTCCAGACATCAGGCTCAGGATGCTGCAGGGCCAGGACTCTCAATCAAGGCTCTAGGATTTTAGCAAGAATATATCTTATCAACAGCATGATCTTTTTTGCCCAATTCAGTTTTTTTTTCCAACTGCTTTGCAATATTCAATGCCCTAGACCCATGAAAACATTTATTAATGAAAGATTCAAACAGCATAGTTAGAGCCACAGTTGATTTGTTAAACACTTATACCAAAAAATTTAAGGTGAGTGTTTACCCCCAACTAAATACAGTGAAAACAGGGCTTCCCTGCTTCAGCACCAGTGCACCGGAGGGTAGTATTCTCAAGGGGCCTCCTGGTGCACTGCCTTGTTCTGAAGATATAGAGTCATATGGTAGGGGATGGAACCTCCGGAAAAATTTTATTCCCAGCATTGGAGCTAGATGGGGGATATAGCCCAGCTTCTTCTCCAAGCTGCCCTCTCTCTGTTTCCTGCCACAATCAGCATTATAGATGTAAACTGAATTTTCAGGCATGCTAAGAGAGCAGGAATTTGACCCTTGCTGTGAGGGGACAGCTTCTCAATTAACTAATAGTGTGGAAAGGAAAAAACCTGCAAAGCCCACATAAGCCCTCATTTTAAGGGTTTGCAGGTTAAAGGAACATAACACTTCTTCATTTTTTTAAAAAATACTTTTCTGATATTTTTTTGTTGTCGTTATAAATTTATTTATTTATTTTTGTCTGTGTTGGGTCTTCGTTGCTGCGCACAGGCTTTCTCTAGTTGCGGTGAGCAGGGGCTACTCTTTGTTGCAGTGCACAGCCTTCTCATTGTGGTGGCTCCTCTTGTTGCGGAGCACAGGCTCTAAGCACATGGGCTTCAGTAGTTGTGGCTCGCGGGCTCTAGACCGCAGACTCAGTAGTTGTGGCACACTGGTTTAGTTGCTCTGCAGCATGTGGGATCTTCCCTGACCAGAGATCGAACCCATGTCCCCTGCATTGGCAGGCGGATTCTTAACCACTGCGCCACCAGGGAAGTCCCAACACTTCTTCATTTAACAAAGCATAAGATAGAGGTACTGTCTGCAAAGACTGTCTTGTTTGTTTTTTAAATGATTTTTTAAAAGATTTCTTAAGTTTATTATAAAATTTGGAAAATAGGGGTAAAAAGCAAAATGAAACCAAAATCTCATGTAATTCCTCCATCCAGAGATTTCTTTAAAACACAATCTGGTGTGTATATATAGATATGTATTTTTTTATTAATTTACCTTTAACATTTTTTTAAAATTTTTATTGGAATATAGTTGATTTACAATGTTGTGTTAGTTTCAGATGTACAGCAAAGCAAATCAGTTATACGTATACATATATCCACTCTTTTTTAGATTCTTTTCCCATATAGGCCATTAGAGAGTACTGAGTAGAGTTCCCTGTGCTATACAGTAGGTCCTTATTAGTTATCTATTTTATATATAGTAGTGTGTATGTGTCAATCCCAATCTCCCAATTTGTCCCTCCCCCGCCCTTACCCCCTGGTAACCATAAGTTTGTTTTCTACATCTATAACTCTATTTCTGTTTTGTAGATAAGTTCATTTGTACCCTTACTTTAGACTCCACATATAAGTGATATCGTGTGATATTTGTCTTTCTCTGTCTGACATCACTCAGTATGACAATCTCTGGGTCCATCCATGTTGCTGCAAATGGCATTATTTCATTCTATTTTATGGCTGAGTAATATTACATTGTATATATGCACCACATCTTTTTTATCCATTCCTTTGTTGATGGACATTTAGGTTGTTTCCATGTCCTGACTATTGTAAATAGAGCTGCAGTGAACATTGGGATGCATGTATCTTCTCAAATTATGGTTTTCTCCTGATATATGCCCAGGAGTGGGATTGCTGGATCATATGGTAGCTCTATTTTTAGTTTTTTAAGGAACCTCCATACCGTTCTTCATAGTGCCTGTACCAATTTACATTCCCACCAAAAGTGTAGGAAGATTCCCTTTTCTCCCCACCCTCTCCAACATTTATTGTTTGTATATTTTTTGATGATGGCCATTCTAACTGGTATGAGTTCTTACTTCATTGTAGTTTTGATTTGCATTTCTCTAATAATTAGTGATGTTGAGCTTTTTTTTTTTTTTTTTTTTTTGCGGTACGCGGGCCTCTCACTGTTGTGGCCTCTCCCGTTGCGGAGCACAGGCTCTCGACACGCAGGCTCAGCGGCCATGGCTAACGGGCCCAGCCGCTCCGCGGTATGTGGGATCATCCCGGACCGGGACAGAAACCCGTGTCCCCTGCATTGGCAGGCGGACTCTCAACCACTGTGCCACGAGGGAAGCCCAAAGCATCTTTTCATGTGCTTTTTAGCCATATGTATGTCTTCTTTGGAGAAATGTCTATTTAGATCTTCCACCCATTTTTTAATTGGGTTGTTTTGTTTTTTTGATATTGAGCTGCATGAGCTGTTTGTATATTTCGGAGATTAATCCCTTGTTGGTTGCTTTGTTTGCAAATATTTTCTCCCATTCTGAGGGTTGTCTTTTCATTTTGTTTATGGTTTCCTTTGCTGTGCAAGAGCTTTAAGTTTAATTAGGTCCCATTTGTTTGTTTTTATTTTCATTACTCTAGGAGGTGGATCAAAAAAGATCTTGCTGCGATTTATGTGAAAAAGTGTTCTGCCTATGTTTTCCCCTAAGAGTTTTATAGTATCCGGCATTACATTTAGGTCTTTAATCCATTTTGAGTTTATTTTTGTGTATGGTGTATATTTTTTGTTGTTACACTTACTATGCCTTGAACAGCTTTCCAGGTTATTAAATAACATTGTTTTTAATGGCTTTTCAATATTCCATTATATAATAGTACTATATTAATCAATGCCTCAAGGTTGGAAGTTACATTTTTGCCTTTTAAAATTATTATTATAAAAAAATTATAAACTATTCTGGATTTTCTCAGGATAAATCCTTAGAAGTGAATCTTCTCTGGCAAAGGGTATACAGAATTTCAAGGCTTTTGCCATATATTGCCAGATTTTCCTCCAGTACCACTGAGGGTCAGTTTTTCTTGTCATTACTTTATAATTTCATGTATTTATCTTTGACAATTTATTTATTTATTTATTTTTATAAATTTATTTTTTATTTATTTATTTTTGGCTGCATTGGGTCTTTTTTGCTACGTTCGGGCTTTCTCTAGTTGCGGTGAGCGGGGGCTACTCTTCATTGTGGTGTGTGCACTTCTCGTTGCGATGGCTTCCCGGTTGCAGAGCAAAGGCTCTAGGCGTACAGGCTTCAGTAGTTGTGGCACGTGGGCTCTTCCCAAACTAGGGATCGAACCCGTATCCCCTGCGTTGGCAGACAGATTCTTAACCACTGTGCCACCAGGGAAGTCCCTTTGACACTTTAAAAAGCAAAAACTTGGGCTTCCCTGGTGGCGCAGTGGTTGAGAGTCTGCCTGCCGATGCAGGGGACACGGGTTCCTGCCCTGGTCCGGGAAGATCCCACATGCCATGGAGCGGCTGGACCCATGAGCCATGGCCGCTGGGACTGCGCGTCCGGAGCCTGTGCTCCGCGGCGGGAGAGGCCACAGCAGTGAGAGGCCCACGTACCACAAAAAAAAAAAAAAAGCAAAAACTTTATGAGTGAATATGAATGCTTTAAAAAAAAAAAACATGTTTGGGGGCAGTTGTTATGTCAGACAGTTTTGTTTTGTTTTTTTGGCTGTGCCTCACAACTTGCAGGATCTTAGTTCCCAGACCAGGGATTGAACCCTTGCCCTCGGCAGTGAAAGCACAGAGTCCTAACCACTGGACTGCCGGGGAATTCCCTCTCAGAGAGTTTTAACTCTCACCAGAGAGGCAAAAAAGTTCATGATTTTGATCTTACCATATTTTACTGATCCCCAAATGCACATTTTCCCCACATTTTCACATCTTTGAAATTGGGATGCATCTTACAATTGATGACTTTTCATAGATTAATTGGCAGCATTTTCCTCTTAATGGTACATCCAAATATTGATGTAAATGGGTCAGATCAGTTGCAGAAGAAGCAAAAACGATGAATATGTTGACTACAGGGCTATAAAAACAGACTTAATACAGTGACATTGAAACCCTGAGACAGCAGAATCTCCATATCGTAACAGTGTTTCACTTTATCCTCTAGGAGACACAGTAGGATTTCTGTTAGATTTGAATGAAAAGCAAATGATTTTCTTTTTAAATGGCAACCAGCTGCCTCCTGAGAAGCAAGTCTTTTCATCTACTGTGTAAGTACCTTCTCTCAGTCAAAAATTTGAGCAGATGCATGGAATGTACTTTTCTTCAGAAAAAAAAAACAAAAAAAACTTTGTCCGTTTATGTAGTCAGTTGTGATGAGAAATCACTGTATTTCAAGTAATTGGAGACCCATTTGATCTTACCTAAAACCTCCCAGAGTTTGATATAGGAAAGTAAGAGCAGGATGTTCTCTGGTTCACAGTCCCGTCTAGGTTAATAAACAGAATGTCACCCTTCTTTCTGCTTGGGTATGACTTATTCCCGTTTTCTGAACACCACTTTGTGTAAGAGCTTTGCTTTGTTTTTATGAATTCTCTTGACCTCTGTTCATTTTTATTTGTAGATCTGGATTTTTTGCTGCAGCTAGTTTCATGTCATATCAACAATGTGAGTTCAATTTTGGAGCAAAACCATTCCAATATCCACCATCTGTGAAATTTAGCACTTTTAATGACTTCGCCTTCCTAACAGCTGAAGAGAAAATCATTTTGCCTAGGTAAGGAACCTGCAGTCAAAGAGACCACACTGGCCATGGCATAGCCAGTGTTGGGCCTTTATGGTCTTAAAGGTATCTATAACATAATGTTGTAATCCTAGCTCCTGTTCTGGCTCAAAACGCAGGTTTGTAACGAGCCCTTCTGCAGTGTACTTCACCTTGGACTCAGTGTCCCAAGGCTTGAGAGTGGCTCAGTCAGCAGTTTCTAGCTGAACTAGAAAATGTCACACAGTGATCACAGCCCTGCAGTGGCAGAGCCTCCATAATATCTCAGGAACAGAAGGGCCACTTGTATCCCAGCTCAGAGATCTGAAATTCATTCTTAGATCTTCCTTTCACCTTGTCTTGGTGCCGGACAGGGATTCTGAACTTCAGATTCCTCTTAGTGAAAGTGTGAAGTAACACCTTTCTCATCTTTCATACCCCATCATTTTTTTTATGTAGGCTGTCTTCTTGGATGCGGCCCATAAACAAGTCTGCCTTCTCACACACGCCCTGAAAGGTACAATCGATCCATCTAAGAGTTCCCCTGGAGGCTGGCCTTGGTTAAAAGTGCTTCAGCATTTAGTTAACCACTGCTGCAGAATTAAACTTTCCAAAAGTCAGATGGTAGTAGGCGCCAACTGTCGGAAAGTCTTCTTTTATGGGCAGCTTCTCTTGGTACCACATCACTTTCGCGCCCAAAGTGCAGCCTGCCTTGAATAAGAACAGCAGAGTTACAAGCTCGGGCAGTCCTATAATACACTAGACTTTGTTTTTTGTGACAGTGACACCAAGACAGGAGTTGTTGGAGACTGAGTGGCCTCCTTAATGCGAAGGGGTCCTTTTTTACTCATAGAAATAGTATTCTTTTCTGACTTCAGGGTCGGAGATCATGGTCCTGTTTCTATCTGGCATTTTGTAAATTGTTCTATATTGTAAATCCTCTCTGTCTCTATCTCTTCTTCTATTCATTCTTTTTTTTTCTTCTTAAACTTTTTATTATGGAAAACTTCAGATACACACAAAAGAAAAAAAAGAATAGTACAATAAAGCACCATGTACCCACCTCTCAGCTACAGCAGTCATCCACTCATGACCACCTGCTTCTCTTACAGTTTTCCCTCATATCTGTTAATAGCTCCATTGTCATTCCAGTTTCCCTGGCCGTAATCCTAGAGTATCCTTGACAAGGCAGGGAATGACTTTCTGCCATTTCCACGACAGATCCCTCAGCAAATCCTGTAGGCTGTGCGTTCAGAATATATCCCAAATCCAACTACTTCTTATCCCTCTCCCTGCTACCACCATGGTTGAAGCCTCCATCATTTTCCACCTGGATTGTTCTTGCCCTGCCCTTAAACTGTAGTCTCCCTGTTCCTGCCTTAACCCCCTTCGGTCTATTCAGCACAGCCTCCAGAATGTTTTTGTTACAACATAAATCAGATCATGCACTTCTGTGCTGAAAAGACTCTAGTGGCTTCCTCTCACTTAAGGTAAAAGCTTAAATCCTCTATACGATTTGTCCCCTCCTCTCCTCCATTACTTCTCTGACCTCCGACCCTCTTCCATATGCTCCTGCTCTTTCAGCCATCCTGACCTCCTTGCTGCTTCTGAAACATACCAGGTCTACTATTGTAGCCCCAGGGCCTTTGCACTAGAATGTTCTGCTGTCGCAATGCTTCTTGCTACTAGAATGTTCTGATGTGTGTTTTCCTGTACCACTGAGCAGTTAACTCGATTCTGACACTGTCTACCTGGAGATAGCATCAGATCCCACTGGTGAAGGGCTCAGTCCTGCAAAGACTGCCCTTTTCTCCCACTTTAGATGCCAGTCACAAGTCCAGGTTATGACCAAGTGGCTGTAAATTGGAGGCTCCCATGACCTCCTCCTTGGGTTTGATTAATTTGCTAGAGCTGCCACCACAGAACTCAGGAAAGCAGTTTACTTCTTACTAGGTTACCGGTTTATTAGAATAGTATATAACTCAGGAACAGGCTATCTGTGCATGCCAATCTCCCTGCCTCTCACTTGTTCACCAGCCCTGAAACTCTTTGAACCTTGTCCTTTTCGGTTGGTAGGGAGGCTTCATTACATAGGGCTGGTTCATTAAATCATTGGCCTTTGATGATCGAACTCAGTCTCCAGCCCACTTCCCATCCCAGGAGGTGGGGCAGAGGAGAGAGGAGGGAACTGAAAAGTTCCAACCTTCTAATCACCTGGTTGGTTCCCAGTCCCATCCTTAGGTACCTAGCGGGCTTTTTAAAAGCCGCCTCATTAACAGAACAAAAGACCTTTCTAGCTATCTTAACTTATGAATCATCGAGGGTTTTAGGAATCTGTGCCAGGAATGCAGATGTAAACAAAATATATTTTTTATCATAAATCACAATTTCTCTCCAAGATGCCCGCAAGGCTCACTCTCTCACTCCCTTCATGTCTTCACTTAAATGTCATCTTAGTGAGACCTTCCCTAGCTGCCGTATTTAAAATTATAACTCCCTGCCTCTCACATACACACTCCTTATTCTTCTCCCTGCTTTATTTTTCTTCACACTACTCATTAGCATTTAAAATTCTGCCTATCTTACTTTTTAATCTGATTTATTGTCTGTTTTCCCCCCACTGGAGTGTAAACTCTCTGAAGGCAGGGATATTTTTTTAGTCCTCTCTTCACTGCTGAATCTCCAAAGCTTGGAACAGTGCCTGGCACATAATAAGGCCTTATGTGAATTGAACAAATGTTTCCTGTTTCTCTTGGCCATCCATCAGGCTGTACCTTCAGCAGAGCAGTTCTGCATGTCTGCTTTTCCATTCCAAGCTGAGTGAAAGTATAATGTGAGGCTTGTAACCCGAGGTGTCTGGACTTCCAGGGTGACTATGATGAGCTATCATAAACACCTTGAAAATTGTGTGTGTGCATTTTTCTTGGGAAATGCTCTATGCGTTTCCTCAAACTCTTAGAGTGTGTGACTTAAAATGTTAAAATTTGCTGGTAGGGACTTCCCTGGTGGTCCAGTGGGTAAGATTCCGCACTCCCAATGCAGGGTGCCCGGGTTCGATCCCTGGTCAGGGAACTAGATCCTGCACGCATGCTGTAACCAAGAATTCCGAGTGCCGAAACTAAGACCCGGCACAGCCGAGATAGACAAGATAGATAGATGATAGATAGATAGATAAACAAAAAAATTTTTTTTAATTTGCTGGTAAAATTAAAAAAGCACTGGACTTAGACCCAAAAGACTTAAATTTGATTCCTGAATCTGTTTACTGTGTCTGACCCATACAAATCATTTCCTTGTCTGTGACCTTATGCAAATCATTTCCTGCCCTTTTCTTTGTAAAATGGGGATGACCATGCCTCCTTCATTCTCTATTTTAGAAAATCATTGAAAGATTGAAATGAGATGTCTGGTGTGAAAACTTTACTGAACAAAGCTTAGGGAATACATGGTAGACTCACATGTGCAGAGCATTTTCAAGGCACTTCGTATGCATCACTGCTAACAGGCCCCATTTATTTGTTGACAAAATGAGTTTCAAACTGTGTTTTCTACTCAGGCACAGGCGTCTTGCTCTGTTGAAGCAAGTTAGTATCCGGGAAAACTGCTGCTCCCTGTGTTGCGATGAGGTAGCAGACACACAATTGAAGCCATGTGGACACAGGTAAGAGGGTTTGTTTGTACATTTGTTTGTACATCATTTCCTCTTTTGTACATTATATTAGACAAAGTTTCATCCTGTTCCTGAATTGCTTTTTACAGTGTTACCAGTTCCATAGCTGTTCATCAAGGTTTATAATATCCGAAGTGGGCTGAATGAGGAATTAGAGTTTGCCAAGTAGTACATGGCTGTCTTCCAGGAAGTACCTGAAATAGAAGAAGCTGCTTGATATGGAAGGCCTGTTTTTGTTTTACTTAATTTACTCAACACTATAGTTTAAACAGTTTTTATTCACAAAATGTAAAAGGTTTAATGCTAATTATGAGCCTCTTGGGAAATCCCTTTTAGTTTTAGAGCCTTCTCATTTACTTATTATTCACCCTCCTAAGCATTGAGATGGCAGGACCTCCCTGCCATCTAACCAAATTTCAGTTGTATGAGACAAGGGCAGCCTGGATCCTATAGAACAGAGTGTCTAAGACATCAGCAAGAGCAGCAAGTAAGACAGTCCCTAAAAAGGCCATCCCAACTAAGGTTAGAAAGGGCAAGAGGAGTTGGGCAGTGTACTGGCCTTGGCCTAGCCCGGGCTTCTGTGCTGATTGTATATGAGCAATACCTATGCTGATGTTCCAGGCTAGCTCCCTGTAATTCATCACATCCCATACCCTGCCTTGCTCTTATTCTTGACATAGCTTTAGCTAGCAGGTCGCCTACGGGGCCAGAGCCTGGAGTGATGGACCCCAGTTTGTCTCCCCCAGGTCTGACTCAGCCTGAGCTCCTGACTCTGCCTCTGTACATTTGCCATCTTATGAAATGGGTTGTTATCTAATCGTCTGGTAAGGGACATACATGCAGTGAGTTTATCTCATTTCACCAGTCTCTCTTCTGAAAGAAAGGCATAGTGACTCCAGCTGTGATTATTCCTCTGTATCAACTCTCGAGCCCAGAGCGCCTGAGGATCTGGGCTTATTCATCTCTGAGCTTTCTAGCCCTTCTTGGTGGTTTTGTGCACAATAAGGGCTCATGAAAGAGGGCTGAAATCTAAAAACTTAGAACCAGGTATCTTAAGTATGACCACAGTCTCCTTACTAGATATATCCAAAACAGAGTTGGAAGAGGAAATAAAAGAATTATAAGAAAATTTAGCTCCACTTTCAGCAACAACAACAATTTTAGAAGGGTAGAGGTTAAGAAGAGAAATCTGGCTAAATGGAATGACATGAGCCAACCCCTAGAAGAGACTGAAAATCTAAGCATTCCTGTTACCGTAGAAGAAATTGAGATGATTATCAAAGCTACCTTTGCCTCTGCCACTAAAAGCACTAAGCCCAGATGGTTTCACAGGTGAATTCTTTCAAACTTTCAGGGAATAGATAGATTCTATTTAAACTTCTCCAGACCACAGAGATAATAGGAAAACTACAATATTCTTTTTACAAAGCCTGCATCGTAATCATATGAAAAGCTGACAAAACACACAAAAAAAGAAAACTTATGTGGGACTTCCCTCGTGGTCCAGTGGTTAAGACTTTGCCTTCCAATGTAGTGGGTGCGGGTTCGATCCCTGGTTGGGAAGCTAAGATCCCACATGCCTCACGGCCAAAAAATCAAAACGTAAGACAGAAGCAATATTGTAACAGATCCAATAAAGACTTTAAGAATGGTCCACATCAAAAAAAAATCTTAAAAAAAAAAAGGAAAGAAAACTTATGAATATAAACCTAAAAATCCTAAATAAATTATTACCAAATAGGACCCAGCAACACAACCAAGGGGGCTTATTTCAGGAATGCAAGGTTAGTACAATATAGGAAATCAATTCATATAATTTCCCAAATAGGCCTAGGGACAGTGGAGCAAAGAATTAACACTTTCTCCAAAAATGCTGAAAAGGTATTTGTTAAAATTCAGTATCCATCCCAAATGGATGGAATACTGCAAAACAGAAATGGATGTAGGGAATAAAATAGTATAAAATAAGAATGGATGGATACTTCCTTAGCAATATAAAAGATGTATATATCTCAGCCAAACACTAGCATCTTTTTAATGGTGTCACACTGGAAGCATTGCAAGAGATGCTGGAGACAAGACAAGGATGCCTGCTATCACCACTGTGACTTGCATTGTATAAGCTAAAACAGACAAGAAAGAGAAAAGGGATTAAAACTGGAAAAAGGAGCAAAATCATCATTTGGAGATAATAGATTACATAGGTAGATATCAGGAGAATTGACTAAAAGCCTATTAGAATCATTGTGACAATTGAATAAGCTAGCTGGTTACAAAAAATAACTTAAAACAATAGCTTTCTATATATAAATAACTAATTAGAACAAATATTTGAAGGTCCCTTTTACAATAGACAAAAAAAAGCTTAAGAATACATTCCAAGAAATATATGGTGCCTATCTGAAGAAAACTTTTAAACTACCAAGGAATGTAAAGACGACTTGAATAACTGGATCTGGTCTTGGATAGGAAGACCTCTCAGTGTCCTAAACGTGACAGTTTTCCCTAAACTCTAAGTTTAATTTGGTCCATATAAAAAGGACAACATGGGGCTTCCCTGGTGGCGCATTGGTTGAGAGTCCGCCTGCCAATGCAGGGGACACGGGTTCGTGCCTCGGTCTGGGAAGATCCCACATGCCGCGGAGCGGCTGGGCCTGTGAGCCATGGCCGCTGAGCCTGCACATCCGGAGCCTATGCTCCGCAATGGGAGAGGCCACAACAGTGAGAGGCCCGCGTACTGGAGAAAAAAAAAAAGGACAACATGGGTTTTCGGAGTTGTTTTTTTTTCTGGAAATAGAAATGCTAACTTAAAAGTTTATGATACTAAGGCAAGAAAATTCTGAAAAAGAAGAGTTATGGAGAGGACCAACCCTACCTACCACATCTTAAAATATATTAAAATAAATGTTAAATTTGCAACAACATGGATGGACCTGGAAGGTATTAGGCTTAGTGAAATAAGTCAGACAAAGAAAGACAAATACTGTATGTTATCACTTATATGTGGAATCTAAAATAAAACAAACGAGTGAATATAACAAAACAGAAACAGACTTACAGATATAGAGAACAAACTAGCAGTTACCAGTGGGAAGAGGGCGGGGGCTAGATAGGGGCAGGGGATTAAGAGGTCCGAACTACTATGTATAAAATAAATAAGCTACGAGGATATATTGTCCAGCACAGGGACGATAGCCAATATCTTTTTTTTTTTTAATGTATTTATTTATTTATTTTTGGCTGCGTCCGGTCTTAATTGAGGCACACAGGATCTTTCGTTGTGGTGCACAGGCTTCTCTCTAGTTGTGGCATGCGGGCACCAGAGTGTGAGGGCTCAGTGGTTGCAGTGCACGGGGGCTTTCTAGTTGTGGGGAGCGGGCTCAGTAGTTGCGGCGCTAGGGCTTAGTTGCCCCGCGGCACGTGGGATCTTATTTCCCCGACCAGGGATCAAACCTGCGTCCCTTGCACTGGAAGGCAGATTCTTAACCGCTGGACCACAGGGAAGTCCCTAGCTTTAATTGGAGTATAATTTATAAAAAATTTTAATCACTATGTTGTATGCCTGAAACTAATACAATAATGTAAATCAACTATACTTAAAGAAAGGTTGATAGTTTTGCCCCAGTATATGAAAAGAATGACACAACAATGGAATAGAAGCCCAGAAATAGAACTGATTACAAAGAAAAATTTGATAAAAAATTTGACATATGATAAAGGCATCATGTCAAATCTGTGGTGAGAGAAGGACTATTCAGCAAATGATATTGGGATAGATGGCTAGCTGTCTGGGAAAAAATAGCATTGTATCTCTACCTACATATACACATCTGTATGTATAGGTTATGTACATATAGACTTTCTGGAAGAATGCACATGAACTTTTAACTTATTCCTCAGAAGAGGAAGATTGAGGATCAGAAATGGAAGAGAGACTTGCTGTTTATATATTTACTTTTTGTTTTAACCATGTGCGATTATTACCCTTTCAGTTAACATGCTTGTTAACATTTTAGGTGGAGTCAGCAGATCGTCATTCTGACCTTTTGAAGCACTGACCTAACTGGCATTTATGTCTTTCTCCTCAGTGACCTGTGCATGGATTGTGCCTTGCAACTGGAGACCTGCCCATTGTGTCGTAAAGAAATAGTGTCTAGAGTCAGACAAATTTCTCATATTTCATGACACACGTGAAGAGGCATCATGGACTTACTTCTACTCAATTCCAGCCAACGTTGAAAAGAAAAACAAAGAAAAAAATTTCTCAAATCAGTTGTACACACATTGAAACTTATAGCCATGGCCAGATGTTATGCTAAAAAATGATAGACAAAATTCTAAAAAATGTCAAAGACAAAATTCTCCTAGAATCTAACCCAACTTGCCAGCCCTGAGAAATTCCTTTTAAGACCAAGGAAAGCTGAATGCTAACAGCTAGGCCTGCAGTACTTCCATGAGAAACAATAGGAGACAATGCCCTCCTGAGTGCTGAAACCACACCGGATTTCTCCAGGTTGGGTTCATTTGATTGTTTAACACAGGATGTTTTGTCTCATATTCTAAAGTTTTTATTTTGGGCAAAAGTCATTATGGAGAAGTAAATGACAGCGTTTCTGGGTTAAGCATAACTTCCCATTGGTCAGAGAGCCACCGGTGTGTTAAGCATGGATATTGCAAGACTTGAAGCTATGAAACTAGAATCACACAGGTCAATACTACAAGCAACATGGAGGGCCTGAAAGAAGGTGCACAGACTGTAGGAAAAAACCCAAATTTTTGATATTTCAGTGATTCCAAAGAACATTCTAGTTTTTTTTAACTGCAGAAAATTGGTGGTATTTTCACATTCATGGTGTTTTTATCCAATTTCAGTACCCACATTTTGTGAGGAAAAAATGTTTTAACAATGCAGGAGGAATTCTTAAATTAATCGCAATGTTAGACTGGAGAAAATTTGGTATTTAGGGTATTTTTAAGCTACCATCAAATGAGGTCTCTCTGTTTTTTGTTTAAAAAAATTTTTTTTAATCAGTATTGTTTTTGGAAGTAATATACTTTGCAACTCTTGAACCAGTAGTCTCAAAAACTCTTAGAGGTCAGTCTGAGAGCACGTATTCCTATTGTTTAAAATAAATACATGTTTTTGAATAGTAAATTCAATCATGGATTGTTGACTATGTCTTCATCCAAAGTGTTATTCCCTCTCAGGGTCTCTGGTGAAGACCTTCAAGAGTTTGGTTTTTTCTCCCAGAAAATTGGAAGGTAGAATTGTAAATTCATAGAACTTATTTTATAATGGTGTACCTCAGCAGCTGCCTTTCAATTTATGCCAAGTCCTTACTGAGTTTATACTTGAATAGTAAATATGTCTTCTGAGTTTTACAGTGTCTTAAATTCAACGCACATTTTTTTCTTCCTTTCCCACCCTTTCTTGTTTGTAGTTCATTAAATTGTCCTATTACAGAGCTGATTTCCTTCCTGGCCGTACTTGTTGGGGTGCTGGATTTTTTCCATGTCTTTAGTCTTCCGTAAATTCAAAAAAATATATAAATATATATATATATATATATATGTTCTCTTCTTTAGCTTGTGGTGAATACAGTAATTTGCATTGAAGAAATAAAACATTTGTTGCCTTTTTTGACTAAGATTTCACAACTTTCATTGGTGCCTGCTGCTAAGGTTCCAAGATATTATACTCTCAGGTTTATACTTTCCGGTGTAGGACAGAATCAAGTATTAGAATTAAGAAACAAGGTTAATCACTTATTCATCCAGCAAACCTTTATTGGACACCTAATATGTTCTGGGCACTGCACCTATACGGTATACAAAACAGATCTGTTCGTGGAGCTGACATCTGGTAGTGGGGAGAAAACTATATTTTTCCTTATTGTAATAAATTTTTGGTGCCCTGAAAGAAAATAGGGTGCCTTTGAGAAAGAACAAGGGGAACCTAATTTAGATGAGGGGAAAGGGAGAAAACTCACTGAAGGAGTAATATTAGTAAAAACTTAGAGGAGGGACTTCCCTGGTGTCACAGTGGTTAAGAATCCGCCTGCCAGTGCAGGGGACACGGGGTCGAGCCCTGGTCCGGGAAGATTCCACATACCACAGAGCAACTAAGCCCGTGCGCCACAACAGGAGAGGCCACCGCAATGAGAAGCCCGCGCACCGCAACGAAGAGTAGCCCCCACTCGCTGCAACTAGAGAAAGCCTGTGCGCAGCAAGGAAGACCCAACGCAGCCAAAAATAAGTTAATTAAAAATAAATAAAAAGAAATCATAAATCCATTACAAAAAAAAAAAACTTAAAGGAGGAAGTAGGACCTAGGGATATAGCCAGGCAGAGAGACTGAGGACAGGCTTCTAGGACTGGGTAGCTAGGTGAACACGTTATAGGCAAAGGCCTTAACTAAGGAGGAAAGGAGCTCAGTAGGCCCCAGGATCAGATGGAAGTCCCTTGAACTAGTAAGGTAGGAACTGAGTGGGTAGAAAAGCATGCTCCAAGGTTGGAGAGGTCAGGGAACTGCTCGTGAAGGCCATGTTCAGGATTTTGTATTTTATCCTAAGTGCAATAGAAAACAAAGTAGTTTAAGCATGTAAGTATGCTTTGATAAATAAGTTTAAAAGATGGCTCTGGCTTCTATTTGGAGAATGGAATTGGAGTGGGGTTGGAAGGGGGGCAGTATAGAGAACAAGCAAAAAATGGAAATAATATGACCAGTAGGGAGACTTTTAATTAGTCCAGCAGAGAGGTAAAAGTGGTCTGTAAATTCAGTGGAGAGAGAAAAAAGTAGATGGAAAAATAGGTAATTTGTAGTAATTTCTGCAATGAGTCATTGGGGAAATGACCCCGGGTTTCCAGCCAAAAAGATTTTAATAATTGCTGTGTTTTTTGAATGATATTGATAGGGCAGGATAAAGTCATGGTGCCATTTGCAGAATGCCAGGGAATGATGATTCAATCACAGAAACCAAAACAATTTCATTAGCAGAAAATGCCTTTTGCATGAATTTCAACCATCTTGATTATGTAACCAAGAAAACTAAGATCAGCAGTTTCCAAGATTGTCCATTTTCTTGCTATTTAGTCACATAAAACAATTCTTAATGCCAATCCAAAACGAATGAAGAAAGTATTATTGATGGAAAATATTTCATATATACAAGTGAATTTTCTATTTTTCTACAAAAAGTCCGCCATTCTGTTTTCAGCAGAAAAACATCATGTTCTGATTTCCAGGAATATTATTTGACAACTCGGGGATTGGGACCATACATAACTTGATGGTTAGGCTCTTAGGAGTGGGGCGGACCCAGGTTCCATCCCCCCTATGCCGCCTATTACCTGTATGCAAGTACTTAACTTCTAGGCCTTAGTTTCCTAATATGTAAAATGGTGATAATACTTTTTAGAGTTTTGGGGGATTTTCTCATAGGGTTTCAAGTATTTTAAAAGGAAACAATGTGTTTTTAAATGTGTATCACAGTATCTGGCACATGCCTGAATAGGTGGATACCTATTATTCTTTATTCCCACTTGTTCTTAGAGCCAGAGATGGTGAAGTGGACTAAAGAGGGCCACAAATTCTTTGACATTCCTCCCATCTATAAATGAAATTTCTGCCCCCTCCCCTTAAATCTGGGTGGGCTCTATGTTTGCTTGAACAACTGAATGCAGTGGAAGGGATACTGAGCCAGTTTCTGGTCCCAGGCCATTGAGTGACTGGCAGCTTCCACGTCCCGTCTCTTGAAATATTTGCTCTTGGACCTAGCTGCCATGGTGTGAGAAAACCCAAGCATCCATGGGAAGACCTATGTGGAGAGGAACGGTGACCACCTCCCACCTCCCAGGTCCTCTGTTCAACATCCACAACTGAGCTACCCCAGCCAGTACTGATTTTGCCAGCCACATGAGTAAGCTTCTTGGAAGAGGCTTCTCTAGCCCCATTCCAGCTACCCTAACTGATGCCAAGTGGAACAGAGACTAGCTGTCCCTACCAAGTCCTGTCCAAATTGCAGACTAGAGAGCAAAATAATTGAGTTTTTTTAGCCAATAAGTTTTCTGGTGGCTTGTAACAGCATTAGATAACCAGAACAGATGAAATCAAGTTTCCTCCTCTGCTCTGATCCCATATATGTATTAGCAGTAGAACATGTGGGCAAGTTCATTTAGTCCAGCAGAAGTAAGTGTGGTTTATAGAGAAAGTAGGTCATGAGGAAATTGCTGAGTTTGCCTTGAGCTGTGTGACCAGTGTTTGACTTACAGAACTCCGTCCAGTTATTCAGCAAATCTTTCTGGATGCCTGCCTTCTACTTGGTGGTAAGCAGAGGTAGTACCTCTGAGAATTGATCTCACCCTGGATACAACTGTGTCATGGTAACCATTTTTAGTTCCACATCCCACTGATATCTATTTTATGTCCATTCAAAAATGTCAATTTATTCAGACTGTCCATCTGACCCACAGATCAAACTTAAGCCATACCTAAAATTCCTCTAGACATGTACCAGACATTTGGCCAAAAAATAAAATGCAACCGAAGAGACACAATGTCTAATGATCCAATCAGGAGAAAACAGATCTAGGGTATCCTTCTGCAAAATTCGTCAGTTTTGGAGGGGTACTTTTCCTGGAGCAAAGTCACCTGATGTAGTTGCTCAAAGTGGTTCTGTCAACTTTCATCTTGCCTAATTACCCAAGAAACCAGTTAGTGCCGAATAATCTTTTTGATGTGAATATTATATTTATGATGTAAATTACAAGACCGCCACTTCTTGCGGTGGGGCGATCCTTCCACGAGAGGGAGTAACTGTCTCGCAAATCAGAGGTCTTCATTATCTGGCTCAAAAGCTAAGGGATTGGCTCTCAAGAGATTTTCGATTTACAGTGCTCTTAAAACCCGCTTTAAACGACCTGAAGCTTCATCTTAAATCTTGTCATTCATTCCAAGTTGCAAGTGAGGAAATCAAGGCTCTCTCTGGGCTTGGATTCCTTCCCCTTCAAAATGGGGACGACGTCAGATTTAATCATCCCACAGAGTGAGTATACCTGAGAGAGCCCCTGACCTGCTCAAAGAAGTCCGACTTCCGTTCGCGACCCTCCATCCCTTTCCCTCACTTCCTCTCCCTATCTTTGCCCCGCCCCTGGCGTTTGGCAACGCACGCCTGTGATTGGCTGCTGAGAGCCGCGAGGCGGCGGAAGGGTCGCGGAGGCCTTGGTGACGGCGGGGTGGGCGCGGTAACGGACGCCGGGACCCCCGAGGCGGCAGCGGCGAGTTTAGTGCGGCCCGGCTGGCGCGTGGCAGCAGCCAGGGAGCCTGAGGCCGGGGTGTCGTGCGCAGGCGCTACTCGGTTGGGCCGTGAACCGGCCGAGGCCTCGGCTGCGAGGCCTTCCCGATGTCGGTTGGGGCTCTGCGGAGCAGAGCGGAGACTGCTCCCGGGCCTCGGGCGGGGTAGAAGCCCGGCGGGCCCGCTGCCCCGCGCGCGGTGGATGCGGCGGCGGCGATGGACGCCCTAGAGGAAGAGAGCTTCGCGCTGTCCTTGTGAGTGACGCCGCACGAGCCCGGGAGGCTGAAGGTCGGGGCTGCCGGCGCTTGGCCTCGGCCTCTGCCTCCGCCCTGCGAAACCAGTATCCCCGGTGTGGGTGGGAGACCAACAAGACTCCGCCCCAGTTCCCGCGGTCGATTCTGCCGCCGCGGCGACCGCGGGGTTCAGCCCTGGAGGACAGGAGTGCAGTGCGGTGTCATGCGATGATACACGCCTCTGTCACAATGCCCCCCGCCTCCAATCCTTGGTCGTCAGCAAAACCTGGCGAGTTTGAGCTGCAGAGGCCTGACCACGGGTCAGAAGACCACCACCACTACCCCCAGGGGCTCTAATTGCCCCCCTTCCCGGCCAGTGTCTTAACCGCACCAAGTTTACGCCCGCCCACAAGCAGATTGGTGTGGGGTGATAGCGAAAATGCGGTGAGTAGGACCCCAACGAAATAAATGCGAGGAGCCTTAAGATGTCCGCTGTGAGCCTTTGCCCCTTTTTTTGTCCCTGTTGTAAGTCCTTGGGTCATATCATGTTTTATGAAAGTGGAGCCGTTGCATTCAACTTTGATGTCACAGATGTGTCAAATGTGTTTTCTTCTGTGTGGCATTGCTGAATTAGACAGTAATTATTATTAATTTTTGAAGCTAGTTGATGGGAAGTTCATTTGAAAATGTCCATAATACATTTTGAACAAAAGAGGAATTATCTGAAACAGCTCCTAATCCAGGCGTATTTTTCAGCTCTTCCGCCTCTGATGCAGAATTTGATGCTGTGGTTGGATATTTAGAAGACATTATCATGGGTAAGCTTCCTTGCCTGTGCTTTTTAGGTTTTAGGCCCTTGCTTTTAAGGACGTTGAAATCCATTTGGAGAGTTAATTTTCAAAAAGAGAGAAAACATGAAGCTGCATGTAATGTTTAATGTAACGTACTGTAATACAAAGTAAGCCTTACTGTGCTTTGCTTTACAGGCTACAGCCCCTACTCCTTTAAGTAACTAGTAACCATAGATTCAGTCCCCTGAAGGGACTTATTCAGGTAATGGGGCACCTTGAAGTTATGGGGCTCTTGGCAAAACTTCAGAAAATATTAACCTAGTTTATTTCAGAGAGTAAAATCAATTTTTAGTCTTGTGTTTTAATATTTCGTGACATAAATCACAGTGTAATACCATAGCCATTGGGACTTCACTGGTGGCGCAGTGGTTAAGAGTTTGTCTACCAGTGCATGGAACACGGGTTCGAGCCCTGGGCCAGGAAGATCCCACATGCCGCAGAGCAACTAAGCCCGTGTGTCACAACTGCTGAGCCCGCGAGCCACAACTACTGAAGCCTGCGCCCTAGAGCCTGTGCTCTGCAACAAGAGAAGCCACCGCGATGAGAAGCCTGCGCACCTCAAGGAAGAGTAGCCCCCAGCTCGCCACAACCAGAGAAAGCCTGCACACAGCAGCGAAGACCCAACGCAGCCAAAAATTAATTAATTTAAAAATACCATAGCCATAGCACACATGTTCATGAGGAACAAGATGTCATACTTCAGCTGGGTTCTGAGTTCGAATTTGTGGATTCATTTTGGCATCCATAAGTCCTGCTAAGTAATAAGCAGTAATAGGCACCAACCATTTAAGACAAATATGTGGGAGAGAAAAATTTGAGAAAATCTTGTCTGTTGACTTTAAGTTTTCTGAGAATTAGGAAAAGAACACTGTTGTTCGGTGTTACTAGCTGTATTTCTTAGCCTTGTTTAGTGAAAAATCATTGACCAAGTTTTTATACCTTCGGGTCCTGTAAAGGTTATACCCTTAACTCCTAAATGCAAATGTTTCACTGTTAAGATCCCATGTGGATCTGAGGATTTCTGGGGAATGCTGAGGAATACTTTCTTTTGATCTCTATGAGTAACCTGTGTGCTGTGGGAAAGCCCAGGGTATTTATTCCAAAGTCTAGGTCATTTATGAACCTTTCCTTTTATTTTTAGAAGTTATATTCTATTTGGTTGTTAAAATACCCTAAGTACCATAAACCTTAATGTTTGCTATGAACCAATCTCTATACATTCTCGTCTAAATTCCACATAGCAAGTCTTATAGGATAGGTACTCTGATCATCCTCATTTTTCCGATGAAGAAACTGGGGCTTAGAGAAATTAAGTAACAGGCCAAAGGTCACACAGTTGTAAGTGGCCGAGGTGGGATTTGAACGCAGGTAGTCTAGCCTCTGTCAGAGCCCGTGCATTTAATCACTACACTGTTTACACCACTGCTGCTGAAATTATATTAAGAGAACCCTTTGTGGAGTTCCCAAGCCACCCTGGTTAAAGTGGACTAGAGGATAGTGGTGGTTGCTCTTCATGCCACGAAACTGTACGGTTAACACCTTCAGCTTTCCCCTCCTAGAGACTGGCCATCCATCCATAAAGCAGTTCTGCTGACATTTCTTCCTGCCTGTTTAGAAATCAGAATGGTTTTTAGTCTCCACTAAAAAGAGTACATTTTTCCTTTTGCGGTTCAGATGATGAGTTCCAGTTATTACAGAGGAATTTCATGGACAAGTACTACCAGGAGTTTGAAGACACAGAAGAGAATAAGCTCACCTACACACCTATTTTTAATGAATATGTAAGTGGATTCCTGTTTCTCTTACTGGAGATTAGGATTTCTTTAAATTATGAATTTAGAAACAAATGATGTTGAAATCTGCTCAACTTTTAAAATCTGCCATCAGCACCCTGCTGGGAAGCCTAATTAGAATCTGATTTAGTCTTCATCTCCTGTTGTTTTCCTCTGCACAGTTCTTGGGGCTGTTTTCCAAATATTTAATGACTTCGTCTTCTGTTTTAAAACATGTTTGGCTTTATCATAATCCTGCTTTCAGTTACAGTATGTGGATTCACCATACCTTGCACTTACATACTTTTGACCTTTTGGGCTTTCACACACTATTTTTTCCTACTGCATAATCCAGTCAGGTATGCACGACTGTTTGATAAAAGTGAAAACTAAGACCAAGATCATTAAGTAGTTGGTGGCAAAACCAAGACTAGAACCCAGGAACCTCGACTCTTGACCCCTTGGGTCTTTGCCCTATGCCAAGGCCTCGTGCAGCCTCCTGTTGTGATCTCATCGGTCCGAGAAGAGGTTTGAGCCCCCAGGACTTTCTTCCCTTAACATAGAAGTGTGGCAGAGTCGAAGAAGGTTTCTTAAGCCAAACCTCAGCTTTTAAGGAACCTGCGATTACCTTCAACTGTGTGCTTTTTTATATGTTCTTTCCGCACAGATTCTGTCTACCCAGGCAGAAAAGCCCCCACTTACCTCACTCCTCACTTCCCGCCGTGGGGAGTGGGAGCCCTTCTGCTCCCTATCCCTACCCACCTTGGAGCATTCCTCTTGTTACATCGTAATTACCTGCAAATGCCTCTCCCAAGGGTGGGCCAGGGCACAGGGGGTGTGCTCACTGAGGACAGGAGCTGGGTTTGGGTTTGGGTTCTCTGGGTTCTCCCAGCACTCGGCGGGGAGCCAGGCACACAGAATAGGCTCTTAGGAAATGTTTTCAAAGGGCTGGAGGACAGGCTTTCTGAAGAGAAACTTTGTTTTCTTAAAGCACAGTCTGACCAAGATCCTTTCCACTGTTAGATTTCTTTGGTAGAAAAGTATATAGAAGAACAGCTGTTGGAGCGGATTCCTGGATTTAACATGGCGGCTTTCACTACAACTTTACAGTGAGTTGAGCTTGACTCTGCTTTTTTACGTCTTTTTACCCTCCTCAACTCTGAAAGAAGACCCTCCCCCTTGTTTTCCTCAGTGCTTGAATATCAAGCTTTAGAGCACTTGGTTGGGTCCTGGGTGGGAGGCCCTCCAGACCTTTGAGGGAAATCTCGAAGAGACAGTCTGTATCATCATTCATTCATGAAGCAGCCACCCTTTTCTTTTGCAGGCACCATAAAGATGAAGTGGCCGGTGACATTTTCGACATGCTGCTCACGTTTACGGATTTTTTGGCTTTTAAAGAAATGTTTCTGGACTATAGAGCAGTAAGTTCCTCTGTCTGTTTAGTCACAGTGAACTGCTTAGAAAGTTCCAAGTAGACCTGTCGAGCACAAACCACTCCCTGTGCTCCTCTCTGTAAGACTGGCCAGTATCAGCCCAGCAGTGACGTGTCAGCAGAGCGAGCTGCTGTCCTCTGCTGGCCGGGGCCTGGGACCCTTAACAAGGAATTACATTCTCATGGTTTTGGTGAAACAGGTCCCAGGCACCTTATAGGGTTCCTAAATGATCAAAAGGACAAAGCCAAAAAAGAGGTCTAATTGCCTTGCTTTTCTTGGAGTACAGGTTCTTAATAGGAAAAAGAAATGTTTTTCAGTGAAGAGAGGTCATTTTTTTGTTTTTTTGGCTGCGCCTCGTGGCATGTGGGATCTTAGTTCCCCAACCAAGGGACCAGGGATCGAACCCGTGCCCCCTGCAGTGAAAGCGTGGAGTCTTAACCACTGGACTGCCAGAGAAGTCCCCAAGAGGTGCATTTTTAAAGAGTGACCAGCTCTGAATAAAAATGCAAAATCACATACTCCCTCTTCCTGTGTGCTCCCTGGTGGCCCACCCTGAACACTTCCTTCCCTGTTACGAGCTAGAAAGGACTTTTTTTTGTCTCTTGCCTCTTAAAGTTGCTCTCTTCTCATGTAGGAAAAAGAAGGCCGGGGACTGGACTTAAGCAGCGGTTTAGTGGTGACTTCATTGTGCAAATCATCTTCTATGACAGCTTCCCAGAACAATCTGCGGCCCTAGGTCCCACCTCCAGGTAATGGGATCTTTCTAGACATCACCAGCCCAATAGACTGGGAGAGGCTTTGGCTGATGATGTCAGAAGAATACATCTTGGAATGACTGACTCTGTTCTGCAACTCTTTGTTAATGTTAAGTATTGATGGGTCAGAAGAAAATGACCTGACCTTCCTGGGACACGTGCTTGTCTTCAGTAACCCTAGTACTCCTCCCTGAGTAGACACCTCTTACAGGAGCTTCTGAGTCTGGCTCCTGCACCAAGCCCAAGTCCAGCATTCCACCTGGGGGGCACTTCCCTAGCATATGTGTTGGTGTGTCCTTGTTGGAAGAACCCACCATCACCAACTCTCTTGGCCCAGCAGGCCTTGCATGTCCCACCAGGCTTTTTTTCTTTTTTTTTTTTTGCGGTACGCGGGCCTCTCACTGCTGTGGCCTCTCCCGTTGCGGAGCCCAGGCTCCGGACGCACAGGCTCAGCGGCCATGGCTCACGGGCCCAGCCGCTCCGCAGCATGTGGGATCTTCCCAGACCAGGGCACGAACCCGTGTCCCCTGCATTAGCAGGCGGACTCTCAACCACTGCGCCACCAGGGAAGCCCTCCCAACCAGGGTTTTTGTGCACTCACAGCTTTTTATATGGGTCAGAGTTTCAGTCCTGCAGCCGTAGTGGGCTTTTTGACTGGGAATATTTATCTAGGGTTTACCTCAAGCTAGGTACCCATCTCAAGATTTCTGAAACTCCTACTATCACAGCTAGTCTTGGCTGTAGGAGTCGACTTAGAGAGTTGTCCTGTACCTAAAAAGTTACTTGTGAAAATCAGTTCCTAGTCTTACATGTACAGTCCTTGTATCACTTTACTGTCTTCTACTGGTCCTGATGTAGTCCCATTGTTTCTATAACTCTCATTTATGTGTTTTTGAAAACATTTTTATAGATGAATACTCAGGCTAACCTAGTGGATATAATCTTGGAACTTCCATGATTACCCACTTCAAGATCAAAGTATTATATTGCTGTGTGCTTTTTAGCTGTTAGTGCTATGAAAGCAAAATGCTTTCTGTGTTGGTGTTCCTATTTTACTGGGCACCAATGAATGTATGCTGGAAGTAGTCTAAAAGGTTTCCTTTTCTTAGAGCATGTTAGTGTTTGTGCAGGTTTGCTTAAAACCCTTTCTATGTAGAACAGCTCCTTAGGTTTTCTGTTGGGGTAGGGGCTCTGCACTTCCTTCTTGCTGTCAAAATAATCCTACCAAGATAGTGTTCCACTGGTCTAGCTCAGTAGGAGGTAGCAAACAGCTTTACTGGCCATCTGTCTGCTTGGGTTTAGTACACGGGTTTAGTACAGTGTTTGATAGAACATGACTGACCAGAAAACATGGGTGTCACCTCTCTAGAAAGAAAAACTACAGTAGTTCAATTCCCAGTGTATACCTTAGTTGTTTTTTTGTTGCTTTTTTTATTTTTAAAGTAAAAATAAGACTCTCTACTGACTTTTCACTTGGCTGTTCTGGTTTTAAAGGATGAGCTAGCTGTAGGCTGTGCGTTTTTGTGTACCAACGTGGCGCTTATTAAATACTTTTGTACCATGAGTAAAATTTCAGGTGTTTTGAAAAAAACAAAAACCATCATTCTAAATGAGTCATCCCTTATTTACTTTTGATGCTGCCATCAGGTTATCAGTACTTTGGTCTTTCAAGACGAAGGCTTTTTAAAACACTTCCTCTCCTGGCCTTGGCTACCCTTCTTGCTCTTTTTATAAACGGGACTGCCCATCGCAGGCCAGGCATGTTGGAAGCACTTGATGAAGAATCCCTCTATTCAGTCTGGCTGAGAAAAGGTAGGTGGACAAATCCAAAGATGAAATTATGAAAAGTGAACAAAAAAGGCAAATGGTTCTTTTTCATCCTTTTCCACTCAGAAAAAAAGCAGGCACATCTGTTGTAGCTTCACATTAGAAAACAGGCTTTCTGATTTTCTTAAAACAAACTAGAACTCTCTCCGTCTGCTCAGGAACTTAGCTCATCATGTCCCACCTTCAGAGGGGCTCAGGGATGGTTGGGATGAGAAGGCCCCACGTGCAGACCTAGCCTCAGGAGACATTTGCCTCCTCCTATTGCCTAGGCCTCCTCAGCCATGGGAAGCACTGTTCACCCAAACTGTAGGGCCAGGGCCTAAGGACTGGGGGATGCATTGGCCTGAACCAACAGGTAGTTGTTTGACAAAGAGTGTTAACATCTCCAGCAAAATAGGCTGTTTTTTAGGGTGTCAGAAACCTGGTAAGTCTTGCCAAGGATTTTGTTTTCTCTTAAGCCTCAAAAGAAAATCGGTTGGTCTTCCTTAAAACTATCCTTTTATGGCTTAATTCTAGAATGACTGTAATTTGTTATTCAAACTCTGAGACACTGGAGAGTAAAAAGGGATGCTCTTAATTGTCACACCAGGACAAGAGGCACAAACTAGGCCTGGGACCCAAATGGGACATGGGTATCAGACTTAGTCCTCCCCCCCCCCACCCTTCGCAATGGAGCAGCTCATCTGCAACTATTTGAATCTAGTTACATTTTAATTGTTCCCAGTTTTTTAAGACAGGACCAAGGGGTGCCCAGAAATGCCTGTGGCTTATTATTCAGAGCATGTTGCGCTGTGGTGGGAAAATAAGTTCAGAAGGACTCCCCCTCTTTGCTGCTCTCCCCTCTCTCTACTGTCTGTAGCAGCTCCGCGCATCAGGCACTTGGATTATCTGATCTCTGAACTTCACAAACTGTCAAGGTAGGCGACATTATGGCAATCTTAAGTTCATCAAGATGACTAAATGATTTACTGTTAAACTGAGACCCTTTTCCGAATAAAAAGGGGTGCTATTAAATTTATGCCATGACAAGCGGCATAAACGGGACTGTCCCAGCAAAGCAGGCAGGAAGTTGGTCATCCTGCCTCAGGTCAAAGAAGTGGCTGGTGGTGTTGAGTGACTCCAGGACTGGAACTGCCTTTAAATAGGCATTTGGAACCTTTGTACGGTTGTCCCTTGGTATCCGTGGGGCACTGGTTCCAAGACCGCTGGGGATACCAAAACCCACAGATGCTTAAGGGACTTGAGCATCTGTGCTCAAGTCCCTTATGTAAAATGGCAAGTATTTTGAATACAGCTGACTCTGCATATCAACTGATTGGTTGAATCCTCAGATGTGAAACTCACAGATACGGAGGCCTGACTGTACTGACTTATGCTGCAGCTTCCTGGAGTTGATAAGCATCTATAACCGTGATTCCCCAACGTCTTTTCCAAATAAGTTCTTTCATCTTTATTTTTGTAAAAAAACAAAAACAACGAAGTCGCCACCAAGCACAGGACAACTCACTAGCAAGGACTTGCTTTCCCTCCCTCCCTCATGTCCCAGGTGCCTGATCAACAGTGTCAAGGAGGCAGTCGGCATTGATGTTAGCTTTTCCCAAAGGGAAAACTACAAACAAGCGCTTGGGAAAGGGAGGGAAACCTGGATAAGCTTTTCATCATTGAGAAGTCACTTAAAACTGATTAGTTTAAAATAACTGGTATGTCTGAAATGTAGGAAAGGAAGACCATGCTGTCAGCATCATAACCCTCTTTCGACATGTTTCCCTACAAGTGACGTGCTAGCTTGGCGGAGGGTCAGGCCAGGATTATGTTTTAAGGAATCAGAACGGTTTCATGAATTTGCTCAGCTTCCCAGAACAGAAACAGAGATAAATAATTGCTGCTTGTTAGGCATATTCTATGGTGGGCTGCAAGTCTGGAGTCATTGTTAGTGTATTTAGTGCCAGTGAGAAGGCTGGGTCCCAGCCTTGGACACCGAAGTCCTAAAGACAAAGCAGAGAGAGTCCTGTATCCCCCATCACCTTCTGCTGAATATGGAGGACGGAGAGGTCTTGGCTGTTGGCCTCTCTTCCAGCCCATGCGCCTGCCAGAGGAAGGATCCTGATTCCTTGGGAGTGTGGGGTGAGCCCAAGGAGTCTGATGAGCAGAGAAGAGCAAGTGTAGTCCCTTCCGGGCTGACTCCATGCAGGGCTCAGGCTTCGGGCTTGCGGGGCCACCTGCACAGGGACCAGGCTACAGCCTTCAGGCCCAGGGTGGCCCATGGCACCAGTGGTTTAGGCATAGCCGCCAGCCATCTGACTGGTGGCTGCATTGCTGCCTACTCCTCGCCAGGCCTGGAAGCTGAAGAAAGCGCTCACTCCATAGGCAATCATCACTAAACACGAAAAGAACTGAAAGAGAAGACAGCAGAGGTGAGTCTGTCTGCAGCACGGCACACGGGGCTGGGGGCTATGACAGTGATAACAAGCACCAGGAAGGGAGATGCAGACAGTGAAACCCGGGGCCCCTCAACCAGAATGAGCTGCTCTGGAGCCACACCACCTCCTCCTTAACCATACACCCATTTAACCACCGTGGGGGCTGATGGGTACCAGGTTCTGGGGTGCCAACTTTATATTCTAGTGGGGAACCATTAACCACACAAGCCAGGTGTGTCTTAGATTGAGAGGGATAACTGCACAATGTGCTAAGAGTCACCAAGGGGTAGGAGCTACTTTATAGACACATTTCAGGGATTTAGTTTTAAAAAGGCAATGTTCAGCTACCCTAGGAGTTTTTCTGGAATCAATTCATAGGTATCCCTACACTAGCACCTAAGGCCACGTTCAGAATTTCCATGTCTCTATCCTGGTGACTGAGTTCACAGATTTCAAAACCATCCTCACCAGAAAGAATGAGGAAACCCAAGTCCTGGTCTAACTCCCACCCTCCCCGGGACTCAGTTTAGGCGTGTCCCTTCACCTCTCTTAGCCTCAGTTTCCTGGTCTGTCGAAAGGACTGGCAGTCCCTGTCCCCCTCCCCACTGAGGGAGTGGAAGGACAGTGAGGAAGTGCCTGCAGGGGCTCGTGGGTGAGGCGTGCCAGGTATGGAGGGGATTCTGATACTTCACTGGCTACCTGACGTGGGGCCCGAGTTTGAGCTGCATGGGAGAGCCTGAGGATCTCCCAAATGGTTTAAACTGAAAGGTTTTTGTGCGTGCCTTTTTCCAGGGGGGAGGATAGAGCGCTTTTAACAGATTCTCCAAGAGGACCTATGACCCTAAATCATTGCAGCACGAAACTTCATTTGTGCCACCCAGGTATTTCCCAAGCATTCTGGTTCCTCAGGGTTTTGCTGTTAATTATGGAAAACTGTGAGCCCACTGAGAGGAGGGTAATTCAGCACGTGGCAGGTGCCTGGCCTGGGACCAGGGAGCAGTGAGAGTCCAGGGGCCCAGACCTTGCTTTGGCCCGTCTCCCCTGTAACTGCCGAGGGTGCCCCAGGGAACCATACTCACGGAGGCAGCTGCACGCTGGTTGTACTGCCGGGTGCCCTTCAGGGACGTCAGTTCAACCGAAGCAGAGCAGGTGATGAAGGCCGTGATGTAGAGGACGGTGGCGCCCACATTAAATATCATTAACTGGGGGTAGGCGGGGGAGAGAAGTCTTAAGACGTGAGACACTTCCAGTAACTGTGGAACCTCCTGGTCCCCACGAGCACATCCCTTTAGTAGCCAGAACAGGGGCTGGGGCTCAAGGATGAGGATGGAGACACGTGGGTCTTTCCCACTAAAAAGGCCTTAAGAGACAGTGGTCTACACAGGGTCAGCCTGGAGGCCATATGAGCAGGGAACGTAGACATACCGAAGGCTGAGAGATGGTGGGGCGGGGCGGGGGAGGGGGGGGGCGTTGTGGACCTGGTCAGGACAGCAACAGTTCCACAAGGCAAAACCCATTCCTGATGGCAAGAGACCAAACCAAGCCTGTCTCTGACTGCACCAGCTGAACCCGGGGCCTGCTTGTGTTGGCTCCTAGCCAGGCCCGGCCCTCCCTGTTGTCCGAGGACTTGGCTCTGAGGCTGACCCGTGCGGCGGGGGCGTGGGTGGTGGTGCCTCACGTCTCTCTCTGCCCTCAGTGGGAAGAACCTATGTCTGCCTTTCGGCCACATCCTAGGCTCTAGGCCCCATGTCAAATGCCAGGGTGAGGACCCCTAAGTCAGGCTGGCAAGGAAGGGTCCTGGGCTGACAACCAGGCCCAGGTCCCATTCCCCCAGCGCTTGGCCCCGGGAGACAGTTGACACTTAGCAGAGATCGCAAACTGGTGGCCCTCAGGCATGTTTGGCTCATCCCATAGATTTCTTAAAAATATTACGTCTTAAATTTGATTTCATACGAAAACTTTAAGATTTCATATAAAACTTTCAATCTTAAAATATCAAGATTTGGCACTTGCATTCCCACTAACAACAGAGCTGAGTAGAGGCGGCTTCCTATGGACAGATGGGTGCGGGTTCTCCAGAACCCCTCCTGACCTATTTGACCCACGCCTCTTACCTGCGCCCGGAAGGGGGCTTGTAGCCCCTATCCCAGAAAAGCCCAATTTGGCAATCATAATTCAGCCTCCTCTAGGAGGGTGAGACACTGCCTTGCCATCATGGCCTGGGAAAGGAGCCTCCTTCCATCAGCAGCTGTGGCTGGGCCCCAGATCTGTGCTAAGAGACACCAAGGCCCCTCCATCTCCGGGGATGTCTTTCTTCAAGGCTCCTAGGACACGAGGCAGGGGCTGGACCCTAGCCAGGAAGTCGGGCCGCCCCCTCCTCATGCCAGGATCTTCCCTCCAAGCCCAGTGCCCACCGCAAACACCACCTGGCTCCTGCCAGTGATGTCAAGATCTAACAAACACGGTCTGTCTTGAGGATGACTCACGTTTCCTCAGCTTCAAAAGTCATTGAATTGCAAACAATGCTGCCTAGTCCCAGCTTTGCTTGTCTTACAATCATGTGCCTCTCTTGCCTCTCTCCGCTCACTGAAAGCCTCAGACCCCAGCTGCAGGGGTTTTCCGGGTCAGAGAAAAAAGCCCTAGCAGCTTTCTCTGTGTCTGGCCAGGGTACTTCCTATGGACACTCACAGCTCTGTGTCCCAAGGAGACTGACCCGGGCAACCCGGGACACCGTCCTCTGCCAGGCTGCAGGGGCCTCACCCTGCAGACGCAGGGTGCGGGGGGTGAGATGGCACGTTGAGCCCTGCACACACCAGGCCCAGCCTCGGTGATTCCTGCCAGCTCAGCCCAACCTCCAGGCCCAGGGCTGCCAGTCAGAACCCACAGATTCAAATCCCGACTGCCCCCCAAAAGGAAAAATACCTTCAAGATCCCAAATGGCCTCCGGTCTCTCCATTCAACAGCCCCTCACTTCTACTCCCTTCGTGGGAGAAAGTCAAGCCTAAGTCCTCCTGGATTCGTGGCTCTCAGTGCTCAGAAAAACTGGACACCTGAACCACCAATCCTCCCTCCCCCACCCAGAGCTACAGGCCAGCGAGGACTTCAGCCAACCCCCACCTGCCACTTCTCATTTAGGGAAGGCTGCATTGTCACAGCTACACCCAGAGGCAGAGGGGTCAGCCTGGACCCACCCCCAGGGTTCCTACCCAGACTCACCACCAGCGGCCAAGGCACCATGTATAGCTTCATGTGCAGCTGAAACAGGTAGAGGATGAAGAAGACGATTGTCACCAGCCAGAGGAAGACAGCGACAAACATCACCCAGCCATAGGCCGGGTACAGGTGGTACGAGGTGTCGGCAATCAGGGCCCACACCAGCAGCCCCAGCACCTGGAGGGAGCGAGACAGGGCCAGCGTCTCCCAGAGCCCCCAGCACTCAGGCTGGAGGCCACAGACCAGAGGCTTCCAGGCCTTTGCCGTGGGGCGCCCTCTGCAGGACACATTTCTCATTTGCCCAAGAAAAATGTACTTGGCTCCTACTGCATATCAATACATACCAAGCCCTTGCCTGGTAACGTACTCCTTTCAGATCTCAGCTGAAATGTTATGTGCTCCAGGGCACCTTCCCTGCTCCTCCAGTCTGGGTTCCAGAACTCTCTTCTGTGCTCACATGGCCCCCCAGGCACCCACCACCCAAGACTGTAATTCTGTTTCCTTCCCCAGACTGGAAGCCACAGCAGCAGTGCCTTCCACCCTGCTGCCTCCAGGGTGAGACCCCTGCAGCCCCGGAGGGGTGGTGTCCCAAGCTTGCCCAGTTCCCCACGGGCAAGACAATGACTGTCCCATTCATAGGTGCATCTCAGCACCCAGTACAGGACCCGAGCTTGGTCAGGGGCTTAGTAAAAGCCTCTGAAAGAAAGATGAAGTCACCAGCACATCCCTGAAGGAGGGACACACAAGCACAGAGTCCCAGAGGTACGGTGACCTCTGCCTGGTGCCCTACCAAGCCCCTTCCACCCCCAGCTTCTCCGACTCTCCTAATTGCCCCTCAATACAGGTGTTACCATCCCCACCTTACAGGTGAAACTGGGCCTCAGAAAAGCAAAAGGACCTATCACGCCATTCCTATGTGGCAGGGTGGGCCCCAACATCCCTGTAGTGTGTGTAGCGGCTGACAGCATGGCCTCCGGAGCCAACTGCCTGATTTAAAACGCACTCCCCTTACCAGCTGTGTGACGCTGGGTAAGCTCACAACCACTCTGTGCTCTGGACACATCACCTGTCACATGAGTATAAAGAGCATACGTACCTCATAGGTTCAGGACCCATGGGGGTTTGTATACATAAACAATTCCAGCTGGGGATGCTGTGCTGCAGGGAATTTTACACGGGTAGGTTGGCTGAACCCCTCCGTGGCCTCGTGGGGAACTTGGCAGGGTGGTACCTCACTTGTGGCCATCCTAGCCTCCCCCAAGCCTCTCCTGGCCCCTTCCCTGCTGGCTGAGACCCCACAGGCCAGCACGTCCTCCTTCACCACAAGGGCATTCTCCAGAATCCCTGGCCGGCAGCAGGCCTCGGGACTGGCCGCTGAGGGCGGGAGGGTCACCTGGGGCTGTGGAGGAAGGCTGCTCTGCTGCTGAAGACAGAGAAAGCTGCCACTCTTCTTCCCGTGGACAGTGTGTGACACCAAGGCTCCCAGCGACCTTGCCACCGTCTCAAGGATGAGCCAACCATCAGTCGGATCACAGGGAAGTGGCTCAGGAGCGAAACCCACCTCTGCTGCTGGTTTGGTGGACAGAAAGTCCCCCCGCCACAAGCTCCTAGACCAGACACGGGAGCGCTGTCACTCACCTCAGAGCAGCCAGAATGGGTGCCTGCCAGGCACCTCACCGAAGCACCCCTGCCAAGGACCAAAAGGGAAGTTTCTGTATCGATCCCCCTACACCTGTGGGGTCACGGCAGGAATAAGCCTAGCTGAGGCCGGGCGTCCAGCAGCCCCTGTGACGACTTTCCTTTCTCCCCACCACCTGGAAGTGAGAGGTGGAGCCCTGGGCTTAGGAGTCAGGAGCTGGGATTTCACCCTGCCTGGGCTATGGGACACCAGGCAAGTGCCTTCCCGCTCTCTGCGGCTCACCAGGGCAACTCGAGTCCGCCTGCTACAACGCAGGCCCCCGAGGAATCCTTCTTTGGTTATCACTGTGTCTCCAGTGCCCGGCAGTGCCTGGCACATAGACCTGCTCGATAAACACATGCTCAAGAGGTAACTGGCCTCAGTTTCCTTATCCAGGAAACAGAAGTCAGACCCCCGCCCCCGACAGGTGCTGTGTGTCACAAGAGGACGCAGGGGTGAATCGGTGAATGTGCTCCCAGCCCTGCCTGCCTCCACCCAGGGGTGGGAGTGGGAGACTCGGGAAAGCGCCCACTCCCCCCTCTCTCCAGATTTTTGCACCTGCTCCTCCTCCCGTTCCGGGGTGGGGGGGTGAGACCCCAGGGACGCCCACCCCACACTGCACCCTGCCAGCCTCCCCTGCCCTACCTCTAGCCTCTAGTGCCCTCCTCTAGCCACCACCAACAGGCTGGGTGGCCCATGGGGCCCAGTTTGCAGGCGAGGAAGGTGGGACAGATAGCAGGCCCTTGAGGGCAGTCACACCGCTGCGGGCACAGCCCTGACCCATGAGGACCCAGAGTGCGGGTGTCTCAGCACAGCCCCCCAACCACCCAACCTTAGGACACCCTGCCTAAAACAGACACATCAGCGGGCAAGAGCCCCCAGGGCTGGGGGAGGGTCACTGTTACAAAGGAGGACAGACACTCCCAAAGCAGGACGCAGGACCCTCCCGGGGAGGACTGAGCGTGTCAGGGGCAGACAATTATCTCCTCACTTAAAGCAGGGTCCTTACAGGCCTCCATGCCATCGTGTTGCCTGGTTCCAACTATGTGAAAGGAAGTTAGAAAATGCGGTGAACTGAAAAATCAAGAAAGGATCGATCTGGGTTTACACTAATGTACACTTATCAATTGTTGGTGTATTACTCATGGGCTTGGTCACAATAACCACATAATGCCCTCCAGCTGTGTGCCAGGCCTCAGGTAAGCACCTTCCCTTTTATTTCATTGACTTCCCCATAACCCTCTCATTAGTCAGTATTATGTATTATCCCCATTTTCCAAACAGGAGCTCAGAGGAAAATGAGTCATCTACGGTCACCCGTGGGTAAAGGGCAGGGCAGGATTTGAACCCAGATCTGTTGTTCTCTGGAACCTGGGCTACTGAGAGTTACTTAGTGATGTATAAAAAATGAGGACACTTTGCTGGCTCCGAGGGGGGAGGCCCCGCAGGCATCCAGGCTCTCTGGTCTCTGCCTCGCCCTCCTGCCCAGCCCTGATTTCCGGATCAGCAAGCGCAGCCTCTGAGAGACAAAGCTGCTGCATAAGCAATGGGAATTTCTGGTGTTCCTTCTGGCCTTGCTGCCCAGGGAGCCGCCTCGGTTTCTGCCCTCCCCCACCTCAACCAGACAGACTGGTTTTTCCCGTCCCCTCACCCCCAGCCCCAAGAATCTACAGGAAGTGCCCCAGTCCAAGGCACCCCTACATGTGTTGACCGTCTGCTGGCCGGGGTGGCCCTGCATGGGGAGCTGGGCCCAGGCCTCATCTCCAGAAGCTGCAGGAGCTGCTGGACCCCTCCCTCCTGCTGTGGACCCACAGTCTAGCTGGAAGAGGCCAGAGGACTTGTCTTATAGTCCAGTACAGAACAGTAAACCCCACTGTGCAGGGGAAGGGCAGTAGGGTGACAAGGGTGGAGAGCAAGGCAGGAGGCCCCAACTCTGCCACCTGCACACAGGGCTTCACCCAGGCCCTCGTGCAATTCTGACACCCTCTCTGACCACAGGCCTTGCCGTGTGCATCCCTCTGGGTTCACTCATTCAACAAATATCTGTTGAGCACCTACCACTGTGTGTGTGAGCCAAAACATGAAAAGCCCTGCTCTCCTGGCGGGGGACAGCGGGGCGGGTAGCAGATAAAAACCCAATACATGAGGGAAACGCAGGATATGTGCTGTGGGGGAAAATCCAGCTGAGAAGGATAAGAAGGCCAAGAAAGATCTCACTAGAACATATGAGCATGCGAGAGGTGAAGGGAGGGAGCCATGTGACGAAGAACAGAACTCTGTGCCTTTACCTCTGGGGGTCCCTGTCTCTTGCCTACGTGTTCATCTGTCCCCATGTTTCTCCATGGGGGTCTACACATATATCTGTGTGTCTTACTCTTAAAGACAGACACACACACATACACATACATACACAGAACCAAACCTCATCCCCTTGGTCCTTCCAAACTCTCTGAGGCCCCAGCAACACCTCCTCAGGCATGCACTGCAGATAAACAAAGAGAAAGGTCTGGAAATCTTGAAGGAAAAAAACAAACAAACCCTGTGTTCCTGAAAACCTAAAGATTTCTGATTAGGGGTTTTCTCTTTAAATGATGGCTGTCAAAAAGGTCACATTCAAGAAATATAAGAAAAAAAAAAAAGGTCTCATTCACACATGCCCCAGGACCTTTGCACCTCCAAACAAAAATTTCTCAACGACTGGATAACAGAGATATTTTTGTTAAAAGCACCTGCAGGGCCAGAGAGGAGAGGGATTAGTCACAAATGCCTGACCAAGAGGCATTCCTCAGTTAGGGTGGGCCCCAATCCAGGGACTGGAGTTCTTATAAGAGGGAAACTGGACAAAGAGACACAGAGGGAGAACACCATGTGAAGATGGAGGCAGAGATTAGAGTGACGTGTCTCCAAGCCAAGGAACACAAAGGATTGCTGGCAACCACCAGAAGCTAGGAGAGAGGCATGGAACAGACTCTCCTTCAGAGCCTCCAGAAGGAACCAACCTTGCCAGCACCTTGATTTTGAACTTCTAATACTGTGAGACAATAAATTCTTGTTTTATTTTTAGCCACACCACGTGGCATGTGGGATCTTACATGGGATAAAACCCATGCCCCCCTGCAGTGGAAGCATGGAGTCTATAACCACTGGGCCGCCAGGGAAGTCCCTCTGTTTTTGGTGGGTTTCTTTGTGTGTGTGTTTTTTTTGCGGTACGTGGGCCTCTCACTGTTGTGGCCTCTCCCGTTGCAAAGCACAGGCTCACGGACCCAGCCGCTTCGCAGCATGTGGGATCTTCCCGGACCGGGACACGAACCCGTGTCCCCTGCATCGGCAAGCGGACTCTCAACTACTGCGCCACCAGGGAAGCCCCTTGTTATGTTTTTTAGGCGACCTAGTTTGTGGCATTTTGTTATGGCAGCTGTAGGAAACGAATACATCTATCTTAGCTACTCTTTGAGTCTACGAATGGCTGTTATGATCTGATTTAACTGGGGGGTGTTGGCATTAACTCTAATGGAAAGGTGGTCTATTAACTCCCTGGGTTCAAGCTCTGGCCCTGCCAACTTACTAGCTGTGTGACCTCGGGCAAGTTGCTGAACCACTCTGTGCCTCAGTGTCCTTATATTCAAAATGTGCCTACCTCATAGGGTAGATGTAAATGAAGTAATATATGTAAGGTACTTAGACCAATGCCCAACATAGGCTTAACACTCTCCGTGCTCTAATGTTATCACTCTGAGAGGTTAGAACATGGCTTTCCCGATCCATTCTCTGTGGCTGGTTTCCTGCAGTAGTAATAGTGTGTGCAGTTCCTAGGGGTGTGAGGCCTTGGAAAAATAATGCATCTAATAAGCACCAGGCAGTTCCTGGCAGATAAGGGTCCTCAGCCAGTGGGGCCCCCGCCCACCTTTCAGATAAGGCAGCTGGGCTTATCCAAAGAAAGGGAGGTGCGTAGGTGGTAGGGAGCAGAACCCAGTCCAGCCACCCCCCAGGACACCTCCTGCAGCTACACTCCCTCCACTCCTCACAGGCTAAGGGTCCCTGGGCAGAACACTTCATCCCTTTAGACCTCAGTCTTCCCCCCTGTACAATGGGAGCAGGGAGGTCTGCCCAGTGTTCTCCAAGGATCCCCTAAGTCTGAGGCCTGACACTCCTCAACACAGGGCTCCTCCAGGGGGGGCCCACAGCCTTCCCTCCCTTGTACTTACTGGAGGGACTCCACCAATCCCATGAGCACTTGGCTAACTCCTCTCCCGCCCAAAGATGGTCACGCCAACTCTCCTTTTAATCCTCTCCACCTCCTGGGCTGAGTTAGACCCTTGTAGATTTGGCGTGTGGTCTTAGAAGAGGCACCTAACCTTTCTGGTTTGTTTCTTCATCTGACACGTGAGGGGGTTGGACAAGTACACCTCTCCTGGTCACCTCATAGGTGTGTCATGCAAGTAAAAGGAAAAAGTGTAAAGGAAAAAGTGAAAAGTTGTAGAAGTTGTGAGTGGCTAGGAGGGCTGTTAGACAGCTTAGAGGGAGTAAACCCCACACCGCAGCGTCCACGCGGGGGACAAAACCTCAGTGCCTGGAGGCTGACATTAGGGTTTTAAACTCAGCAGCCGCCAAGGCACACAGGTCACAGAAGTGACTAAGGTGGGCCAGGGGAGGCCTGTGGAGCTGAGAGCAGCCTGCCAGAACTTAGTTCCCCAACCAGGGATTGAACACATGCCCCCTGTACTGGAAGCTCAGAGTCTTAACCACTGGACCACCAGGGCAGTCCCAAGAACTTCTGATTTTTCAGGAGACGTTAGAAATCCGAATTTCTACGTGAAATCTTCAGCTTTTTAAACACTGGCAATGAAACCAAATGTTTTAGAAACAATCTGAGGGCAGGGCCCATCCAACAGCCCCCAAGGACTCCCTTCTCCCCACTGCACCATCCAGAAAACTGAGGCCCAGGGGACCACGTGAACCCTTCCCGGGGTTCCCCCTCACAGGGACACATCTGGGCAGCTGAGGACACTCAGAACTTGGCCTGACCAGGCCCATACTCCACCCCCGCCCTGGCCCTTCTCCCTACAGTGAAAGGGACTTTATGGGGACAAAAAGCCACCCATTGTGTCCCAGGAGACAAAGGCGCAGGGGACAGAGGCTCCGGGTGCCTGCGTGGCCACAACAACTCCACACACCACCTCCTTCCTCCCTGTGCAGAGGGGCCGGGCTCTAGGGAAAGGCTCCTTGGAATTCCCGCTCTGTACACTACGAGCCTTCGAGAATCCTAGGCCATCACACCCCAGCTCTACAGGAGGTGCGAGGGCATTCAGAACCCAGCCCGAGCCAAGTGACCCGGTCTGGGGTGGTATTTAACTCGGCCAAGCCTCCCTTTTGTCACCTGAAAAGCAGGCACGTGAGTTACCAAATCGAGTCATTGAACAAACTCTCCCGAGGGCCCGCTCTCTGCCAGACACTGTTATAGGCCCCGGAAGTGCAGCGGGGAGCCAGGCAACCAGGGTCCCCACCCACGAGCACCCCGCTCCCAGCCTGGGCTGCCATGGAGGAGGAGGAGGATGGGAACACTGGCGCAGGGCCTGGTTCACCTCCAGGGCTTTCCAAATGCAGCCTTTATCACGCTGCTTGTTATTCCTGAGTCCCCGAGTCTCAGAGCTAGAGATGAAAGAAACTTCTGCCCCCATGGCCCTGCCGCCCCCAGAGCCCCTCATGAGGACCTCCGGCCCCTGTGTGCAGCCTGCACGTCAAGGAGCCCACTGCCACCACTCTTCCTTTGGGGTCTCTCTCAGGGTTCTAGAAGAATGTTCCCAACATGAAGATCAAGCTGCCTCCTGCCTACACCCTTGCTGGTTCCCACTCTGCACTCTGGGGCCAGAGACGCATCCCCGAGGCATCCGCGAGGCCTTCCCTGGCTCCCAGAGCCAGCAGCAATGCACCCCCCTGGGTGAGGTTCCAGAAATTAAGACCTGCTCACCTTCCTCCCTTGGGGGTCTCCTGGTCCTCCCCAGAAAGTCAACCGGTGCCTCCCCAGCACTAAGACCCTTATGGCGACACAGAGCTTTCCCAGGAAGGCCTTAGTCCCCTTGAAAGCCCAGGTCAAGTCCAAATCCAGCCCCCGTCAGTGCTTCACCCCCAGGAAGCCCAACTCTCTCAAGTAAAGCACTTGGCCCATTTCACAGATGAGGAAAGCAAAGCTCTCGGAAGAGATGGACGTGGCCCAAGGTCATGCACTGTAAGGGTGGGGACAGTTCTGTGACCCAGTAGATAGAGACGCCCAGAAGAGGACAGAACTCCAAATTCCAGGAGGTAGGGACACTCCCTGGAGACTAATTTGTTTGCAGGGAGCATCACTGCCCCGGAGGCGAGAGCAGAGAAGGGGCAGGGTCAGTCCTTGAACCCTGGCTGGAGAGGGATGACAGAATCTTATGTTCTCAGCACCCCAGGCGGGTCCCCGTCTGGCCGTCGGCCCTCCAGAGAGAGCTGGCTTCTGGGAGCGTGTGAACTTCATTAGCCCCATGAGGCCTGGCCTCTCTACCTGCTGAGGAACAGGGCTGGGGGGAGGGGCACCTAAAGTGAGGGTCTTCCTTATTCCCTGGACTTCCTTCCTCAGACACTAGCTCTAGTCCTGACTCTGTCACTAATGTTTGGGGTGACATTGAGCAAGCCCCACCCCATCTAAACTTCGAGGACAGACAAGTGACCCCATCTGGCTAATCTCATACAGGCTGGCAGATCATCTGGTATCTGACCTCTCCGCTCCTAACTGAATGAAGCTCAAACATCCCAGAACAGCCCCAGGTCTGTTCCCTAGCAGCTGGGCCCTGCCTGACCTTCAGCCCTGGCCTTCCTGCTCTCGCCTCTCCGTGAGACCCTGTGGTACCACCCTGTCCTCCCACCCCTTGGTCAAACAGGAAGGGCCAACTCAGCCCAACAGCAAAGGACCAGTTTATATCCAGGGCTGGGCTCACTGGACTGCCAAGGAAAACAGGCTCTCCCCCAACACTCAGGTTCCAAATTGCCATGGGGACCAGGGCAGGACCCCCTGCAGCTCCCTCAGACCATCTAAGAGCAGGAAATCAGGGCATAATCCTCACTGAGTTCCACCACAAACAGCTCACCAGCTGATAAGGAGTAACCAACACCTGGCCCTGATACTCCAACAGAAACTGAGAGCATCCACCACACGTGGACAGCTCCGCAGCCCTTACCTCTTTCCACTTACGAAAAGGTCACCCAGCCAGTAACACTGAACTCAAAGCCATTGCTTGCTGCTCTGTGATCCTGGGAAAGTGCCTCCCCCTCTTTGGGCCTGAGGGAGACTTCAAGTGCCATCTTCATAGCTTTTGCTGCACCCATAAATGACCTGTCCTATTTTTTTACCCACTATTTTCATTTATTTAAAAGATTTTTTTGATAAGTTATTTTATTTTTAAAATGCATGATATATATGACATGATAGGTAACAAAATGGTGCTTTTAGCATGTCTCCCTCTTCCCCTGATACTCAATTTCTTCCCTGGGGGCAACCAAGAGTGATTTCTCAAGTGTCTTGCCAAAGACTACCTAGGCATGCATGCACACACATACACTTCAGATAGGCGAGTGTGTATATTTATATAGCCTGTGTGTATTTCTCCCAGACAAATGACAGTATTCTACACACACAGGTTTTCACCTTGCATTTTCCACTTAACCATACAGCCCGGAGATTGTCCATCATTACACACATACAGAGCTGCCTTATTGTTTTCGTTGAGGGGTAAGAAGTTATCTTTTTACTAACTGTATCGTATGCCACTGCATAAATGTATCATAATTTATTTAACTAGTCCTCACTGATGAATGTGGATTTATCACACAAATAAGAATTTTAAAAAGAAACTTAAATCACTAAAAAGTAGAAAACCTGCATTATCTACCACAATAGAAGCTAACTATAAAATTAAATACAACAAAAATTAACAATATTAATACATCCCAGATAGATACAGTTGTCTTCCCAGGATCCAGAGCTCCAGATTTAAATTTAAAAAATGTTGGGAAGGCACTCAAGACACTTTAGCACCCAAATGAGGCTGTCTCCTCCAGCAATCCTCCAGGACTGTGATTGACTGTGGATGACGCAACACTTTCCAAGCCCCACGTGGGAGACTTTCTTTATTACCTCAAAGTGGGAAAGTCCTAACTCTGACACAGTTTCCAGAAGCCAGAAAGAAAAAAGGAAAAGGAAAGAAAACAAGAAATTCGGCAACATAAAAATAAGTCTTTCTGACCAAAAACAAAACAAGACAAGCAAACAAAAACACCATAAAAAAACAAACAAAAAAAAATACCCTGAGCAAAGTCAAAAAACAAACAAGGGAAAAAATATTTGCAAATCATCTAGCACTCCTAGCAACTGACAGGGCAAAGACCAACAACTTAATAGAATGTGGAAAGAAGCAAACATACAAGGAAATGCAAATGGCTCTTAAACATATTTTTAAAAGTGAGGTTCTTTAACCTCATTCCTCATAAGAGAAATGCAAGACAATGCTACCCTGACCTGCCATTTCGCCTGTCAGATGGGAGCTGTAGGGAACAGGCACTCTACGAGAAGGCTCACTGAGGGGCACAAATGTGACCCCTATGGAGGGCCTCTGACAATCTCTAACAAAATCACTAACACACATAACCTGAGCCAGCAGTCCCCCTTCCGGAAATGTACCATACAGATGCGCTCAGTGGCTTGGGCGAGATCATTCACCGTGACAGAGTGTGGGAACAGCAAGAGTGGAAACCCAAGTGTCTGTCAACAGAGGGACCGGCCGCACAACTCACACCACAGCTGCGGGATGGGCTGCTAGAGAAGCCGCAAGAGAAGTGATCACGCTTCAGGTACTGAGACGAAAAGACCTCCATGACACACTTTTAAGTGAAAAAGGAAAAGTGCAGGAGGATGTGTATAGACTATAGCCCTGGAGTAAAGTGGGGAGAGGTGGGGATCTATAGCCACATTTGCAGATCTCCTTAAAGAAAGCCTAAAATGCTACACAGGAAACGGAGAAGAATGGGCATGGGGGAGGTCAACTCTAACCAAATGGGACAGAGATTTTTCACTGTGTTCTTTCCCACTCTGTCTTATTCTAGACTGTTGTAAATACATTACCTATTAAAGAAATTAAGGAAATAAAAGATTAAAAAGAGAAAGATACGTGTAGCTCTATGTGCAATGATATAGAACATCCCTAGGTGTATTGCCAAGGGGGTAAAAGCGTGGCAGGGCACAGGCAGAGTGCGCCTACCTGTGTTTTGATAGGGGTTATGTGTAGAAATAACTGCACTGACTCAACCTGGAATGCCACACCCATGATGCCTCGGGCAAGGGCGGGGGATGGGGGTGGGAGGAGTGACCCGACTGGGATGAGAGATTACATTTTCATTGATAACGCTTTGGACTGCTGGAACATTTTTGCCGTATGTCTGTGTAATTTTTTCAAAGAATAAAAACAGGTCCATCAATAGAGAAATGGCTAAATGAGCTCGGGCCCTACCGTGACATCCTGGGATAGCCCGAAACAGGAAGGAGGCAGACAGCTCTGCATAACATGAAGAGATGCAGGTGCCCTGGGTGTGAGAAAAGCAACCCAACAAAGGATACAGAATAAAACCATCAATGTTTTTTAAAATGCACAGGAAAAAGAACTAGAAACACCCCAACACAGCAGTTCCCTTGGGGAGAGGGGTAGGGGATCCAAGAATAACTTTAGCCTTACCTGTAATAGGTTTTTGCTTTTTAAGGATAATGTGTCCATATATTGTTACATAATTATAAATTGATTCCAAACACTCGACACTCTCCTAGCCACAAAGTGGGGCGGGTAGGCAGAGCTAACAACACAGGCATTGTTTTGCTGGGTACAGTGGAGTAGGAAGGAAGGTGGGTAGCATGCAGGGCGGGGAATGCTGCCCTAAGGAGGCTGAACCCATGAAACTCAGTGCTATGGAAAACCCTGTGAGTCCCCAACACTGTGATCCCAATATGGCCAACCTCTGCTCACACCTCACAGATCCCAACAACCTTGTCTAGCCAACCTAAAGAGTTGACTTTAAGCCTCTGCCCTGCCCCCAACCTGAAAAGGGGCTGCCATGCCTTGTGGGGCTGGAGAGAGTCAGGATTACCACAAGGAAAAACTTTCTCACACTCCCAGGTGCACAAGGATGGAGCAGGTAGCCTTTAGAGGGACTGAGCTCCCTGTCCCTGGAAGAATGCAAGCTCATGTTGAGGACACACCGAGGGGCCTTTGGGAGCAAGTGTAAGAGCCCTAGGATTCTATGACCCTGTGAATCCTAACCGCCCTTCGTTCTAACATATACAGCGCTAAGCCCTTTGCAGGCATCAGCTTCCACATTCCTCACAATCCCACCATCACCATTTCACAGACAAGGAAACTGAGGCTCAGGGATATTAGGGAACTTGCCCAAGATGACAGAGCCAGGATTTGAACCCAAGGCTCTCTGCTTCCACCAATACTCTCACCAGCACCCATGGATCACTGTGATCAAGTGGCAGGTGAGGCTTCTGATCTGCTTATTCATCTGCCAACTGGGAATCATGTGACCACCCCCAATCCCAGGAGATAGGGCAAGAGGGAAGGATAAAAGGTGCCAAACACAACTGCCCTACCGACACAGGCCATTCATATGGTTTCTGTGTCCTGAGCCTCAAGGATGCCTTCTGACTGCTGGGCCTTTATACGAGGTATTCCAAGGTTCATCTGCTCTGCACCTCCTTACTACCCCTTCCACATAACTAAACCCTTCAGGGCCCACTTCCATTAGGAAGCCTTCCCTAGTGGCCCTGGCCCCTGATGAGTTCCCCTTCCTGAATTTCCTCTCCTTCCTGTCCAAAGCACCCTACCTCCCACATGTGATCAATTGGGAGATTGGGATTGACATATATGCACTAATATGTATAAAATAGATAACTAATAAGAACCTGCTGTATTAAAAAAAAAAGCTTCCAGATTTTTAATGACCAAGAGCTGTCTCTAGATCAAACTTGCCTGCTTCCATTTTTAGATGCTATCTGCATAAATTCATGTTTCCCTTTTTGCCTAAGCTGCTAGGAAACTCAACAAAGAATTGACAGCCTTAAACTTGCGACAGATTCCAGATCTCCTTTTAGCTCTCTTTAAGTCAATCCCTACCCAACCCACACATACACCACCAACTTTTAAAAATATATTACGTTAACTCTTCCATCATATGTGACTTGATATCATATTACATCTCATGTTCTTCCTGGAGCTAGATGGGGTTGGGGGAGTGATAAATCAGTGAACACTGAGGTTGGTTCTTCAGGACACATTTAATACTAAAATAAACAAAGAACACATCTCCTTCTCAAGAAGCTGGGGCCTTTCTTCCTTCCCTTCCCACCGCCCTCCTCCCACATCTGGAACTCTTCACCAGATCCTGGGAAACAAAAGGGTCTGATGGAGAATTAGCTTTCACCTTCTCGTGTACTGCCTCCTCCAGGCAGCCTTCCCTGATCCCTCCACAGGTAGCTCATCCTTTGAGCTCACAGACAAAGAGCTTCTGGACAGCAGGCCCTGAGCCTGGGGTCTCCATCACTCCCACACCCAGTGCCCAGTAGGAGCCCAGATGAGTGTGGTAATAGAGCACGGATCAGAAAAGTCAGGCCACTCAGGGCTTAGATCCCAGCTCTATCACTCTGTGAGCTCTTGGGCAAAGAACTGACCCCTAAGCCTCAGTTTCCTCACCTGTAAAGTGGAGGAGAATAAGAGAATATGAAGCTCTTGGCAGAAGGCCTGGAGCTTAGTTTGCACCTGAGTGATGGGAGCTATGATGGCTTCCCAGAAGACGGGGTGCCTGTTAAGTGGAACCCTCCTTGTCTCAGACCCAGTGGAACTGTCCGTTGCCAGAGAAACAGTTCAGGAAGCAGCTTCTCCCACAAGCCAAGTGGTGAAGGCACTAAAAGGTGCAGGTCTTCAGAACTCTGATGGGAGACCCTTGTCCCCCTTTCCCCGGGCCCCAAAAGCACTGCAGGGGGGGCAGAAGGCCATCCCACTCACACTCAGTCCCTGGGAGTCTAAGTGCCAAGCTCCACCACAGCTCTCCAGGCCAGTCCTGCATTCCATGGACAGCTCAGTGTCTACATTTGCACGATGGGACCCAGATGCTCAGCCCACGGGGACCCCCAAATCAGAGACACAAGCCTCTGCCACAGGAAGCTACCCTAGTCCTTGCAGGCACAGCAGGGCCTTCCTCTAGTTCCCCTTATTCCAAGTTTCATTGTTCAAATGCAAAGGGGCTGATGCTCAGGTCCTGTCTACCGGGAGCTAACCCTGGGGACCCACCAGGCAGCCTCATCCTGCTCAGCCCAGCAGGGATCCCTCTGCTGTTCCAAACCCCTTAAGGCTGCGAACAGAACATGGTCACCACTTCTCGCAAGGTATTCAAGCCTTCCGCTTCTGGCCACCCAGAAACAAGTGCTTCAGCTCCAGTGTAAGGGAGCAAAACTTGCCACCCCAAAATTCATCTCTTGGCATAATAATTTTAAGCTGCTGATCTAAGAAACAGCAGACATGGGAAAAACTGAAAACCAAGGTTTCTTACCCTTTTGTAAGAAACATTTACATGTGTAAGGGAAATCTCCATCTGTAAGGGTGTCTCCCTCACAGTACCAAGAGGTGGACCAAATCTCTAGAAACATATCATTGGAAAAAGTAACGACTTAAATCTGAATCACAATTGTTTACTGTGCTTTTCCTGCTCACCTCCCATAACTGGCTCCCCATCCTCAACATCCTCTTGTGTCTTTAGCTGAAGATGGTGTTTAAGGGGAGGGATTTGGCCATTTGGGGAGTTTCTCAGTTTTTCTGGGTCTTTCCCATGTGTATATGTGATTAAACTTTGATTTTCTCCTGTTAATCTCTCTCATGTCAATTTAACTCTTAGACCAGCCGGAAGAACTAGACGGGTAGAGGAAAATTTCTTCCTCCCCTACACTGGCTAAACCAACCTGCTGGCTACTCTCCCCACTTCCCTTCCACTTCCCCAGCCCCAAGGCTTGCCCCGCACAGTGGCCCGCCCTTTGAACACCGTTTCCCTACCTCGGCCTCAGATTTCAGTGAAGTCCCTGCTCAAAAGTCACCTGTCCTCCATGAGCCTCCCTGGACTCAGAATTGATCATCCCTCTCCTCTGCCCTTTCCCACCCCTGGGACTGGGACTCCCTTCCTGCTAGGCTGCTGTACCCTTCACAACCACCCGGGAGCCTAGCGCTCAGCAGCGCTCCGGACAGGCTTTTCCTACCTGCAGATTTAAATTAGTCCCCAGTCGGGACCTCTCCCCCGCCCCGCCCCTCCCCTTCACAAAGAATCTGCCAGACTGCTCAGAGAGAAGCTAAAAATGTAGATTTCTGGGCTGTAGTGACTGAGATTCCAATTCCACATTTTTCCCAGGGGTGGGGACCAAGATCTACATTTTAAACCTCCGAGAGAGGCTGAGGCTGAGGCTGAGGTGGGGGAGGGGCCCCACAGGAAGAGATTTGAGGAATTCTGAAAGAGACACCTGGCCCAGGGGGAAGGATGCTCACCGGCGGTAAGGAGGGAGGTTTGGTCTCGGACCCTGCCTTCAGTCCTAAACCTGGCAGCCTAGCTAGGACCCAGCAGTGGGACAGCAGGAGGTGCCCTAATGCAAAATGGATCTTGGCCCACCTCCAATTCCCCCCTAGTCCTCTGAAAACGCACCAAGCCCCTCCCACAGGGCAGCCCCCAGCTTCCCGACTCGCACCAGAGGGTACCATGGGGAGAAAGCTAACACCTTCAAGCCTGAAATTGGTGTGTGGGGGGAGGGGTGTTCCCATCGATCGGCCTCGGCTGGGGTCTACAAAGGGTATTGGATATAGAGGTGTCCTGCCTCTGGCTTCCCACAAATGCCTCCCCCAGCGTTGGGCGCGGTATCTCGGCCCCAAGGGGCCCGTCAAACCGGCCGGAAACCGGCAGGTTACCCAGTGGAAGCCAGAAGGGCCGGGCTCCCGCGCGGGAGCCCATAGGGCCCTGCCGAAGGGTCTGTGCTGGACCGGATGTGCCCACTCGGTTAGACGAGGAGTGCTCTGGGGTGCAGCCACGGGGAGCCGCTGGGAGCTTGGCAAAGGGTCAGATGAGAGTGAACTTTGCCTCAGGCTGGTGCTGGAGGGCTGGGGACTTAGTCCTGGCACAGGGAGAGCCAGAGACGGGGAAACAGAGAGAGAGAGCGTGGCGCGCGGTGATTGTGGCTTTTGTGAGAGCTTCTGTGGGTGAGCTCTTGGTGACCACTTGGGAGAGAGTGATGGGGCGCTGAGGTGGGCACTCTGACATTGGTGCACCTTGTGTGTGCTCGAAGAGACGGCAACTAGGACGTCTCGGGGTGAGAGGGTTCCAGGGTGATCTCGGGGGCGTCCGCCCTAGAGGCGCCCCCGAGGAAGGCACGGCGCATCGGGGCGCATGTGAACCTGGGTTGGGGGTGTGCGAGAAGCAAGGAAAAAGGGCAGCTCTAGAGCCCCCGACCCCTCCTGGCCCCCCGGGACACCCCGCCACCCCCCGGCCCCGGACCCCAGGCCCAAAGCGCGCGCTCACCAACTGCAGCAGCATGAGCGCCCCGAGGCTGGAGCGCACGAAGCCCAGGTCTGGGCGCAGCGCCGAAACCGCGGCGCCGCCTCCCTGCGCCGGGCTGCTGGTCCGCGTGCTCACTTTAGACGGGAATTCAGCCATGGCGGCCCCGCTCGCCTCCACAGGTTGCTCCCGCCGCCGTCGCCGCCCCTCCCCGCGGCGGGTGCCGGCTTCTGCGCGGCTCCTCCGAGGAGACTCGCGCTCCCGATACTGCTCCCGGGGCTACGTGCGGCGTCTGGGCGAGCAGTCGGGAGCCGCCAGGTGCGGCCGGAATCCCGGCCCCGCCCTCTCCACGAAACCCTCCCCTTTAACCCTTCGCACACCGCCCGCCGGTCCATCCCGGAGCCACACCAAGTCGCCATCTCTTTGACGCGGAAACTGAGGCCGTGGTCAATGAGATGGCCCCACCAGAACCAGCCTAGATAGCCGCCCGTTTCTCTCCCCGGGAAAGCCGCCTGCTGACAATATCCCCCGCATTCGCGGCAGCTTTGACCGCTCCTTCGCTCCCTCCTCACCCTTAGCTTCCGAGCCCCGGGATAAATTGGCGGCCGTTAGCAGAGCGGGCAACTACCGGCTCCCTGCCGAATGCTTCACTGGCGCTGTGTGCCCTTGGGCGAGCCCTTGCCCCTCTCTGAAGTCTCCCCGTAAAGCGGGATCGGCATCCCTGTGCAGAGACTCCCAAGGAGTCCCGGGTGACCGAGCATCCTGGAGGGGAGGGTCTGGATAAATTGTGGGTGTGCGTGGAAGGGGGAGGCCCTCTTATGACTCAGTTGATGTGGTTTTCTCTTCTGAACTGATTGAGCAGTAACTTAGAAGATCGCTGAGCCTCAGTTTCCTCGTCTGCAATATAAGGATATAAATGGACCTCACTCCACAGAGCCGCTGTGCAAAATAAATGAAATACTGCACGGAAAGCTCCTGCCACGCCAGGGGTAGGGGGTGGCGGTGAAGGTGTCAGAAGGTGGGAGATGCTGTTGGACTTACGGTTTCGTCGCTCCACTTGCACCCTGAAACACACACACACACACACACACACACACACATCCCTCAGGCCATATCGACCTGCACAGATAATTGATTCATTTATTCGTCAACCAATGATTGCTGAGACCTTACTATATGTCAGACCCTACCCCAGGCCATGTGAATACAGCAAGCAAAAAACCACCCAAGGCCTTCTTGGATCCCACTTTCTACTGGGGGTAACAAGCAATAAACTGGAGAGAAAAAATAAGTTCAGGTAGTGACAAATCCTGTAACTAAAATAAAACAGGGAATTCCCTGGCGGTCCAGTGGTTAGGACTCAGCGCTTTCACTGCTGGGGGCGGGTTCTATCCTTGGTCTTTGAAATAAGATGCCAAGTGGTGTGGCCAAAACATAAATAAATAAATAAATAAAACAGAGGAGCGTGACAGAGATGACCAGGAGGCAACTTTTAGACAGAGTGGTCAAAGATGACCTCTCAGAGAAGGTGACCTTTGATATTTACTCAACTGGAGGTTCAACGCCCACTCCCCACCCCCAATGCACCTGAGACCCTCTTCTCCACCCCACACATACAGCAGATACTCAGGGAATGAGGAGTGCTTCTTGGTAGCTGCCAAATCATTACCCAGAGCCCAGCCTCTCTGCAGACTGTGTGAGCCCAAGTGCAGAACAAAGCTGTTGGGTAAACACTTAATTTTACAGTGTCACGGAAAACAGTAAGATGATTGTTTCTGAGGCAGATTCTAAAACAGTAGGATGTTTTGGTTTGGGTTTGGATTTTGTGTTTTTGGTTAATCCCACTTTCATTCCTTTCAAATGGCAGAGAGCAAGACTCAATCACTGTATTGTTTTTTCCTTCGACCTTTTCTTCCAAACCAACTTCACTCGTCCCCAGTCAGAAAAAGTGGGAAGGAACCTGATGCCCACCCAGAGCTCCCACTGTCACCCTGGGCTCTTGGGATGGGGGTGGGGGGAGCCAGCTGGGGATGAGGAGGAGAGGGTCTGTCCGTTCCCAGAGCTAGTCCCCCCTCCTCGGGTCTGTGCGGGCCATCTCCACACAGATCACCTGCAGCACCTGTCCTGTCTCACCTCTCCTTAATTCTACAAAGGCTCCCTACCCTGGCCAAGCCCCTACTGGGTACTGGGCCTGCTGTCCCTTGGGGTGGGGATGGAGCATACTGGTGAGGCTGTGGGGTTCTGGCACTGACCAGATGTTAAGTGTGCACCTTGGATGCGCCAGGCACTGGGGACAGCCCTGAGAGCCATCCAAGCAGAGACCCTACCCTCAAGGAATCTGATGGGGGAGACCGCCTCTAGATATACAAATGCACAGATAAATAGATAATTACAGATTGTGATGATATTACTACAAGAAAAAGCAAGATGCCATGGGAAAGAATAATTGAGATTTGGGGGTGTCGTTTAGGTAGCTGGGTCAGGGAAAGTGTAAACATTTAAGCAGAGACTTGAAGGATGCCTAAGAATCAGACAGGAAAAGAGCATTCCAGGCTGAGAAAACTACCATACATGCAAAGGCCCTGAGGCAGGAAAGACTTTGGAGTCTTTGAGGAGGGACATAAAGTTATAAACTGAAGGGACTGGGGAGAGATGAAGTTCAAGAGGAAGCCAGGGGCCAGGTCACCTGGTTCTTAAACCCTTGGTAAGACAGCGTTGTGGCCGCGTCTTATGGCATGCGGGATCTTAGTTGCCCTACCAGACATTGAACCCGTGCCCCCGGCAGTGGACGCATGCAGTCCTAACCGCTGGACCGCCAGAGAATTCTTGGATTTTATTATTAAAAAATAGACCATTAGGGCTTCCCTGGTGGCGCAGTGGTTGAGAGTCCACCTGCTGATGCAGGGGTTCGTGCCCCGGTCCGGGAAGATCCCACATGCCGCGGAGCGGCTGGGCCCGTGAGCCATGGCCGCTGAGCCTGCGCGTCCGGAGCCTGTGTTCCGCAACGGGAGAGGCCACAACAGTGAGAGGCCCGCGTACCGGGTTAAAAAAAAATAGACCATTAGAGGGCAGTTACACTGTTTGATTTCCTATTTTAAAAAATTCACAGAAAGACTCCTCTGGAGGTCATCCAACAGTTCCCAGAAGCCAGCTTTGGGAGGTTGCTGAATATAATCAGCAAATATCGACTGAACACTTTTCCAGCTGGCCCTGTGCTTGGTGCTGTGGGGTTGGTTAGTTTTGGTTTCTTTATGTTTAATTGCCCAATTAACTCATTAGTTTATTTCATTGCACATCACACACACATCTCCAAACCTGCACCCTCACCTCTAGCTAATCACTGAGAAGAGTTTGGAGTATCCCATCAGATCTTTTCTTTCTTCTTTTTTTTTCACTACCATACAATATATGGAAATATAGAGACTTGCTTTGTTCGTAACTTTTAAACATTTTTACAAAAAAATGGGATTATACTGTATACATTGAAACTTGATTTTTTCACTTAACATATCTTGGGAATTTCTCCATGACAGCACCTGAAGACTGACCTAATTCCTTTTATATGTCGTATAATATTTCATGGAAGGGCTATTACATTATCCCTTCCCTTATTGGTAAAAAGGTAAGTGGTTTCCAACAGTTCCTCATTACAAGTAATATTGAAACAGGAGGGAAAGGGGCAGGGCACAACCTTTAAAAGAATGACATAGCCATTGAGGATATGACGAAAACTGGTTGGAACTGATCAGTCCCAAGATGGCGGAAGATTTGATTTCCAGTAGACCCTGACCCTCATTATACACTCATTATACACATCATTAGCATATGCTAAATGACAAACCCACAGGAGCCAGAACAGTTCCGCGGCTAACCATAAAGGGCCAATAAGTGGAAGGTGGCCCAAATCCTGGAAATCCCCGCCCCTTCTCCAAAATAGTTGGAATAATCCTCCCACTTGTTGGCCTATGAAATTACACAGCCCATGAAAACCAACCACTCCATATTTTGGAGCTGCTCTTGCCTTTTGAGACAGACCGCATTCTGTCTATGGAATGTGTATCTCTCTAAATAAATACACTTCTTACCTATCACTTTACCTCTCCCTGAATTCCTTCTGCGCAGAGACATAAAGAACCTGAGCTTTGTTAAGTCCTGAAACCAGGTGTGTGATCTCAAAAGACAGTAGGTTCAAGTCCCAGCCCATGGGTTCAAGTCCTAATCTGAGTTTTGGCTGGGTTCGAATCCCATCTGAGTTATGAGGTTTCAATATTACATAAGCCTTCTTATTTATGCGTCTCTGTACACACATAACTCCAGTCTTCAAAGCAGAACCACTGGATTGAGGGTATTTGCATGTTTTTTTTTTTTTAAAGAGATACGTCCAAATTGCTCCAAAAGACCATATTTTTGACATCCTCATTAAGACTAAGTGAGTTTATGGGACTTCCCTTGTGGTCCAGTGGTTAAGAATCCACCTTCTAATGCAGGGGATGTGGGTTTGAACCCTAGTCTGGGAACTAAGATTCCCACATGCCGTTGGATAACTAAGCCTGTGCACAACAACTAAGACCCAAGTCAGCCAAAAATAATAAAAAAAAAATATTAAAAAAAAAAAAAGAGTAAGTGAGCTTAACTATTTGCCTGCCCCTATGGTCATATGTAGTGAGCTTAAAAAAAAAAAAGTCTCATTGTTTCCATTTGTATTTCCTAATACTTAGCTAGTGTGGCTGAATATTGGCCTTTCATATTTCCTTTTCTGTGAATTTAAGGTTTGAATCATTTGCCTTTGTGTAGTGAAGAATTAAATTTGCCCAAAGGGTGGTCTGGCCATTTTTCCTCAGTTTCTGAGAGGTAATCTCTAAACCTTTGGACCGTCATGCCTGATAGAAACATCTTTGCTTAGGGTGGAGGCACTGTCCATCAGCTCAAGTAGCTCCACCTGGAGGAGTTGGACACTGAGATCAACCGTGGCCAGGTGATGAAATCCCAAGAAGGGCTCCGGCCACCAAGGCAGCTGGTGAGTTTACCTGGTTGGCAGTACTCCATGTGTACTGTCACACATCAGTGCTGGGAAAGTAATGCATGGAGTCCGTGACTCCCTGGGGAGAGGACAACGGACATTCCACTTTTGGAACGTAAAAATCACCCTTTAAAAAAGTATACAATTCAGTGGTTTTAGTGTATTCCCTATAATGAATCATCACCACCGTCTAATTCCAGAACATTTCCATCACCGCATGTCTGATTTTAATCTGTGTTCTTTATCTGTAACATACTGTAACTGCGAGTATAACAGCTTGCAGCACATTCTGTGAGGCCTTCTAGCTAATGAATTATTGAACCTGAGGGTGGTTTTGGGACCCCCCCCGAACCCTGCAGTTGCGTCAGAAGTGACAGCGGTCTTGTGGAGTACTGTACTCCCTCCAGTGTTGCAGCCCAGTTTGTATTGTTGTATAAAAGGAGCTCCTTTTATATGTTGGCTCCCCTCTCCCCATTGTCACTTTTGTATGTTGCTATTGTTTTCTCCTACGTTGTTTCTCCCACTCTGTGGCATTTTGATAAATGTGACAGTCATGTAACCACGACCAAAATTAAAATATAGAACATTTTGATCACCCCCCAAAGTTCCTTTGCGACCTCCACCCTGGCCCCAGGCAACCGCTGACCTGTTTTCTGTCATTGTTGTTTTGCCTTTTCCAGAATGTCATATAGAATCTTACATGATATACTTGTGGCAGGCCAAGATGTTCCATCCTAATCCCTGGAACCTGTTAACGTTACCTGTTATGGAAATAGGGATTTTGCAGATGTGATTAAAGACTTCGAGATGAGGAGATTATCCTGGATTATCTGAGTGGGCCCTAAATGTAACTACAGATGTCTTTATAAGAGGGAGGCAGAGGGAGATTTGATAACAGTAATGTGAGCACAGAAATAGAGATTGACAGGATGCAGTCAGGAGCCAAGGAATGCCGGTAGCTTTTAGAAGTGGAAGAGGCAAGGAACAAATTCTCCCTAAAGCCTCCAGAAGCAACCAGCCTTGCTGACACTTTGATTTAGCCCCTTAAGGCTCATTTTAGACTCCAGATCTACAATAGAATAAATGTGTTGTTTTAGACCACTGAATTTGTGATAATTTGTCACAGCAGCAAGAGGAAACTTATACAGTAGTCTTTTGTGAAAAGCTCTTTTGTGTAACATAAAGCTTTTGAAATTCATCTGATGAAATGAAATTCATATTTTATGGCAAGACAAGACAAATTTAAACACAAAATGTTTTTTCGTATGTTTCTCCTCCCTCCCTTTTAGTGTGTATTGTGTGTCTGCATTAACCAGACCTCTATAGGAGATAACATTCCTTCTTAATCTTGTAAGGGGTCACAATGACCCGCTACTTGCTTTGTACATGCAGATCTCGATTGTGTAACTGTCAATACGTCATGTGATGCATAACCCTTTGTCTCAAATATGTATATAACTCTGCCTTGACCTCTAACAGGTGGAACAGTCAGTCCTCAGAGCTTTTGGAAAGGCTATCTGCCTGGTTATATCCTCAGATTGGCTTGGATGAAATTTTCTATTTCTTTCTTAGATTGACTATTAATTAACTTTTCATTGACACATCTATGTTGATGAGCATAGAGGTAGATTGTTTCCTTTTATTAAGAAATGTATTCCATTGTATTGATATACCACAATTTCTTTGTCCTTTCACTGGTTGATGAACATTTGGGTTCTTTCCAGTTTGGACGGCTATGAATAAAACTGCTATGAGCATTCATATGCAGGTTTTTTGTGTGAACATGTTTTTATTTCTCTTGGGTATGTACCTAGGAGTAGAATTTCTGGATCCTGTGATATGTGTATCATTAACTTTATAAGACATTGCAAAACTGTTTTCAGAAGTGGCTGCACCATTTTTCCAAAGAGGCTGTTCACCAACTGGTTTTACTCATTTGTAAAGGGCAGTGACTTACCCAGGGTCACCTACTGAATTAGAGGCAACAGCAGAACTAGCATCTACATCTTCTCATCCCCAGCAGTGATCCTGAGAGAGGCAGTCCTGCCTGAGTATCCCCCTCCCATTTCCAGCCTCCCCATCCGCTTCTGCCCCTTCTTATCCTCTCTTCTGTCATCCAGCCCCAGCAGGAGGTGGAGGCCAGAGCAGCTTTCAATCTATTGCCATCTCCACCCCAGCCCAGAATGTACCAAACAGAGGTGGGAAAGGCTCGGGGAATGGGGATCACTGACAAGAATCCCCTTTAAGATCTGAGGGCAGTGCATCCCCCTGGAAAAGACCTTTGTGTGGGATGTGAGATGATTTTTGATGGCCCAGGGGTAGTCTTCAAATGCTTCAAATGCTTCATTAGGAGTACTTTGTTTTTAATTTCACTTTCAATCTGATTATGCCAAGGAGAAAGACTTTTTTGGTGCTAATATATCTTTAACATCTAATTTTGTTAATCTTTTTTTTTTGGCCGCCCTGCGCAGCTTGCAGGATCTTAATTCCCTGACCAGGGATCGAACCCACGTCCCTTGCAGTGGAAGTGTGAGGCCTTAATGACTGGACTGCCAGGGAAGTCTTTGTAAGTTTCTTCAAAAAACACATTTATTACAGTTAAAATGAGTCCACTTAAAGAAAATAGTTAATTTTCAAAAAGTGTGTAAAACCCCTTACACAGTCAAATGATTTTTGACAAAGGTGTCAAGACCACTCACTGGGGAAAGGATGGTCTTTTAACAAATGGTGTTGGGAAAACTGGATATCCACATACAGAAAATGAAATTGGACCCTTGCTTTATACTATATATGAAAATTAACTCAAAATGGATCAAAGACTTAAACATAAGACATAGAACTATAAAACTCAGAAGGAAACAGAGGGGAAAACGCTTCATGGGCTTCCCTGGTGGTGCAGCTGTTAAGAATCCGCCTGCCAATGCAGCGGACACAAGTTCGAGCCCTGGTCCGGGAAGATCCCACATGCTGAGGAGCAATAAGCCCGTGCACCACAACTACTGCGTGAGTCTCTGCTCTAGAGCCCACGCTCTAGAGCCTGCGAGCCACAATTACTGAAGCCTGTGCTCTACAGCCCGTGCTCCGCAACAAGAGAAGCCACCGCGATGAGAAGCCCGTGCACCGCAACGAATAGTAGCCCCCGCTTGATGCAACTAGAGAAAGCCCACCCGCAACAACGAAGACCCAACGTAGCCAAAAAAAAAAAAAAAAGCTTCATGATGTTGGGTTTGGCAATGATTTCTAGGATTTGACACCAAAAACACAAGCAACAAAAGTGAAAATAGATAAATTGTATTACATCAAAATGAAAACTTCCTGCATCAAAGGACACAGTTAAATAGAGTGAAAAGGCAACCTAAGGGAGAAAATATTTACCAATCATATATCTAAATCTAAAAAGAGGCTAACTTCCAGAACATATAAAGAACCCCTACAACTCAATAACAATAACAACAAAACTGATTTTAAAAATGGCCAAAGGACTTGAATAGACATTTCTCCAAAGAAGATATACAAATGGCCAACAAGCATACGAAAAGATGCTCAACACCACTAATCATTAAGGAAATGCAAATCAAAACCACAGTGAGATATCACCCCACATTTATTAGGATGGCTGCTATCAAAAAAACAAAACAGGGACTTCCTTGGTGGTCCAGTGGTTAAGAATCCACCTCCCAATGCAGGGGAAGTGGGTTCGATCCCTGGTCGGGGAACTAACCCGTGTGCCACAACTAGAGAGAAGCCTGTGTGCTGCAACTAAGGCTCGACGAAGCCAAATAAATAAATAAATATTAAAAAAAAAAAAAGAAAGAAAGAAAAGCAGTCAAACCCATAGAAAGAGAAAATGGAATGTTGATTGCCAGGGACTTCAGGAAGAGAGGAATGGGGAGTTATGGTTTGATGGGACAGAGTTTCAGTTGGAGAAGACGAAAAAATTCTGGAGATGGAATGTGGTGATGGTTGCATAACAGTGTATGCCATAGAACCGTACACTTACAAATGGTAAATTTTGTTATATGTGTCTTATCACAATTAAAGAAAAAAAATTTTTAAGTGTACAGGGAATTCCCTGGTGGACCAGTGGTTAGGACTGCCAAGGGCCCAGGTGCGATCCCTGGTCACGGAACTAAGATCCCACATGTTGCGCAGCCAAAAAAAATAATAATAATAATACTAACTAATTAAAAAAAATTTTTTAGGTGCACAGTGATATGTAGATAGGGGAAAATAGGGTAATAAATGCCTGAAGTTTGGGGAAGAGTGATCTTGTCCAATGCCCTCCTGGCACCGCTGGAACGTCTGTCCATCTCAGAGACGGACAAGAGTTAGCTCAAGATGTACATGAGCAACGTGACCAGGGGCCAGGTGGCTCCTCTTGTCACTCACTGCGCATCCCCCTGGGGGTGCATCCAAGGAGCAGGCTGCAACTGGGTGCGCATGAAGATCACAGAGCAACAGCTTTAGGGAGAGGGGGCTCTATTACTTCTAGGCAAACGCCAGTCTATGCAATGCCTCCAGGCCTGAACCTCCTGGGGTAGGAGAAGACGTGAGGCCTTCAGGGTGGAGGTGCCATTTGAACAGAGCCTTGAAAAGAGCCATTTGAGAAGGAGGTGTTCTAGGTGGATGTACAAGAGCGAAGGCTGGGCAAGCAGAGTGGTGTGGGCTGATGGCCTTTGTGAGCAAGTCTCTGTGTGGAGAGATGCAGCCGAAGTATGGACAGAGTGGGTGGGATGCTGGCATGAGCCTGCCAACCTCTGGGCCAGTTACTGATTTGCCCAGAGTGAGGCATAGGTTGGTCACACGGTTTGGTCATTTTCCCTGCCTGGCCCCTTCAGCCCATTAGGATTGGGACAGAGCTTGTGTGGGATGGGAGGTCAGAGCTCCAGAGAGAGGACATCAAGATTAACTATTTGTTCAGGGATCCACAACTCATGTTCCTGAGAGAGATGGCCAGGCCAGGGCTTGGGTGGACTGACTCCATGCTGTCCAGGTGCCAGATGCATGAGGAGGTCTGAAGTGGCATTTCCAGGAATTCCTGTCCCCTGGCCCTCCCCATCCTGTTGTATCATTCATTCATTATTCAGCATGTACTCAGTTAGCTCCTTCTCCACATTTTTGTGTCCTAGGCCCTGGGAATTCATGGGCAAATGAGACTTGCAATCTCTGCCTTTTTGAAGAGCTCAGCCTCAGGGGCAGGAAGACACCTAGAGAGGCCATTCCAATTCCAGTGCTTTGAGGGGTCAGCCCGGGAGTTGTGGGAACACAGAGGAAGCCAAAATACCTAGTCAAAGGAAAGAAGCATCAGGGAAGGCTTCCTGGAGGAGGTGACATATGAGAAGCAACCATTAGAAGAAGGAACACTGTCAGTTTCTTCAGCCTCCCTTCCAATGGTGCAAGATCCAGCTATAGCCATAGGGGCATCAGCACTGTCCCTCACCCCACTCTGGCCCAGGGCCCTGCTTCTGGGAACTGCCTCCATCTTCCATCCTCCCTTGGCCCTTCCCACCCATGCCCACAGTTCCAGGACCCTTCCTGAAACCTCTTCTCTACGACACCGAGCTTCACCATCTCCATCACCCCCACCACTGCCCCGATTTTTCTTTTTCTCCTCCTTTGCCCAACAGGAAATTGGCATATCCTAATTATATACGATGTCCTGTAGATGCTGTAGTTAAGTATCCATCTGTAGATGGGTCATCCTTCTATTCTCTTCCTGGACGTTGAGAACGTTTTGTTAAAGGATACTGTTTTTTTTTTTTTTTTTGGCCATGGCTCACGGGCCTAGCCGCTCCACGGCATGTGGGATCTTCCCGGACCGGGGCACGAACCCGCGTCCCCTGCATCGGCAGGCGGATTCTCAACCACTGAGCCACCAGGGAAGCCCAAAGGATACATTTTTAAAGTAAAATGCAAAAAAAATTGTGCAGTGGAAACAGTATGGCAGTTCCTCAAAGAAATAAAAATAGAATTACCATATGATCCAGAGATTCTACTTCTGGGTATACTATATGCAGGAGAATTGAAAGCAGGATCTTGAAGAGATATTTATACAGCCATGCTCATAGCAGCATTATTCACAATAGTTAAAACATGGAAGCAACCCAAGTGTTTACTGATGGGTGAATGGATAGCAAAATGTAGTGTATATGTACAATGGAATATTATTCAGCCTTAAAAAGGAAGGAAATTCTGACACATGCTACAACATGGATGAACCTTGAAGACATCCTAAATGAAATAGGTCGGTCACAAAAGGACAAGTATTATATGATTCCACTTATATGAGGTACCTAGAGTAATCAAATGAATAGATAGGGAATTTCCTGGTGGTCCAGTGGTTAGTACTCCATGATTTCACTGCCGGGCTGCACAGGTTCAATCCCTGGTTGGGGAACTAACTAAGATCCTGCAACCTGCGTGGTGTGGCAAAAAAAAAAAAAAAAAAAAAAAAAAGTAGAATGGTGGTTGCCAGGGGTTGGGGGAGGAGGGAATGGAGGGTTATTGTTTAATGGGTATAGAGTCTCAGTTTTGCAAGATGAAAAGAGTACTGGAGAAGGATGGTGGTGATGTTTGTACAACAATATGTGTAGTTAATACCAGTGAACTGTGTAGTACACACACATATATGCATATATATATATATGCACATATCTCTCATAATCAGGAATGCTGAAATGAATTTGCTAATAAATGCAAAACTGGCCTCTGCCAAGGATGGAATCAATTCCATTTTACCAGACAAGATTTGTTTGCATACTTATGAACTGAATTTTAAACAATTAAAAATAATATATCACATTTAACCCAATATATTCAAAATATTATCATTTAAACATGTACACATTATTACTGAGATATTTTGCATTCTTTTTTTCATACCAAGATTGCAAAACAGCTCAAGTGCTTGGTAGCTACACATGGTTAGTGGCTTCTGTATTAGACAGCACAGCTGTAGACAACACATAATATTCCTTTGAAAGAACATCCAGGAATCTTTTTGCCTTTTCCAAAGCCTTCTCCAATTTTTCCTGACAGTTTTTTAATTAAAAAGGAATTACCCAAGTAATCTATGTTCATTATACAAATATCAAATGCAGGTAACTGATGAGAAAAAAATCACAATAAATACCACCATCCAGAGATAATCACAGATCCAGATTTTTTATGGCCTCTGAGACTTTATAGACACATTTTGTTATATATATATTTTTTTAAATAAATAATTTTATATATAATATAAACGTATAAACAATGTAGTTATATATTTTACAGTTTATGTTTTATTAATATATAATCTATGAAATTGTATTATTTTTAAGAGTTTTAAACTTTTCAGAATAGTTTCAGATTTACAGAATTATTGCAAAGAGTACAGAGAGTTCACTTATACCCCACACACAGTTTCCTCTGTTATTAATATCTTGCATTAGTAGTGTTACTGAACCAAACTTGTGTCTGCTCACCCGTGTGCAGTAAAGCCAATCTACTGACCCTGGGTTGTGGTGAAGGCAAGCGCAGCGTTTATTGCAGGGCGCCAAGCAAGGAGTCCAGAGCAGCTAATGCTCAGAAAGCCTGAACTTCCCCCATGGGTTTCAGTGAGGCAGCTTTAAAGGCAAAGTGAGGATGGGGTGTCCCAGGTTCTGCCATCAGCTCGTGCACAATTCTCTGATTGGTTTATGGTGAGGTAACAGGGTGGTGTCACAGGGGTTAACATTATCAATCCTTAGGTGCTGATAGGTCTGGGGGCTACATGCTCATGACCATCAAGTAGTTAATTCCTTCCATTTGGTGGCGGTTTAAGCATCAGTAAAACAACTCAGGAAATGTGTACCAGACACTATTGTCTATGCACTTCAGAGAGGAGCGAAAGCAGAGGCTATGGGGGAGGGGTCTGTCCTGGGAAGGCCCCTTAGAGTCCTGCTCAGTTATAGTATGGTATATTTATCATAACTAATGAGCCAACACTGATACATTATTATTAAAGTCCATACCTCATTCAGATTTTTTCAGTTTTTCCCTAATGTCCTTTTACTGTTCCAGGATCCTATACAGGATACCAGATTATATTTACTAGTGATGTCTTTGCTTAGGCTTATCTGTGACAGTTTCTTAGACTTTCCTTGTGTTTGATGACCTTGCTAGTTTTGAGACGCACTACTCAGGTATTTTGTAGAATGCTCTTAAATTGGGATTTGTCTGACGTTTCTCATGATTAGACTCAGAGTAATTGTGTTTTGGGGAGGAAGTCTACAGAGGCCAAGTGCCATTTAAGGGCACATCAAATCAATCTGACAAACTATCAATCTGACTTATCACTATTGATGTTGACCTTGATCACCTGGTGAAATCATATTTATTTTTGACTAGAGAATATACGCACATGATACAAAAATTTAAACATACAAGTCTCTCTCTCACCCTGCCTCTTCCCCCCTCAAACACACAAAGGCTGCCTCACCAAAGATAATTACCTCCAATTTCTGGAGCCTGTGAATATATTACTTTACATGATTAAAGGGATTTTGCAGATATGGCTAAATTAAGTATTTTGAAACAGGGAGATTACTCTGGATTATCAGGATGGACCCAGTGTAAATACAAGCATCTTTATAATGAAACCAAGTTCCCCTAAAACCAAGTTCCTCTACCAAGTTTATGATTGACCTCTCTGTTCAACACCTGTTCCCCTGAAGACTGAGGAGTATCAAAGAAAAGGAAGAATTGAAACTGTACAGGACCCTGTGGGGCCTTCCCAAGTACAAAGGCCTTTCTGTACTCCCTATCTCTTGTTTGTGGGAAAAAGGTTTCCACCTCCAATACCTTCTCTGAGTTCCAAAGGGCAGATTCAATTAGTAAGTAGAGTGAGGGAATACAGAAAGAAACCATAGTGCAGCCATGGGGCCTGCTCCTGGTTCCTCCTGGGGGGAATGTAAGGAAAACCTGACATACATCTCTGAGTTCTTCTATAGGAACTAAGGCCCCTGCCCAGGTAGAGGATGGTAACTTCAGGCTCAGTACAAGCACTGGGACCCCAGACTGGTTGGAACCAGAAGGCTGATGATTGAGATTCTTAGAACACCGCGCTGTTACCTCACTGCCAACTAAAGGAAGGTTACACACCCTGCGGCCCTCCCCCCCGCCCCCCAAATTTCCGTATAAAACCTTCTTCTCTGAAACCCATGGGGGAGTTCTGGCCTTTTGAGCACAAGCCACCTGTTCTCCTTGCATGGCCCTGGCAATAAGTCTTTCTCTGCTCCAAACTCTGATGTTCAGGTGTGTTTGGCCTCACTGTGCTTTGGGCACACAAACTTGCGTTAAGTGAGAATAAGAGGTTAGACAGGAGGGTCAGAGTCAGAGAAGGCATCATGAAGACAGAAGCAGAAGGTGGAGTGATGTGGGGATATGAGCCAAGGAATGTGATGGTCTTTAGAAGCTGGAAAAGGAAAGGAAATGGATATCCCCTAGAGACTCCAGAAGGAACACAGTGTTGACCTCCAGAACTATAAGATAATAAATGGTGTGGTTTTAAGTCTCTAAGTTAGTAGTAATTTGTTACAGCAGCAATAAGAAACAGGAACTGTCAAATCCCTTTACCAGTTTTTCTGCCAGTGAATGACCAGCCTCGTCTTGAATGCCTCCAATGATGGGGATATCACTATCTACACAGGCACCCTGTTTTCTTTCCAGCAAGCTCTTTCTTCTGTGGAAACCTTCCTCCGTGGTAACCTCCCACCCATTGCATGCCCACCTCAAGCCCCAGTTCTTGGAGCAAGGATCAACAGACACAATCTAAATCCCTTGTACACATGAGGCTTTTATAGACATAAATTATCTCTCCTCCACGTTTAACATCCTCCAGCTTTGCCCTTGGCCAGTTTACAAAAAGGTATAAAAGCCAACTTTCTCTTGATGAGACTTCAGCTAAACACTTGTGGAATGGGATCCCATTGCCCGTGTCTTCCCATCCATGGAGGAGCCCACGGCAAAGTCCATAACCGAGCACACCCCCTTCCAAAAAGAACCATGTAGACCCCCTACTCACTTCCCCCAGGGGCTCAACAATAGTCTCGACCCCTTCGATAGTATTTGTCATTAAAAATAATGTCAAAACTTCAGGTTCCGAGCGTTGGCAAGTGACTAGAATTTAATAATATAGTTTCATTTCCATAGTATTTATTTTTATAGTTATTTTCTATTGATGGCAAGAGAAACTAATTTTCATTTTCTGTTCAGGCTAGTGTTTCCATTTAAAACATATAAGTAGTAAAAAGACTGAACCAGAATAAGGATAACGGTAAATCTTGGCAACGCGGGTGGTTATTGATTGCGGATGACGAGGGGCTGTGTGGTTGGATCTGGAGCTACCAGGGACCTCAAAATTATTTGGATAATTCCCAAGCCGCGTCGCACCACACAGTGCACTAAAAATGATGCCACAAACCTGTTTGCAAGAGTCAGGATGGCCGAGCGGTCTAAGGCGCTGCCTTCAGGTCGCAGTCTCCCCTGGAGGCGTGGGTTCGAATCCCACTTCTGACAATCTTCTCCTTTTTCTCTTTTCCTGTTCCAGGGTCTATGGAGAGTGCCTTTGCGGTTTCAGATCGGATCTTTCTCTTTTATCATTAAGAAAAAAACAACTTTTAAGAAGGAAATACTTGTTTCGTAAAAAGATTTATAGTATTACCTATTTGATGTGCCACTTTACGTGAAAAGCAAAAAAAAAAAACTGTAAGTTTGTCAGAAGTGGGATTCGAACCCACGCCTCCAGGGGAGACTGCGACCTGAACGCAGCGCCTTAGACCGCTCGGCCATCCTGACAACTTGGATACCTTTTTACGAGCAACCCCTTCAAAATGGCTCTAGTGTGCGCATGCGTACACGGGAACTGTCTTGTTCTCCTCCCTGCGTTGGGAGGAGCTAGATACTGGCGTTGACTCGAAGGGGAGGAGCGAGACGGAACGAGAAGGTGCAGAACTAGGCGCCTGGGCAGCGGCAGAGGGCGCGCGCGGTGTGGTGGACACTGAACGGCGGAGAGACCGAGGACTATTACTTCGACCCGTGTGCGTTCGTGCCGCCGACAGGCATTCATTCTGCATTCATGCATTTACTATTCACATCAGCTTTGATTCTTGCATATCTGTAAGTACCCCTGCATTTCTGCATACATGCCCTCTTGCCTGTTCCGCGAGAAACAGTCAAGTCCGCACACTCGCACAGGCTTATAGATCTCTGCTGGCGCCCGAACCAGGTGAAGCCCGGATATCGCAGGGTGTCTTGGCACGCGTACATTCGTCAAAACTGCAACTTCACATTTGTATGTGTGTTTAACTCATTCACTCAGGCTCCAGGTTACACCGAGTCCTGCAGCGGCACAGCCGGATCCACCCTTTTTCCTGACCGTGTTCCTAGTTCGCAAACCTTGCTTGGCACACAGTTGGCGTGCAGGGAACGTCCCCGGATTAATCAGTCCCTCGCCTCCTCCTTCCCGCAGTGCGTCATTTCGTGATTCACGTCTCCTCCCTAACCCCAGACTTACCCACGCGCTGGCTCTGCCCAGGGACCAGAAGACCTCAGGTCGCGAGGGTACCTTTCTCCACGGGATTTCGGGGAGGCTTGCATACAAAACAGAATTTCCGCCCTTAAGACACATTCAAGCCTGGCGCGAAGGGAGAAAGATAAGAAATACGTGAAAGGTAAAATGGCAAAAAAAAAAAAGAAAAGAAAAAGAAAGAAAAGGTTAAAGGTTCTGCTAAGTGCAAGAAAGAGGATGCCAGGAAACTTGCAAGAGACTTTGAAATAGGCCAAGAACGATAACTGGGTGTCCTGTTTGGGGCACCAGTCCTGGCTGGCTGATTCTCAAGGGCCTGCACCTTTCATTACTTCTATATACAAATAATTCTTATTCACGGAAATGCAAGTGGATTTTGTTGGAGTGGAATGCAATTAATTATTGCCCTGTGGATATTGACCATTTTTACATCTGTATTATAAATCCATTTGTGATTGCCAATATATGTATGTCCTTTGAGTCGGTTGTAACATCTTACTGGTTTCCCCACAAATTACTGAGTTAGATGAAATCTTTGACTTGTGTTCATTTTATAATTATGCGAGAATCACGATTTTACCTTAAAAAAAGTCTCTTTTAATAGTGATCAAGGGTGACTAGGGGGACTTCCCTGGTGGCGCAGTGGTTAAAATCTGCCTACCAATGCAGGGAACATGGGTTCAGATCACTGGTCGAGGAAGATCCCACATGCGGCGGAGCCCGTGAGCCACAACTACTGAGTTCGCATGATGCTACTATTGAAGCCCAAGCACTCTAGGGCCCACGTGCTGCAACTGCCGAAGCCTGCACGCCTAGAGCCTGTGGTCCCCAATAAGAGGCGCCACTGAAATGAGAAGCCCACGCACCCCAATGAAGAGTAGCTCCCCGCTCACCACAACTAGAAAAAGCCTGTGCAGCAACAAAGACCCAACGCAGCCTCCCCACCAAAAAAAAAAAAGTGACTAGGGGCTCCCACCATAAAAAATGGTACTGATGGACCTAGTGGCAGGGCAAGAATAAAGATACAGACGTAGACAACAGACTTGAGGACACAGTGGGGGAAGGGGAAGCTGGGACAAAGTGAGAGAGTAGCACTGACATATATACACTACCAAATGTAAAACAGCTACAGCTCAGTGCTTTGTGATGACCTAGAGGGGTGGGATAGGGAGGGGAGATGGGGTTATGGGGATATATCTTATAGCTGATTCACTTTGTTGTACAGCAGAAACTAACACAACATTGTAAAGCAATTATACTCCAATAAAGATGTATGAAAAGAAAAAAAAAAAGAGTGACTAGGGGCTCTCATAGGAAGGGTGGTCAGGGAGGGCCACTCTCAGAGGAGGTGACAATGAGTTCCAAAGGGAGAGCCGAGTACAGTCAAAGCCGGGAGTAGCAGTGTTCCAGGTGGGAGGCATAGCCAGTGCAAAGGTCCTGAGTCAGGGAGGGGCTGTGGTCTGTTGGAGGGGCAGCAAGGCCAATGGGGCAAGGGTATGGGTGGCAGGAGGCTGAAGTCCATATCACACATGGCTGGGATGCCAGGAAGAGGAGTTTGGCTTTTCTCCTGTGTGTGTTGGAGTCACTGGAGTGTTTAAAAGCAGACGAGTGACATGATTCAGTTGGCCTTTCAAAATGATCCCTTTGGCTGCTGTAGGAGAAAGGACATGAGAGGCAAGAGAAAAATCAAGAGTCCAGGGAGAAGGCCATGGAAAGGAGGATGAGAGATGATGGTGGCTGGACCCGGGAAGTGGAAATGCAAAAGGTGGTCAAGTTCAAGATTCAGGATGTGTTTTGGAGGTATAACGAACTGGCTGGGGGATATGTGTATGTGTGTGTGTGTGTGTGTGTGCGCGTGAATGTGGAGAGAGGGAATGCAGGGATGCAACAGAAAGTCACCAAGATCATAGAGGTTATCCGATGCTCACAACTGCCCTTTGAGATCAGTGCTGTGGGCAGGAGCTGCTTCCTACTCCTACTCCAGGGAGCTCAGGCTCACACAGGCTGAGTGATTTGCCAACATCCTCTTTGGGGCAGAAGCCCTGTGCTCTCCACCTCTGGAACCCTCCCCTCATGCCTTACACCACCAACCTTTCTATGGGCGCATCGTTTTAGAGGTAAGAAAACAGTGGCAAGCCCAGAGCTGGAGCCCAAGCCAGACCCTCTCTGCCTGCTCCCCTCCTGGCCTGGCTGGGAGAAAGTGCTCATTGGATGGAGGTGCTGAGGCCCCACTCAGCCCTACCTCCTGCGTTTGGGTGGATGGTCAGCTGTCCTCCCCTGACACCACCTTTCAGGTGCCAGATCTGTGGCGTGGAGGAAGCCATTTCAGGATCCCATTCCAGCTTCAGACCCCCAAGACCAAAAATGGGAAAAGGCCACTATTCCTGTTTGTTCCATTTCCCCCTTATCAGCAGCCTAGACACCAACGATGGATCCTCGAGGGACAGACCTCACTCATTTTCCACTCTGGGCATTTGTCCAGGTTGGAAGAGGAAAGTCCCCTGAGCTCAGCCTGGAAAGTCTACCAGCAACTGGGGAAGCCCCGGCACGGCCCTGCTCAGCCCTAATAGGGACAGATGGAGTCAGTCCCCGTGGGGACCTGGTGCTCAGCCAGCCCAGGGGCCTGAAAGGGGGAATCCTAGCATCCCTGTGACCTTGGCACACATACCCACCTCTGCTTGGGAAAAGAGTGGCAGGAAGCTGAGTTTTAGCAAATGCTTCCTTTACATCCATTATTTCACTTAATGTTCATAACATCACCACAACACCGAATATCATTACCTCCATTTACAGATGAGGAAAATGAGGCTCAGAGAGGCCAAAGTAACTTACCCAGAGTCACACACATGATAAGTGGAAGCTGATTTTTCTGGCTTAATACTCTTTTTTTCAATACTCCTTCTTGAGAACTATTCTGAGCCTAGGACTATTCTGAGCCTAGAACTGTGATAGGTACTTTATTTACATTGTTTCTTTTTAAAAGCAAAAGCCATGAGGGCTTGCCAACTAAGGTGGCACGCTGGATATGGAGACGTTAATTTTAGTTCTGTTTTCATTATTGGAGGAGACTTAAAAGAAAGGGTAGGCTTTTCCCAGCAAGCCAGCCCAAGTGGCAAGGCCAAGTTTTTGTGCCTCAGGCTCTGATTTCCTTGGCCAAGGTTCAGGGACAGAAGCCATCAGGCGTGAGTAGTGGATCCCTGCTAAGGCCTGGTTTAGGCATCTTGATGCACTGAGGGGGGACCTCAGGGGTGAAGCGGATGAAGCAGGTGTGGATCTCTGATGGGGTGGGATAGGAACTGCTTGGTCCCTCTGGAGCCAGAGCCAAAGACCTCAGATCCCCCCTTGATGTGGAGAGTTGGGAACCCAGTTCCCTGATTTTGAATGGATCATGTGGACAGTGGTGACCAGAATGGACCAAAGGCCAGAAGCTCACTTCCAAGTTCTGTAGACTTTTTATCATGCCCCCAAGGCCTTTGATCACCCTAGAAAGAGAACCCCAGGAATGGGGGAGACTCTGTAACATACCACTCTGATAAGCAAGAGGTGTAGAGGCAATTTTGACTTGAGGCAGCATGGCTGAGCATCTCAGTGTGTGGATTCTGGAACCACCTGAGTTGAAATCTTGTTTCTGCTAGTTCTGTGACCATCGGGAGTTATTTAGCCTCTCTGTCCCTCTGTTCCTCAGTTTCCCAATCTGTAAAATGAATTTAGGAATAGTATCTGCCTCAAAGGGTTGTATAGATTGAAGAGTTAAGACATGCTCAACATTTAGAGTTCCTGGAATAGAATAAACGCTTTACATGTTAGCCTAGAAAAATAAAGCAATGTACCATTTCTTCCTTCCCCCCCCCCCCCAGGAACTGCCAAAGTATTAGTGTTTAATAGCACAACTGACCAAGGTCCAATATATGAAGTTACCGTGTTCAGGAAACGTGGGGGGCAGGGGAGGGAAATCACTCTATAAATTAACTCTATAGTTTACGGTAAGAAGAATGCACACTTTATAATATAAAACCTGTCTACACTAGTAGTAGACCATCGTCTTCTCTTGGCTTGTAAAAAGGTTGTTCCAGATTCCAGTGCAGATGTGCAACCTTCAGCTCTTCTGTGTGGCAGGGATCTTGTTTTCACCATCCAGCTCTTCCACCCCAGCCTGTGTCGTGAGGTCTGTGATATTTTTCTCCAGGTCATCAATGCGACTGCTCATGTCATCAATTCTGCCAATGATCTGGTTGGACATGGTCTGAAATTTATCTTGCATCTGTTGCAGGGGTGTCTGCACCACCGAAGTGAGATCCTGCACGGCCTTGGGGTCAGTCTCGGCCATCTCCCCAGTTCCCAGCTTGACGGTGCTGTCTCACACCATCACCTGCATTGCTGTTTGTCCCCAGTGTACCATTTCTTGCACCTGCTGAATATTGTGGAGCAAGTGCCCACCTGTCAAACTGACTTTGCAGAAGTAGTGTCTATAGGGCCATCCCGACAACCGTAATATCCTGACTGCCCCCTTTGAGCCAGCTTCGCTCCCCTCTCCAGCCTCATCTCCCACTTCCAGCTCCCTGCCCACATCTTTCTGTTCCTTCAATCCACAAAGCACATTCCTCCTCGGGGCCTTTGCGCTTTCTGTTTCCTCCATGCAGAGCCATCTTCCCCCAGCTCATGCAGGGCTGGCTCCTTTCATCATCCCCCGGTCAGCCCCAGGGTGAAAATAGCCCCTCACCCCACCTCCCACTCACTTTCAATCTGGCCTCCTTCTGACAGATGCAAAGTTACTGTGCTTATTCACTGGCTTATTTGATGATCACGTTTCTCTCCCACTAGGCTCTGTGCTCTTGTGAAGTCAGGAACCGTGGCCATCGTGTTCAGCAGGTATTCCCAGCAGATAGTACAGTACCTGTCACATAGCAGGAACTTGATACATAAGTACTGCATGAGTGGATGAACGGACAAATGGATAGATGGACGGATGGGCGGGTCAATTCCCTGGGCTCTTCAAGTCAGTTTTCTGTCTGTCTCAGGTGGAGCTCGGGAAGCTTCCTCAGGTGAGGCCATTTATGACCCCTTGCCTTCCCCTGAGGCTTCAGCTCAGACTCACACACCCAGCTCTCTGCATTGACACATCAGTTCCTTTTGTCCATCTGGGGCTCAGGGACCTCCAGACCTCTCGCAGGCCCCATCCGCTCTGCCTCTTTTGGCTAAAACGTTTTGGTGTTCTGCTTAGGGCTCCACAAGCCCAGGGCTTTCTCTCAGGGTGGGCTGAGTACTCAGTGCAGGGGTGAAGCGGGACGTGGTGTCTGAGGTCTAGGGATAACTCAGGTTATTACCCTGGTTCCCTCCCTGTGACCACAGCCCTGTCGACGGAGTAAAGTACTGCTGTACCAATTGCTAAACAGGGCTGCCCTGAGTCCCCACCGCCACCCTGGCCCCTCCCCACTCCCGATTCCTGCAGTCCACCAACCTACCGGCTGGCTCCAGCACAAAGGCTGTCGTCCGTCGTCATGGGCAGGTGCGATGCAAGTCATTAAAGATGTTAAACATTTCCGCAGGACCACATTATGGCTTTCCTTTTAGACCTGATGCTCCACTACTCTTTGGGAGCCCCTTCTGATTCAATCCCACCCCTGCTCTGGCCACCTCCCACTCCCACCACTCACCCCTCCCTCTCCCGCTCTCCATCCCGCTCTTCTGGTACCAGCCCCCTGATTTTCCATTGGAAACAACCCCTACCCCACTCTCTGTCCAGGCAGGTCACGTGAAGTAGACTCTACTCTCCTACCATGTTGGGGGGAAATAGGCTTGTGACTCAGGTCTGACCAATCAGTCAGTTCCATTCACCTAGCTACACAGTGATTGGTTCAGAAATGAACACATGATTCCAGTTGGTCCAATGAGAGTCTGGCGAGAGGGAATCTTGGAGAAGAGAAAGTGGGTGTGGGGCTCAGCTGGCTGAGGCGGTAAAGTCTGAGGCTGGTGGTGGCTCTCATTGCTATGCCATCCAGAGCCTGCTTGAGAAGAGCTGGAAAATACAGAAAGTCAGAACTCTATTGACATCGATATTATTCGAACACTTGGATTTAGTTGTGCCTGAAACCATCCGCCCCTGGTCTTTTCAGTTTCATGAGCCAATGCCCTTTTGCACTTAAGCCAGTTAAATGTGAACTTCTGTCACCTGTGACCCAAAGACTAATATGGCCTACATCTGTGCTGGCTTACACGGTAGTCAGGAGCTGACTAGTGAGCATTTGAAATGTGGCTACACTGAATTGAGACAGATCACGTGTCACATACAAACTGGATTTCAAAGAAAGTATGAAAATAAAGATGTAAACTACGATTGACCCTTAAAGAATAGGGGTTCAAACGGTGTGGGTCCCTTACGTGTGGATTTTTTCAGCAGTAAGCACTACAGTACTACACAGTCTGCAGTTGGCTGAATCCATCCATGGATGCTGCACCGCAGGTAGGGAGGAACCACGGATATGGAGGAACCTCAGGTGCAGAGGGCAGACTAATTTATACACGGATTTTTTTTTTTTGCGGTACGCGGGCCTCCTCTCACTGTTGTGGCCTTTCCCGTTGCGGAACACAGGCTCCGGACGCGCAGGCTCAGTGGCCATGGCTCACGGGCCCAGCCGCTCCGCGGCATGTGGGATCTTCCCGGATCGGGGTACAAACCCGCGTCCCCTGCATCGGCAGGCGGACTCTCAACCACTGCGCCACCAGGGAAGCCCTATACACAGATTTTTGACCGTGGGGAAGGTCAGCACCCCTAACCTCCATGTCGTTCAAGGGTCAACTCTTTTTTCTTATTAACTTTTAATATTGATATGTTAAAGTGATAATACTTTGGCTATGCTGTGTTAAAACATATTGTTAAAATGAATGTCATCTGTTTCTATTTTCTTTTTCGATGTTGCTAGTAGAAAATTTTACTTGTGTATGTGGCTTGTGTTATGCTTCTGTTGGACAGTGCTGGCCTTGATGACCCACCTGTAAAATATCAGGAAGCAAGAGGTCAGAGCCTACACAAATAATGAGGCATCCCCACCAGAAAATCACTCCAAAGATACCGAGGAGGAGGGGCTTCCCTGCTGGCGCAGTGGCTGAGAGTCCGCCTGCCGATGCAGGGGACGCGGGTTCGTGCCCCGGTCCAGGAAGATCCCACATGCTGTGGAGCGGCTGGGCCCGTGAGCCATGACCGCTGAGCCTGCGCGTCCGGAGCCTGTGCTCCGCAACGGGAGAGGCCACAACAGTGAGAGGCCTGCGTACCAAACAAACAAACAAAAAAACCAAAGATACCAAGGAGGAGAAGGCTTCCTGAAGAAGGTGGGCACGAAAAGATTAGGTCTAGCTTTGCAGGGGTTGAGAGGAAGGGGAAGGCATTCCAGGTCAGGGCACAGCATGAGCAAAGGCCTGAACGTGGGACTAACAGGAGAGGGGTCTGAGGAGAAACGAGGGTGGAATAAGGGAGCCTTGAGGGTTAAGATGGGCCGTCAAGGGAATTTCCTGGTGGTCCAGCGGTTAAGACTCCCCACTGCCAATGCAGGGGGTGTGGGTTCCGTCTCTTGTCGGGGAACTAAGATCCCACATGCCGTGCAGTGTGGCCGAAAGATTAAAAAAAAAAAAAGATGGGCCGTCGATTTTGCCCATCAAACTGGGGCTTCCAAGGAGGGAGAGAAGGGCCCTAATTCTGGGGAGGGACAGGAGCCAGAATCTGCAGGCCTTTCCCACCAGCATGGAGCCACTCAGAGTTTCAGCATTTCCTTTGGAAATTCTCTCATCCTTAAATAGCTTCCAGTTTCCCTCTGATCTTTCGATTATGCCTAATGCTTTCTGTTTTCTCTAGGCCTGTTTCCTGCGGTCCTTTTCTGTGCCTGCTGGCATCCAGCTCCTAGAAAACATACTCATGTCCTTGGACCTCAACAGAGGACATGCCAGCAGGGGCCTGGAAAAGTGACAGGTGGACTCACTGAGTCCCAGTAGGGCATCACTGAGTAGTACAAAATCAGGGTGCTCTGTCCCCCAGCCAGAGACATCCTGGGGGAGCCATGTCCCCCCAATTCCCCTTTTGCAATGCAAAAGAAAAAAAGCCATGAAAATTACTTTTCATTCTGAAAAAAAAGAGCATTACTGATGTCTCGTTTGTTCTCCAAAGGTTTCCACAGAGATATAGAGCAAGTATCTTAGTTTATCAAGCTCCCCACAAAAATGAGACAGTCTGATGTAATATTTTTCTAGGTCAGGCGGTCACAAAAAGTTTGTGTTGCTGAAGGGCTCAGCATCTTTACAGCCCTTAGCTGTCCATGGACAACCCCTTCCTGGGGAAGCTGGCCTCCAGCCTGGGTCAGCTCCCCTGTCTGCACCAGAGCCCTCAGCATGGCACACGTGAGTGTGTGTGTGTGTGTGTGTGTGTGTGTGAGTGAGATTCTCAGGCCACTGAGAATCACCACTGATCCCCAGCACCTGGCATCTTGTAGGTAGACACCCTGGAAATACTTGTTAATTGAGCAAATAAATCCTAAATTCAGAGTTTAACCCCCCAGGTATTTACAGCACCCCAAATAAGGACCTCAGTTCTTGTGCTCGAATCTTCGAAATTACATTTCAAGGGACACAAGTCTCTCCCAGTTAACGTCAGGCTGCAGAAGAGAGGAACCTTCCTCTCTCCACCTTCCTACTCAGCCTCCTGGCTGAGTGCCCACTCTGCCCCAGCCCTGAGGACCCCAAGTAGGTGTGGGAGCAGGAGGGCGTTTTCATGAGGTTCATCCCAGGCTCTGGTGCGTTAAGAAGCCACAGTTATAGGAGAGCTTCGAGTCAGACTGAATGTACATGTTTCCATCCTCTTGCGTGTTACTGAGTCTGAGCTCATCATACTGCTCACCACATGACAGGCCAATAAATTAAGAGACGAGCTGTTGGGGGAAGGGATAATGACTTTATTTGGAAAGCCAGCAGATGGAGAAGTTGTGGACTAGTGTCCTAAAGAACCATCTTCCTCAAGTTAGAACTCAGGCTTCTTTTATACCAAAAGGGGAAGGGGTAAAGTCCTGGTTCCAGCCAGACTCTGGAGGGGTGGTGGTAATTTCTCCCTCCTTGCAGTCATTCACAGGTGGGCCTGGTCAGGATGGTTCCTGCGAGCTAAACAAAGGTACTTTAGCTTACCACTCATTTTCTGGGAGGCAGAGTTCCCAGAGGTGGGCCATTGTGTATACTTTAAGCTTATAGGCAACATCCCTTTGGTGATTAACTTCGAATACAAAGGTTCTTCCTTATTGCATGAGGACTATTGGGGGAAACTGAGGCAAGGGATTTGGAAACATTCTACAAACGGAGCAGCTGGAGAAGATGAAGATCACCGGGGTTGGAGTGAGGGTTAGGGCTGGGCTTCCACCTAGGGTTGGGGTTTTTATCTCCCAGCCGAGGTCCCCTTCAAGATATGTGTGCATGTAAACCTCAGGAGGTGGGAGTGGTGAACCGCAAGGTTCTTCACCAAAATTCCATGAGGCACCGGGGCTGCAAGGGGAGAACAGGAGCCTTAGAATTCTGCTGCCTTGGAATCTTGGCCAGAGGGGAAGGGTGGGGAGGTGGGGGGCCCAGCTGTGGCTGGGGACAAGTGGCATCCGCTGGCACAAAATGTGGTCTAGAAGACAGCAGCTGGAATTCAGTTGGGCAGAGAGGGCAGAACTTCTGTGGACAGCTCAGCTGAGAAGGGGACTGTGGCCTCTCTGAGGGGTACGCTCTGACAGAGGGTATGAGGGGAATTGGGTGGGGACAGGGCATGTCCTAGTGTCTGTGTCTGTGGGTGTGTAGAAGCGTGTGTCTCTGGGAGTGAGGATGTATATGTGTCTGATGTGTGCACATGTATGATTAAATGTGTGAATGTGTATGCTGTGTATGTTTAGAGATGGCTGTGTGTCTAAGGGAGTGTGGGCACCCCACCGGGCCAGTGTGTGTATATGTATGTGGGGCATTTTTGTGTGGCTGAGTTAGTCATGTGTGTGTGCTGTGTGTGAATGTGTTTTGTGTGTATGCGTGACAAGGGATGGGGCAAAGAAGCACTATAAACTCGGGATGGAGCCATTTAGAGCTTACACCATTGGAAACTTGTGGAAATTTGAAGACTTGGGGGCAGGAGAGCCAAGTTCAAATCCCAACTTTGCCACCTTTCAGCTGTGTCCTCAATAGTCTCTCCTTCTTTCCAAGCCTCAGTTTCCTCATCTGTAGAATGGGCATCATTACCCTCACTGCCTCCCAGGGCTGACCTACAGACCACTCTGGGCCAAGGTAACTCAGCTCCCTCTGGGGAGAGGAAATGAGAAAAGAGGTTCCATTCTCTGTGCTCTTGGAATTTCTTACCAAGAGCATGTATGATTTTTATGGTGGAGATGTTAGGAAAAGGCATCTGTGCTCTGGAAACCTTTACCACCTCACTCAGTCTGGCTGGGGTGATGCTTGTTGTTCTGCGGACAGATGACCATGGTGGACATGGCTGGGTGTGAGGTTATTTGCCAGGGTCAGATCCTCAGACCAAGCAGGCTCTGGGTGGTCTCCCTCTCCCCAGGAGCCAGCTAGGGATGTCACTGCCTAACTTGGAGAAGACAGGAATGCTGCTTCTCGGAAGCCTCCCGACTTGCGTTCTTGGCCAAGAAGAATCGGGCCCAGCCCGGTGCCCGGAGAAACAGGACAAAATCACATGTAGAAACAGACTTAAGGGTTAAATTAAATGGAAACTTGCCTTTCACAACGTCTGTTTTCTTTTCCCTCCTTTTATTTTTATTTTTTTAGGTCCCCCTCCTCCCCACAATGAATCACAAAAAGCTATTATCAGAGGTTATGTCTGGGGAGGGAAAGGGAAGGATTTCACTTTTCATTTTGTACCTTTCAAAGTAAGGTTTGAAGTTTGGAACCATATCCTTTTTTCCTCTTTGTTCTCCTGCTTCCTCCTGTAGCTGGTATCAGGAAGTCTCTGGCCAGAGAGCCTGCCACTAGGGATTTTCTTCTTTGAAGCTTAGCATGTGAAAAGGAAATAAAAACTGCAGTCACTGTTATATAAGTTTTTAAAAAATTTATTTATTTATATTTGGCTGTGTTGGGTCTTCATTTCTGTGCGAGGGCTTTCGCTAGTTGCGGCGAGCGGGGGCCACTCTTCATCACGGTGTGGGGGCCTCTCACTGTCACGGCCTCTCTTGTTGCGGAGCACAGGCTCCAGATGCGCAGGCTCAGTAGTTGTGGCTCACGGGCCCAGTCGCTCCGCGGCACATGGGATCTTCCCAGACCAGGGCTCGAACCTGTGTCCCCTGCATTAGCAGGCGGATTCTCAACCGCTGCGCCACCAGGGAAGCCCTCTGTTATATAATTTTTTAAAATCCCGATACGCTGGCTTCCAAAACTTAATTTTTTTTCACATTGCATATTTAAAAAAATTTTTAACAGGCATTACATTTACATAATTTGACTTTCAAAAGGTACAAAAGAATAAGCAGTGAAACACTTTCCTCTCATCCCTGACCCCAGTTTTCTTCCCCAGAGGCAACCCCTATTCCCAGTTCCTCATGCAGCCCTCCAGGACATCTTTGCACGTACAAGCAGATACATATAGGTATTTCCTCTCCTTCCCCTCCTGATGCTGTGGTTTCCTTTACACTCTGCTCCGTTCCTCCCCCGACCCCAGCATTTAACAATATATCTTGGTGGTTGTTTGCAAGAGTACACGAATGCCTATAGAATCTGGTCATTTTACAGAAGGGGAAACTGAGGCCCAGAGAGCTCTAGAACCCCGTCTTGCCTCACAGTCTGGGGAGTGTTCCTCAAGTTGGAGGGTGAAATCGTCAGGGATGAACTGTTTCCACTCAGAGATATTATTTTAAACAAATTCACTGAGTGAAATAGAGCTTAGACCAAGATTTGTTTAAGAGCCCTTGGCTCTCAGAAGGAAGAGAGGAAATCACAGCTTCCCAAGTACACACTAGAAAACAGCACCCGCCTTCCCCGGGGGTCATCTGCGAGACAATGCCTGCCCCTGTCACAGATCGCTGCCTCCCAGCCCAAACTGGGACCAAATCTACTGAGCCCCCTTCCAGTACTGCCACAACAGCTGTGTAGCATTGGGTAGGTCACCTTCCCTCTCTGGGCCTCCAGGTTCATCTTCCCCAAGGAGCTCCTCTCTACGCCTCACCAGCTGGAAGTTGTTGCTGCCTTTCTAGGTTCCCACAACTCGTGATTTACAACCATCCTTCCCCGGTCCCCACCACTTCCTCCTTTCACTCAAATAATCTTTAATTAATTGAGCATTTACAATGTTCCGGGTCTGTGCCAAGCAGTCTTCATGCACTGAAGTTTCAAAACAACACTGAGGGGAAGGGAGAAACTGGACACATTTTACGCATTTTACAGATAAGGAAACTGAGACTTAGGGAGGTCAAGGAAGTACCCTGTGTTACACAGCTAGTTAGCATTGGAGACAGAAATCATACCAGGCGGGCTCTGCCGACCGCACGGTCCCTAATGTGACCTACCACTCCCTTGGGTGTTGATATTCAAGTGTAAGCCTAGACAGCTTCACATCAACCCCCAAAGAGGCTGGGCCCAGAGAGGAAAAGCAGAGTGCCCAAAGACACACAGCCACCAGGGCAGAGCAGAAAAAGGAACATTTCCTTCGGTCTTTTGGATATTTATCATGTACAGGGTGCCAGGGGCAGGGAGGTGAATAGAACACCTACAGTTTGCCCCCAGGTTGCTCACAGATCTTCTGATCCATACAGTGGTCTAAGCCAGGCGTTGAGCCGTAGCTATGTGCCAGGCACTGTGTGGCTCATGCATATTTTCTTCACAACGCCGACCCATTGAGGAAAGGCACTTGACCCATTTTACAGTTGGGGGAACTGAGGCTCAGAAGGTGTGGAAGCCCTGGAGCTGGAGCTCTGGCCCGACCCCAGCCTGTTGTCCTAACCATCCCAGTGCTCTGCCTCCCAGGCTTGGGAATGCACAGCACTGAGAATGAATGGGGGGCAGCGTTGTATGATACCTAGTAACAGTTATTATTATCAGTGGGTGCTGTAGCTGGATGACCCTTCTCCTCGGGCCTGGACAGGAGGAGTGGGGGTTTGGATGGAGGGGTCTGGACATTTCCTGGACCTTCATCACCCAAGAGAAAGCAACCAGGCACCATCCGTAGACAGGAAGGTGACTCAGACTTTCCTCTGGGACAAGTCCAGCCTGAGATCCCAGAACCTCGGGCTGACCCAACTAGCAGCTCCTGGTCTCTCTCCCATAGAGTGTGGAGAAAAGGTCCCCAGGTGATTTCTCTGCCAGGGAGAGATGGGGCTTTCAGCAGCTGAGGAACAGAGAAAAATCTCACTCCTGAGAGAGACCAGAGAAGGGCAGTGATTTATCCAAAGTCCCGCAGAAAGTCGGAGGCTGAGGCCAGCCCTATCTGGAACACTGAACAACTCTTGGAGAGGTCTGTTGTGTGCGAGGCTGGTGACATCAAGATGGACAAAGCCCACACCCTCCCTGGAAATGTTCGTGGCTCAGTGGGGAGTGACGTCATGACTGGGCAAAGACCTTGTGGCGTGTCCACCCCATGGTGGAAAGAAGTGGCAGCCTGGTGGCCCAGAGGAGGATGCCGTGCAATTCTGTCTAGTGGGGGAGAGAGGAGGAGAGGGAATGTATCAGGGAAAGCACTTGTGTGGGCACGGAAGGGTACGTTTTGCCAGGTGGAGAAGGGAGGAAGCATTCCAGAAGGAGGGGACAGCATGACCAAAAGCTCAGAGGTGGGATCGTGCCCAGGGACTGTGAGAGGCAGTAGAATGTATGAGTTGAAGGCCGAGATTTTTTTTTTTTTTGCACTACGCGGGGCTCTCACTGCTGCGGCCTCTCCTGCTGTGGAGCACAGGCTCCAGACGCGCAGGCTCAGCGGCCATGGCTCACGGGCCCAGCGCTCCGCGGCATGTGGGATCTTCCCGGACCAGGGCACGAACCCGCGTCCCCTGCATTGTCAGGTGGACTCTCAACCACTGCGCCACCAGGGAAGCCCAGAAGGCTGAGATTTTGGACTCAAACTACTTAGGTTTGAATCCTGGCCCTGTCACTTACAGCTGTGGACCTTGGCAAGCATTCTAAACTCCTGGTGCCGGTTTCCTTCTCTGTAAAATGGGGAAAACAGTAGTACCCACCTCAAAGCGTTTTTGTGAGGATTAAATAAATTAATCCACATAAAAGAGAGTGAGGCACATATTCTCAACTTCTATTAACAACGTGGTAATTGGGTTCAGGGAGAATTCCAGTGTGGTGGTCCAGGGCTATTTCCTCTGCTCTTGGGGCTCCAAGAAACCTTCTCCTCACCTCACCCAGTATTCAAGATCGCTGATGGGTGGCCTGGAGAGGGAGAGATTCTGGGAATAGGCCTAGTGGAGCTTTTGGAAAGTCCCAGCTGTCGATTGGGATCCAGCCGCAGGGGTTAGGACATGAGAGAGGAGGGGATCCTCTGGGAAGGTTGGAGTATAGGAAGGGGGGCTGCTCCAGATGGAGCAGAGAGACACCCCCCAACCCCACGCAGGGGCCCTCTTGCCTAAGGGCTCCGGAAAACTCTTACGGGACTGGTCAGCTGCGGAGAGATGTCACAGATTTACGGCCATTCGTAAACACAGAAAGAATTTGCCTGGGCCTCCCACACAGGGACATGGAATATCCAGAAACAACTGGGGTGGGGAAGAGTGGGGGAGCGCAGGGCAGCACTGGGGCTGCCTGGAGCCGTTCAGCCTCCTCCGCTGGTCTGGGGCAGGCGGGAGGCCTCCGGAGTCACCAGCCCGCCTTGACCAGCCGGCGGGGGGTGTGGTGCCGGAAGAGGCAGGCCGCCTTCCCAAGACGACTCAAGGGTCAATGAAAGAGCCCCACCTGAGTCAGTGTCTTGGAGGAACAGGACATGCTCATGACTCCTCGGGTGGGGTATGTCACAGGGACTCACAGGAAACAGGGCTTGAAGAGATGGGAGTGTCTCTAAGGATGTCTTGGGGGTCCTCCCCACTCAGGAACAGGAACTCTTGTTTTCTGTGCCAGGCACTCTGCCATCTTTGTGGTTCAGCTTCTCTCTGGGTCTCTGGGTCTTTTTCTGTGGCTGCTCAGTCTCCCTAGGTCAGCCGTGGCACCCTGTCCTCACATCCCTCCCTGCTGTGGCCCCTGCTCACTGCTGTTCCGCAGAAGCCAAGGAGGTCTTGGCTTCTGTGCCCCTCTCTTCTCCATGTCAGAAGCACAGTGGGGTTTGGGGAGAGGGGCTGACAGCCCCACACTCTCCGAGAGGGGTGTTTTCCCAAAATTCGGCTTTTCAACTGAGTAATTTAACATCTAATTGAGTTATTTATTATAAGGTAAATAAATACTAAATTTGTTTTTGAATCAGTATTACATGTTATCTTAGTCAGCTGGGCTGCTGTTACAAAATAATGTGAACCGGGTGGCTTACCAACAACAGAAGTTTATTTCTTACAGTTTTAGAGGCTGAAAGTTCAAGATCATTGTGCCAGCATGGTCCATTCTGGTGAGGACCCTCTTCCAGGCTGTAGACTGCTGACTTCTCATTGTATCCTCCCATGGTGGAAAAAGGGAGTGAACTAGCTTTCAGCCTTCTTATAAGGACGCTCATCCCATTCATGAGAGCTCCACCCTCAAGACCTAAGTATCTCCCTAAGGCCCTGCCTCCAACATCACACTGGGGATTAGATTTTATCATATGAATTTTGGGGGGACACAAACATTCAGTCCATAACACACGTACATGGTATAACAGTAAAAAACAAACCTCTCTCCCTGTCCCCTGACCCCCAGTTACTTTTCCCAGAGGTAACTACTCTTGCATGTTTCTTCAACAATAACTTCAATGTTGATTTGTTATTTGAGAGTTTCTGTGATGCTGATGAAAAGTCCCAAGAGAAAGCAGTAGGAAAGCAGGACCATGAAATGCCCAGAAAACATAGTTAGAGGGAAGAGTCTTTTCTCTGGGCCACTTTCCCTTCTAAACAACGGTGAAAGCCCCCATTCCTGCATCCCATTTGGGCCTCTCTTCCTGGTGTGAGAATTTGACTGTGATTCTGCTCTGTGGGTTTTAAAATCTAATGAGACAGATTATTCCTCCATTCCAGAGCAAGCCTGGGGCAGGTCTGGGGTGGCTACCATTGGCTCTAGATTTAACCCCTGGTCCCAACACTTGCTGCCTTAGTGATAGGTTACCAGTTTTTAGTATATCTTTCAGAAAGATCCAAAGATTTTAAGCATATATGTACATATAGCCCCAGTTCCCCTTTTTACTACAATTAGGATAGTATACTGGACAAGTGATCTAGATCACTCTCACTACTTCTCTTTAACATTGTACTAGAGTGGTAGCCAGTGCAATAAGTCAAGAAATAAAAGGCATAAGAATTAGAAAGGAAAAAAAAAAAGCTATCATTACTCATGACATGATTGAGTACAGAGAACTTTCCAAAAGGATCTACACACTAGCTGTTGGAATTGATAAGGAAATTTAGCATGGTTTCTGCATCCAAAGTTAATTCAAAGGTTAATTACATTTCGATAAACAAGCAACATACAAATAGATACTTAAATTTAAAGATGAGGGCTTCCCTGGTGGCGCAGTGGTTGGGAGTCTGCCTGCCGATGCAGGGAACGGGGGGTTCGTGCCCCGGTCCGGGAGGATCCCACATGCCGCGGAGCGGCTGGGCCTGTGAGCCATGGCCGCTGAGCCTGCGCGTCCGGAGCCTGTGCTCCGCAGCAGGAGAGGCCACAACAGTGAGAGGCCCGCGTACCGCAAAAAAAAAAAAAAAAAATTTGAAGATGAGATGATCAAAAATTTTTAATGGAAAATTTTAAATGTTATACAGTACTATAAATAATTTGAAACCTAGAAAGAAATCTAATAAAAGTTGTACAAGACCTCTACATTGAAAACCACAAACTATTTTTGAAAAAAACTTACAGAAAAGCTAAATGAATGGAGGAATATACCATGACCATAGATTGAAAGACTCAGGATTATAAAGAGTCTACTTCTCATTTCTCCAAATTGATCTATAGATTTAAGGCAATTCCAGTAGAAAAAAATCCTTTTTTTTTGCATATATATAGAATGTCTTTATTCTTGAAAGAAGATACATGTTTGAAATATTTAAGAATGTAGTGTGGGCTTCCCTGGTGGCGCAGTGGTTGAGCGTCCGCCTGCCGATGCAGGGGACACGGGTTCGTGCCCCGGTCCGGGAAGATCCCACATGCCGCGGAGCGGCTGGGCCCGTGAGCCATGGCCGCTGAGCCTGCGCGTCCAGAGCCTGTGCTCTGCAACGGGAGAGGCCACAGCAGTGAGAGGCCAGCGTACCGCAAAAAAAAAAAAAAAAAAAAAAAAAAAAAAAAAAAGAATGTAGTGTCATCACTGAGTATAACTTCCTCTCACTGAAAGAATACCTAAAATTTCTTTCATATAGCGTGTAACAAACATCTATGTATCTAATGCAGGAAGAAACCTTTACATGCAGATGGAAAGGAAGATACATCCTGTCCCTGTTTGAAAGCTAGGCTTTTCCCACCTTCAAAGCAGCTTTAAAAACACTAGTGCTACAGGTCTGTTATACAATTCACTGCATGCATGACCCAATGAGTGTAGCTTTCTTTCACTGAAAGAACGCTGTGCCTAAAATTTCTTTCACGTAGCTTGTGAGAAACATCTATATAAATCTAATGTGGGAAGAGTCTTCACAAGGACTCAGAAAAGAAGATACCTCCTTTTCCTGTTTGAAAGCTAGGCTTTTTGCAGCTTCAAGGTAGCCTTGGAAACAATAGTGCTACAGGTTTGTTATACAATCATTGCATGCATGACTTACTGAGTATTAAAAAAAAAAAAGAATAGAGTGTCATGATGTCTACAATTTACTTGCAAATTATTATTTTTTTGTTTTTTCTTTTTTAATGTTATTGTAATAATGTTTTTCCATAATCATTTGAGACATTTTCTTCTCTAAACATTTAATAATAAACTAATTTTTTAAATTAAAAAATTTATTGAGGTATAATTGACATACAGCATTATATTTTAGGTGTAGAACATAATGATTCAATATTTGTATATATTGTGAAATGATCATCACAATAAATCTAGTTAACATCTTCTGTCACCATGAATAGTTACAATTTTTTGGTGTGTGTGATGAGAACTTTTAAGATTGACCCTCTTAGCACCTTTCAAATATGCAATACAGTGTTATTAACTATAGGCATGCTGTACATTGGATCCCCATGACTTTTGATTTTATAACTGGAAGTGTCTACCTTTTGACCCCCTTTACCCATTTTGCCCACCCCTACCTGCCACCTCTGGCAACCAGTTCCCTGTATTCATAAACTTGTTTTTTATTTTAAATTCCACATGTAAGTGACATTTAACAGTATTTGCCTTTCTCTGTCTGACTTATTTCACTTATCATGAGGCCCTCAAGGCAAGACTTCATTCTTCGTAATGTGTTTATTTTGTTTTTGTTTTTGTTATTTTTTGGCCATGCAGCATGTGGGACCTTAGTTCCCTGACCAGGGATTGAACCGTGCCCCCTGCTGTGGAAGCATGGAGTCTCAAGCAGTGGACCACCAGGAGAGTCCCTGTAACGTGGTTTGAAATCAAGGATCATAACGCTTTCAGCTTTGCTCTTCTTTCTCAAGATTGTTTTGGCTATTTGAGGTCTTTTGTAGTCCCATACAAATTTTAGGATTGTTTGTTCCCAGGATAGTTTTTCTTTTTGCGGTACGCGAGCCTCTCACTCTTGTGGCCTCTCCCGTTGCGGAGCACAGGCTCCGGACGTGCAGGCTCAGCGGCCATGGCTCACGGGCCCAGCCGCTCTGCGGCATGTGGGATCTTCCCGGACCGGGGCACGAACCCGCGTCCCCTGCATCGGCAGGCAGACTCTCAACCACTGCGCCACCAGGGAAGCCCTATCTTTTTTTTTATTCTAGTCATTCTTGTGGTATGAAATGGTATCTTATTGTGGTTTACATTTCTCTAATGACTAAGTGTAGAACATCTTATCATATGCTTATTGGATGCTCATATAGCTTCTTTGGTGAAATGTCTATTTAGTTCCTTTACCTATTTTTAAATTGGATTACTTGTCGTGTTCTTAGTCGTGTTCTGTAAAAGGTTCTTTGTATTTTGGGTACAAATCTTTAAGCAGATAGGTAATTTACAAATATTTTCTTGTAGTGATTAGATTTTCTTAATGGTGATTCATACAGTTTTACATTTTGATGAAATTCAATTTATTAATTTAAAATTTTATGGATCACGCTTTTGTTGTTGCATCTAAGAAACTGCTGCCGACCCTTTCGAGTTGAGCCTCAACAAGGGTCCTCCTGCCCCGTGTTGCTTGCACCAATAGAACGAGACCAAGTTTGGTATTAAAGCAAAGGAAAGTTTTATTCTTTGGTCAAATCAAAGAATGGACAGGTGCAAGCTCTGGCTCTAGAGTACGCGCTACCCCCCTCCAGCAAGGCCGTGGGCGGGGCCGCTTTACAGGGTTCTTGTCAAGTGGAGAGGGGGCGGGGTTCTTGCACGTCTGGCGCAGGCATGTTGCCCACGCTCCAGATCGCAGTGCCAGGTGCAGCGTCCCTGCACACGGCCCTGCCAAGTTGGGGTGCTGGGCTTAGTGGTTCTGCGATGGAAACTCTAATCCGTGGTATTAGGTGCAAGACCTCTGTACCTGGTCCCCTACAGGCAAGGGAAAGTAGACTAAGCACAGAAGAAATTAGACCTTATCACCTAGATTCAATCTTATTTTTCCCTGGACCCCAGTGGGCTTTGCCGGTGACAAAAGCTTTGCCTAATCCAAGGTCACAAAGATTTCGTCCTAAGAGTTTTATAGTTTTAACTCTACATTTAGGTCTCTGATCCATTTTGAGTTAAATTTTGTGAATGGTGTGATGTAGGGGGTCCAACTTCATTCTTTTGTGTGTAGGTATCTCGTTGTCTCTTGGCTCCTTGGTTGCAAATCAATTAATCGTAAATGTAAGGGCTTATTTCTGTGTCGTTGATCTATACGTCTATCCTTATTCAGCCCCACATTCTCTTTATTACTGTAGTTTATAGTAAGTTTTGAAATTGGGAAGTTACGTCCTCTAACTTTGTTATTCTTTTTCAAGATTGTTTTTGTTATTCAAGGCCCTTTACCTTTTAATGTAAACTTTAGAAACAGCTGGTCAATCTCTGTGGAAAAGAAAAAGACTTGCTTGGATTTTTATTTTTTAATTGGGGTATAGTTGTTTTATAATGTTGTGTTAGTTTCTACTGTACAGCAAAGTGAAGTAGAGTTCCCTGTGCTATACAGCAGGTTCTCATTAGTTATCTATTTTATACATATTAGTGTATATATGTCAATCCCAATCTCCCAGTTCATCCCCCCACCACTTGCTTGGATTTTGATAAGGATCGAGTTGGATCTGTTGATCAAATAGAAGAGAATTTCCTGTAGATAATGAGTCTTCCAATCCATAAACACAGAATATCTCTCTGTTTATTTAGATTTCCATTACTCTTGGCAAAGACATAATTTTCAGTTTTCAAATCTTGCCCCACATTTGTTAAATTTATTCCAAAGTATTTTATTCTTTTGATACTGTTGTGAATGGAACTGTTCATTTTTGGATTGTTCATAAGTGTACAGGAATACAGGTGATTTTTGTATATTGATCTACTCTGCAATCAACTGTACTACTGTCGTTTCTACTAGGGTTTTGTGGTTCTGTTTATTTGTTTTTGTTTTTGTAATCCCTGAGAATTTTCTGTATATAGGATCATGACATGTGCAAATAGGGATAGTTTACTTCTTCCCTTTCGGTATGGATGCCTCTTATTTCTCTTTGTTGCTCCAATAAAATATTGACTTAAAGTGACTAGAGCAGAAATCCTTGTCTTGCTCCGGATCTCAGGGGGAAAGCATTTGGTTTTTCACCATTACGTATGTGTTGGCTGTGGGTTTTTCATAGATGCCCTTTATCAGATTGAGGAAGTTCCTTTCCACTTTTAGTTAGTTGAGTATTTTTTTTATCATTAAAGGGTATGGGGGCTTCCCTGGTGGCGCAGTGGTTAAGAGTCCGCCTGCCGATGCAGGGGACACGGGTTCGTGCCCTGGTCCGGGAAGATCCCACATGCCGTGGAGCGGCTGGGCCCGTGAGCCATGGCCGCTGAGCCTGCGCGTCCGGAGCCTGTGCTCCGCAACGGGAGAGGCCACAACAGTGAGAGGCCCGCGTACCGCAAAAAAAAAAAAAAATTAAAAAAAAAAAAAGGGGTATGGGATTTTGTCAAATTCTTTTTCTGGGTCTATTGAGATGATCATGTGGTTTTTGTCCTTTATTCTATTAATATGGCATATTGCATTGATTGTTTTTTGTATGTTAAACTAACCATGTATTCCAGAGATAAATTCCACTTGATCATAGTTAATCCTTTTTATATTTTGCTGGATTTTGGTTTGCTCATTTTTTATTTAATAGAATTTTTGCATTTAGATTCATAAGGGATGTTGGTTTTCCTAATTTTGTTTGTTTTTGTTTTCCTTAGTTTTCTTTATTGTGATCACTTTTTCCCGTTTTGGTATCAGAGTAATATCGGCCTCCCAGTGTTACGGACCCAGGCACTTGGATTCCTCAATCAATAGAAATTGACAAGAGGCCAGATGAGAAATTCAGGCAAGGCTTTATTGGGCTCTCTGGCTGCAGCAGGAGGGAGTGAAAACAAGAAACAGGTGCCCTTGCTTGCTCTCTGAGGAGAGCAGGCTGATTCCTTAAATGGGGTGAGTGTAAGGGGTGGATTGGTGGGTTGGGCTGGAGGGATGGCTTAGGTGGGCTCCCCACCCCCTTGGTGGTGCTGTGTGCAGGGATCACACAGAGTACCCTGCTTTTGCTCTTGGCACCTCAGAAACGGCAGCTGGTTTTGGCCTTTCTGTATCTTATTCATAATTTGCCCTACCCGCACATGCATGCAGTTATTTTTAGTCCCTTATAGTTTCTTTGTATTCTCGAGTAGACATTTATCCAGGTGCAAGTACTCCAGTGAAGGGTCCCAGGTGCCGGGTCCCAAGTCCCAGCCTATCTCAATAGAATAAGTTGGGAAGTATTCCCTCCTATTTTTGGAAGAGTTAGAGAAGGATTGGTGTTAATTCTTCCTTAAACTTTTGTCAGAATTCACTAGTGAAGCTATCTGAGCTTGGCCTCTTCTTTGTGGGAAAATTTTGATTACTAATCCAATCTTTCGGCTTGTTATATATCTGTTCAGACTTTCTATTTCTTTCTTAGTCAGTTTTGGTGGTTTTTGTCTTTCTAGGAATTCGTCCATTTCATCTAGTTTATCTAATTTGTTGTCATACAGTTGCCCATAATATTTTCTAGGTAGTAATATTTCCTGTTTCATTCCTGATTTTGTTAATTTGTGTCGTCTTTCCTCCTTTAGTCTAACTAAAGTTTTGTCAGTTTTGTTGATATTTTCAAAGCACCAATATTTGGTTTCATTGATTTTCTCTGTTGTTTTTCTATTTATTTCCACTTTAATCTGTACTATTTCATCCCTGCAGCTTGCTTTGGATTTAGTTTGATCTTTTTTTAAATTAGTTTCTCATGATGGAAGTTTAGGTTATTTGAGATCGTTCTCCTTTTTAAATATAGGCATTTAGAGCTGTAAATTTCCTTCTATGCACTGTCTTAGCTGTATCCCCTAAGTTTTGATGTTTTGTCTTTATTCAACTCAAAGTGCTTTCTAATTTCATCTGTGATTTCTTTTTTACTCACTGGTTATTTAGGAGTTTGTTGTTTAATTTTCATGTATTTCTGAATTTCCAAAAATTCCTTCTGTTATTTTATTCAATTGTGGTTGGAAAACATACTTTGGATCATTTCAGTCTTTTAAAATTTATTGAGGCTTGTTTTATGGCTTAACATATGGTATGTCCTGAAGAATGTTCTATGTACACTTGAGAAGAATGTTTATTCTGCTATTGTTGGGTTAGAATGTTCTATAGACGTCGGTAAGGTCCAGTTTTTTTATAGTGTTGTTCAAGTCTTCTATATTCTTATTGATCTTCTACATATTTATATTAATTATTGAAAATGGGACAATTGAAGTCTCTATTACTGTTGAATTATCCCTTGGATTCTGTCAATTTTTGATTCATGTATTTTGGAGTACTGTTAGGTGAATATATGTTTATAATGGTTGTACAATTAACATCTTAATTTAGAAGCATCTAATTTGCATTACTATCAATTTAATTTCAGTAATACACAAAACCTTTGCTTCAATCCCTCCCCTCTCCTTCGTGTTATTATTTTCATATAGATTACATCTTTATACATTTTAAATCTATCAACCCAGTTTGACAATTATTGCTTCATGCAGTTTTCTAAATCAGATGAGAGAAGAAAACAGTTATAAACAAAAAAAATTTATACTGCCTTTTATATTTATCTGTGTAGTTACCTTTACTGGTGTTATTTCTTTTGTGGATTTGACTTACTGTCTTAGGTCCTTTTATTTCTGTTTGCAGAATTTACTTTAGTATTTCTTGTAGGGCATGTCTGCTCGTGACAAATTCACTGTTTCTGTTTATATAGGAATGCTTTTATTTCTAATTTGTTTTTGAAGGACAGCTTTGCTGGATAGGGAATTCTTGGTTGACAGTCTTTTCCTTTCAGCACTTTGAATGTGTTATCCTTCGGCCTTCTGGCATCCATGGTTTCTGATGAGAAGTCAGCTGTTAATCTTAGAGGATCCTATGTATGAGATGAATTGTTTTTCTCTTGCTACTCTCAAGGTTCCTTCTTTGTCTTTCTACAGTTTTACTGTGATGTGTCTAGTTGTGAATCTCCCCCCTCCTTTGTGCTATAATTGTCATATATATGTCTATATATATGTGTTATAAGCCTAACAGTATAGTGTTATAATTATTTCTTTACATAGTCTTATGCCTTTCAAAGAAGTTAAGAGAAGAAAAGAGAAAATATATATTTATAATGGTTTTAAATTAACCTACGTATTTATGATTTCTGGTAGTCTTCATTTCTTCCTGTGAATTCAGGGTAATTCCTAGTGTACTTTCCTTACACCAGTATAACTCACCTCCCTCCTTCACGCTATTACTGTTACATATATTACATCTTTGTATGTCATAAGCCCAACAGTACACTTTTATCATGATTTTTTAAAATTTATTTTTAAATTTTATTTAGTTATTTTTATTTATTTTTGGCTGCACTGGGTCTTTGTTGCTGCGTGCAGGCTTTCTCTAGTTGCGGCGAGCGGGGGCTACTCTTCTTTGCAGTGTGCAGGCTTCTCATTGCGGTGGCTTCTCTTGTTGTGGAGCACGGGCTCTAGGCACACGGGCTTCAGTAGTTGCAGCATGCAGGCTCAGTAGTTGTGGCTCACAGGCTCTAGACTGCAGGCTCAGTAGTTGTGGCGCACTGGCTTAGTTGCTCCACAGAATGTGGGATCTTCCCGGACCAGGGCTTGAACCTGTGTCCTCTGCATTGACAGGCAGATTCTTAACCACTGCACCACCTGGGAAGCCCTCTCTCCTTCTGAAATGCCCATTGAACAAATGTTGTTACTATTGATGGTGTCCCACAGATTTCTGAAATTCTGTTCATTTTCCTTCATTTTTTTTCTTGCATTATTCAGATTGGATAACATATTGATCTGTCCTTAAGTTCACTGATTCTTTATTCTGCCAGCTCAATTTTGATTTTGAGCCCCTCTGGTGAAATTTTCATTTTAGTTATTACACTTTTCAGATCCTACTGGTTCTTTTTTTAAAAAAAAAAAATTTCTTTGTCTTCGTTATTATTTTCTATTTGATAAGTCTTTGTCCCAATATTTTCCTTTAATTCTTTAAACTTGGTCTCTTTTAGTTCTTTGAATATGTTTACAACAGCTGCTTTGACAACTTTGTCTTCTAATTCTAACATCCGGATCCCCCCCAAAGAAAATTTCTATTGACTGTTTTGTTTCTTAGGTATGGGTCACTTTTTTTGTTTGTTTATTTGCGTGTCTTGTAATTTTTTGTTAATAGCTAGCTGTTGTAGATCATATATTGCACCAACTCTGGATTCTGTTACCCTTTCCCCACCACTGGGGCTGTTTATTGTTGTTTGTTTCTTTTTTTGGTGACTTGTCTGGACTAATTCTATAGATTTTGTTTCCCCCAGAGCATGTGACTGCTGATGTCTCTGCTCAGTTATATTTTATTCTTGTTTTTTTTATTTTTAAACCTGGTACTCGGGTCAGCATTCCTTGATTGTTAGCCAATGGTTGGTCAGAAGTTGTGCTTAAACATCTTGAGCCAGTAAGGCTTCTACCCTTTGCTGAATGACCTGTTTGTGTTTTCGGGGTGCAGCTAGTTTACAAGTCTACTCCAGATTTTAACTCCTGTGTTTTAAGCTCGTGCTGCGTAGCTCACTAGAACCTTCTCCAATATCTTCTGAGATGTGTGCAGACTTTCACATGCACATAGCCTGCAGACTCTCAGAGATAAGTAGAATCTTACTGAGAAGAACTTGGGCTGTCTCATTCCCCAGACCTCCCTGTTAAACTTCTGGCTGGTCTGTTGGTCTACTGCTTTTCCCAGCCAGTATTGAGACCTCAGGCTAGCTTTGATATTTGCCTCTCTGATTGTGTGGCACTGAGACCACTATTGTTTTCGATAATGCCTCTGGGCATGGAATTTTCTGCACTCTGAGCCAATAAAGCCACCCCTTTCTATACTATGAAGCTGAGGGGAGGAGAAAGATGGGCATAGCCTCAAGCTGAACACCACAGACTCATACTCTTCTTACTAGGGTTCAGTAGATTTTCTTGAGTAAACATTTCTCAATTTCTTATATGATGTATTAGTTTTTTATTGCTTCTATATCAAATTATCGCAAACTTAGTGGCTTAAAATTATAAAAATGTATTATCTTACAGTTCTGTGGGTCAGAAATATAAAATGGGTCTCATTAAAATCAAGGTGTCAACAGGGCTACCTTCCTTCTGGAGGCCCTAGAGGAGAATCCATTTCTTTGCCTTTTCCATCTTCTAGAGGCTGCCCGCATTCCATGGCTTGTGGTCCTCTTCCATCTTCAAAGCCAGTAATGGACCAGTCAAGTCTTTCTTACACTGCTTCCCTCTTCCACATTTAAGAAACCATTGCAATTACACTGGGCCTACTCAGATAACCCAGGATTGTCTCTTTATTTTATGGTCAGCTGATTAACAAGCTTAATTCCATCCTCAGTCTTAATTCCTGCTTGCCATATAAAAACATATTCAGAGGTTCCAGGGATTAGGACATGAACATCTTTGGGAGGCCATTATTCTGCCTACCACATATGATTTTGATAAACTTCCAGTTTTCAAATGGTTGCTTTGGGCCATTTTGCATAGTTTTATCATTGTACTTTTCGGGTGAGCGTTTTTAGAGGTTCTCAGTCATTCTGGAAGTCCCACCCCTATATGATAAATTCTTACAATGGAATGCTATAAAGGAATGAGAATGAGTGAGCTGAAAAAAGGCAACAACATGGCTAAATCTCATAAACACAGTTTTGAATGAAAGAAGTCAGACACAAAAGAATGATTTCTACATGACTCAGAAAAACTGGTCTAGATATTCGGAGTCAGAATTGTGGCTTCCCTTGAGGAGGTAGTGATTGGAAGAGGTCATGAGGGGGCTTGTAGGTGCTTATAATCTTCTGATTTATTTTTTACTTTTTGTTTTGAAGTAATTTCAAACTTACAGCAATCTTGCAAAAATAGTATGAAGCATTCCTGTATTCCCATCACCCTGATTCATGGTTAACATTTCGTCACTTATTTTTTTAAATCACTCTCCCTTTCCAGATAAGGGGTACAGACCCATGCAGTAAATACAGCATACCTGGGGCAGTAACTACCTGGAACTCAGAATAAAAGAATGCAAAAGGAGGGTCTCTTTCCTTCATGGTTCCTCCTGGAGGATCCTCTCCTCAAAAAGGCAGCTATTGGCCAGGGAATCAATACTAATTTAGGTCATCCTCCTACCTGAAGGCTTCTGGGGATTCCAGATGCCCTTAGTTCCCCCTCTACTTCTCTGTAGTCCCCCCTTTTTGAAGAGATCACCAGGCATCAGGGAAAACAAATCACAAGCCACCACCTCTTATCTAGGGACTGTGAATTGGGGTTTTCCTGGGCCAGTCATGTCACCTCTCCAGCTCAGACTTTCCCCATCTGTGAAATGAGCGATGGCCATTCATGCCCTTTTAACTCCAAAGGGCTGTTGTGAGGATCATTTGGAGCAGAGAACGAGCAGATCTTTGATTCCCCAACAACATGGCAGTGGCAAGCGTTACTAATCCCCGTTTCACAGCACTGGATCCTGAGCCCCAGGAGCATGAGGCTTGGTAGTCAAGCTTTTGCTGCCAGTTGGAAGTGGAGCCATGCCAGTGTCCAAGTCTTAGGGTATAGCCACTCTAGTCACACCCTACAGGCTTTAAGGTACCTCTTGTTTTTATGGAACACTGAAAAAACAAATTGGAAACCCACAAAACACATCAAATGGCAGAAGAGATCAATGGAATGTTAGAATTGTTTGTTTTTCTAAGAGATTTCTTCCTAGAAAAAAGCAAATGTGGTTTCACAATGGGACTTCCTCTCTGAATCCAGGCCAGAGCAAGCTGTTCATTCAGGATAAGGTGCTGGAGATTGAATCATCTTTTTCTTGCCTGCTCACTGGAAGCCCTTGGAGACTTCCATCATTTGCAAAGACTAGCTGACTCTTCATCAAGGCTGTTTCCTTTTCTTCTTGGGCAGCCAGCTAGATAGTTTCTCAGCCTTTCCTGAGGTTCAGTGAGGCCATGTGTCTGAATTCTGGCCAATGGAATGTTAGCAGAGCTGATGCCCCCCAACGTCCAGGTCTGGACCATAAAATCCTCCCGTGCTTCACGCCCTGCTCTATTTTCCCTTCCTTGGCTTCCTGTGGATGAGCACAGTAACCTGCTAACAGTAGAGACACAGACGGAAGGAGCCTGGGTCCCTGAATCATCACTAAGGGGAAAGCTGCCCCATTAATCAGGAATACCCATTTTGGACTCTGTGTGGTGGGAAGTCAACTTTTATCATGTCTGAGCTGTTATGTAATTTGGGGTTTGTTTGTTACAGCATCTAGTGTTCCATCATCTAATACATGTTAGTTTACCTAATTCCAACAGTTTTTTTAACCACAAAAGACATTTTATATCCTCCACATGTTTAACAATTTCTCCGTCCCCCATAAACCAAAGATATTTTCTTACGTCTCTGTCAATACCTTCAAAATACAGTGTGCTCCAGAGCTTCATCTCCCCCTCCCCTCTCTGAAGTGGATCTTCCTCTCATGAATCTGCCATCACAGGGGATTCCAAAGGAATCTTTGGAATCAGGATGGGAATGGAGAGCCTAGGACAAGGGGAATTGGAGACAGCAAGCATAGACTATTCTTTTGAGTTTTACTATAAAAGTGCAGTATCTGGAGATGGATGTGTGGTCAAGGCACTGTTTTCTTAAGATGGGGGAAATAAGGGTATGTTGCACACAGATGAGAATGATACAGTACAGAGGGGGAAATTGATGATGCAGGAAAGAATGGGAGAACTGAGGAGTGATGTCCTTGAGTAAGAGAGATTAGTCAGGAGCAAGGAAGATGTATGTCCATGGGTAGATGCAGTAGTTGCAGGCGAGTGTGCTCTTCTGGTAACTTCTCTTTTCTCAGGGAAATAGGAATCAGGGTCATCAGTTGAGAGTAACGATCAAGGAAAAGGGGTCAAAGGTTTGAGTGGAGAGAAGAAAGAATGAAATAGTGTAGGAGAATGGGAAAGCAAACAAGCCAGGAAGACGTAGCAGGACTTTGGGGCAGTATGGAAGGACCTCAAGAGATTAGTGATCTTGAATTTTCAGTTAGCATGACTGGTTACTTCTCTCCAGCCATGTTCAGCTGCACTGGTGCAGGCGCAGTGGGTGAAGAGTTGGGTTTCCACCTGGTCTTGGATTTGTCAGGAGGTAGCAAGAATGGGAGTTGAAGTTATTTGGGCAAGAGAGTTGAGGGTATAGGTAAATGATGCTTGTAATGAAAGACCAGGGAAGTTGAGTTGAATTAGGAGAGAAGCAAGGACCTGAGTGGGGAAAAGAGATAGGATCAGTTTGGGTACGGTGGAAGGATAGTTGAAATTGGATACTCAAAATGATGAGCTGGGCTGAGAGATGATGGTAGTTAGAGAGTGGGGTGTGTGAAACTGAGATTATGCAACTGCAGTTACTGGTAATGATATGGTCAAGATGTGACCTTGGAAGTGAGGGGCTGAGGTAGGTGGAGGATAAGCTTATTGGAGGAGAGATGGTCATAGAACTGAGAGGCTGGTTATGTCTATGACAGAATCATGCTAGAGGGAATGACCATGAGCTGGGAGCTAAAATTATCAGTGAAGGAGAGGGAGTGACTAGGGTTGTACATGGCTGCCACAAGGGGTAGGTAATGGATGGAGACTCTGGTGACATGCATGTCAAAGAATCTGGGGGTTTTAGGGAGAAGAGAGGAAGAATGGCTGGCTTGGAAGTAGCTATGAAGAGCAAAGAGGATGCCTATCCTATCCCAGTCTTGTGGTATGACGGTCCTCAGGGAGAGAACAGCGACTGCTAAGAAAGCTGCAAGGGAAGCAGAATCCACAGGGGAAGCAGAGTCCTCAGGAGAGAACCCAGCTTAGAGCAAAAACGTGAGCAAAAAGATGAAGAGAACAGGAAGACACAGGCAAGGGTGTCCATTCATTACAGAACTCTCAGTAATAGTCAACATCTGGAAACAACCTAAATGTCCGCTGCCAGGGGAATGGATAAATAAACAATCGATTGGTTCAAAATAGAGCTAGTTCATTTTCACAACAGTGAAAATGAATGTACTAGATCCACATGGATCAACATGGAAAAAAATCTTACGAACATAAACTTGAATGAAATAAGCAAGTTGTAAAAGGTTACATTCAGTACGATGCTACTTACATAAAATATTAAGACCCACAAAACAATGCTATAATATATTATAAGGCTATAATAGGATAATGGTATCCAAGGAAGGACCCCTAGCAGCTTCAGAGTGATGGTTTTGTGGTTACCCATGGAGACAGAGGGAGGGGAGATGGGTGGGGGTGGGAATAAAATAGCTTTGGTTGTATCTAAAATATTTTACTTCTTAATGAAAAAAAAAATGCTGAACCAAAACACAGCAAAATATCAACTGCTGTTAAATCTAGGTTGTGGGTTCTCAGATTTATTTTAATTTTTTGTATGTTTGAAAGATTTCACTTGAAAAAAAAAAAAAGAACCTGAGTGTATTATTATAAAGTATGGTAATCAAAACAGTGTAGTACTGGCACAAGGATGGACAAACAGATCAGTGGATTAGAACTGAGAGTCCAGAAATGACATCATACATTTAGGGGCAATTGATTTTCAACAAGGGTGCCAAGACAATTCAATGGAGAAAGAAGGGTCTATTCAGCAAATGATACTGGGACTGGATAGCTACATGCAAAGAATGAAGTTGGACCCCTACCTCACATAAGATACAAAAATTACCCCCAATTGAATCAAAAATGGAAATGTAAGAGCTAAAACTATAAAGCTCTTAGAAGAAAACATAAGGATAAATCTTCATGTCCTTGGTTTAGGCAATGGTTTCTTATATATGACACCTAGGGCACAAGTAACCAAAGAAAAAATAAATTGACGTCATCAAAATTTAAAACTTTTGTGCTCCAAAGAACACTATCAATAAAGTAAAAAGACAAGCCAGGGACTTCCCTGGTGATACAGTGGTTAAGAATCCGCCTGCCAATGCAGGGGACACGGGTTCAAGCCCTGGTCTGGGAAGACCCCACATGCCGCGGAGCAACTAAGACCATGAACAACAACTACTGAGCCTGAGCTCTAGAGCCCGCAGGCCACAACTACTGAGCCCGCGTGCCACAACTACTGAAGCCCATGCACCTAGAACGCGTGCTCCGCAACAAGAGAAGCCATTGCAGTGAGAAGCCCACGCACATAAACAAAGAGTAGCCCCCGTGCGCCACAGCTAGAGAAAGCCTACACGCGGCAACAAAGACCCGACACCGCCAAAAATAAAAATTAATTAATTAAAAAAAAAAGACAGACTGGAGAAAATAAGGATCTAATATCAGGATACATAAAAAACTGCTACAACACAACAACAAAAATATAAGCAACCCAATTTAAAAATGGGCAAAGGATATGAATAGACATTTTTCTGAAGAAGATATACAAGTAGCCAATATGCATATAAGATGCTCAACATCATTAGTCATTAGGAAAATGTGAATCAAAACCACAATGACTGGGCTTCCGTGGTGGTGCAGTGGTTGAGAGTCCGCCTCCCGATACAGGGGACACGGGTTCATGCCCTGATCCGGGAAGATCCCACATGCTGTGGAGCGGCTGGGCCCGTGAGCCATGGCCGCTGAGCCTGCGCGTCCGGAGCCTGTGCTCTGCAACGGGAGAGGCCACAACAGTGAGAGGCCCGCAAACACACACACACACACACACAAAAACCCCACAATGACATCCCACTTCATACCCACCAGGATGGCTATAACCAAAAACGCAGACAATAACAAGAGTTGGCAAGAAAATTGAAAAATGGGAACCCTCATACATTGTTGATGGGAGCATAAAATGGTAGATCCTCCTTGGAAATAGTCTGGCAGGTCCTCAAAAAGTTAAACATAGAATTACCGTATGACCTAGAAATTCTATTCCTACTTATATACTCAAAATAGTTGAAAACATATGTTCACAGAAAAATCTGTACACAGATGTTTATAGCAGCATTACTCATAACAGCCAAAAGGTAGAAACAACTCAAATGGCCATCAGTGGATAAATGGATAAACAGAATATGATGTATCCATAAGGAAATATTATTCAGTCATAAAAACGAATGAAGTACTGATACATGCCACAATATGGATGAACCTTGAAAACAGGTTAAGTGAAAGAAAGACACAAAATTCCGCCTACTGCATGATTCTGTCTATATGAAATGTCCACAAAAGGCAAACTCATAGAGACAGAAAGTAGACTAGTGGTTGTCAGGGTTTGGGGAGAGGGGGAAATGGAAAGTGACTGCTAATGGGTACTGTGTTTCTTTTTGAGGTGATGAAAATGTTTTGGATTTAGATAGCGGAAATGGATATACACCTTGTGAATATATTAAAAACCACTGAATTATATACATCCTTTACAAGGGTGAATTTCATAGTATGTGAATTATATCTCAATTAAAAAACAAAACCGGGGACTTCCCTGGTGGTCCAATGGTTAAGACTCTGCGCTTCCACTGCGGGGGGCGTGTGTTTGATCCTTGGTCAGAGAACTAAGATCCTGTGTGCAGCGCGGCCAAAAAGCAAAACAAAACCAAAAAACCTAGGATCCAATCCGGTGTGGTCCCAGCAGATGACTTCTATTCTCTGAGCCTTGGTTCCTCATCTGAGGGGACTTACAGTAACGCCGGCTGCACCCACCTGAGATGGACTCTCAGTCGATCTAACGAGCCCGTCTGACGGGGCTTGTTACTCTCACGGGTGCCTCTATTCCTAGTCTGATCATGGCTGCAACGATGAGTGGTCACTGTGCACCTCGACTCTGGCATCAGACCTGAGCGCAGATTCAGGCTCCACCACTCACTGGGTGTGGAATCTAAGTCTCAGTTTCCTTCTCTGAAAAATGACGATGTTGATGGTGGCCCCTTCTAAGTGCGGCTGGGGGAAGACGATGAGATAGTTGGTGTAAAACGCAAGACACAGTACATCTGGCGCTCAGTAAGTACCAATGGGCTGCTGTCGTCTTTTCTTCTTCTTCTTCTTCTCCTTCTTCTTCACCTCCCCTTCCTCCTCCTTCTTCTTCCTCCTATTACTGTAGTGGTTGCCATTGTGGCCAATTAACGCCAAAGTCTTTTACTTCTTCCTCCCCACCCCTCTCTCTCCATCCCAGGATTTCCCCGTTGCCTCAGAGTCCACTTGTCTGGCCCAGGCCCTCAGATAAAAGTGCTCATCCTTCCTTCCATTTGTGGGCAACTTGGGGTGCTGATCTCCTCCCTGCCAAGTAGATGGATGGCAGGATGTCCCCGAGAAAACTCTGGCTCCTAGCTGCTCAGAAATCAGGAGCCTGGGGTGGTCCTCCCAGCCCCACGTGGAGCTCTCTCCTGGGGCCCCTCGCCTTTGCTGAAAAGAGGAAGCTCTGAGGCAGCTATTCAGGGCAGGGGCTTTCTCTTTGCCCCTCAGTGGAAGCAAAAGCCCAGACACTACTTCTAGGAATTTATCCACCGGTTGCATTCTCCCTCATGAGTATGCTCAGGGAAGGTTATTTCGGCATTTTTATGTAAATGCAAAAGACTGGAAAATCCCCAAACATCCATCAATCAGGGGACCAGCTATATGAATTTTGGTAGATCCATACAGTGAAAAACCAGATGGTCACTGGAAAGAACCCTTCCTTTCCCCCATTTCTTTCAAAGGAATGCCTTTATATATGTGCTTGCATAGACTGTTTCGGAAGGAAAAATAAGAAATCATTAAGCTTGTTTGCCTCTGAGAAGGGGGAATGAAATGTGGTTGGGAGGTCAGAGGTGAGAAAATTACTTTGCAGTCTACCCTTTTTCTGGCTGTATGAATGTAAATTTTTATCTTTTTGAATTGGTCAGTCATGCATATGGAAAATAATTTCAAATCATTCGAAAAGGTATTTGGTGGAAAATAAGTCTTTCCTCCTCTGAGCAGCTGCCCCCATCCACTACCCCGTTTCCCTCCTTAAGGGCAACTAATGTAATGAATTGTTTGTGTATCTTTCCAGATATAAGCTATGCATTTCTGTAAATCCACATTTACATGTAATTAAGTGTATTTTTATAGAGGTAATATATACATAACATAAGCTTTACCATTTAAATTGTTTTCAAGTGTACAGTTCAGTGACATTAAGTATATTCACATTGTTGTGCTACCATCACCACATTCCATCTCCAGAACTTTTTCATCTTCCCAAAGTGAAACTCTATCCCATCAACCAATAACTCCCCATTCCCTCCTCCCCCAGCCCCTGGCGACCAGCATTCTACTTTTGATCCCTATGAATGTGACTACCTCTAGGTACCTCACAGATGCCTCTGGGAATCATACAGTATTTTTCTTTCTGTGACGGGCTTATTTCACTTAGCATAATGTCCTCAAGGTTCATCCATGTTGTAGCATATGTCACAATTTTCTTCCTTTTTAAGGTGAATAATATTCCAATGTGTGTGTGTCTATCACATTTTGTTTTTCCATTCATCCATCGATGGACACTTGGGTTGTTTCCACCTTCACGTATTTTTTAATAAACAAAAATTAATTTAAATAAAAGAAGAAGGAAGTTTAGGGGAAAGATGATTTGATCTGGGAGCTTCCCATGTATTGCCAGTGCTGTAGAAGGACAGAAGGATAGGGCGTCATCAACCTCTTGACAAGAGGAGGGAAAACATCCCCTTCATTGGCAACTGCCCGTGATTCCCCGCCTTCAGCCCCGGGAGAGAAACTCCCCTTTCCTTTCTTTGAAAGCCGGTCCTTTGAGCCCTGCCTGGGAACTCAGGGCTCCTTGAACGCAGTACCTGCCTCTTCTGCACCAGGGAGGCCAAGGGCCCTGGGGGAGCAAAGGCCTGATGGCTGCACGTGTGGCTCACCATCTTTCCAAGCCCCAGGGAAATGGGGTGCTGGGTAGCAGAGGCTGAGCCAGCAGAAAAGCCTTGGGGCCCTGCCGAGTCCCTGGGGTTGCAGGTGCTCTCCAGGGGGGATCCCCTGGGCCCACCCCCTGGAGGGGCCTCCACGAGGGCCCCGTGTAAGGAAACCCCGAGGGCAGATGAAGAACCGTCAGGCCGGTTCTCTGTCTCTCACTCGCAGTCCTCCAGTGACAACCCATTGTTACAAGATGATTTCCACATTAAAAAAATTTTTTTTCCTTTTCTCCCCATGCTTTTGTTATGAAACATTTAAAACGTTCAGGAAAGTTGTTAGAGCAGTTCCATGATTCACTACCTCACTGCAACATTGTTAACATCTTGCCATGTTTGCTTTGTCTTTCCCTTTCTCTTTCTGGGATATGATATACCTATACACATACATACATGCACATGCACACATCACATTCGTACATACATATACACATGCACACACAACCACACGCGTGCATACATACACTCACATGTGTACAACACACACATGCGTGTATGCACATACACACGTATACACATGCACATATATAGGCAATACATGCATGCATATGCGTATGTATATTCACATGCACACATATATACACACATATATCCCTCTACATACACACATCTATATGTACACACACACACACACACACACACACACACACACACACACACACACATATATTTCCTCTAACCTGAACTCTTTGAAAGTAGGGTCATCATGAACTTCACCCCTAAATACTTCAAGTGCATCTTTAAGAACAAGGTCATTCTCTCACACACCTTTAAAATCTTTATGATACCTAAGAAAATCAACAATAAAGCCCTAATATCATCTAATATTTAAATTTCCTCATTTGTCCCCAAAAGGTCTTTTGTAACTCTTTTCAAAATTAGGATTCAATCAAAATCTACCTATTGCACATATTTGGCTGTTATGTCTCTTCAATCTCTTTTAATCTTCAATGTCCCTAATCCACATTTTTAAAAAAAGAACATTGACTATTTGTTGATCCCCAGACGGTCGTCTTGTAGGAGACCCGGAAGGCCCCACCTTCTGGAGTTGTCTGTTTTCTTGCGGGATGGCTCACCTTCCTCTAGCCCCTGTATTTCTTGTAAACTGGAAGTTAGGACTTAGAGGCTTGATTAGATTCTGCGTTACACCTTTTCTTTTCTTTTTTCTTTCAAGACTGAATTTTTTAGAGCGGTTTTAGGTTCACAGCAAAATTGAGAGGAAGGTACAGAGATTTCCCACATGCTTCCTGCCCACAGATAGGTGTGGCCTCCCTCACTATTAACCTCCCCCACCTGAGTGTACCTTTGTGACAAATGATGAACCTACTTTGACACATCTAAATCACCCAAAGTCCATAGTTTATATTATGGTTTATTCTCTCTTGGTGTTGTATAGTTTATGGGTTTGGACAAAAATATAATGATGTGTATCCATCATTGTGGTCTTATACAGAGTATGTTCATTGCCCTAAAAATCCTCTGCGCTCCACCTACTCATCTTTTCTTCCCTCTAAACCCTGGTAACCACTGATCTTTTTACTGCCTCCATAGCTTTGCCTTTTCCAAAAGGTCATATAGTTGGAGTCATATAGTTTGTGGCCTTTTCAGATTGGCTTCTCTCACTTAGTAACATGCATTTAAGGTTCCTCTGTGTCTTTCCCTGGCTTGATAGCTCTTCTCTTTTCAGCTGTGAATAATAATTCCATTGTCTGAATGTACCACATTTTATCTGTTCACCTACTGAAGGACATCTTGGTTGCTCCTAAGTTTTGGCAGTTGTGAATAAAGCTGCTATAATACAGGCTTTTGTGAGGACATAAGTTTTCAGCTCCTTTGGGTGAATACCAAGGATCGTGATCATTGGACCAGAGAGTAGTTTAACTGATAATATATACGTAATGTAAAATTTACCATTTTAATAATTTTCAAGTGTGCAGTTCAGTGGCATTAGATACATTCATATTGTTGTGCAACGTCATCACCATCCATCTCCAGAACGCTTCCGTCTTCCCAAACCAAAACTCTGTATCCATTAAAAACTAACTCCCTGGGGCTTCCCTGGTGGTGCAGTGGTTAAGAATCCGCCTACCAGTGCAGGGGACACGGGTTCGAGCCCTGGTCTGGGAAGATCCCATATGCCGCGGAGCAACTAAGCCCGTGCGCCACAGCTACTAAGCCCGGGTGCCACAACTACTGCGCCTGTGCTCTAGAGCCCACGAGCCACAACTACCGAGCCCATGTGCCACAACTACTGAAGTCTGCGCTCCTAGAGCCCGTGCTCTGCAACCAGAGAAGCCACTGCAATGAGAAGCCCGTGCACCACAACGAAGAGTAGCCCCTGCTCACCTCAACTAGAGGAAGCCTGCACGCAACAACGAAGACCCAACGCAGCCAAAAATAAGTTTATAAAAAAAAAACCCACAAAACTAACTCCCCGTTCCCTCTGCCCTCCAGACCCTGGTAACCACCATTCTAGTTTCTGTCTCTGTGAACCTGATTCCTCTAGGAACCCCACAGAGTTGTAATCATGCAATATTTGTCCTTCTGTGACTGGCTTTGGGTAACGCCTTTTTTTTTTTTTTTTTTGCGGTACGCGGATCTCTCACTGTTGTGGCTTCTCCCGTTGCGGAGCATGGGCTCCGGACGCGCAGGCTCAGCGGCCGTGGCTCATGGGCCCAGCCGCTCCGCAGCATGTGGGATCTTCCTGGACCGGGGTAGGAACCCGTGTCCCCTGTATCGGCAGGCGGACTCCCAACCACTGCGCCACCAGGGAAGCCCTGGGTAATGCCTTTTGACAAGAGGTCTTCCAAGGCGATGCTGTGCACCTCCAATGCACATCCATCAGGAGGCTCATAGGAACTGCAGCTGAACAGGCCCTGCCCGGCCCTGCCTGCAGCCCCTCCCATCTGGCTGCCCCCTGCTCCCTGACCCACTCTGCCCCAGCTGCTCAGGCCTCTCACCCTTTGCACTTGCCCCTTCCTCCCTGGCAGGTTTCTTAGTATCTTCTGAATTTCAGCTTGCCTGTCAGCCCTCACAGAGTCTTCTCCTGACTCCCCAAACCTGCTTCCCCACAGTCACTGTCTGTTTTTCTCTGTTTCATTTTCTTCACAGCACTCACCACAGCCTGACATTACCTTATTTGGTTTTGTTTTTTTGTGTGTTTTTTTGCCTGTTTATTGTCTGTCTCCAAGGTAAGCATGAGAGCAGGGACCTATTCACTCTTGTGTCCCCAGATCCTGGCAGTGTACCTGGCACGTGGCAGGTGCTTGTATTACTGTCCTCTTGCTTCTGTAACAGATGACTTGGTGGTTTAATACACCAATTTATTAGCTTACGGTTCAGCAGGTCAGAAGTTTTAAATCAGCCTCAGTGGAGTAAAACTGAGGTGTCGGCAGGGCTGTGTTCCTTCTGGAAGCTCTAGGGGAGAATCTGTTTCCTTGCGTTTCCCACCTTCTCAGGCACATAGCGTCACATCATTTGGACTTCCGCTTCTGTCATCCCATCTCCTGTCTGAATCTGACCCACTCACTGGCCCCTCTTATAATGACCCTGTGATTGCTTTGGGTCCATCCAGAGAATCCAGGAAGTCCCTCTGTTTTTGTTTTTGTTTTAATATTTATTTATTTTGGCTGCTCTGGGTCTTAGCTGCGGCACATGGGATCTTCGTAGCGGCATGTGGGATCTTTAGTTGTGGCATGCGGTCTTCTTAGTTGCAGCATGCAGACTCTTAGTTGTGGCATGCATGTGGGATCTAGTTTCCCGACCAGGGATCGAACCCGGGCCTCTTGCATTGGGAGCACAGAGTCTTACCCACTGGGCCACCAAGAAAATCCCAAGGAAGACTCTCTGTTTTAAGGACCTTAACTTCAACACACCTGCAAAGTCCTTTTTACCATGTAAGGTCACAATGTTCACAAGTTTGGGGAATTAGATATGGACATTTTGGGGCGGTTCATTATTCTGTCGACCAAGGGCTCAATAAATATTTGTTGAATGAATGAAAGAATGAATGAGTGGATGGATCCCTCTACAAATGGAGTGCTGAGTCCTGAACTCTAGGATGGCTTATCTACTTACAGGCAAGGCCCCTCTTCCTCTGAGCCCGGGTTTCTTCTTCCATTAGATGTGTTCTGAGCACCCACCATGTACCCCACTCTTGGTAGACCCTGGAATGCCAAGACAAATAAAGGGAGACCCCACCTTCTAAGAGCTTGGAGTTTGGCTTCTGGGAGGAGATTGAGAAAAAGAAAACCTGATGTCTGTTCAAGTCCACGTTCTAGGTCACCTCAGAGAATTTTGGAGTCCTGAGGGGATGTGTTTACCTAGAAGGTGACATTTCAAATGGCTCTTGATGCACGAGTAGGAGTTTACGCGGTAGAGAAGCGGCAAGGGCATTCACGGCCAGGGACAAGCCACAGACCTCTTTGAGAAACTCTGAGACTGTGGATGTGATTCCTCAGGGGAGTGAGACCAGCTGGGCAGAGGTGGTGGGGTCGTGTCTGGAATGGAGGCCTTGAAGGCCACAGTCAGGGCCATGGGTTCAGGGAGCCACAGCAGGGTTTTGAAGCAGGAGAGAGGCATGTGCAGCTTTGAATCCGGGCTACTCACTCTGGTCACTGCAGTGTGGATAGGGGAATGAGGGGCCAGCATCTGAGCCTGAGGTGGAGGTGGCCTGGGCTGGGCAGGGACAATGGGGATGGAGATAAGTGGACAGATCCGAGACAGACTGAGGTAGTAGAATCAGTGGGACATGGCGGTAGATTGAGGAGGGGCTGGGTGAGGAAGAGCGTGGAGACAGCTGCGAAGGAAGGACAGGCAAGATGGAAATGTGTGGAAGCTCTTTACAGCTGTTGAGTGGACCATGAACTGGCCCAAGCTGAGACTTTGTGAGAAGCCCTAGAGGACACCGGTGATGGGGCAGAGAAACTAACCCAATGGCTTCATAGGCTTCTCCCTCTGAAGACAGATCAGTGATGAAGGTCACCCTTCATCAAGATGGGCCTCAGTTCCAGGTGAGGGTTTAGGGCTATTTAGCTCCTGTCCACATTCTCACTTGATTTACAAACAACCACTGGGGTAAATACGTAGGACTGTAAAACCATCTCTCCCATTTCTAGATGGGTAAATTCAGTCCCAGAGACATCCAGTGACATGGCCAAGGCCACACAGCCAGCAGACCCCAGGGAGCACAGGCCTCCAAGAGGCCCAGCTCAAGGGGGATTTTGCAAGTCTCTTGGGACCCAGAGGGGAGGTCAGGGTGGGGGTCCCCTTTGAGTGGTTCCTGGCCACAGAGAATTTCCTTCTCTTTGGAGGAAGTGGGAGTTCTTCTTTCATAACGTGAATGTCAGAGATTCTGGGCTCACCGGTGACTAAGAGTGTCTGAGGCTTGTGGGTGTAGCAAGCATTTAAATACCAGAGCTTCCTGTCCTTTGGCGATTGTAGACACCTGAGCTGGGACACACAGGACAAAAGTATGGCCAGCCTGCAGACCCCACTCCTGGCTGCCCTCATCCTCCTTGCTATGATACTTCAAGCAACAGAGGCAGGTGAGGCTGGGAAGAGGGAGGGCTCTCTGCAGAGGTCAAGGTCAGATACTGGGGTATCTTCCTCATGTAGTAGAAAGAGCACTGAACTGAGAGCAGAAGACTCCAATCTGCCACTGGCTCTTGGGCTAGTCCCATTGCTTCTCTGGACCTCAGTTTATACATCTGTTAAATGGATAGTCTTGAAGGCTTGGAGCCTAGGATCTATCTCAGCTGGGCTCGGGGTTGTAGTGGGCATGGCCCAGGGTCTCCTACTCCAGAGAACTCAAGGGTAGGGCCTTGGGATGTGAAGAAGGAGCCACTGAAGGAGGCCAGCTGGGGTGGGTAAAGGCAGGAGCAGCGGTAAGAGATGTTCCCTGGGAAAACCAGTCCTGCCCTCTCACCGCCCCATTTTTCTCCAGCACCTGCCCTCAACACTGGGTTCCTGATTTCTCTTTCCTTCCCAATGTACACTTTTCTGCCCTATGATGGGTAGGGGAATGAGAACTGGACTGGGAGTCTGGGAGCTAGGAACAATACTGCTCAGTTATTGGGGTTCCTGAGCACCTTCCCTGCATTACAGGCCCCATAGGGTAGGTACTATTATCACCCCCTGGGTATGAGGAGGAAATTAGGTCTCAGATGTTAAGTGACTCACGGCAGAGCGAGACTCGAACCCGGGCTTCCGTGCCTGGACTCTGCCTGAGCCCTTGTCCTGACTCTCTGGGGTCACGCTGTGTGATCTGGGCAAGTCCTCCCCCATCTCTGGACCTCAGCCTCACCATTTGCACCATGAAGGGGATTAGAGTAGATGTGAGCTGAAGGGAAGTTCTCAGGTTACCTGGGAAGTTCTTCAAAGTGTCCACCTGGTTCAGCAGGGCTGGGACTAGGCACCGAGCTTTTCTGACAAGCTTCTAGGTGATGCTGATGGTGTGGGTCCACAGACCTCAACTTGAATAACAAGGTTCTAAGGCTCCTTCCTGTTCAGCGTGTCTGGTTCCATCTAGAGCTTAGGGCATTGTTGATGCCCAGTCGTTCTGAATCCCTCTCCCTTGAGCTGACCAACGCAGAGGGTAGACTTTGGGCACTTAGCGGCTTCTCAGAGGCCCCAAGAGTGGGGACTTTGAGGGCCCAGAATCCTCTGGACGCCAACCTTCCACATGATAACAGAAAAGCTGGGCCAGAGGTTCGGGCCAAGGGAGAGCAGCTTGTGACTCCCCTGAGCACCCTTCTCCCCCAGGCCCCTACGGTGCCAACGTGGAGGACAGCATCTGCTGCAGGGACTACATCCGTCTCCCCCTGCCCCCGCGTCTCGTGAAATACTACTACTGGACTTCGGACTCCTGCCGGAGGCCTGGCGTGGTGTGAGTAGGAAGCCGGGGAGACAAGACCTTGGGGAGCTTGACGGGTGGGGCCTGGGAGGCTGCAGGTGCACCCAGGGATGGAGGAATGCAGCTGAGCTTCCAGATGTCAGCTGGGAGCACTTGGCCGAACTAGATGGCTCAGCTGAGGCTTGGGTGTACCAAGAAAAATATCATGTTATCATTCAACAGATATTATCAGGCACCTCTTATGTGCCAGGCAGCGTGCCAGGCTCTGAGGATGCAGAGGGGGCCGCTCCACCCCGGCAAGGCAGATAGGTAGTGCAGAGCTGCCGTAGAGCGTAGGGTTCAGGGTACGGGCAGTATGCCTGGTTCCGCTGAGTCAGCAAAGATGCTCCCATCAGAAGCATCTTGGATCCCCAGTGCCCTGGGAGTCAGTTACTTGAGGCAGCCTATTCTTACCAGGAGCATATTAAGAGCTGACACTAAGTGCTTCCTCAGGGCCAGGCACTGTTCTGAGCATGACTGTTTAATTCTCACAATGATCCCATAAGAAGGTGCTATACTTTCCATTTTACAGATGGAGAAACAGGCTTGGGGCGGGGTGAGGGGAGAAGTGACTTGCTCAAGTTTGCCCAGGCTGGAACCAGGACTCCTGGGTCCTTGTTTAGGGCTTTCTCCTAAGGTTCTTATTCTCCTTTGCTTCTTTGCTTCCTTTTCCTCGGCCTGGAGCCTGCCCCCACCCCTGCCCCTCCCCCTGCCCCCGCCCCTGGCTGGGTGACGGACCTGTCCTTTCTGGGGCAGCCCCTCTGGCTGCTGCCTGCCAAACCACAGAGTGGGGGGTGTTTGAGCTTGGGGATTTATGACCCCCTTTGGGGCCCTGTCATCTTCTCATCTGAATCCTTCTCACTCATCTTCCGTCCCTCAGAGGGGTCTGTGGGTAAAGTACAAGAAGGCTGAAACAGGAAGGCCTGCCACAGTTCTGGTCACTTCAATACTGGGCCTCAGTTTCCCAATCAGTATAGCGGGAGTGATCACTTCCATTTATTTCTTTAATCAAACATGTAGAGAGTGCTTGTTAAGTGCTAGGCACTGTTATAGACGCTTTATAAACATTAACTCATTTAATCCTTCAAGCAACCCTATGTAGTAGGTACTGTTACAGTCCCAGGTACTGTTACAGTCCCCTTTTTTTTTTTTTTTTTTTTTTTTTGCGGTACGCGGGCCTCTCACTGTTGTGGCCTCTCCCGTTGCGGAACACAGGCTCCGGACGCACAGGCTCAGCGGCCATGGCTCACGGGCCCAGCCGCTCCGCGGCATGCGGGATCTTCCCAGACCGGGGCACGAACCCGTGTCCCCTGCATCGGCAGGCGGACTCTCAACTACTGCGCCACCAGGGAAGCCCCTACAGTCCCCTTTTTACAGGTGCATAAATGTGCACAGCGAGTTTCGGGGCCTCTCAAGTATCACAGGGCAGAATAATAGTAAGTGGGAGGTATACTACTCAATGCCTGACATATAACAGATGCTCAGTGAGAGATGGTACACACGTGATTATTGGATCTCGAGCCAGAAGGGATTCTAGAAAGAATGTGGCTCAATGAATGAGAAGATCAAAGCTCAGAGAGGGTCTGAGCCTTGTCTAGTGTCACAAAGCAGCCAGGGCAGGCTGTCCACGTGGCCAAGATCAACACTGCTTTGCTGCCTTCTTTGTTCTTTCTGTTTATTGGTCATCTGGGGGTGCACGTGTGTGTGTGTGCGCGCGCGCGCAGATCAGGGGTGTTTGTTGCAGCTCTGGCAAAAGTGGAAGCCTTAGCCCACTACTGCCATGTGGTCTTGGGCTATTGTTCACCTCTCCTCTCTGTGCTCAGGTCTCTCAGAGGGGCCTGGGTGGGGATGCTCGTTCACAGCAAGCACGATGGGTCAGGTCTTACCAGCTCTGGCACTTAGACAAGTTGCTTTACCCCATTGGGCCTTGCTTTCTTCAGCTATTAAGTAGATAGAATATTGGAGGCTCATAGGGTTGTTGTAAGGACTTATTAAGGAAATCAATGTTAAAAGTTCAGGCCAGGTCCTGGCACAATTATATATCACCTACTGTCTGCTGTGCACTGTTCTGAGCACTCCAGTTTATATTAACTCATCATATCTTCATCAAATTCCTATGAGGTTGGGCCAGAATTATCATGCCCATTTTACAAATGTGGAAACTGAGGTTCAGAGAAGTTAAGGGACTTGCTAACATGTGGCAGAGCTAGAATTCTAATCCGGATAGGCTGTCTCCAAAGTTCATGCTCTTGGCTACTACCCAATACTCTCTCCCAAGGCAATGTCAGCAAAGGTTATGGGACGCCTGGGCATTCTATTTCCTGGCCTGCCCTGGCGCTCATGGCTGGGGCTGAAGGTATGGGAAGTCCTTGCTGCTTATCTCCCCCTCTCCTTCTTAAGAAATGTGTTTGCCTACAGCAGGTGACTCATAATTGCTAAGGTTCTGCAGCGGGGCTGTGGCATCCTTGCTGCATGCTAATGGCGCCTCCTTGTCTCCCTGGTGTTTCTGCCTTCCAGCTTGCTAACCGTGAGGGACCGAGAGATCTGTGCTGATCCCAGACTGCCCTGGGTGAAGAAAATTCTCCAGAGGCTGGACCAATGAGGCAGGCCCTGACCTGATGACCGTGGCCTTGGCTCCTCCAGGAAGGCTCATGGAGCTCCACCTCCCTGCTGTTACAGCTGCTCCCCGACAAAACCCTGTACCAACAACCCTCTCAGCGGTCCCTGATCTTGACGTCTGCAGCTGTCACTCCCAGTCAAGCCTCCAACTGCCACTCTCACCTCCCCACTTACCCTTCCAACCCACCCTCTGCCCCACCAAAGCCAGAGGGTCCACAGTCCTGGTCAGTCAGTCCCCTGCTCAAAATCCTTCCATGGCTCCCCTTTGCCCTAGGCTGAGGTCAGGGCTCCTGAGCCTGGCATCCCTGCCCTCCAGATCTGGGTCTTATCCTTTGCCTCCAGCCCTGCCTCATTTCCCTTCATGCATGTTGGACTCCGGCTCCCTGTTCTCCCAAACCCATGTCATACATTTCTACTTCTGGCTCTTTTCCCGAGCTGCTCCTGACACCCAGAATGTCTCCCCATCCTCTGCACATGTCCAACCCCACCAGCCCTCCAGGGCATCACTCAACCTAAGCAGCAGTCATTTTTTAGACTTCCCCTGGCCCTCTGCCCCCTTTTAACAGCCCTGATCACAGTCTGCCCAGAATTCTCGGGAACTGGGAGCTTGTCCTCCAGCCCCACCAGCTGGACCAATATCCACACCGGAGTTGCTTTTGTCTCCTGGCCTCTGGCACAGAGCACAGGGCCTGGCTCAGAATCAGGCCTCAATAAGAGGCTGCAGATTGAATCAATAAAAGTAATGTCCGTCTCCCACCTCTCAAGGGCTCTGACACATCAATACAGAGACTCAAGGTCATCTAGAGAAGGGCTGGCGGGGTTCATTAGGAAGCCTCAAATTTACCCAGATTCACCTTTCTTCCCCATGTTACCTCTTTAACCTTCTTGCCTCCCTTGGGTTTTTTACTGCTTCTCCAACCTCCAACATCCATGCCTGACCTCTTCAGAGTCCTGAATTTCCTCTTCCTCCTTCCCCAAACAGCTGACAACCAAATTCCTGCTATGGGGTGAATGAGCACCCTTGGCTTGGTATTATAAGCTCCAGTTATATTTGTATAAGAAAAGAGGGCAAATGCTTAAAAGGCCAAATGGATGACTGGAAGAATTTTAAGAAATGTGTGGGAGGGGGACAAGGTAGAGATTTCCTGGTCCTTGGAGTGAATGTGTGGGGTATAGTTAAGTGAAAGAGCCTTGGATGGAGGTTGTTCTCAGGTGGCTGGGGCCAGGCTAAGGACTGGGACTTAGGACTTATCTACACCGCTTTGAGGACCACAGGTTCCCCAGGTATCTGTGCTTGTTCCTTTCGGAGGGAGCCTGGTATAGTATGGCAGGGTGGTTGTTGCTGTGTGACCCTGAGGAGACCATCTAACCTCTCTGAGCCTCACCTAAGAATGAGAATACCTACCTTATGGGATTGCTGTGGGACTCAGATCCAAGTCACAGAAAATGTGGCTTTGCCGGCCATGAAACTCAGTGTCTTCCGGGGCTTGTGTCCCACCGGCAGCCCAAGGTCATTTGCCCACTATAGGCACCAGAAGTGTTAACCTGCCCACTGCCCATGCACAGGGCCTTCAATTTTTCTGGGATCTCCCTCCGCTCCTGTCCTGCCCTTGCCCTTGCCCCTCAAGCCTTCTGGAAAATAAATCCTCTACAAACAATGTCCGTTTTGTTCCTTGGCATGTGCTGTTCCTGTGAGGTGGGGCAGGGGACGCATGGCCCCTCTCTCCCAGTGGGGAGGCCCTTGACATTGATATGTGAGCTGGCTTGCCCAAGGTCACCCTGTGAGAAGGTGGGAAATCCCAGCTAGACATGAGGACCTGGGAAGTAGCTGAGCAGGTGCCAGCAGGGAACCCCAGACATTTGTCCAGCCTGGGACCACTTGTCAGGAGGAGCTGATGAAATCATTCATTCAGTCCTCAAGTCTAGATCTTTGAGCAGCATATTCATCCATTCATTCAATAACCCAATCTCAACCTTCCCACTTCAAGGGTGGACACAGAGGCAGAGGACAGTGTATCAGTCAGGAAATGCTACTTCTTGCAAAAAACAGCCCCCCAAATCTCAGTGGCTCAACTCCATAGAAGTTTTTTTCTTCTCACACGAAGTCTTATCAGGCATTCCTGGTCTGTGGGCAACCTTCCATCCATGTGGTCATTCAAGGACCCAGGCTGCTTCCTTCTCATGGCCCTGCCCACCTCCAGGACCAGGTCTCCTCTCCATCATCCAGCAGATGAGAAAAGATAATAGAGGCTTGTGGGAAGGTTTTTTATGAGCTGGGCCAGGAAGAGGGGCTCATCACTTCTGCCCACGTGCCATTGGCAGAACTTAGTCACATGACCACCCTGACAGCAAGGGATGCTGGGAAGTACAACCAAGCTGTGTGTCCAGGAGGAAGAGGGAATGGGTTTGGGGAGCACTTCAAACCCAGGTCATCCGGCGCTAACTTCCCTGGACCCTCAAATGGGCCTGCTTCCCTGAAGTTCCTGGACACAGCTCACTCTGCCAAAACAACAATAACAAAAAAAGGACTCCTCCGCCCTTGGTGCATCTTCGTTATTTCCTCGGTGTGCATAGCGTTCCATGGACATCTTGGCACAAGTGGCCTTTGGGCCCTTTTGGATCTGACTCTCACAGTGGGATTTCCAGGGTTGAAGCTACAGACACCTAGAACATTGTCTGGGAGGCATGGAGAAGCATGATGAAGGGCACAGGTCACAGATTCAGACAGATATAGGAATTCTCACTGGCTGCGTGTCTGGAACAAGTTACTTGGTCCCTCTGAGCCTCAATTTCTCCCTCTGTGAATAGGGGGCAATAAAAGCACATGGCGCATGTAGTTGTGAGAATCTCATAAGAAGGTACAGGCAGCCCAATAACAAAATGGGCAAAGACTAGGATGGACAGCTCTCCGAAGAAGATATTCAACGGGTTAACAAGCACATTGTAGGGCAGCAATGTTTCCCACCCCAGAATGTGTCTCTTTGGCATGAGGACTGACTTAGGCTGATTATTTTTAAGAAACAGAAGACTCGGGAAGTTTTCCTTGTTACCTCCACCTTAACTGCCTGAAAGAATTTAGATAAAGGACTGGTCACAGTTATAGAGCTATCGCCAGAGGTATCTGCAAAGAATATGGGGCTAACTGTGGTGGGGAGGACTCGACAGCATCTAGAGATCAGGATCCACTCTGTGTCCCGTTGTCTCTGCATGACCCAGCGAACATTTATTTACCAAACATTTGCTTTTTCTATCTCCCTGCGGATCGTCTTCCTCCCCTTTGAAGTCCCAAACCACTACCCCCAGCGACCTCTTGTCTTTAGCTGAAGATAGCATTTAATGTGAAGGTTTCAGCCATTTTGGCAAGTTACTCAGTTTTCCTGGGCCTCTCCCATATATACAAGTTATTAAACTTTTGTTTGATTTTCTCCTGTTCATCAGTCTCATGTCACTTTAATTCTTAGACCAGCCAGGAGGACCTAGAAGTGTAGAGGAAAATTTCTTCCTACCCAACACGTGAAAAGGTGCTTAACAACATTAATCGTTAGGGAAATGCAAATCAAAACCACAATGAGATACCACTTCATGCTCATTAAGATGGCTATTATAAAAAAAAAAAAAAAAAACAAGGTTGGTGAGAGTGTAGGGAAATTGGAACCCTCGTGCATTGGTGATGGGAATGTAAAATGGTACAGTTGCTGTAGAAAACACTGTGACTCTTTCTCAAAAAATTAAACATAGAACTACCATATCCAGAAATCCCACCTCTGGGCATACACACAAAAGAATTGAAAGCAGGGACAGGAGCAGATATGTGTACATCCGTATTCATTGCAACATTTTCTGAAATAGCCAGAAGGTGGAAACAACCCAAGTGTCCATCGATGGATGGATGCATAAGCAAAATGTGGTCTATCCATACAATGGAATATAATTCCGCCTTAAAAGGAAGGAAATTTTGACACCTGCTACAACATGGATGAACTTTGAAGACATCGTGATAAGTGAAATAAGTCAGTCACAAAAAGACAAATACTGTATGGTTCTTAGAGGAGTCAAATGCATAGAAACAGAAAGCAGAATGGTGGTTTCCAGCAGCTGGGGCAGGAGGAAATGGGAGTTATTGTTTAGCAGGTCCAGAGTTTCAGTTTTGCAAGTTGAGAAAGTTCTGGAGATGGATTGTGGTGATGGTTGCACAGCAATGTGAATGTACTTAGTGCCACTAAACTGAACACTTAGAAGTGGTTAAAATGTTAATTTTTACGCTATGTATATTTTACCACACTAAAAAAGAGGGTGTGGCCAGGCATGTGCACAGAGAGAGGAAATGCCCAGTGCATGCGGGTAGCCCTCTTTACTGGTCACAAAAGGTGAGCTGGGCAGGACTGGCTGGGGCAGGGAAGGCTGTTCCCAAGGGGCCCTGGAGATGACCACCGCACTGGCCACCACATTCCTCCTACCATCCTGGGACCCCACAGGGGTGCCCAGGGCTCCCCACCCGGATCCCCATGTTGTTTCTGTTCTGCTTCCAATGCTGGGGGAATCTCTCATGTTCCACAAGAACGACACAGGCTCCCTGCTCTGTGGGACACCCATGCAGGGCCCCAGCCATCTGTGGGCCTGCAGAGGTATGGGTGGGAAGACCCCCATCCCTACCATCCCACCGACTCTGAGAGAACCTACTTGCCTGCTGCCCAGCGCAGCTCTAGTTATTCCTCAGCTCAGAAGATCCCCAGCTCCCCTTTGCCCCTGAATAGCATTCTCTTTCCTCACTCCAGCTTCAAAGTATCCAGCTGCAGCCTCCTGGCCCACTCCTTCCTCAGAACCAATGGCATTGGACCGTTCCCCAACCCCTGCATAGGTCCTGTGCTTTCCACCTTGGTTAAGTTTTCCCTCTGCCTGGAATGGTCGGCCAAAATCCTGCCTGTCTGCATATGGCAAGTTACTTATGAATCACAAAGGGAATAACACTTCTGCAGTGGAGAGATCTAGCGGTCGACCATCAATCTCTCAAGAATAGTGGAATAACCTGTCCATCGTGGTGGATGTGATTGGTGAACAAAGTATTACTCATAATGGATTCTTACCAAGGATTTGTAGCCAAGCTCTACGGGCCTCTAGATCTAACTTCCAGTTTACAGGAAATACATAAGGTAAAGGAACAAATTAGATGACATCACAATGAAACAATTCAATAAATTAAGAATGAGGGCTTCCCTGGTGGCGCAGTGGTTGAGAGTCCGCCTGCCGATGCAGGGGACACGGGTTCAAGCCCCGGTCCGGGAGGATCCCACATGCTGCGGAGCAGCTGGGCCCAGTGAGCCATGGCCGCTGGGCCTGTGCATCCAGAGCCTGTGCTCCACAACGGGAGAGGCCACAACAGTGAGAGGCCCGTGTACCGTAAAAAAAAAAAAAAGAATGAGAACAGCATGTGAGACAATGGTCCTGACTCTTCAGAAAGTCAATGTCATGAAAAATGTAAAGGAGGTCTATCATACAATAAATAGAAATAACCATACGCACTGCATGAACCTAGATTGGACCCTGGTTCAATAGATAGATAGATAGATAGATAGATAGATAGATAGATAGATAGATATGTATGGATAGATAAATACGTAGATAGATAGATAGGAAAGAAGGAGGAGAGAGAAAAAGGGAGGGAAGGAGAAGAAACTTAAAATACATTTTGGGATAATTGGAGAAATTTGAATATTAACTAAATATTATAAGACATAGGAATCATTGTTAGTTTTGTTAGGTGGGATAATAGTATTCTATTTATGTAAGACAATGTCTATACAATGGAGGTACATGCTGAAGAATTCAAGGGGCAAAGTATCGGGCATCCATAATTTACTCTGAGATGGCTTAGCAAAAAAAAAAAAAGAAGAAAGATGAAGCAAATATGAAAAAATGCTAATCATTGAATCTTGGTGGTAGAGATAGGAAAGCTCTTTGTTTCATTTCTTCTTTATTGTTTACAGATTTTTCAAAACGATAATGTTCTGCCCATCGTTTTTTTCAAATAAATTTATTTTACTTATTTATTTTTGGCTGTGTTGGTTCTTTGTTGTTGCACGCGGGCTTTCTCTAGTTGCAGCAAGCGGTGTACATGCTTCTCACTGTGGTGGCTTCTCTTGCTGCAGAGCACGGGCTCTAGGCACACAGGCTTCAGTAGTTGCGGCACGCAGGCTCAGTAGCTGTGGCTCGCAGGCTCTAGTCTGCAGGCTCAGTAGTTGTGGCGCACGGGGTTAGTTGCTCCACAGCATGTGGGATCCTCCCAGACCAGTGATCAAACCCGTGTCCCCTGCATTGGCTGGAGGACTCTCAACCACTGTGCCACCAGGGAAGTCCCTCTGTCCATCTTCTGATTGAAATATTGTCTCTCATTCCTGCCTTCCTTGACTCCCAGACAAGAACAAAGGCTTCTCTCCCTTCCTAAGGCCTGTAGCCTTCGAATCCCTGGTAGGATTTGCATCTTCTCCCTCCCAGTGAGCTGGGGTTCCTTGGGGCAAAGACTTTGGTTTATTTGCCTATGCTCCTCCACCAACACTGTCCCACCACAGTGCCAGGCACACATCAGGGCTGAATAACAAACACCAATGGTTTCTGTGTGCCAGGTACTCTGAGAGTCCTTAGTTTTATGAACTCCCCCAGGGAGTGATTTGATGAGGTGGCTTTAGCATCCCATTTTACAGAAGGGGAAGCTGAGGCTCAGAGAGGTTAAGTTACTTGCCCAAAGTGATACCCCTCATAAGTGGTGGAGTCATGTTTGTCTCCAGGTCCCACCAACCTAAAAGCCTGGTTCCTGTGTCTGAATTGAATCTAAACTCAGTTCTTAACACCCTGATGAGATAGGTGGGGTGACCATTCCAATTTTATGGGAGGGAAAGTTGGGCCACTAGAAGGTAGAGGACGTTCCCAAGGGCTGAACAAAGAAAAACAGTGTTATATCTATGTTTTGGCACCTGTTTCGTGCCAGGCTCTGAACTGGCACCTTAAGGGCACAAACTCAATTCTCACAGCATTCCACGAAGTGGGGATGGAGGGAGGTGGTGTAGTCTGGTGATCAGGAGCTCAGACTCCAGAGCCAGCTGGCTGGGGCAAATCCAGCTCCCCCACTTCCTGGCTGGTGATCCTCAGAAAATTCCTTAACTTCTGCATGCCTCAGTTTCCCCATCCATAAAATGGACCATGATAATGGCATTTTGCTTACACCTGGGTTTGTTGTCATGATTTCCTGAATGAGTCATACAAAGCACTTAAAACAGTACCTATCTCAGAGTAAGTGTGAACTCAGAGAGGCAGGGAAGCAGCCCAAGATCACACAGAGATAGTGGCAGAGCCAGGATCATCTGATCCCAAAGCCCTTGCTTTCTAAATCCTTCTTTGGAGCATAGTCTGGGGCCAAGGGAACAAGGGTCTTTACCCCCAAATACCTGGCCCAACCCAGGTCTTGTCCTTTATGAAGTGTGGGGCTTCCCAGGACTTGCCTCTCGCCTCTCCCCTCTCCCCCTTCCCTCCTCCCTATTTCTCCCCCTTCCTCCTCCCACTTGTCCCCTATCCCTGGCCCTCCCCCTCCTCTTTCTCCTCCCCCTTTTCTTCATCTGCTCCTACTTGGGCAGAACAGAAAGCCTTGGACCTCAGTTTATTTCACTTCTTGTCCGCCCCTGGGCCTCAACAGCTATACACCGAGGGACGTGAAGGTTACTAGCTTTGTATCTGCATGGGCTGCGACAGATTCTCCGAGCCTGAGTGGACACTGGCCAGTGCCAGGGGTGTTCCTCCCTGTCAAGGAGGGTCCAGGCTCTTAGCTCCACACCCTAGGCAGCTTTACTGTGCTTGGGTGAGAGAGAGGTACCCTGGCCTTGGGCGCTGTGACCCCTCCACCCAGCCCAGCCTAGACCAACTGGCTCCATAGCCTGCAACAGTGCCTCACAAACTGGTTTTGCTCTGGCTGGCAGCCCAGACTTGCCTAGACGGGAGTGGTTTCCCAGTTAACTCCTGTCCCAGACTGGGCTAGGCTCCTGTTAGACTCTTCCAGTCTTGGGCATTATTGCCACTGCCTGCAGGGAAAGCAGCCATGAAAGAAGCTGTGCTGCACCCATTTATACCAGCAAGCCCTTATACCAGTTTGGTGGGAGCTGATGGCCGATCATGCCTGGTCCTGTTGTCACCACCTCTAACAAAGAGAGAACCTAGAAAGTCAGAGCTGCGCAGCTCCCTCCTCAGTGGATAAGCCCAACTCCCTCCTTGTACAGATGGAGCCCCCGTGAGGGGCCCGACTTTTTCAAGCATGCTGTTGAGTTAAGGACCAACTGAGAGGCCCTGAGCTACCAGGGGTGAGGCTGGCAGCCGTGTTTTTCCCGTGGGCTCACAGAGGGCCAGAGCCAGCTATGGGAGTGGGTGCAAATGAGGAAACGACAGGTAGCGGGGCTGGAAGCAGGGATGCCGGGGCTCTTGCCTGTGTCCTGCCTGAACTGCCCACGCCCTGCTCACGTCTACTCTTCTCTGTGACAGCGGGAGGTGGGTTCTCTGCTCTGATGACCTCTATGACCTGGCATGATTCTGCCCCCTCTCTGGGCTTCAGTTTGCCCATTTGTCCCTATGAAGTTGGGCTGGATCATTCTTTCGGCAGGCATTTGCTGCACGGAGCCCCTACTGTGTGCCAGGCTGCATGCTGGGCTCGGAGGATGCTTCGATGAACAAGGTCCCCCAGGCGTTGGGGCTTTAAGAGGTAAGGGCTGGAGGTCCTTCCTGGCGTGGGAGAGCTACCTCCCAGAACAAAGGAGACTTCGTCAGACCCAGACTGATGGGCCCTGTGTCCTCCTGGCTTGCCCGCAGCCAGCATTCTCTAGTCTTCTGTCCTTTGGTTTACTGCCCACTTAGGAGCTAGGGCCCCAGGTCAGACCCTAGGACGTGTGCCAGCTCCCAGTAGGAAGGTGGCCCTAGCAGATGGGAGGAGGGGAGGCCCTTTGAACCCTAGCAGGCTTCGTCCAGCCTCGCAGGCGGGTCCCTGTATGAGAAGCCAGCCCATTACCCCCACCAGGAGTCCTCACCCAGAGCCTGGGAGCCTACTCAGCTCCTTGGCAACATGCTAAGGAATTCAGTCGCTGTACACGCTCCCTTCCTCTCCCCTCCCACCGCCTGCCTGCTGCCTGCGGGGGCGAGCGAGGCAGAGGCAGTGGAGCCCGATTATAAACCGCGGCAGAGCTCAGGCAGCGAGGGGACAGCACCGAGGCCCGACGAGGGCCCCCACCGCCTGCCCCGGCAACCCCGGACCCCCTCGACCATGGCTCTTCCACCTCTCTCGTGGCTGCTCCGTTTGACCGCCCTCGGCCATCTGATCGTGCTGCTGGCTGGTGAGTGTGGTGGACTCAGGCATAAGCGGGGTTGGGGAGCCCCCAGCCCCACTTCTGCCCCTCAGGCCTCCATGAGGGCCCCCGGACCCTGCCCGTGTAAGGCTGAGATCCGTGGCAGCCCCTTCCTGACTGATATGCTGGAGGGGGCTGGGCATCTCCCTGCTGGCGGTCCCCGACTCAGGGCTGCCCCTCCGGCTGGAAAGATTTACCATCTCGGAGACTGTCCCTGCCTGGCCCGGTGAGCAAGGTGGCGACAGCATGGCAGCCGTGGTGGGAGCAGCACAAGGTGGAGGGGTGCCAGGAGGTGGGGCTGTGGGAAGCCCGAGGATGCTCTTGGTGGGCGCTGGGGTGGGAGCCCTGGCAGACTGTGGGCCGGTCTCCCTGCACAGGGTTAATTTGTAACCCTCAGCCCTGACTCCTGAGTCTCAGCTTGGCCCCGGGCTAAGCCACAGTTGGGACTTTCTCCTGCCCTGATTTCAAGTCCTTCCCAGGAGTAGGGGGCCCAGGACCAGTGGAGGTCAAGGTCATTACAGCTCATGAATTCGGCTCATCACTGTTCCTCTGGCCTGTAGCCCCCAGTCCCTCTGCCTGTGTCTCCCCCATGATACTGCCTTTCTCCTACCAGCATAGCTTAGAAACATTTGCTCCTCCAGTCACTTGCTTTCTGGAGCCTGGGACCTGATAAGCCATGATGTATCCATCCCACCCAACATGAGTAAGATGGAGGCCCAAAGAGGTTTAGAAACTGGCCTGAGGATGCACAGCCAGCAAGTAGGGCAGGAGAGGGTAAGACTGGGTGCAGGAGAGAGTGTGGATGCATGCTCACCACATCTGTGCATCACACTGCCTTCAAGAACCGTTTGAGTCAGCCCCATCCTCAGGGAATACCCGGGCCATCCGGCAGGTTGGGGCTCAGAGAGGGTGGGAGGCTGTCTTAGGGCACACAGCCAGGCTGGGAAAATGAGAACCAGTCTCCAGCTTCCAGAGCACCTCCGTGGAGCAAACTGTCCCCCGAGTCCCTCTATTTGGGGAAAACCCACCAGTGGGGCAGAGAGCAGGTGGGTGGTGTGGTGCGGGCCTCATGCCGCTGGCCCTCCTGCTTCCTGGGCTAGAACACTGAGCTCCGAGGTGTTTGGGGATAGTGGGTACTGGAAGACGTGGACTCCGATGGAGGTTGCTTTGCCATAGCCCTGACCCTGAGTGGGGTCTTACCTTCTTTGGTCCCAGCTGCTGCACGTTTAAACATAGCTATTGCCTCCATGTGGTGAGGCTCTAATGCCTATGAGGACGCTTTGAAAGTGGGAGGAGGAGGGATTACTTATACTAAGCTGGAGGTGGAGGTCTTCTATGTTAGGATGGAGAGGGGATCCTGGGGGCACTCTGGATGCTCTATCCAGCAGCCCGAGGCTTCAAAATCATCAAGTTCCTGCCCTAATCTTGGTCACTGGTTTTGCTGGGACATACTCACATTATTTCAACCTTTCTGAGCCTCAGTTTCTCCTCCTTTAAGACTGGGCATTTGGCCGGGCTCATCTTGGAAGTCCTTAGCCACGCTGACATTTGTGCCTCTGAGAGAGCCCCTGGGAACCCCTGCAGGACTAGGGAGTGGTCCACAAGCCAGAGAGGCCCAGAAGGGGGCTGGGGACTTCGTGGCTACTGCCCTGGCTGGTGCAGGGTGGCGGCGTCAGTTCCCAAATGTGGGTTTGCAGGGCTGTGTCAGGCAAGAGGCTCCTCTGCTTTATATAACAAACCTGCAGATAGAAGTCAGAGCAGTGAATTTTTCTCCCCAAGCACTGACGCATTCACTCCCACTCAAGCTCCAACAAGAAAGAGAGAAAAAAAAATCTGAATTAAGCTGCTGTCGTCTGCCCCCCTGGTTAGGGTGTGGGTGGGGGGAAGGCAGGGGAGGATAAATCCAGGTCAGGTCCAGGCCCAAGTCGAACTTAAATTAAAATTCCTCTATGTCTCCATTAGTTAGGATCTTATATGTCACAAAGTGCTTCCTTGTGCACTTTGTTGATTCATTCACTGGCTGAGCACCTACTATGTGTCAGGCACAATTCTAGGTGCTGGGGCCACATCAGTGAATACAACTGCCAGAGATCCCAGCCCTCAGCGTGCTGAGCATCAACTGGAGAAGACAGACAATCCTCAAAATCAACAGATTTGGTCTGTTAGAAGGAAAAAAGCGCTGTGATTTAAAAAAGCAGGGAGTCGGGGGTGGTGGGGAAGGTGTTGAGGTTTTAAGTAGTGGGTCAGGGAAGAAGGGGACGTTGAGGGAGCTGGGCGGGGACGCATGGGTGTCTCCAGGGCAGCACTCCTCAGTGCGGGATTCGGCCTCCAAGGGGACACTTGGTAATCTCTGGACACAGTTTTGGTTGTTACATTTTGGTTGGGGGGTGCTCAGGCACCTCGTACATAAAGGCCAGGGATGACGCCAAATGTCCTACACAGAACAGCCTCCATAACAAAGAATTATGTGGTCCAAGATGTCAGTGATGTCTGCTGTTGAGAAAACCCTGCTCTAAGGGTCCAGATATTTTTAAAGCTTCATTCTCATAACCATCCTGAGAAGCAGGTGTTACCATGTCCATTTTACAGGTAAGGGAATGGAGGCTCAGAGAACCTCAATCACTCGTCCAGGACACACAGCTGAGCAATGGCTCAAGCCTTCTCTACCACCCAAATACCCAGAGACCCAGAACATTCCCATCTTTTCCTGCCTGTAATCCTCCGAACAGTCCTTGAGGTCCAGCCTAATGTACACCTCCTCTAAGAAACGTCTCCTGATCACTTGCGGCTAGAAGTGGTCTCTCCCTCCTGTAAACCCTGGCACATTTGGGGTCTGTTCTGGAACACGGTGTTTTTACCTGGTGTTTAAGGCAGCCTAGAAGAGTGGATGTCTAGGGGCGGGGAGGAAAACCAGATCTGCCACTAAGCAGCTGTGTGGCTTTGGGCAAGTCATTAAACCTCTCTGATTCTCAGCTTCTGCGTCTTCAGAATGGGGATAAAAATCATCCCTTTGCAGGAATTAATGAGAGCAGATGTGTGTGTGCTGAGCATAAGGTCCAAAACACAGTAGGCGCTCTCCTAAGAAAAGCTCTGATACTTTGTGGTTATGTCTTAGCTGTCCATCAGGCTGGGAGACTTCCGAGGGCAGAGATGGGCCTTGTTCATCCCTCTACTCCTCACAGCGCCTGGCAAGAGCCAGGTCGGCGTTTGTGGGTTGACTGAGTAAACATGGTGATCTGATAACATTTATTGGGATTAGGTGCTCTCTTCAAGCTCAGCACCAGCACCTTCGGGAGAAGGAGCTCAGGGTTAAGGACAAGAAGGTCTGGGTCTTTGCAGATACTCAAAAGTAATTCAGACAAGTGTTGCCTGAATCAGAAAGTGGATGGATGAATGGATGTATAATGAAAGATGTGTGAGTGGGCTGGTGAGAGATGGAGGGGTGGGGAGATGAAGGGTGCGGAGGATGCGTAGGGGATGGACAGGTGATAGGTGGGTGAGTGGGGCACGGATAGACTGACGGACCAGGGTGAGTGGAGATGGATGGGAGGTAGACAGGTGGGTGGCAGGGAATGGGTAGGGGATTGACAAGGGGGTGGCAGATAAATGGATGGATGGATAGTTGGATGGGGAGGTGTGTGAAGGGATTGAGACATTATTTCCTTCGATGAATATTTATATCTACCTTATGCTGGATGCTGGGAAACACTGTGACACCAAGACGTACAAGGTCCCTGTCCTCCTGACACTCATATGACAGGTAGTAGAAATATGACAGTTACAGAAAAGAAAATTTCAGCTCTGAGAAGAAAAGACGCCCCAGTTAGTTACACACCCTTCTCAAGCAGAACCAAGAACAGAGCCTGGCCAGGGCCATTCGGGCACCACGGCAGAGGGCGGAGACTTTAGGACAGGCCGGCTCTGTGGCTCTTTAAGCCCTGGAGGTGGGCAGTGGAAGCAAGTCAGAAGAGCAAATTGACCTGCCCGAGCTTATCCCTCCTGCCCGCTGGACAGCGTCTCCCGGGTCCAGGCCATCCGGGGGCACCATTTTTCTGGGGATTCCTCTGGAAGTCACCTGCCACACCAGTCCAGGGGCCGGCTCCTGGCTCTACTCAACAGGACCTGGGGAGGCTGCAGCTGAGTCATTCTGAGGTCCCATTGTGGGAGAAGGAGGGTGATAAAGCGCCTTTCACATCCTGTTTCCTCAGAGAGAAAGGGCTACCGGTGACTCAGGGACCAGCGGCAGGGAGCCCGCCGACCACCTCGGGGCTACTACTGCTGCCCCCTGATGGCCCAGCCTCACCCTGCAAGCCCTGCACCCTCTTTCCCACAGAGCAGGGTGGGCCGAGGCAGGGGAAATGATGAGAGAAGGGGTGGCAGATTCTAGAAGGTGTGTGTGCACGCCTGTATTTGGGAAGGCGGAGCGTGTTTGGTTTGCATGTCCACACACATAAGTATTTGTGTGTGAGCTGTGTGTGTTTTGGTGGAACCCCGTGGGGGTCACCTGGGGCCTCCCTAGCTCTGCAGAGCTAAATTAGTTTGTTCCCTCAGCTCCACTGCCCTGGAAGTCCTGGCCTCTAGATTTTTGCAAAACCCTCTAAGGTCATGCTTCTGCTGCATATGACCTTGGCCCAGATCTGACACTCAGGTTCTTCCTCATTTTTTGCATACCCCTCTAGAGCTTACAGCAAACAGAGTAAATTTTGCTGGAGATTTTAGGGGAAGGTGGAAATGCAATGCAAACCACTTCAAATGTTTATATAAAATGTCTGGGTTCTCAGCTCTCTGTTGGGTCACCGTCATTCTGTCCTGGGGTTTCTGTCTGGCTCCACGTGGGACGCAGCCATCTGCAGGCCCCCGCCCATCTCACTCTGTCCCCACTCCATGTACAACGCATCTCCATTCCTCCTCCTTACGCCTGCTCCCAGCTTGCCCTGGGAATCCAAATGGCCCATTGCGTTCCTCCCAAGAAACTGCTTCCAAAATCATCCTGGCTCTTAATGGCAGAACAAAGGATCACCTACTCAGCACACTCCTTAGAAGGTGGTCGTACTTATATATTTAAAAAATTTTATTATCCGCTATGTGTGCCTGGTTGCATGTATGCCTTTATGTGTTTTTTGGGGGGATGGGGGGCATATATATATGTGTCATTGTGTTTGTTGCTATGAGGGTACGCGTGTGTCATAGGGTATACACGTGGGCTGTGGATGGACCGAGGTCTGGGTGTGTCCCAGAGGTTGCGGAAATCCATGAATATGGATCAGGCTGAGAGGGATGGATGGGATATGGTTGGGAGGGGGCGATAGTTGAGCAGGTGACTTTACTGGAGTAAAAGCATGGTGGGGGGAAGGGCAGCGCCCTGGGCCCAGAAGGGCCGGGAGCCAGGCCCGGCAGGAGAGCCTGTTCCATCACTTGCTGGCTGTGTGACCTCAGGCAGATCCTTGTCAGTCTCACACTCCTCTCCCCTGGGTGAACCAACTATAGCGATTTCATTTTTAAAATTAAACACAACGTGCCAAGCAATAAGAGCTTTATAAGTAAGAATTCATTTTCATCACCTTACAGCAACCCTCTGAGGTAGGTTCAATTGCTGTCTCTATTTTACAGGTGGGGAAACTGAGGCATAGAGAGGTTTGGCCCGGGACAGGGGGCTGAGGTCAAGGGTGTGGGGCATCGGTTCTGGTTTGGGGGGTGCGCGGCGGGGACAAGCTGGCGTGGGGCTGGGAAGCCAGATGCCCATGGACAGTCCTGCTGACTGGGGGCCTCTGTGGGCTCAGGACAGCACCACGGTGTGAAGAAGTGTAACATCACGTGCGGCAAAATGACCTCGGAGATCCCCGTGGCTCGTCTAGTTCACTACCAACGAAATCAAGAATCATGCGGCAAACGTGCCATCATGTAGGTACTGCTCTCTTGGCCTCTGAGTTCCTTTCAGGCCCCGGGGGTGGTTCCCTGGCCTCCGCTAATCTGTGTCCACATCCTGTCACCCAAAGCTGGGCTCCTGGCCCAGGGCCTCTGCAAATGCTTCTCTTGCTCCTGACCTGCTAGCCTCCTCGCCAATCTTAATATCTGTGCCACAGGGCAAAGATGAGCTGTGGCTTTCTGAACGGCCGTGGCCTGGAGATGCCACCCAGGGTGATGATTCCTTCTGGGCCAAAGGGTGTTTATGCAGCCCTCGAACCTGCTGGATTTCATGGGGGATGAAAACACGGTGCTCTGAATGTGCAGGCTCCAGACGCCAACAGATCTGGTGCAAATCCTGGCTTCACCACTTACAGACTGGGTGGCCCTGGTCATGTTGCCTACCCTCTGCGCTTTAGTTTCCTTATCTGTAAAGTGGGTAGTTTGGGGAAGCTGAAAAGAGATAATGAAACTAAAGTGCTTGGCAGGGGGCCCAGAAGCTGCTGGCAATAGGAGAGGCCAAGGTTATTATCACCACTGGACAGATGGGGAAATAGAATTCCTCTGAGACTTTGGGGAGGGGTCAAGCCAAGCCAGCTTCCCCTCTGGCTGTTGGGATCCCTGGCCATCGTGGCTGCTTGCTCCTCTGGGGTCCTTCTTGGGTACTGCCAATCGCCCAGCCCTGAGGCCTTTCCCCAGGACTGACCTTTGGGTCTTAAAGCGGCCTCAGCCAGACTCAACCAGACCCTGAGTCCTGGCAACAGGAAATGGCCAGTGGGCCTTCGAAGTAGGGTCTCAGCTAAAGGAAGTTGTACTTCCTCCCACTGATTGTTACTAAGAGGAGCATGTGTGCTACTGCCTGACCTCTCTGCTCACCTGTCAAGACTCGCTTCCCCCAGACTCCCCCACGTATATGCTTCTATTTTGTAGGTGAAGGGGAAGTGGGACGCTCCAGAGAGGGGATGATGGCACTAGGGCAGCACTGCACCTGTGGTGCCTACAGGGTCACGCTTGCTTTCTGGACCTCTCTGGCTTCCTAGCATACTGGAGCCAGGCACATTTACATTACCTCTCTGAGCCTTGGTTTTCTCATCTGTAAAATGGGGGTGCACGTGGTAGCCATCTTACAGGATGGGTGTGAAGTTTAACCAGGCAAAATGCCTAGCACAGGTCATGGCGTGGAGCAAGGGTCCCCGCCAGCTCTGAGCTGTGGTCTCGGTAGTAAACCAGCCACACACAGCTTCAAAGGAAGTTCAAGATTTGGGTGGCACTCAGGGTCCCAGCAGGGCCACCATATATAGGGTTGGAGCTCCCTAGGGGCCCTTTCAGTCTGAGGATACACACTACGAGAGGAGGGTAGAGGTCCGGAGGGCAGCCTGCAACCGAGGGAGAGGAGGAAGAGGACGTTATGACATCGAGTCCTTTCCAGAGTGAGGAGGCCCTACCACCAAGCTTGCCAGAGAACACCGGTGACATCTTCTCCCAATCAGAAAACTTGCAGCCCACAGCCCCCACCTTCATGTTAATGACATTATTATTAACATTGTTATTATTTTGCTGATCTCCTACTCTGAACCAGGGGCTTTACATCATTTTCATCTTCTACAATAACACAGAAGTAGGGTGACCCACTTGTCCCAGTTTGCTGGAATTTTCACAAAAAGACCCGCATCTTGAGAACGCCCTCAGTCCCAGTTTTTCTGGGATGGTTGGTCACCCCGCGGAAGGTAGGGCTCTCTTTCCGGTTCTCAGGTGAGAACACGGAAGTTCCATAAGCTGAGCTGCCCCAGCTAAGAACTCATAGCTCACAGCTAGTAAGTGGTGGGGGCAGGATTTCTAGCCGGGTCTGCTCACCTGCAGTGCATGTGCATGATACCCCTACTCCGCATGGCATCTGGGCATCACTGGGTCCCTTGTCTTCCTTCCTTGCAGCCTGAAGACCATGAAGGAAAAGTTATTCTGTGCTGACCCACAGGAGAAATGGGTCCAGAAAGCCATGGAGCATCTAGACCGCAAGGCTGCTGCTCGGGCTCCAAATGGCGGCACATTCGAGAAGCAAATCGGCGTGGGTGAGCCCAGGACCAGCCCAGCCACCAGGGGGATGGACTGGTCTGAGGCCTCAGAGACCAAATTCACAAGCGAAAGCAGTAGCCAGGAGGCACAGAGGGCCTTCGGGACCTCCCCAGAGCTGCCACCAGTAGTGGCTGATTCCAGGGGGACCAGGTCCCCCTCCACTTCAAAGACTCCGGATGGAGGGCCCGAGACAACTGAGCTTTTCAACAAGCCTGCCGTCACCACCACCACGTCTTGGCAGAGTTCTACCGCCTACCAACCTGGGGCAGACCTCGAGGCTGACGGGAAAGCCTCTGAGGCCCCCTCCACCCAGGCCCCCTCCACCCAGACCCCCTCCACCCAGGCCCCCTCCACCCAGACCCCCTCCACCCAGACCCCCTCCACCCAGACCCTCCCCACCCAGGCCCCCTCCACCCAGGCCCCCTCCACCCAGGCCCTCACTATTTCACACACAGTCCCAGAGGACAACACTGGGTCCGAAGGCCAACCTGGGTGGATCAAGGGACAGGACCCCACGCCAGAGAACTCTCTAGGGTCTAAAGAATTGGGTCCCACTTCAGCTCACACGGATGCTTTCATGGGGCCCGGCAGTGTGTCCGATGTCTTCGTGGTCCCTGTATCATCTGAAGGGGTCCCCAGCACGGATCCATTGGCCTCTGGCAGCCGGACCCCCAAGGTCAAGGAGCCCATTCATGCCACCGTGGACCCCCAGAGGCTGGGTGCCCTCAGCACTCCCATCCCCGACTCCCAGGCAGCCACCCGAAGGCAGGCAGCGGGGCTGTTGGCCTTCCTCGGTCTCCTCTTCTGCCTGGGGGTGGCCATGTTTGCCTACCAGAGCCTTCAGGGCTGCCCCCGCAAGATGGCAGGAGACATGGTGGAGGGGCTTCGCTACGTCCCCCGGAGCTGTGGCAGTAACTCGTACGTCCTGGTGCCAGTATGAGCTGCCCGCCTGCCTGCGTCCAGCTGGTCAACTCAGCTGCCTGGGCCCCCATCCTCACACTCACCCTCATCCAGGAGTCTGGCCCAAGCTGGAGTGACTGGAGCGAAGAGGCGGGATCCTCTGGGTGGAACTGCCCTCAGCTCCTGGAGGCCACCCTTGACCATCCTTGACCTACTGCGGACCGAGGGGGTGGCCTCCACAACTCACTCCAATGTCCCAAGTCAGAAAACTCCCCTCTGCTGTTGGCTGGTTAGAGGGTCCCTTAGATACCGTGCCAGCCCCGGTGAACAATTATTTATTGAACGCCCGGCCCCTTTGACCCATACCCCTGCGGGTACCACAGTCATCCCTTCTTACAAACGAGCCTCAGGCCAGGCCCCTTCTCCCCACTCCCTCAGACCTCATCGTGTCTCTCGGTCCCGCTGTGGTTGCCAGTCACCCCGGCCACCTGCGGTGCTAGCTCCCCTGCCCCCTGTATAGACCCCATGCCCCAGCTGGGGACCTGTCTTTTCTTGCATGAGGCTAGTGTGGTGTTTCCTGGGACTGATCCCAGCGAAGGATCTGCCCTCAGGTAGGCATCATGGGATTGGGAAATGAAGTTATCCAGTGGTTTTGATTCCCACCCGCTGCCTTGCCCCGTCTGTGCTGTGAAGGAGCATTGACTACGAGCGTGAAGGTCGGGGGGGTCTAGTCCCAGGCCCACCAGAAATCCATCAAGGCATTCATACCTCTGGTTTCCCACCTGTGAAAGGGGAGAGGGACAGCAAATATGTGGCAATAGCCTGTACCCCTGGCAGGCATCACTAGTTGATCCAGAGACCCCTTTCTGCAGACCCTGGGTGCAGCCTCTCAACCTTCATCAGAAGAAATGGTCTCTGCCAATCGATGAGACCGGCACTTCCATGGACGCTGTGACCTGGAGGTCCTGCCCTGTTGTCAGCAGTGTGGGCCCCCTGGGGGGGGCTAGGCTGGGGTACTTGAGGCGCAGAGACCAACTTTGAAGGCCCCCCCCTCCGCCCCCGCTGGCTTTGAGACGAGTGACAGGCTGAAGGAGGAGGGGAGGCCTGCAGGCTCCGAGAAAGGAGCCAGGGAGCAGCTGCAGCTCCTTCGTTTCTTTGTTAGGGACCCGAGTCAGGCATTTTCTCTTTCTTTCCTGCGGCCTGGGTCCTCTTCCACCTCTCGCGCCCTGAAAACACTGTCCTCTGCACTCTGATTTCTTCTCCCCTCACCTTCATCCGCCCCGCAGGCAGGGCCAGGAATTTCCATGAGATCAAAATCCACCAGGGAAAGCTGAGGTTCCCGTGTTTACTTCTGAAAGGGACTCTGTCTTGTGGGGAGGGACCGGCAGGGGAGGGAAGCTGTGGGCATGAAGTCAGAGGTTCTCTTTTTTGGCACTGAAGACTCGGGGCAGGCCTGGATGGGGCCGAAGGCTCACCGGGCCGGCCAGCACCCCGCAGTCAGAGCCGGACCTGCAGGTCTCACCTCTCAGGTGCCTGGCGGCAGCTCCCCACCTCCCTCCGATTGTCTCTGATGGTGTTCTTTGCCCTCCCTCAGAGGGGTGTCCCATGGGCTAGGCTTCCCCCAGGTACAGGTGACGTGCTCCTTTGTAGACAGATGCTGGGAGGAAGCACCCAGGGCTCCGGTCCACAGAGAGAGGGAAGCCGTGTTTCCCTGCCGGCCTGGCTCCGGTTGGCGGCACTCTGACAGCTCAGAGAGGAAGACGGCGGATCTGAATGCACTTTGGGGGGCTCCTCTGGCCTGGGAGCCTTCAAGGGACAGGCACCCGTGAAGGGGCTCCCCTCTGTGAGAAAGCAGCTGGGGACAGCGTGTCCCCCTTCCACGGATTTTGTGAGCTCCGCCAAACAGGACAGGTACAAAGACAATTTGGGGAGGACTTCAGAAGGAGTTGATTGATCCTTTTGCTTTTCCAACACTATCACCAATGTCTGTGCCATTTTGTATTTTACTAATAAAATTGAAAAGTCTTGTGAATCAAATAAAGTTGCTTTTCCTAGGGCAGGCTCAGCACCAGAGCCTCCGGAGGATGGAACAAAGGAGAGGCCAAGACTCTCTGGGAAAGCGGGACTTCCCTGGTGGTCCAGTGGTTAAGACTCCGCGCTTCCACTGCAGGGGGCATGGGTCAATCCCTGGTCCAGGAGCTGAGTTCCCGCATGCCAAGCTGTGTGGCCAAAACAAAGAAACAAACAAACAAAAGGCTCTCTGGAGAAGTACTGGAGACCCCTGGGGCAGAGGGGCAGGATCTTTACAGTCAGCAGGAGAAGGGGGCACTGGGAATGGGGCTGGGGAGGGTTGAGTCTCTGGCCTGGCTCTGCTCTGCCCAGGTATGTGACATTGGGCCACGTATAAAATCAGGTGTGAGACTTCTAGTGGCTCCCATCCCTGGCAGGAATCAGAATCCCGTATGAACCACCACCCCACCCCTGGCCCATGCCTACTAAACCACCATCTTGGGGGCCTTGGTATCACCATTAGTGATCTAGTGACCCACAGGAACAAACTGGGCCACATTTTCCTCTTTACTGCCTTGACTCATTGCTGGTCCAGTTAAAGATCAAAGAGGGATTACTCCTCAAGGGACTCGGGTGTTCATTGATATGACCCAAGTATAAACCTCCAGTGCCCGAGGTGGCATCATAAGAGCTGTTCCGTACAGTTGTGTAGGTTGGAAACTGTACAAGGTGCCAAAGGCCAAGCCCAGCTTATTATTATACAGTATTTCATGGATTCTTAGAGGCATATTTTTTTTTCACATTGTGACATCTTTGGAATTGGGATTTGTCCTACAATCAATGACTTGTCACAGTTTAATTGACAGGTCTTTTGTTCTTTATTAGTAGTTTATTAAATATCAGAATGTTTTGCAATCAAAGGCATCTTAGATTTGATGTCTACATGGTATTTTTAAAAATTAGAGGCAACATTTAAAAATCAGGAAATTGGGTTTCCCTGGTGGTGCAGTGGTTGAGAGTCCGCCTGCCGATGCAGGGAACACGGGTTCGTGCCCCGGTCCGGGAGGATCCCACATGCCGCGGAGCGGCTGGGCCCGTGAGCTGTGGCCGCTGAGCCTGCGCGTCCGGAGTCTGTGCTCCGCAACGGGAGAGGCCACAACAGTGAGAGGCCCGTGTACCGCAAAATAAATAAATAAATAAATAAAAATCAGGAAATTACACACACCAGCCCACTTTTCTATGTTCTCTCAGGTGATTCAGAAGGTCTAGTCCCACTGGGTGGTTTAACCCCCAGGATGACAGTGGGCAGGGCCTGAGCAGCGGCTGCCCCTTGAGAGGGGGCAGGCCAGGCTGAGAACCCCCAGTTCTCTACCATCCTTTCCACCTCTTGGTGGTCTGGATCCTGTGGCCATGTCAGTTGCCACTTATCATCACCGTTCTCTTGTTTTTCTTATACTAAGGATATTTTTCTCTGAGCCCAAGTCTTCATCAAAAGTAGGACAAGGAAAGACAGAATATGATGGGCACATAATTTTTCTTACACATTGCTTCCCTCATTTTCCTACCTGCCAAGCCCCATAGACGTTTGCGTTTGAGGTTCCTGCAAGAATCTGAGATTGCTGCCTCTGCGCCAGGTTCACATTCTTTTTTTTTTTGGCTGCAGCCTGCACGGCATGCAGGATTCCCCAGGCAGAGATCAAATCCACGCCCCCTGCAATGGAAGCGGAGTCTTAACCACTGGACCGCCAGGGAAGACCCTGCAAATTCTAGTACTGCCCTTAGCAGTGCGCAGTAGCTCTCCTGTTCCACCCCAAGTCCAGTCCCTCCTGCTTCTGCCCATTCCCACCCCCAGGAAGGAGCTTGGAGGCGAAGTCACAGCCCCACAGCCTCTCCCCGAATACCACCCTTTCAGCAACATGAGACACCAACGGAGGCTTTGAAATGAAAATGCTTGTCCCTTTCTTTTCATCACATTCTCAGATAAGGAACTCTTCATGTGCCAGAAGAGGTTGGAGAGTGGGGAAATTTTATTCTCCCTCAGTCCAGAGCACCTCCCTAGGGATGCTGGGGTGTTTGTGTTTTATTTTCTCTTTCAGTTACAGAGCTAAACTTTAGCTGAAGCGATTCCTCACAATTAGTGCAGCGTTTCATAGAGACTTGGAGGCCTCTGAAATCTTGGATAGAGCAATCAGGGCTCTGAGATATAATAATAAAAATATTATTATTATTAAAATAGCCATTGTTTATTTAATGTTTATCATGTGCCAGGCAATATACTAGGTTCTTTACGTACAAGGGCTCCCACCTTACAAATGACGAGGGTAAGGCTTTCAAAGCGTATGTGACTTGCCCAAGGTCACACAGCTTGTAAGCAGCAAAGCTGGAATATGACCTGAAGTCTTTCTCCAGGACTTCAATCTTAATCACTATTTCTGAAAGCGTGAGCCACAGATTGTCAAAAGTACAGACTCCCGAGCCCCACTTCAGCCCTGCTGAGTTCAGACTGCAGAGGTGGGAGAGCTGGGAATCTGTACCTTCAAGCAGTTGCCCCTTACCCCCTCCTCCCCTCCTCTCCCCCTCCCCCACTGCCCTGCCTTCCAAATTAGGGGATTTGGCTCCTAGCCAAAGTTTCAGAGCCCTCTGCACCAGGCCAGCCCACCCCCACCCCTCCCAGGTTTGCAGAGTCCTTTGGGTGGTAGCTACCTGCATTCTTCTCACCCTCTGCCCTTTGTTGTTATTCCCCTTTCGCTCTCCTTTGTTCTCTGTACATTCCCCAAAGGGGTGAGGCCAGACAGAAAAACACAGACACAAATGGCTGGGAATTTCCAGCACGAGGCTGAATAATAGGCATCTGAGTGAGTGTGTGTGCGTGTGTGTGTGTGCGCGCGCGCGCGCGTGTGTGCGCGTGAGTGAGTGTGTGTGTGCGCGTGTGTGCGTGTGTGCCCCTGTGCGACTAATAGCTCAGGAGACCACCCCGTGCCCCATTTACTTCTTCTCAGTCATGTGCTTTCCTGGATAAATAATGTTTCAGCTGCTGGGATTAAAGTAGAGATCTAGGGCTAGGCTGGCTTTCCCCAGATGATTGCAAACTTCAGCGGCCAGACCCATGCAGGATCTCATTAATCTCACCAAATCGGCTGGTGATGGTGATGCCTCTGAACCTAGGAGAATTCCAAAGCAGGGAATGTTTTGGAAGAGATGCCCCCTCTTACTTTCAAGGGATCTGTTGCCCCCAGACGACAGAACAGAATTATTTATAATGAGCCTCTTGTTTTTTATCCATACAGGAGTGTAATGTAACATGGTGATCTTTGGCTGTATGACTTTAGGCAAGTTGCTTAACCTTTCCGGGCTTTGATCTTCTCCTCTGTAGAATAGGAATAATAACAACTCTCCTTGTAGGGGAAGATGTCATAAGATAATCCTTGCTGAACACTTAGAAAAATGACGTGCCCGTAGTGAGCTCTTGGTAAATTAGAATCTATGATCAGGCGATAGATGTTTCCAAAGGGTTCGAAACATCCTATTTCTATTCACTTTTGTTATTGGTTACCCAAACAAGACTATAGCATCATAGGATGTGTATAAAGAAAAGCAGTCTTCCTGGTTTTCGGTAAAGATGAAGACATGTTATAGTGTCAGCAAGCAGATAAAAATCATTTGTAATTTGCATAATTTTTTCCCTAAGCTGATAGATGCTGTTCAAATTGGTGTAACTTTTTTCCTCTAAATTGCTTTTGAACTTGGCAAGGTCAAAACTCATGAATCCCAAGTAATTAGAAGCAGACTAGCAAGATGCCTGAATCTTAGACTTGGACAGAATGGGAAGTTCGTTTCAACATCAGTTTCTCTGAGTTGTTCTGGCTTGCTGCCCCGAAGCATTCAAGAGCGCTGCTCTTCTTGCCGCCTTGGCGTTGGTGACATGCCACATGACCAGTTCTGAACTGGCAGTGGGAGAAAAGTTTGTCAAACCAGATTCGAACATTTAATTATCAGTGAGAGAGCCTTCAGAACTTTCAGTTCCTTGGGTCCAGAACTTGGCAATGTTCCAGAAGATGACAGGTGCATTACCCTGGGTCCCAGAGTGAGGATGACTCCGAACCTCCAGCCAGAGAAAGAGCCCCAGCAGATCTATGTGGAAGCAACAAAGCTTTGTGGTTTTAAACCACTGAGAGTTTGAGGCTATTTGTCATTGCAACATAACCTAGCCTATCCTGATTGACGCAGCAATCAGGAAGAAGAAATATATTACTTGGTCTAAGTAGGAATGACTTGTCAGTAATGTGCATGATGCTGTTAAAAGGCTCGAACCATTCCCTTAACTGGCGTAAACAAGCTTTCTGTTATCGAGCTCACCTGTCTTCACTTGCTCTCTTGGCAGACGGGATGAAGTTCATCCTTAGCCCACCAGCTGTTAATGGATTTATCTGGGATTCTCACTGAGTGGAGCTGGAAAGGAGAAGGGTTTTGTAGTTGCTTTGAGATACGCTGATACTCGGGAGTTCTAATGACTCAGACACGCTGGCGATCACCGCAGCAGACAAGGAAGTAAACAGAGAGAAGAATATTAAAGTGATTGAGCACCGGCTGTTTGCCAGATGATCTTCATTAATCAGCCTTTCACGTACCTCCTAAGCCCAGAAGCCCAACCAGTGTAACCTAGGCCTGTTGGCACAGAAATCGAGCATAGTTCTAGGGACTGCCAAGTGCATGTTCCGTGTCTTTGTTTTCCTAGAGGATTTCAACTGGCCCGCTGGCTCCAGGCTCATTTCCCCTGATGCCGGCTCCCCCGTTCTCACTCTACCCCCCCACATCACCTTCGGCACACATTTTGTTTTGTTTTTTTTTTACATCCTCAAGTCAATCTTCTCTCTCATACCTCTGAGCCATTGCACTGGCTGTTCTCTCTTCCTGGAATAACTTCCCCCTTCACTGTTGCCCTTGCCAACTCCTACTCACCCTTTGGTCTCAGCTTAGATGTCACTTCCTCCAGGAGGCCTTCCCTGACTTAGCTTAACGAAGGCTCCCTGCCACAGGTAGTCACCTCACCTGCGCCCATTGTATCCCTCATGTGACCCAGCTTGTTTCATGGTGCTTCCGTAAGACCCGTGAGAGCAGGCACGTGTGTGTCGTGTTCCCTTTGTGCCTCAGTGACCCCCACAGGTCCTGGAAGAAGAGAAAGAGGGGAAGGGCCAGGGCCCACAGCTTTCTGTGTCCATTGGCCCTCTCTGACCTGGTGCCTGTGCCTCACCCCTTTCTGATTTATTCAAAGCCCGCCCATCCATGGCGGGGAGGTGCATTTCAAGACATTTCCTGGTGAAAATATTTAACTGCCTCAAAGGGATGTCAGAGACTGAAAGTGGCCTTCTGTGAAAATGTGTTCAAGTCACCCCGGAAACTCTCTGACCCTCCGCCATCTCGTCCTGGTCAAGAAATTGCTCCTCAGGCCCAGCAAGGACCCCTGGGAAGCCTGGACTGGGTCAAGGCTCTGATTGTCACCCAAACGCACGGAGGGGCGAGCAGGTGGAGGGGGAACCTAGCATCCTGGGTTCTCAAGGGTCTCAGCGTGCGCGCCTCTGCCTGCCTGGCCACTTTCCTGGGTCTTCCCTTCTCCTCCCCAGCCCTGGTTCTCACTGTCCCTGTGCAGCCTGCTTCCTCGTCTTTATATACCATCATGACTGCCATCAACATGATGGAGTTGAAGTCCTGTCTGTGTGAAAACTGAGAGGCCAGGTACGTAGGCCCGGGTCCTCTTTCCAGGGTGTCAGGAGCAGAAGCCGAGGGGCCCCTGGGTGGGAAGGGGAGCAGGGGAAGGAGGAGAAGTCGTTCATTTACGGCCAGAGACACCGATGAATAGGACACTGGCCTCCTCCTCCTCGGGAGGCTCACTGTCCCTGTCACACACCACTGTGTGCCTTCAAATGAATTTTCTCATTTATTTATTTTATTTATTTATTTTTGGCTGCACTGGGTCTTCGTTGCTGCGCACAGTCTTTTTCTAGTTGCGGCGAGCGGAGGCTTCTCTTCATTGCGGAGCACAGGCTCTAGGCGTGCGGGCTCAGTAGTTGTGGCACAGGGGATTAGATGCTCCGCAGCATGTGGGATCTTCCCGGACCAGGGCTCAAACCCGTGTCCCCTGCATTGGCAGGTGGATTTTTTTTTTTTTTTTTTTTTTTGCGGTACGCGGGCCTCTCACCGCCGTGGCCTCTCCCGTTGCGGAGCACAGGCTCCGGACGCGCAGGCTCAGCGGCCATGGCTCACGGGCCCAGCCGCTCCGCGGCATGTGGGATCTTCCCGGACCGGGGCACGAACCCGTGTTCCCTGCATCGGCAGGCGGACTCTCAACCACTGCGCCACCAGGGAAGCCCGGCAGGCGGATTCTTAACCACTGTGCCACCAGGGAAGCCCCCAAATTTTCTCATTTAAATCCCTTCCTCGGGTTTCAGATGATGTCCTACTAATAGGAGCCCCATTTTCTAGATGGAAGTGCTGAGGCACAGACCGATTAAGGTAACTTACCTTGACCAAGCCAGCAGGCAGTCCAACTCCAGAGACCCCACTCTCCTTTTTGTAAATTGTAGTATAGTTATTGTATGGAACAGCATACAATATAAAAAGGAAGAAATACATTGATACCTGTCAACACACATGACTCTCAAGTTCAACACTGCAAAATGTGAAAGTACAGATACAATATGACAGTGTTACTATGAAGCATAAAAACACGCATGAACAGTGCTATATATTGTTTAGGGACATACACCTATTAGTAAAATATGAAGAAATGTGTGGGACTAATGGATGCCCAGTTCAGTTTTCTCTAATGCGTAGAGGGATGGATTAGGAGAGGCACACAGGGCCACCGTGAGCAGTAATATTGACTCTTACCTGGTGGTGGGTTCATGGCTATGGTTAATGGTGCTGGTGTCCCGCCCAGAGCCCCACTCCCTTCGGCTGCTTTTACTTCTAATTCTCACTTTAGAGCCCCTGCGGGGCCAGGCAGAAGCTCCCTGGGGGACTGTGCCTGACGTCACACCTTCTCTGGGCTTCCATCCCTTCCCTGCCCTCATTCCCACACTCCTCCCCATCTCCCCTGAGAGCACATCCTTAATGAGCCCAGCCTCAGACATCGGAGACAGCCTGTCACCCTGCTCCCCAGCCTGTACCCCACAGGAGGTGACTGGGGGAGGAGAGGTCAGACAGGCTAAGAAAAACTTCAAGGAGTAGATGGTACAGATACCCAGCTCCCTAAAGACATCTATACATTCAATGTGATCCCAATAAAAATACCAAATTATTTTTGGAGTTAGATTAGATGGTTTTAGTTTCATCTAAAAAAAAAAAAAAAAACCATGAGTCTGGAGAGTTGATGGGACGGAGGCAAGGCAGGAAGGAGGGAGATGCTCAAGCAAGTGGGGTTGAGGGGAAAGCCCTGTGTGTGGTAGGACAAGCCACAACCCACCTGGCTGGGCCCGGAGGGCTGCTGAGACGCCGGCTTCTCTCTGGAAAGGGAACAGGGCCTTAGCCTCCTCTGCGGGCTTCCCCGGTCTGGACCCTGCTCAGAAGTGGCCACACCCCCTCTGCACCCTCAGCCCTCACTGGGGGAGCCATGATCCACGTAGGACTGTGCCACGTGTCAGATGGCCCAACGCCGCTGCTCTTGTCTCTGTTGGCTTGTCTGCAGTGGCTGAGATTGGACAGGAATGCGGGGAAACCCCTAGACTTTCAAAGAGGCCAGATCCACCAGGCAGGCTCCTTAGCAAGGGTGCCATGTTCTCCTTCCAGGATGCTGGGCTCTGAGCGCTGACCCTGGTGCTGAACAAACCTTTCTTGGGAGCACGAGGGTCAGATTAGATAAGAAGGACCCCCACCCCGCCAGGCAGGCTGCCCGGCTCGGCTCGGAGCAGGCTGCAGCAGACTTCTGACATCCGAACCAAATATCCGTCATTGCTCCCTGAGGGCTAAATGCCTTGAACCGGTCACTCAGCAGCACAGCCTGGAATTGTCCCAGTGATGTCAAGAGACCAAAGACCTGCCTGTGAAATAACTTGGAAACTGGGACACATGCTCCCCGGAAAGAGAGAGTTGGACTCTAGTGTGAATAAAAGGAACTGTTTTACAGGGCTGGAGCGGGAGCCCAGATGGAGTGCTAAAGCCCAGGCACAAGAGAGATTGAGACAAGTCCATCACCGGTAAGAGTGAGACTCCATGAGAAGTGCTTCTGTACTCTGCCCCCGGAACAATGTCAGCCATTATTTGTCCACTCACTGAATTCTACTAGTATGTAGAATATGGCCCACTGTGTGCCAGGGGATATGCTTCACTGAAAGGCCTTTGTCCCGTGGAACTTACATTCCAGTGGGGATGGGGGTAAGGGGATACGGGTAGGAGACAGGCAATGAACAGCAGGCAGAATAAGTAAGTCAGTGGTATAGTACGTTTGAGGGTGGTAAGTATTACAGCAAAAAGAAAAAGAAAAAATAGAGCAGAGGAAGAGGTGGGGGTGGGTTGCAGTTTTAAATAGGGTAGACCTCACTAAAAAGTGACATTTAAGTAAAATTTGAAGGAGGTGAAGGAAGAAAGCACGCAGGTATCCAGGGAAAGAACATGCCAACGTTAGCAGGGTAGGGATGGGTGCAGAGCACGCAAGGCCTTGTAGCTGCTGTGGGGTCCTTGGTGTCTCCTCTGAGTGCAACGGAAAGCCATGGGGATGCTCTGATCAGAGGACACTCACGTTCCCTGTGGCAGCTGTGCTGACAGTAGGTTGTAGGGAGCAAGGATGGAGGTGGGGAGACGGCAGGAGGCAGTGTAGGGATCCAGGGGAGAGATGACAGGCTCTGGATGGATTCTGGAGTCAGAGCCAGGCGATCACTGGACAGATGGGAAGTGGGGGGGTGAGAGAAAGAGGCGTCAAGGATGGCAGCCAGGTTTCTGGCCAAGTAACCGGACGGAAGGGGCTGGCAAAGAACAGAGGAGGAGCAGGTGTGGGAGTGAACGGGAATGGGGAATTCAGTTTTGGACTTGGTGGTTGGCGACATCTGTTTGACACGTTGAGCACAGCTGATATACAAGTCTGGAGCTGGCGGGAGGGATTTGGGAGTCATTGGCATAGAGATGATATTTAAAGTCAGGAACACATACTATTTGCCAGAGATAGGCGCTAAGGCAGTTGACGCGAACTCAAACCTTCTAATGCAGTTACTATTATTATTTTCACTTTATAGATGTGGAACCTAGGCTCAGAGGGAAATGACTTGCTTGAAATCCCCCAACTTGCCGATGGCAGAGCTGAATTCAAACCCGGGTTACCTGACTGTGAGTCTTTGTTCCCAGCCCCTCGGCTCCACAGTGACCCCCTTGCTTAATCCGTCATGGCATGCCAGATATGAGAAATGGGTAGAAATTGGTTTGCGGAGAAGTGGGTGGGTAATCTAGAAAAGCAGAGGACAGGAGATGCAAACCCAGGCACAGAGTATAAGGTGAACCCTGGGGATCCCTGAGATGAGACTGACTAGGGAGGGATGGACCAGATTGACAGTAGGGCTTAAAGACTGGCCTGAAGAGTTTCTAGTGGAGGCAGAAGGAAGCAGGGAGGCATCGATGGTTCTTGAGGGGGGCAGTAGCCCTTGAGAAAGACCTATCAGACATAAGCATGCAGGTGGGTGGCGTCTAGAGGACCAGAGAAGAGGAAATAGGATTGGAAATTGTTGATACAGTCTGGGTGTGAAGGATTCGTGTGGAGCCAGTGGGAATGAAGAGGAAGTGAGAAAGCTGAGCGTTGTCTGACGACATCGCTGAGCAGAGTCTGTGCCTGATGCAATGTGGGGGCTGGAGGCGAGGAATGAGTCAAGGGCAAAGTTTCAGACCAGTGAGGCAGATGGGGAGGTAGGGAATGATATTGGCTTGAACAGAAAAAAGGGAAGTTGGTGAAAAGGGAACTTGGTTCTGCCTTTCTGGTTCTTGAGGCTGAGTGAACCGTGAGGGGACAGCTTTCTTCCTCTCTGGAGCTCAGTCCAGTGTGGGTGACAGACCTGCACAGAGCCGTCTAGACTGCAAGGCAGAGAGAGCTGAGGCATCTGACAATGCAGGCAAGAGGCAGCCAGAGGATGGGGTGGAGTCCAGGGGTGTGTGTTTGATCTGTCACTGGCAGAGGCTGGGGACAGAGATTTGGGAAGCATCCATCCCAAGATCAAAGGCCTGAGTGGAGACATCAGGGAGGGAGAAAGGGTTGCTTGAGGTGAAAACACACCCTAGGACAGAGCCCCGGGCATGCTTCTGCCACAGGCTAGCTCTGTGCCCTTGGAACAGTTTCTTTTTCTTTTTTTAAAAATTTAATTAATTTTTTAAACATCTTTATTGGAGTATAATTGCTTTACAATGGTGTGTCAGTTTCTGCTGTATAACAAAGTGAATCAGCTATGCGTAAACATATATCCCCATATCTCCTCCCTCTTGCGTCTCCCTCCCACCCTCCCTATCCCACCCCTCTAGGTGGTCACAAAGCACGGAGCTGATCTCCCTGTGCTATGTGGCTGCTTCCCACTAGCTATCTATTTTACATTTGGTAGTGTACATACGTCCATGCCACTCTCTCACTTCGTCCCGGCTTACCCTTCCCTGCCCCTCCGTGTCCTCAAGTCTATTCTCTATGTCTGCGTCTGTATTCCTGTCCGGCCCCTAGATTCTTCAGAATGATTTTTTTTTTTTTTTAGATTCTATATATATATATTTGTTAGCATATGGTATTTGTTTTTCTCTTTCTGAAATGGACCAGTTTCTTAACCACCGTGGTTGGCCCCCAGTTTCCTCATCTGTAGAATGTAAATAATAATAGCTCTTACCTTCTAGGGCTGTTGTGAGGACAAAGCAAACCCATCCATGCATCCATGCATCCACTCACCCATAAACGTAACTGCTAAGAACCTCGCCCAACCTGTGGTGAGAGCTCAGGGATGTTACTGACAGGAGCCCACAGAGAGCCCAGGCAGGAACCATGTGTCAAATCCCATGGGGAGGAATGTCAAGAAGGGAAGTGGGTTCTCGGTGATGACGAGACTCATCAAACCAGCTGGGGACAAAGAACTTTACATACATCATCTCAGTTCATTCTCCCAGTAACACTGTGAGGGAGAGTCTACCAACCTTCCCCTTTTTACAAATGGGGACAGTGAGGTTCATAGTCTTGTTCTTGGGTCACACAACCAGGGACAGATAGATGAAGGACTGGGGCTGTAGATAATGATTCCAGAGCACCTGCTGGTAACCACTGCCCCACACTGCCCTCTGTGAGGGGATGGGAAGTTCAAGGAGTGGCCATGGAAGGGGGGGATGTTGAGAGGCCCAGAGAGAGTCGCTTCCCCAGAGTGTCAGTGCCAGAAGCCACAGTCTAAGAATTAAATCACACGTGGGTTGAGAGGAAATTGGTAGTGGGAGGTGTAGACCACACATAGGAGAAGTTTCGTGCTGGATAAAAGGGGAAATAGGAGGACAGTGTGCTGGGGTTTAGGAGAGAGGGGAGTTGGGGGCAAGGAGAGGTTTTATGGAAGCAGAGAAATGGGATCATGTCGTGAGCAGAGGGGAAGGGGACCATGGGGCAGGAGACTGTGAGAAGCCAGGACGTGGCAGTGTAATGGAAGGAAGAAGGCCCTTCTGGGACGAAGAAGGGATGAGATCAAAGCCACAGATGAAGCAGTTTAGGTTTGGCAAGAGGCAGGAAATGGCCACAACCCACAAGGAAGCTGTGAACTAGATGGAAACAGAATCAAAGAGTGCCTTGGTTGGGCAAGGCATCCACCTCATCCATGACAGAAGGATTCACGTGTATCTCATGAACTGGTGGGACACACTAGATCAAAAATCGCTTGTCCTTGGGACTTCCCTGGTGGTGCAGTGGTTAAGAATCTGCCTGCCAGTGCAGGGGACACAGGTTCCAGCCCTGGTCCGGGAAGATCCCACATGCCGCGAAGCAACTAAGCCCGTGCGCCACAACTGCTGAGCCTGCACTCTAGAGCCCGCGAGCCACAACTACTGAGCCCATGTGCCTAGAGCCTGTGCTCCGCAACAAGAGAAGCCACCGCAATGAGAAGCCCGCGCACCGCGATGAGAAGCCCGCGCACCGCAACGAAGAGTAGCCCCAGCTCGCTGCAACTAGAGAAAAAAGCCCACACACAGTGACAGAGACCCAATACAGCCAAAAAAAAAAAAGTCACTTGTTCTGGGGTGAAGGACCACGAGGATAGAATGGAAGCTGGGCCCAAGCTGTACTTCAGAAATGTGTAAGTGTCCGTCCATCCATCCACACATCCATGCGTCAATTCACCCATCCATGCATCCACTCACCCAGCCACGCATCCACTCACCCAGCCACACATCCATCCATCCATCCCTCATTTGTCCATGCATCCAACCATCCACCTCTTCATCCATTCTTATAGAGTACTTGCTGGGTGCTAGTCCTGGAGGTACAAGCTGAAAGAAGCCCCATAACACAGGGAGATCAGCTCGGTGCTTTGTGACCACCTAGAGGGGTGGGATAGGGAGGGTGGGAGGGAGATGAAAGAGGGATATGGGGATATATGTATACATATAGCTGATTCACTTTATTATACAGCAGAAACTAACACAACAATGTAAAGCAATTATACTCCAATAAAGATGTTAAAAAAAAAAAAAGAGATCCTGTTTTCAAGGAGTTCACAGCAATAAACCAGCCATCACAATGCAATGGAAAGAGAGCATAGTGGGAAAGTCCGTGACCTATGAGGACACAAAGGGAAATTGGAGCTGAAGGAAGTGAGAGTTTAAGCTGTGATCTGAAGGAGGATAGGAATGAAAGGTGGTGGGGTGTGGGGAGCAGAGAGAGTGTTCTAGATGGGAAGCAGGGGACAGGCTGTGCAAAGGCTTGAGTAGTGTCAGTGAGGGCCTGGCATTTTCAAGGAACTGAAAAAACATCAATGTGGCTGGAAAAAAGTGACATGGTAGGTGGCAGGGCAGAGCACAAAAGTTGAGGCTGAGAGGGCTTCCCTGGTGGCGCAGTGGTTGAGAGTCCGCCTGCCGATGCAGGGGACGTGGGTTCGTGCCACGGTCCGGGAAGATCCCACATGCCACAGAGCGGCTGGGCCCGTGAGCCATGGCCGCTGAGCCTGCGCATCTGGAGCCTGTGCTCCGAGGCCACAACAGTGAGAGGCCCGCGTACCGCAAAAAAAAAAAAAAAAAAAAAAGTTGAGGCTGAGAAGTCGGTGGGAATCTGGACCTCATCCTGAGTGTAATGAAGGATTTTGCAAGGGGAGAGCCTTGCTGAGATTTGTGTTTAGGGAAGATCACTGGACTTTAGAGAGGATGGACTGGAGGGCAAGGCTGGGAGCGGGGAGATGAGTGTGGGACCGTGGCCCAGCAGAGAGATGCAAGGGTGGCCTTGTGGATGGTGAGATGGAGATGGATTCAAGACATGTCTAGGTGGCTGACTCAGTAGGAGGGGAGTGGGGGAAGACCCTAGGGCAGGGATGACCCTTGCGTTTCTGACCTGAGGAACCAAGCAGACCCGCAACCTGTCAGGAACAACCTGTCAGGACATCAGTGCATCAGTGAGTACATCAGGCCCTCAGGGCAGGCGAGTGGGACATATCTTGGGTTTGGAGGATGGAGATAACTTTGGGGACCTGCACACCTCAGCCCCCATGGGCAGGGCAGGGCAGGACAAATCTGGCTTCAGCTGCCAGAGGATGGAGCTGAGTAGACAAAACACTCCATCTCCTGCAGGAGACCCTGGGCCTCAGCTGACATGGGTGTGACCCACGGTGACAACTTTGCTGCCCCAGTGACAACTGTGCAATTTGAAGATGATAAAGAGCTTCCACACCCCAGCAACCCGGTCCCTGCTCGGTGGCTTGGGGCTAAGTTTTGGGGTGTGTGACAGCAGCATCCCCGGTTCCCACCCAGCCCGTGGTAGAGCCAGGGGTGGGCCAGGAACCCTCCCTCCCTCCCTCCTTCACCTGAAAGGAACCCGGAATCAGGCTGGTTTGGCTCCTTCAAGCTAAATCTGGGGCGGGGCATGTTGACCCCTCTAGCTGGTTTTACTCTCGAGGGACTCCCCGTGGCAGCAGTGTCAGGGCTGGGGCAGGAGGGGTGGCAGGGTGTCTGGGAGGCTTGGGGCAGAGGTGTTGAAACCTCTGAAAGCTTCGCCACTTCCTCCCGCTCGGATGCAATTCCCCTTTGATGCTGTTCTCTTAACAGGCCTGTATCTGGCCTGCTTCCCTGCCTGTGCCCGCCCCCTTCCTCCATCTGGAGCGCCCCCTCCCCTGCGGCCCCTCTCGGCCTCCCTCCCTCTCCCTCTTCCAGGGCACATTCCTGATCCCCCGACAGACCTTCGAGTCCACATAGCACCATAAAGGCCTTTTGAGACACTTATCACAGGCCCACCCTCCAGGACACTCATCCGGAAGGTCCCTTGGAGTTTGTTTTGCAGCTGGGAGAACCAAAGAGGAATAAGTGGGTTAATCCCTGGTGAGGAAAGCACCTCAAAAATGTCCCTGGTCTCCTGTCTCTTGCAAGTTAGGCTGAGAGATGCACTTATCCCTCCCGGCCCCGGTTCCTACGCCGTGTCACCAACCTGCCTTTCCGTCCTGTCCTCACTCAGTCAAGGCTCGTTGTGAACCCGCTGTATAGCAGGCGCTGTGCTTGGTGCTGGGGACACACACGATGGTAAAGAAAGCAGACACGCTCCTGTCGCCACGGAGTTTACTGTCCCGGTGTCACATCCAGGCCATCTTCCCCACTAGGGTTCCCTTTTGTTTCCCCCATTTATCTCTGCACCTTTGCTCCATGCTCCCCTCATGTGAAATGCCCACCCCTCCTCTTGGTATGAGTCCTCCCACCTGCCCGGCCCAGCTCACTGGCTGCAGCCTCCTTGTGGCCTCCAAGGTGGCCAACCTCTCCCCACACCCAGGCCCTGCAGCCCTTTACCTCACCTGCACATTCCCCTGTGAGGCCAGGCCTTGTTTCTCCATGCTCACTTCCTGCGAACTCCCCCAAGGGCAAGGGTGGCATCTGGCCTCTGCCCGCCCCATAGCCCCTGGCACAGTGCTGGGCACATGGCAGGGGCTCCCTGATACATTTGCTGCTCTGTTCCCCGTCCCCAGCTAGGCAGGCTGTGCCAGCCCAGAGCTAGTCCAGAACCCTCTGCTCCTGTTCTTGTAACCTGTTCCCTAGAAGAGACAGGGGAACTTGGGTTCTTCCAGAGAAAAGTTCTGAGTCTGTGGCAAAACAAGGGAAACTCAAAACCCACTCAGGGAGTTTCCCCAGCAGTGGGTGCTGGGGCGGCCTCACTGTTAATAAAGCTGCTAATCATTGTCGTAACCATTTACTGTTGTCCAACAGAGAAGAGCCCCTGTGGGAGGCAGAGTGTCCCCAAGACGGGGGGCAGAAGCCGCTAGGCAGAGGGCATGGGGGGCAGAGAGGATGCAGAGACTTCCATCCAGGAGGGGCTGCATCAGCAGACATGCCCCCTCTGCGTCCTCCAGGACACAGGCCCTCCCCGAGCACCTCTGGGCTTTTGTGTTTCCTTTCTGTCTCCAGGCCAGAGCTTCCCCTCCCAGCCAGGGTGGCTGAGGGCACCAGCACCCTTTCCCCAGCTGGGCCTGTTCTCTTCTGACTCAGCAGGAGGGGGGCTGCCGGGCACTCCTCTGTGGGAGGTACAGGTTGCTCCCTCATCTGTAGGAAGCTGGCGCCAAAGATGTGCACAGACAGGAAGATGCCACTCCCCTCCCCTCTGCTCCACTGCATGTGCAAATGGAAACCTGCCCCGGGGATAGAAGGAACGGCCAGCAGGACAGGCTGGGGGCAGAAAACCCTCCTGGGCTGTGGCTTGAGGAGTGGGTGGGGTTAGGGGGTCTCTGGCAGGCGATGTGACCTTAAGAGAAGCAGACAAATTGTCCTCCACTAAGGGAGGACCCCATCTTTCTCAGACCTACAGTCTTGGTGGGGCCTCCTGAGTCCCCCTACAGGAAATGAAACTGAGGCCCAGAGAGGGTCTGCGAGCTTCCTGAGGTCACACAGCAAGGACACGACAGAGCATCCCACCCACAGGGTGGTTCTAACATGGACAAGAGGACTCCCCCAACCAGGAACTGAAGCAGCCCAGCCTGGGGAAGTGGCCCTGGGGGAGGAGGAAGAGCACGTGGCCTCCTCCTATGATCTAGTCCAGCGTCATGGTTTCCTTTCACAGGTGAGCCATGAGGGCTGATGAGGTTATAGTTTGAGCGCTGTTCCGGGTTTTAACAAACAGTGCCTGATTTTAACCTACCCTAAAAAGCTGAAGTAATCAAAACAGCATGGTACTGCACAAAAACACATAGATCAATAGAACAGAATAGAGAGCCCAGAAATAAGCCCACACTTATATGGGCAATTAATCTGCAACAAAGGAGGTAAGAATACACAATGAGGAAAAGACAGCCTCTTCAAAAAAGTGGTGTTGGGAAAGCTGAATGACTACGTGCAAAAAAAGTCAAACTGGACTACTTTCTCACATCCTATACAAAAATAAGCTCAAAATGGATTAAAGACTTAAATGTAAGACTTAAAACCATAAAACTCCTAGAAGAGAACATAGGCTCAGTTCATGCTCTCATGAACTGAGAAATAACCAGTATTGGCATATAACCTGTACTTTTTATCTGTGTGCATAGATTACATTTTTAATGTACAGTTTTATAAAATATACCATATATACTGTTTAAAAAAAATAAAAAAGAGAACATAGGTAGTACACTCTTTGATGCTGGTCTCAGTAATATTTTTTTTGGATAGGTCTTCTCAGGCAAGGGTAACAAAATCAGAAATAAACAAGTGGAACTACATCAAACTGAAAAGCCTTGGCACAGCAAAGGAAACTATCAATAAAACAAAAAGGCAGTCAACTGAATGGGAGATTATATTTGCAAATGACATATCTGATAAGGGGTTAACACCCAAAATATACAAAGAACTCATACAACTCAACATCAAAAAAACGAACAAACAAACAAAAACCAACCTGATTAAAAAATGGGTAGAGGAACTGAATGGACATTTTTCCAAAGGAGACATACAAATGGCCAACCAGCACATGAAAACAATGCTCAGCATCACTAATCATCAGGGAAATACAAATCAAAACCACATGAGCTATCACCTCACAGCTCAGAACGGTTATAATCAATGAGACAACAAGTAACAAGTATCGGTGAGGGTGAGAAGGAAAGGGAAGACTTGTGCACTGTTGGTGGGAACGTAAGTTGGTGCAGCTACTGTGGAAAACATTATGGAGGTTCTTCAAATAATTAAAAATAAAACTACCATGGAATCCAACAATTCTACTCCTGGGTATTTATCTAAAGAAAACAAAAACACTAATTTGAAAAGATATATGCACCCCTATGCTTATTGCAGCATTATTCATAACAGCCAAGATATGGAAGCAACCTAAGTGCCCATCAATAGGTGAATGGATAAAGAAGATGTGGTACATATATACATATAAAAAAGAATGAAATAAAAAAGAATGAAATCTTGCCATTTGTGACAACATGGATGGACCTAGAAGGTATTATACCAAGTGAAATAAGTCAGATAGCGAAAGACAAATACCGTATGATTTCACTCACATGTGGAAGCCAAAAAACAAATGAACAAACAGAGTAAAACAGAAACAGGCTCATAGACACAGAGAACAAACAGGTGATTGCTAGAGGGGAGAGGGGCAGGGGGATGAGTGAAATAGGTGAGGGAGAATAAGAGGTACGAACTTCCAGTTTGCAAAATAAATGAGTCACTGGGATGAAATGTACAGCATAGGGAATATAGTCAATAATATTGTGATACCTTTGGTGGTTTTGTAATGTATAGAAATACTGAAACGCTATGTTGTACTATTAGAACTAACATAGTGTTATAGGTCAATTATACTTCAATTAGAAACAAAAACAAAACAAAACAAAAACAACAGCACCTGCTGTTGTTTTCATCCCTGGAAATGAAATGGTAATAATGGCTCAGTGATTAACACAGAGCTGACTGTGAGAGGCTCAGATGCACCAGACACCCTGTTGCAGGGGTGGGTGGGTGTCATTCTGAGCTGCCTCTGGTTGCTCAGGGACAGGGTGGAGTCAGGCCTAGACCCCACGTGTCAGAATCAAAGTCCAGGGTGGCCCTGGTGAGATGCAGCCTGTGGAGGTGTGCATGGGACTCTCCTTCTAGCTAAGGGACTCCCATAATCTGGTTCGGGGGGAGCCCTGAGCAGACCGTTGGCCATTTTCTCTGGTGGCCAGGAGACTGACCTGATGCAGGGATGCTGTGGCCCATGGGGTTCGTGGAAATTCTGCTCAGGGCCTGGCTGGGACTGGACCCTGACCACATGCCCAATGCAGACTTGGCTCTTCTAGGAGCCAGAAGGGAACTTGGCTTCCCAATCTCTACAGATTGGGACTACATGGTGATTCAAACCTGCTGGGCTCTGGCCTTCTGGGGTCCAGGGTCCAGCTTAGGGAAGGACCCACAACCAAGTCTGTCTGGGCCTCAGAACTTTCTCAGAATGAGCCGGAGCTCCCCCTGCAGAGAGACGCCGTGTGCCCGTGCAACCTGCCGACCGCCTGAAGAGGCCTTCCTGGCACCCTAAACCTCCTCCGGGCCCAGGTTAAGCAGCCCCTCTTGGCCCCTGCCTGGCTGTCCCCCAGCCCAGGGCACCGTGAATGAAGGAGGCTCGCCAGCCTCAGAGCAGGGGTGCACGCAGCTTAGGAGGGAGGCTTTTTGGTTCTGCTAATTGAGGAACCAAGAAATGACCCCTGTGAAAGGAGAAGTGTGTCATGGCCCCGGGACACACATAACCCACCTCTGTCCCCAGCTGAGTGTCTATTCTCTGGAAAGCCGCAAATATTCCAAGACTGGACTTCTGCCGAACCACCTCAAATGCATCGAACTCCATGGGTCTAGGGAAGGATGTGGGGGGAGGTGACAGGAGGCGGGGCAAGATCCCCAAAGAGGTTAAATAGGTCACCTCCGCGCTTGTGCTCATCCTGGTCTCCCCTGAGCAAAGAGACCCACACACAGAGACCTTCTCCTGGGCTCCCGGCACCATGACCTCCCTGAAGATGCTGCTCCTGGCTGCGCTCCTCCTGGGGGCTTCCCTGCAGGACACCCATGCAGGTGAGAGCAGATCAGAGGCAGCAGGAGGAAGGGACACTGGGCAAGGAGGAGTGGGGGCCCTGAGACTACAGCAGCTGGCCACACACATTATTCCTACACCCCACTTATTCCTACAAAGATGCGAGAGGCCGGCAGCAATAGGATTATTTTTTTTTTTTGGCGTTACGCGGGCCTCTCACTGTTGTGGCCTCTCCCGTCGCGAAGCACAGGCTCCGGACGCGCAGGCTCAGCGGCCATGGCTCACGGGCCCGGCCGCTCCGCGGCATGTGGGATCTTCCCTGACTGCGGCACGAACCCGCATCCCCTGCATCGACAGGCGGACTCTCAACCACCGCGCCACCAGGGAAGCCCCAGCAATAGGACTTTGAGGGAGGCATTCAAAGGAAAATGATGGAGATGAGGATGTGGATGCCCCAGGACTTGGGGCTCAGCTTCTGAGGAACAAAGTACTTGCATATCTCACACTGCAAATGTTGTGAGGCAGTGACTGTGGTTGTGTTTTGACAGTGGAAAAGGAAGAATTCTCACAAGTATTTGTTAGAGTCTATTTTAGTAATGGGTCTTATATACAATGAGAGGATCGGCATAAAGGCAGGAGAATTCGTTCCCAGAGCAGGTGAAAAAAGAGATTTTTATACTCAGTTGGGAAAGGAAGAGTGAGATAAGATTGCTACTTTACTTTAGAAATAAATCTGGTTAGCACCCTGTGTGGTGACATGGTGGCACAGCTGCAGTCTTCGGGGTTATCTTAATGGGGTGATCTTCATAGTCGGCTGCTCGTTCACTCTCACTTCATAAAACGCTGGGCCTGGTCAGCTCCGTGTTAGTCAAACCAAGTTCCACCCCCGAAGTGGTCAGAGGACAGTCAGAGGCTTCCTAGAAAACACTCTGTCACGGCCTTAATTGTGGTCACAGATTACCAACTTGCCAGTTAGCAAGTGTTGGATATTTTTTCTTGTGCAAAGATGAGGACACTGAGTCCCAGGGAAGTGTGTTCACAACGCGGACCCCCACTTTCTCATCTGTAGAATGGGGTAGTGACAGCATCTGTCTCCAGGTGTGCTTGAGGGCTGAAGGGGCAGCGGTAGCAGAGGCTCCGCCCAGAGCCTGGCCCAGAGTCAACATTTGGTGATTCGGGGCTGGTCTGAGTGTGGGCACACACGGATGCACACACATGCAGACACACACATATATGCACAGACTCCCCAAACACATGCAGATACACACATGCACACACACAAATATGCACACATACGGACACACACAGGCACACACACAGACATGCATACACAAACCCTCCCAAACATACACGAACATGTGAACAGACAGACACACAAACTCAAAGGGCCCCCCAAAGCACACACAGGACCTCATGCACACAATCGTGCATGCACTGACACACACAGACACACACAGACACATGTGCAGACCCCTCACATACACCCTACACAGAAATACAATTACAGACCCCTCCCAACCACACAGACACACACATGCAGAAATACACACACACACGGATCCACCCCGATACCACAGACACACACAGGCACACCAACACACATGCAGATATGCACACACAGACTCGGCTCCAGACACACACGCACACACACACACACACGTGCAGACCCTCACAGAGCCTCCGCCACAACCACAGCCATAGCCATGCACACGCCCTCCCCACGCAGACAGCCGCAGACACACCTGCTGCTGCTTTGTTTCCCCCGCAGCTCGAGGAACCAGTGTGGGCCGGGAGTGCTGCCTGGAGTACTTCAAAGGAGCCATTCCTTTCAGGAAGCTGGTGAGGTGGTTCCGGACCCCAGGGGACTGTCCCAGGGATGCCATCGTGTGAGTCTGCCTGTCCCCACCCTGCCCCTGTCCTGGGAGCTGAGTGTGGGAGAAGGCAGAGCCTGGAGCTCCCAGAAGGGCCATTGGGGAGCGGAGAGGAGAGAGCAGGGCCTTCGTCCCTTGACCCCCTGGCCCCGTTCCTCAGGGCAGGCCCCATACCCCACACTGCGAGCCCCCAAAGGGCCCCAGGCTGTGAGGTCTAAGCTCTTCATTGATTTATGGGGAAACTGAGGCACTGAGAGAGATGGGACAGCCCCATATCACATGGGCGGTCAGTGGCCCATGTGGTCACTTCGCAGGCCCTGGGCTTGAGCCCTGAGCACTGGGCCCCTCCCGGGCACCCCTCGTTCCCAGGCCTAGGTGGGTACAGGCGGTCTGAGGATGGGGGGGCAAAGTCGTGCGGCCCCGGCTCCCTGGGAGGGCCAGGCCTGGCAGGGACCCTGGGAGGGTCAGGAATCACCGAGGACAGAGCCAGGTGTCTCAGAGCTGCCGCTGATGCCCTGGGTGACTTCAGACAAGTTCCTGCCCCTCTTGCGGGTTCAGGGCCCTCATCAGTGCAGGGCGAGGCTGGTCCCGGGGCTCTGGAAGGCCTTCCTGCCCTGAGCGCCTGCGCGGTTTTCTCCCTCTGTGTAGGCTGGTGACTCTCCGCGGCAGATCCATCTGTTCAGACCCCAAGGAAGTGTGGGTGAAGAAGGCGGTCAAGCACTTGCAAAACACCACGAAGCGATTTGATCTGGCCACCCAGGGGGCCTGACTTCTCCCTGGCCCATCTGGAGTCTTCCCGCCTCCACGTTCACTACCCCAACCCCGAGCTCCCTGGGTCCAGTGGAGGCCTTACGAGGACAAAGAGGCCCCTGACCCCTTCTCTGATTAAAGTTTTTCTCCCCCAGTCTGGGTCAGCATGTTCTGTCCACTCTGGCCTGTCGCCCTGGAAGGGCCCGCATAGAACATCTAGTCTCACCCTGTCCAGGTCAGAGAGGGAAAATGAGGCTTCGAGTGTGCAGACCGCCTTAAAGAGGGGAGGCCCGGGCAGGGGTAGGGCTGAGGGGGGTCTGTGGGGCGAGCAGGGCAGGGGTGACGAGAGGCCAGCAGGTTCTCCTCTCTGCTGCACGCAGGCAGGAGGGGGCCTGGGAAGGGCCGTCTGGATTCTCTCCCATCTCGTCTGCCCGCGGAGCCCTCCCAGGCCTGCCCCATTCTCCTCTGTGACACCCCAGCTGATGCGGAGCTGAGGACACGCTTCGCCTTACGCACTGGATCCAATTCCACAAATGGCTCTAGAATTCTTCTGCAGGCCAGGGTTCTGTAAAGTGCTGGGCAGCTCCCTGGCCCGGGGGCTCCCGCAGCCCCTTCCCCATCTCGCCCACCTCCCAGCCCCCACCCACTCCCGAGCCCAGCCAGCCCCGCCCGGACAGTCTTTGCAAGACCAGCTCCACCTGCGCCCAGCTCCCTCTCCCGGCTCCAACCCCAGGCCGGCTCCCAGGGCCAAGCTGCTTCACCTCGCCCCGAGCCTCACCCCAGAGCCCGCTCATCCCTGCTGCCCCCAGCCCTCGCCTCCCGCCCCAGCCTGGCCCCGTGGTTCCTGCCGACCTGAAGTGTGAGCCCCGCCCTACCAGGTGACATCTCACCCAGCCTCAGCCCAAGCCAGCCTCCAGGAAGCTGTCCCTGAGAACAGCTACCCCCGATTCTCTCTCTTGCTCTGATTCCTCCCGCTTTCAGGGACTCTGGGGCAGCCCGAGGGGGTTGTTCTCCCGTCGACTCCTGTGTGGGTCTGTAGTCCTGACTCCTCCGTTAGGCTGGGAGCTCAGTGAGTCTCACTGGGGACCCCATAGTGCTCAGAAGGATGTGGACCAGGACCCATCCCCAGACCCCTCTGTCGAGGCGCAGCTCAGGACTGGAGCCGTGGGGGGCTGGGGGAAGTTAGGGTCTTCGGATTCTAGTTCTGCCTCACCCTCCTGACCAGCTGTAGGCTGTGGCTTCTCTCTCTGGGACTAAGTCTGGGAGCAGGCTCAATGGGTCCTTCTCTCCTAGGATTCTGTGACCTGTGTTGTTTGGCGGGGCTGCAATTGAGTTATTTTCAGGTAAAGCTTATGCCTTCTGCTGCCCCCCTGTGGCCAGTTGTCTTATTGCAGGGCAGATGTCGGAGCCAAGCCCACTTTCGAAGAGGGACAAGAAGAAAACAGCAACAGTACTACTACTACTACTAATAAGGCTGATGGTGGTGATGAACTGTGAACTTCTCTGTGACCCCAGGGTCTCCTCATCCACAGGTGGGCCCTTTCCCTGCCCTGGTCCCAAGGAGTATCCCTTGAACAGCTGCCTTGGATCCAGAGTCCTTGGGGCAGGCTAGTCTGAATTCTTTGTGGAAAAATGTCATCTGGATACATGGGGTGAGGGGTGAGAAAAAGGTGATCTCAGAATATGGGGAGGCAAGGAGGAGCCCCTGGGACAGCAAAGGAGAACAAGGGCTGGGGCCCAGATCCCTCGCCCTGCCAGAAAGACACTCAGAGAACATGCATGTAATCCAGTGCATTGAAAACTTGCCTTAAAAGAATCAAAACCTTCTTTTCCTAGTGAAATATTCCTCAGAGGCCCATATTGTGAACTCGGATAAGTGGAGGACGATGAGGAGGTAAGGGGTTACCCGGGGGGAGGCCCTGAGAGTGACCGAGCAGGGAGTTGGCTTAAAGGTCCCTCAGTGGGGGAGAGGTGGAGCTAGAACTGGCAACAAAATGCAGGATTCAGAATTCAAGTGTCTACTAGCGGAGTCAGGGTGCAATGTGGGTGGGGCAAGATGCAGGAGATGGGACCAGCCACCATGTTCCCCTGGGAAGAAGCCATTTTAAGGACTCGTGACTGGGAGACTCCCCATGACAGGCTAGTAGGGAGATAGGAAGAAAGAGGACAGGGCAGGAACCAGAGAACACAGAACGGTAGGGAGGGCCGCTGGTCTCTCATTGTTCCTTCCACCTAAAAAGAGCTTCGCCTCCTCCACATCTGAAATCCAGTCCCCCTTCAGAGCTCAGCTCAAATGCTGCCTCCTTCAAGAAGCCCTCCCTGGTCTCCTTGGTTGCAGTTGATGCCCCACTCTGTGTCCTCCATCAGCTCCCTGCTCTCACCTCAGCTTTACCACATCGTCCCCGGTAAATGTAGTTACTTGCATGTTTGACTCAATGATGAGCTCCTTGGGGCAGGTATTTGAATCAGGCAACTCGGTACTTACTGACTCATTTATAAGGGGGGAAAAGTGCTTTGTGCATAGTGGAAATTTGACATATATATTTTCATCAACAAGCCCCTGGGTGAATCCCATGACGGGCACGTCAAGAAAGAAGCTCCCAGAGGAGCGGTGCCCTGATAACATAACTGGGCTTCAAGCCCGGCGTTGAAGTGGAATTTTGAATTGCGCTGCTCTTTGGTTTCCCACCAGAGGGCGCTCCAGCTCCCAATAAAGATTGAGCCTGATTGATGTCCCTGACCACCAGGGCCCTGGCCTGTCCCCAGGGTTGTCCCCAGGGGCTGGGGTCACCTACATCCGACTGTAGCTGCTCAGGGCCTAGGGTCAGAGTGTCTGCGGTTGGCCAGCCCTTCTCCTAAGGGAGCAGAGGCAAGGAAACCACCAACGACGCTGCCAGGGGTTAGTGAGATGAGGAGGAAGAAGGAAAACCACTGCTGGGAATTGCAGGGCCACTAATTCCAGATGCAACGTGGGTAGCGCTGAGAGCAGTGCGCCAGGAGTGTTCTCACCGTGTCTTCTTAGATTCTGTATTTGCCTATTTGGCATCCATTCATCACAAGTTACACCTCCCCTGCGATCCAGCTTTCGAAGGCATGCAAAAATCATATTGCAAAGTCTCCAACCAATCCTGAATCCCCCAACCACTTCCTTTATATAACTCACTCCCCAAATGAATATTTCCCCAAATCACCCAGGGCTGGGTACCAGACAATGAGGGACAGCGCCCACGCCCCGAAGCCCGCTGGAGTGACTCCCACAGGCCAGTCCTCAGTTGCTGACCCTGCCCTGCCGTGCTTTTTCTACAGAAACCCAATAAGGGTCGTGGCCTCGGCTTTCCCCTTGCGTCTCCTTCTGCCCTGCGTGGTGTGGCATGGCCCCTTCTCTTGGGAAATGTAAGTAATAAATTCTTCTTTAGTGGCATTCAGTCACCTACGTACATTTAAATCCCATGGGTACATTTTATTTATTTATTTATGTTGACATACAGTTGATTTACAATGTTGAGTTAATTTCTGCTGTACAGCAAAGTGACTCAGTTATACATATACATACATTCTTTTTTATATTCTTTTATATTATGGTTTATCCCAGGACATTGAATATAGTTCCCTGTGCTATACAGCAGGACCTTGTTGTCCATCCATACTTTATGTAATAGTTTGCATCTACTAACCCCAAACTCGCAATCCATCCCTCCCCCATGCCCCCTCTCCCTTGACAACCACAAGTCTGCTCTCTATGCCTGTTTCTGCTTCGTAGATAGGTTCTTTTTTTTTTTTTTTTTGCGGTACACGGGCCTCTCACTGCTGTGGCCTCTCCCGTTGCGGAGCACAGGCTCCGGACGCGCAGGCTCAGCGGCCATGGCTCACGGGCCCAGCCACTCCGCGGCACGTGGGATCTTCCCGGACCGGGGCACGAACCCGTGTCCCCTGCATTGGCAGGCGGACTCTCAACCACTGCGCCACCAGGGAAGCCCAGATAGGTTCATTTTTGTCATATTTTAGATGCCACATATAAGTGACATCATGTGGTATTTGTCTGGCTTACTTCACTTAGTATGATAATCTCTAGTTGCATCCATGTTGCTGCAAATGATAATTTCTAGTTGCATCCATGTTGCTGCAAATGGCCTTATTGCATTCTTTTTTAAAAAAATTAATTAATTTATTTAATTTTGGCTGTGTTGGGTCTTTGTTGCGCACACGGGCTTTGTCTAGTTGCGGCAAGCGGGGGCTACTCTTCGTTGCGGTGTGCGGGCTCCTCATTGCGGTGGCTTCTCTTGTTGGGGAGCACAGGCTCTAGGTGCACGGGCTCCAATAGATGTGGCACGCAGGCTCAGTAGTTGTGGCTCGTGGGCTCTAGAGCGCAGGCTCAGTAGTTGTGATGCACGGGCTTAGTTGTTCCGTGGCATGTGGGATCTTCCCAGACCAGGACTCGAACCCGCGTCCCCTGCAGTGGCAGGCGGATTCTTAACCACAGTGCCACCAGGGAAACCCCTTATTTCATTCTTTTTTGTGGCTGAGTAATATTCCATTGTATATATGTACCACATCTTCTTTACCCATTCATCTGTCGATGGACATTTAGGTTGTTTCCATGTCTTAGCTATTGTAAATAGTGCTGCTATGAATATAGGGGTGCATGTACCTTTCTGAATTATAGTTTTTTCCAGATACATGCCCACGAGTAGGATTGCTGGATCATATGGTAATTCTATCTTCAGTTTTCTGAGGAGCCTTCATACTGTTTTCCATAGTGGGTGCACCATGGGTACATTTTAACAGAAGAGGGTCAGGGACCTGTTCTGTCTCGGCTTTGCCACTGACTGACTGTGGGTTTTTTTTTTTTTTTTCGCGGTACGCGGGCCTCTCACTGTTGTGGCCTCTCCCGTTGCGGAGCACAGGCTCCGGACGCGCAGGCTCCGGACGCGCAGGCTCAGTGGCCATGGCTCACGGGCCCAGCCGCTCCGCGGCATATGGGATCTTCCCGGACCGGGGCTCGAACCCGTGTCCCCTGCATCGGCAGGCGGACTCTCAACCACAGCGCCACCAGGGAAGCCCTGGCTGTGGGTTTTTGACACGATCGCTTCACCTTCCTGGGCCTGTTTCTCCATGGAATGATGAAATCGAACCCTTCTCTAACCTGCTTTAGGGTGTAGCCAGTTAGAGAATGGGGCTTAGTCTGCTGCCGTCCTGCCTCTCACATTGCCCTTAGGGGATCAGAGTCTTCGAAAACCTGCAGTTTCCCCATAATTGAATTGCCATGACCCCTTCTCCAAAACCACCACGCACACTGCAGGGATGAGACACTCAGACAAGCAAAGGGGCTGGGGCCTTGTTGAGAAGTAAGCCTTAAAAGGACGTGTTCAGCACATGGACACACCCGTTTATAGCAGCGCTATTCACCAAAGCCAAAGGTGGAAACAGCCCAAGTGTCCATCAGTGGATGGATGGATAAATAGTGTATATCCACACAACAGAATATTATTCTGCCATAGAAAAGAGTGAAGTACTGGTACTTGCTACAATGTGGATGAGCTTTGAACACATGCAGAGAGAAGCCAGACACAAAAGGTCACATATTGTGTGATTCCATTTATGTGGAATGCTCAGAATAGGCAAATCCATAGAGACAGAATGCAGGTCGGTTGGCACCAGAGGCAGGGGCATAGGGCAGCCTGCTAAAAGGGTACACGGTTTCCTTTGGGGGTGATGAAAATGTTTGGAACTAGACAGAATCAGTGGTTGTACAACCCTGTGAATGCACTGAATGCCACTGAATTTTTCACTTTAAAATGGTTTTTATGTTATGCAAATTTCACCTCAAAAAAAAAGAAAAGGGACACATTTCATACAACCTCTTTTCTGCAGAGTAACAATATAAACGTAGGCACAGGTGTGATATATAACCTCAGGATGGAGAACACCTCTGAGGAGGGTAGGGAGGGGAAAGGGATGACACAGCTGTGACATTTCACCTATTACATAGAGTGATCTGAATCAAAATATGGCAAACCCGGTTGTCTGTTGTATCTGTAGTTCTCTGTATCTGAAATCTGTCATAATATAAAAGAAAGAAAAGTTTAATTAATTGTTAAAAAAAAAAGAGAGAGAGAAAGAGAAAAGAAGGAAGGGAGGGAGGGGCTTCTGAGCACTTCTGAGCCCAGCTGAGTCTAAATGCAGCTTTCAGGTCATCACAGCGCTTTGCAGAGGTAAAGTCCTCTTATGCTGGATGGTGGTGAACAGACCACAAGTTGACCACCCAGAAGTGACAAAAGAAGGTGAGGTCTGAGGCCACTAAGGTTGGAGTGGAGCGTTCAGTCCCCACTGTGTAGCGAGAGTGGTGAAGGGCTGCCTGCAGAGATGCACTGTCCCTACCCCGCAAGTCTGTCGCTGCGACGGGACAGCAAGGAAGCAGAGAAAGACTGAAGGAGCAGAGAGGATAACACAAACTAGAAACATTTCTGGACTCAAAACAACCATGTTTGTTCTGCTTGTTTACAGAGAGTATCACACGGCTTTCACGGTAAGGGACCCTAAGCATTAACAAGGCCCCCTTGCGATGCTCAGCCCTCTGCATGCGCGGGTTCTGGGACTAGAAATGCTAGCAAACAAAAGTATTACGTTTAGTATTGAACGTTCTGTATCTTTTTTTTCTTTCATCAATCTATGGATCAACTCTTGCTTTATTTCTGGAAAAGGTCTTGAATTACATCTTTAAGTAATTCATTCTGATTCCTTATTGGTGTTTCTTCTACCTTCTGTGCCTAATCATTTTCCCACTGATCTTTCTCCCTCTTTATTTCCATTACATTTGGTTGGTCTTTTATTCCTGTCCCTGTTTTTAGCCCTGTCCATTCTCCTAGTGTTATTTCCAATATTGACTTCATATCTGGGATGTTATTTTTTTCACTTCTTGCCTCGGCTCTGCCAGTGCACGTTTCCATCACGGCTGTCTCTCTCTCTCTGCCTCATTCATCATTTCCTTGAGCTCTCGTATCTCTTTGATATATTTTATACATTTGTGTAATTTGTAGTAAAAATTTTGGTCACAGGCAATATTTATCTGCTCAGTGGCAATGTTCTCTGTTGCCGTTACTGTTGTTATTATTATCATTTGTGTTGGTTCGTTTTATAATTTTGAATGAGACGTTAACTGGGCCAAATATTTCCTGGAGGTTCCTGTCAGGGAGGCATGGGACTTTGTTCCAGGCTAGTGGGCATTTTCCTTAAGACCCAGAGTTTTATGTGTGGGTTTCCCTGGTTTTTAAAAAATGAAATTTCTTATCAATACAAAATACATAATGTATGGGGCTTCCCTGGTGGTGCAGTGGTTGAGATTCTGCCTGCCGATGCAGGGGACACGGGTTCGTGCCCCGGTCCGGGAAGATCCCACATGCCGCAGAGCAGCTGGGCCCATGAGCCATGGCCACTGAGCCTGCGCGTCCAGAGCCTGTGCTCCGCAACGGGAGAGGCCACAACAGTGAGAGGCCCGTGTACCGCAAACAAAACAAAACAACATAATGTATATGTAAGGTAGACAAACCAATAAAAAATAAACACCTGTATACCCACCATGCAGCTTACTAAATAGAACCTTCCTGCTGCTGTGAAGCCCCCATCCCCCTCCCTGTTGTCCTCCTCCCATCAGCCTCCGGAGACATCTACGCTCCTGAATTTAGTGTTTATCATTCTCCTTGATTTTCTTTCATTTGTCACATGTGTGTATATACATACTGCATATGCATGTATGCGTACATCCCTAACAATATGTTGATGCATCTTGTATGTTTTTAAACTCTTGGACTTTATGTAAATGTAACATATCTCATACACATGCTCTCCCGTGACTTGCTTTTGCGGCTCCCTGTTCTCTGAGATTCTTCCACGCTGATGTGCACAGACAGCTACAACTCATCATTTTCCTCCGTGTGACGACCAACCCCTTCACCCATCCTCTTGGTAATGGCCACTTGGATTATTTCCAGATTCTTGCTATTACAAACAGTGCTGCTTTAAACATTTTTTAGCTTGTCTTCTGGTGCATGTGTCGAAGAATTTCTCCAGGGCAGTGGCTCTCAACTTTGGAGGCACTTACCTGGGAAAGCTTTGCCAAAATGCTGACACCTGCAGCCCTATTCCAAAAGATTGACTTAATTGGTCTTTGGAAAGGAGGGATCCCAGGCAATGGTGTTTCTGTTGTTTTTTGGGGAGGGGGAAGCTATCCAGGTGATTCTAATACATGGCCAGTGCATGTATCTTTTTGAATTAGTGTTTTTGGTTTTTTGGATATATACCCAGGAGAATTGCTGGGTCATATGGTAATTATATTTTTAGTTTTTTGAGAAACCTCCACACTGTTTTCCACAGTGGCTGCACCAATTTATATCCCTGCCAACAGTGTTCGAGGGTTCCATGAGGGACTTTTAACTACATCTGCAAATCCCTTCACGTCTGCCACACAAGGTAGTCTAATCACAGTAGTGATGTCCCATCATACTCACAGGTCCTGCTCAAACTCAAGGGCAGGGCATTACACAGAGGTGTGAGGCATTGGGGTGTCATCTTAGAACTCAGCCTACCATAGGGGCTTCAGCGTCAAGCCACACCCATAACTAAAATCCACCAGCAGGGACCAGGATAAGCAAAAGCAAACTTAGAGGATCAAGTCAAGTTTCAAGGACAAATACCAATGAACACTTTATTGTCAAAACAGAAAAACCTAGGTCTCTTAAATCCACATGATCTCTCGCTGTTTGGCAAGATCCATCCCGAGTCTGCGTTGGTGCAGAACAAGAAGAACAAAGTGTCTCCTGCTCAGAGATTTACTGTTGGGTCAGACTTGTGTCCTGCTTCTCTCTAAATGCTACCAACCTGGACCCTTCTAAAGTAGATGGAGAGAGGCCCTGATCTCTAAGTGCAGGACTGGCCCCATGTGGTGTGACTCAGCCTCTCCAGAAAAGAGTTTTGTGGTCCCAGGTGAGCTTGGATGGCTGTGTCAGACATCACGCGTACACACACACACACACACACACACACACAGAGACATATCCCCTCTTCACAGCGAATATACATTAGTACGTAAGTTTAATACCTGGAGATTAACAGAAATGACAACAGGGCACAGATGCAACACAATAAAACAGGGATGGGGGGTAGGACTGGAGGGGGCAGAGGGACACTGGATATGATCACAGCAACCAAGGAGTGATTCCCTTGGTGCTCTGAGGTCATGAGACACTTGCCTCTTGTCACCAAGAAAACTGCATGGGGAATAAACCACCAACTCTGGAAGATAAGCCGTGGCACTACTGCGGAGCTTAGAATGGGGTGGGGCCCTCTCTGTCACAGTGTTAATACTCAAGGATGGCGGGCTCGGAGAGTGTTACGAAATGTCAGCATTTTGACCTGGTGAGAGGGGCCTATTTGGGATGTGCCCCGTTTAACTAACACTGGGTGAAGGAGGTCCCCACTCAGGGTAACAGGGCCCCGGGATACCGTGGTCTTGATCTGCAGCAGCACTCCACACCACTGCTCCCAGCCAGCTCCACTCTGTCCACTAAGCACCCTCTCCGCAATGGACCTAAGCCAGAGTGAGCCAATCGAGAGGAGACGGGAGGAACCACGTGGTGGGATGGAAGGGGCAGGAGCTGGCGGAGGAGCAGGTGTGTCTCAGGCCGGGCCCTCCCCTAGGCATCATTGAGGCTGCTGTCGCTCAGGAGCACCTTCTCCCCAGGTCTGAAGGCCGGCATCCCAAGGTAGGGGCAGCTGGCGCAGCGGAAAGCATCACCCAGGTAACACTGTTGAAAGAAGAGACCATCATACAGGGAAGCCAAGTGTCAGCTCTCCCAGAGATACAGGCCAGGAGAAAGGGATCCCAAATTTCATAGTATGGCCACAGCGGCCTGAAGAGAACGACTGCGTACATTTGTAGGTCCAACTGGGATCCAAATACTAAGAGTCTTTAAGATCTCTGATTTCATGAAAGACAAAAGTCTAGAGAAGTTCCTTAGGTGGACATACTTCTATATTCTCAGCAGTTCAAATCACAGCCACACTCAGCAAATGGCTGAGTAGCATCAGGCCTAATGTGAAGCAGAAAGGGGCCAAAAATAAGAAATGACAAGCGCCCCCCCTACAGGCATGAGTGTGCTACCACTCTCAGGAGATAAGCCCCTTCCCATTACTACCTAGAGACACGTTCTCGCACGTTCACCTATTATTAAAATACTTGGGCAGTGAACTCTGTAGAGCTGGAGCTGGTCTGGGTTTAGTTTAGGCCTTTGTGAATACGGAGTAATCGACCAGATACTCACGTTTCCACAAGCCGACTTGGGCTGGGAGCTTCTCTGGTCCCTGAACTTCTCTTTTTCCAGTTCCTCGGCGAGGCCACAGGTGCTGGGGAAAGTCAGTGGCTGATGAGCGGGACCTGCCACCACCCAGAAACTCCAAGTCCTTGACAGGCCTTTGCCCTGGGAGCCTTCACAGATACGGAGTATTGACCTTTCCTGGCCTAGTCAGGTTTGGGTTCCACAATTCCATGATGTATTGTTTGGGGATTCACACATAGACAGTAAACTATCGAAAAAGCCAGGAGAGGTTAGCACAAATTTGGGAGAATGGTAGCCTCTTGTAAGGAGAGGGAGGGAGATGCAGCTGAGGGAGCACGCAGAGGCGACTTCTAAGGAACAAGTCATGTTCCTGGTTCTTCAGCTGGGTGAGCAGTACATGGGTGTTCATTTTATTGTTCTTTAAAATGTACTTATTTAGCATACTCTTCTGACCGTCTGATACATTTTACAATAAAACATGTTTTAGTAATTGTGAAGTACAGCGATTCCTTGATAACCAGAAGCCGCTGGAAGCAGCCTGGCAGCCTCTCCTCACCCCAAGGCTTACCAGTTCTTGCAGGCCTTCCTCTTTTTCCCTTCCCCACAGGAAGCAGCCCGCAAGGAAGCTGGGTCTGGCTTCTTCATATCTTCTGGATCCAGCAGTTCATCTGAGTCAATGAGATCCTGGAGAATGTTCGAAGCCATTAATGACGCAGTCATGGTCTCTGCTAATGAACACGTGAAGTGGCCACAGTCCACAGCAGCAGTTCGCCCATCTACGCAGAAGGCACCCCTCACCCTACCGGGCTTGATCGCCACGCCCGAGCTGACCACATAGTAAGTACACTACGTGCACAGAAGCTGTGTTAGGCTGTGAGGGGCTGGGGACTCATGTACGACGTGCAGAGAATATGTGTGTGGAGGGCAGGGAGGGAGGGGGCGGGAAGAACGAAGAGAGGAGTGTTATATTTATGCGAGCATACAGAGGGCTGTCGTGTGAGAGAGGGGAATGGAGTGTTTTCTGTGTAATTCCAGAGGAAAAGGGAGATCATGATATATACACGCGTGTAATTCTCCGAGCAACGTGTAGACAGTTAATCTGTAAGCTCTGTGAGGGCACAAACCGTCGCCTAGTTTGCTTACCACTCTAACTTCAGTAGTTGTGGGAATGAAGAACTTTATTACAGAAAGCATTGATCTGAGTGGGAAGAGCATTACTGTTAAGACAGTGAGCATTTGGTGACTTGCCCAGACGAAGGAGCCAAAAAATATTTTAGCTGACAAACTCTTTTCAGGTTTACGCATGCCCACAAGAGTCTTTAATATATCACATGAAGTGAGAACAAGAAAATCTGCGGGGGGAAAGGTGCTGAAAAAGAAATTTAAAATGCCACTAATGTGGAGTTTCCTTCTGAGTCAAAAAATGCTAGTGGCAGGCACAGCCACAAGGCTAGGCTTTAAATGCTTTCATACCTACAAACCCAGAGAGGCCACTCCAGACAACAACATTCCCACCCAAAGTGGGGCCTAAAAGAAAGCAATCAGGTGACCACAGTGCTGACTCACCACGCTCTCATCCTCCATATCATTGGCCGAGAGGGTCCAGAGCTTGGCAGCTGCAGGGTCCACAGCAGGCTTCCCTGAATCCAACCAATGAAAGAAAACAAGCTCCAGAAAAGCAGCTGGGAACAAACTCCAAGCACACGTAAGTGCTTTCTACTGAGGCTGTGCAGGGAACACACTGGGCCGGCGGTCAAAAGACCTGGGTTCAAGGCCCAGCTCTACCACTTAGAAAGGCATGAGAGGGACCCATCACTTTATGGCAATAAAAGCCATCATTTGTTAAGCTTTGTGCCAGATACTACATTAAACATTTTACATACATGATCTAATTTAGTCCTGCTCACCAACTTATGAGGAAAGTTCTTGTCATCCTAATTTTATAAATGAGGAAAGAGGTTTAGATACTTAGGCCAGTTACACACAGCCACAAATACACAAGTACAGACAGAGTCTACCTAACGCTTTTAACTTTCACTCCATATTGCTTTCTCCTCCTTCTCTTAGTTCCCATCCCTAGAACATGGGGCTAATAGGATTCCCTATACCCACTGCAGGAGATTTGAATATTAAACAAGAAACTGTGCCAAAAAGCATTATAAATAGCAAAGCTCCAGTCACATGTAGACCTGTTACAGACAAGAAAATGGGCTCGAGAGCTGGTGGTGGCGGCGTAACAACAAATCAGTAGCAAATCACACCTCCTGATTCTCTCTCTGGGCCCAAAAGAGCTGCGGGTTCAGTGTGTGCCAGTCCACGAATGGGCCTTGGGGGGAAGTGCACCCCCCAGAGATCACTGTCACACTGGATGCTCAGATCTCCCACAGGGCAGGTCATCTAAGCTGCTCCTACCCATTCTGGAACTGTGACTCCAAAGGTTAGGACGTTAAAGGATTTCTTGAAGATTTAGGCTGGACAGTCAAAACAGAGCAGTGTGAATGTACCTGTAAATTTTTGCATACCTCACAGCTAGGACAATTTTTCTCAACTCAGGCATTAAAAAATAGTGACAGGAAGGGTGAGAATGGTGACAAAGGGTGGAGTGCAATCTTCTGAGAGGAGATATTTTTATAAGTGTCTTAAGATCCTCAAAGAAAAGCTGAATTCAGTGGCACAGAGAAAAGGACACATGGGAAGAGGAACAGCACACTCTTATCCGCCATGACCGTCACTGTGAGGTCTTCTGAGGGTAAATGTCATAATTCTGGGGTCTGGGAAGACTTCATCAACTAATGAAGCTACGGGAGTCTGACCTCTAGAATCTGGAGACCTCAGTGTCCTCTGGTGCAGAAGGGGCTGAACTAGGTAATATCTATGCATCATTTCAGTTTTGGATCCGAATATGCCCAGAACAACAGTACATTAAGCATTCTTCCATTTGGAAATGAGGGAAATTAAGGAAGGGAATGATCCTCTGAAGATATCACCACCTCATTCAGATCTCTGGCTCAGTTTTTAATAGGGCTTTTCAGGCCCACTCAGACAGAACAATGTCCCTAGGCCAGTCTCACCGGAAGACTTCTTGGTAGTAGAAAGCTTAAGTTGACTAGAAGAACCCACTTCAAAATTGGGCTTTTTTCCTGTGATCTGCACAGAGAGCAGGCTGTCACTGTGGTAACCCAGGTGTTCTCGGACAGACTGAATCTCCTCAGGGCTCAAGAACTTGCGCTGCAGCTGAAATTCAAGATATCAGAGGATTAGGCCACACTCCTTCTACAGTATGATGGTGTACTGTCCCCCTCACAGGTGTCAAATGCTCACATCTGTAGTAAGCACACGACAGCAGGAGGTCACAGACATTGCCTCGTGCCTCACGTTCAGTTTCTCACTGATCAGGACGCTGGAGTGTAACTTCTGTCTACATGTTTATGTTGAGCCTGCCCCTTGGAGAGTTGTATCAAGTATCTGTCTATTCGGTACAAGGCACTGTGCGAGGCATTGTGGAGACTGTAATGATTAGGATTATCAAGATGAATCGGGCATGTTGAAGAGGCTGTTGAATGGAATCGAAGCCCATGGCGGGGGAGCATGCCCACAGTAAAGATGCTAGAAATGAAATATGCAGTAGAGAAAGAGAACCACAGGGGGAGGGAACTGCTTTCTATGTTCCTTGGGAAGAAGCTGGGGGTGCCACCTCTATGTCCGACAATTATGGAACTGCTACATAAACCACAGTCCATCTAGAGCACTGAACGCCGTTCCATCATTAGTAAGAAAGTGGGTCAATACACTGAGGTGGATAATGTCGAAGACAGCTAAAGGTGGGGAAAAGAGCTAGTGACTGAACACTGTATACATACGACCTTGTTTACATTAAAAAATGTGTATACACACACACAAAACACACTTGTAAATACATAAAAAGAAGTCCGAACAGCCACACCAAAAAATGTATTGGTGGCTCCCTCTGGGGAGGAAAGTGTAAGCAAGGCCTGAGATGTCACTTTATATTCTTCAGTCTTAACTGAATTTTTATGAACATCCCATATTTTGGAATAAAAAATGGAAGAACTTTAACTAAAAAGAAAAATAAGAAAGGGTAGGCGTGAAGAAACTGAGGCCCTAGGTCATGTACAGATCAATGGTATAACAGCTATCGTGGTATAACACCTCTCACACAAGGAAATTTCAGCCTTGGAGAAGAATGTAGAGCCATAAATACCTCTATTTAATGTTAATATTTCTAATGAATTGTCAGAAAAGGATTTCCCCCTCCAACCTATTCTAGCCTCCCACCCAAAAGCTGAGGAAGATACAGGCAACTGCCCTTCACTTAGGCCTAAGATTCGTGTCCACTAAGAGATGTGTCGCTCTCTCCCTGCCTCAGTGGTCACCACTAGTACTGAGACCAAAATATGTCCCAACCCACATGGGCCCAAGCTGAGTCTCTTCAGAGGAGACTGATTTCAGAGGTTTCGTCCTTCAAGGCATCTGGTTTCTCCCATGCAGAGCCCTTCTCAACTTGTTTCCTAGTTGAGTGACACTGATCACCTCACCTTCAGGGTTGTTATTTCTCCCAGATTCTCTCTGTATCGTCTGACAAAAGAGATACTGGGTTTAGTCACCCAAGGCTTAAATTCCCAGCAAAGAAGGTCATCTACAAACATACCTCTTTTACTTCCACAAGACCAGAAAGAGTCAGGGCTGAACACAGCTTAGATGCCGTCTTCACTTTGCTATTGTTAACTGCTAAGAGGAAAACCCCAGTTAATAGCTTTATAGGTCAAAGCAGGAAAAATAATAAAGGCTCTCTGCTATTCAGGTCAGCAGGCACTAAAACAATAATAACCTATTCTGTTCAATGTATATATATTTTAGTGATAATATTTTAATTGGACAACTCCTTTTGGTTGTTCAAAGTGCTCTTACTGATGCTCTTAAGTGTCATATAATAATTCCATTATTACTGCTTCATATCACTCTCTGTTTCTTTGAAAAACCTAACCTTCCAGGGGCTGTTGGATAATGACCAAGAGGCTGAGAAACTGTAAAGTATACAAGTACCTCTGTATAGTTCCGACAGACACTGTGTTTAGTCACCCAAGGTTTACATCCCAAAGAAGGCTATAGCTGCTATTAACATCACAAGCTTATATTTCCACATAAACGCCTTTACACATTTCAAAATACTTTTTTTTTTTTTTTTTTTTTTGTGGTATGTGGGCCTCTCACTGTTGTGGCCTCTCCCATTGCGGGGCACAGGCTCCGGACGCGCAGGCTCAGCGGCCATGGCTCACGGACACAGCCGCTCCGTGGCACGTGGGATCTTCCATGGACCGGGGCACGAACCCGTGTCCCCTGCATCGGCAGGCGGACTCTCAACCACTGCGCCACCAGGGAAGCCCTCAAAATACTTTTATTCCTATTATTTGATGAAATAAGTCATCACATTTTGAAAGAAAGTCTAGTTAAAAATGCTAAAAATCAGGCTTCCCTGGTGGCGCAGTGGTTGAGAATCTGCCTGCCAATGCAGGCGACACGGGTTCAAGCCCTGGTCTGGGAGGAGCCCACATGCCGCGGAGCGACTGGGCCCGTGAGCCACAAGTACTGAGCCTGCGCGTCTGGAGCCTGTGCTCCGCAACGGGACAGGCCACGATAGTGAGAGGCCCGCGCACCGTGATGAAGAGTGGCCCCCGCTTGCCACAACTAGAGAAAGCCCTCGCACAGAAACGAAGACCCAACACAGCCATAAAGAAATAAATAAAAATTTAAAAAAAAAAAGGCTAAAAATCTAGAATGATTCTGACAGCTTTACCACTGAGCAAAAAAGAGGTTTTTATTTCTTGGATTCTATCTTTACTTTCACATGAATCAATACTTAGCTCATCACTCTCAGACTTCTAGTCACTATGTTTTTAACTTTTTAGTTTGAAATAACTATAGATGCACAGGAAGTTAAAAACAAATGTTCAGGGAGGTCTCAAGGACCCTTCACCTCTTCTCTCCACGATAATCTCTTACACAACTATCATATAATAGGAAGACCAGGAAGTTGTCACTGATAGTCCACAGAGCTTATCCGGATTTCACCAGTTTTACATACACTTGTGTGTGTGTGTGCGTAGTCTTCATCACCACAAGGAACCTTCACACCACCCCCTTTACAGCCTCACGTACCCCCTTCCTCCCATTCCTAACCCCGACGATGGCCAACCTGTTCTCTGTCACTATAACTTTGTTATTTCAAGAATGTTATATGAACAGAATCATACAGCCTCTAAGCTTTTGAGATTGGATTTCTTTCACTCAGCATGATTCCTCTGAGATTCATCCAAGTTGTTGCATGTGGCAATAGTTTGTTCTTTATTTAGTGCTGCATAGTTTTCCATGGTGTGGATGTACCAGTTTAAGCATTCACCTGTTGAAGGATCCAGCCATTTTCAGATGAGCAGTTTCCTTCTATTTTACTACCTAATGGGTCAAATATCACAATTTACTCAGATGTGCTGGTTCAGAGTTTTACAATAATTCATCCCTTATCCCTAAGGATAAGGTTCAGTACAGGACTGTTGATCTCCAAATTATATCTCCTTCTCAGAGAGATGCGGTAAACATACCTAAAGATTCAACCCTGTTAAACTCTAGTCTTTCAGGTGAAAATTTCCTTACCTACAGCTGTCTCTACCGGCTCTTTCAGAAAAAGACATCCACTAGGCCGAAGGATCCGGGCCATCTCAGCCAAAATCTCAGCACTGTGCAGAGTGGTGCTTCCAGGAATTATACCCGACAAAATAATGTCAAAGCTAGATTCTTTGTGGGCAGCTGAAAAGAAGGAAGACTCTAATCAACAATCACCTTGGCCCCAGAATCTCCCAATCCCTCCCAAGTTCCCACAAAGGTTACATGCGTGGCCTTGTAGAATAAACACCTACCTGTTCAGCAAATGCTATTATACCACCGTTACTAGCAAGAGGGGCAAGGACACTGCTGCCCTGCTCTCCCTCAGTCTTACTAACTTCATCTCCTTTTGTATGCTCAGGGGAAAAAGTAAAAAAGGAGGGTGGACGAAAACCAAGCTTTTTTAAAAAGTGTGGAACATCTAATAAGAAATAAGAACTTACTTATACAAATCATCAACTATACTCCTAAGTCCACTGTATCTCAACTGAAAAACTACTATCATGCGCCACCCCCCCCCAGAAAAAACCTCAGCTCTCGGGCTTCCCTGGTGGCGCAGTGGTTGAGACTCCGCCTGCCGATGCAGGGGACACGGGATCGAGCCCTGGTCCAGGAAGATCCCACATGCCGCGGAGCAACTAAGCCTGTGCGCCATAATTACTGAGCCTGCGCTCTGGAGCCCGCAAGCCACAATTACTGAAGCCCGTGTGCCTAGAGCCCGTGCTCCGCGATAAGAGAAGCCACCACAATGAGAAGCACGTGCATCGCAATGAAGAGTAGCCCCCGCTCACAGCAACTAGAGAAAGCCCGCACGCAGCAACAAAGACCTAGCACAGCCAAAAATAAATAAATAAATTTATTTTAAAAACAACAACAACAACAAAAAACCCAGCTATCAAGGAACGACAAGAAATGCAGCACTGCCATCAAAACCGCCCTCCCTGTAAGACAACCTGGGTAGGTACTTACACTGCAACAGCTGGTTGATGTTTTCCACAGACACTCGGCCCTCATCGCCAGTTAAGGCTTGAAGCTTATCCACCAGATCTTTTAGAGCCTCCGTCGGAGATGACTTATCCCAGACCACTGCCACAAACTGGCCAGCTGAGATCCCAAAATCTGCCATTCCTGCAGTGCTGTGGACCTAAAAGCTATGGGCCAAAGGAGAGTCAAGAGTGAGCAGAGACAAAACGCAATTCAATCCATGGGGTACCACCAAATGTGATTAGAATTGCAACCTAATTCTGATCTCCCACCAGGGAATGCTGACCACATTAGAAAAACTCACTGTAGATACCAGAGTGTGAATAAATAAACCCATTATCCCAAGGTTTCATAACCCCAACATTCCCAAATATGGCAGGTGGCTTCCTTGGTGAGAATCCTGACTGGGCAGTCAAGTAAGGAGGTTGAAGGCACAAATATTCTTTTCTCTTTGGTATGAGACAACTCAGCTTGAACAGAATGTAAAACACACAGGACATTAATTAGGTAGAAGTATGACTCAGCAAGGGAGGCAAACAAATTGGCTGATATAACCCAACCACAAGCTTAGTGTATTTTTTAAAAAGAGACAACATATGTTAATTTAGCAAACTGAATAATGATATTTTCCCATTCATCAAGATATGAAAATTCAATTCCACTGACTCTGCATTGATCAATAGTATCTACTACCTCTAACAATTAACATTAGCCAGACTCTTCAAAGCATTTTACCTACATTATCTCAATTGAACCTCAGTACAACCTTAAACTAGATATTACTCCCATTTTACAGTCAGGAAACAGGCTGTTGACTTTGCCCAGGTCACACAACTAGTAAGCGTTGTGTGGAAAAAGTAAAAGCTGGGATCTGAATCCAAGTCTATATGACTGTAAAACCCATGCTTTTAACCTATGGAAATTTCCTCCTGCCGGGGTCAACTTTCTCTTTGACTTGATACTCAGATGAGTATAGAATGTCCTCACGATGCAATCAGGTCAGGAGATAGCAGTCTACTCAGTTCCCCATTTCTTTCTTAAACATTAATGACTCCAAGTCCCTGGCTTCAGACAGCTCTACCAAATGACATGAGACCAAAGCTGTGGGATAGGGATCACACATAGATGGGTCTTAAGCCGAATACTTCTGTATTCTGCAGAGGTGGCTAACCCAGTGACAATTATGCCACCACAGACACTCCGGGACCAAGTTTAAGTCAGGCCTACACACTCTTCCTTCTTTAAAAATGTTCCCTTCAGGGACTTCCCTGGTGGTCCAGCAGTTAAGACTCCGTGCTCCCAACACAGGGGGCCTGGTCCGATCCCTGGTCAGGGAACTAGATCCCGCATGCCACGACTAAAGTCTCCGTATGCCACAACTAAAGATCCCGCATGCTGCAATGAAGATCCCACGTGCTGCAACTAAAGACCCAGCGCAGCCAAATAAATAAATAAATCTTAAAGAAAAAAAAGACATGTGAAGCAATCTGAGTGCAGAATCTTTAAAAAAAAAAAAATGTTCCCTTCAAATGATTTGCTCCTCAGCCTACAAAACATGCCTAGGTCAGCCAGTCATCCTTAAATACTGCAGTACTTTGATTTTGCTGCTCGTTTCCTAAGGCTTTTATTTTCTAGAGCAAAGTCAAAACTCTTCAGTCTTCTGGATTCAGGTGCTCCGTAATCTGGCTCCTCCTGTATCTCCCACCTCCCCAAAGTGAATCCTCCCTTGTTGTATGAAAAATCTTGGCATTTTCACTCTATCATGCTTTTTATCTGGTTCCTTCCCTGTGGAATGCCCTCTTTATTATCCTGACCTGACTGCACGCCGTGGTAAAAGGATGCCAAGTGTTATCAGATAAACAGGATTCCTTAGTCATTGAATTGTGGGTTTTAAATCCCTAAAAAGCACACAATCAAGAACTGAAACTTTAAGCTTTCAACTGTAACATGATGTTGAGGAAGAACCCTTACAAATCTTTCAAGTGAACAACTTTGGATCAGTCTCACATTTAAGAACCAGCTGGGGAAGATAGGAATATGGATTGCTGGGTATGAAGTTATAAGAAATAAATGATCTCCTTCTAGAACGATGTTGGAACAGGCTCTCCCTTGGGACAATAGAAAGAGATAAGAAGTTCCCTTCCCACTACTACAACCTTGCACTGTACTCACAGAAACATCCTCATGGAAGAACCGAGGGGCCAAAGGCTACTCATTAACTAGAGAAACACAAAAAGCCAGATGTTGAGACCTTTTCAGCAACCTTAATGGAGGCAGGGTTTTATTTTTTCATTTTTATTTTTTTGAATTTTATTTTTTTATACAGCAGGTTCTTATTAGTTATCCATTTTATACATATTAGTGTATATATGTCAATCCCAATCTCCCAATTTATCAGGCAGAGTTTCAGAGAGCACAGGTTTCGAATACGGATGAACTGGGGTTCTACCTATCACTAGATCTTCTATTTATTAGCTACATGACAATGGATCAGTGATTAGCCTCTTTTCTCATTAATAAAGTAGGGAGAATAATCTTATATTTTGCAAGGCTGCTGCAAGAAGTAAATGAGAAGATAAAAATATGCAATGTACTCGGCAGGACCTGGCACACAGAGCTCAATAAAATAATGTTCTAAGAGAACTCTGAGCCTCCACTTCTCTGTGGCCAGTTTATTTGCCTTTGCTTCAAACAGTCCTATAAAATCTTGTTCTTCCTCCTCAGCCATACCTGCTGGGAGGACACCCCAGGGAGAAATGTGAAGCTCCTTTTTTATTGTTAAAGTTATACAACATAAGAGCTGCACTTTATGACATCTTATACAGTACTCCAGTGGGATTGTGTCTGTAAATTAGAAGAATGAAAAGTGCTTTGTTTTCCATATCCCCCCAAACTAATCTTCTATGGCAACAGGGAACTCATAAAATACATTTATTAAACATTAACTCTCAAAAAGACACAGCCACCACTTTCAGTCAGCGTTTTCCAAATAAAATGGGACACAATGTTCTTTTAAATATCTAAAAGCCAAAGTGTGATACTATTCATCATCAGAGTTTTATGTTGTTGTCAATGTCTTTCCTAAAAAAACAAGGAAAAAATGTCTGGCACCTAAGTCAACATACTTAGAAGTGTGACTCAGAGCCCAGTTTCATAAATAAAAAGAGGTGGAATAGAAGTCATTGTCACGTCACTGGACTTGTTAAGCATCTCTCCAACTCTGACTGCTGCACACACATGCCCACAGCCCTTCTAAAATGTTGTTGGCAGGTAGTGAAAGCAGATGTCTGAGAACAACTTCTGGAGATGCACTTGTTTATTTTTAAGGCACCCAGTAAACATCAAATCCTGAGGCATTAGGCTCCTTTTAAGGATGAAGAGGGCCAAAAGAAAAAAAAATAAGATTGAAGTTTGGGTATCAGTTCAAACCAAGGATCAAATCCTTTTAAGTCAAATGCATAAAAAATTCTAAGAATACTGACAGTTAACGGAAAGAAAAATTTAATTAAAATGAACTGACCGAAGCGCGTGCACTTGCGCGCGCACACACACAAACACACAAACACACAAACACACACACACACACAGAAAAAAAGGTGACAATCTGCAAGGAAACAGTAAACTCAAAGGAAAAGAAATAGAAGACTTTGTCTCCAGGCAATTAGGTGTGTGTCAAACTTAAGGGTTTCAGGAAGGATATCCAAGTGCTAGATTTTCCACAGGAAAGATTCATTCGAAGATAAGTGGACAGAACTCAGAAAACAAAACCTCATGGAGAGATCAGTAGTGCTTTCAGATCCAGAAATATGGATCTGAAAACATCTGGGGAGTAGTTTTGGCTTAGGGGGAGGCTTCCCCCACACTCACGCAGGGGAGAGTAAGAGGTTCTGAAAAGGTTGATAAGGACTGTGCAAAAATACAAAGACAAGGGTCTAACTGCACAAAACTTACAGAACGGCATGCTTAGCTCCAGCTGTTGGTTATCCCTCATCCCCAAACCATTTACTTCTTCCGACTATTATGAAGCCTTCCCTGGTGATAGGTTTCCCAGTGAGGCGCTCCTCATTTACATATCTGCTCAGTGACTAGTCCATGACCTCCCTGAGTCACGCAGAGCTTGGCACTCAATGTCAGAATAAAGGCCACCAGCCTTTCCCAAACTTGCAGATCGTCCAAATCACCCGGGGGCATTTGTTAAAATAAGATTCCAGGGCTAAATAAGATTCCAGATGTACTGAATCAACTCTCCAGGAGAAAGACCTCGGTATCCGATTTATTAACAAGTGTCCTGATGGTTTTTCCAATCCGGCAAGTTTGGGAATACTCACTTATATCAACTCAACACTTTGGAGGTTCAGGGAAGTCAAAGTTTCAAAATTACAATCTGGGGGGTCCAGGTACCCCCAAAGACGGAAACTTAAGCTTCCCTGATGTTTGCGAAGAGGGACTGAGACTCAAGGTCACAACAGCTGGCTACTAGCAGAACCGGGTCTCAGACTCCAGTCTCCCGGACCCCAGCTCAGCGCTGTCCCCCGGGGCCTCAGGCCGGGTCCGGCAGCGCGGGAGATAAGGCAGCTCGGGAAGGGCAGAAACCACCACGCTAGTAGATCGGGACGAGGCACGGCGGGCCCGACCCCGCACACCGGCTTCCCCCGGGCGAAAGCCCGCTGTGGTCCTCAGGGAGGTGGCCATAGCCACGTTTCCGCCGAAGGACGAGGCTGGGGATGGGAAATGAGAGAACATGGGGCAGAGGGTGGGCCGGAACGGGGGCGTTGGGGAAGGTCGGGCTCTCGGACCACCTGGTGATCGCTCACCTGCCGCCCGGGTCTTGCTCCCGGCTTCTCAGCATCGGCCGGCTCCGCACCTCGCGCCTATCGCGAGAGGAAGAAGCTCCCGCTGCGCGGGGAGGGCGGAAGTGGCCATGCAGCTGACTCGGTGCTATACGGCGCGTCGCTGTAGGCAGCGTGCCCGCTTCCAAGATGGCAGCGAGGGTGTCTGGCGCGCTCGGCCGGGCGGGGTGGAGGCTCCTGCAGCTGCGGTGCCTCCCCGGTGAGAGGGCGGCCGATCCCGGGAACGGGGAGGGAAGGGGAGGGGGCGCGAAGCCGATCTGGGCTGGGTGAGGGGCGGAAGAAGCCTCGTGGCGGCTCGAGAGCAAGGTGAGGTGAAGGGCATAGCGGCTCGCGCCGGCGCCTCGGGCTTGAAGTGGCCGCCTGGCTGGCTTCTGACCCCATTCTCGACCTGTGAGGAGCGAGAGCATCAGGGAAGGGCCTGTCACTCCCATTTCATGGAGTTGACGCAGCCCGAGAGAGGGCTGTGGGTGCCCAAGGTCACACAGCTCGGTCGGTTGCAGACTGGCACGTTGTACCCAGTCTCTTAACTCCATTGTCAAGTCCCTGGGCCCTGATCCCGGGAAACAGACACAGAGAGCGCCTAGTCTACTTTTTCCCAAGTCAGTCATTTCCCCACCTCTTCAGTAATTCTTCAGTATCCTCGTACCACCTTTGCCACCATATAGTCAGTATTTTTGTTTATACGTCTGATTTCGTAAAACTATAGACGTTTACTTAAAAGAGGAAGCTTTATATCACTACCATAAATGGAAAACCAGTGTCATCTTCCACAAATAGAACGTATGAATTAACATATTAACATAAATATATAATTAATGAAATAATATTCTCCTGTATTTCACCTAAAATCTTCTCGTGGACTGCAGTGGTTCTGCAATATTGCTTTGGGACCTCCCAGGTCCTTTTCGAAGTTTTATGAATATTTGGTCCGTTTTTTTCCGTACATATGCTAAAATAATTGATATTTTCACACATAGGTGCTGTTTCTTTTAAAAATCATTTTTTCCTGATTTGGTCCACAGCTTTTCTTTAAAATGAGTGCTGTTTTGTTGTTTCTATACAAAGCTCCAAACTAAATATGTTCAGTAAAAGTAATGCCTATGACCCGGAAAATCTACTTCGAGGTATTTACTCAACAGAAATGAAAGCAAAATGTCCACCAAAAGGTTTGAACAAGTATATTCATAGCACCTTTATAATAGCCAACAGCCCAGGTGTTCAATAGAATAGTGTTTCTTAGTGGAATGCTACTCAGCAGTAAAAAGTAACAACCTCCTGATTTTCACAGAAATATGAATCAATCTAAAAAGTATTCTAAGCAAAAGAAGTCTTATACGTACACAGGATACACAGTATGATTCTATTTAGATGAAATTCTAGGACAGGCAAGACTAGAATGAAAAATTCAGCATAGTGTGGGTGGGGAATAACTGGGAAGGAATAAGAGGGAACTTTCTGGTGATGTTAATCTCTAGATAGGGGTTCAAGTTAGGCAGGTGTATACATTTGTCAAAACTCAGAATTGGCCCATTTAAGATTTGTGCATTTCATTGAATGTAAATATCACCTCAATAAAAGAACAGTAAATATTCAATAAATATTGAACTCTAGTTAATGATGAGCATGTTGAAATGTTTAAAGATAAAGAATTCTGAAGTCTGCAACAAATGCATCAAAAAATAAGATGGATTGGGGAATTCCCTGGCTGTCCAGTGGTTAGGGCTCGGTGCTTTCACTGCTGAGGCCCAGGTTCAATCCATGGTTGGGGAACTAAGATCCCACGAGCCGTGTGGCACGGCCAAAATAAATAAATAAGATGGCTTGATGTATGAAGAGTGTGATGGATATACAGGTGTTCGTGCCACAATTCTTTCCACTTGCTTGTATGTTTGAATTTTTTTTTATTGTAAAATGCTGGGAAAGAAAAAAGTAGTATGAGCCTTTGCTTAGGAAATACAGTACTGTACTTTTCAAAAGCCCTTTCCTAAAGTAGATGGGTGTTGCAATATTGCAGATGAGAAAACAGATAGAGACGCCACATAACCACTAGGGAGTCAATACTCAGACCTTCTAATTTATAGTCCAGTGCTCTTGCCATGATATATAAATATATAATGTTTTCAAGTCACTTTCATTTTTTTGTTTGGGCCTCACAACACTCCCGTTGAGTAGGTAGAGATTATTTCTCTTAATTTGCGTATTTTAAAGTCATGCTCATTGGGGTGAAATGGTTTGCCCATTAACACACAGCTAACAAATGATGGAAACATGCCTAGAAGACAGTTCTTCCGTTTCCTGGTTCCTGCTTTTGCCACCACATCATGTCGAAAGGTTCCCAGTTTACCCAAGAATTTTGTGTGGGATCAAACACTTGGTTCTGGTTTTCCTCTGCTTTTCTTCCTCCCCATCCCTCGTACCACTCTGGGTCTCAAAGGGTCTTCTCTGGTGAGTGTCCCTGGCTGACCAGCTCAGTTTGTTTCAGTGTCCTGCTGCCGACCAGCCCTGGTGCCACGTGCCTTCCATGCTTCAGCTACACAGCTGAGGTCTTCAGATCAGCAGAAGCAGCAACCTCCCCCCTCTTTTTCTCAGCAACATTCTGAGACACAGGGCACAGAAGAACCCAGTCAGGAGTCTTCTCGTTCACCCCCCAGGTAGGCAGTAGAACCCCAGTCCACCCATTTCTGACCACTTTGCGTGCTTGGGTGAATCTGTGCTTCTCCTTCCTCTAGCCTCTCTGTTCCCTTCACAGCTTTCATCATTTTCAACCTTATCTTTGAAAGGAACCTGTTGTTTGTTTGTTTTATGAAAATGGTGCCTGTACATTCGAAACCATTCTAAATAATACAAAGAAGTTCACAAAAATAAAAAGATTATCAGAAATCGCAAACCCAGAGATAACTTTGTGAATATCCTTTTCTCTAATGTATTTCATTTATAACCCTGTATATATTATAAATGATTAATTACACTGTACACTATACATGCTGTTCCAGAACCTGTTTGTTCACTCAATAGTACGTTTATAATGTCATTTCACAATCTGTATTATTTTAATGGTTGATAGTATTCCAGCAAATGGCAGTACCAAAATTTATTTGACCTGTCTTTTATTGATGGATATTTAGATTTCCTTCACTGGTATGAAAAATAATGTGATAAAGTAGATGATTCTCTCAGCAGTGGGAGCATTGAGTCAAAGGATATGCACATTTTACATTTCGTTACACATGTGAGGCCAAATTGCCCTCCAGAAAGGAAATAATAATTTACATCTCCGTTAGATGTTTCATCTTTACTTAATCCTGCCGCTGAGAAGTTCCTCTGGCTCTGAAATTGGAGTGTTCCCAGTCATTTTTCTGGTCTCCCAATGAAAGTAGTTTTCATTTCAATTCAACAAATATTGTTTGAGGATCTACTTTGTGCCAGGCCCTGTGAATAACGTAACCGTTGTCCCTGTCCTCAATGGACTTACAGTTTGGTACAAATCCAGATAAAGAAACAATGTGGTAAGGCTATAAACTGGGAAATCCAGGGTGCTGTGACAGCATGCACCTTCCTATCACCTGACCTCCTCGCTCATGGTTCCTTTCTCTCAGTGACTCTATGGGAGGCGAAGGATGATATGATTTTTGCTCTGTTGGCATTCAAACGCTGATACTGACACATAAGTAAATGTCCTCTCAGCACGTGCTGCGAGGAGGCACAGATCCTGTGGTTTCTGGCCAGGCACCTGTTGCATGCCAGGCAGCAGGCGGTGAGGTGAGGTGAGGTGAGGTGTGCCGGGCTCCGTCCCCATGTCTCTCTTGCATTTGGGTCTCAGGTACACAGACCAGGGCGGTGAGGAGGAGGAGGACTACGAGAGTGAGGAGCAGCTGCAGCAGCGCATCCTGACGGCGGCCCTGGAGTGTGTGCCCGCCCACGGGTGGACAGCAGAGGCAATTGCAGAAGGAGCCAAGGTGTGTATGGGTGCAGGCGGGGCAGCCTGACCAAGATCAGCCAGGAGGGAATCACAGCAGCCAGAGCAGAGGGCTTTCTTCCAGCCCAGCTCAGAGCCCCAGAGCTCCTCACTGCTATACGATTTTCTGGTTCTGTGTTGTTTGTTTTTCCCCAATAGGGTAGAAATGGCTTTGTTTTTTAATTATTTTTTAATATAAAAAGAATATACCGTGGAGTTGGTTCTTGGCAGTTAGGTTCTAAAGGCAGCTCATTAGGCAAGAATTGCCTATGATCAAAACTGCCAGGGGCTTCCCGGGCTTCCCTGGTGGCGCAGTGGTTGAGAGTCCGCCTGCCGATGCAGGGGACACGGGTTTGTGCCCTGGTCCGGGAGGATCCCACATGCCGCGGAGCGGCTGCGCCCGTGAGCCATGGCCGCTGAGCCTGCACGTCCGGAGCCTGTGCTCCGCAGCGGGAGAGGCCACAACAGTGAGAGACCCATGTACCGCAAAAAAAAAAAACCTGCCATATTTCATTGACTCTAAGATGCCATTGGTTGTAAGAAGCACCATTATTTTATGTATCACTAAAAAAGAAAAATGCTGTCTGTTAAACTGTGACGCATCATCAATTTATGATTCACACTGATTGTTTAAAATGAAAAAAAAATGGAGATCCTAGAATTGACAAAATGTGGTGTTTGAAAACTCCCAAGGAGGCACCACCTTGGAGACCAGCACACCTCATTTTTCTATGTAAGTCTAATAATCGGTGTTTCCTCCTGCAGTGGAGCAGCCTGCTCCTTTAGATTAAGCCATAGGCTCATGTTTAGGCCTCATTGTGCAGAATCGTTGAGCATAGCCACATACCATCCTATGAAAGGTCTGTGAGGATGGAGACTGATGGAATTGCAGATTCACATCTCCCACCACAAGCATATGAGATATCTGCTCCTGAAATGGGACAGTGGGCAACTTTGCTGCTTTTTTAAAATTTAACTGTTATTTCTCTTGTCTTCTCTCACTCTCCGGAGAGCACGTATGGTAACAGAAGTCACATAAGTGGAATGTGTATACTATATGATTCCACTGTGTGCTCACTGTGAAAGCTTTGAACAATACAGACAGATACAAAAAAGAACTTAAAATTGTCTGTGATAACAAAGATCAACATTTTGATCTTTCAAATTAGAAAAAAAAACCTTTCATTTATTAATCATTCACTCTTTAAATATTTATTGAACAGAGAGTGTGCTAGGTCCTAGGGGCATCATAGTAGTCAGGATGGGCAAAGTTCTGCCCTTGTTGAGCTTCCAGTCTGGTGACATTAATCACATATATACAAATACATATTTATAAAATGTGGTAAGGGCTATCAGGAAAAGGTACTATTGTGACATGCAGTGGAGGGACTGAATCTAACTCGGGGTGGGGTGAGAACGTGGTGAGGAAAGGCTTTGGAACTGAGAGCTGAGGAATGAGAAGGCTTTACCTGATTTGGTGGCGTGGGGGATGGACAAGTCCAGACAGAGACACAGCATGTGCAGAGTGGAAAGAAGCCTGCACATTAGAGGAACCGAAGAAAACCATCATGCCGAGAATCAGGAAGAGATCTGAGCTGAGTGAGGCTGGGGAAGGGTCAGTTGAGGCCACATCAGGCAAGGTCCAAAGGTCATGTTGAAGAGTTAGGCCTTCTTTTATTCTAAGAATAATTGGAGGTATATAATTCAATTTGACATTTCAAAACCATCACTTTGGCTGCTGGATGAAAAAGTATTGGAGTCAGAGAGTTACTGGGAGCGGCTGCTCGTCATCCAGGAGAGATGAGGGCTTTCTGACCTAGAGCAGTGGCAGTGAACGTGGAGACAAGTGGGTAGATTTGGTGAGAGAATGACATAGGAGGGAGTGACAAAATGCCACCAGAGCTGCCTGCTGGTTTGCATGCATGGGTACATGGTGGCGCCGTTTTTTTAGATTAAGGCCACTGAAGAGCCAGGTTTGAGGAAGGCCCATGGGTACAGTCTTTTTTTCTTTCTTTCTTTTTTTTTTTTTTTTGCTGTACGTGGGCCTCTCACCGCTGCGGCCCCGCCCGTTGTGGAGCACAGGCTCCGGACACACAGACTCAGCGGCCATGGCTCACGGGCCCAGCTGCTTCGCGGCATGTGGGATCTTTCCGGGCCGGGGCACGAACCCGTGTCCCCTGCATCGGCAGGCGGACTCTCAACCACTGCGCCACCAGGGAAGCCCCATGGGTACAGTCTTGAGCTTTGTTGAATATGAGGGGTCTTTGGGTCGGCCAACGGGGAACCTCAAGCATACAGGCCTGAAACTGGAGGAGCTGCCTGCACTAGAGTATATGTTGGGGCATAATCCACATATGTATGTGGTCATTAAACCATGGAAGTGAGTGAGATTGCCTAGGGTGGCATGAATGTGCCTAGAGTGTCATGTGAAAAGAGGGAGGAGTCTAGGTCCTCAGGGACCACTGACATTTAAGGGTGGGGTGGAACAGGGTGGGGTGGCAAAGAAGTCTGAGGTGGAGGAACCTGCGCTGGAGGCAAAGCAGGAGAATGTGGATGAGGCAACTAGACATTGGTGACTGCAGCGGCAGCCGTTTGAAGGGAGTACAGGTCCGAAATAACTGGTGGGTTGAGGAGTGAGTAGAGGTCAGGAAGTGCAGAGACGTTTGGCTGCGAGGGGGAGAAGAGAGCTAGTATACTAAGCAGGGGAAGTGGGATGGAAGTTTGATGAGCATGTTTGAATACTGGCAGGAGGGCACAGAAACACCGGTGACGGTAAAGATACAAGAGGAAGTGGCAAAATAAAAAACGTGAGGTTCCTTGAAGGCAAGGATTATGAAATCCGGAAGACAGGTGGAAAGACTAGCCTTCGATGTATTAGGGGCAAAGTTGGAGAAGACAGCTGCAGGCTTAGTTTCTAGAAGAACCTTTAAGGAGTTCCCAGGGAATGGCTTCTGTTTTCTCTGTAACGTAGGTGTGGTTGTCTCCTGATCGTGAAGTTAGGAAACAGTGGGAGGAGACAGAGGTTCGGAGGTAGCAGAGAAGGTTTGAGAGAATATTACAGAAAGGTGTGGAACCAGGGGAGGACAGAAATGTAACAGGATTGTTTGGAAAAATCTGATTCTACTGAATATTCTATGGTTAAATTTTTCACTCTTTTTCATATGCTTTTTTCACTCTGCATATCTCCATTCATAGGGCTGCATAATACCTATTGCATTTACTTGAACTCAATTGATAAACATTTGGGTTGTTTCCAATTTTTTTAATATTATAAGCCTATTTGTACGACAGATTTAAGTACATTTCTGGTTGGTTTCTTTAGGACAAATTATGAGAAGTGGAGTTGGTCTTTCAGGGAGTGCATCAATCAGAAGAAATCACACCAGTTACTCGAATAGAGAGAATTTAACACAAAGAATTGTTAACTAGATGTGAAATTGGTAACCAGGTAACTGAAAGGATAAAAGAACACTAAGGTATGGTAGAGGTAGCACCTGCAGGGAGGAGCTCTCATCCCCAGGGCTAAGGGAACAAAGGGAAGAGCTGGAATGATTACAGCTAGGAGCTTGAAGGAGAGTCCCTGTGGAGGTGAAACCCCCACCTCTCCGGAGGACGTGCTCCTCAGCGGGTGCTGGTGTCGCTGACCTTGGAGGAAGGGTCCCTTGGGGCTGGCACTTGACCTCTGGGGTTGGGGAAATGGCGGAGTGCCTGGGAGGGCAGGGAGAGGATGGTGGCTCGATTAAACTGGGTCTGCACCTGTCGAGAATACTGCAGACTGGGTTCAGCTGCTGCCACTGGACAGAACTGCGGTGGTGAAGGAGGGCGCTGCTCACACAGACCGCTAGGGACGGGAAGTAAACCGCGAGGAGCCAGGCCCTTCCTCCTCCTCCAGCCTTGCAGTCTCCCTCTAGAGACCCTATCCGCGGACCTAACATGGAGCCAGAAGTATGGCTTGCAGAGGAAGGGCAGGTTTGGAGCTGAGAGACAGTAGCTCAACAACTGGCCCAGGGAGTGTGTATATTTTCGAGGTTCCTGTTACATACATGTTAGAGGCAGTATAGCCTGGTGGTTAAGAGCTTTAAGCCTCGGTTTCTGTAAAATGTGGATGATGGTAATACCCACCTGCTGGCATTGCTGTGGGGCTGCAGCAAGGTCGTGTATATAATGCGCTCAGCCAGGCACCAGGCACACAGGGAGCACGCAGTCACCCTTAGTACTGATGCTCCTGCGGCTCTGGTGTTGAGGTGAATATTGCCAAGCTGCCCTCCAAAACGGCTGTGTACTCCCACCAAAAGAGAGGCACTTTCCCAAAGGTGGGAATTTAGAGTTAATGGTTTTTTTGGTTCCTTTTCTGCCCTCTGTCCCTGCTGCCGTCAGGGTTCTCCCTCCAGTAACTGCTCAATGAGTCCTGTATGTGAGGAATAGTAAAGGATCTCTGTGGCTTTGTTAACTCTTTGACAACTCATTAGGAAAAGTTTGTGAGGGACTTTCCTGGCAGTCCAGTGGTTAAGACTCCGCGTCTCCAATGCAGGGGACGCGGGTTGGATCCCTGGTCGGGGAACTAAGATCCCACATGCTGCGGTGTGGCAAAAAAAAAAAAAAAGTTTGTGAGACCTTTTTTTTTAAACAACTGAGACTTCGGTTAAGTGAGTTGGTGAGGAAGAGAGTTATGAGCGCTCTTCCCAAGCCCCTTTTTATAATAGTTACAACTCTAGGTTACAAGTGTCAGAACTCGAACTCAACTGGCTCAAGCAAGAAAGGGAGTGTTTGTCTCATTTAATAACAGAAAAGTCTGGAAGTAGCTCTGGCTCGGTGTTCTTAGATTGTTGCTGCTGGGAGCTGTCTCTACAGCATATCTGCTTTGCTTTCCTCTCTGTGAACTTCATTCTCAGCAGGGGCTTCCCATGCAGGACTAAAAATGGCTCAGCAGCCCCAGGGGAAAGAGGGTACTTCTTTCCCATCGGTACTAGCAAAAGTGTGGAGGCGGCCTCATAGGGCTGGATTTGGTCACGTGCACATTCCTGAACTAGTTGCTGTGAACTCCACTTATCTAGGTCTGGATCCCCTGCTTTGCATCACACCCAGGGGCTTGATGGAGTGTGGAGGGACTGGTGGTCAGCTTCTCCCAGATCACACGGATAAGAATGAAGAGTGGGGTGTCCCACTGGAACCAAGCTGCTGTTACTAGAAGAGGAGGCACTAGTGATGAACAGGCGGCAAATGTCCACTCCACCTACCCGCCACTTTCCTGTTTTCCCTCTCCCCCTTTGTAGTCTCTGGGTCTCTCCAGTGCGGCTGCCACCATGTTTGGGAATGACGGCAGTGAACTGATCCTGCATTTTGTGACCCAGTGCAACTCTCGGCTCACCCGTGTGCTGGAAGAGGAGCAGAAGCTGGTACAGCTGGGCCAGGCAGAGTAAGTCCCATGGCATCATTGCTCGGGGTGGCAGCTAAGGTTCAAGGAGCTTAGTCGCCACTAGCTGTCCCCAGGAGGCCAATCCAAGCAGAGCCAAGAGGGTAGCACTGAGCAGCCCTGCTGCTCTGATGGGACTGACACGCAGCTGCCTGCCTCATCAGGAGCTGGTGGGGCCCTCCCCACTAGGGCTGAGTAAACAGTGTAGCACCGAGCCCATGCCTTTGATCCAGAGACACACTGTTTTCTTTTCCGTCTTCCAGGAAGAGGAAAACAGACGAGTTCCTGAGGGACGCTGTGGAAACCAGACTGAGAATGCTGATCCCGTACATTGAGCATTGGCCTCGGGTACAGAGTCCATATCCAGGCCCCAGGGCATAAAGTATTCATGTTTATGATCCTCAGCACCTTCACTTGGAGGGTCTGGCGCACTGTTCAGAAGTTAGCTCATTAATCTCCACAAAACTAGGGATTCGCAGTGCAATTGGTGGAGCTAGGTTTCCGATTTGCAAGAGCCAAAGAGAGGACCTCTGAGCCATCTGTGTCTCAGTTCCTGGAAACGTGGGTGGCGTGGGTCCTAGATCACGTCCTGGGTGGGGTCTTAGTGGCCCGCGTGTGCCACCAGGTCTTCAGTGAGGAGGAATCCATGAAGGGGATTAGAAAAGTCAGAAGATTTTACTGGCCATCATCATTAACAGGCCTGTCGCGTTCTAGATCTCAGGGAACTGGGACTTCTTTTCAGTATGTCAGTGTGATGCTTAGAGGATTGGAGTATTCATTCCAAGGGCTTCCCACTCCCCTTTTCTAAAGGTCCTTTTTTCCTGTTTCAAAGTGTGTCACAGTGCAGGCCATTCTCTCAGTTAAGAAACTCAAAGCACATCAGCACTGAGAGGGCCCACGGATCATCTAGTGTCCTCTGCCCAGCTGGGAGACGGTTGAGCATGTAATTTCAGTTGTGGGCGGGAGTGAGGGAGTACAGTCCAGAGTCAAGTCCCGTCCCCTGCCCATGCTCACCACGCTTGGTTTCAGATCTCCAGCTTGACCCAGTCCACCTCGAATTCCACCCCCAGACTCCCCAGCTATCCCTGCTTCTTCCTCCATGTTACAGAATGGGGTGCTCTCAGTAGTCAAAGCCACCAGTCTAGAGCTGGCTATCTGCATTCCCAAGTCCACATGCTAGGGATTGAGAATCTGACTGGGTCAGCTGAGGGTCGGATCTGCCCCGGCTCCCATTAGCTGCAGTCGGGAGCATTAGACGCCAGGAGCTCACACGAGTGGGTGGAGATGGTGAGTCTCAGAAGGAGGGCCGGGCAGGCCCCCTTCCGTACCTCCAGGGGGAGGTGAGGCACTAGCCACCTGAGCCCGCCGCTGCCAGTGTGCAGTCCCACTCCTCTGCCATCTCTCCTCAGGCGCTCAGCATCCTTCTGCTCCCTCACAACATCCCGGCCAGCCTGGGCCTGCTCACCAGCATGGTGGATGACATGTGGCATTACGCTGGGGACCAGTCCACTGACGTGAGTGCTCTCTGCAGGCCCACAGGCTACTGGCAACGCCTGGATTAAGCATTTCCTCAGGAAGTTTGTGAAACTTCTTTGATAACAAATCCCTTCACGGGACTATAGTGTCATTCCCATCTTGGAAAGGGGAGGCTAAGGTATGAGGAGGGTCCCTCCACAAGCCACGGTGGGATCTAGGTCATCTTCATTCAGGGACCAGTGCCGTAGCCATGAGCCATTGGTATCCCTTCCCCCACTAGACTGGTGACAAGGCATCAGAGGGCCTTGTGATTGGATTGCCATTTTATAATCATTTCCCCCTCAGTATTCTCTGATTTAGATTCTGTAGCAGACTTTCTCAGTGTGTGTCTTTTTTGAGACTGATTAAAAAAAAAAAAAAAAGAATGCCATGGAGACACTCGTTGCTTTAAAAAGAAACTCTCTCCCTGTAGTCCATGTTGGCCTGCTTCGCTAAGAGATCAATAAGCCTTTAAAAAAAAAAAAAAATAAGCCTTTAAACAGGCACCAGGAAAGAATCTGACTTGTTAGTGCTATCATATTTCTGGTAGGAAATTAAAAAAAATATATATATATATACCTTCATAAAGGAAATTAATGTGTGATGGTACTTTGTGGAATCCAGGATGGGAGGCAAAACTGATGCTCCCACCACAGTTATAACAAAGTGCTTTAATAAACTTCCATCGTGTGGGAATATACCACCAACAGAGATGGTAGGAAAATGAAATTAGAAAGCTAAGAAATCAGAGGGATAAAACAAAAAGCAGCCGAGCTAGGGCTCTAAAGAGTGGTTTGCCAGGACGGTCAGAAGTTGCTGAAGGACTTGAACCCTCAGCTCTTCCTAGGTATTCCAGTCTGTCCGTGATGCTGTCTCAGCCCTCACTTCACTGATGAACACGCGAAGGTTTGGTCATTACTGCCTGACCACAGAGCCTCCCTGGAACTTAGATGTCCTGAGACTTAGGCTTTTCACTGGCGTTTCCAAAGCCGAGTGGATGTAGCAAAATCACGTGGGGCGCTTATGAAACATCCAGACCCTGGCACTTATTTCAGACCTCCTGACTCTAAACTCTAAGAGGTTGGGCCCAGTAGCTTGCATGTTTAATCTCCCAGGTGATTCTGACACCCAGCCTAGTTTGGGAACAGCAGTCTTGTCTAGAGGGCCATGTGTATCTGTGAGGAAAAGAAGAAATCAGGAGGAAGCCCAGGAGTGCCAGTGGCTTTGGGTAGGAACTACCCAGACTTGCCCCAACCTGCAGCAATAGTGGTGACCCACCTCTCTGATGGGTTTCTTTGCAGTTTAACTGGTACACCCGCCGAGCAGTGTTGGCTGGCATCTACAACACGACAGAGCTGGTGATGATGCAGGACTCCTCCCCAGACTTTGAGGACACTTGGCACTTCCTGGAAAACCGAATTAACGACGCAATGAACGTGGGCCACACTGCCAAGCAGGTAGCTGGGGGCTAGGCATTTGGGAAACCTCCTCACTAGGCACACTGTCTTCCTTGGGCCACACTGGTCACTTGTCTGTTCTGTTGCTCCTCTTTGACTTCAGCTGACAGTCCCCAGGGCCTACCCTGAAAGCCACACTTGGCCCATTTGTGATTGTGTTGTCCATAGGCTCTTCCTCCAGTACACAGAGCCCTCTTGACTCTACCTGTCGGGGCTAATAGGCCTACTGATTTGTCCTACCTGTCTCACCTTTGAGCTAGTGGTGGGGGCCTGAGAGAACCTGACTCTGACTCCTTCTAGGTAAAGTCCACCGGAGAGGCACTGGTGCAAGGACTCATGGGCGCAGCGGTGACAGTGAGTACTACCCAGCTCATCCCTGCCCATCCATTCTCACATGTGTCACTGACCCCAAGTAGTTTTGTAGCCTTAAACTGGAAAGCTAATAATAAGACTGACAGTGGTTCAGTCCCAATCTCTAGATCCCAAGTACCCCACTTCTATTTTTTACTGGCATCAGGAAACAGTGCTCACTCCCGGGACCCTGGTATGTCAGATCTCTGCATCATAGCCACACATGCTGCCCTGGACATCTCAGTCTTTCCCATTGGAGTCCTAGGGCCAGGGCAAGGCCTCATCACTCTCTGTTTCCATCCCTTTGTCAGCTCAAGAATTTGGCAGGTCTAAACCAGCGCCGGTGAGCAAGAAAGGGTGTAAGCTGGAGTGCCCAGAAGAAAACCCGAGGACACATTTAAAGGGCTTTGAAACGCATGAGGTGCCATCCATGAAACAGGGTGTTAACGAGAGAACACCGAAGGACTCTACACACTACCACAACCACCTGGAAACCGCAGGGCACTGGACGATAGATAGAGTTGTAGCCCAGGGTTGGGCCACTTTTTCAGTTCCTAACACCGGGCCGGGCCTCCTGATGCCTTTCTGCGTTGCAGCTGTGTGATTAAAAAATGCAGCACTCAGTCAAGCATTCAAGCCACAGAAACCCAGCACGCCCCTGTCCTGGTCTCTCAGGCACCTTGATCATGTCTTAACCTGCCTAGAAATGCTCTCTCGGGCTCCCAGGTCAGAGTCAGGGTCTGAAGCCACCCCAGGTGGCAGCTCATCCACCGCACAGCACAGGCCTGTGCACCCAGAGGGAACCATGCTGCCCTTTCCTTCTCTGGTGTCCTGAGATGCTGCACTGGAAACCCCCTCGCAAGCTGCCTCACCTGAGACAGGTGCGTGCTGGATGGTACTGCCCAGCCTGGCCAGAGGTGTGATTCCAGGCCCTGTGTCGAGTTACACCAGCATGCGTTGCAGGACTATTCATGAACTTAGAGTCTGTAAAAATTATAATAAATATGTTTGAAGCAATTTCCTGTTGTGTAGGTAGTTTCCATATAGACCATGGCAGGTATCCAAGACGCCAGAGTGAGACAACAGTGTTGTGGAAAAGGCTTGAAACTAGCAGCCGGGAGACCTGAGTTCTGGTCCTGGTGCTGCCTAATACTACAGAGCAGTTAGGACAGCTCTGCATCTGTGGGCCCAGGCTTCCCATCAGTAAAATGTGGATGGCAGCAGCCTTTTCCCCCTCACCATTAGCTCCTTTGACTCCTGTCTGTCACTAACTATTTCAGTGACACAGTCTTTAGCTTTACTAGTTCTCTCAGCCTCTACACTGTCTGGGCTTCCTTTTTCAGTCTGGTTAACTCTGTTTTATTAGTCTTCCCAGGCTGCTGTGATGAAATATGGCACAGTTCTAGAAGCTGGAAGCCCAATATCAAGGTGCCAGCCAACTTGGTTCTTAGAACTTTCTTCCTGACTTGCAGGTGACCGCCTTCGCCCTATATTCTCACATGACAGAGAGAACAAGCTCTGATGTCTCTCCCTGTTCTTATAAGGGCACTAATCTCATCATGAGAGTCCTACCCTCATGACCTCACAAAGAGCCCCATTTCCAAACATCCTCACATTAGGGGTTAGAGCTTCAACATTTTGGTACATACAGCATCCCACAGCATCTGTCTTCTGCTTTGCTGTCTCCTACCCAAGTAGACTGAATGATGGGGGGAGTAACAAGCTAGTAGGAATTTCCAGTCTCTTCTTGTGTACCTTCCTCTGGGCCCTTTCTGCACCTCTCTAATTCTTTTACCTCGACATCCTGTCAAGTTCCCTGCAGTAGCTATTCCAAATTTCATTCCATTCTCTCCTTTATAGGATCTGTCTTATACTCAGAAGACTACTTTAATTCTTAATTTACTGAGATGACACAGGCTGTGTAGCAAGGGCCCCCTCAATGCTCTTCCCCTCTGTCTCAGGAGGAGGTGTCACTCCTTGCTAAGGCAAACTCCTCGTCATCTCCTCTGATTACTCTTCTTCTGCCCCCTAAATGTTGTCCCCTGCCAAGTTCTATTTTAGGGCTTCTCTGTATAAGCTGCTGCCACCTGGGAATTCCCTGGCGGTCCAGTGGTTAGGACTCTGTGCTTCCACTGCAGGGGGCATGGGTTGGATCCCTGGTTGGGGAACTAAGATCCCACAAGCCACACGGCTCGGCCAAAAAAAAAAAAGCTGCTGCCACCTTTTTGAAGCCCACTCTAACCTCTCTCTAGGCTGTTTAGGGGACTTTGGTAATTCTTTATTGAATGTTCAACCTATGAGATGCACACTGCCAGGCACTGGAGATGCAGAGATGAAGAACTCATACCTACTCACTGCAGCTACACAGAACTGTAGATGATATCAATACATTAAAGAGCATTGTATCTTCTTGCAGTTTCAGAAGTGCATGATCCAGACTTGGGGTGTGGAAGGGAAAGGGTATAAACCTATTGTTCAAGTATACTTTGCTAAAGTGTACGTTCATCCCTCGGTATCCATGGGATACCTGCTCCCCACCAAAACCTGTGAATGCCCAAGTCCCTTATGTGAAATGGTGTAGTATTTGCATATGACCTACACATGTCCTCCCATATAATTTAAATTATTTCTAGATTACTTATAATACCTGATACAATGTTTAATGCTATGTAAATAGTTGTAAATACAATGTAAATGCTATATAAATAGCTGCTGGGCATACAGCAAATTTGCTTTTTTGGAACTTTATGGAATTTTTTTTTTTTTGATCTTCAGTTGGTTGAATACACGGATTCAAAACCCTTGGATACGGAGGACCGACTGTACTTTTATTCTTCCATAAATGTACAGACTTCATTCTTTTAAAAAACGTTACTGTATTCCTATGTTTGTATATTTAATCCGGTCTCTGTCAATGGGCAAGTAGTTTTATCTTCTGCTACAGACTGCTGCAGTGAACGTCCCTGTAGATGTATCTTTGCTTACAACTGGAAGTACTTCTGCAGTATGAATTCCTAGAAGTGTTATGGTTGAGTCAAGCGCGTGTGCATGTTTTGCCAAATCGCCCTCCAAATGGTTGAACCTGGTGCCCTTTAGAGAAGGGGGCGGGGTGGAAAAAACTTTGGGCCTCCGAGCAGCAGGTGGCGCTCTGAGCGCCTCTCCGCCGAAGCGGCAAGGCCGCGCCGACCGACTTCCGGTGGCGGCGTTGGCGCAGGCGCAGTACAGCCGACGCTGGAGGCCGCGAGAGTGGTGGGGCGCGATGCCGTATGCCAACCAGCCTACCGTGCGGATCACGGAGCTCACCGACGAGAATGTCAAGTTCATCATCGAGAATACGGACCTGGCGTAAGGCTGCTGAGGGAAGAGGCTGGCGGCTCTGGAGAGCCGCGGGCCCCAGCCTAGGTGGGGCGGGGGTCATCTTTCCAGACCTGGGCTTTCGCTTTGGGAACCGTGGGTCGCGGGGCCGGCCTGTCGAGGCTGCGGTGCCCGCCTGTCGAGGCTGCGGTGCCCACACGCTGCTTGGTTTTCATTCCTCAGGGTGGCAAATTCTATCCGGAGGGTCTTCATCGCTGAGGTGCCCATAATAGGTAAGCGACCCCCACCTTGTTGCCAGGGCCACCAGGTCTCCCCCCCAACCCTCCCCATACCTTGGCGCTCCTGCCTCCAGCGAGGTAATCTCTGTGCATTGTGTTCAGTGAGTGTCTACTACCGGTAGATGTGAATCTGTTCCGTCAACTGTATTTAGGGAGCATATAAGCACCAGGCAGTGGTGCTAGGCACTGGGAACGCAGAGCTGTAAAATACAGGGTTCTTGCCCTCCAAAGGCTCACAGTGAAGTTGCAGGGGAAAGATGAATTCACAGACAACCCAAATGCAAGACAGACTTTTGGATCAGTTAAGGAGAAGCATAGCTACAGGGCCCTTGGTGCCTAGAAGAGGGAGAATCTGTTTCTGCTTTGGTTCCAGCCATTCCGCACTAGGCGTTCTACACGTTTACAGATACACTACAACTATCTTCTGAGTGTCAGCTCAGAGAGTTTGGGTTATAGTTGCTGCATCAAGCGTGCAGACTCCTAAGGAAATAAGCAGGCCAAATGCTTGGTAAAGAAGAGAACGTTATAGTTTTTCCACCATTACCACCCCCAGAGACTTTTTCAACTCAGAGCTTGGAGGGCTGGTCCTCCTTCTCTGCCTGATCACTCCATGTCCCGGGGCCTTAGTTCCATCACGAGTAAAATGGGGGACTTGTGCTTTAGGATGCAGCCCTGACATTCTAAGTGCCACTTTTCCCACAAATAATATTGAGCACCTGCTGCATTCCAGGCCCCAGCTAGGAATACAGAAGTTAAGACATCTGAAGACCCTGCCCCAAGGGATTTTTGAAGCATGAGGTAGAGACAAGACACGCAAATATAACACAAGGCAAAATATGACAGGTGTCTTAAGAGAAGTCTGGACAGAGCTCTGGGAGGGAGGAGCTTACAGGGACAGAGTGTTCGTCTCTGTATCATGGAGGGCAGGCAAGGCTTGGTTTATAGGAGGCTCAGGATTTTTAGCTGCACAGGAGAGGTTAAGGGCATGCTGGTGGGAGGAAAGACACAGAGGCAGAAAAGCATGGCTCATGGTCCTTATTTGGCTTGGGTTGAGGAAGCAACAGGAAGCGTAGGACAAAGCAGGTTGGGGCTAGGTCATGTCTGGTCCTCTTCTGACCTCCGTACCCAGTGTCCATGCCCCTCATTGGGCAGTTGGGCTGCAGTGCCATTTGATTAATGAATCTAATTGTTTATGTGCGGATGTTTATTTATGAATGAATGAGTGAATGTGTGTGTAAGTCAGGCGTGCGTGACAGGTACAGTTCTTACCGTCCTACTAGCTCATTGCTGGTAGGGATTGGGTTGTATACTTAGTATGCCTCGCTCATTAAAGGATTCTGTAAGCATTAGTTGGTTGAGTGATAATAAAGTACTAACTTGAGTAATCTGAGTAATTTGGTCACTATATCATAAAATGAGATGTGGACCATAAGTCTGTGTTACTTCTGTGAGGTTTGTCTGACTTTCAAGTGCTCTTGGATTTGGTGTTGGCATGAATAGCAGATTTAAGTGCTTCCCACAGAAATAATCAGCTCAAAGAAACACGTTCCCACTCCCGTGGTATTCTCTAATAAGTCAGTGTTTTTTCGGTGGTACAGGGAACTCTCTGCATCAGATCCACCTGAGCAGGGAAGCAGGGTGTGGTGTGTGTGCTTCTTGTTAAAATGCAGCTTCCTGGTCCCCACTCCAGAGCTGTGGAATCAGAGTCTCTGGCAGCCTGGCCAGGCCTCTGCAATTTCATAAGCATTAGATGATTTTTAAATCTGGAGAACCGTTGCTCTTAAGTCTTTAGGTGAATATGGTGGCTAAACTGCATGTCTCCTTTTCTGCTTCATTCTTTAGCAATTGACTGGGTTCAGATTGATGCCAATTCCTCAGTCCTTCACGATGAGTTCATTGCTCACAGGCTTGGTGAGTGCTGGGTTTGGAGAGTTAAAGGGAGGGGGCTGTGCCTGTGTCAGAGGAGGAAGCCCCCTCACTTCCAGGGGGACTTCTGGGTTCTTCTTTTGGCTTGGCCCCTTGGCCTTCTTTAATGTGCTTTTCTGTCTTCCAGGATTAATTCCCCTCACGAGTGACGACATTGTGGACAAGCTGCAGTACTCCCGGGTATGCTGTGTGCTTGGGTGGAAGGTCGGGAGTGGGGGGAGGCAGGGAACCTTAGTTCTTACAGGGATTTTTCCCGACATCTTGCTTTCAGCTTTTAGAAAGACAATGTGGAGATGTTGTCTAGAGCCCAAAGCAGGCATTGATTGGTCTTTGGTTCTGATGGGACCTCAGATTGATTAGTCTCAAGGGGCATTGGGGAGTCTCATCAGCCAGCCACATAAGAGGGGGCATACTCCTGGATGCCCATCTATACGGAACGGGTGGGGCTGTTCCTCTTCAGACTCTGCTTTCCAGAGCATCTCTTCTCAGGGACAGGGGCCTAGGAGGCTAAAGGAAGTCGACAGAGGTTAGGGGGTGAGGAGAAGGAGCAGAGGGAGTGAGAGCTGTCCCACCGAGCAGCACCTGAGTGACTGGGGTGCTGGTGTCTGCAGGTCTGTGCCTCACCCCGTAAGTTCTGCTAGTTCAACACGGCTCCCTGCCTCTAGGGCCAGGTTTGCACTTCCATGACACGTTAACAGACTTAAAACTAGGGAGAGTGTAGGACAGGATTAGGTTACCTGCATCCTTTCAGCAGAGCTGCATTAGGTAACAGCTTGAGACTATTCCTTCTTGATGGCTGTAGGTGATCCTGAATCAGCCCATTTTCTAATATTCCCGAGGGCATGTCATTTTTATGGTGGCTAATTTGATATATTTTGTAAATTTATATGTGTTTTTTAAAAGAACTGTTCAAGCACACAGCAAAGTGTGGAGCTAATATAACAAATAGGCATGCTCCCACCAAACCGGTTGTCACATTTTAACATTTCAGCATTTTGCTTCACATCTCCAGAGTCTGTTTTTAAGAAATAAAACATCACATATATTGGTGAAGACAGTTGTACAACCAATTGAAGACCAGTCAGTATCTTATATAAAGATATGCATCCCCCGTGACCTAACAGTTCCTTCCATTAAATTTGTTTCTAGTATTGCATTTACTGAACAAAGATGGTATGCATTTTTTTGGTTTTTTTTTTTCTGAAAATCTTCAGAAAAGTGAAAAGTAGAATAAATACTCATTGTCTTTTCACCTGTAATTTCCAGTTGTTGATATTTTGCTATATTTGCTTTGTGTTTCATATAGATGTGATTTTTGCTGAACCATCTGAAAGAACGTTGCAGAAATCATGACATTTCTCCCCCGAGCTACATCAGCATGCATGTCCTAAAAATAAGGATATTTTCCTACATAGCCACACTTATCATGCCTAGGAAAATTAGCCGTGATTTGTACTATCTATCTACAGTCTAAATTCAGATTTTCCTAGTTATCCTCAAAATGTCCTTAACTGTTTTGTTTGGCTGCACCATGTGGCTTGCGGGATCTTAGTTCCCTGACCAGGGATTGAACCCACGGCCTTGGCAGTGAAAGTGAGGAGTCCTAAGCACTGGACCGCCAGGGAATTCTCCTTGTTTTTTGTTTGTGGGTCTGTCATTCATGCATTGCATTCAGTTGTTACACCTCTTTAGTCTCTTGATCTCTTGAACAGACTCCTCCCTTTTCATTATTTTTTTTTTGAGGTTAAGTACCTTTTCATATTTTTGTCTTCCATTACATTTGCTTCTTTAATTTCATATTTGTGAGTGATTCAGTCTCAAGGGTCTAGGTTGCCTTCCTGTCTCACCTGTGTATGATTGCAGACTATCCAGGTATGGCCTCTAGATCTTCCTCATTGTCTTGAAAACATCGAAAATAGGTTGGATTTTCCTCACTGGCGTGAGGGGGAGAACAGTTTGCTTGATTACATTCTAGTTAACTCTCGTCTTGCCTGAAGTTAAACGGTAGCAGCTAATCTCTAATACGGGAGTGTTTCAAGAGTCAGTTTAAAGAATGGCAAACGTGAGAATTATTGAAGCCAAGTGATGCTTACATTGTGGCAGTCTCTTACACTCTTCGCTGCTTTTGTGAAAAAATTTCCGTATGAAATTTTTAAAGAAAAGGTCAGTAGTCTGGAATTTAAAATGTACTTTTTTCTATTGTTCCCTGGATTGTTTTATTTTAAATGGTAATTGCATTCCCAGGCTAGTCCACTTAGCTCAGGGGACGCTGAACTATGCAGTGTGAAAGCCTCTTCCTTCTTACCGCCTTGGTTCTCTGAGGAAGAGCGCTCCGAGGCCAGGGTGAGATGTTAGTGTGTCTCCCAGCGGCGGCCTGGCAGCGAGGGGTGGGAAGGACACGTGGACGCCAGCGTATAGGCGGTCTCTGAGCTGGGACGCGCCTGCCCTTGAGCAGCCTGAGTGGTGTGCAGATGGACACAGCCCACGAGAGCCTGGAGGCTGTGATCCACCCTCTCCCAGATGAAGAACCTTAAGGAACAGGGTATTAGAAGCGGGGAGCCAAGCCAGGATTCGCCGTCTCTCCGCAGACTCACTCCTGCCTCTCTTCCTGCCTCAGGACTGTACGTGTGAAGAATTCTGCCCCGAGTGCTCGGTGGAGTTCACCCTCGACGTGCGGTGCAACGAAGACCAGACGCGTCACGTCACGTCTCGAGACCTCATCTCCAACAGCCCCCGGGTCATTCCGGTCAGGAACGCCCTCCCTACCCAGGACCTTTGCTCTCCTGGCTCCAAGTGGGCCAGATTGGGGTGGATTCTTATAAGACACCGACGTTCTCTGTGTTACCTTCTGCCTTAACCTAAGCTTGATGCCTAGAAGTGCTAATAATTCTGGACTCTTGCCAGTGTGGGCAGAAGCATTGGTGCTGTGGGCCCTGTCCACTAAGGACCCTTTTAAAGGCCATGGTACTGTTTTGACTGGGGAGGTTGTCACAAAGCCATGAGGTAGGGGTTAGAGGCCAGTAACCAGCAGAGACTGGGTCCTAGTAGGCACTTCTACCACCTCCTCCTCAGGTATCCTTTTCTCGGCTCGGCAGGTTGCGGTCTGGAGGTGCCGGAAGGTGGGTGCCAGAAGGGGTGCGTGGGGAGATGCGCAGCAGCCAATAAGTGCCTCTGTCTGGGCCCCTACAGGTGACATCCCGGAGCCGAGATAATGACCCCAACGACTACGTGGAGCAGGATGGTAAGGGCCCGAGGGGCGGACACCAGACCCAGGCTTTTGCGCTGCCCAGCTTTTCAGTGGCGCTGCAGGTCGGACCGCGGAGAGCCGTGCCTCTGCTGGCCCTCGACTGACTCACATCTCCCCACAGACATTCTCATCGTCAAGCTGAGAAAGGGCCAGGAGCTGAGGCTTCGAGCCTACGCCAAAAAGGGCTTTGGCAAGGAACACGCCAAGTGGAACCCGACTGCAGGCGTGGCTTTTGAATACGATCCCGACAATGCCCTGAGGCACACGGTGTACCCCAAGCCGGAGGAGTGGTATGTTCCTGCTGGGAGTGAAGGCAGGCAGGGTGGGCGGGTGTGGAAATGGCTCCTGGTGACCGAGATGGGGCAGCCTCACTATGAGACACAGGTGCCCTCAAAGCGGCAGTAGCAACCTGTGATCTGTTTGACCTCAGGCCGAAGAGTGAGTACTCAGAGCTGGACGAGGATGAGCCGCAGGCGCCCTACGACCCCAATGGGAAGCCGGAGAGGTAAGAGCCCGGTCTGGCACTTGAAGGTAACGTGTGTAAGGACGTACAGTTCTGATGCAGCCTCTGAGTTAGGGAGGCCCTTTCCCGCCCATCCCAGTTCCCCTCAGCTGAGGAGGGGCTGGTAACTGCTGAACCACCGTATGTGCACATCCAGGCAGATTATCATCCCACTTTGGTCGCTGGGGGGAAGGGGGGCCCTCCAGTTATCCAGACTGTTCCTAGTCTGATTTTTCAGCTCCCAAAGAAAGATCAACCTAGGATCAAACCTAGGGCCCCAAAGTGACCAGAGCCTTCTAGTGACGAACATGAAAATGCTGGAGCAGGTGACGTGCTTACTTACCGTTCTCTTTCCCCCAGTGTAGAATACATCCATACACAGGTGTTTTCAGATATTGTTCTGAGGTAGCCGTGGCCTCCTCGAGGTCCTGCAAAGTGCCCTGGGACCACTGTTTGTAAGAGGTTGGATGGAGGTCAACCCTGGGGCAAGGTCGAGTTCATGGGGAGAAAGGAGTCAGGACCCAGGAGGGAGGCAGGCCTGTGGCCATAGCTCACGAGAGCCTCATGGAGGGCTCTCACCAGACTCTTGCCTCTCAGGTTTTACTACAACGTGGAGTCCTGTGGCTCTCTGCGCCCTGAAACCATTGTCCTGTCAGCCCTGTCTGGATTAAAGAAGAAGCTGAGTGATTTACAGACCCAGTTAAGCCACGAGATCCAGAGTGACGTCCTGACCATAAACTAGCTGCAGCTCACCTGTCTCAGCAGAACAGCAGTTGAACCTTAGGGCTCTCCTGAGACTGCAGATCTTGGCTCCTGGGGACTGGACAGCTGTTGCTCAAGCTTCCTGGCAAGTCTTCAGTACCAATTAGAAAGGTGGCAGCGGGGAAGGGTAGGTCCATCCCAGCCTTGCGCAGTCACAGATTACCAGGGCCAGCACTGCTGTTGGAGGCAGGACGGTCCCTTCCCAGACATTTAGCGTCCCCGGCCCTGCCTGCTGATGGGCAGTAGTGCTGCCCGGAACATCCCTTCTGCCCTGTATCTCTGTGTGCCTCAGGGGGCCACGGCATTCCCCTGTTGAGAACCACTGAGGTGAACTCTCAACTTCTGGGTATTTCAGTTCTTCAAATCCTTTCTGTTCACAAGTTGGAATGTTCACTGTTGCACCTTAGGCTTCTGTGTTAGCGCTGAATCTAGGACCCTACTCAGGCTCCTGCCAGCCCTTCCAGTCCCTGCCCCGGCCAGTCTATTGGTTCTTCACTCAAATTCCCAAGTGTCCCTAATTTGAGAATCCTGTGAGAGTAGTGTTAGGCCCAGGCTATCCCCCTCTTCCCGCCAGTAAGCCTTGTATTTTGTTCTCTACCCATGAGTTTTGAACGTCACCAACAATGGCCAGGCTATTTAATTTGTGGGGGAGGGCAAGGGCCTTCATGGAGGTCTGGCCTTGACCACTTAGCCCTATAGGTAGGAACATACCCAAAGCAGTTCATTAGGCAGCCAGGCAGGAGAAGCCTGGAGAAAACCAGAGATCTAGTACAAAAAGGAAGGGTTATTTATTAACAGTAGTTGGCTTTTAAAGTTTTTATTTTTGGCAATAAAGAGCAAAACGTACGTAATCGCCTTCATGCGTCATCGTGCCACTAACCAAGCCAGCCAGCTCTGCCTCCCCTCCGTGGCCTTTGGGCTCCCTTCTTCAGGCTAGCTTATTCCTCTAGGTGGTCATTCCCTGGGTCAGGGTCAGAGCTGAGCGGGCTGTGGCCACCTCCCGGGCTCCAGTGCTCTGTCGGAGGGGGGCCTCTTGCTTTATCATCCTCCTGCCACGACTTGAATAATGGTTATTTACAAGAAGGTCTGTTCCCTCAAATCAGAACCCTAAAATATTAAAAACAACCCAACACACACGCAACCAAAGGTTTGATGTGAGTAAAAAGATAGCCCTTCTGCACGGTCGTCAGTAAATACCAGCACTAGAAAATCAGTTGCTTTAATTGCATTTCAGCAGGGAGCCTCAGCACCATGTGGAGGAGGAATTGGGGAGGTCTCTGACCGGCTTCTGAGTACTTTGGCTGCCGGAGGGAGGCCAGACAGGGCAGAGGGGCTCCCTCTGTGGGAGCACTGCCCACGCCGGTCACTGAGAGCGGGCAGCAGGGCGCTTCCCCACTCCCCCTCACCGCAGTCCTCCTGTGCGGCCGGCCTGGCCCGAGGGCAGGAAAGAGCCCGGCACTGGCTGTCCTCCCTGGGCACTGGCTGTCCTCCCTGGGCGAGGTCACCAGCACCCCCCACCCCCAGGGCGTCTCCTCAGCCTGCTAAGCACGAAGGAGTCTGGGCAGAAACCATTTTCAAGCCAGATTTTTCACCTGAGGTGTCAACCAGACGTCACCTCTGCTGAAAACTCCAAGTGCAAGGCTACCAAGTGGCACAGTGTAAGTTCGGATCCTTCCTGTGCCACTCTAGGCCCAGAGGGACTGAGAAGCCACCTGCTGTCTCCGCCCCTGGGCTGCTTGGGAAAAGCCAGCAGCCAGCGCGGCAGCTGGGAGTGTGGAGTGTCTCCCTCCTCTGGCCCTGGCAGCTCAGGTCCTGGCAGCAGGAGGGCTGGTACCATGGGGGACAGGGAAACCGCTGCCCTCACATTCAAAGCAGCCTTGACTGTGGCCTGGTCATGGGATTAAAAACTGTGTATGTGGTGGCAGGGAGGGTCAGAGGGGGAATCTTATTAATACAGAATACATAATAAGCCATATATATTAAAATCATTAACAGTATATAGTCCCATGGTAGCTCCAGCCCCTCACACATGCTCAGGTGGCATGGCCAGCCCTTTGCCTTGGTCCAGTCTCACCCTCGGGGGCAAAGAAGGGACCGCTTGCTCCCTTTCCCCAGGCTCTTGGCCCACAGCCCCTCCATGCCATCCACGACGTGCTGCAGGCAGCCCCAGTGGTCATCTGTGTGCCAGCTCTGCCGTCACTGGGAAGGGGCCTTGGCCTCACTGCTGCCCCCCTGGCTGGGCTTTGGCTTTAGCAGGATGAATCTGTTGAGGAGGTCCGTTTCTGAGCTGGCCTGGGCCGTCCCATACCCCTCACCTGTGGACACAGAGGCAGGCTGAGGCCTTGGGCCCGGGACAGAAGGCCCATGCCCAACATGCCTTGTCCTCCACAGAGCCTCCTGGCCGGTGCGGTGGGGCCCAGCAGTGACTCACCGGCATAGCTGGAGGCCTCAGCAATGTTCTGGGAACCTGTGATGTGGTGCCAGTAGGCACTGCGGGGCAGCATGGTAGTGGGCGTGCAGGGGTATGAGTAATGTTCCGTGCCCTTGTTCAGCAGCTGTGGGGCAGAGAAGGGTCAGTGGCTAAGCCCAGAGCAGCCAGCCCAAGACCCTGCCTGCCTCTCCCGGACACACCAGCTGGAGACAGCTGCCACTCTCCCGGCCCCCGGCCCGCCCGCCCGCCAGCCTTCCCCTACCCTGGACTGAGACACGCACTGCCTCACCCTCACGTTCTTCTCCATTTCCAGCAGGACCCTCTTGTGCTGCTCAGCGATGGCCAGGGTGGCACTGTGGACCCGCTGGTAAATCTGTTCCCCTTCCTGCGTCTGGAAGGTGTAGAGCCCTTCCCCAGCGTCACACATCCTGGGGACACAAGTAGCACCGAGAGCCACGTGGTGGGTATGCCCCATGTGTGTGCACATGCACAGGCTCCCGTCTGGGAACAGGCAGGGCTGTCATCTGAGGGTCTGACCCCCCAGCTCAAACATGCTGAACATTTTCTATGTGCCAGGTGGGGGTCTAAATGCTTTACAAGGATTAATCCATTCCATTTTCCCCACCACCCCACTCTGGTCTGTGTGCTACTACAGTTTCCTCGTTATTATAATTTTTCTCAAGCCATTTTACAGATGAGGAAACTGAGGCATTCAGAAGGTAACGACGAAAGTTACACAGTGGATTATACAGAATTTGAGTCTAGGCAAGCTGCTCCAGGGTTCAAGCTATACCCAGTCCTTACCATAACCCAATCTATGAGGTTAGGTACTTTTATTATCCCCTATTTGACAGAGGAGGAAACTGAGACTCGGGTCCACAATCACAGAGCTAGTCAATGCCAGTGCCAGCATCTGATCAGAGCCTGAGCAGTCTGACTTGGTAAACAGCTTCACTTGACCTACCTGCTGTGAGTCTCAATTTCTTCATCTGTAAAATGGGTTCCCCTTCAGCATGCTATGCTGATAAATAACTTAAGCTTCCAGCACAGTGCCCGACACAAGTGAATGGCAGCTGCCATCATGACCACGGTTGGACGGCGGGGAGGTGAGTGGGTCCTACCGGCCAGCCTCGAAGGTAAAGCGTGTGGCGTCCCGGCCATAGCGGCGCAGTGAGCAGAGGGGCCACGAGACGAGCTTCACGCGGGGGTTGTGTATGTCCCAGAGGTAGATGTTCTCGTGGGTGATCTGCAGCTTGCACTCGCCATACACATCCAGGTTGGGGCAGGGCAGCAGGAAGACGTTGAAGCGATCTGGATGGGAGTGGACAAGTGGGCCTGGAGCTTTGTGGGGGGCCTGGGGGGGTCTTCCTCTCACCCCCACCCCGTGCCAGCACCAGGCCTCACCTGTCTGCTCGCACTGCACTCCTGGGGCCAGGAGGTCCGGCTCTCCCAGACTGATGTCGTTGAGCCTCGACCCCAGGCACTCCACAGAGAGAGTCTTGTACCACTCCTCTGCCTCCAGCTCTGGAGAAGACAGTCCCTCTTCGTGCTGCCAGCTCAGGGGCCCGCAGCAACCCACCCCATCTGCTTCAGCCGGAGTTATCCCACCCCGCCAGGCAGAGAGGGCAAGGCCAGTGGGTTCTGCGTGCCTGCCCCACCTCATCCTGGGGCTGCTCCCTCAAAGGTGCCCTCCACCCACACATCATACCCAGGCAGGGCAAGCCTTTGCTCTGCCTCCTACCAACTGGACCTTGACCAGCCCACAGCCTGCAGCCGCATCCCCTCACCTGAGTCGCAGGTGAAGGTACGTGCCGAGTCGTCGGTGAATATGATGGCCACTGCCTGTCTCTTGGTCTCCTTGGGGAGCCGTGTGACACACTTGACGTTGCTGATCTCTGTCACCTGGAACAGCATCCACAAGGTACTCGGCCAGGTTGAAGCACCTCCCTCTGCATCCCCCACGGCTCTGCCACCCCCAGGAGGGTCCTCTTGGCCCTCAGGACTCTGAACAAATCCTCACTGCTTACAGGTTGGGAGAGCTAGGGCCCGGGCCCCCTAACCTTGGGGCAGCCTCGGAGGCACACTGACTTCTCATCTGGATACTTCTCCAGCCGCTGGGGCCCCTTGCTGGAGGATTTCCGGAACACCAGCCAGCACCTCCGGTAGATCTGTGGGACAAGATGGCAGGGGGATCAGACCCTGGACCACTCCCAAAGCAGCCGGTGACCCTGGAGTTACCCCTGCCTACCACAGCGGGCAGTGCCGCACAGCCTTCCAGGGAGCTCAGGCCCAAGAGATCTGGGGACAGCTGACACCAGCATGACACCCTGCCCTGGGGAAGAGGACCCTCCCCGAAATTGAAAAGTCAGTCATTTCTTGGCTGGCTCTGAAAGGCTGTTCCATAAAGGGTGCTCCTGAGTTACTGTTTACTATGAGCTCAGCTCTGGGTTTAACGTAAGTAGCCAACATTTGTGGAGTGCTTCCTATTTGTACTTTTTGTTATTAGCACTCTTCACATTTAATCTCAGGGTCACTCTTGAGGTCGCTTCTATTATCATCTCCACTTTATTAGACAGGGAATGAGGCACCCCAAAATTGAGTAACAGCTAATGAATGGTAGAGCTGGTATTTAAAACAGGCTGCCTAGAACCAGGGCTGTCCTGGGAGCCCGCTGCGCTAAGGTTCTGCCCAGGGCCGCAGGAGCACCTGCCACGACAGAGGCAGTGCTGCGGGGACAGGGATTAGGCCCTTGCCCGGTCCCAGCCTGCACAGCACCGTGGCCCTTGTTCTTAGAGCCGGGGGAGGGCTCTTGATGTGGGTAACACCCCCTCTTGTCTCTAGGACCTTTCATTAACCCTCTCTTTTCATTCTCTGACCAACCCTGGAGTGTAGGGAATCAGGGTTAGTTCCCTGTTCCAGCTGGGAAACCAGAGGCTCTCAGAGGTCAAGGGGCAGAGCCAAGAAACTGGGGTTACCCCAGAGCACGGTGCCTTCCCGGGCAAGGTTCCCTCCTTGTCCCAACCACTGCCCGTACCTAAATCCACCCCAATTCTCTGTAGCTTCACGGACTCCATCCAAGAGGCAAGAGCCAGGGAGCAGGAAGCCAACCACTCTCCGGGGCTAAGGGGCAAGCTGGCTTGTCAGACAACCCCCCACAAAGGGGTGGCCCTAGCCACCTGCCTGGGCTGCTGACTCTTCCTCCCATGGCCCCCTCCCTCCCACCTTAGGCTCTCTTCCAGCCCAAAGTCTGGCTGGGATGTACCTCCTCTTTCAGCAAGCACTCCAGAAGCCTGGCAGAGCCATTCCCCGGGAATCTCCAGTGCTCCTCTCACTGGCAAACAGTGGGGAGACTGAGGGGCCCAGAGCAGAGGAGGCGAAGGGGCCTCTGGGCCACAGGCTCAAGCCCCCTCCCCTTCTCTGCCCTGCTGTGTGGGTACCAGGTCCTCGGCAGGCAGGATCCCGGGGTGCAGTGGGCTCAGGCAGTCCCCATCCCAAGAAGCTACTCACAACCAGGCTATTTCTGGCCCCTGAGACTAGGAGACATGTCTGTCCCTGCCCCCATGACCCTGGCTCAGCCCCTGGTCTATCCACCTAAACCCCAGCAGGCCTCAGCTCTCAGCTGGGGAGCTCCTTTAGGGCAGAGACTATATCTTATTCTCAGAATCCTCACATCCCAGTCGCTTCGTTAACAGACCTCTGCTGAACAAGTGAATGATAATATGAAGGGACCGTGAATGAATGGATGGATTGATGGATGAATGCACGAATGCTGCCGACCCAGATATGCCCTGCCAGGATGGGCTCCATGCCGTCTGCAGAGGCAGGGGCAGAAGTCCTGGGGGCCTGAGCACTCCGGTTGCCTGGTTACAGGACACACACACACACACACACACACACACACGCAGCACGCACACGCAGCACGCACACACAGAGCCCCAGGGAGCCACTGCGCTCAAGAGCCCTCCTTCCCCACTTCTCATAGGTCTTTGATCAGCGCTTCGGAAACACTCTGCCAGAGCTCTGCCTTGGGAGGAAAGCCCTGGCAGGTAGGACGATCTGCTCCTGATCTCTTCCAGCCCTTACCGCCTCGCCTCTGTGGGCTGAGGCAAGAATGGCTGCCCCGGGACAAGAGCAGCTGGGTGGCCGCAGCCCCTCACAGCAGGTCTGCAGGGGGATGCCGGGTTCCCTGAGTGCGGGCGATTCCAGACTGGGCCTGGCCACGCCCCAGCCCCTAAACCCTCCCCCTGACTGTGCCCACCATGGGTTCCCAGGCCTGCCCCTGGAACAGGCCTGGTTCTGAGCCCAAGCGGCCACCCCAAGTGGCTTGCCTTCCTGGGAAGCTCTGCTCTGGACAGGGTCGCAGCCCAGCTGGCCCCTGGGGACCTGACAGGTCTGGGCCCTCAGGAACGAGTCACCACACTAGAACCTGGGCCCCCACCCCCTTGCCTCCCCACCTCAGCCTTAGTTCTTCTCCTTGTTCTGTGCGCAAAGTGGGCTCCATCCTTCTCTCAGGGCAAGAACAAGGTGGCCGATGGCCACCACGGCCCAGGTTGGGATACAGTCCAAATCCAGTTAAGACCCCAAACATGCCCACCAGCTAAGCGGCCGCCTCCTGCCGGGACAGAAGAGCCTCCCGCAGGGGCCCTGGGGGTTGAGGGCACAGGAGGGGAAGGAGGTGCAGGAACCGCCCTGCTCCAAGGCCAGTCCTGCTCTGTCTGGTTCGCAGGCAGGGAAGCTGAGTATCAGAGCCCTGCTCCTCCCCCACCCTACTCAGCTGAACCAGGAAGCCTTGAGCGGTCGGATCCCCCCACCCCATCAAGGCCATGGGGGAGGGGGGAACGGAAGGGCAGGGGACCCAGGTAAAACACAAGACTTGGGCCACCTCAGTCGTCAGGGTTTCCTTTCTACCGGGGAGACCCCTCACTGGAGGAGGGAGGAGGGTCCGGGAATAAAGACCGCTCTCGGGACAATCTCACCAAGATTATTAAATTGGTCCCCGGGGCCCCTGCTCATGCCTTTTGGGCGGTTTCCAGCAGTACGGGATGGGAGAGGGTGCACACCCAGCAGAGGTGTGTCTGAGGCCTCATCTCCACAGGCCCTCCAAGCCCCCAGCCACCTCCAACACCTGGGAGGAAAGCAGCCTGTCCCAGTGCCACGGGCCATCCAGCCCAGCCAGGTTCTCTCTCATAAGCCACGTAAACACTGGCTTCTGCACCCCTCCCACCACTGCCCTCCCCCCAGCAACCAACCACTCTTCTTCTCAAATGCTTTTTTTAACTGGAAAAGCAACCACCAAAGATAAATAAGTAAACGCCTGTACACAGAAAGCAATGGGAAGCAGGGGAGATGAGGTACTTAAAAGCAAAGAGGCCAGGAGAGGGGAGGAAGGAAACGAGGAGGTGATGGCAAGGGGAAGTGAGAAGCCGGTCTCAGCTCGGACACAGCCCGGCATTTCCAGCCGCTGCCCTGGCGACAACTTCAACAATAGCAGGGGAGCCGCCTGCCCATCGGCTGCCACCGCTGGCCCAGCCGCTGGGATGCCAGCCAGCCAGCCCGGCTGGGGCGGGAGCTGCAGCAGGCAGAGCCGGGCCCAGGCACATGCTGGGCAGCCCGCTGGCCAGAAGCCTCGAGACCAGCAATGCACGATGCTGGGCCACAGGCGGGCAGCCGCACACCCCGGACACGCCACCAGGCGCCAGACCAAGTTCCTTGGCAGGGCCCCCTGGAGGTGGCTCACCCCGAGCTTCCTGCTCTTCATCTTCACGTAGCCCTGCTTGACAATGTCGTTGAAATTGGTCGCCATGGTTTCTCCACCGTCTTTGAGGCTCTGGCCGGCCCAGGCGAGGGGAGGGATGCCCAGGTGGCCTCGGTTTCCCGGCTCCTCTGATCACCTGTTCGAGATACTCCGTCGGGGCTGCCTCAGCATTGTTCTAGCAGCTCTTTCGCCCGGAGCCTGCTGGAAGTAAAACTGACAGGGAGATTACACAGTGACATCTTTCTCTTCCCCTGGCTGTCTCGCTCTTTCTTCCTTCCTCTTCCCACACTCCTCCCTCCCTTCCTCCCTCAGCCCGCCCTTCTTCCTTCCCTTCCCTCCCCACCCCAGGACGACAGAACCATTCAGGAAAACCGAGGTGGAGGCAGCTACGAGGAAAATGGTCCAGCCCAGTCCCCTCCCTCACGGCTGGGGCTGGCGGTTAACCCCTTCCTGGGAGGACTGGCTCCGGCTCCCGCTGTGGAGGTGCGGGCAGAGGAAAGGAGCTGCTGTCGGGCCCTATCTCCTGCTACAACTTAGGGGTAGACTTAGAGCAAGCCCCCCTCCTGTGCACAGGAGGCTCCACGAGGGAAAGCCTTCCCAGAGATGGGGCTCTTGGGAGATGGCACAGATTCTGGGACCCACGCTCCCCGAGGTTAGACAACTTGCCTTGTCAGTCTCAGCAGACCCCCCAGTCCCTCTGCCCCACCCCGTTCTATACCTGGTTCTCCTCAGCTCCAGGCAAGAGGCTGAGAATCGTCACCTCAAGCCCACTCAGGCCCTGCTCTCTGCCCCTGGAACTCTTCAGCAGCTCGTCTGGGTGCTGCTTCCTGGGTGGGAGGACAGAGTCCAGTGGGGCGGGCTCTCAGATAAGCCTGAGGAATGTGCTGGGCAGGCTGGAGGTGGCCACTGTGGAAGCAGTCACCTCGCCCTGGCGCTGGGAAGGTCAGGCTGGTCTGTTAGGGCACTGGGTCTGGCCAGAACTTGCGGTGCCCCACATCCTGAGCACAGGCAGGAGTTAATTACATGGAGAACTAGCAATCACCTGGGCTTGGGGCAGAGGACAAAGCTGGACCACACTGAGGGGCACCAAGGGGCAGCCAATATGCATCGGGAAAAGGGGTGCCGTCAGGCGCTCTCAGAATCAGGCAGATTACCAGATAACGAAGACTCAGACTTAGGGGGGAGGTGTCTCAGTGATGACCCAGTCCAACATCCATTCTACATCATTTTACAGTTGGGGAAAAGAAAGCTGCCCAGAGGGGATAAGCAGCACAGCCAAGGTCACACAGCAAGCCCATGGTTCAGCCAGGGACAAATAAGTTCCAGAGTGGGTGATGGAGGCAGGCCTGCGGGTGGAATGCCCTGCCACATGGCTCTGGCGGCCTGCCATCACCTAAGCCTTCTCTGCCATCCAGGCTCAGAGGCAGGGCTGTGCCAGCAACATGGCCCCCCGTGTCTCCAGGATTGCTGGGTGGGAACGGAGCAGTATTTCTGGGGTCAGCTGGGCATCTGTGCTGCCAGGACAGGGCCCTGGGGCAAGCATCCTGCTGGAGCTGCCAGCAGCTTGGCATTAATTAATCTTCTGGAGGCCTGTCGAGTCCCTAACAAGGAATAGATGTGACTACCCCAGTGAGCACACGAAAACAGGCAGAGGGACAGACGGTAGTGCTCCCTATGCCCCTTGTACCCCAAGAGCCTCTTCAGCACCCCTCAGTGGCCTCCCTGCCCATCCACTCGCTCTCTCCCAGCTCCCTGGGGGCCAAGACCCTTCCACACCTAAGTGGTCTGCTTTCCTCCTATAAGGTCTAGCGTGGGGTACCCTCCCTAGTACTGACCCCCAACATCCTTGCCATACCTGGGTGCTGGCACTCAAAGAAGAGTAGGTTTTCCCAGCTCTGCCTCCACCACCTGGGGCTGCCTTGTCCCCACAGCGAGGACCAGCTCCGTAAAAGCCCCCTCCAAGATGCCAGCTGGCTGGCTACTGGCTGAGGGTCCACAGCGTGGAAGGCCCCTTTCAGAACACACCTACAGCAAGGCCCCTGGGTTCATCCAAGGCAGCCATAGATGTGGCCCAGCCAGGAACATGAATCGAACTGGCAGGTGGTCCTGCTTAAGCCACTTAACTCCTCAGCGCCTCAATTTCCCCATCAGTTAAAAAAAAAATGAGGATAAATCCACCTATTTTAAATGAGGAAATGAATCTATGAGGCACCTGCCTGCCCACGTTGGACCCAGAGCTTCTGCCTTGAAAACCCCAAGGGCTGTTTTTATTGCGAGAGCTGCTGCCCAGCCGAGGGCTGTGAAAGCACCCTAACTCAGCCTTCCACCTGCCCAGTGCAGGCCTGCTCCTTCCTGGCTCCACCAGTTACCTTCTCAGCAGCACCCCTTGAGTGACTGCCATCACCAAGCTCTCAGGAGCACCTGTGCCATGTCTGTCCACAGTCCCACACCCCATGCCCTAGAAATAAACCCACAGAGACAAACCACTGGGAAGAGCAACCTTCCAGGGGAAGCCTGGGTGTCAAAGGGCCTGGCAGCCCACACCGGCCTGGAGTCACAGGTGGTGCTGACCTTACTCAGTCCCTAATGAATATGCAAGAGCAAGACCCACGCTGGGGCCCAAAGTGGTAGAGCAAAGGGGAGTTGGGGAGGAGGGAGAGAGGGGGAAGAGCCAATAGGTAGACTCACAAATTTGATGGGCAATGGGGACAAGGTGAGAGGGGGCACCCAGAGCCAACCCATGCCCCAAAGGGACTGCAGTGTGTTAAGCAACGGCAATGGCCCCGGGCTGAGCCTGTGCGGACCCAGTGAGGCATCAAGGCACGGAGAGCAGCTGAGCCCCAATGAGGCATCAAGGCACGGGGAGCAGCTGAGCTCAGCAGGCCAGGAACTGGGAAGGCAGCCCCCGCCCTGCTGCACCTGGGGCCACTTTCCCCATCACTCCTGAACAACCACCAGCTCTGCTTCTCAGGAGCCTAGAGCAGGGGAAAAGGCCCCGCTAACTGGAGAGGGCCTGGGGTCTCAGGTGTGCAAGGTTAGCTCTGAGCACCCAGAGGGGCTACGCAGGACGCCTAGCAGCCCCCTCAGCACTGCGGTAGGGAGCAGGGACCCCCGTTCCTCCTCCCAACCCGGCATCGAAGCAGCTGCTCAACCAGAGATCGTCCCCGCCCTGGACCAGGCCACCGCTGGCTCCTCCAGAAAGAGGAGGAGCCCCCCTCTCCCAGGAAGGGCAGGTGTCCTGTGCGGAGGGGGCATGAGACTCCCTGGTGCCCAGCAGAGGGGTGGGGAGCGGCCCCCTGCTCACCTGCCCAATGTGGCAGCCGTCTAACACCCCTCCCTGCACCTCGATTCTGCCTGGAGGCTTTGGCTCCAGAACAAACGCTACCCACTGCTGTTGGCAACCAGTGACTGAGCGGGAGCGGCTGCCTGCCTGGCTGGGCCTCCCCACCCCATGACAGATCGGATCTTATCGGGGCTTCAGGGACAGCCCTACCTGGACACTTGGACACCGTCTCACTGACGGCTCGCTGTCTCCACCCCCCGCAAAGATCCCATTGGCGGGATTCTCTCTGGCGTGAGGGTCATTTCCCATCCCCTGCCTGGTCCTCCCTACCCCTGTGTGATTATTATCGGGGGCCAGGAGGAGGTCATCCCCTCCCCAGACGGCCCCACCCCTGACCTCCACCTATGCAAATCCCCACAAGCAACCACCACCTGAAACACTGCAGGTCCCAAGACGGGTGGCGAAGACAGATCAAAAACCAACGGGGTGGGGGTGGGGTTCACTGGTGGCGCAGTGGTTAAGAATCCGCCTGCCAATGCTGGGGACACGGGTTCGAGCCCTGGTCCGGGAAGATCACACATGCTGTGGAGCAAATAAGCCCATGAGCCACAATTACTGAGCCTGCGCTCTAGAGCCCACGAGCCACAACTACTGAAGCCCATGCGCCTAGAGCCCGTGCTCCACAACAAGAGAAGCCACCGCAATGAGAAGCCCGCGCACCGCAACGAAGAGTAGCCCCCGCTCACCGCAACTAGAGAAAGCCGCACACAGCAACGAAGACCCAATGCACCCAAAAATAAATAATTAATTATTTAAAAAAAAACGAACTGGGCAGAGAAGACTGGCGGGAGGAGAGGACATCTGAACAGCCCTCCAGTTAGGAAAGTGGTGCTGTGTCTCCACACCACTGCCACTCCGCTCTCTCCAGGTTGCCTGCCCACCCGTCCAGCCTCATCTCCCCCGGGGTTGGCCTTCTTTCTGTTCTTCAACATGCCTAACTCCTACCCACGCAGGATCACTGCACTTGCTGTTCCCTGCCTAAAACTCTATTCCCTCAGATGGTCCAAGGTTCATTCTACTGCATCATTCAGGTCTCAGCTCAAAGACCGTCACTTCAGAGAGGTCTTCACAGACCATGCTGGCCAAAGGAGCTCCCCAATCAGCCTCTATCGCAACACCCAGTTTCACTGTCCCCCTATATCACTATAGGGTTTGCCTCTTCATCTGCTGATGTGCTCCTCGGCCACTCCCTGTCTCCTTCACCGCACTAGAATGTCAGCTTCCCGATGGCTAGGCCGTGTCTGTCTAGTTAATGGCTCCATCCCAGCACCTAGAATGGTGCCTAGAGGGGCGTAGGTGCTCGGTATTTGGGGACTGAAAACATAATTATTTCCAGGACTTGTTCTCCTCATCCTTTCTCCCACCACCATCAATATCCACCTGGTCAGACCCAGCTCAACTTCCAGAGATGTGTGAGCAGCAGTGGGTTCCCATCTCCCTGGGCCCCAGACCCACAGTTTGGTTCAAAGCTGATCCGGGGAGGAGACAGCACTGCTGACACTGTGTCCAGGCCTGGCCAGGTGGCCCCACCTTGGCCTCGGTTGTTGGATGAGGTCATGCCCAGCTCTGCTGCCCTGCCTGAGAGGGAAGAGCTAGAAGTAGCCAGTGCCCAGGCTCAGAGGGGCAGGCAACTGGGCGGGAGGGGGCACAGCTCCTGAGACCCATCCCAGGTGGGGGACAGGAATGGCCTGCACGGGAGCCACATCCCCTAAAAGGGGTAAGAAAGGAATCTGCACTAAATAAATAAGCCCATCCTCGAACTGCTGCTGTGAATCCTGCCAGGCTTGTCACTGCCCTTGACTCTCAGCCCCCTACACCTGAAACGCTCCATCCAAGTCTCCTGGCAACTGCCACGCACCCACGGCTGGGGACAGGGAGACTGCACAGAGGCCCTGCTCTACCCACATCACCCAGGTGCCCAGGCTCCGCTCGTGCCCCTCTGCAGTGACAGAAAGCATTTAACTGGAAGCAGGGCTTTGGGTGTCCTGGGAGAGAAAGTGGACAGGACCCCAGGACCAGGGAAGAAGAATCAAAGAAAGGGGGCAGCTGGCTCCTCCTTTAAGTTGTAGGGTAGGAACCATTTGCAGATAAGGTGGGCAGTAGGGGGACAGATGGAGAAAGTGTTGGAATTTGGGGGTGGGGTTTGAGAGAGCAAGAGGCCATGGGAGCAGGAAGGGTGGGAGAAGGATGGGGGCTGTGATGCGCTGGGTTATGCCCCTTCGGGATGGCAGGCCCAGGGCCGGGGAGTACAGGGGCCTGGGCTCCTCCGATGAGTGAGTGTGGGGTAGGCGTGAGGTCAGGCCCCGACCTGGGCTCCCCTGGAGAGGAGAGCTGGGGATAGGTGGAGCTCAGGGGTTAGTTTTCAGGGGCCGGGGCTGGCTTTTGGAGGTGGACCCCTGTGGCCCCCCACAGGGTAGGAAGGTCCCACGGGCTTGGAGAGTTCTCAGGCTGGAGTAGCCGAGGGTCTCGAGAGTTCCGGCGCGGCCTAAGGTCCCCTCCCCACCTCGCGCCCCCCTAGTTACCTGGGCGCCGCGGCCCCTGCTGGGGGCGCTGGCTCGGCGGGCGGCGGGCCAGACTCATGCCCGCGTCACGGCGGGGCCGGCGGGGGCGGCGGCGGCGGCGGCGGCGGCGGCGGCGGCGGCGGCGGCGGAGCCCGGCGCCCGGCGCCGGGTGGGGACTGCGAGGGAAGCGCAGCCGCCCAGCTCGGCTCGGTCTGGGACTTGGCGGCGCTGCCCAGCAGCCCGGCTACAGCCACTCCGCCCCGCCCCGCCCCGCCCCGCCCCTACGGCGCGGCACTCCCACCCCGGGCGGCCCGCCCCCGCCGTATTCCTCCGAGCCGAGGGACAATCACTTCCGTCCCGGCTTCCTTTCCCTCCCCGTCCCCCAACCAACCCCCGTCCCCACCCCCAGCTCGCCTCCGCGGCCCCTTCAGGCAGCCCTCGGTACCCCGGCTCAGCCTCACCGCCCCTGCCTGGGCCCCAGATTCCAATCTCACTTCGCCTCTCAGCCCCTGAAAGCTGAACACGACATCAGCTCCCAGCCTCCAGATCTCAACCACCACCCCGACAACTTCTACAGGAATCATACACACATCCACTGCCCCCCTATCCCCTACAGGACTTCCGGGGCCGTCCACAGCCTAGCCAGGACCCCCAGTGACCTCCTTATCGCCCCACCCACCCCCGCACAATCCTGAAGCTTCGTGCGCGCCTCTCTCCTAGCCTGTCAGCTCCCCTAGCAGTCTGCCAGCCTCTCCTTCCTCCCCGGCCTCCTCACCGCCCTCAAAACACCCAGTACTCCCATCCTATCTCCCCCCCCTCCCCGCCCCCGAGACTTTGCCCTCAAGTGCCAGCCCCGTTGCCCTCCATCACCTCCCAGCACACACACTCTCCTCACTGCCCCTCAGTCCTGCGCAGGTGTCCTGTCATGGCCCTGCTGGAATCACAAACCACAGGCCTCCCCAGCTGTGCCAGGCAGAGATGAGGACTTTGCCTAGGGCCTCCCCACAGGAGGGACTGTGTCACCCTACTGGTTTTCTTGTCTGCACCCTTCTACACCAGTGGTTTGCAAAGTGAAGGGTCAGCATCAGCATCACTTTGAAACTTGTTAGAAATGCAAATTCCCTGCCCCAGCCCAGACCTGCAAAATCAGAATCTCTAGTGGTGCCCAGAAATCTGCGTTTTAACAAGCCCCTACGTGATTCTAATGCACCCTAACCACTCCTTTACACCAAATATACAAAACTCAACAAAAGGCCACACCTAAACAACTGAAATCCTAAAAAATGAAAATGCCTCCCAGTCCAACCCTTGTCCAGGTTTCCTCAAAGGAAACCCCACTCTAGAGAAGCTTCCTCCAAGCTATCTAGGGCCCAAGGACCACAGCACTCACCCGTGGAGTCCATGCCCCTGCCTCCTAGACACTGGGCCTCAGCCTGGCCTAGTCTTGCCCACGGAACTTCTTAGGCGGCTGTTTCTCTTCCCCTGAATATTTCCCAGAGAGGTCACTGTCATGCCGGTGGCCACCAAGGGAGCCCCAGGGACTCCCAGCAGCCTCTGCCGTGGGCCTGAGCTAACCAGTCTTACGCGGCCAGGGGAGGAGGTGGCCGTGCTCGACCTGTCCCTGCCAGCCAAGCTGGCCTGGGTCTTGACCTCCTGACCTCCCCCATGCATCTTCCAAATTTGAGCCCACCTGCTTTGCTTCAAACCACAGCTCATAAAGCCCCCAGCACTTGATCCATCACAGCAAAGTCTTTTCACCACCGGTAACCTTTGGAGGAGTTTTGGCCAACAGCAAGCACCAAAAGAGTGTTCATAATAAAAAATCATCTTGTCTAGAGTGGGGTTTCTGAAACTTCTTCATTCTCTCATTCTCCTAATTTTTGCCCAATCCACTCTGTCTGCAGTATTGTCACCCAAATTTTTTTTAATTAAATTTTTTATTTTGAGATATTTGAAGATTCACATGCAGTTGTAAGTTATAATACGGAGAGAATCCATGAGCCTTTACCCAGTTTCCCCAATGTGACATCTTGCAGAACTGAGTACAATATCACAACGAGCACGTTGACATTGAAACGGTCAAGATACAGAACATTTCCATCACACAAGATCCCTCCTGTTGCCCTTTTATAGCCAAACTCACTTCCCTCCCCCTCTCACCCCTCCTTAACCCCTGGCAACCACTAATCTGTTCTCTATTTCTATAGTTCGGTCATTTCCAGAACGTTTTAAAATTAGAATCATAAGTACATAATCTTTGGGGACTGGCTTTTTTTTTTACTCAGCATAATTCTTTGGAGATCCATCCAAGCTGTTGCAAGTATCAATACTTTGTCCTTTTCACTGCCAAATAGTATTCCATGGAATGTATGTGCCACAGTTTATTTTGCACACTCACTGAAGGATGTCTGGGTTGTTTCCAGTTTTTGACTGTGATGAATAAAGCTGCTATAATCATTCACGTATAGGTTTTTGTGTGAACATAAATCTTTATTGCTCTGGGATAAATGCCTCGGAGTGCAACTACTGGGTCATATGGTAATTGTATGTTTAGTTTAAAAACTGCCACTCTGTTTTCCAGAGTGGCTGTATCGTTTTACATTCCCACCAGCAATGTATGATGACCTCATTTCTTCACATCCTTGCCAGCATTTGCTGTTGTTATCACTTTCCTTTTTCTCTTTTCAAGCCATTCTGATAAGTGTGTAGGGATATCTCATTGTGGCTTTAATTCGCATTTCCCTGCTGGCTAATGTTGAACATCTTTTCATGTGCTTATTTGCCATCTGTGTATCTTCTTCAGTGAAATGTTTGCTCATGTCTTTTGCCCATGTTCTAACTTGATAATTGATAATTTGCCATTTTATTGTTGAGTTTTGAGAGTTCTTTATATATTCTGGATACTAGTCCTTTTGTGGATATGTGGTTTACAAATATTTTCTCCCAGTCTGTAGCTTGTCTTTTCATCCACTTAACAGGGTCTTTCACAAAGTAAAATTTAAGTTCAATGAAGTCCAAATTATTATTTTTCCTTTTATGGATTGTGCTTTCAGTGCCAAGTCTAAGAACTCTTTGCTTAGACCTTGATCATAAAGACTCTTTCCTATGTTTTACTCTAAAAGTTAGATCATTTTATGTTTTACATTTAAGTCTGTGGACCATTTTGAGTTAAATTTTGTAGAATGTATGAGACTTAGGTTGATGTGGTGTTTTCCCCCACACTCTTTGGCCTATGGATGTCCAATTGTTCCAGCACCGTGTTTTGAAAAGTCTTCCTCTCTTTCTTCCATTGAATTGCTTTTGCAACTTTATCAAAAATTAGCTGGATCCATTGTGGGTTTTCTGTTCTGTTCCATTGATCTATGTGTCTATTCCTCGGCTAATAGCACATAGGCTTGATTACTGTAGCTATGTAATAAGTCTTGAAATCAGGTAAACTGAGTCCTCTCACTTTATTCTTTTCCAAAATTGTTTTATCTATTTTATCTCCTTTGCCTTTACATATAAATTTTAGACTAATCTTATCTATAGCTACAGAAAATCTTGCTAGGATTCTGATAGAAATGGCATTCAACTTGTTTATCAGTTTGGGGAGAACTGACATTTTTAATATGTTAAGTCTTCCAATCCAAGAACACAGTATGTCTCTCCATTTATTTAGGTCTTTGATTTATTTCATCAGCATTATTTTGTTTTCAGTATACAAGTCCTATACACATTTTGTTAGATTTACACCTAAGCATTTTATTTAATTATTTTTGGTGATTTTAAATGGTACCGTATTTAAAATTTTTCTACCCATGTGTTCATTGCTAGTATATAGAAATAAAATTTTTGTACGTTTATCTTGTATTTTGTAATCTTGCTGCATTCAATTATTAATTCTAGGAGTTTGAGGCTTTTGGGGTCGATTCCTTGAAATTTTCTACATAAATGATCATGTCATTTGCATATAGAGACAATTTTATTTCTTCCTTTCCCATCTGTATGTCTTTTATTTGCTTTTCTTGCCTTATTGCACTGGCTAGAACCTTCAGTACTATGTTGAATAAGAGTAGTGAAAGCTGACATCCTTGCCTTGTTCTTGATCTTAGGAGGAAAGCATTCAATTTCTTCAGTGGGGTGTTCTAGAAATACCAGATCCTGTTGACTGATGGTGTTGTTGAGTTCTATATCTTTCCTGATTTTTTATCTAGTTGTTCTATCAATCCTGGAGAGAGGGGTGTTGATGTCTTCAACAATTATTGTGGATTTTTCCTTTTCTCTTTTTAGTTCTATCAGTTTTTGTTTCACATATTTTGTAGTTCTGTTGTTTGGTGCATAAACACAGTGATGAGTTCTCTGGGTTTTCATTTTGCCTCATATATTGCACACCCGGAGCTGAAGAACACCAGCAACCTGGAAATACCAATGGGCACAGACAGTAAAGCCCCCAAAAAAGCCTGCTCTCTCTAGCCACAGGACCAGGAAAGTGGTAATCTGGCAAGACAGAAAGCTTTTAGAAAATAACTATCTACTCCAGCCAAAAACCACAGAAGAAAACTGTGATCCCACCCTCCCTGACACCAGCAAAGGCTGAATGGGGAGCCTAGGCTATAATGACACCCACCTCCCCAGCCAGTAGGGAGGCTCTCCTGCTGCAGTGTCATGGGGAACCTGGACTTGCACTTGACCTGGGAGTAATAAGGTGCCCCTCTCCCTCCCCTCTGGGGTGCTGTCAGAGGGGGTCTAGTGTTTCAGAGTGTTCTTGTATTTGTTTTACATATAAATTCCAGAGTTTTCAGTTGCACTTAGTGGGAGGTACAGAGAAAAGTAGGACTACTCCATCTTACCAGAAGCAGAAGAGCCAACTCAATTAAAATAAACATAAACACCTTCCCTGCTCTGCCCTTGAACTAAACAATAGTATTGTTCAAATCACAGGCTGGATTGTGCCAGTATATATATAATATATATAATGTATTATGCATATTACTATGTGTACTAAATATAATACATTATATATAAAAGCTTTATGGAAGTGTAGTTGACTTATATATAATGTATATAGTAAAGCTTTATTGAAGTGTGACTGACATACAATAAACTGCACATATTTAAAATGTGTGATGAGTTTTGACAGAGGTACACCTGTCAGCACAACTCAGATAGTAAACATATCCATCATTCCAGTTTCTTCCCTCCCTCTTATTCCTCCTCTACCCCTCCCCACCCTCATCAGTCCCCAGGCAATTGTTGCTTTGATTTCTCTCACTACATGCTATTAGTTTGCATTTTTTACTAATTGTACAGATATGTACCTACAGTAAAATACAACAGCAATTAAAGCAAAGAAATATTATATATGCAACAACGTGGATGAGTCTCAAAATAATTATACTGACAGTGAATGAAATCAGAAAAAAAAAAAGAGTACACACTGACATATTGTGTGATTCCATACACACACACACACACACACACACACACAATATAACATATTTTATACGTACATATACATCACGTCTTGAAGTATGGAACTGTTTCATTCATGTGCTACCTAAAATCAAGTATGTGCAAAATACTACTCTGAAAAATCTTCCTAAGATCCAGTTTCCAAATCTGAACTCAAGTTGCACACAGTAGGTGCTCATTCAACCCCTGGGTGTAGTTGGAGGTAGGGAAGGTTGGGGTGCTGTGGGTTACCAGGAAAGCCTTCAGTGGAGACTGGCGACCTCTGGCTGTGAGGCCATTGGCAAACCATTTCCCCTCCCAGAACCTCAGCGCTCTCCTTTTAAAATCACGGGTGGGACGAGGGATGTCCCCAAATTTACAGGTGAATGGCCCATCCATCTTCCAGCATGGATTAGGGGAGGTTAAATGAGGATGGTGCCAACTGGGCTTGGCTCTCCAGCTCATGGCCGGGATTCCCAGCCCCAGTTTTAGTCCAGCATTGATGCTGGGCCTAAGGCTCGGGACGAGGTTTGGGGTAGTTTCCTGGTCTGCGGCTGCATTTGCTTTATCAGGTCCTTGAGGCTCAAGTCTGTTGAGCAGTGGGGCCGCTCAGCCCTACTAGGCAGGCTGATTTCATTTTCTTACATCTTCTTTCGGTAGCCAACACACTTTCTAGGTCGGGAGACTGGCTTTGCTTCTCACCTGAGCACGCTCCGGGCTTTTGGTCACTCTGGGCCTTGGCTCATGGCTGATTTGTTGGGTGTAGGGGGCATGACTGAGCAGCCGCAATGGAGAGTGATGGAGTAGACGCTGGGCATTGTCTGGGCAACAAATGGTTAAGCCTAGGAATTGTGATGGCAGCACCTGTGCAGCGCAGGACCCAAGGACGGGCACCAACACTGCACGTGCAGCATTCCTGTTGCCTTCCCTCCTGCTCTGGTTCCCCTGGCCCTCCTCAGCTGAGAGGGAACAATGAAGCCCTCCCTGGTGGTCGGTACCTCTAGTCAGGATGTGCTGCCTGGGGAAACTGAGGCAATGAATAAGGGACGAGGAGTCGGCTGTATGAATTCAGCTCTGAGCCTCTATTTCCCTCTGGCCCACCTGAGAGGCTGTTCTCCTAAGGAGGGGGGGTGCTTCAGGCAGACAAGGGCAGTGGCTTAAGTACGTAGGCTCTGGAATCAAACCACCTGGCTCAAGCCCTGGTTCCACCAGTTGGACAATTTATCTAGCCTCTCTGTGCCTCAGTTTTGTCATCTGTAAAGTAGGGGTGATGAGTTGTGAGGAAATACATTCAGACCCCGTGGAACAGGACCCTGCATGTGGGGTGTACCCAAAACGGGTTAGTTATCCACACAGTATTTCCTTCTTTCTGCCTGTTCCCTAAATTTTCTACAACGGCCACCTGTAAATTTTTCAATTAAAACAATCTGTTAAAGTAAATCTGTTTAAGTTAAAGCAAGTGATTACTCCTCCCATAACTTCCACCCTCCAATGGGGAGGTGTGGGGACAGTGCTCTGTGAGGAGTTACACCCCGATATATTACCTCTCCCATGCTGAGCGCAGCCCAGGCCTCAGGGCCTGTCCCAGGCGTCCTGCTGGGAGGGGGTACTTGAAAATCCTCACTCAGGACAGAGGCAGGAAAGCACGTGGGGGTCGATCCCAGCTGTGCTGCAAGACCCCTCACCATTTGGAGTCTCAATTTCCTCCCCCTAAGATGGGAACAATGAGAGTTAGATAAAATAGCATCGGTGGAAGCATCTCCCCAGTGCCTGGTGTCTAGAATGGAGGGAGAGCTATTATCACATGTTACTGGGTTTTGAATCATTAATAATATACTCAGGCCCAAGATTTACCCCCAGGAAACCCAAAGCCCTTCTCTGGTGTTGACCCTTCTGGTCCCTCGCCCACACTCCTGTTTGTACATCACTTGACAGTTTTCAAAGTATTTTCACCCAAAGTACTTTCGCCTGTGCTCGAACAATATTTCCCAAGCCCTAGCCACTCCAGCCACTTTGTGATTTTTCCCAGATTCAAGCGTGTCCTGTGCTATTATTTGCTCAGTGCCTTTCTTTAAATCACCTCACATTTTTCTATTTGCTTCAAGAGCAAACTACATAAATAAAATACCTTGAAAAATAAAACAAATGCATTAAATGTGTGCTGGCTAACACTGCTGCCTAGAAAGCTAGCTCCAAGGCTTTTGTTAAAAAGGAGTTTAGCAAGTGTTAGAGAAACGCTGAACCTACACTTCCACCTGTCTGAGACCTTCCTGAAACTGTCAGAGGATGAAAAGCAAAATGAACACAGAATCATTTACGCGTAGCACGATCCCATGGTGGAGTGTGTGGAGTGTGACTCCCATCATTCTACTTGCCATGGTGGTGAGTCCACACCTGGGGAAATGCCATCCGAGCTTACTGAACCTCATTGCAGCAACCTCGAGTAGATGTCGCAATCCTCATTGCACAGGTAGAAAAACTGAAGCCCAGTAAGTAGAATTTGTCCAGGGGCTTCCCTGGTGGCGCAGTGGTTGAGAGTCCACCTGACGATGCAGGGGACACGGGTTTGTGCCCCGGTCCGGGAAGATCCCACAAGCCGCGGAGCGGCTGGGCCCGTGAGCCATGGCCGCTGAGCCTGCACATCCGGAGCCTGTGCGCCGCAACGGGAGAGGCCACAACGGTGAGAGGCCCGCGTACCGCAAAAAAAAAAAAGAATTTGTCCAGGATGATATAGCCATGCCCGGACTTGAACTGGAGACCATGAAGTCTCTGTTTTTTGGGGCCTTGACATAACCTAGAAGGATGGGGATCCTTGTCCATGCTGGTCTCCCAGGGGGGCCTCCAGCAAAGTCCTCAATCCTCCCATACCCCCAGGTCTGCTCTTGGGAAAAGGGCAGGTTTGACAGAGCCACAGCCAGAGGAGATGAAATCTGGAGCTGGGAGGAATCCCCAGAATCCCAGGCAACCTTACCGTAGCCGTCAGATTGGTGAGTTCTTTTCAAATGTTGTCGGTGACAGGCTGGCGCCCCTCCACTTGCTGTACAGGAGCACTGAGATCTGGGCCAGTTCGCCAGTCAAGATGAGGCCCTGATCTGTCTCCCTCCCCCAGCTGGACAGTGACACAAACCAGCCTCCCCAGGAACCTTCACATCAAAGGGGACTAGCTAGCAGGGGGGTGGAGAAGAAGGAGATGGGGCCCCCTTGCTCCCTCTGCTTCCTTCCAAGGAGGCTGGGCAAGGGGCAATTTCCGATGGATGCAGAGAGCAGCTCTCAGGAAGGAGGTGACATTCCAGCCCCATCTCCCAGCACATGGCTCTCTCTAGGCAGTTCTCTCTGGGCTGCCGTCCTGAGTACATGTGTCATATGCTACTAGCAGGACTGACAAGCTGTCCCCTGGACAGGCATGGCAGCCAGCAGTAAAGGGAGGCCGCATGGTCAGGCCAGCCTTCCCTCCCTCACTGATTTGCTGATTCATTCAACAAACATCTGAGCACTTAACTCTGTGCCAGGTGCTGGGCACTGGGGACACGGTGGTCGACAAGAACAGCCTGCCTCTCAGGAGTTCTTAGTCTAGTAAAAGCGATAGGCATGGATCTAAGAACTCCACAGTTGCAGGTGCAACTCATGAGGGCAGAGAGGGAAAGGGGCTACAGGGTGCTGGAAGAGGTATGGGGAGCACCTGACCTGCCTGGGAAGGCTTTTACTGAGGAAGTGATTCTTCAGGTGAAAGCAAAAGGGTGTGTTAATGTGGTGGAGAGGGATGGCAGAGTGTTCTGAGTTGGGGGAACTGCCATGTGCAAAGGTCCTGTGGCCAAAGAGAGCCTGCCCTGTATAAGAGCATGGGAGGAGGCCCGAGTGGCTGGAATGCAGAGGGAGATGGGGACGCACGGTGCTCAGTGAGGCTGGCTATGCAGAGTCTTGACGGCCAGTTCAAGGGTTTGGTCTCCATCTTAAGAGTAATAGGGAGCTAGTCAAGGGTTTTAAACGGGGAAGGGGATAGGATCCAATTTGCATTTTGCAAAAATCCTTCTGGCTGCCCTTAGAGAATACATGGAGGGGTCTCAATGGAATTGTGGGGAGCAAGACAGGAAGCGAAGGCAAGTCTTACAGGAGAGAGGTGGTCTGACTTAGGTAGTGAGAAGGGGTGATGGCAAGGGACAGATAAAAGAGATCCTCAGAAAGTCAAGTGTCCCTGACTCCTTGGTGATTGGCCGCCAGGAGAGTCAGGGATAAAAAAGAAGAAAAATAACGACCCTGACACTAACATTGTGGTGTCGATTCTTCCACACAGGGAGAAAACCAAGCCGGCATTGTATGCTATATTCAAATCTGATTTTTTACTCACTCCCTTTTCTTTAACAAGCTTCATCTCGCTGACTGTCCGGCATCCCCTGGAGAAATGTGCTGTCATGTATTTCACCAGCCCTGACCACCGGCTGTTTAGCTGTCTCTATTTTTGCTTTTGTAAACAATGCCACAATGAGCGCTGTGTGGCTAAATACTTGTACCCACGCTTCTATATTACACAGGCTTACAGCCTTCCTTAGGACAGGTTTCTAAAAGTGACCCGTCTTTGTTTTAGCTGCATTTTGCCAGTTTGCTCTGCAGGGATTTCTACCCTTTTACCATCTAAGGATGCACATTGATGGAGGAAAATGTTCCAACACCTATAAAAGGTCAAAGCCGTTGTACCTTTAATATCTGTTGCCTGGAGAAAAAAAAACAAAAAAACCATGGTGACTGAGGGCTATTATGAATTCTACAGATCGTTTAAATGAATTCATGTCTCATCTGTTCTGTGGCTTCCATGCTCCCACTTGACGAAAGTGGTACCAGTCTGGAGGGAACATATGGATTTGAGAACCCCTTTGCTTTCCCCGTAGAAAAGACACCCTCCCTAGAATCCCCTCCTGTAGAGATGCCTGGAGAAGTCATTCCCCGCTCAGAGCCCCCATAGGGAGGAGATGGGAGCCACAGGGCTTCTGAGCTGGGGGATCTGGGGAACGTGAGGAAGGGAAAATGAGGGATAAGTCCAGTCCTCTGGATGGGACGAGTGATGGCTAAAGGCAGGGGCTCTGCTCTGGGGACCCACCCTCTGGCCATTTCCTGAAGCGGGTCTGTCCCTTGACAGCAACACCAGCTACAAAATTTACCGGGCCTGGTGCAAAATGAAAATGTGGGACTCCTTGTAAAATTATTAGTAATTTCAAGACACTGACAACAGAGCATTAAACCAAACACAAGGTCCTTCAAAGTACGAGGCCCTGTGTGACTGCACAAGCCACACACCCAGGAACATGGCCCTACTTGGCCAGTCCCTCCCTTCCAGAAAAGAGGTGTCAGGAGCATGGAGCAGCAGAGAGGGAGTGAGGGAGGCCGGCTCATGGGCAAGGCACTTAAGAAAGGGCCAGGGCCCCGGCCAGCCCAGCCCAGCCTCGGCTTGGTGCTCTACAGCTGGGGACCCTCTGGGGTCTCACTGAGGCTGCCTGTCAGGCTGATGGAGTGGATGGCTGGGGTCGGGAGAGAAGCAGATCTGGCCAGAGGCCAGGCAGACAGGTGCTCACAGAATACCTCTACAGCCACAATCCTTGCAGCAGAGCATGGAGGCTGATTCAGAGCCATCCCGGGGGGAGGAGGAAGGAGGTGGTCAAAGTCACCCTCAGGGGAGAGGGGCGCGGACCTGAGGGCCAGGAGAAGAATGCTGAGATTAACAACAGTGTGAGCACCAGCAGCCCTTCCCGGCTCTCTGTACGGCCCTCAGAGTCCCCACCTTGAACCTGGTGCCAGTGACACTCCACCGGACAGACGAGGAAACAGAGGCTCAGAGAGGTGAAACAGCAGAAGCTGGAGGTCCCAACTATTCACTCACCCTCTCTTCCCTGTCTGCTTCTAGCCCCACCCTGCAAGGAACAGATGGGGGAACAGAGGCCTGGAATGGTGGGGAACCGGCCACTAGTGGCACGGGGGTGGGGGAGGGAACCCAGGGGTCCCAACTCGCAGAGCAGGGCTTTGCCCCACAGCCATTGCCCCCACCCTTGGGGCCCTCATCTCCTGTTTCTCCTCCCTTCACTGAGCCTGTCTATTGGGTCTGGGGGCAGGGGCAAGTGTGTGTGTGTGCGCGTGCGCGCGCGCGTGCATGCCCGGGACGTGCAGGGGCTTCTCCTCTTCCCCAAATCCAGAGCCAACTCCATGGCCACATCACCTCTCCTGGTTGATCCCCAGATGGGTGTCCCTGGCGCCTTGGTGACTGTTTTTGAATCAGCTGTGTGGTGGCCCTTCCAGTCTATCCGGGTTTGATCGTCCATAAAAAAATTAATGGTCCCTGCAAACAAAGAAGCACAACAACAGAGGAAGGCTTTTTAGACAATCAATTAAAAGCCTAGGAGAGGGATTATCTCATTGAAATATCAATTTTTAATAGCATTGTATCTTTGAGTTTCCTCTCAAAAAACTTTGCACGGTCCATTTGCCTGCCCTGGTTTATAACTTCATCTCTTTACTGTCTTTGACTGACCTGAGCCTCTGGGACTGGCCTTGGGGAGCCCAGAGAAGGGGCCTGGGAGGGAGCATGGGCATTCATTCATTCATTTGTTCACCCATTCACTCATTCATTCATTCATCGAAGTTTAGTGAGCTCCTGCTATGTGGCAGGCATTGGTGTCGGGGGTACGAATGTGACTAATAAGAACCAAATCCTAGGCCTTAGGGAACTCACGGGCTAGCAAGTCAGCACAGCCAGGTGAGTAAATCGGTAATTACAGGAGACACCATCTGGAAAAATCGACGTCGAGGGACTGAGAAGGAGGTTAATGGACACAGGAGAGGGAACATCTATGTAGCTCGTGAAGCTAGGGGAGGATACGCAGGCAGAAGAAAGAGCGTGCCTGGAGGCCCAGAGGCAGAAACGGACTTGGGGTTTTAGAGTAGAAAGGAGGCCAGTGGTCTGGATGGTAAGCGATGGGGAGAGAGTGGCAGATGAAGCTGTGCACAGACACCATCCAGACCTGCAAGGGCCCTGGAGGCCAGAGCAGGGGCGTGAGTTACAGTTAAAGTACACCGGGAGCTGCTGGCCAGTGGTTACCAGCATCCTTGCTAGAGAACAACGGCCCGGATTCACGGAGCTCCTGAGGGTCTCAACTTTGGTTTTCTCACTTATAAGGTGGGATGATACCTGGGATCACCTCACTGGGGTGTCATGAGCATCCAGAGAGATAACAGAAGCGGACTGCCTGGCGGGGCTCCTCTTTTTTCTGACCCTACCCTTTCCCCCTTAGTTTGGCGGCTTCCTCAGTTTACCCTTTGGGGACTGGGCGATCAGATAAATTTTATCTGGTAAGGGACTCCCACCAGACAAATTCCCAAGAGATTTTGTTACACACCTAACTCCAGTTTATCAGCCAATGGGGCGGGTTGGTCGGAAGGGGGTGGTGGTCCAAAAACAGACAAAGATGCCTTTGTTCTCCCAGTGTTACCGCCTAAACCCCATTCCGTCCTGGAATTAAGATACCTGGGTGACTGGGAAGGTGATCAGGTGGTTTCTGAGATGGGACGGAGAGCAGGGACAGCTGAGTGTGGCAGGGCAGACAGGCAGAGGCAGATCCTGGACAGAGAACCCCACCCCAGTGTGGACAAGGGCACGTTTCCCACCTGGACAACTGGTCTTCCACACAGATATGATGGGTGTCCTTGGACAAAGGTGGACAAACAACAGTAGCGCTGGGAGCTGAAGCCCATGCTAGGGGCTTGACAAATGTCCTTCTAATCCCCACAGCACCCCGTGTTACATACGTGGAAACTGAGGCTCAGGTAGGTGATGCTTAGTTAGGGGTCAGAATCCACAGCTCTTTGACTGCTCTCCAGTTATTAGAATGGAGATCAAAGGAGTGAACGATTATGACCCTATTAAAATAAGCTGGAGATTCCGCACACATAGTTGCTGGGTGCCCCTGCATAAGCCACTTGGCTCTCTGTACCTCAGTTTAACTCATCTAGGTAATGAGCGTCCCATCTCAGACCTGCCTAAGTTAGAGCCTCAAGTCAGGTGCTGGGTGAGAAAGAACGTTGAGTGATCTCAAGAGAAGAGGGCTTGGTGACAGCGGTTCACACCATTATTTCCTTACTCTCCCCTCCCCCTCTCCTTTCCCTGAACGGTCACCGAGCATCTGCTCTGAACCAGGCTCAGACCTGGGCTGAGGGCTGTAGCTGAGAACATGCCCGAATTCGAACCCTGGTTCTGTGATCTACTGGCTGGTTCCTTCCCTCTCTGGGCCTCGGTTTCCTCATCCTGCCATGGTCCACCTCCGGTGGCAGTGCATGTGCTTTGAATGCTACTCCCGCTCCTTTCCTGGTGGTGGGGTTGGGGAGGGGATGGTGCTGCCATCCTGTCTGACCACGCCACTGGTACTCCAGCCGTGGCGCAGGCATGGAGAGGATGCTGGGGAAGCCAGTGGGGGCGGGAGAGAGGGGCCTGTCTGGACTTCATCCTAGAGCAACAGGGACCTGAGACCAAGGCCACTGGGGAACGTGCTTAAGGGCAAGTCTGAAACTCACCATGGGCCAGGATGTGGAGCGAGACTTTATCGGTCCAGCAGTGGGGAGCCATGGCTAGTTCTTGAGCGGGGGAGGGGGACCCAGGATGCTCCTCTCTGATGTGGCGGAAGCCTGGGAAATGCGAAAGCCTGAGGAAGGCTTTATGTTTACACCTTTTCTGGGCCCCTCCCAGAGCAGGAGAGGGGAGTCTGAGCACCATGGAGACCACCCCAGCGCAGCTGGGTCTGTGGGGCTGGAGGAGAACTGGGAGGCCTTCCAGGGAGCCCTTGATCCACTGGGAGGCACCCACCTGGGGCCTGGGAGGCAGCTGGCATCTTGCAACCCTGCAATTAGTAGGCAGAGGAGCTGGGTGGTGGTAGTGGTGGGAGCAGTGGGCTGAGAGCTACAGCTGGTTCCTGGGTGCTGCCTCTGTCTCCAGCCCACCACCCACTGCCCCAGAGGGGTGCCCAGGGTGGCTGGTGGGCCCCCAGGCAGTCAGGGAGCTAGGGTCTTGGGAGACGATGCAGACCCTAAGCAAAGCCAGAAAAGTACTACTAACAGTGGAGTTATACTATGTCTGGAGAATCCAGTTGCTACTGTCCCCATTTTATAGATAAGGAAATGAAAGCCCAGAGAGGGATAGGAGATTGCCAGAAGACACACAGCCAATCAAAAAGCAGCTGGATCTAGAAGCCAAGCTTGCCTGAAGTGCTGGGGCATGGGGACTCACTCCTGGGCATAAATTTCCAGGCAGGGATCCCTAGGGGCTGGCTGGTAGGGGCAAAACAAACTTGGCTGGAGAGCAAGGGGAGGCCAAGCCTTCCGAGGACAGACCCCGGGAGCCCCAGCCTCATGCTGCAGGGGGAGGAGGGGCCGGGTGGGGCAGTGTCTGGCCCAGCAGGTTCTGCAGCTTGTCCGGGCACTCCAGGCCTGTGAGAAGAGGCCCTGGCACTGCTGCCCCTGGACTGCTGTGGCTTTCAGTGCCTGGGAGACTTCTCAGCTGACCAGCAGAAAGATACCTAGGACTGGTCCTGCAGGTATTGCAGTGAAGCTGGAGTCAGGGGTGGGAGGTGCTTCTGGCTTCAGCCTTCCACCGTCTCATCCATCCAGCCATCCAGCCATCCTTCTTCCCCTCCCTTAAAGATGTTCTCTAGGCCTAGGGCACTGTGCTGGCTGCTGGAAGGATTCTCTGCCCTCCAGGAGCATCTGGTGGGGTGGGAGAAGCAGACAGGTACACAACCCACTAACACTCTAAGAATGAACCAAGTAGGCTGAGCTTTGAGGGGCTGGTGGGACTCTGCCAGGGAAGGGGCAATTCTGGGTGGTAGGAAGGGAGTTCAACATGGCTGGAGCCGCAGGGTCTGCTGAGTGGGGTGGGGCTGCCGAGGGCAGGGGCTGCACCATCCAGGGCCTTGCCTTGGAGGGCTGGGGGAAGGGGGTCGTAACAAGGAGTGTGGGCTCTGGCCTCAGGTTGCCTGACCTGGAATGCCAGGGTCACCACCAACCAGCTGTGTGGCCTTGGGGTAGTCACTTGCTTCTTCTGAGCCTCTGCATCCTTGGTGTCAAGAGAGATGACCACGGGAGTGCCTGCCTCACAAGACTGTAAAGCACACGGCGTGGCTCAATACATGTTACCTGTTCTCGGCAGTCACCCCTGTGGTGACAAGAAGCCTGCAGGAGTTCTGATCCCGAGAATGACACGTATGCTTGGCCTGGCTATACTTCACACTGACTTTGGCCAGTGCCGCCCCTCTCAGCCATTCAATTTCCTCACCTGTTCAAAGAAAGACTGGACTAGGCCAGAGGAAGGGCACTCACATGCCTCGGGGGCCAGGCGGTAATAGAGACGAGGAGGGTGCAGGTGAGGCTGCAGGGAGCGGTGGGGACTGTGGCTCACCGGGTGGCTGTGCCCCCTTCCGGAGAGCACCTGCCTCTCAGCCCTGCAGCTGCAGCCACGCAGGAGTGTGAGCCCGGCGTGGTCTGAGGTGCTGATTTCTCAAGAGGGGGAAACCCACATTTTTTATGAGAAAACCTCCCATTATTAACATTAGCAATGCATTAAATACAGCTTTTAAAGCATCACGGGAGCCAAAGCTGATGCTCCTGTTGGCAGATGTTGCTCTCACGACCACCGGGAAGGAAGGGCTGTGAGCAGGGAGGCAGCGAGAGTTCCAGGCCCAGGGAATCTTCCAGCCCTTTGCCTGTGGCTGTGCTTCCCTCCCAAGGCTTCTGGTCTCCCTTGTACACTGGAGGCGGAAGGCCAGACCCTCTCCTCTCTGATGTTCTCAGGAGCGGCCCCGCCCGCAGACAGGGGCTATAATGGGGCCCCTGCCCCACACTATCTCGCTGGAGGTGCCAGGGAGTCTGGGAGAGCCTGCTGTGCTGGACGCTCTGCTCTGTGTCTGGGAATGGCAGGTCCGCCTGGGGGCCCAGGGGCGGCTCTCAGGGCTGCTGTCAGTAAGTGCCTGGCTCCTGGCTCCTGGGGGTCAAAGGGCAGCACTTTCAGCCTCTTCTAGGGCCTGCTTCCTGTTCAGGAGAGAAAACAGAAAGAACCCCACCCCCCCCACCCCCGGCAGGAAATGGTCCTCTTCCCCCAGGGCCTTTTCCCTTTTCTGCTGGCCCTGGCTTGTGAGGAAAGGCCCACGGGGGTGGGTGGCGGTGTGGATCCCGGTGGCTGGGTCTTGCCCACTCCCTCCTCTCCCGCTCAGGGCACAGGAAGGGACATGGGCCTCTTTGCCGTGACAGCAAACCCCACCTCTCCAGCATGGTTAGCTTAGGTTTGGCAACAGGGGACATGACATGTTCGGTGCCCATATTTATTACCCCCTGCTGGGCTCATGGGCCTGTCTCTCCCCTCCTCTCAGCCCCCAGGGCTTGTGGCATCCACTGGGTCCCAGCACCATGGCCCCAGGGGTCCCTCAGACTGGGCCACAACAAGAGAGAAGTCCTTTAGTGCAGCTGCCCACTCCGGGGCAGGGAGCCCTTCTATCAATTGAATTTTTTTTTTCTATCAATTGAATTTAACTCCTCTTTGGTGCCAGGCCCCTGATCCGAGCCCAGCCTCTCCGTACTCACCTCTGAACACAGGGAACTCGCCACGGCCCGCATGCTAGAACAGTCCTGAGAGGGCCTCCTCCTGCAGAAAGCAGGCCCTGGTGCCAAGAATTCATGTAAAACTCCCATCAAGGGCAGGTGTCTCAAATGCCACCTCAACTTGTGAAGATTCAAAAATATATGCTACTGTGTTTTTAATAACCTTTTCCACCAGATTTAATATAAATTGGCTGGTTATAGAAGGTTTAGAAATTAAGTATCAAGAATAAGATTACCTATAATTTCACTACCTAGAGCAGGACTAGGGGAATGATAAAAGGATTTATTATTTGTTGTGTTCATACCTATCTCTGGGTAAACACCCACCAGTCAGTTGTCTGAACTTCATCCCTTACGGCAGAACCCAGCCGGCAAAGCCCCCCTCTCCAGGGCATACCTTCAAGTATTTCAATTATAACTAACCTTTACTGAGCTCCAGATGAACTCACCCAATTCTCCTGATGGCTCTATGAGACATCTAATTTATAGATGGAGAAACCGAGGCTCAGAGAGGGCAATTAACTTCCCCAAGGTTGCACAGCCAGTAAGAGGCAGAGCAGAGATTTGAATTCATCCGGTGCCAGAACTGAAGTCTCCTCCAGATTTGACATGCACCACCCCTTTTCCTTCCCCTCAAAGGAGCTGGATTCCAGACCATTCAGCAGTTCCAGTGTTCATTCATTCATTCTTTCTCACGTTCATTCATTTATTAAGTCACTCAAGTGACTTAATATCAATATTCCTGAGCTTAGGTTCGGTGCCAGGGGTAGGCTGATCCTGTCTGCCTCCCACACTGCGTGCCCACATCTGCCACACTCTCAGGACTCCAGCCCGAGAACCTGAACTCCATTTATTACAAAAGACTGGGTTTATCACATTGTACTATGAACAGCCACAGCCCCCGCCCAACCCCTAGGGCCCAGAGAGGCAGCCTGGGTGGAGGCCCCAACAGCCCTCCTTTGACACCCGCTCCCCCTGCAAGAAGGTCGTGGGTGGGGGCACCTAGAGTGGGACTCAGAGTGGTCCTGTGTCTATAAAACCAAATGGGTCCAAGGACCCCAGGCATATATATATATATATATATATATATATATATATATATATATATATATATATATATATAAAACATAGGCCATGGCTTCCCTTTCACAGAGTGTAGGTAAGGTGGGACCACCGATGCCCACTGTGGGAGAGAAGGAAGTCATCTGTGGCAGGGACCGTGGTCTGCTCCCAGAGCGAGCACAGGTAGCTGCATCAGTTCAAGTGGCGGGTCAGCCTGGGCACCCGGGGGCCCGGGCTGCTGGCCAGTCCTGCCCAGCCCTGGGAGCTCTAGGCCACCTGGATCTGCAGGTCCTCATCCTCGTCCAGGTCACTGGCTCCGTCCCCCGCCTCCTCGGCGCCAAAGCGAGCACTGCGGATCTTTCCAAAGAGGGGGGCGTTCTGCTGCTGCCTTCGGAGCCTGTGGGGTGGGGTGACAGGCGGGTCAGGGATGAGCCTGATGAGCTGGTGCTGACAGCAGCTAAGCCGCCCCTAGCGCTTCCCTGCTGCCAGGCACCAGACTGGGCCTTTTACAAACATTACCTCACCTCACTTCATCCTCCCGGAAGCCCCTGAAATGAGGGAGGTGCTTCTGTCACCCCCATTTTACAGACAAGGAAACCGAGGCACAAAGCAGTTGAGTAATGTGCCTGAAGTCCCACAGATAGCAGTGAGAGGTGCTGGGCTCTGAGCTGGATGGCTGGCTATGGAGTGGGCCGGGGCTCAGAGAGGCGAAGCAGCAGGCTCACGGTCATGCTGCTGGGATCCAAACCCAAGCCAGGCTCCAGAGCCCACAGGGAGAGAGTTTGGGGGTGCGGGTTCTGAGTCCCCCACATCCTCAATGTCAGTGAGAAAGCGCTCCACCCTAGTTCTTCCCCACAGTAAAATTCCTAAAGCCAAAATTTACCAGGCAAACTTCCCTCTAAGAAGAGCTGGTGGCGGAAATGCCCATCCCCCCTTTCCCTTGGCTCCCCTGCACCCCACCCCCAACGGAGTAGCCGCCCAGGCTGCATCTTACTGGAAGGCATGAATTATTAACACGGCAGGGAGGGGCACAGGCGGGGGCCTCCATTACCGCACTGTGATTTAGTGAGCTGTCCCCCAAACATTAAAGCACGAAAAGTTGGGAAATAAAATGAGGCAGCAGTCCCGGGCAGCCCCGCCCTCCCTGATGGAAGCACTTGAGAGGCTGGGCAGAGCCTGCCTGCCCACTCTGGGAGTTTATGGCTCCCAGAGAATGTGGCCAAGACTGCGGGAGAGCCCTGAGGCTAGGCGGCCTTTGGAGGGGTGTGTGCTGGGTGGGGCCGGGGTGGGGGGGGGCGCGGTGGGGTGGCGGGGCAGAGCTGGCCAGACACTGAGCCTCACTGGGGCTCATGCCTGGGCCCCTGAACAACACTTTACAGGCAGCATCCCAGGCAGCTGGGGAAACTGAGTCTCGGCTGGCCAGGTCACACAGCTGACAGGTCTGCCTCCAAAGCTTGTACTCTAAGCCACAGAAACTCAGCACACATAGTACATGCTCTGTAAATGAGGGCTCAGGCGGCAGATGTCGGGGGGCGGTGATCTGGCCTGACCACCCACTAGCTGTGTAGCTGTGGAAGGACTTACCCTCTCGTGCCTTAGTTTCCTCGTCTGCCAGCCCCCTAGGAGAAAAATCTCTCCCTTTCCTTCTCTCATAGGAGCATGATTCTTATAGCACAGTATCTGACCCAAATACAAAAGCTCCACTACTATTTAGCATTTATTATGTGCCAGGTACTTTTATAAGCATAGATCAACTCATTTAATTCCCACAACCAAGAGGTAATAAAAACTGTTATCAGTCCCATTTTACACATGAGCAAACTGACCAAGAGAGGTCAAGTAAGTGGCCCCAAATGACACGGCTACTAAGTGCAGAGCCAGAATTCCCAGCCACCCAGGCAGCCTGCTGCAGAGCCTGGGCTCTGTCTATTCCATGAAATAAGAGGACGCAGGTACGGGCCTGCCCCAGGCGCGGCGCAGGAAGACTCAGTCTCAGGTGGGGGCTTCTGAAATGGGGAGGGGCTTGGACTAGATATTATCTGTCATCTCATGTCTCTGAGGGGAGTCGGGGGAGAGAGCCATTCACAGGGTGTTGTGATGGAGAGGGAGGCAGCAGAGGGATGCAAAGTGTGCTGGGTGGGTCCCCCAGACCTTCTGGTCCTCCCTCACTGAGGCTGATGGGTCCTGTCTACAGATGAGGGGGTCGGGGCTACCATCAAGGCCGGGGCTCCTCCGTGGTTCCCTGCCCTCCAGTCCTTCAGGATCACCCCAGTCTGCTCATTCTTCTTATCAAAGACTCCCCAGACCCACTGTCCCTCCCTGGTGCCCCACGTTGGGCCTGACCTCTTTGGCCGCCCCTCCTATCCTCTGGACACACGACACAATTCCAAGGCTCCCAGCTGGTCTTACTTCCTGCACTCCCTTCCCTGGTTTCCTGGCCCTGGCCCTTCCTGCCTGGAGGGGACAGGATTCTGGCCCCAGGACATCCAGATCTCTTCCTTCTCTGTCTTCCCCACTAGCCCCACTCAGGGCTCCAACCCTGACCCCTGACCCTTGGCTTCCCTCGGCTGGAAGCGCTTCTGCCCTGTTTCTGAGCCCCAGCCAGGAGTCCTCCCCCGGAGGGGCTGCACGCTGGGCCCACCTGGACTGCACGTGCTCCAGCTGCACTTGCAGGTTCTCGCTTTGCTCCGTCTGCTCGTCCAGTGACCGCTGCAGCTTACGCGCCTGGTTGTGGGCCTCATCCAACTGGGGGGTGAGCAGGGCCAAGAGCGTGGGAGTCACCCAGGGCTGCGCCAGCCTCTGCCCCGCCATCTGCTTGGAACCAGCCACTCCTGCTGTTCCTCTGTGGGAATGACCTTCCCCAAGAGCAATTCCTGTCGCTCCTTTGAGGCCTACCTCCTCCAGGGAAACATCCCTTTCACTTCTCTTCTTTCCTGTTGCCCCTCCCTTCCAAATCTACCCATCCTCTAACGCCCCAAGCTACTGACCCACCCATCAACCTACCTACCCTATGAATCTGTCCATCTGATCATTCATCCATGGAAATATCCTTCTGCTCATGGAGATACCCACCACTCACCGTTCGTTAATCTCTTCAGACACCCATTCACCCTACCCTTGTGTCCTTCCATCCTTCTGTCCTTCTTTCCCTCTCCATTCCTTCTTCCACCCACTGACCAGGTCAGCTGTCTGTCCATCTTTCCACTATCCACTCAGTCATCCATCTTTCCATATATCCATCCATCCAACCAATCACCCATCAGACATCTGTTGTTATATCTCATCCATCTATCCTCTCTCCCTCTCCCATCCATCTGTCCACCTATTCCCTCATCCATCTGTTCATCCATCCATGGAGTTATCCTTCTGTCCTTCTATTTAACCAACTCCATATCCACCCACTCATCCATCCATTAATCTGTTCAACCACTTATCCACCTTGTCTGTCCATTTTTCTTCCCATCCTCCTACCCACACACCATCTGTCACCCACCCACCTGCTCTATCCTGGGTCCCTCTTGAGAGTCAGGCTTGTGCCAGGGGACCCAGCACGGACCGACACGGGAAGGCCCTGCAGCCCCACTCCCACCTCCCCCAGCTGAGGTCTGCAGGCTGTGCTTTGGGCCCCAGCAGGCGCTCACCTCGTCCTCAGCCTGGGCCAGCTCCTTCTTGAGCTCCTCCACCCGCAGCCGCAGCTTCTTCACCTCTGCCTCGTGCTGTTCCACCCGCCGGTTGGCGTGTGCCAGCTCCGCCACCTTCTCCTGGAATTGCTTCTTCAGCTTGCTGTGCACGTGCTTCAGGTCTGCCAGCTCCTGCAGGGGAGCAGAGATCGGGGGAGGGCTCGTGCGAGGGGGTTCCATGAGGTCAGGCAGTTCTAGGGGTGCCGGTGTCTCTCTTGCCCGGAATCTCTCCACCTGCTGTCTAAAATACCAGTACTAGAGCTGGCTGAGCAGCTGGAGGCTACAGGTGCCATCTAGTGAGGTGAGAAGGCATGCAGGGCAATGAGGGAAGAGGTGGGTGGAACTGGTGGCTCCATTCTGGACATGTAACTCTGGGGCGCCTGCGGGAGATGACATGGAGGTGTCCAGCAGCCTACTTGAGCTGAGTCATGTTTTCTGGGGAGGGGTGAAGTCAGGGTTCTTTGGTGTGTAAATGGCATTAAAGCTCTGGGTCTGGAGATGAGCTAAGATGGGGAGTGGGTGTCGGAAGAAAAGAGATCAGAAGCCAGAGTGGCTGGGAAGGGGATGAGCAGCCAGGAGAGGAGCTGCCCACCCCTGAGCTCTGTGATTTCTCTGAGCCTCAGTTTTCGCATCCATGAAATGGGGACAGGAACTACCTAAAGGTCTCTTGAATCCATCCTCTTTGTTCCATCTCCACCAACCTGAGCCTGGTCCTGGCCGCCATCATCTCCCACTGCCCCAGGAAACGGCGACAGACTCCCCACCGGCTTGCCTTCCTATCCGCCTTCCACACAGCAGCCAGTGAGCGCTGAGAACCACAACCTGCTTGCACCTACCTCTTACTCTTCAAAGGTGGCCCCGAGCTCCTGCCTCACCTACCACGTCCTTCTTGCCCACCGCCCTCTAGGCACACCGGCCACCCTGCTCCTCCAAAGTTCCATGTCCCTGTCACCATGGGACGTTCATTCACAGTATTTCCGAATTCTCTCCCGGAATCAGTTCACTACCAGTCAACACCTGCTTTCGCTTGAGACCTGGGCTCAAACGTCACTGCCTCAGGGAAGTCTCCCCATGATCTGGGCCTAAGCCAGGTCCCCTGGTATTCCCTCTTCCCTCTTCCTGCCCAGCCACGACCAGCGTGAGTGTGTGAGGGAGGGAAAACACCTGCATCCCCCTGAGCCACCAGCTCCACGAGGGGAGGCCACGTCCCTCCTGTCCGTTCACTGCTGTGTCCCCAGCACCTAGAACAAGGCTTACACACGGTGCTCAGTAAACATTTGTTGGGTTAATAAAAGGGCTGTTGAGAAGATTAAGTGATATCATGGACAAAAAGCACCGGCACAGGGCCTGGCCCACAGTGGTGCCCCATAAATGCAGCTACTATGATATCACTTAGCCTGGCCCACAGCAGGCGCCCAGCAGGAGCCGCGGCTGTGGCGACTACGACCTCTGTCCGTAGTTGTTACTTCAACGGTCCCTGGCCCCCTGCGGGTTGGAGCTGGACACCCAGGAGGCCCTCTGCCCCAGCCCTGGCCGCGCCACCCACTGCCCCACCTTGTTCTTCTCGAAGAGCGCAGCCTGGCTGGCCCGCAGGTCGCAGTCCAGCGTGCTGGCTGTCTGCCGCCGCCGCCGGGCCAGCGCCTCCTCCAGGTCCCCGACCTGTGCCCGCAGCTTCTTGTTCTCACGCTCTAGGCCCAGCTTCTCTGTCTCCAGCCGCTCACGGCGACCCCACTCGGCTGCGTTCTCCGCCTGCAGCCGCTCCATCTGCAACAGGGCAGGACAGGGGGAGGGGTCCACAGGGAGGGGGCGCGGAAGGCCAGAGCTGGAGGCTCCCCCTCCCCACCTTCTCCTGCAGCCGTTTTTTTGGCTCCAGGAAGCAGGTCCAGCTGCAGCGGCTATAATTAACCCGGGCTTATTTCACGGTGTGCAGGATGTGAGGGCGCTTCTAGTCTCTGTGTGGGAGAGAGGCCCACCCCCTGCAGACTGGAGCACCCTCGGGGTGTGGCTGGTTCCCCCTTAGTGTACAGGCCTGGTTCCTGCCCTCTTCTTCGTGAATGACTGATGGTGGCAGGGCCCCTGGTCCCCCGAGCCCCAGGCGCTCCCAGTGGCCTCACCTCGCCCCTCAGCTCCGCCATCTTCCTGTCCATGCTGGAGCGTGCACCCAGCTCGTCCTCCAGGTCTTCGGACATGCGGCCCAGCTCGTCCTGGTGGGCCTCCTTCAGGATGCTGAGCTGCATGATACAGCACAGCCTGGTGAGGTGAGGACCACCAGCCCTGGTGGGTGGGCACTGGTCATAAGGGCTCAGCAAGGAGCCTGAGGTGGTGCCCAAATGGGCCACCGGGTAACTAGAACAGACCCCAAATTTGACCACTTCTGCCTCTTCTGACATCTCTCACCTCCTACCTCATTACCATCTAGCCTCCCAGTGTCCACTCTTGCTCCTCATCTCCCCAGTCAACCCATTTTCCACCACAACAGCCCAGGAGGAGCTTTTAAAAAAGATAAACAGGGCTTCCCTGGTGGCGTAGTGGTTGAGAGTCCGCCTGACGATGCAGGGGACGTGGGTTCGTGCCCCGGTCCGGGAAGATCCCACATGCCGTGGAGCAGCTGGGCCCATGAGCCATGGCCGCTGAGCCTGCGCGTCCGGAGCCTGTGCTCCGCAACGGGAGAGGCCACAACAGTGAGAGGCCCCCGTACCGCAAAAAAAAAAAAAAAAAAAGATAAACCCAGGAGAATTCCCTAGCGGTCCAGCGGTTAGGACTCGGCGCTTCCACTGCAGGGGGCTCCGATTCAATCCCCAGTTGGGAAACTAAGATCCTGCAAGCTATGCAGCGTGGCCAAAAAATAAATAAAAATAAAAAAGATAAACCCAATCATATCTCCATTCCCAGGTTCCTTAAGATAAAAACTGATGGATTTCCCTGGTGGCGCAGTGGTTAAGAATCTGCCTGCCAATGCAGGGGACATTGGTTCGAGCCCTGGTCCGGGAAGATCCCACATGCCGCAACTACTGAGCCTGCGCTCTAGAGCCCGCCAGCCACAACTACTGAAGCCCCTGCACCTAGAGGCCGCGCTCTGCAACAAGAGAAACCACTGCAATGAGAAGCCCGCACACCGCGATGAAGAGTAGCCCCGACTCACCACAACTAGAGAAAGCCCGTGCGCAGCAATGAAGACCCAATGCAGCCAAAATAAATAAATAAATAATAAAATTTTTAAAAAAAAGATAAAAACTGACCCCTCCCTATGGTCCCATAGAGCCCTGCACGATTGGACCCCTACCTGTCTCCCCTCAACCGCATCTCCCACCTCTCTCCCTTGAGCTCTCTGTGCTCTGGGCACCTCGGCCTCCTCCCTAGTCCTCAAATACACAAGTTCCTGTCCACTGCAGGCTTCACACGTGTGGTTCCCTCTGCCTGGTGCCCCCGTTCCGAGGTATCTTGAAGGGCTGACTTTTCTCATTCTCAGGTCTTGGCCTAAATGCTCCCTCCTCAGGGAGGCCTCTCCTGTCCTCCCTGCCTAGAAGGGGTACTTCTCCACACACACGCCCGTCCCCCCAAGAATGTGAGCTCGGGAGGACAGACAGAGTGTCTGTCTGCCCGCCTTCGTATCCCTGTATGGCCTGAGCCCAGGGCAGTGAACACTGGCTGAACGCACCCAGTGGATCTGAATCCGGGTCTGCCTGTGGGTGTGGGGTTGGTCACATGAGAAGCACCTGGGGTGCTTTTAAAATAGTGCACATTCACTGTTGTATAGCAGGGAAAACTGCCAGATGAATGCTCTTTGCGACGGCATGGATGAGCCTTAAATATGGAATGTTGAGGGAAGAGAGCCTGATACAAATGAGAATCTTTATAATTATGTATCTGTAAATCTGCACGGTTGTGTCTTACTCACTTTTCTTCAAAAGATTACACAATTTGAAAAGATGAAAAAGACAGATTCTTGGACCCAACCCCCAAAGATGCTGACTCAGGAGGATGAGGGTGACGTCTGGGAAGCTCTATTTTAGGAGATTCCTTAAAGAGATTCTACTTAAAGACAGGTTTTCCAGGACAGTTTCAGGCTCTGAGGTCTGTGAACCTCACGCCTTCTGGAAAAGTAGGGATCCAGCCCAGCTTTCCGTGGGTGGCTGCGCCCCCTGGTGGCCATCAGGGCCTGCACAGGAAGCAGTAAGGGAAGCCCAGCCTGACCCCTGCCTGCCCTGAGTCCCCAGAATGCAGTGGTGGAATCCCCTCTCTGCCAGCTGGAGCTTCAATTTCTTCATTTGTAAGATGGGGACATCAGGACCCAGATTTCTTGACTGCTGTGAGGCTCCAGCGAGATTTTGCACCCACTATGTGCCCAGTGAACGTCCAGACTCCTCCCCTTCACCTTGATCTACAAGGCCTATGGGATTTAGCTCCCCTTGCAGTCTCATCTCTCACTATCCTCCAGCCACACTGGCCTCTATTTCCTGAACACACTAGGCTTGTTCTGGCCTCAGGACCTTTGCATTTGCTGTACCTTCTGCCAGGAACTTTGCCCCTATCTCCTCTCAAGGGTGGCTTCTTCTAATCACTTTAGCTCTTGCCTCAAATGTCACCCTCTTAGAGAAGCCTTTCTTTCAATGACCCACCATCTCATTTCTCTGATTGTGTTTTGACTCTTTCACAGCTTCTGAATTTATCTACCTGCTTACTGTTGGTCTCCCTCACCACGGCCCCCCCTAAGGTGAGCTCCTAAAGGTAAGGACATTGCCTGCCCCAGTACTCAGAACACTGCATGGCACATGTCTGGTGCTTGACAGTGAATGAATGAATGCCCTTCTTTCTTCCATTCCCTCTGCTGAAATTCGACAGTGCAGCACTGCTTCCTCCAGGAAGCCCCTGTGGTCTCCAGGACTCACTTGCTTGAGCATCTCCTGCTTGGTCTTGCTCAGCTCCTCATACTTGATCTTCCACTGGCTGAGCTCCCCCTCCAGCTTCTCAATGTTCCTGCTCAGTGCCATTTTATCCCTGGGGAGGGGAGAGGGAGGGATAAATGGGGGTGAGTCCACTGGGGCCCTCCGCTGAGTCCTCCTAGGTAGTCTGCACCTGTCAATCCCATGTCCAAAGTGCTTGCCTCTGCATTCAAGGCCCTGGCGCCCCACTCTGCGGCAGGAACCCTGGTTTTGCATTTCTTCTGGAGCTCCACCCTCTGCATAGCTACAGGTGCCCAGCTCCCAGTGTGGAGTGACCGGGCCTCCAGGGCACTGGGCCCTGGGCTCATCTGCCAAATGAGACCCCCATTTCTTCCTATCTGTTTTATGTAGGCTTGGTTTGAACACACAGCTTTGCAGTTGGAAAAGCTGGAAAACACTGTCCAGTGACTCTCTGAAGGACGGGTCCCGTCTTGTCATCAGCACTGGGTGGCAGTCCCATGTGTTCTCGTGACCCCCACCCTGCACTCTGTCCTGGACATGAAGGAGGCGCTGTGGGTAACAAGCATGGTATCTGGCCCCAGCACACAGTGCTTTACGACCAACCCCACACCGTGCTGGTCTCCCATTCTGAAAGTCTAGTATTTCTTTACATTTCAGTTTGTACAATAGGTTGGTTTTTGTTTGTTTTGCTTAAAAAGAAAGGTATTGTCTCATAGTTCTGGAGGCTCCAAGTCTAAGACCAAGGTGTTGGCAGGGTTGGTTCCACGTGAGGGGTGTGAGAGGAAATCTGTTCTATGCCTCTCCCCTGGCTTCTGGCGGTTTGCTGACAATTTCTGGTGTTCCTTGGCTTACGGAAGCATCACCCTTATCTCTGCCTCTATCTTCACAAGGGCATTATGTTGATTTTTAAAAGACTTCTGTGTGTAGTTAAACTATCTTTGTATTTAATTTCTGGACAGAAAAGAGGGTGTTACAAAATATTCATCATAATCGGGCTTGTGCCCCGATCAAGGTAACTGGTGACCTCCGCGTCCTAAATCCACTGGTCAGTGCTCAGTCCTCTTCCTACTTGACTAGCTGATCACTCCCTCCTCCGTGACACAGTTTCTCCTGCTTTCTCTGCCCCCCACTGGCTCACTTCTCCTGTCTCCTTTGCTGTTTCCCTCTTCTAAACTTGGTCAGCTTCAGGGCCCCATCCTCTGGCCACCTCCCTATCCACTCTCACCCCAGCTCACGGCTTTCAGTATCATCTATTTGCCAATGACTCTTGCGTTTTTAACTTCAGCCCAGACCCGTCTCACAAACTCCAGATTCATTCATGTCCCCAACTGCCTCCGTGCCATCTCAAACTCAACACGTCCAAAGCCAAATTCCCAGCTGCAACCCCCCAATCTCCCTATCCCTTCTTCCCTGCTTTTATTTTTGCCCACGGCACTCTCCCCCCATGAAGGCAGGGATTTCTGATCTTACTGATGGCTGTATCCTCACTGCTGAGCAGAGCCTGACCCCGACGCCCAACACGTATTATTTGAATTAATAATAATAATTTTAAAACCTCACACTGTGTCCTTGGGCAGAGCACCACTGTTCTGAAGTTCCAAGACTGAAACAGTACCATTCCCTATCTATCCTGTTGAGATTCAGTGAATCTCACCTTCTGAGACACGGATTTTCACTCTGTGATCCTGAGGATGCCCTGGAGTGGCCTGGCCCGGCCCCCGGCCCCTGCCTGCCTCCCGGGACTTACTCTCGCTCCTTGAGCAGCACCTTCTGGGACTCATCCAGCCGTAGCCGCAGGGCAGTCAACTTGGAAGCATCCTCCTCGATGGTGGCGGTGTCCTCCCAGGGCAGTCGGCTACGCTCCTGGCGGCCTGAGCTGCCCCGTGAGGCCCCGGCCCCTACGCTGCGTGCCTCCCAGCAGCCCTCGGGCTCCTCTGGTCTGCTCTTCAGCAGGCCCTCCACCAGCTCCAGCTCCTGTGGGGTCCAAGGCGGAGGCTGGGTCAGTGGTCGCTGAGTGCTCACCCTCTTGGCCTTCATCATGGCCTCTCCTAGGCCCAGGGTCTGGCATCAGCTTGGTGGGTAACCTTGGGCAAGTCACACAGTGCTTCTGGATCCCAGTTTCCTGTTCTGCTGCCTGCTTCTCCACCCCTGGAGAGGGAGGGACACACCCTCTCTCTGCACTGCCTAGAAGTGCACACAGAGTCAGCCACTAAGGTTCCCTGAATCCTGGAAGAGTCCCCAGAATAGGTGGTAAGCTCCCTGTCAGTGGAAGTATGCAAACATTTGGTGGGACACTGGTGTGAAGGTATGTAGAAGCAGGGATTCCTACAACGAATAAAGACTAGATTCCCTCAAAAGGAATTCCCACTCGAAGATCCCGTTTTTCAGGTGCAAACACCTGCAACATGATAAGTGAAGTGGTAAAAGATGCATAGGAAGGTGGGTGGCCTCTGCGAGCAGAACCAGCTCCCAGATAGGAAGCAGTGAGGGATTATTAACTCAACTCTGAGGCCTCTTCCTCCCTGCCAGGCTCCCCTTCCCCTCTGCCCTTGTCTGCCCCCTGGCCTGCCTCTGACTACAGACCCAAGACGCCCATGGCCTCTGTTACAGCCTGGCTTTTCCCACAGCCTTTCCAGATGAGTCTGGGCCAGCCCCTTCCCTGATTGGCCCTTGGTTTCCCTATCTAGACTGGGACAGTGGCCCTGAGGCCCCCCTGAGGAGTGAGATTCTACTCCTCTTGTATCTCAGACTGTCTGGGTGGGGGCCTCTGATGCCACCTGGTCCAAAGCTCCAATTCACAAATGAGGAAACAGGGAGGGAAGAAGGGACTTGTTGTGGGTCACAGAGGACAGGGCTGGGCTGGAGAGCAAACTCAGACTGCAACTCCAGAGCTCCCACCGCTGGTACCTGCCACCCCGTCGACTGTGACTCATAACCAGAAGAAGGAGAGAACAGGAATAGTGCCGTGAGGCTGGCTGGTATACAGGGGCTCTCATTCCCTGTCCCGAAGAAAAGCAATGAACCCCAACTGCAAACACCATGCAGGCCTGGGGAAGAGGGGCTTCAGCCACCAGGAGGCAGCAGTGCCCACTCTAGCCCACAGGCAGGAGAGGAGAGGGGGCAGCCAAGTATCTTAGCTAGAGGAGCTGGCCTGCCTGGGGACGGAGCTGGGAGCAACCTGAGGCTGGACTCTGTCCCTAGATGGCCTTCTGGTGACAGGCCTGCTGGTTCAGGGGAGGCTGCCCTCCACACACACCATTAATATTCCAGATGTACTGATTACTATCACCATGGGCTCTGGTGTTCACCTGGGGGCAACTCCCAGTGACTCTAGTCACCAGCTGGGAGCCATTGGTACTTAACTTCTCAACGCCTCAGTGTTCCCGTTTGTAAAGGAAATACTTCCTGGGGTTGCTCTGAGAATTAAGCAGACAATGCACGTGCAGAGCCTAGCACCCTGTGGAGGTGCCCATCGAACCATGGATGCCATTTCCCAAACTCACCACGCACTCTCAGCCTCTAGGTTTTTGCACAGAATTTCCATCACCTGGAATGCATTCCTGCACTTTTCACAGCCAATTCCTCCGCATCCTCCTAATCTCAGCTTAAATGGACTGCTTCCAGAAAAGCTTCTGTGCAGCCCCCTCCTCAGAGCCTGGATCTGGGACCTCCTCTGTGCTCCCACTGCCCGGATAACCCCCCACCCCTCAGCTTTGATTGACACCTCTTATAAATGTCTCCCCCTTCCCCTAAATTCAAATTGAACGAATGAATGGATTCAGCTCTGCTACTAATGGATGTCTTCCAGGTAAGTGCTTAGAACCTGCTCCTGCTCAAAGAGGATGATTTCTTGGTTCTGTTGACTACTCAGGTGTGTGAGTGGAGGGACCACCAGAACCGGGGACTCTCTGCCCTGCGGGCGGTCTCTGGAAGGGAGGTAACCTGGGGTCCTGCAGTGCAGAGCCTGACCCCCTGAAGGAGTGAAACCTCCCTGCGGGCCCGGCCCTTACTACCCCTCTTTCTAAGCCAGGCGGCCACCTCTTCTGCCCGAGTCAATCAGCCCCTCCCTCTTTTAAAATCCAGCGCGAAGGCCCCGCCCAGCAGCCCCGCCACCCCCGCCGCGCACCTGGGGCAGCCCCGCCCCCCCGCCGCGCACCTGGCTGCCCGTGGGTCTCTCCGACCCGACGTCGCGCACTGGCTCCTGCTCCCTCTCTGGCTCGGTCTCGGGACCGTCAGGCGTCCTGTCCATGACCCCCCGGGCGCCCCGCAGCCGCGCCAGCTCGCGGCCCCGCGCCTCGCACTCGCCCTGCGCCTCCTGGCGCTCGCGCCGCGCGCCCGCCAGCTCCTTGGTGAGCGCGTCGAGACGCTGGCGCAGCTGGCGCACCTCCTCGCGCGCGCGGTTGCGCTCGGCGCGCACCTTGCTCCATTTCTCGCGCCAGTTGGCCGTGCAGTCCGACCACCAGCGCATGGTCTTCTCCATCTGCGCCGCCCGCGCGCGCGCCTCCTCCAACTCCCGCAGCCGCAGCTCTTCACGGCTCTCCCAGTCCCCGTCGGCCAGCAGCGCGGGCGCCGGCGGCAGCGGCAGAGCAGGAGGCGGACCGGGCGAGGGCGTGCCGCTCGGCGGCGTGGGCGGCAGCGAGTCAGCCGGCCCCATGCGCTCGGGCGACGGGCTGCCCAAGATGGTCAGGAGGCTGCCTTTGGACAGCTGCGGGGACTCGGCCAGCCGGGGGCTCGGCCCGTGGCTCATGGTGTGGCCGCGGGGGCGGCAGGCTCTCGGGCCCTGGGCTGGAACTCCCAGACTCAGAGGCGGCGCGGGGCGCGCGCGGCGGACGCGATACCACTGTGCATGATGGCCGCTGCTACCCGCTGCTCTCCCGGCCACGGGGCGGGGGATGCCTCCTCCAACCTGTGGGAGAACACAACCATTATTAGGAGGTGGCTACCATCCGTCCATATCCTTAAGCTCAGCCATGGGAAGGGAGGAACCGGCAGAGGGAACAGCATGGGCAAAGGTGGGAGGAGTGAAAATGGTCACCTCCAGAAGCCCCAGTGAGGCTGGAATGGTGAGCAAGGGCCTGCAACCGCTTCCTCACTGGCCTCCAGACTCCCCCTTGAGTCCCTTCACCCTGCAGCAGCCGCAGCTGATCTGAAACCTTGATGTGCTGTCCCTGACCTCCAGGTCCCATCTCACACAGTGAATGGCTTATACTATTCTCTCTCCACCCGGAATGCTGCATGCTTCCATGCTGGCCCTGCCGCCAGGAGTCCCCTCCCAGCCTCTTCCTGCACTGGGCTAACGCTTCTCATCCTTAAAACTTATCTGAGATATCACCTTCTTCAAGAAGTTTTCCCGGACCCCCTCAGGCCAGGTGGTCAGCCCCAGCCCATGTCTCCACTAGCCAATCTCACTGTACCACTTATCTGTGTCCCTGTGTGCCCCCCATCCTGACCCCAGGCTGTGAGTTTGCTGAGGGCAGGGGCTGGCTCCTGGTCTTTGTCCCAGCACTGATAACAATGACAGTGACATTTATGGAGGCCCAGGCACCATGGCTATGTGAACTATCCTCTCAACAGACTTGGGGGAAATTATAGACATTTACTGAAGAGGAAAGGGAGGCTCAGCAAAGTTAAGCCCTGGAGTTAATCCAGATACAGCACCCAGAAGTCCAAACGCAAACACTGGGGCAGGTCTGGTGAACACCTGCACGCATTGGTGGTACGAAAGAAATAAGCCGGTGTCTAGATGGTGGCGGTGCGGTGTGGTGAGGTGCCCCACATGCCTGCCGCCGAGCTCTGCTGTTCACGGGCCATGTGCCCTTTAAAATAAGTGAGACACATGCCCCTCTCTATCCCAAACTTGCCACACTCTCCCTCCATGTGGCTCTGTGCTGACCCCCAGGAGCAGCCCCCCGGGGCATCCCGTACTTCCTTCCCCATTCAGCTGGGCCTGTCCCACAGATCCTCACCCCGGCCCCTAAGGCCCTGCCCTGATTGCCATCTCTTCCTTTTTTCAGGGACCCACCAGGGCACTGCTGGTGGGGCTCTCAGCAATCCAGAACAGTGTCCCAACACTGTCTGGCCAACGCTCTGTGTCCCCTCTTCACCCTCCTCTGGCCTCTAAGCCCCTCACTCTTGGCAGGTGATCTAATGTCAGTTTGCAGTGAAAAGAGAAGCTGTCAGGCTGGCACTCCCTCCCTGTCCTGCCCCAAGCCCCACGGTCCCCTCCTCTCTGCCCCTAAGAGGACAGAGGGGCTCTCCCTCCTTGGGTCAAAGTCCTCCCACATCCAGCTTCTCCCACCCCTGCCAATGATGCCTCTCCAGGGGGCCTTCCCCACCTGCTAAAGTCTCTCCTGGCACTTTCACCTCACTTCTCTGTCTCCTCCCGTTCACGGCCCATCCAGAGGGGTCCACACTTGCTGTCTCCACCCTGTCCACCTCCCTCTCTCTCTCTCATCAGGCCTTGCCAGGCTGGCTTCCGGCTCCCCTGCCCTACCCACTGGGCACATCCTAGCCCTCCCAGGTGTGCCCTCTCTAGCTCTGGGCACCTTCCATCCCTCCCTTCTTGCATCGCTCTCTCCCAGGGTGTTCTCCAGGTTTTCCTCCTCTTCTCCAGCTGTTCCCCATCACCTTCCCTGGAGTGCTGGTGTCATCCAGTCCTTGCCCCCTTCTCCTCTGTAGCTGCCCCTGCCTGAGCCATCTCGCCATGTCCTCAATAACCCTGAATCTCTCTCTCCACCCCAGGCTGCCCTCCAGAATCGCCCAAACCACCAGCATGTCCCTCAGACAACTCAGACTCAGCTTGGTCGGATGGGATTCACCGTCTCCACTCTCCCCACTACTGGATCCTCCTTCTGGATGTCCCCTCTGGGAGAAGAGCATTTCCTTACTCCTTCACGCTGTGGGAACATCCTGGATCTGCTTTCCCCCCACCTCCAAGTCATGTCAGTCTGTCTGCCACACATCACGTGGATCTATCCACCTTCTTCCTCCTCAGCCACTAACCTGTCATCATCTCCCACCTGGGAGACTGCAGCCACCGCCCTCCCTGCCCCATCCCCCTGCCCCCTTTTGCCTCATTCAAATCCATTCTCAAGAGCAGCAGCCAGAGTGAGTTTTTAAAAACACAAACCTGGGACTTCTCTGGTGGCGCACTGGTTAAGAATCCGCTGCCAATGCAGGGGACGCGGGTTCGAGCCCTGGTCCGGGAAGATCCCACATGCCGCGGAGCAACTAAGCCCATGTGCCACGACTACTGAGCCTCTGCTCTAGAGCCCGTGAGCCACAACTACTGAGCCCACGTGCCGCAACTACTGAAGCCTGCGCGCATAGAGCCCGTGCTCCGCGACAAGAGAAGCCACTGCAATGAGAAGCCTGTGCAGCAACGAAGACCCAACGCAGCCAAAAATAAATAAATAAATTTATATTAAAACAATTAAAACACAAACCTGATCATGCCAGTGGCCACAACCTTTGTCATTACCAATAGCTGTGACCTCTCTCAAGAGTCAGTTCCAAGCTCACTCCCTCTAGGGATCCAACACCAAAAATTCTTTAATCTCCAAAGGAGCTACAGCCTACCGATCGCCCCGCCTGTTCACTGTCCCCACTGCCCACCCTGTCCCTTCTCTCCTTGCTACGTGCCATGGTCGCAACCTCGTCCTCACAAACGCCCTGAGTGCCCCAGCTGTCTCACCTGTTCTTGTCTCTCAGGCAACGCCAACCCTGGTCGCCTCCACCACTCTGCCTGCTCCTGCCCTCACCCGTATAACCGGGCATCGCAGGTTTTACACCACTGTGTGGACCAGTGTCAGTTTCAATTCACGACCATCAGTGTCACAGTTCCTCAGCGTTGATCAGTGATCCTACTACATTTCTCTAGTGCATTTGCTGTTTGTTTACTGTCTGCCTTCACCAGGCACCAGCTCTGGGCCCAGCTCTGTCACCAACCTCATGTAAACCACTGCCCCATGTACTGGGCCTCAGTTTCTCCGCCTGTAGAACTGGGGTGAGAGGTGAGGGAGGCCAGCGCTTCTAGATCAAGGAGTCTTTCAGATTCACCTGGACACTTGCTTAAAATGCAGTTCCTGGGCCTCACCCCTCAGAGAATCATGTTCAGTAGGTGTGGGGCTGGGAATTTGCATTTTAATCATCCAAGTTTGGGACATATGAGTAACTGGTGATGCCTTGTCACCACCCATAGTTCCAGACACACAAACATGCATGTATCAAACCCAGTAACAACTGCACAAAGTTATGTACACAGACACAGCCGTACAGACCTAGGTTCCAGGTCCCTGTACACCCCTGACTCCCCACGGGATCCCTGGAAGGCTGAGTGCCCACTGTGACTCAGTCTCTCCAACTGTGCAATGAGGTGGCTGGCCTAGATTCCATGTGCATTCCCAGACATGTGCACACCCAGACACACATCTGCAGACACACAAGCAATCCCATACATGTAAATATAGATACAGATACACGGGCAGACACACACACACTCAGAAATGGCCCCATATGCACACACAACTATATGTATGCACAGAGAGACGCTCCCTTGTAGATACAGAGTTACAGACACACCTGAAGACATATACATGCCCACAAAGATGGATACACAGAGACATGCAAAGATACATATTCATCCTTACGACAAGCATATACACACGAACACATACATGGACACGCACAGTCCTCCTCGCCCCATTTTCCTGGCCCAGCTCCACATGGAGAAGCTCTTGGAAAAGAAAAACAATGTGAGAGCCTACGGGGGAGGGGAAGGAGGCAGGAAACCCGAGTGCTAGCCCGGCAGGCAGCCCAGGCAGCCCCACCAGAGCTGTGCTGGGAATGGGGGACGGGGGGTGGTGAGGAGGGGGTGCTCAGGGCCGGGCCCCTGTCTGCTGGGCCCGTCCTGCAGCCCCTAAACTGAGAGAGTGGTGGTGGTGGGGCCACTGCCACATTCTCTCTGACACTCTGGGAGCTGCCAGGCCTGGCACGGGGCTTGGCAGGGAGGGGTGGCCCAGTCCTTCCAGGAATCCCAAGCCTGTCGCGCAGGGGCAGGGCAGGCGCCACCCCGGCCCCTAATGGCTTCCAGGCGCCCACACTAAAGGCAGGGGTGGGCTCCAGACTCAGCTCCTGTTCCCCTCCCCAGGAGCCTGGCCCGGCCCCTCCCGGGGGCTGGTGGTGGGGAGCAGTGGGGACAGAGGGGCTCTGAACAGCCCTCCCGCCTTCCCTCCTGCAGGCCCAGGGTCCCCTGAAGGGTGTGTGTGCGCGCACATGTAAAGGCACGGGGGTGGGAGCCCAAGGTCGGTTTTCTGGAGAAGCCTACCCCCCAGCACACCAGGAGCCCTGCACACACATTCAAGGGCAGCCAGACTCTGCCCAGCAACGCCTCCCCTCACCCCTACCCCCACCCCACTCACATAACACAGCCTTGGGGACATGGACGGACACACACACACACACACACCCCAAGCCCTGGTAACATACACACTCACCGAGAGTCGATGCCACACAGAGGTTCAGCTTGCAGTTGTAGAGACAGGCTCCAGCTGCCCTACCCCACCAGGCTCAGCTCCTTCTTCCCCAGGGTTGTGCAGATATGTGTGGGGTGGCCTCCTGATTTCTGCAGGGTGTCACCACCTCCCAAGGATTAGGTGGAGGAGGGACCAGCCTCCACAGGCCCAGAGAGCCTTTCCCACCCACCCTCCCCTCTCTTGCCTCCCACCAGCCAGACGGGTCTATTCCTGCTTGAATCCTCAGGGTTTCTGCCCAGGCTGTTCCCCCACTTGGGATGCCCCCCTCAGCCTCTAAAACCCCACCCACGCTTCAAGCTCAGTTCTACCACCTCCAGGAAACACCTTGGCCTCCCCAGCCTCACTGTCTGCCCAGGAGCAGAGCCCCATAACCTTCCGCAGCCAGACCTGGCCAGCTGCCCTCTCTCTTCTTGCAGTCCAGGCTTCCCCCAACCCAGGTAGGACATTTGCGCCACCCAGAGCCACTAAGACAGGCCCTGCATACAAGATTTACTCCAAGTTGACTGGTGGGGTGGAGAGCAGAAGGCTGAACCATGACTTCACATCCCCTGAGCTGGGCAGCGGGGCCACGTGGGACCCAGAGCCCCTGAACCCCATCCCTGCAGCCATCCTCACTGCTCCAGGCAGCGGCTGGCCACTCATAGGACAGAAACCATAATGTTTTGATCCGATATTTGCCTCAGGCTAGGCCCTCACCAGCCCTGTCTACACAAAGTGACCAGTGGTTCCTGCTGCTCATGGACCTGTTTGGAATGTTCGTTTCTCCTTTCTTTCTCCAGCAGCAAACTCCTATGCATCCTTTAAGACCTACTTTGGGATACCTCTCCTCGGGGTAGCCTTCCCTGACCTTGTACACAGAGTATGTTAGTGCTCCCAAAGCACTGGCACCTCCCTGTTCTTCAGCAATTGCCACACTGTGAAGTCCACAAGGGCATCTTGGTCTCGCTGGCTGTCAGCACAGGGCCCAGAGGCTGCATAAATGCTTCCCAGGTTGATGGATGGAAAATGAACAGTTAAGGGCTGCCTATAACCTGGGAGGGTTGAGCCTTCCTAAGGATCAGGAGTCACTTTGTGGCCAGGCTCTGAGCCAGGTAGGTGTCAGAGTCTGTCTGAGGCCAAGGTCACAGTGAGAGGTCATCTCATGGCCAGGTCAAGGATCAGGCATCTTATCTGAGGAAGCCTGACTCACAGGGGGACAACTTTGTGTTTCGTCCTTAGCATGTTTAGATGACTCATATCTAGTGAGAAGAGTAAGCAATGCTGAGGCCTAGATGGGGCTCAGTTTAGGGGATTGGGGCTGGTGGCCCTACTCTTCCCTCTAGCTCAGAAACCCTCTATGTTTTCCCAGAACCTTTCAGGTGGGGCTCTAGGGCTGGCGTGTGGCCACAGGCCTGGCTGTGGGCAGGGAGCAGAGCCCGGCAGGAAACCACAGAGGACGGCCTGATTGGATAAGTGCAGGGTCCAAGGCTGGTCAGCCCACAAACTGTGGGCGCCTGTCCCTCTGACCTGCTGCCCACGCTCCGGTCACTGGACCTCCAGGAGAGGGCTGAGAAGGAGGGAGGGAGCCTGCAGGTTGAACCAGAGCCCGAGGGGGTGGCCACCCCTGGCCTGTTCCCAGGTACCCCCATCTCATATCGAGGAGCCACAGATATCCTAAATCACCAATCAGAACTCCCTTCCTTATAAATGGGCCAACTGAGACCCAGAGGTACAGCTACTGGTCCACATCCACATAGAGGACCAGCAGCAAAGTAGGGCTGGGGGTGGGGTGCTAGAATGCTGGGACGGGATGCCTCCCCTCTTGGGTCGTGATCACCTGAGGGGCAAGATGCCCCTGGGACCACCTACACAATGGGGTCCTCAGTCATCAGGCCAAGTGGCCAAACATAGCTGGCAGAGGATGGGAGCCTTTCATGGGGGCGGACCCCTGCCCCGGGCCTCTGAGCAACTCCTTTAACTATTCACTCTTGTACAGCAGACTTCCCACGAGTCTCATCTCTGCCTCTGTTATGCTGTGTGCTATCTGCAAGTCCGTGCCCTCTCTGAGGCTGTTTCCTTACTTGTAGGATGGGGAGAGGCACTAACAAGATACCTAAAAGCTTTGTCCAACAAGTGGGAAAAATCTGCGCCAATACGAACTAATCCAAGCTCCACAACAGCCCTACATAACCGACACTTAAGACAGAAAAACTGAAGCCCCGGATGGGGAACGGGCTTGCCGGACACCAGTCGTTCGTACAATCAGAACGGTGGGTCAACCGAGGCCCACTCCCTTCTCCTAGCACTGAGCCGTCGTTCCACCTGCCCCAACTCCTTCCAGAAATTCCCCTTCTGCCCTCCCACGACCGCGAGCCGCCTTAGACCTCTCTTCCTTGCCCCCTCCCCAGCCTCCCAGCTCACCCGAGCGGCGGGCTAAGGGAGCAGGGTCTCCCGGCCCCTCGAGACGCGGTCCCGCCCACCCCACCACGCGGTCCCTTATTGGCAGCCACCGCAGGCCTGGGGCAGTGGCGCCGCGCTCCGATTGGCCCGCGCCGCCCGTCCATCCCGCACTCGCCATGGTGACCACGTTGGGTCCCCCGGGAGAGTTCCAAATTCCGCCCCCGCCCGCTGGCGCCCCCCTTCCGTCCGGCCCCGGCCCAGTGCATTCCGACGGCGGCCCTGCCTTACCCCCAACTCCCGCAGCCCCTTCACTCCCGAGGCCCGGGCCCCAGGAGGTGGGGGAACCCGGGGAGGGGGCTAGGAAGTTCTACTCCGAGTCTGGTGGTTGCTGCGGATGCGAGAGCCCCAGCTGCTCTCCTCTACTCCAACACGCCCCCAACTTAACCCCTTCCCTCCCGCGGAAAGTTCGCGGCCTGGAGGGAGTTCCCGGGACGCCGTGGCTTTCGGTCTCCTGCATTGGCGGCCCCGCTCACCTCGGCCGGGGACCCGCGGGCTCCGGACGTCCGACCCGCCGCGGATGGGCGGAGCGGGCACGGGGCTTGCTGCGGCCGCCGCCGGGAGGGCCGAGGGAGGGCCGCGGAGTCTCCTCCTCCCTCCCGGGGGGAGGGGAGGGAGAGGAGTCGGCGGGGCGGGGGCGGTGGGGCCCCGGCGGGTTGCGGACTGGCTCTGACCCTGGCCGTCCTAGTTGGTGGGGTGGGGGACCCAAACCTAACTTCGGGGCGAGGGGCGCGGGCCGAGCCGGCGGGATCAGCACAGAGCGTGCCGGACCCCGACATAGGCCCCACCCCAGCATGGGGGCCGAGAGTAGGGGGGAAGGAAGGCATGGTCTGGGGGCGCCCGCGGGGCTCGGCTTTCCCGCCTCAGGTTTCTCCTTGCGCCAGTGACATACTAGGCGCCCAGCAGCTGAAGTGGGCACCGGCTGTCCCGGGCTCAGCACGTGGAGCGTGTTTACCAAGTGTTCACTTTTGTTACCTGCATTCTTCCCAGTGCCAGCTCTGCCACCGAGTGGATGTGGAGCAGCAAGTCCCTGCCCCTCATCGGGCCTCAGTTTTCCCTTTGTACAACAGAAGGGTTGGCCAGAGTAACCTCGCGCGTGTTGAGAAGTGTGATGGGGCACTTGGCCCGCCGGGCGGAGGTTTTCTCTGATGTGCCAGGATACTTCCTGCGAAGGGTAGGGCCGCAGCTGACGGGGCGGTCCCGGGCAATTACCTTCTGGGGCCCTTGCGTGCTCCCTGCCACTTTGGGACTTCCTCCGTTGGGAGTGGGTGTCTTCGGTTTTGGCGAGATGGGGAGGCGGGCGCCTGGTGGCCCTGTTCTTACCACATCCTGTCCGCTGGAAGGCCACTGAGGTGAATCCGTCTAAAAAGAGGACCGGAAGTTCAGAGAGGTATATTGCTGTATTGGGACTTTACATGGGAAAAGAAACTAAAAATGAAGAAGATAAATTAGTTTGAACCGGTAATTAACAGTAGAGACACATCTCTTTTTATTGCCCTTCACAAGATGTTTTGTTTTAACAAATTGAAGGTTTGTGGCAACCCTGTCTAGAGCGAGTCTGTTGGCACCAACGGCATGTGCTTAATTCGAGTCTCTGTGTCACCGTTTGATAACCCTCAAAATATTTCAGACCTTCCACCAGCAAAAAGGTTATGACTTGCTGAAAGCTCAGATGATGGTTAGCATTTTTTAGCAATAAAGATTTTTAAGTTAAAAAGGTTTTTTTAGACATAATGCTATTGAACACTTACTAGACTACAGTATAGTGTAAACATAACTTTTACATGCACTGGGAAACCAAAAAATTCGTGTGACTCGACTTACTGCAATATTTGATTTACTGTGGTGACTTGGAACCAAACCTGAAATATCTCCAAGGTATGCCTGTGTTTAGATTATGGTTGCAATCATGCATGCATTAGAATGAACAAAGTATCGGCTCTTTGCAGCAAGAGGATCAGTTTTTGCAGAAGTATTTGGGGTTTCACTCCCAAGGCTCACTATGAATCCTTTGATAGTCAAACAGTTCTCTCTGGAAGTTCTTGGTCATTTCTCTTACAGAAGTTCTCTTCCTCTGTGGTCAGCTGCTGCTCCATTTCCACGGCATCACTTCCATCAACTTCATGAAATCTCACGCTTTTTGCAAGATTTGCAGTTTCACTCATAACCATTTGCTTTGTATTTGCGTGGTTAAATGTTAATAGCATCTGACAGTCAGCTAGGGACTGATTGGGGTGGGGATATGTGGTGGTTGAGAGGGAACCTGTAAATGTTGCAGTGGCTGGCCTTTGCTTACTGTGTGTACTTTGGACCTGAGAGATTCAGATATTGAGTACTCAGAGGACTGGAACATCCCCATTTTAAACTTGGGGAAATGCTCATTGAGGCTCTTGGCTCAGGCTTACCCAAAGTTTCACAGCCAGTAAGGACAGCCATGACCAAGAGTCTAGAGTTCTTTACCAGAGTTTTCTGGAGGTGGGGATACAGATACTGAAGGTGGAGGAGGCTGAGTTGATGATGAACCTAAGCCCCAATTATAACAACATCACAATAGGGCTCTCTCTCAAGAAAAGAAACAAATATACTGTCCTGGGGTGTCTCTTGCAGGGGGTGAGGTGAGGAGAGCTGCCCGCTCATAGACCCTAGCTGTGTGTTGACCATAGGGTTGGGAGTTCACATGAATTAACTCAGTCTTATAGCCCTCCTATGAGCTGGGTGTTGTTACCACCATCTCACAGTGAGAAAGGTGATCCTCAGATCAGAAGCCCGGTGACAGACTCAGGTCACACGGCTGGGAGGTCTCAGAGCCCAGATCTGACTTTCAGTTTTCCCATTCTCATTCCTTTTGCTAAAACCACGCCTCCTGGCAGTCTCCTGGATGCAGCGCTAATCTGGTGTCAGCCTCCCAGTGGCCCCTGAGGGGCTTCTTTCCCCAATTTAGCACAGGAGGGTTTTGATTGAGGCTTGTGTTAGTATTTCCCACACTTCCGCAGTTCTCTGGCCTGTGTCTCTGCCGCCACTTTTTGCCATCAACATATAGCACTTGTGCTATTATTTACTTAGTGTTTTTCTTTCAATCATTTCACTTTTTTCAGGACAGATGTGTATTTTAGGCTAAATAGGAAATCTGTTGTCAGGTGCTGTAACTAGAAGAAAGTCATAAAAATAAACAACATCATCAGTCTAGCTAGAAACTTTCTCTCTGTTAAAAAGGGATACAATTTGTACACCCATGTTCATGGGAGCATTATTCATAATACCCAGAAGGTAGAAGCAACCCTAGTGTCTGTTGGTGGATGAATGGATAAACAAAATGTGCTCTATACATTCAAAGGAATATTATTCAGCCTTAAGAAGAAAGGAAATTCTGACATATGCTACAGCATGGATTGACCATAAGGACATCGTGTTAAGTGAAACAAGCCAGTCACAAAAGGACAAATATTGTATGATTCCGTTTAAATGAGGTTCCTAGGGCCAAACAGAGACAGAAAGTAGAGTGGTGGTTACTAGGGGCTGTAGGGAGTGGGGAATGGGGAGTTAGCGTTTAATGGGTGCAGCGTTTCAGTTTCTGGAGGTGGAAAAGCTCTGAAGATGAAAGGTGGCCATGGTTGCAATATGAATGTACTTAATGCCACTGAACCGTATACTTAAAAATGGCTAAAATGGTAAATTTCTTGCATATTTTGCCACAATAAAAAATCACTAAAAATCAGGTGTCTTGTTTTCTATGTCCAATAGAAGGTTGAAGAATGAAAATCAAAAGGACAGAAGGCAGTGGTAGAAAGAGGTTAGAGACAATTTAATTCTAAATGGGTGCTTCTGGTTGCCACTGGGATTGAGAAAGACTGAAAAGTAAATGACTTTTTCATGGTGTGACTCAGTAGTTTATCTAAAGGCCTGTCCGGGGTGCCACTTACTGCCCTCTCACAGATCACCGGGGGAGCAGCCCCCATGTGGAGGGACACTTCACTAGGGCTGGGGTGTGGCTCTCCCAGGCTGGGGAGTGGGAAGTGGCTTGCCTTCCTCCCTGCCAGGGGGACTGAACAAGGACCTGACACACCTCCTAAAGCGGAAGCATCTGGAATGTTTTATAGGGGAATTGGAGTCAGGAAAGGCTTCCCAGAGTAGGCAGGACTGGGCCCTAAGGGATGGAGAGGAGCTAGCGTGCCACCCAGGTATGTGTGTGTCAGAGCAGGAACAGAGCAGGGAGATGGGGATGAACATGGCAAGCACATCCCGAACTGGCTGGAAGTAGAAGTTGGATGGGGCTAGACCATGAAGACAATGGGAGCCACTGCTGGCTTTTGAGCTGGGGAGTGCCTTGGCAGTGAGTTCCAGGATCTGGAGGGCAGGGTTATGTAACTGGCACCCCCAATTGAGGCGGTGCATAGTAAGGCTAGCACAGATCCAGGATGGAAAATAGCGGGGCTTTTGGGGTGAGCAGGGCTTCCTCCTGGGCCCTGAGAGCAGCTGCTGGCGTTGTAACCCTAGAGGTGGCCAGGAGACCTTGGAAAGGAAGGAAGGGCCTAGAGGTCAAGGGCTTCATCATGGCCACAGAAAACCAAAGTGTGGAGGAGGGCAAGAGTTTGTCCAAGTCACCCAGTAGGAGTGTGGCCGAGGGGTCAGGGCACAGACACACGGGTGTCCCTGCAAAGTCTTTGCACTGCAGCTGGGGTGGGCCTGCGCCTCCCCTAAATCTCCCTGCCCTGCAAGGAGCAGCTCCCCTCCTTCCCCGCACAGAGGCCACCTGAGCTACCTGTGGGCTGTGCTTGAGCAGATACAGCAAGGCCTCCAGTGTTGGGGCAGAGAAGAGGGAGACCATGTTGGGACCTGCTTCTTTCTCCCTGTTGCTGCATCCCCACCACAGCCCTGGGGGTAGAAAAGCACATTCTTGAGTCAGAATTTTCCCAGGGAGTCTGGCTGGAGCCCTGGCAAGAGAGAGCACCCTGTCTCCCCACCAACACACACAGACACTTCCCCCTGTTGCTTAGGGTTCTGTGGACGAGGTGACTGATGTAGGACAGGCTGGTCCAGACCCCTGGCTCAAGGAGAAGCTGGCCAGCCTTCCAGCCTCACAGTTCTGGCCATGTTTTCTGAGCTCTGCTCCCAGTGAGCCCTTTCTCCAAAGGGCTCTGCACTGGGTAACTCTTGTCCTCCCAAGGCCTCAGGCACCCCATCTGTGAAACCTGAGGGCTTCACGGAGCACTTCCGGTGACTCTGCAGCATTACCCTTGATAAGCCCCACACCACCCCATGAAGTGGTACTGTCATTGTCTCCATTTTACAGAGGGGAAACTGAGGTTCAGAGAATTTCCGTCACGTGCCCAAAGTTACCCAGCCAGGAAATGGTGGGCCTGGGATTTGAACCCAGGCAGCGTGACCCAGCCCTTGCCTGAGGTCCTTGCCATCATCCATCTCATTGATCATTAGGTCAGGCAGGGATCATTCTCCCTTTCCTGCACAAGGGGAAACTGAGGCCAAGAAAGGCGACGTCTCTTGCCCAAGGGCACAGAGCTGAGTGGGTCTTGGACCCCGCTGGATGCCACATTGGCCAGCCCTCCTCCCTCTCCCCACGGACGCCCAGCATCTCTGCAAATGTGCAGCTGCCCGAAGGAAGTGCTGCAGGCAGGCCCTGAGGGGGTGAGATCAAGGGGTGAGCTGGGAGTGGCTATCGGCTCAGAAGTAACAAATAGCCTTCTTCCAGTGAAGGAAGAAGGGAAGTGGGAGCGTGCAGTGCAGCTATTGGGTGAAGAGAGCAGAGAGAAGTGCAGGGGCAGGGAGGTCGCCTGCCCGCAGCACAGAGGTCCCCAACTTCCCCTTCTTCGTGCAGAAGGCGGCGAGACGGCGGTGAGACAACAGCAGCTGCACAGGTCAGCCCCTCGGTCTGGGTCTTTCCATGCCCCACTCCCTCCAGATTCTGTCCTGACCCTTGGGTTCCCTAGCAGGCACTGGGCACGCCCCTGCCTGGGTGGTTGCTGGACTGGTGACATCCGTGGAGCCGCAAGGTGGGGACTCACCTTCATTCCCTTCACCAGTTCCTGGGCCCCTGATGACAACCCCAAATCTCAGGAATGTACAGATCTATGTTTTTGAAAAAAGGCATTTAAATTAAGGAGTGGTTGGGTGCTGGGCTCAAATATTTATCCCCCCCACCCCCCTACCCCATGTGGCCTGGTGCAAGTTATTGAACTTTGCTTTTCTGCACCTGAGTTTCCTCATCTGTAAAATGGGGCTAGTCCAGTAACCTGCACCTCAGGTGACAGAGGTGACGGCCTGGCACAGAGTTTATGTTGGGCAAATCAGAGCAGATGCGGTTCCTCTGAGTGACCTGGAAGGGAGCCTGGGGACAGTGTGTTCTCAGGCAAAGGCTCTGGACCTGGCTGGGTCACAGACCCCCTGTTGGGTGCTGGTGGAGCCTCCTTTTCCCTGCCTGTGAAATGGGGCTGATAATGGCACCTGTCAGGACTTTCCTGCAGAGACCACAGGTTCACTTTTCACCCAGGCCAGGGGGAGGCCGGAAGTAGGGACTTCAGCCTTTGGTTGGCAAGAGCAGTTGTTGGGAGGGGCAGGTGGGGCCCTATCCAGGAATGCAGTGGCTCAGTGGAGCCTGGTGCTGTTGGGGAGAGGGTGGGCACAGCCAGCTCTGGATAGGAAGGCAGGGCTTCCGAGCTCTCCCGCCGAGTGTAGTCCTGGCTGGCAACCTTGGGTCAGAGCCTTAGATTCCCTGGAGTGTGGATCATGGAAATGGTTGTTTGAGTCTCTCTCCCTGGGAAATAGATGACCTTGGCCTCATTTTACAGATGAGAAAACCTGAAGCACAGAAAGCTCAAGTTCCTTGCCTAAGGTCAGACCTCAAGTGCTGAATACTGGAACTAGTTATCGAATTTACATCTTCTGAAGGCTCTGTTCTGCTCTCCACTTGTCGCCTCATCCATACAGCAACTCAGCCACCAGGGCATCTTTAGGAGGCTGCAGTGCATTGTGGGAGAAAGCACTTGACTTGGAGTCTGGGTTTGCGTTTCGGCTGCCCACTGGCCTGCTGAAGAACCCCGGGAAAACCCTTGTGTGGTATTCAGTTTTGCCACGGTCAATGGAACCTTCTTGAGAGTCAGGTAAGGGATTTCTGTTTTCTAGAGGACCCCAAATAGCAAATCGCAAAAAGAAGGAGATGGCTGAGGGTGTGAGGTAATGGTGAGTGGTGGTCTCTCTGAAAAGATGAGGCGGGGGATGTTGGAGGTTGCAAGCAGAAGTGAAGATTGTGGTTGCTCCTGGGAAAGGGGGTGGAAACCACAGCTTCTCTTTGGGTGCTTGGTGGGGGGGATGTCACTTCTGCTTTGGCCTTAATTTCCCCAGCTGCAGGGTGGGGTTAAGCTCCTCTTCCCTCTGTGTATGGCTGGCAGAAGCATGGCCAAGGGCCTGGGGACCCCGTCTTAGGGTCCAGACCCTGGAGGTCAAATCCACATCACTGTCTGGGCCTCAGTTTCCCCATTCGTACTGTGAGGGGGTCTTTTCTACACTCTCGGGTTCTCAGTTTTCTCACCTGAAACATTCCAAATGGTTTCATTCAGTGGTTTCCTTTGTCCCCCCCAAATCTTTTCCCTCAGTTGCTGAGGTTCTGAGAGGGTAAGTGAATTGCCCAAGGTAACACAGCCAAATAAATAACCTAATAGCCAAATAAATAAGAACCCAGCACTCTATGACTCCAAAGTCTTTATTCTCTTTTATTTATTTATTTATTTATATGTGTTATATTATATGTGTTATTTTTAACCTGTTCTTTCCGCTCAATGATATGCTGTGCTCCTCTTCTATGTGGCTATTTACATCATAATTCTTAATAGTGAAATGGCAATCCATCGTACTACATTTTTTTAACTTTTAATTTTGAAAAAATGAAAAATTCACAGGAAGTTGCAAAAAAGGTTTTGTGCGCGTTTCATCCAGTCTTCTTCAATGGTAACATCTTTCACACCTAAGGTACAATATCAAAACCAGGAAATTGACTTTGGTACAATTCACAGCTTTTATTCAATTTCATCAGTTTTTATGCACTGATTTGTGTGTGTGTGTGTGTGTGTGTGTGTGTTTAGTTCTATTCAATTTTATGACGTGTAGATTCTTGTCACCACCATCACAATGAAGATACAAAACTGTCCCATCGCCACAAGGCTCCCTAGTGCTGCTCCTTTACAGAAACAACCCTCATCCCTAACTGTTGGCAACCACTAATCTGTTCTCTGTCTCTATAATTTTGTTATTTCAAGAATGTCATATAAATCAAATCATACTGTATGCAACATTTCGAGATTGGCTTTCCCTTGAGACCCATCCAAGTTGTGAGTAACAGTATATTTTTCTAATTGCTGAGTTGTAGTTCATGGTACAGATGTACCTGAGGTTGTGTAACCATTCACCCATTGAAGGCACATTGGAATTGTTTCCAATTTGGGGCTATTGCGAATAAGGCTGCTATGAAGTTCTGCAACAAGAGAAGCCACTGCAAAGAGAAGCCCCCGCTCGCCACAACTAGAGAAAGCCAGTGCGCACCAATGAAGACCCAATGCAGCCAAAAATAAATAAATTAATTAAATTAATTGAAAATAAATAAACTATGTGTGTGCGTTAAAAAAAAAAAAAACAAAAAACTTAAGTGCCTGGTAGGGCTTGGTGACTGGTGAAGCTTCACCATAAGCTTGGTCCTGGCTGTTTTATCAAGGAGCACCAAAATGTCAGTAGCTACAGGATACTTTTCTTAGAATGGTCAGTTCTTCGGAGAAGAATTTTCTCCTGCCTTGAAGCATCATTGCCTGGCTGCTGGCAGTCTTCTGGAAGCTGATTGGAGGAGGAGGTGGGGAGGGGATATGGCTTAATTTTCCTGTACCAGAATGGCACCTTGCAGATTCTCTCTGGTGCACTGTCTGCAGGGAATGTACTTTGTGTTGGAGGGTAGGGTTGAGGATGCAAGGGTGGTGAGGAAGGTTCCTGGATGCTCCAGGTGGCAGAGGAGATCTGGGGACCCAGCTGGTCATTTTAAAAACTCACAACCAGCAGGCCCCCATTTTTAGCCTCACCCTTCATCCCACCTTCAGAGGTTCCCGATGCCTCCAGCGCTCAAGTGTTCCCACAGTTGTGAGGCTTGACCTAGCTGGCTTCCCCATGTCCCCTCCCCGATCCCCCCACCCGCTGTATTCACCTCTCCTTACTGCAAGCGCTTGGGTTCAACATCTTATGGTCTGCTAACTTTTGTTTTTTTAAGCAGGTGGCCACCTGCTTTGTGGCCTCCAAAGTTTCACTGATATCTCTCATCTGCTGTTGTCTCCTTTCCCATTATTCTGTCTTTCGTGGCTTTGTGTCTGTTTTATTCATTCACTCTCATTTTAGTGGAGTTTCGGGGGTAGGCATAAATTTGCTATGTTTAAGCAGAAGTTTATTAGTTCATTTTAACGTTAAAAAAAATTTTATTTATTTATTTTTGGCTGCATTGGGTCTTCATTGCCGCACACGGGCTTTCTCTAGTTGCGGTGAGCGGGGGCTACTCTTCCTTGCGGTGCGTGGGCTTCTCATTGCGGTGGCTTCTCGTTGTGGAGCACGGGCTCTAGTTGCGCGAGCTTCAGTAGTTGTGGCACCTGGGCTCAATAGTTGTGACATGCAGGCTCAGTAGCTGTGGCTCCTGGGCTCTAGAGCGCAGGCTCAGTAGTTGTGGCGCACAGGCCTAGTTGCTCTGCGGTATGTGGGATCTTCCTGGACCAGGGATCAAACCCACGTCCCCTGCATCGGTGGGCGGATTCTTAATCACTGTGCCACCAGGGAAGTCCCTATTAGTTAATTTTAAAACCGAGGGAAATGAGGGCAGAGAGGGACAGATTCTTTTTTTTTTTTTTAAACCAAAACATTGGATTTATTTTCGCAAATTTGAACCTGACATCTTAATTCATAGCTAACAGCTGCCGTAGATTCTGGCAGTCACAAAAATAAGTGAAAATGAAGAGAAGGTTGCAAAGTAAGTGTTGAACACAGTACTTAACAATATGTTCAAACCCCATTATACTTTAAAATGTGCTTTGGGGGAATTCTTTGTGGACAAAGGCAGTGGTTTTCCCGATGTCATCCAGCTGCTGTGATTCTTGGTGGCCTCTGACCTCCCACGATTGTCATCAAAACCAGCCTTCTCCTGAAACTCTTAGTTCTCGTCTTTTTCTCTGCTCCAACTTTCGGATTCCCCCAGCTGCTGCTCCTGGCAGTTTAATCAGAGAGGGACAGATTCTTGCCCGAAGTCACATGGTGGGTGAACGACAGGGCTGGACAGGATTAATGACAAGCAACTCCCAATGTTCCCCTGGGTAAGATCAGAGCCCTGGGGAGGCCCCCAGAGATACCATGTTTGGGGAGGAGGATGTGTCTCAGGCAGAGCTGCAAATGGTCAAGGACTCTGGAGTAACAGAGACGTGGCTTCAGGCAGCCTCACGCAAAGCAGGACGCCTTGCTCTCTGAGCCACGGTTTCCTCATCTGTGAAATGCAGGAGTAGTGAGGATCAAATAAGATGCTGCACGTCCTATTCTTGGGGTATGCCAGATGCCTAGAGTTAGAGGTGGCTCTTTTACCGAGGTGACAAAGACATGCACCTTTTCCAGGGTGGGAGCCAGTTCTTGGAGGAGACTCGGTACAGGACATGGATCGCTGCAGGGCCCTTTTCCTCTGCCTGTGCCTCTTGATGTCTCAGAGCAGAACAGAGGGTAAGAGGGCTCCGCTGAGCTGCAAGAGCCATCCTAGCCTGGACCCCTGGCTGTGATGTGAAGCGGGGAGGCCTCAAACCAAAGGAGATTGAAAAGGGGCACTTAGGCCTCCTGGGGCAGCAGGAGGCTGGGGCGGAAGGCCCAGAGGCCATGGGGCGGGAGGCGGGGCAGCTGCAGACAGAGACTGAGGCGGATGTCTGACTCTCTCCTCACAGAGGCATCCCAAGAAATCCTGCGCTGGATGAAGAGAATGGAGATGGCAGCCAGGAGCCGGAGCCTCACTTCTTTTGCTGAGTGAGTTGGGTGTCCCTCCTCTCCCTCCCAGAGTCAGCTGTGCCTCCACCCCCAGCTTGCACCTTGAATCCATGGCCCAGGGTTGGTCCAGTGTAGACTGTTAATTCATTTATTCAACACTCATTTATTGAGTAGCTACTGTGTGCCCGGCACCAAGCTCTGGAGATGTGGGATAGACACATGCCTGTTCTCATTGAGTTTACTGTCTGGTTGGGGGCCCTTAACCATGGATGCCATGAAACCAGGTGCAGAATCATGGGTCTCCATGCATTTTTCTGGGAAGGGGGTCCAAGACTTGGGCTGGGCTCTCCAGGGTCTGTGACCCAAAAGCCTAGTAGCTCAGGGTGAGAGGCCAATGCTGATGACTGACCAGGGAATCATAGGGCTGTGGAGCACTTCAGTCAGTGGGGAGCTGCCAGGGAAGGCTTCCTGGAGGAGGTGTCAACAAACTGGAACCCAAACAAGAGTTAATGGAAGGAGATGGGTGGGGTGGGGAGGTGAGAGTGTGCCAGGAACACTGTATGCAGAGGTCTAGAGGTGGGAGTGACAGGGGTGTGGGATGGGGGAGGCTGTGGAGAGTCCCACTCACCTCCATCCTTACCCCGGGCTCTGGCCATCTCTCTCACTTTCAGGCTCATCCATGGCCTAGAGTCAAGGCTACTCAATGCCAGCTTTGGGGGCCATAACCTCACTTTGCGGACGCATACCATCCAGACACTAGCCTTCAAGCTGGGCTGCAACTTCACTGGCCTCTCACTGAGAAGTGCTGCTCTGCAGCAGGTCCCCCAGGTCAGAGGTGGCCAGGGATTGGGGGTGGCCAGGGCCTCTACCCCAGAAATCCTCCAGGGGTTTAAGGTCTGGACTTTCCCCAGGGTCCATCGCCCACCTTCCCACCAATCAGGGCTCTGCCTTAATAGCTGTGAGTTGCCGCCTCTGTAAAATGGGGTTGACGTTCTTCATGTGAATGATGGAAAGGGGGTGCTTGTGGCCCCTCAGGGGCAGTGTCCTCTTCCTGCTTTTGCAGGTTCCTGGGGTGAGGCAGTCGTGGGAGAGGCCAGGGGAACGGGACACCTTTGAGGGCCCTGGTATGATTCCTGCTGAATACCTGGGTGCTGATGCTCCATCTTCAGGGCCCCAGCTGAGTGGAATAAATAACCCAAATTCAAGACCAGAACAGCCTGAAGGGAAGGCCTGAGATCGGGGGAAGTCTGGGTGGAGGTGCAGCCTGGCAGGAGAGGGTTCTGTGGGTGGAGGCTCCAAGGTAGGAGAGGCTTGGGGCAAGCCTGGGAGGGCTTCCTGGGGAGTGGGGAGCAGTGAAGGTGTTGTGGTGGGTCTGGGGGCTTCGGACACCAGGTGTAGCCTAGCTCTGGCTCTCCACAGGCCCAGGTCCCACTCGCCATGCAGTTCCCAGCTGAGCTGACTCATGATGCCTGCAGGGTGCGCCCCAGGGAGCTGACTCTCATTTGCATCTACTTCTCCGACACCCGCTTTTTCCAGGTCAGGGCCTGCTGGTAGGCCAAGCAGGATGGATGTGGGCTCCTTCTTGGGGGGGTCACTGCAGGCATGCATGCCACCTCCTGGCCTCTGGGCAGGGACCAGCCTACTGTGCAACTTCAGTCAATCAGTGCCCCTCTCTGGGCCTCTGTTTTAGCAAAATGGAAGGGAGGCATGATTATAATGTGCAAACGAGACCTAAGAAATCTACTGTTTGTGTGCCTCTCCCTAGATGGGAGATAGACAAGTAGGTCACAAGATCTTTGTCCTCAGAGAGCTCTCTATCTCAACAGTTAGACCAGGACCTTAGAGACTTAATTTTAGCTTGAGGTTGATTATAACCATAGAGATTCAAAGGGATGGATGAGTCAGGGTGGGGTCAGGATGGTTCCCAATGAGCAGTCCCGGAGGGCTTCTGGAGGAGGTGCCTTTTAACCTTGGCTTTGAAAGTGAGTTAGGGTAGGGTGACATGGAGGGTATGAGGCTGGAATTCATTTAACAAATGGGAGGTGACGGTGGTGGTAGTGAGAAGACGGGGTTCCAGGTGGAGGCGGCAGCATACGCAAAGGCTGTGAGGCTGGCGCAGCCGTACAAGTGAAAGCCATGCTGCTTGTTCTCATCCAGGGAGGAGGGGCTGGAGAATGGGGGCTCTTGGACCTCATCCAGGGTCTCCTCATGTCCCTTCCAGTCAGTGCTTCTTCTGTTGCCCTTCCAGAAAGACATCAATTCATCTGTGCTCAATAACTATGTTCTGGGGGCCCAGCTGAGCCATGGACAAGTGAGCAACCTCCGTGAGCCGGTGAACATCAGCTTCTGGCACAACCAAAGCCTGGTATTGTTGGGGCCACCCCCACATCCACCCCACCCCTACCCCCTTGTGGCTGTCCTGTCGAACACTGGTTTGATCAAACCCAGACTTGTGGAACTATCTTAGAAACAAGCTGCTTTAAATCTATCATACTTTGAAAATTCCTGCCAAAGAAATGAGAGAGAAGCTTTTACACACTGCATTCATCAGGATTCTTTGAATTGCACATGATAGAAAACCAACTCAAGCCAGCTTATTGGCTCGTGTACATGAAACGTCCAGGGCTGTTCTAGCTTCAGGCACAGATATGATGCCATAATGACTCAGTCTCCATCTCTCAACAATGGTTTCCGCCTTGGCTTTCCACTCTGTGGCAAGATGGCAGCTGAAGTGCTGGACCTCCTTCCCCTCTTCTCAGCAGGCTCTTTCTTGCCAGTGCAAACCAGGATCCCATAACGGATTCTAAAGGTCCAGCTGGGTCATGTGTCATCCATCCCTGACCCATCACTGTGCCCAGGGGGATGGAACATGTAGATTGGCCAGACCTGGGTCACATGGCCCAGGGACTGGGCTGGATTCATTTGACCTGTCATTGGGAGAGGGATGGGTCCTCAAGGAAACTACAGATATTGATGCCGAAAGAAGGAAGAAGGGTTGCTGGGTGGGCACAAGCCCTGATGGCATTCCCGAAAAGCCCCAGAGTCTGGCCATATCTTCTGTCAGCCTCATCAGGACCGCTCTGCACTCCCAATTTCTCCACTGTCCTTTCCTTTCATTCTTCTGGGCTTTTGCCCCTGTTACATCCTTGCTCCACTTCTGTTGAAATCTGCTGTGTCCTCTAAGGCCTCAGGGCCCCGGTTGTCCCTTCCCTTCTCAGGCCTCCTCTGCCTTTTCCTCCATGGTCTTCCATGGAGTGCCTGTTTCATTTCCCTCACCTTTCCACCCACAGGGCTTGGCGTCAGGGTTGTCTGTAGATGACTCTCTCTCTCCCCTGCTGGGATGGGTCTGGACTGTCATTGCTCCCCATGGGGAGGAGGGGAAAGCGGACATTGATTATAGAGCACCTACTATATTGGCCAGACTGGGCACTCAAGATTTCTCATTGCCTTTGATTATTCCACCATCCTTGTGACTTGAGTATAAATGACCGCATTTTGCAGATGAATAAACTGAGGCTCAGAGAACCTCTGTGACTTTCCCAGGTCACTCTCAGAGTCCGTTGGGGAGGTGGGGCTGGAATCTGGTCTGTCTGATGCCAAAGCCCAGCCAGTGCCTGGTAAAATGTTGACAAGGGTGCAGCTGAGTCACCTTTGGCCCCCACAATTTCCAGACCCTCCCTGATCCATGGCCCTCCCCTCCACCCCTTGGATGCACCCAATTCCAGCATCTCCCCTTAGGAAGACTACACGGTGACCTGTGTCTTCTGGAAGGAGGGAGCCAGCAAGCACCACTGGGGGGCCTGGAGCACTGAGGGCTGTAGCACAGAGCAGCCCTCACCTTCCCAGGTGCTCTGCCGCTGCAACCACCTCACCTACTTTGCTGTTCTCATGGTATGTGTGCATCTAGCCTGGGTGAGGGTGGTCAGAGCTGCAGAGGGCCCCATATCCAGGACAGAGGAGAAAGGCAAAAGCTGGTGCAGGGGGCAGAAAATCCAACTCAAATGGGCTTAAGGAAAAAAAAAAACCAAAACACCTTATGGGTTCATGTTCCCGAAAAGGCTGGGTTAGGCTTCAGGCATGTCTTGATCTAGGGGCTCAATGTCACCAAGATAGGACTCTATCTCAGTCTCTCAATTGTTCTTGCTTTGTGTTAGCTTAGTTCTCAGACAGGATCTCCCCATGGGCTTATAATATGGCTGCTGGCATTTCCTGTTTTATGTCCTACTAGGTTCAGGTCAGTAGAACGAGAGCTCTCTCACCGAATTCTGCCAGCCAAAGCCATAGGATTGAGTCCCACAGGCCTAGAGTGTGTCCCATGCCCATCCCTTAACCAATCACTGTGGGCAGGAGGAGGGAAGGCTCTGATAGGCCAGGCCTGGTGCACCTGACTACACATAGTAGGAGAAGTGGAGGGTCCACCCACGTGCGGGAGTGAGGGAGGGGAGGAAGGGGAGATGGGAGTTGGGAGGCAGAAAAGCCACTGTGTCTGCTGTGGCTGTTTTCAAGTCAGGACCATGGCTAGGATTGTAGGGTAGGGGGGCTTGAAGCTGAGGTCTTGGCAGGTGTCTTTGATTTAGGCAGTGGAGGGCATTTCCATGCTTCTGGCCCCCCTTCCCTCCCACAGCAACTCTCCCAGGCCCCGGTCCCTGCAGAGCTGCTGGCGCCCCTCACATACATCTCCCTGGTGGGCTGCAGCATCTCCATCGTGGCCTCGCTGCTCACTGTCCTGCTGCACCTCCTTGCCAGGTATTCCCCTACCCTCGTGCTGGGCCAGCCCACCCACTGCTGCTCAGCACCCCTCCTTCTTGCCCCCAGAGTCAGGTGGGCTTTTCCAGAGTGCAGAGGCTGGGAAGCAGGAGACCAGCCTCCTTGCGTGTGGCTGTTGTTGGGTCCCTGCCCCTCTCGACCTGTGTCCCGGTCATTACGCGTCTATGAGCCCAGGGGGTGGCGCTGCCTGGTGACGTCCGGTCACGGAGGGCCACGCCCCCACCCACAGGAAGCCGAGTGATTCCGTTACGTGCATCCACGTGAACCTGCACGCCTCGGTGCTACTCCTCAATGTCGCCTTCCTGCTGAGCCCAGTGCTGGCCGTGCCCCCCGTGCCTGAGTCAGCATGCGTGGCACTGGCTGCCACCCTGCACTACGGGCTGCTCAGCTGCTTCACCTGGATGGCCATTGAAGGCTTCAACCTCTACCTCCTACTTGGGCGCGTCTACAACATCTACATCCGCCGATACGTGCTCAAGCTCTGTGCCCTGGGCTGGGGTAAGCACGGTCTCCCTCTCGCTTGCTTCCTGAGGCTTCCAGCCAGACTGGGCGTCTGTCCCCTCCTGTCCTCTTTCTCCTCCACTGCCATGACCACTGGTCACCATCCCTGCCAGCACCCACCGCCGCTTCCTACATGACTATTCTTATCACCACTTCCACCTCCAAAGCATCTATATCACCACCACTTCCAACACCACCGTCACCTCCACCATCCTCAGCCTTGTGTTCACCACCATCTCTGGTACCACCATCATCAGCGTCTCTATCACCATCCTAGCCCGTCTTCATTATCTCTTTCCTCACCGGTTCCCAAACCCTCTCTCCCATTACCTTCCAGCCATCACCTCCCAGTGTGACCACTACTACTGCCGCTACTGTTCCACCCTAGAGCCCTCATTCATATCAGCCTTCTCTAAGACCACCAGGCTAATTGCTCTGAGGCTGGACCACGTGACAGCGGCTGGGGACTCAGAGCGATCTCTTTCCCTCCCCTCGCCCCACCCTCTGCTTGCCCAGTGGAATCCTGTTTTAGCAGCCCCAGGAACCCATGACCAGCCCATCTCTGGGGTCTCCTGACAGATACTGAGCCTCTGTCCCACCCCTCAGGGGTCCCGGCCTTCCTGGTACTGCTCCTTCTTGCCGTCAAGAGCTCAGTTTACGGACCTTACAGGATCCCACTCTCCGACAGCCAGGGGAACAGCACGGGCTTCCAGGGGAACAGCACGGGCTTCCAGAGCACGTCCATGTGAGTGCGCTCAGGGCTGCGGCAGCCTCCCTGGCTCTAGTCCTGGGGCTCTAGACAGGGTGCCTTGTAGGCGGGGCACTGACTGCAGGGCAGGGAGGGGACTACTGCTTACACGGGGCGTGGTTTCCAGGGGTCTTTGCCACGCCCCTTCTGCTGGATCCCTAAGGTCTCCTGCAGGACGGGTTCACTCTCTATGCTAGTTCTAGGAAGCACATGGGCCTCCAAGGCCAGGCCGGGGCAGGGGGGCCTTTGCCCCTCCCGGCCGCTGGCGGCCAGCGCCCCTCTGGCTCTCAGGCCCTGCGGTGGAGCTCAGCCTGTGCCTGGCTCTTCTCTCTCCTCACCTCCGTGCTTCACTCAGGCGCTTGGCTGTGGCCCCCCCTGACCTGTGCCTGGCATGGCACTGCCAGCCCTCCAACCCTCCTAGTCAGAGAAGAGAGTATTGTGGGGATTGGGACACCACAGGCACCGTGTTCAGAGTGTATGTGGGGAGGGGGCCCAAGGCGGTTTGCGGGACAGACTCTGTCGCCCCTTCCCGTGCCCTTGGACATTAACCTCTTTCTTGTGATGAAATGTTTCTAACAGTCAACGTAGAGGGAGTAGCTTAACAACCCCCGGCAGACCCATCACCAGCAGCAGTTGGCCGTCTGGCCTTTTTCCCTCTCCTGGCTGACACCAGCTCAGGACGGCTGAGGGCTGGTTCTGAATCCTCACAGCAAGGAGCAGGCCCCATTGTCAGCCCTTGTTTACAGTTGGGGAAACTGAGGCACAGGCGGCTAAAGAACCCTGGCCAAGGAGACCCAGCCAGTTGAGGGCAGAGCTGGGACTTGGCTCTAGAGCCCGGCCCCCAACCGCTGCCCATCCCAGTCTCTGGGAAGTGAGGGCTCTGGGCACGGAGTGAGGCTGAGATGGGGTTAATTCCTCTCTGTGAGGGTGGGGGTGTTTTCTCAGAGCAAGTGTGACTTAGGACTCTTTAAACGTGTGTTTTTATTGTATAACACGTGACATGGCAAAAGAACTGCAGTGATGCTTCCACAGAACAGGAAGCACGTTAATGCAGGGATGTTAGCGAGCTCCCGCCCGAAGAACCATCTCCTTCCCGGCCTTCCTCACCTCTCCCTCTCCCCTCTCACCCTGGACTTTGTGACTTTTATTCTCCTGCATTTAAAAAACCCTTACTACATATATATGTCTTTTTTAAAAATTCTTTTACATTTTTTGTTTTATTTTTTAAATTGAAGTATAATTGACATATAACACTTCATTAATCTCAGGTGTGCAACATAACGATTTGGTTGTATATATTGCCAAATGACCACGACAATAAGTCTAGTTAACATCTGTCACCAGACATACGGAATTGATTTTTCTTGTGATGAGAACTTTGAAGATCTACTCTCTTCGCAACTTTCAATTTTGCAATACAGTATTGTTAACTGTAGTCACCATGCTGTACATGACATCCCCAGGACTTATTTATTTTACAACTGGAAGTTTGCAACTTTTGACCCCCTTCACCCGTTTTGCACCCTGTCCCCCCCTCCCTGGCCTCTGGCAACCACCAGTCTCTTTTCTGTATCTATGAACTTGTTTTTTTGTTTGTTTGTTTTAGATTCCACAAGTAAGTGAGATAATACGGTATTTGTCTTTCTTTGTCTGACTTATTTCGCTTCGCATAATGATCTCAAGGTCCATCCATGCTGTCGCAAATGGCAAGATTTCCTTCTTTTTATGACTGAATAATATTCCATTGTGTTTATGTGTGTGTGTATGTATATAGCACATCTTCTTTAACAGCGATTTTTAAAAACCTTGAAAATAACTCCAGTGCCCACTGACAGGCCACCGGACTAGTAAATGCGATAGAGCCACCCCTGTCAGACAAATCATCTGGCAGTGAAAAGGAATGATCCACCACCACACTCATCCACTTGGATGAACCGCCAAAATCATGTTCAAGGACTCTGTGACTGCAGTGAAAGGAGCCCGAGCAGGTGATCGTGACAGTTAGGGGCACAGGCTCTGTGCTTAGACCACGGGGCTTCAAGTCCCACCTTAGGCAGGTGTGCGTTTCTAAGCCTCATAGGGTCACCATGAGGATCGCATGGCTGATTCACGGAAATCACGTGACCTGATGGGGTAAAAGGCAGCACCTGCCTTGAAGGTGTTTGGGGGAAGCAGAGGCCGTGAAGACCTCACGGAGGGTCTAGGGCCAGGGCTGGGGCCACCGTCAGGGACCTCTCTGGCCTTCCCTCTGCCCTCGGCGGAGCTTTCCTGCTGCTCCCCCGGCTCTCAGTCCACACATGGAGAGCGCCCCTCCGCCAAGCTGCGAGTTGCAGCAGCTCAGGGAAGGGCCGGGGCCCAGTCCAGGTGGGGAGGGGCTCCTGGCACCGCTGCACGAAGATGGGGATGAGATGTTGATAATCGTGTGGTGGGTGGAAGGAGGAGTTTCCGGCAAAGAGGACCATGGACCAATGATGTAATCAATACCTTATAAGTTGACAGTTGGGCTGGGCGTGGAAGGGGGAAGGGTTAGATGTTCAAGGGAGGAGAGAAAGAGTTTTCAGGTGGGTAAGAGAGGGTAAAGGAGGCATGCAGAGGCTTCAGGCATGGGGCTGAGGTGGCAGGTGGGTCCTACCTGGTGGCCTGGCTGGAAAGCTGAGCCCAGGACTTCACCACGTGTGCAGTCAGGCAAGAAATGACGGGTCTGAGCCGGAAGACCGGACCGGGTTCAAGAGGCAGTCCAGAGGCCCAGGAGACCGTGGCTTCCCTGCCACCAGTCTTGGGAGCCACACCAACCCCAGCGCTTCGCCCCTCCCCTGCAGATGCTGGGTGCGGAACGCCTGGGTGCACGGTGTCCTGGTCATGGGCTCTGGTGGCCTCACATCCCTTTTCAACCTGGTGGTGCTGGCCTGGGCGCTACGGGTCCTGCACAGACTGCGGGCGCAGGAGAAGGCGCTGGGCCCCCGGGCCTGCTGGGATACCGTCACTGTGCTGGGCCTCACCGTGCTGCTGGGCACCACCTGGATCTTGGCCTTCTTCTCCTTTGGTGTCTTCCTGCTGCCCCAGCTCTTCCTCTTCACCACCTTCAATTCGCTCTACGGTAGGGCCTGTGGTTGACGTGGAGGAAACCCCAGGGGGGTAGTGTACAGCTGCTACATGTTTACTACTGAAGGGCTCCAGGTTGAGGGGGTGAGTCAGGGGCTGAAATCTGGGCCCTGACAAGCCGGTTTGGGGCTACGCCCGCCCATAGGAAGGGGCGCCACCTTGTAATTTGCACAAAGGCAGCCTATGGGCTAGCGGTGGCTGGTCCTCCAGCTCCTACGCCCGGTCCCTTCTGGCCTCCAACAGGAAGGGCTTCTGAGAATTACTGCTGGGCCTCAGGGAGGCCCCACTTACCCCAGCCAAGGAGGTGCCTGGATCTTGGAGGAGGCCCCACGCTGTTCCCGCGATGCTTCTACTAACCAGTCTTTTGCGTGCAGGTTTCTTCCTCTTCCTGTGGTTCTGCTCCCAGAGGCGCCGCTCAGAGGCAGAGATGGAGGCATTCAGCTCCTCCCAGATGGTGCAGTAGTCTGGACTGTCTGGACCTCCTGGCCTGGAGCCCCCAGCTTCTCTGGCTGCCTGCAGCCAGAGGCCCTGGCTTCCACTCGAGAAGATGGCAGGCCAGCTGCTGGACACCAGAGGCCACTGTCACCTCCAGGGGGCCTTTTCCACCTCCATGCCTTGCCCAGGCCCAGAGGGCAGCGTGTTGCTCTCCGTCCCCAGGCATTCTGCTCTGGGGCAGGTCCAGCCCCACCTGGGGGCAGCAAACTTGCCCCTGGTGCCTGGGCCCAGCTGGCCAGGCCTATGGCCAGAGCACTGGCCTGGGAGTCAGGAGGCCACGTTTCAATGCCTTTCTCTGAGTTTCACTGTCTGACCTTGGGCCTGTCATTTCTCACTGACCCTTGGTTTCCACATCTGTGACATGGTGGCAGATGGCTCTGGTCCTGCCTAATCCCAGAGCTTTATGCAGATTCAATGGCACCAGGGAGAACGAGGTCATAGTGGGGTGGGGATCCCCACCCCGGCCCGGGCCTGCCCTTGAAACACCTGCTGAGCCCTGCTTCCTTCCTCCGGGAGAGGGTCAGCCTTGGCCGGGGGTCCCCAGCCCAGCGCTTAGAGACCCACCCAGTGTGTGAGACCTCACCAGCCTGTAACTGAGGCCTCTTTTCCTTTAACCCCCAAATTATGATGACTCTAACTCCAAGCCCACCCTTCCCAAAGATCAGGAAGCCCAGTCCTTTCCAGAGGCTCCTCTTCCAGCGTTCCCCAGACCCCCATAGGCCGTTAAGACCAGCAGCTGGGGCCACAGGGCTTCCTGGAGGTGGGAGGGGAGCACCTCTTTCCCCTCCATCTGAGCTCCAGTCATCCGGCTATTTGATGACTGGGCAGGATTGAATTTCACCTGGTAGGCGTGAGGGTGTGGGTTCTAAATCCCAAGCTTGTTTGTCTGTTCTCTTGGAGTTGGTGGGCACCTAAAGTATTTATAAATTGGTATAAATTATACAAGTCTTTTGTCAGGCTTCCCATTTCAGTTTCCTTCCTGTTTGTTTTGTTAGCTGTCGCAGTTGTAGAAAATCACCATTGCCCTTGACCTGTCCTGTCAGGCCAAGTGGGAGACCACTCATGAAGCGAGCGCTCTTTCCCAGGCTTCACACCAGGGGGCCCTGTTGACCAATGTCAGAAGCCACTGGGTCCAAAACCATGTCTGGTGATGCTGTGGTTGCCTGTCTGTGGATATGACACACCAGATGGAGAGGCTCTGCCTCCAGGACTGCACCTGCTGGGCGACCAGCAGGAGGAGTGCTAGCACTGCCTACACAGCCATTTCTCTCTTTCCCAACGCAGCCACCCGCTCTGGCTCTTGGGGTCTCATGCTCTGGGCATATGTGGCACTAGAGCGCTGGGCAGGGATAGGCTCTCAGGGCCCCGCTCCAGGCCATCAGATAGATTGCAATGACTTTGAACGTCACTGGGAGGGAGTTGGAGCCGGATCCCTTTTCTCCCAGGGGGATCCTCTGCCCTCTGTTCATTTCTTGCTATGAATAGCCCTTCACTAATTGGTGAGTGGCGCAGGCTCCGCATACTGCCTGGACTCAAGTGCCCGCTCTGTCACTTGTCAGCTGTGTGACTGTGGACAAGCCACTCCACCTCTCTGTGCCTGAGTTTTCCCATCTGTAAAATGGGGCAATAGTAGTACCTATTTTGAAGGGTAAATAAAATAACCCATATAAAGAGGCGTAGCAGAGGGTAAGTGCTCAGTAAAGGGTTATTGTTATCATTCGTATTTTGTTATTATTATTACAGTGTCAACTGAGTCTCAGAGGCCGACCCTCTAAGGTCCAGGTCTGCTCGGCCTCACAGGCCCAGCTCCTCGCTCAGCATATCCCGCTGTCCTTCGGCTGCGCTACCTCCTCTCCCCCTTTCCCCAGAGCTGCCTTTGGTCCAGCCTTGCTGGCCTTTCGTTATTTTAGGGACATTTCTCACACGGTACAGGCTCCAGGCCATTGCCACCTGTCCCCTTACCCCCCGGTTCCCAAATCCTCTGATCTATCTAAATTCTCAGGGGCTCAGTTATCATGCCTCCCATGAAATCTCTCCAGTTTTCCCACAGAGGAGGTCTCTCTCCCACTCCTACTCCAGCAGAGTGTCCCCCTGCCTCTCTCAGGGTGATGTGAGCCCCCATTCGAGCTCCCCTAGTTTGGCCAGCCCTAGCTTGTACTAGGCTCCCCAGGCCTTGGGGTGGGCCCCTGTCCCAATGCGGGTGCCAAGGATCATGGGCATGTCCGGCCTCTCTCTTGGGCAGCTCCGGGGAGCGGTCCACAGCCCACTGAAGCAGAACCTTGCCTAGGACCCATCCCAGCCCAGACCTGGCCTTTTAGATCCTACCAAGCCCAGGGCTGCCCAAGGGAGGATGTGGCCACAGTGACACAGAATGGTTCTGGTAATTCTAGGAAACGGCCCCAGCTCTGTGGCCCTGAGCCTGGTTGGGGGTTCAGGCGCTGGGCAGGGACCACTTCCCGGAAACGCCCTAACCAGATGGGGGGCAGGGCTGAGGGAGCCGTTGATGGGCCTCGGTGCCCTCCCCTCACTCCCAGTGGGGTCCTGGCCTTGCCCAGACTGGGCACCGGGCCCATCTGTCAGGGGCTTCCAGACTTAGTGGGAAGATGGAGCTGGAGGCCCCTAGGGCTCACTGCTCAGGGCCAGAGTCTCCGAGGAGGCCCAGGGTGAAGGATGACAAGTCGAAGCGAGAAAGGCCACAGACTAGCAGTTTCTGTGTTGCTTTGTTGCTGTTTTTTTTTCAGAAAGACAATGTGTGTATGGGGGGAGGAGGGTTGAATGAGGGTTGCCCGATAAAATACAGGATGCCCAATTTGAGGGACAGATACAAAAAAATGTTCACTGTTTATCTGAAATTCAAATTTTATCCTGTAGATCTCCATCTATTTATTTTTTTCTTTTCTTTATTTCTTTTGCTAAGTCTGGCAACACTCTTAGAAAGGAGCATTGGCTCTGGAGTCCGAGGTGTCCACTCTAAAGCCTTCAAATCGATCCGCCCTGTGCTGACTGGGGACCCCTCTGCCCACTGAATGAGCCCTGCACTCAACTTGAGCCTCCTCCTCCAGGGCTCCCATTGCCAGCCAAGGTTGCCACCAGGATGCTAAAGGGCTCTGCCTTGTGGTGCCCCTCCCATCAACCATGGTGCAGACCAGCCTCCATCTGCCACAGAGCCTCTTCACAGGCCTCCCTGCCTCCCCACTCCCAGTCTGAGCTTGACTCAGAAGCCAGAGGGAAATTTTTCGTCCTGTAACCTGACCATGTCCCTCTCTGCTGAAACCCTCCTTGTAGTCAAATTCCCCTCCGGAGCTCGAAGACCCCGGGGGTCTGACCTGTGCTCACTTCTCCCACCCGTCTCCCACCATTCCTTCCTCATCCTCCTTGCTTCTGCCACCCTGAACTATTAATACTTCAAGTTCCCCGAACAGGTCCTTTCTCACCTCCAGGCCTTGGCACAAGCTGCCTGGAGCACTGTCCCTCAGGTCTTTCATTTGCAGAAAGATGGCAACACACCCTTATGATCTCAGCTTTGCAGCCTCTCCTGATATCCCTGTGTCTGGACCAGGAAGCTGCCCCTGACCTGTAAAATCTAGGATGGGGCCTTCTCTCGCCTCCATAGCCTTTGCCCTTCCCCCATGACAATAGTTACTTCTCTCTCTTATGAACGTCTGTGTCATTTCAAAATTGAATGATCATCAGCAAATTTACTTCGACAAATCTTTAAAAATTGGTGGACTAGGGAGACAGATCCACCAGCAGCATGGGCTGTTTCAAACGCTTCTCTTCGTTATTGATGGCAAAGCTGAACAAATTAGCCAAGACGTGGAAGATTTGAACAACATAAGCAACAGACTTGATATAATGGACATTAATTGCATTTTGTCTCCCACGATCAGATTCTCCTTAAGCACTTATGGACTATTTTCAGAACTTCATAGTATACTAGATTAGAAAGCAACCTCCAAAAAAATTTCAAAGAATTGCTATTAGAGCACATTCTTTGACCTCAGTGCAGTGGAGTTAGTAATAACAAAAATATAATTTAAAATATCCCCACATATTTGAAAATTTATCACTGGGATAAACAAATTGACCGAAGGAATGGAAAAGAGAGCCTGGAAACAGAGGAGGCATGTGTGGGACTCTGATTTATGACAGTGGAAGCTGGCAGACCAGAGCGGGAGGGACCATGTGATTTAGTAGAGCAGGTAAAATTGGTTATATATGTGGGGAAAAAGTCCACTTGAATCTCTGCCTTACAGTGTACTCAAGAATCAGCTCTAGGGACTTCCCTGGCGGTGCAGCGGTTAAGACTCTGTGCTTCCACTGCAGGGGGCGCAGGTTTGATTCCTGGTCGGGGAGCTAAGATCCCGTATGCCACGTGGGGCAGCCAAAAAAGAAAGAATCAGCTCTAGATGGATTAAGGACTTACATGTCACAAGCACAACTTTAATACTGCGTGAAGAAAATATAGGTTAATATCTTTCTGACTTCAGGGTGGGGAAACAACTCTTAAAGAAAACACCAAGAAGGTGTTAACCATGATGAAAAGATGCAACTGACCACATTAAAGATAATTTCTGTTTGAGATAGAGTCACAGATGTAGAAAACAAACATATGGTTACCGAGGGGGAAAGGGGGGGAGGGATAAATGGGGAGATTGGGATTGACATACGCACACTACTATATATAAAATAGGTAACTACTAAGGACCGACTGTACAGCAGAGCAAACTCTTCTCAATACTCTGTAATGACCTATATGGGAAAAAAAAATCTAAAAAATAGTGGGTACATGTATATGTATAACTGATTCACTTTCCTATACATCAGAAACTAACACAACATTTTAAATCAACTATACTCCAATAAAATTTTTTAAAAATTAAAAATAATTTCTGTTTCCCAAAAGACACATGAAAATAAGTGAAAAGACGAGCCATATCTGGGAAAAGATGTAAGCACAGAGCTGGTATCAAGATCCCCTATGGATCAGTAAGAAAAGATAAACAACTTAAGAGAAAAATGAGCAAAAACCATGACCTGGCATTCCACAAAAGACGAAATGGCCAGAAAACATGATGGGATCTTAAGTTCACTAGCGATCAGGGACATGGAAAGGAAGACCACAATGAGACGTTATTTCTTACCCAGTTGGCTGGTAAAAAGTGCGACATCTGACACTGTTAAATGTTGGCTGGGATATGGATCAGCAGGAACTCTCAAAATTGCTGTCAGGACTGTAAAGTGATTCAAGCCTCGTGGAAAAACAGTTTGGCATTCCTCTGTAAAGATAACAGTGGCACACCTGTGTCCCAGCCATTCCACTCCCAGGATCCTATCTGAGAGGAAGCCCTGCAGGTGTATCTAGGTACACATCTGAAAGTGTTCATAAGAGCACTGCTGGCAATCGTAGAAATGCTGCAACAACGTGGTGAATCTAAGACACGTGGTGCTGAGTTGAAAAACTCAAATCCCAGAGACTATACATGGTTTGATACTCTTTAGTTTTAAACCCAGCACAAGCAAATGATATCTAAGCATGTATACTCTACTAAGCTCTACAGACAGAGTGAGTGAGTGACAGCCACAAAGTTCAAGACACCTCTGGGGAGGGAGAGGGGAGGAGGGGGAAGGGTAGTGGAGGCTCCAGAATTTGGATTTTATTGGAAGGCAAAGGGGAGCTGGTTTCTGAGAAGAGTGATGTGATTCCAACTTTTTTTTTTAAATTTGAAATTAAGTTTATTTGTGCATTAAACAGTTACAGAATACCCATGGGACATTTTTAGTCCAACAATTAAAATTGCATTTAAAAGCCAACTGGAAGAGTTTACAGACCAAAAAGACATCTGGAGTAACTACTGTTCCCCTTTCCTTGAGTTTATATATATTTACCTTTTAGGCAAGAGAGAGAGAACTGTGATTACTTCGTACTCCAGGGGATGTGATTTCCAGTTCCATTGTCTTAAATGTGTATAAGATTCTTCTGTGGGGGCTTCCCTGGTGGCGCAGTGGTTGAGAATCTGCCTGCTAATGCTGGGGACATGGGTTCGAGCCCTGGTCTGGGAAGATCCCACATGCCACGGAGCAACTAAGCCCGTGAGCCACAACTACTGAGCCTGCGCGTCTGGAGCCTGTGCGAGAGAGGCCGCGACAGTCAGAGGCCCGCGCACCGCGATGAAGACTGGCCCCCGCTTGCCACAACTAGAGAAAGCCCTCGCACAGAAACGAAGACCCAACACAGCCAAAAATAAATAAATAAATAAATTTATTTAAAAAAAAAAAAAGATTCTTCTGTGAAGGCCAGAGAAGATCAAAGAATTTGATGTTGATTGGAAGAATTAAGAAGACAAGACTAACGGTTGGTTCATGGACCCACAATTTTACCACAAATCACTAGATGGGGTGGTGGGAGGGGTATTATGTTTCCCATCAATAAAACCTCAGTTATGTATTTTATTTTTGGCTGTGCCGTGTGGCTTGCAGGATCTTAGTTCCCTGACCAGGGACTGAACCGGTGCCCCCTGCAGTGGAAGCATGGAGTCCTAAGCACTGAACCACCAGGGAAGTCCCCTGAGGTATTTAAAGACTCCATAGATGTGGAGGGAATTCCCTGGCGGTCCAGTGGTTAGTACCCCAAGCTCTCACTGCCAAAGGCCCTGGTTCGATCCCTGGTAGGGGAAATAAGATCCCACAAGTTGCGCAGTGCAGCCAAAAAAAAAAAAAAGGAAGACTCCATAGACATGGAAACTCACTTCTACGTCTCTCACAGGTAATGGCGAGGCTGAGAAGGCTGCGGTGGGAACTCATACCTCCTTGGACTTCTCACATACGTTGGTGCCCAAACCTAACCAGGACTGGACCATGTCAAACACTTCTCTGAACAAAGTGGTTGATCAGTTTTCTCTCCAGGGCGCATTGCGAGGCAGCAGCGTGATCCATGATGAATTTTTCCTGGTCTGTTTTTGGCTTGTCTTGGTGCTAAAGTCTATGGCAATACAAAACAGCATGGTCATTTACTGTGAGACCTGCCCAAGTCAAAGAATGGGCTCTCTTTTAAGTCTCAGCAGTCAGGGTTTAACCTAGCTCGTTTTTCTTGGCTATTCTCATCATCCAGATGACAGGAAAGTTCTGTGGGGGCGTCTCTTTTATTCTCCTCCATGGGTTCCAAAGGGCAGTCTTGACCTATGGCCAGCACCTGTCGGACAGTCATGTCAGCACGAGCAGCTTTCAAGTAGCTGGCACACACCTGCCAGTCCTCCACAGAACAGGGCTCCACCACTGAGTCTCTGGGGAGGTCAGCTGGGAGAGGTGTCTCTAGGCAGCAAGGCAGGCTCTCCCCTTCTGGACTGGGAAGGACCCTCGGGACTGCATGGTTCAACAGGCGGCTGAGACCTGACATTACCATGATGTCACCGCTGTGCATAAACATGGGGATGGGGGCTTCATCTCTTTTGAGGCCACCCAGGGGAAAGATGGCAGACTGTCCAAAGCTGAACGACAGCAGGGGTTTGGAGTGCTCTAGTTCAGATTTATCTACATGGATTCCCAGCGTGGAGTCTAATCGGTAGTAATTCAGGATACCAGCTTCAGCTCGGAAACCCTGAAATCCACAGGCAGTGTCCATTTACTCTGAGAGGAAAGTCAGGTCAGCAGGGGAAGGTGTGTAGTGATCTGCAGAGTATTTCTTATTGTCCCAGTTACAATGGTAGCCTAGGGTCACCCAGTGCAGTTTCTCTAATAAACTTCAGGGTCTCCATTTATTCACTTCTTTATACCTTAGAAGCTCTTTGCTCTGTTCCCACAAATCTTGGGTCTCTTCTTAGTCACATGTGTGTCCAGGTTACATACATTGGGTTTCCGGGAATATGACTTAAGGAACTGCTTCACCTAATGCCGCTGGTGACCTGGGAGGAAGGGTTTGGGATAAAAATAAATCCGGGATAGGCTTGCAGTCCGTAGGCTCGCCACTTGCTGGCCAGCTGAAGTCCTGCTCTGTATGCATCGTGGTCACTGGCTGGGGACACATTTAGCTGAGATTTGACTACCCTGGGGGCACCAGGCCCCATGCCTTGGGCTGCTTGGGCCGCCAAGAAGTCAGTGACCCCTCCCAGGTCTGCGGTGCTGGGGCGGCTCTGCCGGCAGAAGCGGAAAAGCTTCGGAAAGGCGTCCTCCCCAGGCTCCGCTACCAGCATCGCCACAGCGCCCACGGCCACTGCCACCTTCCCCATCTTGCTGCCTGGCCTCGTCTCCATCCTGTTGTTGAAAAACAATGAAAGTAAGTGTGGAATTGCTACACCTGTGAGTTTTCAGGCTTTTCCTTCTCTGAGCCCCATTTTCTCCCTAATAATGGTAAGAGGGAACCCTTACTATGTACCCAATGCTCCCTACATATATTAGCTCACTTAATTTTCACAACAACTCTGTGAGGTAAGTTTGATTATTATCATGCTTGTTACACCCATGAGTCAACTGAAGCACAGAAAGGTTAAGTGACTTGCCCAAGGTCACACAGCTACTTGGTGCCGGAGGTGGGATTCAAATCAGCCTCTGCTTCCTTATCAGAACAGTGGAGGGATGGGAACAACCCCACTGGGTGATGAGTCCTCTAGTGGCAGGGGCTGTGTGTGTGTGTGTGTGTGTGTCTGTGTGCCCTTGGGGACCCAGCCAGGAGTAGGGGCTGTGTGTGTGTGTGTGTGTGTGTGTGTGTGTGTGTGTGTGTGTGTGTACCCTTGGGGACCCACCCGGGATGCTCAGGAAGTCAGCCATGATTATTGTCCTAGCAGGGTTTGGCAGGGAGGCAGGGAGCCAGTATGGGAGGGAATCAGAGACAGTCTGGGTTCGAATCCTGGCTCTGCCACTCACTCACCTCAGACCTTGGCAATCCTCTTGAGGCCTCTCTGAGACTTAGTTTTCTCAGCTATAAAATGGGGGCCATCCTAGTTGCTATTTCCAGGGCTGCTGTGAGGGATCAGGGGGAGAAAGGTGTGAGTGGCCTGGCCCACTGCCCAGCGTGATGAGCAGTGCTTAAATGTGGGCTGTTACTAGTCACCTGTTCACGGATGCCCTCAGCAGCTCTCTCTAGGTGATTTCTAACAGGACTTGGTCAGGAGTAGGCCCTTCAGAGTGTGAACGCCGGGTCCAGCGCCTCTCACACCACTGGTGATGTGAGCTGTGCCTAAGAACATTTACGTGGGAGCCTCAGCCTAAGGACCAGAAGGTCAGCAGCTGGGGTCAGGGTGAAGGTGGGCTCCTCGGCTGGCTGGGCACCGCCAGGGCCGCAAGTCAGGTGCTGGGGTTGTCATTCCTATGGTGACCACCAGGGGTCACGGTTGGCCACTTCTGCCTTCTTCCCTGGTCCCAGAGCCCATGGGCAACCTGCAGAGGGCAGCGAGGACTCCCACATTCCTGCCAACTGCAAGGTGGGGCATTTCCAGCAAGAGTGCATCTGAGGCCCTGACTTGGCTTTCCCACCTCTGTTAAACAAGAAAACTGATAAGTTTTTCCATCCCTCTGTGGGAATGTCTGCTGGTCTTTTATCTACCCATCCATTTATCTCTTTGTTCATTCACTCATCTGTTTCATCCATTCATCCTTCTGTCTGTCCATCCATTCATTATTCCTCTATTATCCATTCATCTGTCCTTTTATCCAGTCATCCATCCATCCATCCTTCCATCCATCCAACATCCAACATCTGTCCATCTACCCTCTGTCTATCCCACATGCACAAAGACCCCATGTGGAGCCAGGCTTGTTCAGCCTGAGGTTCCCCATGAAGGGAGGAGGCCCATTTGCTGCTCCCACCACCCCTCTCCCGCATCTCCTCCAGGCTCACCATCTGGTGGGACCAGGGATGTACCAGGCAATGATAACATAAGATGATGTGTGTGGACAAAATTGGGGGTGCAAAAATGTCACATTTCATTATTAATTTTTATAGCACATTAGACTCCAAGGCTCTCCCATCCTCTGCATGGGGATCGACATTGTGGACGTCTTTGAGTTAAACAAAAATCTGAGAGGCTTATGTTGCTCCTGGAAGGCAAATGGGTGAAGGGCCTCTGGTTCAGCTTTAGCCCATCGTAGTGACTGCTGATGTACTCGTATTGGAGCCCATGGGGTCTCTTCGTCGGCTGGCTCCCGGCCCCTCCCCAGGCTTCCTGGCCCAGGGGATGCTTTGCTGAGAAGCTGCCTGTC